>NC_090447.1:1178807127-1180057127 GCF_031143425.1 Pleurodeles waltl
CCCTGGGTGCGAAGGGTCGGCCGGGCATCGCAGACACTGTTGTGCGAAGAGATTAACTAGCAGCGGCTTCCGCCAATTCTTCATTCAAGCGGCGCAGTTCCCCTAAAGCTGGATTTCAGGAGCCACAAAACTCTTTTAAGGTCCCAGGAAGGCAAGGTCGTGTCTTGGAGGTCAGGAGCAGGCTGAAGATGGGTCCAGGACCTGTAGCAGGAGTGTACAGATTTGGTGGGGTCAGAGACTCAATGCTGAAACCCAGTTATGCCTTTGAAGTGGGGGAGACTTCAAAGAAGGGTCTTGAAGTACACAGAGGTCCTTTCTTCCCAGCCATGTCTCCAGACTATCAGTAGGCGATAATCAGCCTTTCGTGTGGGGACAGGAACTGCCTATTCAGGCACTGTCGATTCAGGTGTAAATTGTCAGCCCTCCCTTCCTGCCCAGTAAGAGCCATCAGAATGCAGAGGAGTGCTCAGATACACCTAACCTTTTTCTATTTCTGGCTGTCTAGAGAGAATGTACAAAGTGTAGCTGTCACCCACCCCAGACGTGTATTAGAGACAAGCTGCAGCTTTAAGAACAGGGAAATGTCCACTTTCTAAAAGTGGCATTTCTAAAACAGTAATGCTAACTTCAACTTTACCAGTAGAAATTATTTATCATTACCATTCTAATGATATGAAACATGAAATGGCTACTTCAGCTTAATCAGGAATTATAGCTTAAAAGTGAAATAGGGAATTCTCAATGTTAACCTATGAGAGGAGTAGGCCTCACAGTACTAAAAAACAAATTTGGGAGTTTTTGACTACCAGGACATGCAAAACTTAAAAAGTACAAGTTATACCTTTCACTTACACAGCACCCTGTCCTATGGGCTACCTAGAGCCTGCCTTAGGGATAATGTATGTGCAACAAAAAAAAAGATTTAAGGCTTGGCAAAGGGTTTTAAATGCCAAGTTGAAGTGGCAGTAAAACTGCACATAAAGGTTCTGCAATGGAAGGCCTGAGCCATGGTTAGGGGGCTACTGGAGTGGGTGGTATAATGAGTGCTGCAGGCCTACGAGTAGTCTTAAATTTACAGGCCCTGGGCACATGTAGTACACTTTACTAGGGTTGTGGATTCAGGGCAAGAACATCTAGTTTTCCTTCAGGTTCTTCAGACAGCAGGGCAGTCCTTCTTCTTACTCTTCATAGGTTCATGAGTGTGCTTACAGGAGATTTGGGGGGCCCATTTAAATACCAGCTCTAGTATGTGGCTGTCGATCAAGTCTTTGTCCGCCCCCTGAATTGGTGCTAGCTTGACTACAGAAAAAAAGAACTGGCAAACCCAGGTGGGAGCTGCATCTGCTAGTGTCAAGGTAGGCTCTTTTGAAGTTAGGGAGGGGCTGGGTAGAGCCCCAAGTTACACTTTGAAGCTCAGGAAGGGGGTGGTTAGAGCCTACAGGCCATCCGGCTCAGGAGAGGAACGCCCTTCCCAACACCAGATGTCCTTTGTCCACTGTCTGGGAACAATAAACATAACACTTTAGGGGAGTGATCAAGAGTCAGTTGACACTGGCAGAAAGGCACATTTGCCTTAACCAGGAAAGTGTCAATTTTCTAAAAGTAACTAATCTTCAAAAAGAAAGGGGAAATAGATTATTTGTGAGTTTGCTCTGCTTCCTGTTTCTAAGTACCTTTTAAATAAAGAGAACACACAAATTTTCATAGAAAAGCCTCTCTATATGGTGTTAGGGGGCATTCCTATTTGCTTAAAAAGACCCTCACTCACTAGGGTTATTTGTGACATGCTTCATCATTATGTCTGCACCCACAGTACCTTCTGTATCTGGGTGGACTCTACGTCAACAGATAACAGAGCACTTGATTATTCTTAGGATGAGAGGTCAGTAAGCGCTGGGAGGCCTACAGGTAGCCATGCGCAATACAAATCCATATAACATAACAAGTTAGGATTGCTATAGGTATCCAATGTAGTTCTTATGTTTATTGTTGGATCCCTTGGCAAGATTAAAAACAAGTGGTTTAATGAATAGGGAATTTCAATAGGCTCCATCATCAAAAAGGTCTACATGTTTCAGCCGTTATCATCGTCTCTCTGGTCAGATGGCTTTCTTCAGAACCAAAAGGTATTAAATATCCCAATGTATAATGTACACTTTATGTGCACTATTTGTGACCTCAATAGCTACTGTGAATTTTAACTTATTCACACTTCATTTATCCTTAGATGCCTTGTTTGCACACTATACTGCAAACTTTCATAGCTGGGTAAAACGTAAATCAGAAAGAGAAAACGAGTTCGAACTTTACTCCACTGTACTCCACTTGTTTTTTGTGAACAATCTTGGTGGGCAAAGCACACTATACAGTGAATACACAATGGCGCACATGTATTTTTCTTTAGTTAAGACCCTACTACTCTAGCTCTAAAGAGGCTTGAAATTTAGCCTTCTTTATCAGTGACAATATACTGAAAATAGTTGTGTAACACATGTAGTTTTATCTCAAATGCAAACTTCCTTGGTGTCTTTGTCCAGGCTCCACAGAGATTTAGGGCCTAATTACGAGTTTGGTGGTCCAGGGACTGCCATTGCAGCGGTCTGACCGCTGCCGTGTTGGCAGTCTGACCACCGGATTACGATGTTGGCGGTTTGCTGAACTAGAGACCGCTGGTGTCCCGCCAACTCTGCAAACCATCCGCCGACCGCATTGACGGCAGCTCGGGAAAAGCAGCTGTCACAGAGCATAATAGACAAGGGTACAGCCATACATTATGATGTGCTGATAATGGCGAAATCAAAGGAAATGTGGTGCTAGTTCCCACATTTCCTTCTTTTCCCTTCAGCCAGCAACGTGGGCTCTTTCATCTAGGGCACCCCTTCACAGCAGCAACTTCACCCCTGAAAAAAAAAAATACAGGAAAATACGATTAGCATTTTTCTGCCATTGACTGGACTGGGAAGATATGGCCCAGTCCCCAGCAGTGGAATGGTACATGCCCAAAGTATTTTTACACATCAATCGTGCATATGTGTATCTTTTGGTCAAAACATGCATATGTGTACCTTCTGGTCAAAATGTACACACCAGCATCGAAACAAATCTATATAAGAAACACATCTATATACCTTTATTGCTGACTGCGTCCGCCGCCGGTCCACAGCCATCAAGTACATCACCGCTGGGCCAGCAGTAACACTGTAATACGGCGGGCGGGAGACTATAGACTCAGCGGTCTTTTTGGGATAGCCACCTTTGGGGTCTGGCGGTCCAACCGCCAAACTCATAATCAGGCCCTTAGAGATAGATGGACCCCGTAGTCAACCACTGCGATAAATTATTATTGAAAATAGCAAATGTTTAATGTCAATTTAAATCCCTTCTCATAGAGACTAACTAATTATTGCAATCCTCCTCTAAACCGTCACTTACTTCGTCAAAGGTTAATGCCCAGGTGGGACCCAGTCATGTTCTCTAGACACTGCATCTTACCTCCTGTAAGTGTCCCAAGGCTACTTCAGCATCTTCCATGTCACGTAATGCATCAGAAAACGTGCTCATGACATTGTGGGTGTCCCCTGACTCGACACTTCTATCTGCAGCCTTTCAGCATCATCATGTAAGAAATATACCGGAATGTTTTGTGTAGCCCCATTTTCCAGGAAATCATCTTTCAATCCCATAAATTATTTCTTGATGCACTGTTGAAGGGGTGAACATTACAGAAGATGTTCTTATTGTGGGTAATCTATATTACCTTTAATGATTATCAAGTGAAACAAAAGATGTAGACCTGGATCAATTTGTTTATGTAGCCTGAGTATATGACATGAGAATAGGGGTTCTTATACATGTTACCCCAAGGGATGTCATTGATTAGTCGTTCCTTGACAATAGCCAGACTGTTTATCTAACACTCCTATTTGTCAAATAGAATGTTTTCAGAGTGTTTGCTGTTGCTTTCTTGTTGTTCAACTGCTACCTATTTCACCATGTGCCCCTTCTTTATGTAATGGTTGGCCATTTTGGGGGTGTTGTTCTTGCACCGTACATTGCTGCTATGTTCACCTTTGCAGATCTTGATCTTCCTGCAGGTTATTCCTTTATATCTAGGGCGACATGGACAGGTAACCATATAGGTTACCTAATTGCAATTCATATGTCTTTTTGGAGTCCATGGTGTCTTAAGACCCAGTTCTAATATCTTTGCAAGGCTCGTGAGGTGGCACATGCTGCAATGGCCACATGGATAATGGCCTATGTTAGAAAGAGACAATGGATTAGGATTAGAATTTGCATTCATCTTTGGCTTCTGGTCCCTCGTATGTACCAGGGATTCTCTGAGAAATCTTTCTTGATTATGTCAAGATGTTTTTTCCCAGGATAGAGATCCTGAGTTTAGTATGTGTCAGTTCTTCTGAATAACCTTTTTGACCTGATTCTAGGCTATTTTGTAAGCTGTGACATAAATTAGTCTTTGGTCATGGATTTCCTTGGGTCTTGTTTCTAGGAGTGCATCCCTTTTTAAGTTTCTGGCCCTCATTTTGGCTTTCTGTATGATGTACTCTGTGTAACTGTGTTCCCTCAGTTTATTAGAAAAGGTTTCTGTGTGAATTTGAAAATCGAAGATTTTACTGCAATTCCTTCATATACAGAAAAACTGCCAATAAATGAGAGATTTTCGCTCAATGGCCTGGGGTGAAAGCTGTCAAATTTCAATAAGTTGATTTTGTCAGTAGGTGTGATGTATATCAGTATACATCAGCAGAGCAAATCAAACATTCATCCCCAGTCACAAAGATCTGGGTTTAATCCATCGTTATTTTGCTCATCACGCCACCCCAGGTTGGACCCAGCCATATGCAAATTAGTCTTGACCCTGTTCCTAATGGGAACAGTCCAGCCCGAACTGCCAAGCCAGTTCCTTCCTGGACCGGAAACAAGCATCCTAGGGCTGGGGGTGAATGTCTGATTTGTTCTGCATTCCGTCCATCATCTGTTGTTTTTGTATTTGTCGCACCAAGTGGGAAGGGTATGCCCAGACGTGGGTCTCGTGCTTGCTATGCCACCAGATTCAAGCTAGCCTGGCTGATGAAGGGTGATACCCTGAAACCAGTCCCAGGATGCTTGTTTCTGGTCCAGGGAAGACCTGGCCTGGGAGTTTGGGCTGGACTGTTCGCATGGGGAACAGGGCCCTTTATTAGGGCAGCAGCCGGGCCCCTACCACAGATGATTGGCTGAAAGATATGACACACTGCATTACTACCAGTGAACTCTACGCCTCATTACAACCACCAACCTTTAGACCCAAAGACATTTGCAAGCTCCTCCAAACCTACCTTTTAACTTTAGACACTGATGCCACTGATGATACCGCTGACTAACACAAGTAAGCTATACCAACTGTCAACTCCATAACAGAACACTCAATAAACTGCATGTCCATATGTTACCTCTTTCGTCATCACTATCCACAGGTCTCTATCCCAGTGAATCTCCATAATCAGCCTCCCAGCTGCATGCTAGCTCTACTTTCCCATATTAAATCATAAGTGTTTACCAAATTGATTGCAAGCGAGGATGTATTGATATGATCTGGGCAGCATTGTTTGTCTTTGCAAACTGAAAATAAATAAGTACTTTTAAAAAAAGATCATAATGTCCATTGTAAACTTTATTGTTTTTGTTGGACTTGGCCCTCTTTGCAGGGCCATTCCCAGATGCTTTGCCTTCACACCTCCATTTTTGCTGAATCCGTTTTTGTTGGCATAGGACTGCTAACCAGTGCTAACATGCTTGTGCTCCCTCCTTAAAACATCGTAAAATTAGCTTATATCCAATTGGCATATTTAATTTCCTTGTAAGTCCCTGGTAAAAAGGCACTACCTGTGCCCAAGGCCTGTAAATGAAACGCTACCAGTGGCCCTGCAGCATTGATTGTGCAACCACTTAAGTAGCATTGTAAACATGTTTGAGCTCTGCCCTTGCAGCCTGTGTGTGAGCAACTTTAAACTGCCATTTCAACCCGGCAAAATGAACCTTTTGCCAGGTCCAAACCTTTCTTTTTAGTTTGACATGTCCTGGCAGTAAAAACCACTTACATTAATTTTTCACTACTGGAGGTGTACCTCTCCCACAGGATAAAACTTAAGTTACCTTATTACATTTAATAAGCCTGAATTTCCAAATGGGAGCAGGTAACCAGTTCATGTTTGGTGTCTTTTGAATGGTAATGAGAAATCCTAACTTATAGTAAAACAAATTTTAAATTACAATTTTGAAAATGCCACTCTTAGAAATGTATGTATTTGGGGACTGGGCCCTTATGAGACAGCTGGGTTCAGCCTCTAAGTGTATATAAAACCAGTTACCCAACTGTAATTATTCAACAAATCCCTTTGAATATAAAGTCAAGTAAATAAATTACCTTAACCGGTGTATTTACTATCAGTTATTTCATGATCTTCTGTGCAATTTCCTATACAATTAAAAATATCCGTATGACCACATTCAGACAATCAATAAACACATTATTGCACTACACAACATTGTACATGACTGTAACATTACTAATACTGTAGTAACATAAAATTAAAAAATTTACTCTTATGACCAGCCTGATAACATACAAAAATGCAGAGGTTTGCGATTGCTATTATTTTATATGCAATTACCCTCTTGCTATTAGTGTCCTTTGGTGGTACTAGATCAGTTCTGTTCCAGTAGACGTTTGAGTTTTTAAGTCTTTTTTGAAGGTCTACTGTATGACTTTTGTCCAAGGATGACACTCCAAGTTTTCTGTCCACGTGGTTCGAACCTCTTATAGCTTTTGGTTTCTCCTCAGGGCCCTGACCCATTAAAAATTCTCGTTCTCTTTGGATTAGAACTCATTCATTTTGCTTTGCACAGATTCCTCTTCTATACTATATTGGTTTCCTTCTGTTGTCCTTTAGGTTCATATTTTATTTAAAGATTGCATTGAGGCTTAGCATCTCTCCGGTTTTGGCTTGCTTCACTTTTCCATGTTAAGATAATTTATTTACTTGACTTTGAATTATAAGAAATTTGTTGAATAATTACAGGTAGGGTAATCGGTTTTATATATACTTTTAGAAAGTTGGCATTTTCTTGCCTTGACCATTTGGTGCATGCAGCGTGTCTCTGGGTCACATAACTGGGTGTAGTCGACAGCTGGGCCTGGTGTATTCCCCCTAGACGGACACACAAAACGGAGCTTAGGTGGGCCTGGATGGGCAATTACTGGCAAGATGGGAGGGAGGAACTTAATAGGTTGTGCCGTGCCTCCACATAAAGGGCTGCATACCTGCTGTAGTTAGTCTGGAGACAGGGCAAGGGAGGCAGGGCACCTGTGCACGTGAATGCCATGCCTCTACAAGCTTCTCCCCACTTTAAAGGCACAGCTGGGTATAACTATTGGACCTCAGGCACCACCTCACTTCTGGACCTGTGGATACTCTGCCTGGAAGGACAGGTGTGCTGCTGAAAGGGTTGCCACTCTGCTGGACTTCTGACTTGAAGGCCCTGCTGTGCTGACCTGCTGCCTTTGTGCCTGGATGAGAAGGACTGGACCTGCATCTCTTGAACCCAGAATGAATCCAAGGGCTAGTTGGCTGACCTCCTGATCTGAAGTCTCGGGGTCATAAAAGGCATCCAACAACCCTGCACCTGAACCTGGATTCTGCCATTGCTGAGTCTACCCTACCAAGTGGTGCCATACCAGTCATGGACCCTTGGAAGTGGGCCTAAGGTGCTTGCTAGCCTCTGTGAATCCAGTGGAACAGACACATCTCCTCTGCTGCGCGGCACAACCCCAAACAGAATGGATGCATTGGTGCTGATGAGTGGATTGTGCCACTCGTAAAGACCTGCACTGCATCACAGCCCGTCACTCCATCGAATCCACTGCTACGCAATGCAGCCCGGGTGCAGGGTCTTGCATCTTTCGTTCACAGCAGCCTAGATGATGCCACCAAATTCCACTATGCAGCTTCAAAGCTCCTCGGAATCAAACCATCGCCCGAATGCTCGATGCATCCATGATGCTCGACTTCGCATCGCAAGCGCTCGTTGCCGGGATCATTGACGAGAATGCAGAGCCTCGTATCTCGGTATCACCGTACCTCAGAACCGACTCATTGCTTCAGCTGCACAACGAATCTTTGAAGTGGAACCTCGTACTTTGTTCAGAGGGCCTATCTGGGACCCTCTAAACAGCCTGCACTCAATCACAGTCGGCTTGAACTTGTGACTTTGGCACAGTGCGGCACAACCAGAAACTCACATTTGGTGCTTTGTGCTTTATGGTGCTATTTTCATTAAAATCTTTAAAATGTCATCTCTACGGTACTACTGATTGGACTTTTGTGTTTTAGTCTTGTTTTATTTGTTAAAGAAAACTCTGTTTTTTAACTTGAAGGGGGATCCTTTGTATGAAGTGTTTTTCAGTTTATTACTGTTTGAAGTGCTGCACAAATGCTTTACACATTCCCACTAATTTATATCTGACTGTCTTGTGCCAAGCTGCCAGAGGATTGAGCACAGGCTAATTTAGGGTTGTCTTGTGCCTAGCCCTGACAAGGTTTGTGGGTGCTGCTTCACCAGGGCTCACACCCCAGTCAACCAACAGCCAAATGTTTTACTGTTATGTCTCCAGATACTGCACTATTTATGCCCTTAATAGCTACTGTGAATTCAAACTCATTCATGCTACATTCATCCTTTCGTGAATGAGAGCTAAATTGGGATCAAGATCAACCTGAATGGACTTTGAATTCTTTACACACAATGTTGAAAAGCATGAATAATTTTACCCCTCAAGCAGAGATTGTACCATAGATGCACATTTTTCACTGACCAAAGGTATTTTAATTAGAACAAACAATCTTGCAGAAAGTAACACATATTCATAAGCAGATATGACAACCAATGATCAGATGGTCACATCTGCTTCATTTCTGATAAAGGAAAGTGAAAAACTTCATAATGATAGGGGGAGTATTTAAAAGTCAGGCCTTTCACAGTAGACATCCCTGTAACAAAAGAGGAAGACTATTTGAAGACCTGATATACTGCACCATCCAGATGTTGGTAGACTAGAGAGAATCACAGGCTACACAAGGGAACCATATAATGGAAAGGCTTGAATAGGTTGTGATAGAGAATAGTTGAATTGCTATTCCCTAACGAAAGTACAAGTATGCACTAGAATTAGCGTAGCACTTAGAAATAGCCCAAGGAGCTAGGTTACTAAAAACCCAATAATATTGTTAGAAATGTTTCTACTGTTCACACCGACCATAAGATAGTCACATTCATTTTTGTTATCTGTGTGGTTTCCATTCATATTTTAAGCACTAGATTAGTATTTTAAGCTAAACATTGTAAAGTACTTATCCTGTTTCTTAATGTTTTTTTGAGTCTGGTATTTAAGAAAGATGGTTTGGAGGTACACTGTTTCCAGAACTCATCTTGTAGAACTGGTATGTACTGGTAAACAATTCCGGCGTAGTATTGTTCTGTGGATTGAGTATGGGTGGGAGTTCAATAGAATTCTAATTCGTATTGGTGCACTGACCAAGTCCTTGCGCCACAGGGATAGATATCTTACCCCTGCCTTTCTGGGAGGGTGGGGGGATTTTCGATCGTGAGACAGGGCGGCCCTAGATTGTATCAACTGTAATCAGGAATCCAGATTCACTGACAAAAACAGCATGTCAGATGGGTTGATCGGGCAAAAGCTGATGTACCAGTGTGGATTTCAGGACCTGAAAAGTACTGTGCTTCCGGATACTGGAAGCCATGTCACCCTTATCTATAAACCATACAAGAAATACTAGAAGCATTTACCAGAGGGAGTTGTTTCTACACAGTATTGGAGCTGCTCTCTGTGAATACATTAGATACATGGCGGTAAAGATCTATATTCCCCAGGAAGTTGCAAGCAGGTATGTACATCCTTGCTTTCACTGGAGAAACCAGTGACAATGCGGCCCTTTGGTCTAGGGAACCAATTACAACATACCTAAATAATCAAGATATGCAGAGAAGCTACTAGGTCAATTTATGATCACACTTTAAATATATATCGTTTCTGTCAGCTGGCAGATCAGAAGAAGGAATTCAGAAAGAAGCCTGAAAGAGTGGCTTTGAAACTAACAGAATAAAGACATACATTTACGTATGCTTATTGATGACAAATACAACTGCAGAAATTCTGACAGGTGGCGATTTTCCGCAGTCGGAAATATTGGAAAAAATGTGAAGAAATGTCCATATTAATGTGGGAAGGGCAGAAGAGTGTCCATTGGCAATGTTAGGAGTGCCCACAAAGTCAGGTTTGTGGTTTGAAATATCCCCAGTGCAATTTCCAACCCGAAATACACACATAAACATATTCTGAAAATGTTGGACTTAGAGTACATTTAGTGAAAAAGTGCTCGAATATCTCCCTACATTCAGAAGGTGTAAGAAAATGATTTTTCTCGATATAGATGTATATTTCGTATGTAGGGAAAAAAGCAAGCACAACACACAATATTAGTGTTAAAGGAATCTCGTACATGCCTGAAAATCCACAATTTACGTACAATTCAATATTTTTATGAATTCCTTAATATAAGAATCGTTCCCAAAAATCATAGGTATAGGCCCAATATTCGTATAGTCATTCTTTAAAAACATCGATACAATAAACATATAGTACAGACAAATACAGCTAGTGTTTTAACCTAGAACAGAATACAGTGCCTTAACTTAAAATTTAACAATAAGAACACAAATATTCAGCTGAAACTTTATACTAATGTACATTCACTACATATTGCTTGCTATACCTCACCTGAAATTGAAGTAGAAGTTTTTTGCTTTTCTCCATTTCTGAAGTTTGAGACTGTTGCTGAAGTACTACCTGTTTTACAACATCAGACAATGAAGGTATTCTTTCGTCAGTCATTTCTGAGCAAAAAAAGCATCAAAGGGATATATAAAACAAATATCAATAAGTGCAGCAATAATTAATGTTGTTTTCTCCACATCATAGGATACTGTAAATATCTAATTGGATTTCTTTCACCAAAGAATAACATTTTACCTCATCGCAAAAAATATAGGTCTTGCAACAAGTTAAAGTACGCTGTATTTAGCGTTACATCTATTTTAATAAAGAACAGACTCGCCTTTTAAACTATCACCCATCTTTCACGTACCATTCAAGAAATACCAAAGTTGATGAGAGAATCTCCCCCACAAGTGAAAACCTCTAGCGGTACTAACGCGTAGGTGATGGGAAGTAAGAGTTTAGAGAAAAAAGTGCCTCACTTTATAGGAGTCCGAGCTTTGCGGACAGGATTAGCGGTACGGCTGAACAGGCTAATTATTCCAGGCACGTCTACTACTTGAAAATGGGAACACAAACTGAAACAGGATTGCACTAAACGTCAGGGCGTTATTTTCTCTCACTGAGCGTAGGGGACAGCAGGTATTGGAACGCTGGCGGCCATATTGTAGTGGAGATCTATGACCTAGAGTGGTTTGTTCCTGCTACTACTGAAAAAACCTGTAACTTTTCACTTGTTAGCTTCAGCTCGATTGTTTCAGAGCCCTGTGATATATTCTCATACACTCGTAAGTTTTCTTTTAACCTAGTTTTCCTAGAGTTTTGTCTAGCTAAGCCTTAGATTTACTCTATCCAGTATAGTTGCACATTGAGTGTATCTATCACAGGCATGTGAGACAGGTACATCAAATTTTATGGCAAGAACGGAAGCTCATATAATGCCTTATCTTTTCTTGTTTATTAAATAGCAGCGCAGTCAAAAACTAAAAATCCCAAAAGGCCAGCAACGGTAGCCAATGGGAAAGAAAATCTAGTCCAGTGTAGCTCACCAACCAATCCACCCCCCTAGTAGTTATCTTGTCCGTGAAGAGCCCTCTTTTCTTGCTGCTCGTGCTCAAGATAAGTACTTTTTATAACGTTTTCCAATATTTCAGTCACATTGTTTTATTGCTATTTTTATATGCGTATGTTTAACAGGACGCCGTTTCCTTGACGCACGCTCGTTTCCGTCGGCTTGTAGCCGCACGCTTTACAGTTTCTCTTGCGCTTCGGTCGCGCTTCTGAACCTTTACTGCGACGTTCTCCTCGACTCGCGTCGACATTTTAGGACGACAGTTGAGGTGAACGTTGCGTTTTTGTTTACCTGCCACCACTTCGTTTAGCCATATTTACAGAGCGTTTCTTCATTTGTGCTCCGGTTTTCTTCCCTCGTGTGAACTCAAGGCTGCTGCTTTGTCCTCGGGGAGTTTCATGGCTCCGGTTTCAGGTCACTCCCTTTTTTCCCCGCCCATAGGCGGAGTTTGCTTCCTCTGTGGCTGCAAGCTTTCAAAAATGTAACCCTTGCTATACCGTTAGTTTTAGTCAGTATTTTTCTAGTTTCACAATGGAGATTGATAGTTCTCATATGGCTGACAATTTAAATGAGGAGGAGGATTCTGTCAAGGACAATTTGAGTGACTTTATTCAAGTCTCAGTGGAACAGGCAGTTTCTGCCTCTATAAATAAATTATCAAAAAATTTGGAAAGATTGGTGTTTAACCTATTATCTAAAATGATTTTGGCCCAGTCTGCGGTGGATAGCAGAACGCGCCCTCTTCCCAAAAATACCTCAAAAGTGGCACTGTTAGTTGGTGAGATTTCCTCACGACAGATGGAGGACGTGGCTCCTCACAGGCCTCCCTTAAGGGAGAGGATTACAAATATAAAATCGTCTCTCAAATGTTCTGAGAAGTCCAAACATATTTCATCCCCTGTAATAATTTCAAAGATACTAGACACTGATGACGATTTGGGTGATGCTGTCTCAGACGCTGATGAGTCCAATGAGGACAATGAAGATCCTTTTTCTGCCCCTCCTCCGAAAAAGTCCAAACCCTCAACTTCAGACACTTCTAAATCTGTCACAATTTCTGACTTTCAAGGAGTTCCTATGCTTGACACAAACGAAAACAATCACTCTCACTCAACTGAATGGTTTGCAGCAGAATATCTTGGAGAGTATGTTGCCTCACATCTGCGCACTCCTCTGGATGAACAGACTAGAGCAAAATTACTTTCTGAATGTCCTCGCCCATCTCTTCATTCAAAAATCTCCTTAACACCTACGATTGACCCTTCACTCCTTACTTTTTTCACCAACTTTGGCTAAGATCCACGCAAAGGAGTGGATAAAGCATGGTCCTCATGCCAAGACAAACTTTAGATGTGGTGGGCCTGTTAACACGCATTTTTGACTTAGCGGAATCAGCTAGGTTAGAACATGCCTCTGTTGACCGAAATGAATTATCTTTATGGGTCCAACACGCTGTATGTCTATTAGGCAATGCTAATGCTACTATAACGCATGAGCGGAGGAAGGGGCTTCTTCTCAAACTTGATCCCAAGCTGGTGAACCTGGCAGTGTCAGATCCGGGTATCAAAGCAGAAGGTCTATTATTTGGAGACTCCTTTATTAAGGAGCTTAGCAAGTACGTAGCCACTTTCGCGTCTCTGGATAAAGCACAGCAGTCTTTGAGGAAGATGTTGTCTGGTCGGGTTTTCGCCAGGGCCAGCAGAGGTAGTTACCGCTTTGCCGGCCGCTCATACAACACCCAAGGTTCCCGTGCCGCTTCCCAATCCTCGTACCAGGAATATAGACCCCAATTCTACCCACAGAGAAGCTTTGGATTTCGTGGCAGAGGCAACTGAGGATCCAGATATACCTCTCAAGGAGTTGAGTCACCCTTCTGGCCTTCCTATTGTAGGAGGTCATCTAAAACACTTTCCTCCAAAATGGCAGGTCATTACTGCGGATCCATGAGTTTTGAACACAGTTCAGGGTTATATTATGGAGCTCTATTCAGAACCTTTTCAGGTGATGCTCCCTCATACTCCACAGTTTTCTGCAGAAATGACAAATCTAATTTCGCTGGCGGTCCAAGCTCTGCTTCAAAAACAAGCTATTGACCCTTGTTGTCTAGATCCTTCAGGTTTTTCTCAGTTCTGTGTTCCTGGTTCAGAAAAAAAACAAAAAGATGTGTCCAGTGATCAACTTAAAACAATTCAATCACTTTGTTGTTTATCGCCATTTGAAAAAGGAGACTATTTTACACCTCAGAGACTCTCTCTTACAGGGAGACTGGATGGTGTGTTTGAATCTTCAGGATGCGTATCTCACTGTATCCATTCATGCTCAATCGAGAAAGTTCTTACAATTCCAATGGCTAAACCAGATTTTTCAATTTTCCTCTCTTCCTTTCGGCCTATCTTCCGCTCCATGGTATTTTACGAAACTCATAAAACCGGTTGTAGCTTTTCTCAGAGCTCAGGGAGTCAGACTAATCATTTACTTGGACGACATTCTGATTGTGAACCAGAATCTTTCCTTCCTCCAATCTCAGGTCCAATTAACTTGTTCACTCCTCTCAGACCTTGGGGTTCATCATCAACCTGGAAAAGTCTGCCTTAGTTCCAGTTCAGCAAATAGAATTTCTAGGCTTCCTCCTAGACTCCGTCTCCGCTACTCTTCATTTGCCCTCAGCAAAAGTAAAATCTATCAAATCGGAAATCCTTCAGATATTGCGCACAGCTCAGTTTTCTCTCTGAACTTTAGTAAGAATAGTCGGTCTTCTCTCCTCTTCGATTCAAGCTATCTTTCCGGGCCCCCTTCATTATCGAGCTCTTCAAAGACGCAAGATTCAGCATCTTCAGAAAGGTCTCACCTATTCAGACATCATTTCCCTAGATCAAGAATCTCGAATAGAGTTGCAATGGTGGCTAGACCATTTGGACACCCGGAACGGCAGAACCATTTGTGATCATCCTCAGCATCCCAACTCCTCATTTCCTTTAAGAAACCTTTTAAGCCTGTTTCATCTCCTACCCTAGCTCGTTGGGTTAAGTGGGTTATGTCTTTAGCGGGCATTGATACTTCCTCTTTTGGAGCACATTCATCCAGAGGACCTATGGCTTCTAAGGCATTTTGGGCTTGTTCTGAACTGGAGGATATTCTGAAATCGGCTGACTGGTCAAATGATAATGTTTTCAAGGCATTTTATTACAAACCTGTTCAACATGCTTTTTTAACTGTGATTAATTCGCTTTAAACAAGCATAATATGAGCCTCAGTTCTTACCATAAAATGTAGATTTTCCTAGTATGTTATGAAGGAAATTCCAAATTTTATTAAAGATACGGAGGAGAGTATTATCCCACCTCATTGTACTTACTTCTGTTTTTTCTCCCTCCCTAACAGAATCATCTACCACGACACAACCTTCATCTCAAGGATAATATTCCTCTTCGTTTCCAGAGACAGAACTATATGAATACTTCGACTGCCTCCTCAAATCTGTTCCAGAGTCTGTTGATGTCTTTCAAAGTCTACATTAAGTTGTGAACTTTTTCCAAGGACTTTTTTCAGTTTTAATGGCTTGTTGTATTATTTTATCTATTGTTCCTATGTTTTTTACCTTTTGATCTCTCGCACAAGAAACAAGGGCTGTTCACGGACAAGATAACTACTAGGGGGTGGATTGGTTGGTGATTGGTGGGCTACCTTGGACTACGTTTTGTTTCTCATTGGCTACCGTTGTTCGCCTTTTGGGATTTGTAGTTTTTGACTGCGCTGCTATTTAATATACAAGAAAAGAGAAGGCATAATACTCGCCTCCGTATCTTTAATAAAATTAAGAATTTCCTTCATAACTTACTAGGAAAATCTACATTATTTGTGAGGCCCAAGCAGGGTTGGTGCTTGACAGTTTTTTGCCAGCTTGATCAGAATTTCAATGTCCTGGCCAGTACAAAATTAGTTACATCACATAACGTCAGTATTTTTTTACCCCTTAGTGCATTCTTTTAATACCACATCATACCTGCCAACAAATCTGAGTCAAGCCAAAAATGGCTTTAATTTAACTTTACCCCACCTGAAATTGCCCTTACTGCAATACAAGTCATTAACGATCAGAAATTCTCCAGATTATTTTTTTAAAAATCTTCCTCCTTCTGCTTTCCAAATGTTGGACAACTAAAACAGAAAGGCTGTGTTAAAAATGAATACACACTATTTTCTAAAACATTCTATTTAAGTATCATGTCCGGAACTTTGCAGCAGCCCTGCCAAGTACCATGCATCAGGGGCAAGACTAACACATTTTAGTGCTGGTGTCCTGATCACAGTACTAAAATGCATTAATCATGCATTTAAAGCTCCCCAATGCCACCCCACAATTCGCCTTATTGAGGCTGCAAGGAGTCAGTTGAGGAGGCAGCAAGCGCTGCCTGTAGAGTTGCCACCTGGCCTGTTTTCTAGCAGCACAGCAGGTATTTTAATGCCCTGGCTGATACAAAAATAAGAAAAATCAGCTAAAGCTGGTATATTTTAACCCTTATCTGTACATGCTTCAAACAGCGAATATAAATAGAAAGCACTTTTAAGTGTGCTCTTGAGTTGCACTATGACCGCTGACTAATGACTAAAGTATACAAAGGGAGAAACATCATGTTACAAATAAATTCATCCAATTTTACTTAAAGTCCTGTTTAGTATAAGGTCCGGCCTTTGCGGACTCTTAAAACAATAACAAATGACCAGTATTGTTCTCTGGGAGAGGGAGCAACCCTACAGGGGTGGCGCCTCCATGAGGGCAGAGGAGCATCACCCCCCAGCCAGCAGCACCAGCTGCAAACCTTTTCAACTGCGTTTATTATCGTTTTCTTGAAAAAGGGCGGGTCACAGGCTATGACGAGCACTTAAGGGGAGTGCGCAGAGCACTCCCCTCAGAGTGCATGTGTGTTTGGCTGGCCATCTCGGGCTGGCCAAACACACATGCGCAGTGGGCGCTCTCCAGCGTTGCTGGGCTCGAAAGAGCCTGCACAGGCTCCCAGTCTGCCTGGGAGCGCCCTGGCTGGGAGCCTGTGCCTGCAGTCGAGGAGGGACACAGAAAGGAGCAGCGTTTTATTATTATTTTTTATTATTATTGTTTTATTTAATTTAAATTCTCCATGCCCACCACCCTCTCCACACTCCCCGGGTGCCACCCCGCCCCTTCTGCAGGTCGCGAGCCGCGACGCAACCCTAGGTGCCGAAACAGTGTGCTGCCTAGAGAAGAGCCTGCTATGTCACAATAGATGGAGCCCCTGTTGTCTCAATCTTTTATTGATGATCTAGTATTGCTGTTATTACAACTAAGCACTATACAGGCCGGGGCTCACTTCAATCAAGATGAGTACCGTCTGTAAGTGTCTGTAAGTGTCTCATCAGCACCTAGTCTCTCAATGCTTTGTGACGAGGTGATAAAAGAATTAAACACGCTGTAGTGTTTGAATGGTGGCCTCAAGCTGCTACTAAGTCAGCGGGTGCCAGCTTTCTTTTTGTTCACTGAGCCCACTGCTGATAGAGCACAGAATGGGCACCAGCCTCATCCATGCCTGACCCTCAGAGGTGCTTGAGCTGTTGAACAGGTCATGCACTCACACAGACCATTAAAAACCATCACTATGCTATTAGAAGAACTCAGGCAACGCTTTTATTAAAAAAAAGATAAGGCTGCTAAAACAGCAAAAGAAAGTATTGTCAATAGTAAAATTCATGACAGATCCAGCTGCAAAAGATCCAGCAGTGGTGCCTTCAGCAGTCTGCTGTAATGACATAGATTGATTTTTCTCCAGGGACCTTTTTCTGGTCAAGGAATTGATTCCCCCAAGTGAAATTTCCAGTTGACTTAAAGTCTTCAAAGAAACTTTTTCTGTTTTCCTCCCTATTGAAGATGAAGTCATAGCAGCCCTCGCTAACAAGGTCAAATCAGACTTTCTTCTATACCTTGCACCCTGTCCATCCTGTACTAAAGGATATCCTGAACTATATTTTTTCCAGTGAATTGACGCGTAAGGGGTAGTACTATAGTATACTGTAGTTAAACCTCTTCTAACAAAATCTGCTTTGGATCTTCTACTATTAGTAAATTACAGAGCAATCCTCTCACGTCTCTCCTTCAAGGGGATGGTTCCAGAGAAGCTTATCATTAAGCAGCTGTCAAAAATTCTGTAACAGAACATTCCTCTTAGACAAGATTTTGTGTGGGCCAAAGCACTGAGCCAGTGCCCCTGGCTGTGGCCAAGGACCTCAAATGCACTTTGGATTCAGGCAACACTGCAGCCTTAATCGTGTTAGTTCTAAGTGCTGCTTTTGGCACTGTTTCCCACACAATTTTACTTGAGAGGCTACGGAACTCCGGGGTAACACAGTTGACATGGTTTTCTTCCTTCCTTCAGGATCACAGTATTCAAATTTGGGATGAGCCTTAAACTCAGATGTCCTGCCCTTGAAAAGTGGGATCCTTCACGGATCCTCTCTGCGTCTGAACTTGTTCAATGTCTATATCCATCCCTTAGCAGATATTGTTCAGTTCTTTGGTCTTACCTTGGTATTCTATGTGGATGACACCCAGCTGCTCATTTCTTTAACCCTAGAAAAGCATTCCAAGGAAGCTCAGTTAAAAGCCATGCCTTACAGCAGTTGCCAAGTGGATGGTTAATTGCTGTTTAAAACTCAATGGTGTGTAAAATGGAGGACATGATAGTAGGTAACAATCCAAATTGCTGGACAGCTGAGTGCTGTGTAGACAGCCTTGGGCCTCATGCCCAGCCCAAATCAGCCATACAAAGTGAAGGAATCTGGTTTGACGACAAGCTTTGTAGTTCAGGTGAGGACACTGGCAGCAGGTTGTTTTGGCATTTTGAGAACCATAAGAAAGGTTCTGGGAATTCTGCCCTGTTCGACCCAGAGACAAGTCCAGGCCCTGATTACATCTCACCTGGGCTATGGAAATGTACCACACATGGGTCTCTCTCAAACGGTACTAAGAGGACTGCAGATTGTTCAAAATGCAGTAGCTTGCCTCTTGCCGAGGCTTCTTAAACACATCTGAATGTACCTTTCTGATAAAACTTAATTGGCTTCTGATTATAAAAAAAAGATTCAATTCATAGCCTTATGTTTTGCATTTAACAACAAGGGCCCTAATCTGTTGCATCAACCTTAATACTCCAGCGAGACCATGTAGATTCTCGACTTCCTACTCTGCCATAATTTCAGATGCCAGATTCTTCTTGTTTCTAAATTATGGAATTTTCTTTTATCTATCCTTCAGAATACCCCTGATGAACGCATTTTTAGGAAATCTCTTAAGACTTGGCTGTTTGCACACTCATGTTAAGATCTTCTCTGGCTCTTTCTTCTATGAATACTGGCAGGCCCTCTGGGGAAACAGCCATTGCAACACGGTCATTGCCATGCATGACCGTTACCACGGAGGCATTACCACGCATATACCTTTAATACGCATGCCTTTACAAAGCATTCCTTTACACAAAACTACCTTTACCATGCATGCCTTTACCATGAATTTCATTCTAAAGGCATGAATGGTAAAGGCATTTGTGTGGTAAAGGTTTTAAAGGTACTATTATTTTTTAATTTTGTAAAGGCATAAATGGTAATTGTGTATGCGTGGTAAAGTTTTGCAGGTAAGTACAGGTAAGTATTAAGGCCCTCATTATGAACACGGCGGGAAAGACCCCAACAGGCTGGTGGTCTGGACCGCCAAATAATGAAGCACATGAAAAACAGGCAGCCTGAAAAACACTCACCGTCAGCAGAGGAGTGTCGACAACGACGGAAGAGGTCGCCCACAGGCCGACGGAATGGCCCTACCCGCCCAACAAATAATGAAGCACTAGACCGCTGTCAATTCCGGGACAGGAACCACCGCCACTCAAAGCCTGGCGGAAATGAACCAAATAAAAGGAAACACTCACCGGAGGCACACACAACACACCGAAGCAGACATAGAGAGAAAATTGGAAATCATGCCAGTGCTTCTCCTTGCCATATACCTCTACGACCATGACCGCCGATGAAGACGACAACGGTAAGTACCACAACCTACTAAACAACGGAAGATAGGGCACAGTTACATACCCACCCACTCGCCCCACCCCGCAACGCACCCACAACCCCTCACAATATCACAAGCCATACACACCTGAGCAAGAGGTACGTACCCGACACAAGGCCAAGACAACCTGCCCAAAGTACATACATGTGCACAACACCACCCCACAATGATTATATGACGGAACACTGAATTAAAAACAACTACTAACCTTAACAACGAGGTCGGATTACCGACATCGTCCTTACTACTAATGATTTTACCACGAATGCCTTAACAACGATATGTCGTTGTAAAGGCATTCCTGATAAAATCATTAGCAATAGGCACCATTCACCCTACATCCCTCACCCCACCCCCCCAACCCCACCCCAAAACCTAAAACCCCCTGACCCCCCACCCACTCCCCAAAACCAAAAACGCCCCACCCCCCCAACCCCACCCTAAAACCTAAAACCCCCTGACCCCCAACCACTCCCCAAAACCAAAAACGCCCCCCCAACACCACCCCAAAACCTAAAATCCCCTGACCACCCACCCCCTCCCCAAAACCAAAAACGCCCCACCCCACACACCCAACCCCACCCCAAAACCTAAAACCCCCTGACACCCCACTCCCTCCCCAAAACCAAAAACTCCCCACCCCCACAACCCCACCCCAAAACCTAAAACCCCCTAACCCCCCACCCCTTCCCAAAACCAAAAACGCCCCACCCCCCCAACCCCACCCCAAAACCTAAAACCCCCTAACCCCCCAGCCCCTCCCCAAAACCAAAAACGCCCCACCCCCGCAACCCCACCCCAAAACCTAAAACCCACTGACCCCCCACCCCCTCCCCAAAACCAAAAACGCCCCACCCCCCCAACCCCACCCCAAAACCTAAACCCACCACTTACCTTCGCCAACTCCCTTCTTTGTACCTTAACCACGCATGTTCGTTGTTCAGAACATACGTAGTTAAGGCACAAAAATACGAAGTCGTGGTTAAAAAAAGCGTTGTTACGCTTTCGTTAACCACGACTTTCGTAATAAAAAAGTCGTAAAAAAGGATGTTTTCCCCCCACAATGAAACGATGAACCACGTATCCAGAGTGTGCAAACACCAACACTGGGCACACAAACTTTATTACAGCTCCAGTAACAACAGATTGTCCAAATTAGGCCATTGGCCAGTCCAAGTCAAAAACTTGACTCCCACATGTGCACATTGTACTCCACGTGGGGGAGGCGGGAGTGGGGATTTACGTCTGGGGGTGTTGGGCTTCCGTTTGGTAGGTGGAGGGGGTTTTGGTTTAGCCTTGGAAGGTGGGGAAGTGGGCTTGGACCGGGGGTTGGCAGATAGACCAGGGCAAGCACGGGGCCTCTTGCTCAATGGGGAAGGGGCACAGGAATGGGAAGGGCAGACAGGGGTGGACTTGGACGTGGAAGGAGTGGACAGGGCAAGGAGGTGGGCACGTTTAGGGACGAGATGGGGTGGGCCAGTGGGTTCAAAAAGGTCTACACGGGACAGGAAACGTTTTTTAGGGGCAGTTGGGTGGACCTGGAGGAAGGTGTGGGAGTGGAGGTAGAGGGAGTGGTTGTAAGAGGTGTAGTTGTGCGTGACGCAGATGCAGGTGCCTGTACAGTATGCTGAGGTGTGGTGGATGTGTGTTGGGTGAGTGTCTGGGGACGTCTGAGTGTAATGGGATGAGGTGGGGTGGACACAGTGGGACAAGACAGGCTGCCAGCGTAAATGGATGTTGTCTGGGTGTCTGCAAGTTTGGTGATCGTGCTGCAAGTGTTACTCAAAGTCGTTGTGTTGAGTGCAGGTGTGGTGTCTGGGGTGCATGACTAGATGTCTGATGTTGTGGTGACTGCAAGATTGGGGCCAGCAACAGTGAAAGAGGGTGCAGTGCTTGTGAGTGTGCATGTAGAGGTGACAGACAGGGAGGCGGAAGAGGTGGACACAGTGGGGGAAGTGGATGTTGTTGTGTGTGCCTTTGTATGTTGGCTGTGTGTATGCCTGTGGTAGGAAGTGTGACGCTTGTGTTTCTCTGTATGTTTTTTGTGTGGTGAGGTGTGTGCATGGCTGTCTGAACGTGTGCTTGGGATGGGTGAAGGGAGTGGGGTGCTGGAAGGGGTAGAGGTGGTTGGAGGGGGGACAGAAAGACAATGGACACTGGCTGCCGTCAAAGAGGAGGCCAGAGCCTGAAAAGATCTCTGTAGACCAGACATGGCACCGTGAATGCCTTCCAGGTATGCATTGCATTACTGCATCTGAGATGCTAGCCCCTGGATGGCATTCACGATGGTTGTCTGCCCTACAGAGATGGTCCTCAGGAGGTCAATAGCCTCCTCAGTGAGGGCAGCAGGGCTGACTGGGGCAAGGGATGAGGTGCCTGGGCCAAAGGAGACACCCACCCTTCTGGGTGAGCGGGCACGGGCAACTGGGTTGGGCATAACTGGGAGGGCGGTGATGGTATGGGAGCTGGTGGTGGATGTCAAAGATTGGGTGGGCCCACCAGGGTCCACCACTACCAGGGAGCTCCCATCGGAGGAGGTCCAGTGGTACTTGCCTCCCCCGTGGTACTACCCTCGCCCTCTAACCCACTGGTCCCCTTGGCGTCTGTAGACTCTGCCTCCTTGGAACAGTGGGCCACTGCATCCCCACTCGCTGGTGCCACTGCTCTCTCTCCAGATGATGCTGATGTACACAGACAACACAAGAGTACAGGGGGTGGGGAGACAAAACATAAGAGAAAAATAATAACACCTGAATGGATGTACATATTTGGTTCACTCATTCTCCCAAGCTAATACACCAACATGCAGCACCTACAGCTATAGTCATGCCTATGCCCCTGACTAGTTCCCACAACCCTAGCATACAACCATCTCCCACATTACAGAAGGACCTGAGGAACTGCAGAACTGCCCCTTATCATCTAATTGCCCATGGTGACCGTATTGTAATAAGACACCAGTCAGAGTCCCTGCCACTAGACAGCATACATAGTATAGCACCCTCAGACATCCATCAAGGAGGCATAAAATGGTCTCGGTACTCACCCCCTTGTGTCTGCTGTGCAGCCCTCAAGCGCCCATCCAAGTCTGGATATGCCACCGCCAGAATACAGCGCATTAGGGGGGTCAGGGCCCAATGGGCACCTCTTCCTCATTGAGAGGACTTCCCCAACTGGGTCTCGCAGGACTTCCTGGCCCAGCGCCGCAGGTCCTCCCACCGCTTCCTGCAGTGGGTGCCCTGCCAGTTGTAGACCCCAAGGGTCCGCACCTCCCTGGGGTCCCCTCTTCTGATGGGCGCTGACCTGTAGGGGACACACAGAAAAGAAAACAGAGGTCAGACAATGCCCATTTGATACTGCTGACTATACGTCCCCTATGGGACGGACGCTTAACATCATTTCACCACCTCACTCACGCTGATTGTCAAACATTCAACGCCTGTGCAGTGATAAATCGTGCACACATGCATACAGGTATCCACCACCATCACTCACATCCATGCACCCATCTGCCTACTCACCTGCACCTCTGGTCGCCAATATAACTTGGCATACAGGAGTGGGACCCCGTCCACCAGCTTGTCCAGCTCCTCCGTGGTGAAGGCCGGGACCCTTTCCTCTGTGACTCGTGACATTTGAGTAATCAGAGTCAGGACACAGCAGCACACTCAGTGGAGTACTTGCATGCACGGAATCCGGGAGTTAAGTGAACCTGGGGTAACGAAATGGCGTACGCTCCACGGCGGTGTGCACCGTCACTGCAGGCAGCGATCATGATAGGCCCATATTCCCCATTGACAACCATGTTAATCAATGAATGGGTGCACGTCGGTGAACACCGCCTTCTGCCATTACAACAACCGCTAGCGGTATGAGGTCACTCCCACTGCCACATATCTGGATGACAGGGGGCTGCCATTTTGCAAGTACTACACAGATATTTCTTGGTCATGGGCCCCATGCAGGCCCTACGTACCCCAGCACTCATTCGCATGCCTAAATGACTATTTACTCACCACAACAGTCCAGACGTATCAGTTAAGACATGTCACTCCAGTTGTACATCCTACAATGTTTATGTGTAACCTACATGTTGGAGATCCATGTTTAGTACACAACAGATTGTGCAAATGAATTTGTGTCCCTCACATGTGTTCTCCACTCCTCCTGGGTACAGACCTATGTGGCGAGGGAGGGCCCCATCTGTGTGCAGACCTCTTGTTGATTTGGATACCATGGTGGAACGTCACATCATTATCAATTACAGACTCACTCATGCTACTATCCATGAACTTTGTGCATTACTCGATCCTGTACTGAGACCAGAAAATCGGTATCAACATGCCATCCCTACTGAAGTGCAGATGCTCTCTGTACTTCATTTCCTGTCCACGGGCTCATTTCAGGTGACAGTGGGCATGGGTGCAGGGTTTTCACAGCATTTCCTGGATGTATTTGTACAACACCTGCAGACATATGTGAAGTTTCCCCAAAGTGCTGAACTACCTGCCATCAAGTCAGAATTTTATGCCTTTGCCAACATTTCCGATGTAATAGGTGCCATCGATGGCACCCACATAGCTCTCATCCCCCCCAAGAGTAAGTGAACAGATGTATAGAAACAGGAAGAACTTCCACTCCATGAACATACAATTGGTGTGTACTGCAGACCACTACATTTCACATGTGATTGCCATGTTCCCTGGATCAGCCCATAATTCATTTGTGCTGAGGAACAGCAGTGTGCCACAAATGATGGAACAACTAGAAGGGGACAGAGGATGGATCATAGGTGTGTGATTTTGCCACTTTTTCTGTACATAGCTGACAGCCAGGCTGTCTGCAGTTCAGGGTAGTTAGTTACAGTCCTGTTTTGCCCATTTCTGCAGGTGATTCTGGCTACCCCAACATGCATTGGCTCCTGACACCAGTAAGGAATCCTAGAACAGATGCTGAGAGGAATTACAATGAGGCCCCTGGACATACTAGGAGGGTGATAGAGCGCACTATAGCTCTCCTGAAGGCTAGATTCCGTTGCCTCTATCTCTCTGGGGGATCCCTGTGCTATGGCCCTGAGAAGGTGTGTAGAATAGTAGTTGCCTGCTGCATGCTGCACAACGTGGCTGTGAGGAGATATATCCCCCTACTGGAGGAGGAGGGTGCTGTGTATCTAGACCAGCTTCCTCTGAATGGGGATGAGAGTGATGGTGATGATGAAGAGGGTAAAGATGTCCACTTCAGGATCCAACTGATCCAACTATACTTCCAGTGACTATGAGGTACTGTTCACTGATTATGTTGTCTGCACTGCATTATGTTAGTCTGACTTATTCACTATGGGGGTGTGGGGTCTGTAGCTATTGACACTGTTACATGATTGTCAGGTGCCATGTGACATGATAACCAACATGGTGTACATTTCTGTTCCCTCCACACAATGTTGTGCGTGGGGTGCCTTTCCTGCAAGAAAGGTATGATTTTTATATTTACTGGCAAATGCATTCACACTTTCAGTTGAATCAACATAATGACAGGGGACATTGAAATTGGTGTACATGTGTTTTAATAGTTGTCAGGGATGCATTGGTGCTCTTTACAGTGATAGGGAGTGGGCTGATGGTGGATGTCCATACTCGCTACATTGGTGGCAGTGGGTATAGGTCCATCTGTACCTTGCAAGTTGTTGGGTGCTATTGGCCGGTGAGGATGGTGGCACAGTGGCACACTTGGGAGACAGTTTGTGTCAAAGTCACTTCTTTGAGGGTGCCTTGGCAGTTGTTCCAGTGGCATATCTGGGTCTGAGGGACCGTTTGAGGTGTATGGGTAGGGGTACAGGCCTCCTGTGTGTCCTCAGACAGTGACACCAGTCCAGTTGCTGCTGCTGATGTTGATGGCTGGTCTGTGTCCTGGGCAGTGGTAGGGGCTTCGTGGTTTATGAGGGTCTCAGGCTGGGTTGGGTTGTGGTGCTGCAGCACTCCTGCAATAGTGGCCGTTGTGGCATTGAGTTGTTTCCACTGCTCCATGGTCTCTTGGTGTTGGGCTATCTGCAGCATTTGACTCTGCTCCAGGGTGGCCAGGATCTGGCCCATCCTGTCTTGTGTATGGTGGTATGCTCCCAGGACCTCTGAGATCACCTCCTTGGCTGCAGCATTAATCCTTTGGCCTCTCCCCGGGCCACTGATTCCCTCCCACTGGGCCTAGCCCCCTGTGCCTGTGTCCCCTGCACAGGTCTGGTGGTACCATTTGTACTGGGGCCATCGTCATGCTGCCTGTTGGTAGGTGAAGATTGTGGCCTCTGTACTTGTGTTCCACCAGTCTGTGGCCTGGATACACTGGTGTGGGATCGTTTGGCATGTGCTGATGTTGGTGGCTGGGTGGTAGGGCTGTCAATGGTGCCCTGGGTGGGGCTGCTGGAGGGTGACAGTTCAGGACTGTGTGACAGACCAGGGTATTCCTCAGTGTCCACAGTTCCCTCTCCAGTGTCCTATGTGGTGCCTCTGTCTCCATGTGGGGCGCTGGCACTCCTTGGCCTTTCCATCAGGGTGGCATGGGTGGTGGTGCCTGTGGGGGGGAAATGGACATGTATGTTACATTTTCTCATTCGGATGAGGGTGCATAGCTCTGGCCTACTTTGTGCAGTTTATTCCCCTGTTGGGCCTGCAGGGACCTTTTGTGGGGTTGCCATTGCATTTTGCATGGGATGTGGTGGTGCATTATGGGTGGTGTAGTGCCATTATGATACCTTGCAGGGGTGGGTGGCTGTGCACAGGGGGAGGGATGTGGGCATGTTGGTGGGTTTGTGGGCATGCAAGGTGACTGGATGTAGTGATTGAGGCCAGGGTGGGGTGTGATCCTGGTGGTAGATGGAGGGGTGAGGTGGTGCATGCATTCAAGGTGTGGTGGATATGGGGTAGTTGTAGATGGCTTACCATTCCTCCAGTGAGTCCAGTGAGGTCCTCAGGGTGCAGGATGGGCAGTACTTTTCCTCCCAGTCGGTGTATTCGGGGATGTAGGTGGGGGTCCTCCAACAGTCTGCTGGACAGCAATGTGGTGCCTGGATGGCATGGACCTCACCTTCAAGCGCAGGTCTTTCCATCTCTTGCGGATGTCATCCCTCGTGTGTGGATGGTTTCCCACTGCTTTGACCTTGTTCACTATGGTGTGCCATACCTCTATGTTCCTTGCGATGGGTGTGTGCTGGACCCGTGCCCCGAAGATTTGTGGGTCGACCTTGAGTATCTCATCCACCATTGTTCTTAGCTCCCCTTCTGTGAAGCGTGGGTGCTTCGGGGGTGTCATGTTGTGTGATGTGGATGCTGTGTTGTGTGGATATTGGTGAGGGTGCTGTTGTGTGGGTGGGTGTGTGAGTTGTGTGTTATGTTCAGTGTCTGCGTGTAGTCTTGTCAGTCTGGCTTATCCTATTGGCGTTGCAAAGGATTGTGGGGTGTGTCTGTGCGTGTTTTATAGTGTTGTGGATGTGTGTCAGGTGTGTGGGTTTCTAACTTGCCAATGTGTGCATGTCTTGCTGTTGGGTCCCATTGCTGGCCGTGGCGGTCTGTCCCGCCAATGGTCGTTCGGCATCCACTAACTGCCACAGTGATTTGAGCATCATTATTTGGAGGGCAGGGATTTGTGTACTTGGTGGTGGCGGGGTGGAATGTGCAGCCTTTCCGCCGACAAGGTCCTGGCGGTGGCTGGTGGAAACAGAAATTTTGGCAGTTTCTGTTTTTCGCATCTTTATATGGCGGGTTTCTGTTCACTGCCAATGGCGGTCTTCTGTTCACCGTCGCCACGGCAGCCGACGGTGTTTACCGCCATGTTCATAATGACCCCCTAAGTGTTTTATATAAGGTTTTTGGGGTTTAGGGTGAGGAGAAGAACCTGGTCCTGCTATTCGAACAGTGCTCTATTGCGGTCAACCTTAACTTTTGACTTTGATTCAAACGGGTGCGACCAGATGACCCTGTTTGACGTTTTGTTCTTTTGGTGCAATTTTTAATTCAAATTTTAAAAATGTATATCTCTGGTTCTACTTATTGAATTTTTGCCATTTTGTTGTAATTTTAATTATTAACATTCACTTTATTTATTTCTAAATTGATTTGGGGTTTTTCTTGTGTTGTATATTCACGGTACTGCTGTTTGAGTACTGCATAAACACTTTTCACATTGCTTTTAAGGTAAGCTTGACTGCTCTTGTGCCAAGCAACTAGAGGGTTAAGCACATTTTTATTTAGTGACTTTTGGGATTCACTCTGACAAGGATTGTGATTATTATTTGAAGTGGGTTCTCACCCCCTCCAACGTCCTACAGTAGGCAATGTGCATCAATGTCACTTTATCATTGGGGGTGGTCTGTCACAACATTACTGAGCCCCTCTTTATAGTCACGGTGAGGTAAAATGTGTATTATAAAAGCATGTTAACATACAGTTTAGGGTGCATATTTTCAGATACAGATCACATGCAGATATGTCACATGACTATGATCATGAGTTTTATTGGTGCCCTGAAGAGGCCTCCTGACTGTTTAAGTTGTCCTAAAAATAAAATAGCTTTTATCCCAGAAACGTAAAGAGAACAGTTTTTTTACTCACTGTAATACACATGTTCATTTTCCATGTTGAAAAGTTTACCATATATTGAGTAAATGAGGGTAGTTTCTAAAAATATTGTAAATGTACTGCCTTAAATGTTGTAATACTTAGGTGCAAACGGTCTGAGAAATGAGAGATGGCTTTGAATCTCTCCCTTATATGCGTCTCTGACATCCCACCTCTGGGCCTTTAGAAATACTGATAACTGTTTCATACCTTGTGTTTCAGAAAGTAGGCATCTATCAGTGCATGAGCCTCACTTATGTCCAGCTAGTAAACAATGTGAAGGCCAAGAGCCTAAACATTGGGCTCTTGTAAATTACTGGTGGGCCCTAAATCCCACAAGTCTTTATAGTGGGAGTTGCTGGAGAGCTGGGGTAAGAGTCTCCAGCATTGCCCACCCTAAATTAATGGGAAATTCGAGTAGTCAGGCAGTCCTAAAGAATGGGGTGCCATTACCCATTCAAAAAACAATGATTCCAGTGTTGCACGACAGTGCTGACGATTTCAAATTTTGTCATCCTTGGTTGATCCGATGATTACTATAGATTCCTGGATGCAATTCATACAGAAATTCCAATCTTTATTTCTGGTTACAAACTAGTAATAGCATTACCAAAGCATGCTTCACTATTTTATGAGAGCACCATACAGCCAACATGTGCTTTGTGCCCTGGTGGCTAGCAAGCCTGGGGCTGGTTCAAGGGGGTTGAGGAATTACGGTCCCAAGTCAAAATCAAAAAGTTGCTCGTACATAATCTGTGAGAGGTTCTGTCAGGGTGTGGACCGCATAATTAGTTTGACCAATCCTCACCCTGACCAGGCTGACTCACATGGAAATGTCTGAACGATGTGACTGCTAAAGATAATAAGGAATGTATTTTGTATGCCTGAGACGTCTAAACTAATTACGTTTTGACCTGAACAGTTGGAAGAGGCACTTTTGAGAACTAGCTTCTCAGGCGCAGCTGATCAACCAGTCAGCATGAAAGAGTAGACCATATCAGCAAGCCACGGCTCACACGGTTACTAGCAAGATCCCCTCTGCAGGAAAACACATTTGATTATTGCAGCTGTGAGCCACAGTACCTTAACCAAGGAAAGTGTGCTCAAAGGGTGGCGCAAACAACTACTGTACATGCGTCTGCAGAGGAGGAGGGTGAGGTGGGCAGGGAGCCACTAGGACGGTGCCTCATAGCTCAGTCCAGACAGTAAGTGCCAAAGGCAACTGCAGGGGCTAGCCCTTAAGAAGGTGTCTGGCCACATGACTAAGTGATGAAGAAGATGAGGAAAAAATGTTCCTTATTTCATACACGGACCAAAGACATGCACCAAAAAGGCAGCAGTTAGCTTGTGACATTGACATCGGAGGTCGGAGTGTCTTGGCACACAAAGACACTGGTGCCTCCATTAACTTAATGGACCTTCAACAATACAAAGGGCTCCAAGCATGAACTCCACTAAGAAATACCAAGACAAAAATCTTTCCTTATGGCGGCAACAACTGACTGCCTTTGTCAGGGACATTTGAAGAAAACCTCCGAAACAAAGAATGTGAAGATGCTAGCAAAATTATTTTTTACCATTGAAAAAGGGGGCACCCTGCTCAGCTGCCAAACTGCTGAAAAACTGGGGCTAGTAGCATTTACTCGACCTAACCACAGCCACCGGACAGAGCAGCTGCAGATTTCAGACACTTCTTTAAAGAGCTGGAATGCCTCAAAAACTACAGCATTCACACTACACACTAGTGACACAATGCAACCACAACCAATAATCTTACAATATTGGTGTGTCCCGTTTTACACAGGTGGAAGAAAAACTGGAGGGACTGGAAAATTGAAAGAGGCTTGGGATCATTGAAAAGGTGTCCAACTCTATCCTAAGGGTGTCACTCATGGTGATAGCTCCGAAAGCCAAGTATCCGGGAGAAGTGTGGTTATGCATTGATAGGCAACTCATAATCGCAGATATCACAGGTGCCCAGTGGGTCTCAGAGACAGATCTGAATTCAGGCTATCACTGGCTACTTCTAGGACACTCTAGATGACACATCACAACATTCGCAACTCACCTCGGCCTAAGAAGGTACACCAGGTTAAACTCTGGAATATCCTCTGTAACCAAGGTGTTTTAGAATGCAGTGAGGAGGGTGATGTCTGGCCTTCAAGGAGCAAACAACATCAGTGATGATGTATTAATATATTCCAATTCACAAAAAGAACACTACACATCAGAGCAACATTACTGTGGATCTCTGAGTATGGACTACTGTTGAACAAAGAAAAGTAAAAGTTCTTTTAACAACAAGTTGAATTCTTTGTCTCATCAGAAGGCATCAAGATAGACCCTCAGAAGGTCGACGATAAATGTAATGCGCCTGCACCAACATAAGCTGCAGAAGTGAGGTGCTTCCTTCAGATGACTAACTTTTCCAAACCTTGCCAACCTGGCATGTACTCTTACTGAAGCCCATGCCAAGTGGGAGTGGGGTGAATGACAGCAGACAACTTTCACACAAGTCAAAGATGCCCTACTGCACAACATCACCAAGGTGTACTTTGATCTGAGGAGGAATACCAAAATGATACTTTATGCCAGCCCTTTAGGCATGGAGCTGTTGGTACAAGAGCAGCGCAAATGACAGTGGACACCAGTAGCGTTTGATGGGTGAACTCTGACTAAAGTGAAAACTTGTTATGCCCAGGTAAATTGAGAGTCTCTGGTCATAAAGTGGGGGTGCAGTTATTTTCATCTATATTTCTTTGGAAGACAGTTAAAAGTTATGACCAATCACAAGCCACTAATGAATCTATTCTCAAAACTCCTGGAGATCACCTCTGGCGGCCACCAAGCAGTATATGCACTTTTTTATACGAGTGGCATGTCCGCAAGCATTAACCCTTCAAGACTTCATCTAACCCACCAGCCAGGATCAGTGCTAAAACAAAGTCACAGAAGCCATCTGCCAAAACAAATGGGTGACTTTCCTGATAAAGCTGTGCCAGTATGAACAGAGATCAAGGAAAACCTTAGAACAACTATGGTGGGCAAGAACTGAACTCAATGCGACAAGCGATGATCTGATACTCAGAGACCATAGAATTGTGGTCCCAAAGAACATGCAAGACTAAGTAGTGGCCCTAGCACACAAAGGACACAAGGGAATGACAATACCAAGGGAAGTCTCAGAGAGAAACTTTGGTTCGTAGTGATGAAGCTGAATATCGAAGCACAGTGACCTGTGCCCATGATCATCAAACTCACCTCCACCCCCATGCAGACGTGGACATGTGTGAGCATAGGTTATGGGAGTTTTCCAGACGGACGCCACATTCTCATCCTCATGGATTCATACTGAAAAGTTCCTGTTGAAGAGATTATAAAGACCATGGCTTTTGAGCACATCAAGCTGAAGATGGAAAAAATATTTGAAACCTTTTGACTGCCAATGGAAGTCCGATCTGACAATGGACCACCATTTCAAGGGTGTGCCTTCCAGAGCTACATGGAAAACCTTAACATCAAATACCACTACATTACCCCCAGGTGGCCACAAGCAAATAGTGATGTAGATAAGTTAACCTGAGCATTTACAAAGGCACTTCAGTAAATCTCCAACTTTTTCTATGGTGAGGGCTACTTCTGGTAACTGAAAAGCATGATGGGCTACCGCTTAATAAATAGGTGTTATATAAGGGTACATAAAGTCAGAGTAACTTAAACACTGCCCCTGATGTATCCCATGTTAACATGTGGAGCCCGCAAGTATCCGTTTTGTCTCTTATTTATGAGTCACACTAAGAGGTCTCATTTAGACTTGTGTTTTCATTTTTATGCAATACATAAGATGACGCAGCTCTCACTTTGAGAGTTAAGGCACAAAGGATTATTAGCAATAATATATTTTGTCTGGCCCAGGCAAACTTCATAGCTATCTACAAGTAAGCATATCTTGGCAGTGACCAGCACGCTGTAAAGCAGTCAGACAATAAAGGAACACATTTTAATGTATGAAGAGACTGCTTCAAGAAGCTGGGCACTCTTAATACACAGGAAGAAAGAAAAGGGGACAGATAGAAATAAAACAATGAAGTATGGAAGAGAAAGGAAGGAGAGGAAGAAATAAAGAGAATGGATGGAGAGGGACATAAAAATGAAGTAGATTAAGAAATGTTAGGCAAGAAAAGGAAACGTAAAGAAGAAAAAGGAGGAGAGGAAGGTCAACAGACACAATGGGAGAAAGAAAGTAAGAAGAGGAACAGGATAAGAAAGGAACAGACAGGAAAAGCCAATGAAGAAAATGAATGAGAGAGAGGAAAACAAAAGGATACAAAAAGTGAGTAGCAGTAATAAGGAGGAATGAATGGAATACAGAAAGGAACAGAGAGAAAGAAAGTAGGATGGGCAGAGCCCTAGAGATGGAAGGAGAAAAAAGAATGAAAGAGAAAAAAGGAGAGGAAGAAAGAAGAGGACAAGAGAAATAAACAAAAAGGAGAGAGTGGCAGAAATAAGATTTGATAGAAGACAAAATAACAGAAAGAGATTGAAAAAGAAATGAGAAAGAGAAAGGAAGAAAATGAACAGAATTTAAACAAAGGAGAAAGCGGAAAGGAAAAATCAGTAAAAGAAAGGAAGAAGTGAAAGGAGAGGAAGAAAAAGAAAACAAGCATTGGCAAAGACACCAGGTGTCCCCTATGCAAGTGCTATTTGCTGTTCCAATGTGTTTTAGCTATGTTGTACACCAGCAGGGCCGGTGGTCAGCATGGCTGCTGTTCACAGTTCCTAAATGTTAGTGGCACAGAGGAGAGTGGCATGGAGTGCTGTTAAGTGGAATGGGAAACAGTGAAGTAGAGTGTTGCCGAGTGGAGAGGCAGAGAGAGTTATGTATTGGAGTAACATAGTGTGGAGACCATTGAAGTGTCATACACTGGACTGGCATACAGTAGAGTGAACTAGTGTAGTGTGCATTGGTGTAGTGTTACAGAGTATAGTAGCATAGAGTGTAGTGGCACTAAATGTGATGGCATTGAATTCATCAGCGTACAATGCAGCATCATAGAATGTAGTGGCGTAGATTAGAGTGGTGCATAGTAGATTGGAGTGGCGCAGAATGGAGTGGCACAGAGTAGAGTGACGCAAAGTAGACTGGTGTACAGTAGAGTAGAGTGCTGTAGAGTGCAGTGGCATAGAGTGCTGTGGAGTAGAATAGAGTGACATAAAGTAGAGAGGCAAAGAGTGATGCAGAGTGGATTAGGGTAGAGTTGAATGATGCAGATGTCAAAGAGTAGAGTCAAGTAGCATAGAGTGCAGGGGAGTAGAGTGCAGAGTATAGTCAAGTGTCATAGACTGCAATGGCATACAGTGGTGCAGAGTAGAGTATAGTGCCGTAGACTGCAGTGCTATAGAGTGCAGTGGCGAAGAGTGGAGTAGCATAGAATGGAGTAGTGCAGAGTTGAGTGGCACAGAATTCAGTAGCAGAGAGTGCAGTGTTGCAGAGGAGTGTGTCAGAGTGCAGTGGTGTAGATTGGAGTAGAGTGGTGTAGAGAGCAGTGCCATAGAGTAAAGTGATGCAGAGTAGAGTGCAGAGGCATAGAGTGCAGTGACATAGAGAGCAGTTGTGTAAAGTGCATTGGCATAGAGTGCAGTGGTTAAGAGTAGAGAGTCGTAGAGTGCAGTGGCATAGAGTGGAGTGGCACAAATTGGAGTAGGGTGGTGTAGAGTGCAGTGGCATAGGGTAGATTGTTTCAGAGTAGAGTGAAGTGGTATAGAGTGGAGGGGTGCAGGTTAGAGTGCAGCTGTGTGGAGTGGCATAGAGTGTAATGGTGTAGAGTAAAGTGGCTTAGAGTGCAGTGGCATAGAGTGCAGTTCTAGCAAGCTGGCTCTATATTTAGTGCACTAAAATGAAGTACACTGTGCAGAGAGTCCAGTGGATCCCCAAAGGTTTGCAGATGCAGAAATCGATAGGTCTAGTGCCCTTTTTGTGGTAGTGTGGGCGAGCAGCTAGACTTATCAAGGAGTTGTGTTAAGCACTTGTTGTACTCACAGGGGCAAGAAATGAGATACACACTGACAGAATAAATCCGAGACCAATTTAGAAAAATAACAGGTGCTTTTATATATGCGTTGAACCACTGAACTTCGTTATAAAGTAAGCAGTTTTTAAATTAAAAATACTTTGCTGTTTCAGAAATCGACAGTGCAATTTTCAGAGTCTTCAATGTTAGTCTATGGAGGGAAAACAACAAGACAGTTTATCAGGTAAGTACCCAACTCACAACCACAGTCTTCAGGGTTTCAGGCTAGCACTGGGCAAGGTTCAGGTTCGTACCAAGTGTGCACCCACAGTAGCACGGGCAGCTGGGTGCCAGGGTCGAAGTCAGAGTTGGTGCCCAATGATAGCCAATAGAGACTGGGGTGTTGCTCTCAGGTAAGTATAGGCGGGGTCAGAGGTTGGTCTCTGGGCATTGAAGCAAGCACCTGGGGGGCCACAAGGCAGCACCAAACGTACATCCTCAGCGGCACATAGCCGACCGGGTGCAGAGTTCCAACACAGTATCGGGCTCCCAATGTTATTCAATGCAGGAGATCTCTTTCAGAAATGGGCTGCAGGTTCTGGCCAGGCTCAACCCACAGCTACCTTGGTAAGTTAAGATGCCAGAGGTCTTAAGGACACCAGCGGTCTAGCTCCCCAAGGTCCAGGGGCACTGGGTGTAGGGGTGTTTTTTGGCATCAGAAACAGCTCACAGGCAGCTCACGGGCAGCTCGCGGTCTGGGGGAGCCCTCAGATTTGGGATGCAGGCGTTGCTGTGGAGTCCAGCAGGGGTCAGCTGATGATGGACTCTGGGTCAGAAGCACCGGGGAGCCTTCACTGGACTGGTGGGCAACTGAGGCTCAGGCCATGGGCTTTGGGTGCAGAGGTGGTTCCAGGCAGCAGTTTTGCGGTTCCTAAGGCAGACTTTTTTCTTCTTTGGAGATGTTTCTATTGGACACGTTCGCTGTCCACAGGATTTCTTGTTCTTTATAGAAGGCAGGCAGGCCTCCCAAGGCTTTGGAGGTTGCTGGGCTGCAGGACAGTCGTCCTCTGGGCCCAGATGTCTTTGAAGGCTGCTGGCAGGCCAGTAGGGCTGGGGCCAAGTCGGTTTGTGTCTTCAGTCTTCTTTGGAGGGTGACTTCTGTTTTGTTTGGCTCTTCTTAGATCGACAGAAATCTGATTTTAGGGTTCAGGGGTGCCACCTAAATACTGAATTTAGGGGTGTTTCAAGGAATGTCAGGTGGTAGCCAATGGGCTACTCACCTTTAGGGTGGCCACACTCTTCCTATGAGCACTTCCTTGGGAAAGTAGTATAGCCCTAACCCTATTGGCCTAGTTTCTTCCATGCAAAATGGAGAAATTCAAAAAGTAGTGCTCACTTCATCTCGTCCACCGTAGGAGTAGGACTGGCATGAAGTGGGCACTCCTCCTAATTTAAATAATTTTCCCACCAATCCTGCCGCCAAAAGAGAGGTCAGGAACTGGGGGTCAGCCTCTTCCACCATTTGGAGAGGTCTAGGTTGCATTTCAAAGGCGGCAATGCCTTTGAGATACCCGCCCTGAAATATCCATCATGCCTGAGAGAGGAGGTCAAAACTCTGCCCAGAGCAGGCCTTTGTTCTGAACCCTCGAAAGCATTGGCTCTCACCTCAGAGGGCCAGAAATCTGTCTAAAGTCGCTGCACTGGTTCTGACCAGTCAGTGCCCACTCTAGGAGTTGGTAGGTTTCAAGGGGCACCACTAAGCTGCCGTCTGAGTGCATGTATTAATAAATCCATCACTGGATTCAGTGAGGGTATATTAATAGGAGATGTTTGATTTCAAACATCTCTAATGTCAGTGAAGCCATCATGTAGCTGGGGACCAACGTCCAACACATGTACTTAAAATTGCTTCACAGTTCACTTACTATGTCTGAGAATCGACAAAGTCATAAACAGTGCATATCTGCTCATGCAGGTATTCCCTCACATGTAATATAACACACCCTGCACTTAGGGCTGCAAGGCCTGCCAGAGGGGTGACTTACATGTATTGCATGGAATGTTCAGGGGACAGGAGACACAGGCTGTGCGCCATGTTGTGTTTTCATGTCCGGTCTGCACCAAGACATGCAGCCTGTGAAGACAGCACTGTGTGCACTTAAGTGAGAGGGTCCCTGAGGGTGGCTCTATCTGTGCTGCAGTCCTCAGGGGCCATCTTTTAGTACCCCATGCCCTAGGTACCAGGGGTACCATTTACTAGGTACTTACAATGGCAACTAAAGGTTTGCCAATTAGGAAAAATGACTGTGCAGTTTTAGGGAAAGAGATCTGGCACTGGGGACCCGTTTAGCAGAGACCCTGTGCACTTTGCACATTGCACCAGAAGCCAGGCAAAAAGTAGAGTGGTGACCATGTCAAAAGAGGCTCTTTCCTACAGCAGAGCTGAAAAGTAGTTTAGAGTGGTGTACAGTGGATTGGCATAGAGTGCAGGGGCACAGAGTTGAGTGTTATAGAGTAAAGTGCATTGACATAGAGTGTATTGGCATCGAGTGCGGTGGCATAGAGTGCAGTGTTGCGGAGCTGCGTAGAATACAATCACATGGAGTGGAGTTGTATGGAGTAGACTGGTGTGGCCAAGAATTGAGTGGTGTAGAGTGCAGTGGCGAGAAATGCAGTGGTGTAGAATAGAGTGGAGAAGAGTGCAATCGCATGGAGTAGACTGGTACACAGGATAGAATAGCTAGGCATAGAGTGGAGAGCTGCAGAGTGCAGTGTCATGAAGTGGTGCAGAGTAGAGTGCAGTAGTGTGGAGTGATGCAGAGCAGAGGGGAGTGGCGTAGAGTGGAGTATTTATGGTGTGGGAGCACACTGCCACAACACATTTTCAATTGCAATGATCATTACGTTTGCACAGACATACAGTTTTACTGATAAACCTATACAGCGCACAGACAAAAATGTGTGAAAATTGCATCACCTTGTGTAATGATTTGTTTTGATCATATTCAAGTATTTGTTTCCAACACACTTCAGAAATGAAAAAAAATGTGCTTCATTTGTGTTACTCTTTCTGATATATTTTGAAAGACTTATATGGTTCATTTAAATGTTGTGCCCAAGAAACAAAATTCTTTCCTACCCCTCTATTCAGAAAGATTGTCACATAAATCCTCTCACTTTGAAGTCAGAGAAAGAAAAGTAAACAAGAGTCCTCGGAAGACAGCTCTTGACATTTGACCTCAGTCTTTGAATGCACAGCAAATGTGACAAGATAAGAACTAGATTTACAGACCTGTTTACAGACCTGTTTACAGAAAGGGAGCACTTGGAAAGATAATGTAAACAAGGTTTGGGCAAGGGAAGGTACTATCTCTAGCTGTATAGCCTAAAACAAATAAAGCCAGAATGGGAAGCAAGAAAATGTGAGATACAAACCAAAAAGCCAATGGCAAACAAAGGGTAGAACACATTCTAAGGTCAGCTTTCATCATGCCCCCAAGATGTAATTAACAAATCATTGTTTGCATTGTCTGGTAGGCTGTAACCTAAAAAGAGGCAACGAAAAGACAAGACTGAGTCAAGGAAAGAGCAACTCAGAAAGAAAAAAGAAAGTTAAGGAAAGAGAAAAGGAGAGCAAGTAGAGTACAAGCTGAGAAGCAAAGAGAGGTAAAAAGAGTACAGTAAGAAAGAAAAAACAGGGAAAGAAAGAAAAGAGAAAATGGGAAATTAGAGTAGGGAGAGAAAGTATGGGGAAGAAAAGAGGAGCAGGAAAAAGAAAGTAATAATGAAAGAAAGGAGAGAAAAAGGAAAGAAGTAAAAAGGAGAAAAAGAAAGAAAAACAAAAGAATGTCAACAAGAAATTGAAGAAGAAAGATAAAGATGAGAAGTTGAGAAAACAAAATGCAAATCAAAGAAGAAAAAAAGAAGAAGAAAGGGGAGAAAGTGGGTAGAAGCAAGAAAAAAAAATTGAGAAAGTTGAGTGAAAGGAAGCAGAAGAAAGGAAGATGAAGAACAAATAAGAAACGAACCATGGAAAGATGAGCAGAAGAAAAGGAGAAAAAGGAACAGAACAGTAAAAGAAGGAAACAAAGAAATAGCAAAAGAAAAAAAGAGAAAGAAAAGAAACAAATAATTTTTCAAAAGATTGTGGGCTACATGGTCCTGCATTTTCACCTTCCCAAACCCCACAGAGTGTGCAGAATACTCCTAATTCTAAGAATTTGCTCTAAAAGGCTGCTGTCATATATAAATTGTTCCGGCCATCCAATATCAACAGACATTAGTTTCCAAAAGGAGGTTTGGCTGTAATTTAATTTGCATTGTACTTGTCCAGTTTTTACCTGGGATAAAACCTGGGCCAAACTGCAGTCTAAAGCTTGCTCTGTAACATTACCATAAACTCTGTTTTTTTTTTTTTAATAATCCTTTATTTTACACTCCAATTTTTCTTTTTAAGGTTAACCTCATTCAACAAGATACTTGTTGGGGTTGTGACGCATATGCTGATCCATACTTTGGATATGCCCTGTTGTTTCTGAATTTTGGAAAATGTTGAAGTTATCACCAACGTTTCCGCACCTTTTTCAATGGATAAAATGTTTTTGGGAGGGATACTCTCTGGTCTCATAGAATAATCTTCAGAAAACGTGTTAATTTCTTCATAGCAATTGTTTTACAGGTCATTTCTTCTAACTGAAACTCCAAAGAACATATTTCTATTAATTGTTGGCAGAATTTAGTACGTTACAACCACACATTGGACAAATTCAATCGGAACTCCCTACAGATAGCAGTTAAACGTGACAACCTGGTTACCAATCACTAATTATTTATCTAATAGCGCAATTGTTAATGCTACTCTGTCTTCACAGGACTAGCCACCTTTTTTGATGAAGTTCACCTGTGCTACGAATTATTATTATTCCTATATTTCACTCAGATTTTAATAGAATATTTTATCATCCTTTACTATATCAGAATTTTGTGTCAATATGTACTTGAAATCCTCCTTACTTTGTGTAGGAGGATGGCTCTCTGTGTAGTGTGCAAAACCAGGCACACTGTGCAGAGAGTCCAGGCAACCACATGTTGGTTTACAGAGGTAAAACTTGCAGTTAGGCCAATCTTCGAGAAGTCATAAGCATATGTTGTACTCACAGTATCAATAAATGTGGACACGCACTCAAAGGAATAAATCGAGACCAATTTACAAACATACTTCAGATTTGTATATATTTTTTTTAAGACCAACATCATCAAAATTGGGTAAGTACATTTTAAGTTATGATTTTTCAAAGTTTAGCAAAAATTTTCTTTTTGTGCATAATTACGCACCATAGGAATCAATGGGAGAAAGTTTTAAAATGCATATAAAATCAGGCAATGTGTTTACCAGTCTGTCCTTTTGCTTTTAGGTCGAGGTCATCCAGAAATCCTTTGGGCCAGCCCAAGGAGTTTGGGCAGTTCCTGGTTTTGGCGGCAAGGGCTGCTGAAAAGTCCTCGAGCTTGTGCAGGACCACTGCAGGGGACCACTTGGAAAAGAAATGCACAGGCGGACCTCAAGGTGAGTTTGATGGATCCCCTTGGAGTGTAGAGGCTACAAGGAGTGGGGGACCCCTAGAGCGCAGCTGATTCTCTGGTGCAGGTTCCAGGGAGGCGGGTGCACAGCAGGTAGATGAGCCAGGAGCTATGTGCAAAGGTGCCCTTGGAGGCAGGAGGCAGGTCACTTTGACTGTGGATTGCAGGTCAGCAGGACAACTCTGGGGGGTGGTTCTTATGTGTCCTGAAGTCCCTTGACTGAGGCTTGCTCCTGGTCCTTTTGGAGTCCAGGGTGGACCTTACTTCTTGGTGTCCGGCATTGAGAGACCAGTACCCTAGACTATTGCACAGTTCAGCCACTGGAGAGCGTAGAGCCACCATACTTAGCACACTTGTAGAATTTGCCCTCCAGTTCTGTTCAGTGAAATTTGGTCCAGCTGCAGTGTCCAGTTCCTTGGTCAGCAGCCGGACAGTGAACTGGACTTCATTGGTCTTTGGGTTCTTTGTTTCAGGGAGCTCTGCCTTCACTCTGGAGGGAGATTTTTGGCAATTTTCAGAAGGGTGGAGGTCCTCTGCGGTTTTGTAGAGTCAATCTGATGTCCAAGCAACCCGTCAGAGGCAATTGTCGATTCCTGGGTGCAGCAGGCAGGGTTTGGCGCCTTTTTTCTGTGCAGCAGGAATGCAGTTCTCAAGCCTTGGGTCTTCTTGTTGCAGGCCTTCTTGTGTCCTTGGAATCTGATCTGCAGGTCTAGGGGTGCCCACTAAATACTGGATTTAGTGGGCATTTAGTCGAGTACCTATTAGTGACCAATGGGTCATCTACCTTAAGGTGGCTAAACCCACTATGTGACCACTTCCTGTGGGCAGAGGTCACTTCCCTATCCCTGATAGGCTAGTTTCCCACCATGCAAGATGGAGGGAAATAAAACGGAGGGCTCACCTCGCATGCAACACCTTCGGGGTGGTGCAAGCTGGCGGTGGCCCTCTTCCTGTCCTTTGTGCATTTTTCCACCGTTACTCCCACCAAAAGTGGGAGTTTGCAATGTGGGTGGCCATCTGCTGCAAGCAGCAGGGCTGGGGGTCACGTTTCAAGGGCAGTAACCCTTTGAAGCTCATAGGCAGGGCTGTGCACATTCCTTGGGGAGGAGGTGTACCACCTCTGCTCAGGAAGGGCTTTGTTTTCTGGACCCATAGAGCAATGGCTCTCTACCCAGGGTTCCAGAATCTTGTCTATTGGAGGCAGGCTGGTTGTGACCGGCTAGCAACCATGCCACTGTAGTCAGCTTTTGCAGGGGGCACCTCTAAAGTGTCCCCTGGGTACATTTTGCAATAAATTCAATACTGATACCAAACAACCCAGAGTGCCCATCACGTGGCTGTGAACTCGTACTGACCGGTGTCCAGCACATGCATATACAAATGGCTGCTTTGTTCACTTACTATGTCCCAGGTTTGGCAAGGGCACAGTAGGGGCATACTGCTCATGCATCTATGCCCACACATGCAGTATAGTGCACCCTGCCTTAGGGGCGACATACCTATATTGCATGCAGTGGACAGGTCACACAGATTGTGTGCCATGTCTGTTTTGTATTTTAGGATTGCACCAGGACACTCACCCTACAATGACAGTACTTGGTGCACTTGGATACATGGCCCCTGAGGGTGGCACAATCTGTGTGGCTGGCCCCAGGGACCTACCCTTAGTAACCCATGCCCTAGGTACCAAAGTACCATTTGCAAGGGACTTAGGGCCAGATGTAGAAAATTCTGAGTTTGCGACTTGCAAATTGCGAGTCTGAGTGAGTCGCAATTTGCAAGTCGCAAACCCGGATGCAGGATGGTGTCCCTGACACCATCTGCGAATCGCAAGGGGATCGCAAAGACCCACCTCATTAATATTAAAGAGGTGGGTCGCAATTTGCGACCCCCTTCCGATTCGCAGCACTCACAGGGATGGTGGCCTGCTAGAGACAGCAGACCACCATGTCTGTGACTGCTTTTGAATAAAGCAGGTTTTTTTTTGTATTGCAGCCCGTTTTCTTTAAAGGAAAACGAGTTGCAATACAAACGAAAAAAATTAAACGCTTTTGTTTCATTTTTTCAGAGCAGGCAGTGGTCCATAGGACCACTGCCTGCTCTGAAAAAATATTTACAGGGCCATTCACAAAGGATAAGGGGTCCCAGCGCGACCCCTTCCCTTTTGCGAATGGATTAGCACCCATTTGAAATGGGTGCTAACTGCGAATTGCTTTGCGACCGCGTTCGTGGTCACAAGGCAATTCTACATCGCGATGCGTATCGCAAATAGGAAGGGGAACACCTCTTCCTAATTGCGAGTCGCATTCCCATTTTGCGAGTCAGTAACCAGGTTACCGACTCGCAAAATGGGAATGAGCATCGCAATGTGCTTTTTTGCATGGCGCAAACAGCGAATTTCACTGTTTGCACTATGCAAAAAGCTTCGTACATCTGGCCCTTATAGTGGTAGCTAAAGGTGTTGCCAATTGTGACAATATTTTTATCCATTTTAGGGGAAGAACCCTGGCAGTGAGGACATGGTTAGCAGGTACCTAGTGTACTCAAGTCCAAGTTGTAATCAGAACTCAGGCAAAAAGTGTGTGGAGGGGGTACTGCAACAAGGGGCCAATTTTCCACCCTGACTTATTCCATACATTCTTCCAAGTATCAAGTACAACAACATTCATGTTTTCACGACATTTGAATCTGGCTTATCGACGGGATTTAAAACTATGCTTATGATTTTGACGGATAAGATGCTCCGTCACAAACATGACGGCTATCCTGTCCGCTGTATCACAAGTTCCATTATATCCTATGGAACTTGTTATACGACGGGAAAGATATCAGCCATGTTTGTATTGGAGTAACCCATCCGCCAAGATCGTAATAAGGCCCAATGTTTGGATTCTTTCCTTCCTTCTCCAGTTTGTTATTTTCTAATATGTTTAGTGGAATCCTAACTATACTTCTGATAGTTGGTTGAGCAATCCTCATCTTTTTCCTAGTGAAGAAATAATGTCAGCGTGCACATCAACATAAATAGAGCGAACATCTACCTGACTTAAAAACAATGTCATAAAACAATATTGTTCTACTTTGGAGGCAAATTTTTGAACAACGTAAGTTAAAACTGGGCTCTCTTATTTCACTGATTTCAAGCTCCTGAAGTGAGACCTGTCTTTTGGTGCATTACTGATTTGAAAATATTTGTCTTGATGTGCAACTGGAGTTACAACCAACAGTGGCACTTAACATGAGAGAAGTGATTTGACCAATGAGAATGCATAATGCATGGTGCACTGCAATGCAATTATTGATCATTATACAAGTCATATATGATGATCCATCAATACCAACTTCATCTGCACCATCTCTAACGATGTCCACTCTTGTGAGACTTTCTTGATAACAGTATCTTCATTTGCTGAGTAAATTAGTGTCATAATGCAAAACCCTTAAGCTTCATCCTCATCTTCAACAGGGTCTTCACTGCCAGAGCCTATTGGTGCTGTTTTTCAGGCTGTCACAGCCTCCCCTACATCATGGCCGGTGACATCCCTTTCACCTATGATTTCAACTTCCTTATTTTTTTAGAGCCTTGAGGCAACTTCATCATCATCAAAATCTGAAGAAAACGCATGGGACTTCACCAAAATGTAAGAATGCTTGATCTGCTTCATGGTTCATGACGAGGAAGAAATGCCTATGAAATGAAACCAATTATAATTGGGAAAACTTGCACCTTTTTATTTTTATTTCTTTTCTCCTTTTTATGAATAATTTTGGTACCCAGCTGCAATTATTAAAAATGAAACATAAGAACCTATCTTCTTTCATTTATCATGTCACACACATACATACATATGTTTTTTTTAAAGAGGGTTAGTCATATATAATTTCTTATCATTCCTGGTATGTTATATTTATCATGTTTTTTCCTTTAGGTATATCCCCCATGAACTATGTATAATGGTTATTTAGTTAGAAATGTTGAGATATAAAATGCACATTTATTCATGTCATTATTCATTACAATTTGACAATCAAGTCTGTTTGAATATATTCTCGTTATTTCAAATGAAGTTAAATTCTCTGTTTTTGTACTAGTTTTAAGTAATAATCACAGCTTAATGGAAGCTGATTAGTTTCATTTCTCATTTATTATGTTTAAACACTAAGCATGGTTCTTCAGCAAGTAAGTAAGTGAAAAGTTGCCAAGGCATTTTCTGCTAGCTCTTTATTCTGAAAAGTTCAACAAATATAAGTTATGTTATATAAACTAAGAAGAGTGTGGAATGATAGAGAGGAGCTTCGTACCAGAGATTCAAGACAGGGGCCATAAAGACCATACCACTTTCCTTTGCTGAAGGCTACCAGAAGGAACATTTAGCCTTTGCTTGGCGGACGTGTCGGTCTGTCTGCCAATGTAGATGAAAAATAGCAAGCACTGCTAATATATTGAACATTGGCTCTATTGTTCAGAAGAAGTATGCAGGTGTGAATAATCTTTGAAACACCAATAATGCCCCTTCTTTGATGCTAAGGTTAGTTTAGTTAACCAAATAGATTAGGGAGGGTTTGGGGATACTAATGTGAAGAGAGTGTTACGATTTCACCAATATGTTACACTCTTTTGGAAAATCTCATTGCCACTATTTTATTGATTTTTATATAGGTATTTTTCATATTATATGCACTAGGATGGGATTGTAATTAAAAAAATAAATATTTAAAATATATCCCTAGTGTTCTCGAGTGTGCCTTTCTATGAGGAAAGAGGGTTTGAGCTCCACTAATTAACCCTGTGATATCTCATACGATTGATCATTACCTGAAATGCACCTCACTCATGTAATGCTCAGTGGGTTAGGGGGAGTTTGCAGCCCAGCTGACTTTCTGTATCGTGTTGGCACATTCACAAAGTCCTTTGTGCCAGCTGCTCAGGAAAGCCTATTTCATCAGAAAGATCCTTTGCATCTGTGGCTGGGAAACATTAGTATGCCCAAGGTCACGAATCTCCTAAAGGGCAGAAGAAAAAACATAGGGGGTCATTCTGACCCCGGCGGCCAGGGTTGGCGGGAGCACCGCCAACAGGCTGGCGGTGCCCCGCAGGGCATTCTGACCGCGGCGGTTTGGCCGCGGTCAGAAGTGGAAAACCGGCGGTCTCCCGCCGGTTTTCCGCTTCCCAAATTAATCCTCCATGGCGGCGCAGCTCACTGCGCCGCCATGGAGATTCTGACACCCCATACCGCCATCCTGTTCCTGGCGGTTCTCCCGCCAGGAACAGGATGGCGGTATGGGGTGTCGTGGGGCCCCTGGGGGACACTGCAGTGCCCATGCCAATGGCATGGGCACTGCAGGGGCCCCCGTAAGAGGGCCCCACAAAGAATTTCAGTGTCTGATCAGCAGACACTGAAATTCGCGACGGGTGAAACTGCACCCGTCGCACCTTCCCACTCCGCCGGCTCCATTCGGAGCCGGCGTCCTCGTGGGAAGGGTGTTTTCCACTGGGCTGGCGGGCGGCCTTTTGGCGGTCGCCCGCCAGCCCAGTGGAAAACCCAGAATCACCGCAGCGGTCTTATGACCGCGGAGCGGTGTTCTGGAGGGGGGAACTCTGGCGGGCGGCCTCCGCCGCCCGTCAGGGTTATAATCACCCCCATAATCTGAAACGAAGCAGATGCACTATTCGATGTTTGGCAACAGTGGCTGGTGTGCTTGGTTTGCTCCAACTCGTACATTATTTGGTGTCAGATCACTTTTATTATTTTTTATCTTTTGCCCAATCCATCTGAAGATAGGTCCTGATAAACAGCGTTCTGCCTTTTCCCATTCACCTCCCTTGTTTCTACAGTTCTTTAGTGACCAGCAGCTGAAGTAAGTACCTGACTCTTACCTCTCTAACCTGTTCGACTCCCCGGCTGTATCCTGGTACCAGTGGGGCTAAGCTACACCATGTCCATGTTCCTCTTATAATAAACCGTGGTTAAAGGGCAGGCTAGAGGCTAACAGATATATGAATGTACGTATGGCAATGCATATAAACGTGAAATGTGTGTTGTTACAAAGAAACCTGAAGGTTACTTCAGAGCACTTATAGACTACAGAAAGGTCACGCCTTTCTGCTAGAACAATTACAGGTATCCCTCTCCCTTTCTTATTTGTGCCCTTGGAATTTCCACAGGCTGGAAGACTGCTACATTGGGGTGAGAGAGAGAAAGAGAGTGAGAAAGGGAGAGAGAGAGAGAGAGAGAGAGCGCAAAAGGGTGGAACTCAGCCAATCATGAGAAGCCACACCATCTCTGAAAGATTCTGACAGTTTTTGTTCTTTTGCTGTCCCTTCACCACAAAACAGCTTCTTTGTTCAAAATATCAAGCATCACTCATAGTTATGTATTTCATTCTTTCCATTTAGATATGTACCACAACTGACCTTATGAATGACGCATCTGGTTGAAATGTCATGGCGCTTGTTGCTAAAATAAACTCTTAAGATCCATCCTTTCTGTTGCTCTGTTGCACCTCTCAGTGAGCCGTAGACTTCTTTTACCAACCTACTCCAATGCAATGTTCTGTCTTTCCTCATTCATAATTGATGTATCTTAGTGCTACATGTGATGTACCTTCTCCAACAATGGCCCCTCTAACTGTCCCTGACTTCCCCTCTCACTGTGCAGCAGACACATCCTCAATTGTACCTTTCAGTTCTCCATCCCACCCACCATTGTGCGTCCCTCCAGCAACTCATAATGTAATGCTCCCTCTCCAGCTAAATGTACTCAGCTGCTCTTTGTCCCAAAATATTTGTCCAGGACAGACCTACCACCGTCTTTGCTGTAGACATCCTACTCTAAGCCCTAGAGTGCAACATATTCCTATGACCAGATAAAACACATTGAGGCATGCTACAAATATTAATAAAGAATAATTAAGAACCAGTTAATCTGTACGTTATCAGGGTGTGCTATCAATTAATGTATATATATACTTTGATAGAATTTCTTTACTGATTCATAGAATTATTTTATTATGTCTCTACCCAAAGAGTTACCATTTACCACAACTCTAAGGTCCCTTTGTTCACTGGAGCCACAAGCCATGCCCAAGTGAAAGAAGCACTTCTCTTGCACCACCAATTGCTCTCTCTGTAAGCTTCAGACTCCCTTCCCTCTATGATCCCCCCATTTACCTCCAATGGAGCACTTAGATTAATGCCTGATCCCACTGAGCACCCCGCCCAACTAATTACCCATTTAGGCGTCCCTTCTGTGCAATAGATGACCCCTCCTTTGTGTCCCCATCTATAACTGATATCCCTAATTACGCATATGTGCTTACTCCCTATGCTTCTTAAAAATTCCTATCCTAAAACATTTTCTTAACGGGCGCCTGGTGCCTCTTTTATAGGAGCCCCAGATGTTCCCCTCCAGGCTTCTGACCACATTCACCCAAATAAAGGGTACCCTTTGCTCAGGACCGAATTGTACCAGGCTATCTTCCTCCACCAGCAGTTGCCACTGATGCCCCCTTTATCGAAGACCTAGATTCTCACATTAGGGTCCCATCCCAATTATTTTTGTAATTGCCCCAAAGTGTCCTCTCTTTCCTTGTCCCAGAAGTTCCCCTTGTTCCCATAATGCCCTACCTATTGCTCTTTATAGGTTCAGAGCTACCTCCCCCCACAATGCTCATATACACATTCTTCTTACTTCATGTCAGTTTTCCCTAGATACAAACATCCATGTATCATGATCTTCTATGCTGAACCAACTGCTCAAGCTAAGTGCCCACATGCCCCTCCTCCTTGTGCCCAAGATTACCATTTTAAAGGCCATCTACTTCAAGTGATGTCTTCAAGTGCCCACAACATAATACCTCACTTGTTTCTTATCATGCTCCCCTTCCCTTCTCCCCTCCCCGCATCTTGAATTGTCCAGAGCTCTCCAGCCCTGCTGTGACGGCCATAACCAAAATTGGAATCTCTACCTGACCCTATCTGGTTCTTTAATGTGTGCCACAGATGACATACGCCCATGCCTAATTAGAGCCCCTAGTTGTCTTCACTTCTCCTGTTCCCCAGGTACCTCCTCTGATCTCCCACCTCGATTGCCCACATAAAGAGCTTTATGTAATCCTCTCTCTGTACTCCAGATGCCCTCACCTCTCACTCCATCTCCACCGCCATCTCCATTGGTGAATTTATCTGCTTTAAGTTGTCAAGAAGAGTAGGGTTTCTTAAACTTCAGTTCCCCAAATTTGGAGAAGCCCCTAAACTTTTCTGTTAGGAAACTAGTAATAGCACTTCTCAAGATTGTTATAGCCACCTTCTTGTAGAAATTAGCTTGAATTCTACTATGCCATCTGTAGTTTCTCGAATTGTTTGAACAGCTCTGATCTATGTGCCTAAGTATATGAAGAAGGTACTAAATAATTAGATAGAACTCCTCGTTAAGTGTGCTAACTTGGTGAATGCATTTAATAGTGTCAATTTGCCACCCATTTTAAGACAGCTAGGGTTCCACCTAACAACAGAAGCACAAGTAGAATGGAGCATGTCTAGTCTGCACTGTGAGAGAATTATAAGGTTGGAACTCCTAAACTGCATACTATCTATCACCTTTAGGCACCAAACACAATTGAGGGACCTTGGGAAAGGTTTGGACTGAGATTCTAAGAGCCCTGCCTGGGAAATGGAGTACTTTGGCTACAAGATAAGCATAGAATAATCCTCAAAGATATTTAAAGGTCAAGCTTTCCAGATTACTCTTAATCTGGTTACGTACTGATAACCAGGGGAAACATTCTGGCAGTGCAGGGAGTTATGATCACTTTCCTTTCAACTACTGATGACTCACATGATTGAATTCTGTACTGGTTGCAGTTGTTGGACAAGAGAGTTTTGGAGGCTAGTATAGCAAATGATTCCATGACCTACTTGATTGTTAGCAACAAATCCAACTACTAATACTTAGGGCCTGATTACAAGGCTGAGAGTCACGGTGATGGTCGGACCACCCCAACTGTGGCGGTCTGACCGCCACATTACAAGCCTGCTCATGCCATCTTGCCTTGATTAGCCCCGTGACAAAATCTCTCCTACTATAACCACAACAAATTAATACCGTGTTGATGTTCCTCACAGCTATGCACAGTCTTCCAGAGAGGAGGATAAAAAAAAAAACATGTGTCCTACTAAAAAACATGAGAAGAGCCACAAAAGCACAAAGAGAGCATCCCCTTACTCACTGTTTCAAAGTCCCCCCATTTGTTAAAAAAAAAAAATGAGTAGCTGAGTTTCTTGACACTAGGCCTTGGTGTGTCAACCTCAGAGCAAAATGTCAAGGTTTGTAAACACTTCTCGTGGGTTCACGGACCCCAGGTAAGGTCTGTTATCCTCCTGTAATTTCCCTCTGTCTGGCTCCAGTTTTGCAACACTGTGAGAATGCACAGGAGTCAACAAGGGCTTACAAGTCCTGAATGGTTTCCAGACCCGGGTTAGCATTTTTTACCACTCCTACCAAAACAAAGCAAAAAAAATATATAATAATAATAATAATAATAATAATAAAAAAATTAACACATAAAAAAACAATAAATAAAAGGCACCAATCCTTACAGTAAGTTGTGCACAGGGCCTTGCTGAAAGCCAATCTCTGCGGCCTTTCCTTGCTTCACATAACTAAAGGGGTGACTACCTACAACAGATTGGCCAAAGGGCTTAGCCCAGGACGGGGCCATTCAGTCAATGGTCAAAGGTAGTACACATCAGAGAAGAGAGTACTTTCACTACCACCATCAATACTACTATCACAGCTACCAGCACTACAACCACCAGGACATTCTTGTGTATTTGTGTATGTAAGAGCACTGTGAGTTTGACTGTGTTGTGTAATAAAAGAAAAGGTGATGTAGTCATGTGTGTGAGAGATGTCGTATATTTACTATCACTAATAAAAATACCAGGCCTAATCACTTTGCCAATGCTTTTTTTACTTTATGGTGATGCAGTACACTTATGCTACACATCACACAACGTGGGCTCCACAAAATCTCCTGTGTCCTCTATATTTCTTCTAAATGATTTCTGAAATGCACTCAGTATGTGAATCCTTCTCTGGACCTACATCCTGCACAGGAGAGAAAGTTGGGTAAGGGCGCACTTTGGTGGCTGCATTATTATACAAACACAGTCCTTTTTAGATAGTCCCTCTCTATGACTACAAAATGCCTCTGTTTGTGTAATAATCCATGCTAGATACGCAGCAAATACCATTCCTGGTGGAAGGGTTCACACACATGGCTGGGGGGCAGGGAAAATTAGGACTGTGAGAATGAGCAACTGAACTCAGTGTAATGGACATTACCACTCTTTCCTGGAAGGGCACTCACAAGGATCAGGTTTTCCCCATTAATATCCAAGCCAGCCATGCTAATGGGTGGTGTCTTTCACGGGTCACCTCTGTTCCTTACACCATGTTATGACTATGTAGAACCATTTTCCTACTTGACTAGCTTTTTACTGATCTTACGCAAACAGTACCCAAGTATATATTTAAATATTGTCTGACCCAAGTATTTTAATCCACTTTTTCATGGTGTTGACCCCATCAGGGAAAGAAGCAGATTACGTGCAACCCAAGGAAGCAAACATTGAGTTTATATCCTTCCTTTTCCATGAAACCATAACTTTTCTTTCATCAAAGCCTTCCCGCTGCTCTTACAGGTAAAATCCAAGGGAATTGAATGGCACTTTTCCTTACTAGTAAACTCCCTTTCTATTAATTACACTTTTTCTTGATATATGCCTGGTATCACCTCAGGGGTGATGTTTGTTGAAGTAGATTCCTTAATTGTGAAGAGTATGCTATGCATGGGTCCTGCTCACAATGCTATAGGACTCAAATTGCACCTCAGCAATGAGTCTCTAACAGAAAAAAGCTGATCTGGGGTTGCTGTGTTCCTGCCTGGGGAGACAGGACTTGGCAGTTCAGACTGGCCTGTTTCTAGTGGAGTCACACTAGGACTGATTTTCATATGTCTGGTTCCTATCTGTAGTTACAAAGTGGAGAAAAAATGATGGGCTTTCTGTCAGCCTTGCCATGGTGGGGTCCCTGGCATGGAAAGGCTGGCAGAAAGCTGAGTTGTAATCAGCTAGGCAGCGCTGAGTTTAGCACTTCATTTCATAAATATAGTCATTCAGAACATTTATATTTTGAATATTGTTTTCATGTAATTAATATGGAATGCAGATTGAAGAAAACATTTGATATCTTTTCAAATGACTTTGAATCATGCACTTGATGCCGTATTCTGAATGTATCATTAGTTACACTTGATGTTACTTGAGGTAGTGAAGGGATTAGGTCCTGCATGTATATATTATCACACAGCAGAAGGGTTAGATTAAGGCTAACATTGCATACAATATGTTGCAGATAACCATCTATATTTAGAAGCCCTTGTAGCTGTAGTATGCTACCCCATTCTAAAAGGTATATCATAGAAAGTATTTTAGATAATGTGAGATATTTCAGTTCAGAAGACAACACAGAAAATGGTTGCTTATTCTCTTCAGGACGCGACTGCATGAGATGAATGCATACCAAGTCCAAGTGTTGGTGATATGCAGTGTTATGTATCCTTCCCTATTCTTGTTTCCTGTTTTTGTGGGAGTGGCTTTTTATCCTCCTCAGAGCACAAAGTGGGTGAGACAGAGCAGCATTGAAGCCCAAATATTCTGACAGTGAAAGTGTGAATCTGACTGCAGCAAGGTTAGCTGCCTGCTGCATTTTGAGCCCCAGGCGACACCAAAGGGTCAAGGTCCCTCTCATGGCAGAATTCTACACCTTCCTTCTTAAGCAGCTCAGTATATAGGATAAGATAAGAAGGAGTGGTAAAAAAGAAAGAAGGATGTGGTCCAAATGTCAACTCCTGTCAGAAGCCTTGGGGTGCACCAACACCAGTTTGTGTTCCTGGACTCTCTCCAGAGCTGGAGGTGCCATTTCCTCACCTGTCACCCAGGTCTAATTGGGTGTGGGCTTATTATAGTCAGAAGCAAACAAACACAAATGAGCAACAGAATGCAGAACCAATCAAACAATCACCCCAAATAACAGATCTGGGTTTAATTCATCAATTCCTTTGCTCAACACGCTGCCCCAGTTTGAACCCAGCCATATGCAAATCAATCTTGACCCTGATCCCCATGTGAACAGTCCAGCCTGAACTGCCAGGCCAAGTCCTCCCTGGACTGTAAACAAGCATCCTGGAACTGGTTTTGGGGTATCACCCATCATCAGCCAAGCTAGCTTGAATCCACTGGCATAGTTAGCCAGGGACCCACATCTGGGCATACCTAGTACACTTAGGGTGACAAAAGCAAACAAACTCAAATGATAGACAGAATGTGGGATAAATCAAACATTCACCCCCAGTCACAGATCTGGGTTTAATAATTCAATTATTTTGCTCACCACGCAACCCCAGTTTGGACTCAGCCATATGTAAATCAGTCTTGACCCTGTTCCTTATGGGAACATTCCAGCCCAGACTGGTAGGCCAGGTCCTCCCTGGACTGAAAACAAGCATCCTGGGACCAGTTTCAGGGTATCACCCTTTATTAGCCAGGCTAACTTGAATCCAGTGGAGTAGTGAGCCTAGGACCCACGTCTGGGCATAGCCAGCGCACTTAGGGCAACAAAAGTAAACAAACTCAAATGATCTATGGAATGCAGAACCAATGATACATTCACCCCAGTCACAGATCTGGGTTTAATACATCAATTCTTTTGCTCACTACTAGAGCAGTAGTGGACCTCGGAGCAGAAGTGACCTAGGTCAGTAGACTACCTGGCACGGACCAAAGGGTGGGCTCTTAGCTCCTATAGTGAAGTTGCTGTTACGAAGAAGTGGAAGCAATGTGCAAAGGCTATGAAGGGTTGAAGAAGTCCTCTGAAGTTCTTTAAATGTGTAACTTAGCTGTATGAACAGTGGTTGCCCCGGCTGGAGTAAGCTCACTTTTCTCCTTGTCCAGAAGTCCCCAGCTGTTTTCTCTGGTGGCTAGAGGTGGTCCTTTGGAGCAAAAATAACCAAACAGTCCTATTGGGAACAAGATATGACACTATGGATTTGTCACTTGCACATTAGTGCTTGTGCACTTCCAACAGTTCCCTTGCATTTTGTACACTCACTGTTATCCAGAAATCACTAGCGCTATCCTACGCTGTGAACCTGTGAAACCTTTGAAGCCGACCTGCATCTAAAATATTTAATGTGACCATGTGTTGTTACCATACCATTCATGAAATGGCTCCCTTACTGTTCACCATATCCAGCGATTACCATATTAAATTGTTCCTGCTCAATGGGAGACCCTGGGCATCACCACAATGGCCCATGCAAAGCAGATTGGGGTTGCTTTCTCTTTCCTGCAACTTTAACCACATACAGGTAGTTGTAGAGGATATAGGATGCCACTGCACTGCGGACATGACCTATGAGAAGGGAATATAAGGATCAGGGCTGGTGGGATGTGCATCGACTTTAAATGGGATGAGGTATGACTCCATCAGGCGAAGGCAGCTGGTTAGATGGTAGCACCTTCCTGGGGGTCATTGACCTCAAAATCATGGAAAGAGTTCTAAGCTGGTGCATTGGTGAAAGAGATTCTTCCTTTTAGAAGTCTTTCCCATCTCTGTAGCAGCTGGAATTGCCAAACCTGAACTTTTGAGAAAGAGATTTGATCTCTTGTGTTCACACACAAGTGTCACAACAGCATTGACTACGGTAAGGAATGAAAATGAGTTGCTTACAGATTGATAAATGTAAATGGAGAGTAAGTCTTCAGTGAAATAACATTAGAAAGCTAGAAAGATATGACCGATGAGGAGGGAGTGATACCCATAGAACAAGGTGTTTTTGAAGCTGCACACTCCACCTTTGACCACTGCTTTAGTGTATGGGCCTTTAGCAAGAAAGGCAGTTGATTTGAATGCCAATCTTTTTGCTGTTTTTTAGATTTTCAAGCAGCCTTCACTTTCGTGAATCTTGAGAACCTTTGGGCTGACTTGAATAAGATAGGGATGCCTAGTGGCTTGCTAAGAATACTTAAGGAACTTTGTCAGTGGAATTGGATGCAGGTGGAATTAGATAAGAAAAGTACCCTATCTGATAAGGTCATGATAGGGACTGGCCTAAGGCAAGGGTACGCATTGGCCTGACCCTCTTTGCATAATATTTAAAGGACCTTCCAAATGTTTTAAAGGGATCTGCCTCCTTCTCTCCCAAGATAGGGGGCACCATATACCATGTCTGCTATATGTGGACAAATTAGTCATAATGCATATGACTCATATTGGGCGCCAGCAGAAATTAGATGTTTTTCCCAAATACTGTAAGGTGAAGAGGCTAGTGATTAGCATAGAAAAAAATCCACAAAGTTAGTATTTGGTCAAAAGAAGAAAGAATCAAAATGTTTTTTAGATGAGACTTGGATAGAAGAGGTGTAAACATACTATTATTTGAGTATACATTTTTCATTTAACTTAAAATGGAAAACCAATTGTGAGGTGGTGAAAGCCAATGTTATGCACACCACATTGGGGAATTAGAGTTTAACAAATATAGGAAGGAGTATGGCAGACCGAAATCAAGACAGTTACAACCGGTTTTAAAGTTATGGTGAACTCAAAATGGTTGTATGGCACTGTTCTGCTTAACTTCAAACTAAGAGGGAGCGAGGAGAATGCAAAGAATGCAGCACTCTTAGTCTGAGTAATGAATTTATTAAGGCACTTCCCAGGGCTCAAACAAAAGTATACAAAAATATTAACGTGAGCATTTAACTTGAATGCAGCAAAACATGTGCAGCTACTAAAATAATCACAGCAGTTGCATAGTAATAATCTGAAAAAATGCAACATATCAACAATGAATATACACATATATATATATATATATATATATATATATATATATATATATATATGCATGAACACAGTAAAGCTATATAATTAAGAATTAAAAATGCATCACCATGGGGATCGACTCCAACATTATCCTTGTTCTTGCCAACGTCAAGCTGTGGAACCCTTGACAGCTGAGACAGGAGAAATTTTCCCCAATGGGACTTTTTCCAAGCAATGCGTCCACCCTTCTGCCTCAGCGCCAAGTTTCCCCACCTTACATACCTTGAACAAACTTAAAAGGAAGGTTCTGGTAACCTCCCCCTCCGTTTGAGTAAGTTGTGCAATTCAAGCGCTGGCTGTACTTGGTCAGTGTTGAAAACACACAAAAGGATTGGCCAGATCCCAATGTGCATTTCCAAGACAGAGCCGTACCCTTCTCTGCTATAAACATTCTCATCCTTGTACACTCTTATCATCGTTGCATCACCCATGTTATGTTCCCTTCCTTGGTAAGAATAGTGAAAACACTTTCAATGTAGAGAACAAGATGTGCATGGAAAAATACCTGTGACACCGATGTGACAGCATTTGAAGCTACGCTAAGCACAAAATGGAGTTGGTGGTCAAGATGGAATCAGTGGTTAAATACAGATAGCATTACACTCCACCCTATGACCACTGACTCTCATAACATACTGGTCTAAAAGTGACCCTTTTTGGTTCAAACATTGTAAGTAGATTAGGTATGCATGGTACACAGCAACATAGCATTATTATAATATAAATCACTTTGACTATTCCGCCTAAAATACTGCGTAATTGCCTAAATTCGGGTAGCCAGTTAAATAACCAGTCCCACCACCCTTTGTCAAGATCTTGTCTTACTCCTTTCACCAATTCATGTAAAGCATCAATATGAGACTGGATAGATTTAGAGTGGTCTGATAGGTTGAAGCAGCATATTTTCTCAAACTCCGAGCATCTATAGTGATGCTTCCAAGAGCAAGTAGTCGAGGGCTGCCTTGTTTTGCAATGCAGCTTTTCTAGTGCCTCGTATATCCATGAGAAATTTGTTCAAGGCGATGTATGTGTGATTGATGTTCTTAACCATCAAACATGTAATAACTTGAGTATTATAAACAGCTAATCCTGGAACTCCTACTACAGAAATGCTTAACCTCACATATTCTGATTTAGGTAATAACTGAATTTCAGAGTCACAGACTTTGCTTAATTGAACTATTTCCCTTGGATAGCAAGTGTGTATAGAGTGAAATGGAAACATCATAAGTCCTAACCATAGAAAAACACACGGTCCACCAGTTATATTGGCAGGAATGTATGTATAAGTGGTATTTCCACAAGAGAACAACCACCCCACTGGTAGTTTGACCTGCTTTATGTGGCTAGCAACAGTCACAATATGTTGGCAAAACATGTTATTGTCCATATTCTTAAAAGTTTGATCATTTCTATGCTAATACAGTACTCGTTGCATGGAATCTTTTGAGGAGACCCCTGTTGTTGTCTCCATGTGCATTTGATCACATTTCCTAATTTTGTGTGAATCACAAGTTAAGTTGTAGCAGACATCACCGGTAGTAATATTGTAAGTAATCACATGGGTTAGGTTATCTCATGTCTCATCTGTAAAACCTGCGTAATTCACACAAAGAAAAGTGTGACAACACAGCACTTTTTTTAACTGCTCCATCTTTGTTTGTGGCATTAACGATTTGCAGCAAAACACTGGCAGGAATTGGTGTGTCTACCAATGTTGAGATATCATTAACAGTATTTTGCATGTTAGACATGTAAAACTCTGATCTGTTGAGCATGACTCATACCAGACGAGTCCAAACATTTTTGTTCAAGTGCAGTAAATGTGTTGATCAGCGTAGTCTGTCAATCATTTCGGAGCTGGGGGCTTTCGGTCTCTCCCGACCTCACACGCCTGAAGGCAGACCATGTAGAACAGCTAGCACAAAGATACCTCATAGTATGATCTGTAAAAGAGACAAGTATGATCATTCTTGCAAATAACATTTATCCGCTGGTATATATTCCCTTTTCTCATGTCCTGGTTTCATGACTAACAGGACATTGTCTTTGCCCGTTGCTATGATTTCTGCTGGTTCAGGAGGATGATTTGGGGATTCTACGCAACCATTAGCACCAGGGTTTTTGTCAGTTGAGCCAAAACCTCCCTCCCCACACACTATAAGAAGGGCAGGGGCAGCACCCTTTTTCACTATTCCTCCATACACTGGGATAATTACAATTTGAGCAATTCTATCTCCAGATTGTATTATCAAGTCTGTGTCTCCACTATTCAGGAGAATAGTTTTCGATTCTCCTTGGTAGTCTGCATTGATCACTCTCCCCAAGACCTGAATACCTTTGAGTGCCAACCCAGATCTTGGAGCAATCAAACCGAAATGCTCTGGTGGAATCTGTATTCCAACACCTGTTTCAAGAAGTGCATTGTCTCTTGGTTTCAATGGGTAGGTTTTTAAGGCATGTAAATCAAGACCTGCAGCTTCTGGTGTGGCTCAATAAGGAGCTAAGGCTCCTGGTTTTATTTCCCAATACATGATGGTGTTAGTCGCTACATGGGGGTTGTATCTGTAATGCTGGGGTCAACAATCATGTTAAAGGGGTCTCTGTATTTGTCAATGGTCGGACATTCAAAATTTGGAGGGCTTCATTTAAATGCTCTCTCCAGTTTCTCAATGTTCCATCTGACAATTTTCATAATTGGGCTTTCAGCCAGCCATTCATTCTCTCAATCAGTCATGCAGCTTGTGGATAATATGGAATATGATAAATCCACTCAATATTGTGATGTAAGGAATAGTCTTGCACCAATTTTCCTTTGAAATGTGACCTATTGTCACTCTGGACTTGGAGTGAGACTTCGCAATACAACATTAACAAGTCCAGAGTTTTAATGGTACTGAGCTGAGTGGCACATTTGCAAGGAACAGCAATCAGATAACCAGAATAAGTGTCCACTACTGTGCATGCGTATTGACAGCCGCGACTAGTCGGTAGTGGCCCAACTTAATCAATTTGCTATATGTGCCCTTGCAACTTCCCTCTTCTCAACTGACCTTTGACAGTTTGCGGGACAGATCTCTGTTTTGTTTTGACAAATAGGACACTGCATGATCACTGTTTTTATCAAATCTAGGGTAATCTGCATCCCTCTAATCTCTGCCTACTTGTTAGTGTCTTTCTCTTCCAGATGTCCACATTTTTGGTGTGCTCACTTAGCCATCTCCACCAAGTCAGAATCCTGTGTCACTACCTCTGCTTCTGAGATTTTGGCTTTGTCGTCTGCAAGGGAATTAAACCATCGTTCTAGTGAGTCGGTGGGACAGTTGGCATCTACATGATACACAGTAACAGTACTGTACTCTAGCATTTCCCAAATGTCTTGCCACAACTCTTTGCCCCACACCTCCTTAAAATGTATTTGCCAGTTATGTGCATGCCATGTGGGAAGCCAGGTGGCTAACCCATTGGCGGTAGAGCAAGAATCTGTATAAATGTGACAGGTCCCAGGCAATTGTTGATCTAGTGCCTGATACATAGCATAAAATTCTGCATATTGACTACTCTTCCCTTCTCCTGTAGCGGATAGCACCTTTTGGTGATTGGGTTATATGACACTGCCTTCCAATGCCTTTTGGCCCCCACATACTTGGCTGAACCACTGGCAAACCATACATGCTTCCTTTCCTCAGGGGACAAAGATTCAAATGGTTCACCCCACCTCACTGGTGACTCTTTTATCTCTGGTACCTCCTGCGCTCTCTTATCATCCTGCACAGGGGCTTGTGCCACCTGTTCATTCAGGGTTGCTGTCCCTACTGGTCCCACTTGGGCCCTTTACTGTATGTACCACTTACACCGAATGGCCTCTTGTGTATGTCCTATGTGGTAAGTTTTAGGTGAACTCATCACCCACTGCATTATTGAAATCGCCGGTGTCAGAATCACATTATGACTAGGGTCATTTGCTCAGTATCCACTAGAGCCCAGTAACAAGCAAGTAACTGTTTCTCAAAGGGAGTATATCGCTCTCCAGCATCAGGTAGCTTTTTGGTCCAGAAACCCAGGGGCACCCTCTTTCTTCCCTGTTTTTGCAGCATGCTCCAATTTGCATATTTCTCCTGAATGTTTACCTGTAACTCAATGTCTCATTCGTGTACAGGCCATAAGTCTATAGCCTGTTGAATCGCTTCCTTTGCCAAGTCAAACGCGCACTGCTGCTGCTCTCCTCATTCAGACTCATGTTTCTTTCTTGTCACTTTGTACAAAGGGGCCAGAATCTGACTCAAATGAGGGCTATGCTGTCTCCAAAAACCAAACAATCCAATGAATCGCTTAGTCTCTTGCTTAGTACAGGGAGTGGCAAATTCTAAGATCTTTTGTTTTGCCTGCAGCAACACCTCTCTCTATCCCTGAGTCCACTGAATTCCTAGAAACTTCACATTTTGCGAGGGTTCTTGTGTCTTATCTGGATTAATAATCCACACTTTGCTCTGCAAGAGTTCCACAACCTTGTCCAACTGAGTCTGCACTTTTTATTGTGTCTCTCCCTGAATCATCAAATCATCAATATAATGAGACAATTGCACCCCTGGAATGACAGATACTTCATTCAGGTGTTCTGCCACCAGCTGGTGACAGATGGTGGGGCTATGTACATACCCTTGGGGGAGCCTTAGCATTCGGAATTGTCAGCCATTCCATGAGAAACTGAATTGCTCCTAACTCTCAGGGGCCAATGGTATAAAAAAGAAAGCATTGGCAATATCAATTGTTGCATACCAGGTCCCTTTATGTTCTTGTATTCTCTCAAAGTGATGGTTTCAGGGACTGCAGCAGTCAAGAGGGCATATATTTGTTCAATTTGTGGTAATCAATAGTCATTCTATAGCGCCCATCCGGTCGATGCATGAGCCACAGACAATTGTTCCACTCATTGGTGACTGGAGCCATCACACCTGCCCCCATCAACTGCTGTATAGTTTCACTTATTTCCTCATGTCCTCCTTGAATTCAGTATTGTTTCAAATGCACCACCTTGATTGCTGGGGGCACCTTCACTGGGGCTATCATTAGATGACCCACCCTCACTGCCGCCACTGAAATGTATCTCTTTGATCCAAACTAATAACAACCATCATCCAAGTATAACATCATCCCCTTCAGAATGTCATTTCCCAGTATATACTCTAGAAGGGGCACAATCAAAACAGTATATTCTCTTTTTGGTGTTCTCCCTATTTTCATTTGAACAGTAGTCTGCGCTGCAGGAGTTTGCTTTCCACCCAACCCTGTGATGGTATAGTGCTGACCTGTAAACTTTTTTGGATTTCTATAAATTAAAGAGGCCTCCACTCTGGTGTCGACTAAGACACGGACCCTTTGAACATTTTTATGCTTCCAGTGAATTTCTAAATCAACACGGGGTCTGTTATCTTTATGAGCCCATCCCTGTACCAGAACATGGGCTGTTTCTTAATCTGATTTAAACCTGTCAACTTTTGCCCAAGTCAGGTCTGGATATATGCTCTCATATTTGCAAGGAGATTCCTCTCCTTCCCTGTTCTCAGCAGTTAACCAATCGCTGTCCAAATCTTCCTCCTCTTTCCCTTGTTATGAATTTTCTCACTCTCTTTTCTTTACTCCTGCACCTGTGGCTGGTCCTGATTCACTTGTTTATTATCTTGTTGTTCATTTTCCTGCTGCCTTCCTTTCTGTCCAGCCCTCGCTTAAGGTACCTCTCCCACAAGTTTTTGGTGTCTATCCCATCAATCTGCTCTTTGTTGACACCATCCTTCAGTAATACCATAAACATGTCTCTCCTAGATACTCTGTTATTATCTGTGTTACGCTCAGATCTCGAGGCTCTCTCAGGTTTTGTCTAGTCTCCAAGCTCTCCTAACTCGCAAACTGCCTCCTGTACATCTTTCAATGCCTGCCCTGTTTGATTAATTAGGTGAGTCATTATTACTTGCTCGTAAGCAGAAGGAGCAAGGCGAATAATTTTATTTCGCACTGACACAAAGAGCGGTCCAACTAACAGACGGTGAGCATCACCCAGGAAAATTGCCGTTTTCATTCCCTCCTCCTTAATTGTCTGAATTGCATATCTTAAGGTATACCAGGGCTTGTCATTTTATGGTCAGTCTGATTCTGTAGGATACTTATGGCTACACCCCACGACTCTTAGCTGCAGTAGGGTGATCTGTTGGTTACCCTGAAAACCCCTAAACTGCTCCTGTATTATAGTGTCAGTGCTAAGAGTACAATACTTAGGAGCATCTCCTATATCTAACATTACTCCAGAGGCTCCTGTATCAAATTATCACACCATCCATGTAAGTAATATTTCCCCAGATCTATGCTTGAATCTGTCTATAATATCATTGACTTGGTGCTGTATGTAATCTTCTAGGGAGTGCATCTCAACTCCTCCCCCTGGGTTTTGTGGGGTGCACTGTATTTTCTGTCTAAATATTGGCTGTGCACAAACCACTTTCTGTTCGTCTGGCTGAAGCTGGCCCCCACCTTTTTAACTGACTGATCACTGGAATCAAAAAAATTGGTTGAGTCCCAGATATTTGCGTCCCAGATTTCTGGATACCAATTTAACCCTGGTTTAGCAATAGCTAAATGAACTTTCTTTTGATTGATAAGTATCCGCTTTAACTTTCAATAACTTATTCTGACAAGACAGCAGGGTTACATTATTTTTAGGTTCAACTATCCGCCTCTCTAATTGCTGGTTTTCTTGTTACAACTGCACATATCTTTTGTGCATTTTTCTATAAGCAGATAACAGGATCCGGCCCCGTCTGCCTAAACAGATAAATCACATCCCTGTTCTACTTTCACTAAACAGAGTAAAACTGTTTTTGGCTCAGCATCGCTAAGGCATCCATCCCAGTTCTCACATAATCCTGTTCCACAAGATCATTCATTTGCAAGAACATCATAGGGTGCTTTTTCCCACCCTGGTATGTCATTTGGAGCCTGGGAAACCGCCTTTGACTTTTTGCCAAACATGTTTCACTTTTAAATCTTTCACTTTGTATCCCGCCAACTACACCAAATTGTTCTACTTAGCTTCAAACTAAGAGGGAACAAGGCTAAAGAATGCAAAGAATGCAGCACTCTGAGTTTGAGTAATGAATTTATTAAGGCACTTCCCAGGGCTAAAAAAAAGTATACAAAAATATTAAATATTAACGTGAGAACGTAACTTGAATGCAGCAAAACATGTGCAGCTACTAAAATAATCACAGCAGTTGAATAATAATAATCAGAAAAAATGCAATATATCAACTATTAATATGTATGCAGTATATATATATATATATATATATGTATATATATATATATATATATATATAGATGCATGCACACACTAAATCTAGATAATCTAGATAATTAAGAATTAAAAATGCATCATCATGGGGATCAAATCCAACATCATCCTTGTCCTTGCCAACGTCAAACTGTGGAACCCTTCACAGCTGAGACAGGAGATCTTTTCCTCAATGGGACTCTTATTTTTCTGATCAATGCGTCCACCCTCAGAAATGTGTTCCTTCTGCCTCAGTGCCAATTTTCCCCACATTATATATCTTAAACAAGCTTAAGAGGAAGGTTCTGGTAACCTCCCCCCTCCCTACAAGTAGGTTGTGAAATTCAGGCGCTGGCTGTACTTGGTCAGTATTGAAAACACACAAAAGGATTGGTCAGATCCCAGTGTGCATTTCCAAGACAGAGCTGTACCCTTCTCTGCTACAAACATTCTCATACTTGTACACTCTTGTCATCGATGCATTCCCCCATGTTATGTTCCTTTCAATGGTGAGAATAGCGAAAGCACTTTCAATGTAGAGAACAAGATGTGCATGTAAAAATACCTGCACCACCAACGTGACGGCATTTGAAGCTAAGCTAAGCACAAATTGGAGTCAGTGGTCAAGATGGAATTGGTGGTTAAATACAGATAGCATTACAGGCGCCAAAATACTTTTCTTGATTGGGGGTGCAGAGCTATGAAGTGATTGATGGCTAGTGCCTGAAAATGGTATTTAATATGCAAATATCAGCAACAATACATTAACTAAGGCTGGAGTTAGAAATTACTTCATGGTCTTGCCTTTCAGAGAGGGCTGTCATGAGCTTTTGGTATAAGCTGTTAGAATCTAATGAGCTCAAGATATCTCAGTTGTACAATTTTAAGAAATGAGATGAACTGGGCTGGGAGTCTAAGGAAGCTTTTGTCTTAACTGAAAGAGTGATATTCATTGGAATCTCCTAGTTGCAATGTTCCATTCCATGTTTCCTAAAAAGGTATGCAGGAAAGAATGATAGAATTTTCAAGAAAAAGCACGAATTGGTGTAAACCCCATGTATCAAGGGTCAGGGGTGGCTAAGAGAATGAAGACACATGAAGGTTCATGTGACTGTAGAATACAAATGAAATATAACAATGAACATTTGCTATTGGATTGTATGTTTTTTTAGAAAGGGTGCTTAGAAAATGTATAAAACCAGTTTTAAATAAATATGGAATGTCTAACCAATGGGAAGCTTCAAAATCTCTTTCATATGTACATTTTTAGGTGTGACTTGTGCAATAGGTGTTTTTCATTGGCAATTAGGAAGGTGTGGGAAACATTTTAATTGATTAGAGATATATGTGTAGGTAGTGGGAACATTTTGTGCGAATCAAGCGGTATTAGAAGCTCTGCTGTAATCTATTTGAACGTGTTCCTTTTAATTGGTAACATTTGACTATGCAATGTTTTATGTAATTGATGGTGATGTATTTTATGATGAATTTTAAGTAAAGGGTATTTTGTGAGTTATGTTTTATGGACCACGGTCTAATATAAACGTATTTATTATGATAGATGAGTTGCTTGTCTAATTTGCACCTGCATTTGCCTGTGCCGGTAATTTTCAGGATTTTCACAAATAGTGACCCCCGGCCTGCGGAGGTCAGAGAGGACTGTCAACACATCGGCTGCATTTACAGAATGATACGGGAAGTACATCAGCAATCTAAGAACAACTAAGTAAGAACTTAAATCTGTGTAGTCCGAAAGAAAGGAAGCAAAAACCAAATGAGGTAAATAAATAGTTCTGTTTTTCTCCTGTAACAATATGGCGAAAATGCGCAACCGAATTAAAAAAGATCATAGGCACTAGGCAGTAGTTCTGGTTTGAAAGTAAGTTATGGATTGGAAGGCAAATTAATGAGCATATTAAGTTCGACATTACCTGCTATCACACAATACACGTGGTACCTGAATCGCTTGAGCTACAAAATTGTATACAATCAGCGTCGTATATACCTGATATGACCAATTTCCACAAGATGGGGCTAAAGAACCACTGTTTCTCTCAGCACGTCTGAAAAAAATATATATCATGCGAAGAGTCACCAAATTACTCTTTCAAAGCCTAGATAAAACCTGGTCCGAAACTTCCTTTGTATAAACTACGGCCCAGATTTACCAAACAGTCACGCAGTGCAGCAGCGAAAAATGATGCGGGGCGTGACAGTGAGGGAGCAGAGAAGCGCCATATCTTTAGAGATATGTCTCTCTCCTTCCCTCTCCCTAGCGCCATTGCTGATTTTAGATGCTGTGCGCCACGCACACACCTGTGCGCAATGGTGCAAAGTTGTGTGCATGAGTCTAGCATAGTTTTTGTCCTGGAAGGGTATCCTTCCAAAACAAAATACTATGGGGCTTATTTACAAGACCCTTGTGCCTCCGTAGCGTCATTTTTTTTAATGCTACGGCAGCGTAAACAGTCCCGCACACAATGCCGCATTTACAAACTGCGGCAGTTTATAGAGCCTTGCGCCACATTAAACCTGCATTAGGTAGGCAAGGTCGGTGGTCCCCCGGCAAAAGGGCCACAGAAATGGTGCAGTGAAATCTAAAAGATTTCACTGCGCCATTCTGCTTCACCACATTGTCATTTTTTTTAATGCCTGCTCAGGGCAGGCGTTAAAGTGACGTGTGCTGTTTTCAATCGGGCTTCTCTAGCATTGCTGGATTAGCGTAAAAATGTTGATGCTAGTCCAGCAATGCTACAGTTTAGTGCCACAAATGCGTCAGAATTTCGGAGGTAGCTGTGGACACTGTGTGCAATGGAGCTACAATGGCATTGCTAGTAGGGTGCAGGACAGCGCAAAAAAACTGGTGCATCGATCACGATGTGCAAGTTTCTTGCAAATGAGGCCCTATGCTCAGACACACTTTAAAACTTTTTGCACGTTGTATGTGTGCTGCACAGTAAAAAATTATCCCTGGTATCTAGTGGATTTCTGCCCTCCCCCCGGGGGCAGAAAAGGCCTAAAAATGATTTGCCCCCCTGGGGAGTGGCCCTTGCCCAAGGGGCCGCTCCCCTTGTACATAAGTATAATAATAAAAATAATTCCCTGGTGTCGAGAGGCTTCTGCCACCCCTGAGGTCAGAAACTGGGCCTCCAGGGAGCAACTTTTGCCTAAGGGGTCACTCTCCGCACATAAAAGAACAAAAATAAACAAAACTGTTTTTAATGCCTGGTGTATAGGAGTTTTCTGCCCCACCAGGGGCAGATCGGACTAATTATATTAGTCTGTTCTGCCTCCGGGGAGGGGGCAGAAATGGCCTAAAAGTGATTTGGCCCCCTGGAGAGCAGCCCTTGCCCAAGGGGCCTCTCCCCTTTTGTGTAAGTATAATAAAAATAAAATCCCTGGTGTCTAGTGGTTTAAATGCGTTTGCGGCACCGTTGAATCATTTTTTTTTATGCAGCGGTGGCACTAAACAGTGCTTTACACTGCTCAAGATTTACAAACTGACACATTGTGCCCAATGTGTCAGTTTGTAAACTGTTCCATCACATTATACCTTTCACTGCGTCATTGTGCGACTTCAGTGTGTCAGAATTTTAACGTGTGCTCAGAGCAGGCGTTAAACTGATACAGGGCTTTTGTCTATAAAAGCCTTCCTTGCATTGCTGGAGTAGAGTCATTTTTGTGGCGCAAGTCCAGCAATGCATCAGTTTTGTGCCACAGGTGTACCAGAATTTATGACGCATCTGTGAAAACGTGTGCCATGGAGCGTCTGTACAGTAAATACAGCACATCCATGGAGTCGTAAGGGAATCGTTGGGCACACAAGAATCTGACACATCGGGCCAATGCATAAGTTTCATATAAATGAGGCCCAGGGTTTTTTCTTGCACTGTAGGATTTTTTGTCATGATTTTATAATGAGATTGAAAAGACTAGAAATACCAGACTGTATAGATGGAACCGTACAGAATGACAATAGAAATGGATTGCATTTTGATCTGTGACTAAGATATTTGTTTGAAATAAATTGATTGCTTTTTGGATACAAATCTATGAGATACAAAGTGTAATCTTAAGAATTAGGTAGTGTGTACTGACAGTGTCTAGACCTGCACAATGCTGTCCTCAAAGTTCAACATACCTTGGGTCTCATTTAAGGAAAGTGGCACTGTATCCAGTGTAGCGCCACTTTCCTTACGCCCTTTAGCACCCCACGCTGTATCTAAAATATGGCGCACCATGGCGCCATCCTGTTTCTGGCGGTTTTTACCGCCAGGAACAGGATGGCGGGAACGGGTGTCGTGGGGCCCCTGGGCATGGGCAGTGCAGGGGCCCTCTAAAAAGGCCCCAGCATGATTTGCACTGTCTGCGTAGCAGACAGTGAAAATCGCGACGGGTGCAACTGCACCCGTCGCACCCCTGCAACACCGCCGGCTCCATTCGGAGTCGGCTCCTGTGTTGCAGGGCCTTTCCCGCTGGGCCGGCGGGCGCTCCCTTGGCGGGCGCCCACCGGCCCAGCGGGAAAGTCAAAATGGCCCCCGCGGTCTTCTGACCGCGGAGCGGTCTTTTGACGGGAGAAGTTTGGCGGGCGGCAACCGCCGCCCGCCAAACTTGGAATGACCCCCTTAGTGTTAAAACAATTACCACATATTTTAACAAAAAGATTAATTAGATATCTTGCATACTTGATAGCTTTCAATTCAGTTTCTAACTTGTCTAAACCTCAGCCAACATGTGTTTCATGATCTTTATACGAGTTCTTTAGCTAACTGCAATCAAATGGCAAATCTTTTTACTAATAAGATCAGTGGGATCTGTAGCTCCATGCCTCCATATGAGCATGCACTTCAAAGCTCATTCGGGTGGCACTAGCCTCAGGTTGGAGAACCATGTGAGTAGTTTCACTTTATTATCAAGCACTTCTAGATTCTTGTAAAGTCAAGTAGAACCTCAGGCTCACCCAAGAATCCCCTTCCAGCTAAAATCTTTAATGAACTGCTACAGCAAAATCCCACCTTCGTAGAATTAGCATTAATGCCTCAGTCTCCTCGCGGGCAGTGCCCTGTGAGTTTAAATCAGCCTCATTAACACCATTACTTTAATAAAACCCTCTTTAGGCCCTGAGGACCTGTAAAATTACTGCTCAATCTCACAACTGCCTTAATCGACAAAGTTGTCAGAGAGAGACAGCTGCCTACTCCGAGGAGAACAATTTGCTTCATCCCTTCGAGAAAGGGAATTCTTGCCTCAAATGCTTATGTGTTTAATTTCTCAACGCAAATACCCATTTGTGCATAACGTGCTCTGTGGTTTTTCATTAATCAATAGCATTATCATTTGTATAACTGTTTGAGGACCACTAAGCCCTCAACAAACTTGCTCACTTACACACACTTTAAATGAATTCTCATTTTATTTTTCCGTGTTGCACATTGCACCTTTCTGTGGAGCCCTGTTAACAGAGTGATCTGAAGTTGGCATGCCTAAGTGAGGATTTTGGAAAATGGTAGAATCATCTCTTTTTAGATTTAGCTGTAGCTCTTCCCAAGAGAAGATCTTGACATCTGCCTGTTAGTGATTATCTGCAAGTGTAATTTCTATTACGAGTTCCCGCTTCCATTTACTTGTATTAATTAAAACTGTATAACCGAATCTCCAAAATAAATGGATTTTAGGATTATATGCTCCAACTGAATGAGGCTAAAGCGTCCGTCTTTTGAAACAGCAACTGCCTTGCTTATTTTAAATGCTTGCTACTTATTTTTGGAATAGACGTATGTTAGACTTTGTGTTATCCTCAATGTTGGGTTCGCTTTCACACCTTACAGGCAGGTTTGAGTCTGGGTGGCAGCACAGAAGCATTGTGTGGCCGCCCTTGATAACCTCTGACGGTGTGCAGACATTGGCATCCCAGCTGCACTTATTTCATTTGACCAGCCTGCAACCTTTGATATGGTTAACCATCTGATCCTCTTAGACCACTTGAGGGAGATTGTAGTTGAGAGCATCACTTAGAATTGGTTTTGGATTTTTCTATCAGATAGAGATCCTTTCTGGGGACAATGGGCATGCATGCATTCCTCTCCTGTTCGCACGCTGTACTGTGGGGTCCTGCAAGGTTCCAAATTGTCACTCCTGATTTTTAAGTTCTGCATGACCCCACTGGCCAATTTGCCCTACGCTCAGGGGTTCCACTTGTACATGTATGCCGGCAAGTGCCCAGATTATTTTAAAAATCTCCAATGACTTGAGTGAGACAGCCTCTAAATTCCATGAGTGTTTATCACAGGTAGCACTTTGCATTTCTAAACATCATCTAAAATTGGATGGGAGCAAGTGAGTGATTCTTTGCCCTTTAAGATTTTTCCCTTTCTTGATTCTTTCTTTTAAAAGGCGGAAGTGAGACCAATGCCCGTGGCTGTACCTTTGTGAGAAAATTTAGAGTTAAGATTGACTCAGGATTAACTTTACATATTATGTTAATTCAGTCGCTGGGTCTTGTTTCTTCCAGCCACAAACTTTAAGAGAACTTTACATCTGTTTTCTTTCTTGCATAAAGTGTCTTTCACAAATGGATACATTTCTGCACAACTGGAAGAATGTACCACAGTCTATTCGAGGCTTCCAGATTGCTTAACCCCTTCGCTGCCAGGCCTTTTCCCCCCTCAGGTGCCAAGCCTTTTTTTGGCTATTTGGGACAGTTTGCGCTTAGGCCCTCATAACGTTTTATCCACATAAGCTACCCACGCCAAATTTGCAACCTTTTTTCTAACATCCTAGGGATTCTAGAGGTACCCAGACTTTGTGGGTTCCCCTGAAGGAGACCAAGAAATTAGCCAAAATACAGTGAAAAATTCGTTTTTTAAATGGGAAAAAGAGCTGCAGAAGAAGGCTTTTGTTTTTTTCCCTGAAAATGGCATCAACGAAGGGTTTGCACTGCTAAAATCACCATCTTCCCATCTTTCAGGAACAGGCAGACTTGAATCAGAAAAACCCAATTTTTCAACACAATTTTAGCATTTTACTGGGATATACCCCATTTTTATTATTTTTGGTTGTTTTAGCCTCCTTCCGGTTAGTGACAGAAATGGGTGTGAAACCAATGCTGGATCCCAGAAAGCTAAACACTTCCGAAAAGTAGACAAAATTCTGAATTCAGCAAGGGGTAATTTGTGTAAATCCTACAGGTGTTTCCTACAGAAAATAACTGCTGAAATAAAAGAATATTGAAATTGAGGTGAAAAAACAGCCATGTTTCTCCACGTTTTACTCTGTAACTTTTTCCTGCGATGTCAGATTTTTGAAAGCAATATACCGCTACGTCTGCTGGGAAACCTACCAAACCTGCACATTTTTTAAAACTAGACACCAAGGGGAATCCATGATGGGGTGACTTGTGAGTCTCTGACCAGGTTGTGTTACCCAGAATCCTTTGCAAACCTCACAATTTGGCCCAAAAAACTTGTTTTCCTCTCATTTCGGTGACAGAAAGTTCTGGAATCAGAGAGGAGACACAAATTTTCTTCCACCCAGTGTTCCCCCAAGTCTCCCGATAAAAATGGAACCTCACTTGTCTGGTTAGGCATAGTGCTCGCAAAAGGAAATGCCCCAAAACACTATGTGGATACATCAAAATTATCAAATACAAAACTACCTGTTCTTGAGGGGGGCTACCTGCGTTTTTGGTCCTGGGCTCAGCAGCCATCTAGGGAAAACTACCAAAGCCAGACATTTCTGAAAACTAGACACCCGAGGGAGTCCAGGTAGGTGTGACTTGCGTGGATCCCCCAATGATTTCTTACCCAGAATCCTCAGCAAACCTCAAATTTAGCTAACAAAAACACTTTTTTCTCATATTTCTGTGTGGGATCACAGCACCGGGACAAATTTCCTACCACCCAACGTTCCCCTCAGTCTCCCGGTAAAAATGATATGTCACTTGTGTAGGTGGGCCAAGTGCCTGTGACAGGGAAGAGCCAAAAACATGTCGTAGTTGAGGGGGAACCAAAGCCGGTCCAAAAGGGCAGTTTGAAAAAAAATCATTTTTAGGCTGACAAGTGCAGCAGAATTTTTATCGGTATAGATGAGAAAATGTTGGGTGGTAGGAATTTTGTGGATTCCTGCAGATTCCGGAAGGTTCCATCACAAAAATGTGGGAAAAATGTGTGGTTTCCAGAAAAGTTGAAGGTTTGCAGGGCGTGGGTAAGAAAATGGTGTGGGGTGCATGTGAAGCACACCACCCTGGCATCACCCAGATGTTTACTTTTCATATGTGTCTAAGTCTTGTGGATTTTTCTACATGGCAGCGTCTCAAAGTCAAAAAAGTGCAGCCCTCACCATTCCAAGTGGGACGATTTAGAGAGTTACCAAGCTCTCATGGCCCAAATGTAAAACCAAAACCCAAAATAATCAAATTTCTTCTTGCTTGCCGTGGGATAAGATGTTTTAATGTACGGGGGAGAGCTGAAAGACTGTTACCCCCTTCAGTTGGGGTGGGGGCCTAACCAGGCCCATACTGGTTGGTAGCCACCACCCCACTATATATTTTTTTTATTCCATGCCATCTAGTAGACTTTCTGCCCCCGGGGTCTGGAACGGGGGTAACTGTCCCATCTGCCCACTGGTGGGCAGAACAACTTTGGCCCCATTTATTTGGGGTGGGGGTATGGCCATACCCCCACCCTCTTATTTTGAAAAAAAAAATCTTCGCTGGTCTCTGGTGGGCTTTCTGCCCCTCTTGGGGGCAGATGGGCCTTCCAAAAATAGGCCAATCTGCCCCTAAGTTGGGCAGATATGGCCAACATTAATGTGCCCCCATGGGGAGCGACCCTTGCCTATGGGTTTTCTCCCCATACATAAAAACATAAAGTAAATAAAAAATATATATATATCCCTGATGTCTAGAGGTTTCTGCCCTCCTGGAGGCAGATCAGCCTAATTATATTAGGCCGATCTGCCTCCGGAGGGGTAGAAAAAAACCTAAAAATATTCCCCCCCGGGGAGCCGCCCTTCCCCAAAGGGCCTCTCCCCATATGCGTTAGTATAAAAAAAAAATCCATGGTGTCTAGTGGCTTCTGCCCCCAGGGCTAATATAATTAGGCTGATCTGCCCCAGGGGGGGCAGAAATGGCCTAAAAATATTTTGCCCACCCAGCGAGCGGCCCTTGCCCAAGGGGCCGCTCCCCTTATGCGTAAGGATAATAAAACAAAAAAAACCTCCCTGGTGTCTAGTGGTTTCTGCCCCCCCCCGGAGCAGATTGGCCTAATTAAATTAGGCCGATCTGCCCCCAGGGAGGGCAGAAATGGCCTAAAAACAATTTGGTCCCCCAGGGAGCGACCCTTGCCTAATGTTGCGCTCCACACTTAAAACAAAAAAAACAAAAAAAAATTATCCCTGGTGTCTAGGGGTTTTCTGCCCCTGTGGGGGCTGAAATGGCCTAAAACTATTTCCCCCCCCCGGGGAGCGGTCTTTGCCCAAGGGGCTGCTCCCCTTATGCGTAAGGATAATTAAAAAAAAAACTCCCTGGTCTCTAGTGGTTTCTGCCCACCCCGTGGGCAGATCGGCCTAATTATATTAGGCCTATCTGTCGCCGAGGGGGCAGAAATGGCCTAAAAACAATTTGGCTCCCCACCCATAAATGGAAAAAAAACAAAAAAAATTATCCCTGGTGTCTAGGGGTTTTCTGCCCCCCCCTGCCCCCGGGGGCAGATCGGCGTAATTATATTAGGCCGATCTGCTCCCCGGGAGGCAGAAATGTCCTCAAAATCATTTGGCTCCCCTTATGCGTAAGTATAATATATAAAAAAATCCCTGGTGTCTAGTGGTTCAGATCTGCCCCCCGGGGGGGGGGGGCAGAAATGGCCTAAGAACAATTTGGCCCTGCAGGGAGCGACCCTTGTCGAAGGGGTCGCTCCCTACACATAAAAAAAATAAATAAAAAATATCGTTGGGGTCTAGGGGCCTAATTATATTAGGCCGATCTGCCCCTAAGGGGGGGAGAAATGGCCTAAAAAATATTTGGCCCCCTGGAGAGCGGCCCTTGCCCACAGGGCCGCTCCCGTCATGTCCATTCCAAAGAAAAAATAAATCTCTTGTGTCTAGTGGGCATTTCTGCTGCCTGATCGCATTGCAATCGGGCAGCAAAAATGCTTGAAGGGACATGAAAGGAAAGGCCTTTCCTTTCCTTTCATTCCTCTGCTTGCCCCCTCCTCCCAAGCGGAAGAGAAATTATTTTGCATTTCTCTTCCGCATCCGTGACCTCTGATGAGGTCAGCAGGCTATCGTGTGCTGATGTCATCAGACGTCACAGGGGGGGTCGGGGTGGAAGGGGAAGCGAGTCCCCTTCTAGCCCTGACCTGGGGAGTTGGGAGAGCGGCCCTTGGGGGAGTGGTAGCGCTTCCTCCGAGGGCCGGTAATCAGAAGTAATGGTTACATCCATTACACCTGAGAGGCGCAGCCATGGACATAACCATTACGTCCGTGGCCCGCAAGGGGTTAATTAGCAAATTATAGCCAGTCCACAACTAAGCAACCAGGGTGGTTTTAGGCTTAAAGGCCAGAGATCATATTTTACCAGCTCTTACATCGCTTCACTGTCTTTCAGTCAGTAAATGCAACATTTTTAAATCTTTCTGCCTAATGCACAAAGCGAAGTGTTTCTCCAGATATGCTGGTCTGAAGGAACTCTTTAAGTGGCATCAGCCTATCTGCATGTTTAGATCAGCTTCTCAGTCCTTACTTATGGTATCACACTTCTATCACTCTTTGCTTAATAGGTCAAGCCTTTTTCATGGCTACAGCAGCCAGGTGGATTAAACTACCAGTCAGCCCCTCCAACTCTTCACGACTTTGCAATTGATATTTTTCCACAAAATTAGCTATGGAGCACAATGCCTATGATTTGTGACATTCTGGCCGCAACACTGAAAAAACAAGCATTGGCAAAGCCTATATGCCTGGCGTTGGCCGCCAGTCTTTTGGCAATTCTTGTTTTGTTTTGGCATGTTTTTTTGCAAACCTTTATTATTCAGGATACTCCACTGGGTTTGTAAATCTAAAAAAATTACACTAAAGACAAAATGTTTTTGGGTATTAGAAAAGAACACATTACCATTGTCATCATTATTATAACTTCATTTCGATTACCAAGATCATAAAAGTTGAACAAACATAAACCCATCACAACAAGATACATAAAAATTAAAAAAATAAAAATAAAATCATTATCCAAAATAGACTAAGACTGCTCCCACACATTCACTTCTTGGTAAGTACAAATACCGCTCCACAAATCCTGTTAGCAATACATACGTTTCGTATACTCAATTTGAATAAACCATTTCAATGCATAAAAGCTTGAGTTAAAAAATGTCAGGACTTCCAAAGTTGCTCTTTTATAACACTTGCAGAGCTTCACAAAACAAAAAGGTCACATTCAACAATGAACAACAGATTAATGTGCAAACTCCTGATAATAGACATGACAGCAGCATTAACAATATTGAACTGGCTTAATATAGTCGAACTAGGATGGACCATGAATTCCCAAAAAACCAGCTCCCTTATTCGGAAAGTGCAACGGTGCAAAAGGCAATAAAGTGCAATCATAGTTTGAGACAATTTTGCAAATGTGGTTCTCCGATCTAAGAAATCACGGTTGGTACAGTTTATGTTGTTGGTGCTTGAAATTCCAACAACATGACTCACTTATTAAAAAAATACAAAAGTGCAAGATGCATTAAAGTGCAATTAAAAAATACACTGAAGGCAAAATGTTTTGTGGTCCCAAAAAAGAAACAATACCATGGTACTCCCTACCACTGCAAGTAACTGTGTGTGTGCTCATTGTGAAATGGTAGCATTGCTATTGAATAGTCAAGACCAGTAAATTTACTCAAAAGTGTAAGTTAATCAAAAGTGTACATTACCTTTGTAAATAAGACTCTGTGGGACATATTTAAGAGCCCCTAGCACCATTCTAACACCACATTAGCATCATTTTTTTTACACTAATGTGGCGTTAGAAGGCCAAAAATGCCACACCATATTTACAAAGTGGCGCAATGCACAACTTTGTAACCCTTTGCGCTACATTATGCCTGCACCAGGCATAATGTATGCAAAGGGGGAGTTCCCCTGTTAGGGGGGTAAAAAAAATGGAACTAAGAAATCTAACAGATTTCTTTGCGTCATTTTTTTCCCAGCACTTTTAACGCCTTCTCAAAGCAGGCATTAAAAGAAGGCTTCCATTGGTTACAATGGGCCTCTTGGTACTTTGCAGGATTAGTGTCAAAATTAGTGCAAAACGCCAGACTAGTGTCAAAAATTCTGATGCTAGTCCCCTAACTGTCACCATTGTGTGCCATATTTTACATACGGCGCACACATGGTGGCGTTAAGGGGGCACTAAGGGGCGATTATGAGCACAAGAAAAGTGCTGCTGCACTTTTCTTAAGTATGCCCCTGTGTCTCTAGTACTGGCGTTGCTAATAATTTTGAATTATGCAAGGTTAGTGAAACTGAACTTTGTTGTGATGTCTTGCCCGATTGTTGTTTATTGCCTACATACAAGTGCCAATGAAAATGTTCTATTACAAATTAGCAATAACTGAGCAGAGTAATTTACAAACATGCCTTCAGAAAAAAATCCAGGTAAATCACCTTATCCTGGACTCTTTCTGCTACATTAAAAAATCTCTTTGACGTTGTCTGCTCCTACTAGCAGCTCTTTCCACAATACATCAAATACCAAAAATGAAGACTTTTATTTTAGAAAAACAAAAGATTTAAAGAAAGAGGATGTATGCAATGTCTTTTGTTTTAGAGCACACTTTTATTGATTAATAGCAATGTTTGACAGAACAATTCAGCTCTATCAAATTCCCGCCGTAATGATAGATTTGCCACAGTTGCCACATAACACAGCACATGCTGCAATTTGCATATTTCAATAACGATTCTTCTGTCAAGCCATTCAAAAGTTATTAAAATAGTATCACGTGTTGTTTCACACAATGGCAGACCTTTCGCAAAGGTTAACTTGTCACCTTTCAACTGATGACTGTGTTAAAGTAACAAATTGCGGAATAATACTATAAAAATGTGCCATATAATGCTGCAAATTTGCCGTTTCTTGGTTCATATTTTAATCAACACGATTGCCCAATTTGGTCACCTATTGCTGCAGAATTCCAGTGGCCCTGATTGCTGGCTATATTTCTGCCTTACAAAGAAAATCTGCTTTACATTTTCACCGCCAACTGCTCAAATGCATTAGTGCTGATGCAATATAGAATAATGGAATACACTCATTCCAGCTTGTTTTCAGAATCTCGAATATATTTCTTTGTATAAAGGAAAACTGTTTTACCTCTAATTGCTCTTTCAGTCATCCGTCACTAAACACAGAGATGAGATCTCTTGCACATACGTGTATCATTAAATTCTTTATTTACAGCTCGGCACGCTTGCTGAACAGGAAGACAGAAGAATGTGAGCACTTTAACTGAAGTTAGCATCTGCAAACAGGAAGAGAGTTCGGGGTGAAGAGGTTATAATCTGAGTGAAGAGCAGAAGGAATGCAGCTGAGTGGCCATTCGGAGCACAAGGAAACACACGCAGGCCGCAGAACGAGTAGGCTCTTGAGAATCCGCAGCCAAGTGTACGCCTTCTGAGAGAAAGAAATGAAAATAGGATTTTCTGTTTGCCCCTCAGATTGTGTTGTGAATACCATATGCACAGGTTTTCATACTCAGGCCCTTATTTAAACATAATGACGCAAAACTGCGCTAATGCAGTTTTGCATCATTTTACTTAGCCCAAGTTAGCACCATTGCATAGCACCAGCCGTGCGCCATATTTAAGGTATGACGTACGACGGCGCTAAGGAATGGCGAGCGTAAAAAAATGACGGTAACCATTGTGCCCTGTCTTAATGAAAAATGAAAATGCTGCAAAGTGGCACAAAACCGTTTTGAGGCAAGTAAACATGTTGCAAAAGGGTTACTGCTCTTTTTAGCCCGCATTAGCGCCAAATTTAAATGCACAAGCAGGAAAGAATGAATTTGCAACTGAAAATGGAAGAATTCAGGCCAGGAGAGACACCAGGGAGATCCCAATCACCCAAGCACCAGTCAGGAGGACCCATAGAAGTCTCTGGAGAAGGAGAAGAAAAAGTGCAAGTGTCACTTTAGTGAGGAGGAGCACAATATCCTTGTCAGAGAGGTGACGGAGCACCAACACCAGCTCTTTGTCACTTTCAAATGCCAATTGGTAAGATAGAGGCAATATGGCAGCAAATAGTGAAGAAATACTTTGTGGCAGAGGTGAAGAGAACTGTCACTGAGTGCAAGAAGTGCTGGCATGATTGCAAGTGCAGAACTAAGGAGAAATTGGCCAAGACCAGAAAGGCAGCACTGCAGATTGGAGGTGGAAGTCCTGCACCACAGGAAGACCTGGATGAGCTGGAGTAGATGGTTGCAGCGGTCATCCTGGAAGAGCTGGTCACAGGAATCCAAGGACAGGACAGCGCAGACTACCAACCACCACCACAAATGCAGGGTACATTGCATGGGGGAATTAACAGGAATCTTACAAATGCCAGAAGGGGGAGGTAGATAGGACACACCCAATGCATGCAAAAGGATTGCATGGGTACACATGCGCCCTGAATCCAGATGCTCCTTCCCCATACAAGCAACACATATACACACGCCTTGGTTGTGCTAAGCCCCCCAACATATACACAACCCGGATATACGTAAATCACCAGGGCTATACTCCACCACGTAAGTATGCAGCACACTGGCTGGAAGGCACGTGTAAATACTGTGCCTGTGGCTGTGCCATCGCAACACCCCTTGCATATTGTCAAACTTCCTGTACCCACACAACTTAGACATCTGAGACTAGGACGGCTGTCAATACTATTGAGTGGGCTCCGGGTGGTGTATCTCGCAAAAATGCTCCCCTACCTCCTTGTTGCATTGCCATTACATATGTGTGTTTCATCTTACAGCACACATTTAGATGCCACCTTAGCTAACATGACTTGTACATGTGCAGAAAGGGACACCACCCTGTAAATAAATAATTCAACCCCTCTAGGCACCCACTCCTACATCATGCTGCAACAATGCCTGTCTCGGTGGTGCAGGGATAACTAATCAGTGCATCTGCAGGGGGAATTGCAGGGCTGTCCTGTATCCCAGTAAACATAGCACTTCCCTGCGCAACTAACCTGGTGAAGTGTTGAGCTACACATATTGCTGCTGACCTGAACTGTGCCACAAGAGAAAAATCTGCACTAAAGCTTGCAAACTGTGGAACACAACACATACAGGGTAAAATCACAACTCAGACACAACAATATTACTCACATGGGAATGGGCAAACAATAGAACAAATACAACACATGGTGCATGTCTGTGAACATCATGGTGGCCATTACGACACTGGTGGCCGGCGGAGGCTGCCCCCAAAGTCTTGTGTTGGAAGACCAGTGTGGTCTTCCTTCTGCTACAGGCATTACGAGTTTCCAGCTGGGACGGTGGGTGGAATCCATGTCTCGGGCTGCCAGCTCTGTGGGAAACTTACCACAACATTTACGCTGGCTTGTAATATAGCGAGCGCCAATGTTTGGGTGTGCTTATCACTGCCCATAAATTGGGCAGTGGAAAGCACAAAGAGGCTGCCCATGGGGGCTCCTGCACTGCACATACCAGGCGCATGGGTAATGCAGGGGCACCACACACCCCATTACCACCAGCCTTTGCATGGTGGATGGACTGCCATGCAAAGGCTGGTGGGAAAGTGGGATAATAATCTGGAGGGCAGCGCTGATTGCAGTGCTGGCCTGGAGGATCCAGACTGGTCGCACCGCCAGCCCATAGGATGACGGCAACCTGGCAGTGCCAGGCCATTGGACAGTGGCGCTTACACCATGGTCCCAATGGGCCAGTTGGACCGCTGCTGTTGGCAGAGGTCCGACCACCACTGCAAGTCATGAGGACTCATGTGTGCAGTAGTACAAGTAGCTGCAATCCAACCATCAAACAAGATAGAGGCCCTGATCAAGCTGGAAATGAAGGTGGGTGCCTGTGTACCAAAGTAGGCTGGATCATGCACTGACATTTAGAAAATGCAGTCGACCAAAAATCAAAAGCATATGGGCCATCCCTGTGTCCACCCCTGTGCAATTGGTAAATTAGCTGTCCAGCCCCAAAGCCGCATCCCTTGCACCATAGTGCAAGGATGGCTGCATTGAGGAGGAAAATATTGTTGTTGAGGAAGGAGCACCTTCCTGCACAACAGGAAACTGATATGGCAATCTGCTTGGTCCATGTGTGCAGTGTAATGCAGCACACATTGACAAAGGAAAACATGAGGACGAATTAAAGTAAATGTCAACAAATAAATACAATGCAGCCCATTGCGCCTTTACGTGACACTCCAGTGGCACTAGGACTAAAAATATATGCCACATAATGTGCGATAACAGCCTTGGGCCTTTAACTAGTCACTAAGCCTCCACTACCAAATAAATGATGTGCCATGTCAACTGCCACACAATCTAAGATTGATTTTACACTATCTCATTGCAGAGGATGATGTCTTTCCTCCTGCCGACCTACCTGTCCTGGATTTCAATGATGACCTGGATGGCCAGCTGCCAACCATCAATGAACCGACTCTCCAGGATGTCCTAGTATCCCTCCAGACACCACCTCCAGTTGCAAGGAGGACACACAGCATTGCAGGGTCTCCACATGAACCATCCTACAACCAAAATATACCACCTGCTAGTAGTGACACAGCCCTGGACTCCGAGGACCCAGAGACCAGCTTTCAGAGGACAGTGGTAGGAGTCCAGCGGAAGCTGGCCAAGTGGGTGTGGGTGGGGATGGAGACCTTGGCAGGCAGCCGAGAGGGAGTGTGGACGTGCCTCATTACACCTAATGAAAACACAGCTGCCATCCTAGCCACACACTCCCCACTGCATGGACTCCAGCAGTCCCTGGCAGACATAGTTGCTGCCATGAGGAAGAGGCCACAACAATTTCCCTACCAAACTGGCAGCAGCGTAGCAGGCAACAGGCTGGAGTCCATTCAGCAGGAAGTGGCCTCCCTCAGGAAAGACATGGCTGTCTACCACCGCTGTGTTGCAGCTATATTGAAAAATCAGCAGTTCCTCCTTGCTGCAGTGATACCTTACGTCTTACCACAAATGGCAGCTGCTGGGAACTTGGGGCCATATGTAAAAACACATTTTCCCATAGACACAGAATGGGTAAAACCCTTTGATACATCTGGCCCTTAGACTCCACATCTTTATCTCCTGAAGTGTGTGTGGCCCCCTCTACAACAGCACCACCAATGACACCTGAGGCACCACAAATATCAGAGGATGAAGATGTGGAACAGAGTACTTTCATTAGGAACAGTACCGGGTATCACCAGTCTGTGCCATATGGGCAGTTCTCTTTAGTTCTGGCCTTAAGATCATGCCAGTGTTGTGACATTAGGAAATGGGCTCTCTTCACCCACCCACTGTTGACTTGTCTGCTATGTACTATCATTGTCTCTGACATGCCAAATGGCAAATTTTTGTCCTCCTCACTAATGGACACTAGTCCTACGCATGTCTCATGACATGTCCCTCAGCCCTGGACTCTGATTGTGTCATATCCATGATTTTCACTAATAGGGTCTCACACCTGGACATTGTAAATAATTCACTTTCACACTTCCACCTGTATATAAATACCTTGTACACACTTAGCATGTCTACGTTTTCTGTGATCTATCTAATCAGCTAAATGATTTAATTGTGTGAATCTATATAAATTATTACAGTATAGTAGTACATGAGTTCACGACTGTGGGAGACAAACCTACACACAAGGATGCTAACATGAGAAAGGTGTATGATGGTGTTGTCCGATACAACCAATTCACTGAGTATTAAAACAAAAATGTATGCATATATCATTTACTTCTGATATACGGCAGGTATGGCTGAGAACCAAAACAATGGCAATATAGACAGCTGGGAGTCCCAGAACAACTCATTTGTGTGGTACAGTGATAGCTAACCTCATCAGTGATGGGCACCTGTCAGTGTTGCAGTATACAGTTCCAATTGTACCTGTTGTCAGATGTGTCACAGTTTCCAATATTGAAACTACTGGACCTCACCAATGACAGCTGAAGTACCAGACTTACCTGTCCAAGACAAAGTATACACAGACATTGTGAATGGGGGGTACACTGGATGGCAAATGCATGGACCAGTAGACGTGATGTTGCAACCAATGTGAAAGCTGCTTCGTCAATAGGTGAAACACATGGTAAATCAGGCATATCAAGACAGTAATGATTCCATAGGCCATTCCCCCAATTTGCCCAGTGCACTCATGAGAAGACCCAGATATTCAGGCAACGTACACAAAATGTATGCTCTAATAAAGAGAATTTATTATAAAAACATCAACCTATATATTAACTAAAACCTACCCTATCCTTAACTAACCTATACTAACTACACTCATCAACAACTACATCTATCTAACCTAATCTAAACTTACCTTACACATGGAACACCACACTCTAAACATTGTCCCCCACCCCTCTAAAGAAACAAGATACAAGTAAGACAACAATCGCTATAACTACACATGTACTAACTTATCCTATAGCATAAACAAATATATATTTTTGTAATTTTTTTATATTTATTTTTTATTCTTTTTTTTACTCATAAACACATATACCCCAACATGACCCTCCCACCCAAGCACCCATGAATAACAACATAATAATAAAAACCCACCCCCACTATACTTAACCTAACTTATGCCTACCCTACACTAACCTAATACTATCCAAAACTAACAAAACTTCAACAGGGAAGGGAAGGAACTGAGAGGTAGTCCAGAATTCCAAAAGTTCATTTTTTTTGCTTTTTGCTTTTTTCAAACTTCAACATCCTCCTGTTGTCAGCCAATTCCTCCTTTAATTTTTCCAGTCGCTTGAGGATTCCATTGAGGTCCCTCTTGAGGTCCAGCTCAAATTGAGTTGGTACACCGGCTGCTGGTGGCAGTACCTGGGGCTGTGTGGTGACAGGTAGAGCTGATGTTGAGGGCATAGGTCCAGATTGACCCCCTACATCCCTGAGGAGCTTGCTCCTATGTCCCTTGGTGCCTGACTTGTTGGACCACCATGTGCAAAGGCACTCTATTCCCCTGAAACGTTCTCATACCTAAAACGTATGGCCATCTTGCAGTATCCCTCTTCCACCTCAAGGATGTGGCAGTAACATTCTGCCCTCTTCATAAACATGCACCTCTGCTCATGGGTCACGTTGGCAGTTGGAATATGAGGACAAGCAAGCATTAGTATCAGCATTGGGTGGGGTTTGCACAGAGTTTTAAATTACACTGTAACAGCAACTAACACATACAGTCCCACACACATTCCACAACAATGACTTCCTTCTCATCTATGTCTAATACCAACCAGTCATCACCAGTATCATGTACATGTCAGTGAGATGACGGCAATCAATAGTAAATCAAAAGGGCCCAAAGCTGAGAGGAACAAATACAACCCTGATCAACATTTGTGTCATCTAACTTGTGAGGATCATGTGCCTCTACAGGTCTGAATTTGCTGTATCCCTGGCCACAAAGGAGGCTAGGCATGCTATCCAACTCCTCAACACCCCTGGTGATACATCAAGGCCTGTCCACTCATTATATAGTCAAGGTGTGGCCCATATTATAGTGGGGATGCTAACTACCATCCTGCTATTCTAAGGTTTGGTAAATCTATTTATGTGTCCTGGTGTAAGCCTCTGAGCCACTGTGTTAGAAATTTGGGCTCTAGTTGGCAGTCGGTTTGCACCCTGTCCAAGCAGGGACCCCTGCTCTAGTCAGGATAAGGGAGATACCCACTCAGATAAATCCTGCTCACCCCCTTGGTAGCTTGGCACGAGCAGTTAGGCTTATCTCAGAAGCAATGTGTAAAGCATTTGCACATAACACACAGCAATAAATGAAAACACTACAAAAGTACACCACACCAGTTTTAGAAAAATAACCAATATTTATCTATATAAAACAAGACCAAAATACAATAGAAATCCACCATACAGTAATAAATATATGAATTCTGCTCGATTTGCCCAAGAATACTGTTCCTTGTAGTCGATAGCTCCACCTGGGGCAATTACGGCGTTGTGATCAACAAAACCAACAGTTCAGGCCAGCCGCAGCGTCGCAGGCCAACTATGATGTCGGGAAGACCCACAAACCGTACCTTTGGAATTGCATGGTGTTGTGATCCTCGCGGTGAGCGCCAGAGAACGGCGTCACAGTGTAAGATTCTGGAATCGGTGGGGGGATCATCAGGCCCCTGAAGTCACACGCCTTGCGGATCGAACTCCAGGCTAATGAAGTCAGGAGCGCTGGCGTGGATGGTATCGGGGCTGCTGTGCGAAGCGGGACAATGCAATGTGCGGTGCCCACATGTCACGGTGCAGGCAGCGGCTGGGTGACAGCATGCAGTGGCGTCGGTGAGACCAGGACTGCAGTGTGAAGTGGGGCGGTGCGACGTGTGGTGTCACCAGATCACACTGCAGGCAGGGTCGTTGTCTTTGCTGAACCACTGTCGTCGATAGGCTCAGGCCGGCAGATGGGAAGGTACTTCTTGACCCTCACGAGCAGTGTCCAGAGGCCACGGTGCAGGCAGGGATGCCTGGTGACAACACTGGAGTCGATGATGCTGGCATCAGTGGACCAGGACTGCGGGGCAGGACGGTGCTTTATGTACCTCACAAGCAGTGTCCACAGACCTTGGTGCAGGCAGCGGCACCAGTGTCAGCAGGAGCATCATTGTCGGGGATGCCCAGGCTGCAGTAAGAGCAGTCTATGCTGGAGTGCGGGGCCCACAGGTTGTGGTGCGAGCAGCGGCTCAGTGAAGTCATCGGATGATGGCGTCAGTGAGACCAGGGTCGTGGTGTGAAGCGGGGCAGTGCGGCTTCGTGTGGCATCGGCAGGTCACAGTGCAGGCCAACTGCGTCATTGGCAGCGTCGCAGTGGTTTCTCCTCTTGAAAAGCACAAAACACACTGGCCCTCATTACAACCGTGGCAGTAAATGCTGCCTACCACCGTGCTGATGGCCACCAACATACAGTGTCCACGGCAGTATTCCGCCACAGGTATTATGACCCACTCTGCGAATTCTGCCACTATACAGACACCCACACAAGTCCGCCACACCAAAGGTCAGTGATAAACTGGTGATAGCAAAACCCACACTGTTACGCCAACAGGAATACGCCCACGGTATCACGACCCATGAATCACTGTGGCGGTCTTTCAAATGCGGTAAACCATTGACGGTACACACCGCCGTGCTCAAAATATACACACACTTACAAAACTACACCACATTGGACAATTCAAACTACACACACCCGACCCACATACACACACCACACCCACACACCTAATCCAATATCAAACACCCACCCACATTACCCACAACCCCTTACAGCGAAAAAATTGATATCAAGCAGAGAGAGACAAGCCAGGAGCACCCACTCAATCAGACACCATCACCCATGCACCATGCACGCACATCACAGCATACACCCCAACACATCACCCCACACATCACCCCACACATCCTCACACATATCACTTGCACCACATCCATGGCACCCCAAAGACACCCCAGGATTTCTGAGGAGGAGCTAAGGGTCATGGTGGAGGAAATCATCCGGGTAGAGCCACAGCTATTCGGATCACAGGTGTAGCAGACGTCCATTGCAAGGAAGATGGAGCTATGGCGGAGAATCGTGGACAGGGTCAACGCCGTGGGACAGCACCCGAGAACCAGGGATGACATCAGGAAGAGGTGGAACGACCTACGGCGGAAGGTGCATTCCGTGGTAGCAAGACACCAGGTAGAAGTACAGAGGACTGGCGGTGGACCCCCACCTCCTCCCCCACAACTAACAACATGGGAGGAGCAAGTCTTGGCGCTCATGCATCCTGAGGGCCTCTCAGGAGTAGCAGGAGGACTGGATTCTGGTAAGTCAAATCTTAACTACTTTATACCCCCACCCTACCTGCATGCCAACACAAACTCGTACCCCTACCCTCACCCCCATCACTCCACCACCTCACATATACCCCACTAACACAACCCACCCTTCCCAATACCAAGCCCTGCATGAAACAACAATGCATGGACACCCATCACAGACCTGCATGGACACCCATCACCACAGCATGCCCAGTAGAGAGACTCACCCAGCCCACAAAATCACCACTCACACAAGGCCAAGCTGACAGGGAAATCACAATCATACAGGGAAACACACTCATGCACAAGATGGCACACGCAGACACATTCACAATGCATTTGCATTCCCATAGGACCCATAGTCCATGTCACCGGAGAGGAGGTGCCAGCCATATCCAGTCCCCCACCTGAAGAGGCCCACAGTGACAACAGCAGCTCTGCACGCCTGGATCAGGATGACCAACCTGGCCTATCCAGAACCTCCAGACAGTCGGTTCCCCTGCCACAGTCCCAATCCACCACAGAGCCTTCCCCCTCAGGAAACACCAGCCCAGCACCCAACCAGCGGGTCCATGCCACTGTCCCCAGGACACGTCAATCAGCAGTGTGTCCACCACCACAGGGACCCCAGCCAACCCCACAAACACAGGACGATCAGGGACCTGGGGTCAGTGGCAGTGGGCACACGGTTCAGGGGACAGCAGCACAGGACAACAGGGAAGCTGGGAGGACTACTGTGCGACAGGGGGAGGACAGGCCCAGGGAACCGACTCTCCACGAGGCACTCTCCAACATCCTGGGAGCATACCACCATTCCCAGGAGACCATGGGCCAGATACTGGCCAAGTTGCAGGAGACCCAGAGGCTGCTGGAGGGACAGTACCTGGGGATCAGGGAGGACCTAACAAAAATATACACCATCCTGGTCACCATTGCAGGGGTGCTGGCTGACATGGGCAAGACCATGAGGGAGGCAGTGGCACAACAACGGGTGCCTGACACTAGCCAAACCGAGGAACAGCCTTCCACCTCCGCCGGCGTCAGTAGACAGGAGGCCCTGCCACAGGACCAATAGGCCACCAGCCACCCATCCCCTGCAGAAGGAGAACCTCCCCACAAATGGTCCCTGCGATCCAGGCAGAATCCAGAGAACAGTGCCAAGACCCCCGCCAGGAAATAAGACTCTCCTCATTGTCACCCTTCTTTTTTTTGTAAACAAAGTTTATTGCAATTTCGATCAACCAGTGAGTAGGTAAACATAGTATAAGAGAATATACAGTGACTCTGAGAGCAAGGGCTTTTTTAATCTACATTTCTCTGCACTAATAGCAATCTGATGTTGCAACAACTTCACTACCCCCCCATCCCTCAACCTCCCCAACAGTGCCCCACCCCCCAGTGATGATACTGGTAGCATATCTGAACAGTTGTATTGTATGTAGGTGTGCTATGAAGGAGTCAACCCTCCGCTCACAGTGTGAGAGTATTTACCCCTTCTAGTCCAACCGTATGATCCTGCCCCGGGGTCATCCGTATTGGCACCAATGGATCGGGATTATTGGTAACTTCTCAAAGCATCCAATCATCATTCAATCAGGGGACTGGACCTAATCGGCATTCCTCCTTAAAGGAGTCAAATATCGCATCCCAACCTTGCGCCGCCTCCAGGGGCCGCCAACCCCTTCTGGCCTCACTATGTAAAACAGCGCTCTCAGACCCAGCCCACCTAGTTAGTTCTCTGGTCCATTGGGGCAGTCTCGGCCCAATTGGATTCTTCCAGGACATCGCTATTTCCCTCTTGGCCAGTACGTAGGCCAAGTCACGGAACCTGTTGGTTATTTTGTACTTAGCCGTGCGTGGAAACCAGCCAAGCAGACAATGCCCTATTGTGCAAGGGATTTCTCTTCCTATCGCTCCAGCCACCAGTCGGCTCACCTCCGCCCAATACACCTCCGCGTAGGGCAGCTCCAGAACATATGCCTAAATTCCGCCTTCTCTAGCCCGCACCTCGGGCAATTTACTCCTTCCACTTCAAAGTACCTGCTGATCCGTTCAGGGGTGAGATATGCCCTATGAAGTACATAAAAATTAATCAGCTTAAATCTGGCATTGCGAGTCATTTTGGGGAAGCCCCCCAGAATACGCTCCCAGTCCACATCGGATATAGTTGTGCCCAGGTCTACTTCCCTCATTGTCACCCTTCTGTCCCACTCTGTCACCCTGTCCACCTTGAACTGCCATTACTCCCCTTCCTATGCCCCATTCGACAATTCACCTGTGATACCAAGAGACTGTACTCTACCCTGGACTTTCCCCCACCATCACCCCAGTCCCTTGCACATCCCCCTCTACTTATGTGCACCTAAATAAACACCCTTGGAACAAATACCAACATGGAGTCTGTCAAATGATTCACAAATGTATTAGTACACCATTATCAAAGCATTGCAACTCAAATGTACAGTGAAATATACTTTAGGATGACATTTAATGGGCAGCAGTACACATAGCAGGAGCCAGAGTGGGGCACAGAGATCTGAAAATAGAGATTCCAAAGGGAACAATCAGTGGCCATAGACATGGGGAAAGAGGCTGCCTTGTACAATGTTCAGCAGATAACTGAAATGTAAAGTGGAGTTACAGTGTCTTACCTGTGTGTCACTGGAAGTTCTGCAGAATTATATTGGTTCTGTTGTCCACATCTTCTTCCTCTGCCTCCTCTTACTCACTGTCCACAGGCTCCACTACTGCCAGAAGACCATCTCCAGGCTCATCCCCCTGTAGACAAGGCACCTGGCGTCTCAAGGCCAGGTTGTGCAACATGCAACATTCAACGATGATCTGGCACACCTTCTTGGGTGAGTAGTACAGGGATCCACCTGTCAGATGGAGGCACCGGAACCTGGCCTTCAGGAGGCCAGAGGTTCTTTCAATTATCCTCCTTGTTCACCCATGTGCCTCATTGTAACGTTCCTCTGCCCTTGTCCTGGGATTGCTCACTGGGGTCAGTAGCCATGAGAGGTAGAGGTAACCAGAGTCACTTGCAAATATAGAGGGATACCTGTTAGCCAGACTATCACCCTTAGGGCCAAACCCACACCCATATACCAACATACACTGTATGTGAGTCAGGGGTGGGTGGTATCTGTTGGGCAATGAGTCTGACGGTCCGGATGGGTGAATAATTCCCTTTTCTGCTGTCTTTTCCCTCCAGGTCAGCGCCCACCAGAAAAAGGGTATTTGGCGTGCCATCGCCAAGGAGGTGCGGACCCAGGGGGTCTTTGACAGACAGAGCACCAACTGCCGCTAGAGATGGGAGGACCTGTGCCACTGGGCAAAGAAGACAGTGGAGGCCCAGCTGGGGCTGGCCTCCCAACGAGGAAGGGGTGCCCGTCACACCATGACCCCCCTGATGGTACGCATCCTGGCGGTGGCCTATCCGGAGTTGGATGGGCGCTTGAAGGCATCACAGCAGCCACAAGGGGGTGAGTACAGAATCTGAAACCTGACTTTGCACGCGTTAGGAGGTACCTGGGTGGGGGATGTGGGCTGTGGATGCCCCTAGGCCAGGGCCAACATGGCAGGGTAAGTCCCTTGTTGGGCAGGCTCTGGAGCACTCCTACCCCAATAGTGTAAGTGGGCATCTACTACTGGGCAGGATCCTGTGGGTTTCTGGTGTGCAGATGATGGCGTTCGGCATTGTACCCCATGGGCTGGTGACTGTCTTAGTAAATGGTTGGTTATGGCTCAGTGCATAGGGCTGCTCCCTGTATGTTATGTACGCCAACGGTAGTGGTGTAGCAGGCATTGAACAAGTGTTTCCTCTGTCTCTTCCACCACTTTTTGTTTTGTCACCTTGTCCTTATGTGCATTAGCATCATCTGCCGGCGGAGCAGAAGCACCGTCGACGGAGGGAGCTGCATCCCACATGGGCCTGGAGGCCGAATCCACTGAGGGTGAGGGCACCAGTGGGACGGAGGGCGAGGGGAGCACCACGACGGGGACAGGAGGGGAGACCACAGACAGTGACTCCTCCTACGATGGAAGCTCTCTGGCAGTGGCGGACACCTCTGTGCCCACCCCAACAACAGGTACAGCCACCACCCCCCCTAACAGCACCGCCATCCCAGCAGCCTCTCAGCGTATTTCCTGTGCCCGCTCACCCACGAGGGTGGGCATCTTCTTCGCCCCAGGCACCTCAGGCCCTGCCCCAGTCAGCCCTGCTGCCCTCAGTGAGGAGGCTATTGACCTCCTGAGATCCCTCACTGTTGGGCAGTCAACCGTACTGAATGCCATCCAGGGTTTCGAGAGGCATTTGCAACAAACAAATGCATACCTGTAGGGTATTCACTCTGGCGTGGCGGCCCAACAGAGAGCATTTCAGCACTGATGGCAGCCCTTCTCCCTGTGTCTAGCCTCCTTCCTCCAACTTCCTCTACCCAGTCCCAATCCCCTCAACCCCAGCCTATCCCAAGCACCCCTTCAGACCAGCATTCACACAAATCACCACACAAAAGTGGCTTAGGCAAACGTAAGCACCACACTTCATCTCACAGGCACTCAAACAAGCACCATACCCATGCAAACACACCAACATCCACTGCCTCCACTGTGCCCCCCTCCTCCTCTTCGTCCACCTCCCTCCCAGTAGTATCTACACTCACACCTGCATGCACTACATCTTCATCCACTACCTCCATCACCAGCACGCTCATCACAACACACCCCTCACAAGCAGTCACCACCCTCACAACCATGCACACGTCCCCCGTGCCCTCTCCCAGTGTGTCTGTGACCCCTCCTCCCAAAGTACACAAACGCAAGCACCCAACAGCCATCCACCTCACAACAGCATCCAGCCCATGCACCTTCACCCCAACTCAGCTAACAGACACCTCCTACATCCTACAATCTTCCTCCACTCCCAAACCTTCTCCATCTTCCCGTTCCAGAGTGTCTAAAAAAACGTTTCCTGGCAAACATTCACCTGTTCCCTACCCCCCCCCGTCCTTCCCCTCGGGCCAGGGTGTCCAGAACCTAGACCAGCACCTCAGCTACCAAGTCGGCGTCCGCTGTGGTACCAGCAACTCCCAGAGGATCAAAGGGGACACCCGTCAGGCCAGCCAGTGTGCCACTGACCCCTGCAAAGGACCAAACCATTCCACCACCTGCCAAGGTGAAGAAGGGGACAGCATGCAGCAAGGGCAAGGAGCACAACCCACCCAGCAAGTCCTCCTCCAAAACTCCAGCTGCCAGAGCCAAGGTCCCAGCAGCATCTGCCAAGGTGAGGAAGGGGCAGAAAAGCCAAGCCAAAGCACTTCAGGCCTCGGAGGCTCCAGGTGAGGGCCTGGTGGCCACCATCAGAACCGACAGCCCCGCCACCTGTACAGTGGCCAGCACCGCCAGCTTCCCCGCCGCAAGCACCGCCACCTGCACCGCCGCTGCCACCACTACTGTCAGCAGCAGCATCTCCAGTGGGCAGCCATCTGAGGCTGCAGGAGACGGGTTGGTGCCTCCCTCCACCACTGGCAGCATCGGCACCTGCACCACAGGCAGCACCGCCAGCATCACCGCCGCAAGCACCACCACCTGCACCGCTGACAGTAGGACCACTACCAGCAGCAGCAGCCCCAGTGTGCGTTCGTCCAAGACTGCAGGAGACGGGCTAGAGCCTCCCACCACCACTGGCAGCATCCCCACCAGCACCAGCACTACCACCAGTTTACAGCCTTAGTCGTTGCAGGATGGAGTCTGGCCCTGCCTCCATGGGGTATCATGCTACCTCATCCCTGCAAATCCCGTGCCTCAGACACCCAGGTGAGGGAATGTGAACTGCATCACTGGGCACAAAGCCCCCTCCAGAACCAGTGGAGATATCCATCCACTCACCTCATCCTTGGCAGGATGAAGCAGACTGGGCACAAAGTCCCCTCCAGAACCAGTGGAGATATGCATCCACTTGAGAGACTGTGGCCTTGCACTCCCCAGGACAAAACAGTGGGCAAACCACCCACTTGAGAGACTGTGGTTTTGCACTCCCCAGGACCAAGCAGTGGGCAACCCACCCACTTGAGAGACTTGAGAGACTGTGGCTTTGAACTCCCCAGGACATCACTGTGGGCATGGAGCCCCCTCCAGGAGCAGTGGCATTATTCCATCTTCCGGCTGAGGTGCCCCCCCCCCAACATCCCCCTGAGGTGCCTGTGTGTTTATGATCTGATGCCCCTGCAGTGTTCTCTCCGTATTGAGGCAGGAGTCAAGTGTGGGCTTGACCCATGATTTTTGCCCCAGTGGCCCACGGACATTTGCAAAGGACAATGTACGGTCTTCTGTATAGATTGTAAATATTTGTAAATACTGTTTTTATATTTGTTACGTATATCTGCCTATTTCTAATATATCACTGATTGGACTCTATTCCATTTGTCCTTGCGTTCTTCGGTACTTCCACCACTTTATCACCTACAGCCACGGTTGTAATGAGGGCCACAGTTCCCAGTGAGGCAGGTCGAGGCAAGCTCTACTCCAATCCCTTGGAGAACTTTCTCAAGCAGGATACACAGCGAAGTTCACCCTTCGCTCTCTTTTAAGGCAGAAACAGCAACACATCAAAGGGACAGTACTCCTCCTTCAGCTCTTCTCCTTAGCAGTGTTTCCTCTTGATTCCACAAAGATTCTAAAAGTCTGGCATTTTGGGTCCTCTTCCTATACCCCTTTCTGCCTTTGAAGTTGGCAAACTTTAAAGCAAAGTCTCAAGTGTTTGCAAAATCCTTCCTTGTCCAGGCCAGGGACCAGACACACACTAAGTAGTTGGAGACTGCATTGTGTGAGGGCAGGCACTGTCCTTTCAGGTGCAAGCGACCACTCCTCCCTCCACTCTAGCTCAGATGGCTCATCGAGATATGCAGGCTACACCCCAGCTCCCTTTGTGTCACTGTCTAGAGGGGAGGTATGAACAGCCCAACTGTCAAACTGACCCAGACAGGTAATCCACAAACAGGCAGAGTCACAGAATGGTTTAAGCAAAAAAATGCCTACTTTCTGAAAGTTGCAATTTCAAACTCACAATCTAAAAACCAACTTCACTAAAAGATGTATTTTTAAATTGTGAGTTCAGAGACCCCAAACTCCACATTTCTATCTGCCCTCAAAGGGAATCTGTGCTTTAAAGTTATTTAAAGGCAGCCCCATGTTAACCTATGAGGGAGATAGGCCTTGCAACAGCAAAATACGAATTTGGCAGTATTTCACTGTTAGGACATGTAAAACACATTAGTAAATGTCCTTCTTTTTAAATACACTGCTCCCTGCCCATGGGGCTACCTAGGGCCTACCTTAGGGGGGCTTTACATGTACCAAAAGGGAAGGTTTGAGCCTGGCAAGTGGGTGCACTTGCCAGGTCGAATTGGCAGTTTAAAACTGCAAACACAGACACTGCAGTGGCAGGTCTGGTCCATGTTTACAGGGCTACTTATGAGGGTGGCACAATCAGTGCTGCAGGCTGCATTTGATTTACAGGCCCTGGGCACCTCTGGTGCACTTTACTAGGGACTTACCAGTGAACCAAATATGCCAATCATGGAAAAACCAATAAACAGTACAATTTACCTAGGGAGCACTTGCACTTTAGCACTGATTAGCAGTGGTAAAGTGCACAGAGACAATAAACCAGCAAAAACAGACCTGAAAAAATAGGAGGAAGAAGGCAAAAAGTTTGTGGATAACCCTGCAAAAAGGGCCATTTCCAACATGCCATTTCCCATAATGTGCCCACATGTACAACTGATGCAATGTTGGAAGAAGAAAGGTTGGGCAAAGCCTGAGGTGCACATCACAGTTGTCAACACATTACAGAACTGAAGCCCCCTACACTGTGCTATGTAGTCCTATATGTGTTAAACTGCACACACAAGGTGGCTGTATGGATTGCCTTAAGCCCACAGTGATATTGGCACTGTATTGGATGCTGCAACTGTACCCTGAAATGTGTTACATCATTAGCACATGCATGTTATAGATTATCAAGGTACCAGCTACACACACATAATTCACATCATATGCATATGTGATGTGACCTACATCAGTCACAATTATCATGGTGGCAGGACCATGTTGTGAAAACTGCGGACGAGGTAGCATGATACACCATATTTCCGGGAAAATGACGGAGCGCAACGCTGCACCAAAATTGGCAGCCCGCACTCCATCATTTTCACAACGCAGGGATGCACCGTATTCAAATGAATACGGCGCACCCCTGTGTTGTCCCCTGAGCTAACGCTAAATTTAGCTGCCAGAGCCAAAGCAGGAACCCTTGTACCATTGTGCAAGGATGTCTGCATTGAGGTGTGTGATTTATTAGGTGCGGGAAAGTGTCCCTTCCCGCACGTAAACAGTCACTAATGGCGCTTTAGCACTTCTGTGTGTGCTGAAGAATGCAGCACACACAGAAGTGCCAAAATGTCTTATTTAAATGATTGTTTATGTGCAGGAAGGAACACCTTCCCGCACATAAATAATAACTTCTGGCAATTTTGCTCTTTCTTTGCGTTCTGCAGAATGCAGCATGCATAGAAAAAGCAAAAAACAAGGAGGATTAAAGTATTCCTCCTCGTAGTGCCTTGCTAATGCCACCCCTGGGGTGACGTTCGATTTTGGTGCTGCCTCAGGTTTACAACATCTCGTAAATCTGAGGCAGTGTCAAAATGCAATGGGTGTTGCTGTGGCACGCCCACAGCAACACCAATTGCAGGCCCCTTTGACGCAGGAAACTGCATCAGAGGGGCCCATATTTACAAGGAAGCGTAAAGCTACAAAAAGTGGCGTTGCACCTCCTCGTAAATATGGGGTAGAGGTAAGCACCACTGGAGGATTACATAAAGTGACGCTCCAGTGGTGCTAGGGGCTATTTAATGTGGCTCCTGGTGTGGGAGAATCATATACGTTTCCCACATCTATCTGGAGTGGAGTTGTCCACAAATTGTGTGCACTACTGACAGTTGTGCAGCACATTATGGCTCCTTGCTGTCCTACAAACTCATTATATCTGAAGGTTACTAAGACACCTGTAGGGTGTGTGTTTCCTACAAGATCCCCCTAGTGACTTCTGCAGATAGAACCCACATTTGTACCATCATGTCAATAAGTGTATACTATGTGTGACACACAGTGCTGACAATGGTGCTGTGACAAAGTGATTCTCAACAGGCATGCTATGTACATGTACAGCTGCCCTGTGACCTATTATGGTAGACAGCAATGAATATGTGGTCAGCCATTACTATTCCTATTACATACAATTCCATGCCAGCACTCGGCCTGTGAACTACATGCAAGCCATTCTCATTGCAGAACATTCCAACATACATGATGTCACTATTCATCCTACTATGATGTCAGATCATTGGTCAGGACAAAATACTTCTGTCATTGCATTCCACACTTATGACTGACTCACAGCATTCCCTGGATTGGCTCACAGGATGCACAATATGACACTTACTGGATGCTTCAGGGTCTTGAAAAGGCATCACCTCTCCCATGGTGTAGGGCGCTGGTCCACCTTGCTCAGTGTAAAAGCCAAGTTTCAGTACATGGATAACATTGTACAGAGTAAACTTGTTAGACTGAGTGAGGTAGTCGTCCTAGTGGTAGATCACAGTAACTGACAAACATCTATGATCACTGTATCACACATACTGTCAGATAAGGTAGGCCCATGCACATACAAACCATCACTGTCCCTGACACTCCTGTGGTGCTTCTCACTGCACCGTTTATACATGACATTGTCATGCAGCTGTCTGTTAGCATGACACCTCCATTACAATATCGGACTGCTTGATTATGTATATTCCATCTGAGGGGTACAGGATGGTTGTTGCAGTGCCTGGCCCATTGTAACACGCCTAGCATTTCAGCCTGCATCTGATTTTGAAGACATCTACATCATTGTCATAGCAAACTGACAAACTACTACTCTGGGGTTGTGTGTGTATTCCAAGGAATTGAGGAATGGCATCATACATCCTTCAGTGCAGTAAGTAATCTGTGTGTGCCATCTCAAGGCACGCATACTTTCAAAAGTTGGTATGGGAGTGCACACATGTGAAGTTGATGTACCTACCTGCACATTGACTGGATGAAAGCATGGATGTAGTGCCAATGGTGTGTGGCCTGCCATTGTTGCCATGGTATACAATTGTTAGTCTAGTGAGGGATAAGTATGTGGGCATAAAACTAGGGCTCAACACAGACACACTTGCTCAGTGGTCAAAGGATGCATCTGGTGGTGCAGGTTAGTGAGTGGTATGCCAGTGTTGGAGCTGATGCAGGGCAGCACCATACTGTCAGTTAGAAGCGGCAGGCCTCTTGAACTGACTCAGCACATGTGTCTTGTTATAGACATCCTATAGGCTGTCTGTGATACACAATGAATTGGAACATGGAACTGCCAGTAGTCTGGACCATTGCATGATCAAGCACCCTTACATGGCCTTGGCTATTTACACAAAGGGCCCCATAGAACTACAGTGGTGCATTACCAATTACATTTGTACTGTCCTTGTGGCCCTCAGTGCACCCCTTACTCACCGCCATGTGTGTGCATAGTCAGAAATATGTCACAGCATGATGCATGTGTGGTCCAACATCATCTATTCATGTGAAGGTCAATGATGCACTCAGTAGGAGATGCAACAGATCATAACAACTACTGCTGAGTACATGGGGGCCCTTCTCATACATTTGTATGCCCACATTACACACCTTCTCTCAGCAGCCGTTCTGAGTGCTGGAAAATGATACATAGGGAATTATCTTCTGACTCAACGGATGATACTTTGGGATCCCAGCAATGTTTTGGGGGCCCCTTTAGTGCATGTTGCATGGCGCAGGCCTCATTTTTAGCTGCTCATATCCTAGTTACACTATGCATGCATCACAACACTTGGAGATGGTTGTGCAGGGTACAATTGAAATTCAGCCCTAACGTGGGGCATGGACTCTTCATACAGGTCGCATACGACATGTCCACATCCATTGCATGCAGCACTCAAACATAACAGCAACTGTTATGCACATGCTAATAAAATAAGGTTGTATGGCAATGGGAGACTTACCAACTGTTCCACCAATCTGTGATCCCAAATGGTTGAGCAGATCCTGCTCCCTTAACACCAGATCTGTCACGGTTTCGGGCAGGTCTGATCAGGACTCTGGTTGGGGCACCCCTTGAGGTCACAGAATATCCCAAAGAGGTAGTGTACTGGGGCAGAAGAGCAGCTAAAGGCATACATGGGAAAGGATAGCTATGGACAGGCACAGGAAATAGGAAAGTAAAAGCAGAGCAACCTTAGTGTGAACAAACAGGAAACGGATTACTAATGGAACACACTGGGGTTACCACTAAGGTTGTACACAGGGTAGGGCTCAGAACTTCCCACAGCAACAGGGAATGTGCAGATTGCTCTTACAGGTAGTCACCCCACGTACCCCATAGAAAGAAGGCAGCAGAAGTGATTCTGTCTCTGGACCCTTAGAGCACAAACAAGGATTGTACTTACATACACAAGACAAGCCCTTGTGGGTCCAGCTGGAAACTCATTGGTAATCCCTGAAAAAACAGCAATAGCACACTGTCACTGTTAGGCACTAAAGACTACGTATAACACTAGACAAATGATGGTGGCTGGAATTGCCTCCTGAAAACCAGGAGCCAACCCCAGTACAAAGGAAAACACTAATACACAGGTGAAGACTGATAGTACCCTTACCAGACACAAATACCCAAGAGGAAACGGAAACAGAAGGAACAAACTAGGAGGCAGAGGCAGGAACTGGGGGCAGGCTCAGGCTAAAGCAAAGGCAGGAATAGGACTGGAAAACAGAGCACAAGCTGTGGCTGGAACAACCAGAAACAGGAATGGGAAACACAGAGAGCAGACTCTGGCTGGAACAAGCAAGAAAAGGACTGGAATACAGGGAGTTGGAACAAGCAGGAAAGAGGACTAGGAAACTGAGAGCAGGTTCAGGTTGGAACAAGGCAGGAACAGGACTGAGAAACAGGGAGCAGGCTCTGGAAGAAATAAACAAGAACAAGGCTAAGAGACAGGGAGCAGACTCTGGCTGGAACAAGCAAGAACAGGGCAGAGAAACAGAAAGCAGGTTCAAGCTGAAACAGAATAGGAACAAGACTGGAACACCATCCTATAAAGGGTCTGGAACACAAAGGAATCAAACTACAATGCACGATGATGATCTTGAGGAAATGGCTGCTTATAAGCAGTTCCAGGCTGCAGCAAACCCCAGGTGGAATCACATGACTGGGCTGCACAGGAGAGGTCTCAGGTGTGTGTAGTTTCAGACACTCCCAAGTCCTGGAGGAGAGAATCCAGTAAAAAGGAGCAACTGGACTTCTCCCATAGAAAACAATGTATAGCAGAATCCAGGCTTTCCTGACTACCAGGTTGTGCATTATGGAATTTGCAGTCCCAGAAAGCACATGTAATTCTACAAAGGCATACCATAGAGAAAAGGGAAACAAACAGGAGTCAGAAAGGGACTCTAGATGAGTGTTCAAGGTGATTCCCAGGCTACAGACAGTTCCTTTACAGTGCTACCTAGAGATGGGATGACAGAGTTGTAACAAGGTCTGCCCAGCGGTGCTTGATTTGGTGGTCATTCCTTCCTGTTTGAAAAATCCGGGTAAGGCAGTGGAGCACCTTGCCCCACAGCAGCTGCCTTGCCTTGCCTCCGTGGGGTAGTCAAGTATCACCGAGCCACCCAGTTGCAGCATCATGGGGAGGTACATGAACCCCACCAGCTCATTAGCAGACATCCGGCTCATCCTCCCTTCCCCAGACATTTCCAGTGGTGAATGGAGTTCACCCAAATAAAAAAGAAATGAAACTTAACCCCTACCCCAATTACTCAAACTACCACATCTACTAAACTATCCCTGGCAAACATCTGGCAATACGGAGACAATAACAGTACACTCACTATACAAAATGCAAGTTTTGAGACAATAACAATACAAAATAACACAGGACAAAGCACAATGTACACAACTAACACAGCAAACACTCCACAAATCCACTTGCACCTACAACACACAACTTCACACAGTCATAGAGAAACAGACTGCAAAGTGAAAGTGAAACTACACTCACTGTAGCATGTTTGCAGGCAGGATGTCCTGGTATATCACTTACTGGTGTGTGTGTCACGTTTTTCAGTCATGCGTCTTTTTTTTGCACATGATGGTTTTGGGTCGTATTTTCACACCATTAGCGTGAAAAAGGCCTGTGGGCATGCGATAGACGCACAGGGGCTAGGCGTCTATTAGCTTAGGGGTATTGTAAGCAAATGCGTATGTGTTAAAACTTTTCATGCACAATGACATTGCATGGATTTTTTCATTGTGTGCCTTGAGTGAACCCTGAGTAACTTAACATGTTACATGGCGTGTGCAACTTTGGTATATATGTGTTATGGCAACATGTGAGTGTATGTCCAGTACTGTCATTACAGTGACAATGGTATGTTGGACCTATGGGTTCGTTTGTGAGTCTGCTGCATGCCATTACTCAATACCTCATGCCCATGTGCATTTGTAGCTACACTGTGTCCACAGACATGTTGGCACATGTCTGCTGTGTGTGTATACATGTGTATGTGAACTAATTTGGGTGTGGACAACATTGTTATGTCTGAGATACAGATGTACACATACCTACAACACGAAACATGTTTCGTGGCCTATGTCCAACACATGGTAATGCATGTGACAACCATGGATGCTTGGACTCACAAGACTCAGTGGACTCGGACTGCTTTAACATCAATTCAACCCAGCCAATTTGCCTGTGTATGTGTGTTCACTCTGTGATGTGTTGTTGGATTTCCCTTCATGTTGCTCTGCTAAACGTGTTTCATTTGTGCCCCCATGCATCGTAGTTGCAGGAGATGTCATGTACACCTGTGTTGTGGAAGATTGGTATCTGCTGTGTGTACGTATGGACATGTGTTTGTGATTTCTGTCACATATGATGACAGTGGTGTGTTCATGGGATGTGAAACCTCACATTACTATCTTCCTACATGGACACATGTTGCCTTTTGACCAATGCATGTGTTGTCACATCACTGCCACCCATGTTTCCGTATGTCGGAACATATGTCTAGCTCATTTCTGTGATCTAGTGATACCTATGCACTACATTTGTGCTAGGTTGCCTTTTTCTCTCAATCCTTACACATATCCATGCTTGAGCCAATACAGTGGTCCATGTGTGCTGACATATGTGGCATATGTGTGCATGCCATCAACTAGGCACCCGTATTTGTCCACATCAGGTTAGTAATGACTGTCACAAAATATGGCATACAACTGTGTCACAGTGTTGCAGTCTGGAATAGCTGCCAGCCTACTCATCATTACAACAGTGTGAGTTCCTATAGCAACACAAACCCATAGTTGCATGTGAAGAGATAAGTCAATGGAGCTCCAGTTTAATCACCCCCCCGTGCACATGCATCAGGTTCCTGACAATGTGATATGTACATGTAGCTAGAGCAATGGTGTGTGGGTACATTGAGCAGGGACCTAGCCTCTTCATGTTTGCCACTCGGCAGTACTATACACACTCCCCAGCAGACAGACACATGCACAATTTTGGTCATACAGTCCTGGATCTCACATTTACCACTGCCGTACTTGATGTCAGCTTTCCCCCCTCACGTACATCACTCAGGTCTTGAACATTTTGTACATGTGGCATGTTTTGATGTCCTTATCATTTCCCTTGGGCATCTTTTTGGGCTTGTATCTCTGTTGTGACTTCAACATTGGAAACGTGCCAGGGTACAGATGGTGTTATCTGTCGCAGCTTCCTGTCATGGTGGCATGTGATGGGCAAATCCCATAGTATGCAAGAGGCCAACATGACTTGGTGATGCACTGACCTGACCACCCTCTCTGTACATATGTGAAATGTTGACATGTAGACATTGTTGTGCTGTACAGCCCATGTTGGTCTATGTGTGTCCCTTCTCCATGTATTCCTGCACTACTGGTGAGACATGTATTGTCACCTACATTGCTTCCATTCCATTAGTCTGTTTGCACTTTGTGCACATCTCACACTGCAACATTGTCTATACATACATGGACATGATGCAACATGTAACTTGTGTACATGGAAGATGTTTACATCTCCTTCTCCTGCCAACTTGATAGGTACAGTTCCATTTTCAGTATTTGAGAGTTGTCATGAGTTCCACACACACACGACATCACTCCTGCCCTACCACTTCTGTTGTCTCCATTTGACGTCCCATGTTTTATTTGCAAGTATATGTGAGTGTCTGGAAGCAGACCATCCACTATGTCCATTGTACATGTATTTGCATTTTTTCCAGCATGGCACAGCCTAGGTAACTCTTACCTTGACTGACTGATATTGAGGTGTCACATCATATCAGTGCTGGAGAGTTCATTAGCCAATTGCAACATTTATGGGTAGGTTTACTCCCACTCTGCTTGGCGTTGTGTCTCAGACATATTTCAACAATGCTGGACAGAGTAGCACATCCCACACCTGCTTGCAATGATGGAGGCCATGACATGTATGGGACTAATGGTTAATGTTGCTATCATGCACTTGTCCTGTCATGTGGGTGACAATGGGTGGTGTGTATTGCTTTGTGCTGTGTGATGTAGTTGTACACAGCATACTAGATATACATGCTGACACATCAAGCATTGTTGATCCGGACAAAACGGTTGCTACCTAGAACATACACCCATACATCAGTCTGCACATGTTTGCCTAGATTTGTGCTAGCCATGTCTCAGGACAGGAGATTTATGAGACAAGTATGCACCTTATGTACATCATGGATAGTTGCTACTCTGCTTACATTCAACCCAGTTGAATATGTGGTGGTGCATTGTCCCAAAACATCTATGGATGGTGAAAATGGGTCATATGTTTGGATAGTGATTCTGTACCCATAGCTGCCTACGTAGTCAAGGCAACCCATTGCGCACTTCACAGCCAACATGTGTGTGCCACACATGAGGTACAGTCCGCCATATGCCAGGGTTGTGCACATTGGCAGTGCTGGGACACATTCGCATGGATACTCTGTGCAGGCTCAGCATCAGACATTGGTTACAATCCCTGGGCTTTAACTGAGGGACCACAGTTCACAATGATGTACCACCCTTGTAACACATGTACCATGCAGGCAATGCTGCTGTCACCATGAGTTGTGACAGTGTACTGTTCCTACATAACTTGATATCCATTTGTTGACATTCCCTACCTCATGTGTGCCCCGCTTTCCACATTATCTGCTCCATCGTCATTCTCGTCCTCGCTGGGAACATCCTCCTGTTCATCCCAGGGGATAGTTGTCTGGACACAAATGTTGTGCAGGATTACACATGCTAAGATGGTCTTTCAAACAAGTGGTGGCGCATACAAGAGGCTTCCTCCTGTCAGGACCAGACACCTGAACCTTGATTTCAGGAGGCCACATGTCCTCTCCACCACATTGTGGGTTTTCCTGTGTCCCTCATTCTAGGCCTACTGTGCAAAGGTCATCACCCACGGCTGGATGCCATTCACTTGGTCAGCTGCAAAGGATAAAGAGGAGATGTGTTGGTAAGTGTTGATAATAGTTTGGAACATCCCATGGCAGTTGTACTTTGTAGTTGGAGTTGTAACACAAACCTGCTTGTGGTGTAGTGTATGTTCCTATTCTTGTGAAATGGTTTCTTTGGATTGTGTTGATGGACATGACAAACTTGGATAGTAGCTCAAGGGCCTGGGAAGTTTTTATGTTTTCCCAGAAGTGATGGTCATGATTTTGGCACATGTGTTGTGTAGTCTATATTTGGAGCAGTGTACTATTCTTTATGGCACATACCACTTCCTAGCAGCACAATGGTCTCAGATGTTGATATAGCATAGTTGCCCTACAAAGCCAGATTGTGCCGTCCATATTACCATGTTGCACTATGCATGCAGTGTGACAATTAGGGGCATATTTAAGAGCCCCTAGCACCTCCAGACCATCACTTTTATTAAAGCTTTGGTGGCGCTATGCCCTGCCCCATATTTTGAATGTGGCATTATGCCAATTTTTGTAGCTTGATGTCACCTTGTAATTATGGCCCTTTCAAACACAGCCCTTTGCGTGGAAGGGGTGTGCAATGGGTGTTGCTGTGGGCATGCCCATACCATTTTCTTTCTGCATCAGATTTATGAGTTTTCATAAACCTGAGGCAGCACCAATTCCTGACCCTTTCCGAAGGGTGGCATTAGCAAGGTGCAATGAGGAGGAATACTTTTATTACTCCTCATTTTTTGCTGTTTCAATGTGTGCTGCATACTGCTGCATGCACATCCCTCAACACAGATATCCTTGCAGGATGGTGCAAGGATACCTGCGGTGGTGCTGGTGGTGCTGGTAGCTAATTTTAGAGCAAGCACAGGGGACAACACAGGGGTGTGCTGTATTCAATTAAATTAGGCACATCCCTGCGTTGTGTAAATGAGGGACCATGGCACTGCCTATTTTGGCACAGCGTCGCACTCTGTCATGTTTCTTTAATTATGTGCCCTAGTGACCCTTTATGGCAGATAATGGTTGTGTCAGCCATGAAGTGTACGGGAGTGTGTGCCTACATCATTGGCAGGATGATGTAATTTATTGCAGAAGTATCTCCTAGCTTCTATTGCATGATTTCTGAGAGACACTTTCAAAACGTGCACAGTGGAAGGTTTTGGAGAGGCCACAGCTTTTTTTCACATGGGTCCTTTAGCACTGTGCATATAAGGTCAGGTATCTCCACTATACACCTACCGCATTAGACGAAGTCATCGATGAATGTTAGTGTTTTTTCACTGAGTCAAGACCATGGTGGACCATTTCTGGTAGTTGGAACAGACATGGTGTTCTTAGTGGGCACTAGGGGTACATGCGAGGTGGCACTGGAGTAGGTGCTGCCCCAGGTGTATGTGAACACTACAGGTATGTCAGGTATGTGTTGGTTATGGCAGCACTTGGGTAGCATTGGATTTAGGTTCTCCCCAAAGCTTGCACATCATGGTTTAGCTGGGACTGTGCCCATGTGTGACTTCCTCAGCATGACCATAGCATGTGCCATTGACATGCCTGAGCGCTTCTTTGTTTGATGTAATGTGTGTGTGTGATCTCTATTTAGTTGTCAAACTGTGGACATTTGTAGTGGTTTGTGAGCATCTTCTGCATGCAAAGGAGACTTGGCTCCACCTGTCCTCACATGGTTTGACAGTCAAAGTGTTGCTGTGTGATGTAGATTTGGGTGTAAGTGTTTGTGACATGCAATGTGTGCAGTGTAGTGTGGCATTGGCATGTGGCTTATGTATTGTTGCCTGTACATCTCTGTGGACCTGCCCATGTGTATTTAATGTTGTGTTTGTCTTGTTTGTCCTTGATTGTTGGTGTGTTGTGTGGTATGATTGATATGGAGACTTACCTATGAGTAGCCCATTGCCATATTTGCCATCCTGGAACCCCTGGTTAATGGTCCAATGGTGAAAGATGTATGCATCATGGACGCTGCAGGGATATTTTGCCAGGATGTTGCTGAAGAGCCCACTGTGTCCCAATTGGCCTGCACATTGATGGAATGTGTGTGTCTGCGGTTCTTGTGGAGGTCTTCTGTTGCTGCAGGTGGCACTAGTTGGACATGGGTACAGTCCATTGCACCCAGCACATGTGTAAACCCAGGAATCTGAAAGAAACCTTGCTTGGTCTCCTGTTGCAGCTGCTGGGTGTTTGGGTAGCAGATGTGTTGTGGGTTGAGGCATAGGACTGCATCCAAGACCTTTGGTAGGCATACGGAGAAGGATGACTAGAAGCTACCAGCCGCTAGAGCACCCGTTGTCTGGAATGATCCAGATGCCAGCATGTGGACGACAGGAGTTTTTGTCATGAGTGGAACATTATGGGGAGTTTGCAGCCTTGCCGTGAAGTGTTACGCTATCAGTTGCAGCAGGAGTATGATGGACTCCTGGTTGAGTCTGTACATTCGGACCACATCTTGTTCTCTCATTCCTAAGATGCTGATTTGCTGTCTAAAGATTCTCTCCTTCCTTCTGCGCTGACTTTGTGGCTGTTGTGGTGGGGTTTGAGGTTGCTGCAGTGATGGTGGTTGGATCAGATGTCTGCGGCGTGGCCTAAGCTGTAGCAGTAGCACTTCCATGTTGTCCTGGCAGTTTACAAGGCTCCTTCTGGGTTTATTTCTTGGGTGGTGGTGTGTGAGCCTCTTTTTAACACCTGGTCCGACCAGGAGTTAATTTTTGGCGCTAATCGGACTTTGCACCATTTTTTAACTCTGCTTCCTTCGTTAGCGTCTTTTTTGCATTGGGGATAAATATGCTGCTTAGGGGTTAGTGTCGTGTTTAGGACAGGAACACCTACCTTGCATCTCATTGACGCAAGGGAGTTTCGTGCATCCTAAACATGGCTCTAACGCCAATATTTTGATGGTAGACAGGTCTAGCATCAAAATATAAATATGGAGTTGGCTATGCATCATTTTAGCATCAAAAATGTTGACGCAAAAATGGTGCAAGTCAAATATAAAAATGTTTGACTCCACACTAATAAATATGCACACAATTAGGTGTAATTCATCTTGTCTGGCGGTATCTGTAAAGGGTTAATTCGGCCGGTTTCTCAACAAGAAGGAAAATATATGGGGCCAGATTTACTAAAATGTGGTGCAGAACGGCGCAGTGCCGAAATTGGCAGCGCCACGCCACTTTAGAAACGCAGGAATGTGCCGTATTTAATAGAATACGCGCACCCCTGCATTTCCCCCTGCACTGGTGCTAAATTGGACTGCCTAGCGCCAATGCAGGCATCCTTGCACCATTGTGCAAGGATGTCTGTGTTGAGGGGTTTTGATTGTTTATGTACGGGAAGGTGTCCCTTCCTGCACATAAACAATCACTAATGGTGATTTGGCACTTCTGTGTGTGCTGCATTCTACATTTCATTTTGAAAGATTGTTTATGTGCAGGAAGGGACACTTTCCTGCACATAAACAATAATTTCTGGCATTTTGCTTTCAATACATGCTGCAGAATGCAGCACACATAGAAAAAGCAAAAAATGAGGAGGAATAAAAGTATTCCTCCTCGTTGCACCTTGCTAATGCCACCCCTGGGATGGCATTAGATCTTGGCACTGCCTCAGGTTTACGAAAACACGTAAATGTGGGCAGCGTCAAAATGCAATGGGTGTTGCTGTGGCACACCCACAGCAACATCCATTGCACACCCATTCACGCAAAGGGCTGCATGTGAAGGGGCCATATTTACAAGGTGGCGTTAAGCCACGAAAAGTGGCTTAATGCTACTTTGTTAATACAGCGCTAGGGGCTCATAAATATGCCTCATGGTGTGCAGGGTATAGGCATATTACCTTTAAACAGTGTTGCTTTTGTGAATAAATGGGTGCAGGGCCCATAATTTGTTTTAGGTACCTTCTGCCCACGCTGTCAGTGCTGCTGATTGCTAGGGCTGCTGAATGCCAAGGGTGTCATATACCAAATTTGCCTAGTCTTTATTCCCCTTATGCCTCTTTCTCCCATCACCCTACAACTCCTGTATTTTCATCTCACTCTCGCAGGAACATTTTCATCCCTGGCTTTCCCCTTTGTCACCATTTTCCTATCTACCTATCCGTCCTTCTTTCTCCCTTTTCTGCCTTTCCTTCTTTTGCTGTGGGTCAAAGTATAATGATGAAAAATAAGTCCTGTTTCCACAAACGAGTACTAGTGCCTACTCTTTGCAACTATGTGCACAAAGAAAGCATTGCATTCAAGCTCTGAGATATGGTGGTCAAATTAGATGCCTACGAGTACAGGTTTAAAATAAAAAAGGTAAGCTTTTAGAAAAGATCTGATGGTTTTCCAGCTGACTCATTGGAGTAAGAAACTGAGGCATGTAAAGCACAGAAGGAAAAAGTCAGAAGCAGCATGTGTTTGTGCCTAAATAACTAGCAACTACCTTTCATGCGGTAAGGTACAACCCAATCCACATTTACAGAAGCTATTACTATATTGTCACTGTGAGATTACCTGAAATGAACCATTACGTTCTGAGGACTGGCCTTAGCAAATAAAAAAGTGTGGTGAATGTATTCATTTATATTGATTTATTAGCAGTTGTTTTATGGCATGAAGTAGGTCCAATGGGTGTCGATTGCCAGAGCACTTTACAAGAAAGCAGTACTCAGTTACTGGTTGAAAAAGTCTAAAACGTTTGAAGCAAAATAAAGATCCTAAAGTCATAATAAAAAGTGTGAGACATTTCACAGTGATCAGTACTAATACTCAAGTGGAAACATAGACTAGGCATCTTTAGCCAATTCACATAGAAAATAGAATAACTTGAGAATACGCAGAAAGAAATCGGGATGCACACTGTTTACATTGAAAACAAAAGGTTCTGTTACAAGATATCCAATGTGACATAACTTGCAAACAGGTGATATTGTAATTGTTTCTAGAGTGTATCATAAGATGACAAGGCCTGGTGTCTGGAAGGATGGACTGTCAGACCCCTTGAGTGCTCCCAGAGAAGGGTTGCTTTAAATTTTGAACTTTTTAAAAACTAACTTTTCAAGGAGGGGTGGACACTGAGGGCCTGATCAGGAGTTCAGTGGACGTTTTTCCCCGTCCACCAAACTTCCGACGGGGAGGTTGCCGCACTGGCTACCTCCCCGCCATCCCTATTAAGAATTTCCCTCTAGGTCAGCGTGCCAAGTGCATGGGCAGTGCAGGGGGCCCCCTGAGGCCCCCTGCACCCATTCTTCACCAGCCTTTTCATGGTGGTGGTACCACCACGAAATCACTGGCAGAGAAGGGTGTCGTAATCTCCAGGGCAGAACTGCTTGCAGCGCTGCCCCAGTGGATTAGGACCGCCACCACCTCCAGACCGCCGGGATCTCCGATCCTGGAGGCGCTGGCGGTAATGTGGCACTCGGATCACCACATTGGTGGTGTTCCGACTGCCATCTGCGAGTCGGCCATCTAGATTCATAATGAGGCCCTGAGTCTCGAACTAAAAGCTGTAGACTTAAGATGGACAGTTTTTTGGCCAGATAGGACATTCGGATGAATTGCAATATGATTAATGCAAGCTAACACAGAGGAACTTTTTACATCAATGATGTCATAAGGATCGGAATAGTGGGACTTTACATGCTAACACAATTTGCTGCTTTTTCTGTATCTCCTGCTGCAAAAACAGTATACAATTAACGTCGTTTAAACCTGATATGGGCATTTACCACTAGATGGCAGTCAAACATCATCGTCTTCCCTCTGCATTTCTGAAGACATATGTCAAACACAGATTCATCAAAATTCTCATTTAAAGCCTGGGTAAAAATCTGGTCCAAAAATGCCATTTCGCAAGTGACATTTCGCATAAATATCGGGTGTGTTGTTACACCGGACTTATTTAAAAAAATGTGAACTAACTACCCAATTGCATCTGTTTTCCTCAAGTTATTTCAGCATTTATTGCTCTTTATAATTGCTCTTATCAGCTGCAAAAAGCTGGAAGAAAATGAAGAGTTTTCAAGTTTGCTAGGTTCGAGGATGCATTGTTTATCCAGCCTAGGACTTTTCTTTGTATTGTGGGACCTGCAGTGCTGCTTCTATAATTGACTGAAAATGCAAAAAAATCGCACTGCAGAGAAAATAAGCAAAGGCCAGGTCAATGGATCTAGATTTCATATTAATTGGTGACCAAAAGATTTAAGAAAAACCTGCTGCAGTGGAAAACCGAAATAATAAATGATTGTTTTCCGTAAACAATTCGTTGACGAGATAACTAATTTAAAGTTTAGAATTAGGTCGTAGGATACTATCAAGACCTGCACAGGCCTCTTTTAAAGGAGGTGAAAGCTCAGACTAAATGCAACAAATTGTATGTTAAATGCAAAGCTAAAACTAAACATATTCCTTCTCTTGTATTAATCACCAATATACCAGACAATGATGATATGGGTGATATTGATATGGACAGTGATAAATCTGATGATTGGAACTAAGACCTCTTCACACCTCCTCCTTCTAAAAAAACCCAAAATTACTCCACAAGAGGTCTTAAAACCCAAATTTGTGACAGATTCGGAGGGAGTTTCAATGTTTGACCATAATGACATTCACCACCTGAAGTCCACAGAGTGATTTCCTGCGGAACACATAGGAGAATATGTAGCGTCTAGATTACTTTCCCCTCTAGATAAGCAGACAAGGTCTAAGCTTACGTCCGAATGTCCACGTTTTCTCTCACTTCAAAGATTACTCCTTCTCCGACTATTGACCCATCCCTCATTTCCTTCTTTTCTAAATTTGGAAAAATCTTTGCAAGGGTGTAGACAAGGCATGGTCTACATGTCAGGATAAGTTGTTGGATGTAGTTGGACCACTCACCCACATCTTCAATCTGGCAGAAGAGGACAGACTGGAAAATGCACCAATTCACTGATTAGAACTCTCTCTATGGGTCCAATGCGCTTTTTTTTCTTTACTTGGCAATGCAACTTCAGCACTCACCCACAAGCTCAGGAAAGGTATTTTGCTCAAATTAGACCCAAAACTGGTAAGTTTAACCATGGTCGATCCAGATATTAAGGCAGAGCAGAGGGCCTTCTCTTTGGTGATACTTTCATTAAGGAACTCAGCAAGTACGTTTCCACTTTTTCTTCTCTGGATAAGGCTCAACAATCTTTACAAAATATGTTTTCCAAACGGGTTTTCCCCATGGTCAACAGAAGAAGGAACCACTTTCCTGGCCATGGTTACAGCAACCAAGGTTCCAGAGGCTGCTTTAACTCCTGCTATCAAGAATTCAGACTACAATTTTACCCCCAAAGAGGGAGAGGATTTTCGAAGCAAATGATACAAAAGTTCCAGATATACTACCCAAACAGGTGAGTCTACCTTCTGGCCTTCCTCCCAGAGTAGGCCATCTTTGTTAATTTCTCCTAAAATGGTTTTCCATAACCTCAGACCCGTGGGTGTTAAACAATGTGCCAGGTTATACTATCGAACTTTACTCAAAACCTTTTCAATCAGTTTTTCCACATCCTCCTCAGTTCTCAACAAAAATGTCCAACCTCATTTCAACAGAGATTCAGTCTCTTCTTTAGAAACAAGCAATCTTCCCTTGCCAACCCGACCATTCAGGTTTCATCAGTTCCATTTTTCTAGTGCAAAAGAAAAACAAAAAGATGAGACCAGTCATCAACCTCAAAATTTTCAACCACTTTGTAGTTTATCGTCATTTCAAAATGGAAACAATTATTCATCTCAGAGATTCTTTACTCCAAAGCAAATAGATGGTTCGTTTGGATCTACAAGACGCGCACCTTACTGTTCCTATCCATCCAGACTACAGGAAGTATTTACAGTTTCAATGGTTAGATCAATCCTTCCACTTTTCCTCTCTTCCTTTCGGTCATTCTTCAGCACCATTGTGCTTTACCAAATTCTTCAAACTGGTGATAGCTCTCCTCAGAGCTCAAGGCATCAGGCTCATTATTTCTCTGGATGACATCCTTATCATGAGCCAAAATCATCCTTCTCTTCAATCTCATATCCGACTAACTTGTTCTCTTTTGTCAGATCTCGGCTTTCTAATCAACAGAGAAAAATATTTTCTGACTCCATTCTCAACAAATAGAATTCTTGGGTTTCCTCATAAACTCAGTCTCCGCCACTCTACATCTTCCTTCTGCAAAGGTAAAGTCCATCAAATCCAAAATCCTTCAGACTCTATGCAGCTCTATAATCTCTCTCAGTTCTCTAGCAAGGACAGCAGGCCTCCTTTCTTCTTCTTCTATCCAAGCCATTGCCCAGGTCCTTTGCATTATCGGGCTCTCCAGAGATTAAAAATTCAACACTTACAAAAAAGTCTTGCTTTCTCGGAGAGCATCTCTGGAGATCAAGATTCTTGCGTAGAGCTGCAATGGCGGATAGATGGCAGGACCATCTTTGCATCAGCCCCAGATCTTGTGTTTGAATCACATGCAAGGCACATGGGTTGGGGCGCCCGCTGTGGACCAATCTCGACTGGAGTCCAAATCGCACATCAATTGTTTAGCTTGCAGGCTCCCTTGCGATCAGAAGCCTTGCAAAAAACAGGGTTTGCTTTCTGCTGGAAGCAAGAATCTTCATTTGTTCATTGTTCTTTGTTCACACAGCGTTGACCAAATAGATTTGTAAATGTTGCAGCGTTAAACTAGATGATGTCTTAAACTTCCTTCTGAGAACTGTCTGCGGTAATACGATGTACTAGCTACCGTTACATTTGTATCTTTGGTGTGTGAGAAGCTAACGTTTCCAGGACCTGGCAACGGCTGTTCGAGAGTTAGTTCGAGTGATGTTCCAGAGGAAGACCCAGAGCAGTCCTAGATTCCCTTTCTTTTAGCCTCATTGTGTAGTAAGTGAAGGTTAAGGCTAATAGTGCAGTCTCCTTCGTTTGATGCCCCTTCTATGTTGGTCCAGTTATTCTTAGAGACCAATTATGGCTGAGCCAATTCCCTTCACATTCTCCACTGCAAATGCTAACCAGACGAATGTCCAGCTGATGTAGAAGCTTCTGCTTGCTGATCCATTAAGGAGCGGTATTACAAAATGAAATTGAATTTGTCATAGATTTTTGTTCTTTCTTTTTAGGTACCAACCACTATGTTTTTACTAGAGCCATAGCTAGATGTTTTCCAAATTAACTTTTGTCTAATTTTCCTTTTTGCATGAAGGCCAATCATGCCCGTCGAATTAGAGGGTTAGTTAGTGTGTTCATATTCAACAAATGTTATTAACAGAGGATTGATTTTATTCACCTGTGAATGTTTAAATGTATGACATCTGTAGAGTTCAGTTATTGCTGATATTAATTTGTACGGTATCTCTTGAATGTCTAATGTTAAATGCTTTGGTAAACTTGAGGTTTTTCGGCTGTTTTCGTCAACCTGTGTTCATCTATGTTTATCAGTTGGTATTGAGATTGCTTTTCGTGACATTAGCATTGTTAATATAGGGAAATACATTTTCTAACTTTTACTAAAGGTGTGGTTATTTATGGTCACATGGGCCATGGTGCGTAAAGGTTTACTGACTCAAAGTTTTGATAAATGATTTGTTGTATTAAGTCAAGCTGTTGTTAGTTGGGTCATGAGCAGATTTTTTGTCCATGGTTGAACTCTCTTAACTGAGTCCAAAGGTCCTTCGAACCTCTAACCCGTCCCATTATAAACAAATTACAAAAGACCAAATAAGGCCAGATGTGCTCACACTGGCATTCGTATCATCTTAGTGATTCCAGCGATTGGAAACTTCATCCTTTTGTTTTCGAGTCTCTCCAATGCAAAAGGGGTCCATTTGAAATAGATCTATTTGCTTCTTGCCTCAACTCCTAGCTTCCTCAATTTTACAGCTGGCGTCCAGATCCCTTGGTGTTATCTTCAAATGCTTTCTTACAGGATTGGTCAACTTCAATGAATTACGTCTTTCCTCCGTTTCTCATGATCAGCAAATTGCTAGCATAGGTAAGACGACAACAAGCTGTCCTAGTACTCATAACTCCATTCTGGCAATCCTAGGTGTGGTTTTCACCCCTTCTGGAGCTGTCCTTGAATTTCCTGATTCTTCTCCCTTCATTCCTGAACCTTCTATTGGACCTCGTCATAGACAATCTCCTTACCCTCTCGGCTTGGAAGTCCTCGGGAATTCCCAATCTTTCCCGCTCATTTCGCCAGAAGCTTCAAACTATATCAAACAGTCCTGGGCTCCAGGAACTAAGAAAGCTTACAAGTCAGCTTGGTCTTTATGAGTTGGCTGGTGTGTGGGAAAAGACCTTGATCCCTTTTCAGCAATTGTAACATTCATTATCAATTTTCTAGTGCCAGAGACTAGCAAAGGTAAAACTTATTGCACAATCAATTTGTATAACCAACCATCCCTATATAAATGGGATGGATTATATATTAATGGAAAACCCGTGGGGGAACACTCACTCATTTGCCAACTGTTAAAGGGAGTAACATTTTGTGATCCCCCCGTTACTAAATACAGTTCTCAATGGGATGTAAATGTTGTGTTCAAATGGTTTTTGTCATGGCCTGATAATGTCCTTCTCTCCCTAAAAATGTTATCTGCCAAACTTACTATGTTGGTATGCTTGATTTTTATGAAAAGACTTTAGGATGAGAGAGCATTAGATATGTCATCTTGTCAATTTACTCTAACAGGTGTTTTATTCACAGTTCATAGAAGTACTAAAACTAACCTAACATCAGTGTTTTACCCTTATTTTCCTGACCATTCCAAACTTTGGCCCTCATTACGGCTTTGGCGCTGTTTTTTAAAGACCTGGGAAGCCGCTGCAGCCAGCATACCACTACTGCTGGAGGTATGCTGGGCGCCCTATTAGGACTTTTCTGCTGGCCAGCGGGCAAAAACAGTGTTTCCGCCCGCTGGCCCAGGGAAAACTCACCACAACATGGACGCTGGCTTGTAATCGAGTTGGCGGCAATGTTGTGTTGCGCCAGGTGTGATAGCACCCGCCGCGCATTTCACTGCCTGTAATTCGGACAGTGAAAGGGGCGATGGCTCTGTCCATGGGAAGCCCCTGCACTGCCCGTGCAAAATGCATGGACAGTTCAGGGCTCCCATGGGGGCCCTGACACCCCCTTTCCACCAGCCTTTGCATGGCGGTGAGACCACCATGCAAAGGCTGGTGGAAAGGGGACTCATAATCCCCAGGGCAGCACTGCTTGCAGTGCTGCCCTGGCGGATTGCGACCACCAAGACCACCAGGCTGTCGACAGGTGGCAACCTGCGGTGCTGGCGGTCAGACCGTGGCCCATCTGCCATGGTCATAATAGGGCGGTCGGACCACCCTGTCTGCGGCGGTCTGACCACCATCGCGAGTGTGGCAGTCGTGAGATCGCTAGACTCGTAATGAGTGCCTTTGTGTGGGACAATGTCTAAAGGTTTATGAAGAGAAAACTGCTGATCTAAGAATGTCCTCTGCATCACAACTCTTTATTTCCTTTAGGAAATCCCATAAACCAGTGTCTTCCCCTATGCTTGCCCACTGGGTCTGAAGTACTGGGTTTTTCAGAACCCAGTGGTGCCAGGGAACACACCCTAAGACTTCGAGTCCTTCCTGTTTCAGACTACAGAAACACAGAGTCTTCTTGGTGAAGTCAAAGATCTTGTTTATTGGCTGCAGCCAGTAACAGGTATCCTAGAAGTACAACACGGTGTATATTCTCAGGAGACTGCTCCCCTTGCAAAGCTAACCTTCTCTTTTATACAAAATATTATGCTTTGGGCAAACATTCCTTATTTTACAGTTGACCATTCACATATTTTCACTACAAAGAAATAGCAGGGTTATGATGACAAGCCCATATTTCAGTTTGTCCAGCCCTCAATCAATTACCCGGCAAGGCTCAATACTTTCATCAGATATCGACGGACCCCCAATATAAACAGGCACCTCCTCCTTGTAAAGTAAGTCATAAAGAAAGAAACAGGGACAGGTGCGTGTAAGATTAGGCATGGTTTGTGTGTGATGAAAGGTTTTATGATGTGTTGTGCCTTGATACTAATCTCATTCGGCCACTGGGAAAGAAACTGGCCGAACAGGTTTGGCTTCAGGCAGTGGAGTCAGCTTGCCCAGGTCACAGAGGAGTCAGCAAAGATGTACGTGTCCTTCAGACTCGTTTTCAGCATTAGACATTGGCCTATGTGAGGGCAATCACAAAATGGCTGTCGTTTAAATGGAACACGAGGGTTCAGGACGGAAACTCTGATATTCGGGTGATTTTGTTACCCGAATATGAATACAATGCTTGAGCATACTATTCTAATCATTCTCGGTCTGCTGATACCAAAATCGTTGTGATACGACGATGTTTATAACACGGGTCCAGAATTTTCAGTACCACAGACCCTCCTTTTGCCCTTACATAGGCAATAACCTATACTCACGCTAATCTGAGTCCAGGTCTATATTCATAAAGTCATTGAGATGTTGCTGTAGCATCATCCTATTACTTAGCTCATCCCTTGATACAGGTTTCCTTGCACACGATGTAGCACAGAGGCCACATATTGCAGGAGCACACTGTACACACAGACAGGACAGGAAAAGAATGGCTAAGATCATCCCAATGACTACCAGAGTCTTCCATCCCCAGGCGGATATCAGCTCCCAGAACCACCCCATCAATGACCAATCTCCTTTATCCACGTGAATAGACTCAGAGATCTTATGCAGTTTGGAAATGGCCTGGTAGACTGTTGGAGCGTTATCTGGGATGAAAACACAGCAACTTGATTGGATCACTTTACATACCCCACCTCGGTCTGCAAGTATGACGTCTAATGCGACCCTGTTCTGAAGAGTCATAAGGCGATCCGACTGGAGCTCAGCAGTCAAATTACCAAGGGCACCGGCGGTTTCAACTACCGTGGATTCAACCACCTTTGTCAATTGCCTTATGTTCCTGCTGTTAACCATAGGACCCCAAAACGGCAGAATACCTTTTACGAAATCTCCAAATTCTTGTCCTGTTGTGTCTTCTTTACTTATAACACCTCTAACTATCCTTGTCTTATGGTAATCTGCCGCGGCCGTGTAGGTGGGAGGTAACAGGAACGAAACAAAACTTGTGCCTGAGAAGTCAGGAGGCAACCATGTATAGGCTCTATTATGGCAGATGAAATAGGTACCCTTAGCTGCTAAGAACGAAGGAGAAGTCTGAGACGCAAAAACATATGTTTCAGTGCAGATACTTTTCCCTAACTGAGCTCTGGGATTCTTGCCATTACCTTGCAGACATAGGTGACCCTGATGGGGTACAATCCAAATCGGGGAGGATCTCTTTGCTCGCTGGTTCCCACTCAGAGTAACTCCATATCCTGTTATGTTCCATCCAGTATATGCTAGTGTCTCATCTCTCGGGATAGTCTCATAGGAAATATCTTCCCTAATCATATCTACTATACCCTTAGCTAGAGCACTATTCTTAGGATTATCTTTCACAGAACGTAGGGGGTTGGCTTCATACGCGTATATGAACACCGTTCTATATGCCCACACAGAACCATTATGGTTGAAAGGCAGGACCAGATAAGGGATACCTTTATCAGTAGTATGAGGCATAAGACCACACACCCAACAGTTAGTTGTGTTCACTACTAATTGGTGTTGGTGTAGAAGCTGAATGAATGAATTGTTGACAAATTCTAATCTTCTGGCAGACTCGTGTTCAGGCAGGGGGTGAAAAGAATGCGAGGAAACAGTAGAAGGAGGTATGGGCTGTGTAATGGGTGCAAATGTCACTTGAAAAGAGAATAAAACATATCCTATTAAAAACGTCATTACACTAAGCAACATGAAAATACATAATATCAAAAATCGTTTCTTTGTCATTATTATACCCATTCTGGCTATAAAGTCCATCTGTCTGGCAGGTCTCTCATTCTTGAAAAACTCCATCCTCTCTAATTGCTGCTCGTGGTGTAGAGTGTTCTATGGTAGGGAATGCTTCTGTCCGTCCAGGGCAACTCCCTTAGACCGACCAGAACTGTCGACCTAACGTCTTCAGCTGCACTCCAAAGACTTGGGCAATCACGACCCTACAGCTGAACCCGGATGGCGGTTCGAAAAGAAAAAAAAAACAAAAATAAGAAAGTTTCTCAGATGAGAGAGGCGCACTTTAAAAAAAAATAGCAAAGGAACGGGAAAAAATTATTTGTCCTTAGTTCTTGGTCTCAAATTATAACAGCTTTTTCCAGGTACTGTCTGGTTCTGGAACAAGAGTTCAGGCTCTGTAGTGTTCAATCGAATTGACGGTGGCACAGCTTCTTGCAAATTATTGTCACTTTCTCGTTCAGAAATTGTTCCTTTTACACGTGCATCGCTAAATGGCAAAAAACGAGGTACAGTCTCAGTCTCAGAGTCAGCGATCCCCTCCTGGACCCATCGGTCATACGGTGGAGGAAAAGGGACCCTCTTGCAGTGTACGCCATGGATCCAGTTCTTTTTCCCTTCCACTCGAACAGCTGATCTTGTTGAGAGACGGACGAGGTGGGGGCCGGTCCAACGGGGCTGGTCATTCTTTGTCCGCTGGAAGTTCTTGACCAGCACCCATGATCCAGGATCGATAAGATGTCCTGGAGCTTCAGAGACCTGAGGCAGAGTATCGTGAACCTGTTGGTGTAGAACACGCAATTTAGCCGTCAATTCATACAAATAATCAAGCAGTACAGGGTGTTCGATCTCACTGAATTTTGTTGGTCTTGGCACTCCCCATATGTTGGCCGGGCGGCCGAACACAATTTCATAGGGACTAAGTCCCACTCGCGAATGCACAGTCATTCTTGTTGATAGGAGTGCTAGAGGCAGAGCGTCAGGTCATTTAAGACCAGAGCTCGCTTGTATCTTTGCCAACTTCAGTTTTAGCGTGCCATTATAGCACTCTACTAGTCCAGCTGATTAAGGGTGATTTGCAGCGTGGAATTTTTGCTGGATACCTAGCCCCTCACATACTTTTTTCATCACTCGACCCACAAATTCACTCCCATTATCACTCCAGACCATTCTCGGCATTCCAAACCTAGGGAAGAATTCTTTGGCAAGGGCTTTAGCTGTGGATAAGGCAGTGTTGTCTTTTAAGGGATATGCTTCTACCCATCTTGAAAAAGCACAAACAACAACGAGTACGTATTTCAGATTGTTGCACCTTTCCATGTGGATGAAATCTAGCTGCAAAACCTCGAACGGATACGTTGGAGGCGCAAAATGACCAGCTGGAGTTGGGGTTCCCCTACCAGGATTGTATTTTAGACACACCATGCAATTCTTGACCACATTCTCTGCACATTTAGGAATTCCAGCATTTTGCCATACTGGAGCCAACAACTTACAAATCCCTTTCACACTGATATGGGCCATTCCATGAGCCATTGTCACCACTGCAAGCACATACGCATCGGGTAACAACCATCGCTGATGTTCTGACAAGTCAACTCAACAACCATTTTCATCCAATTTACCCGTACTTTCTTTCCACACACTCAACTCTTTCTCTGAAGCTTCAGCTAGAAGAGACTACACACCCTCTATCGTATTTTCACATATTCCAACGTCACCAACCCATCTTGCGGGGCCTGCAACATACATTCGATTCATCACATCTTTTGCTGTTTCTTTTGCGATTTCGTCAGCAAATGCATTGCCACGACCGACATCATCAGTAACCTTCTTGTGTGCACTGCATTTCACAATCGCAACCTGTAATGGCAAGGTCAGTGACTCAAGAAGCTCATTCACCAACTGACCATGCTGAATTTTAGCTCCATGCTAAGTCAGGAACCCACGTTCTTTCCACAATCGTCCAAAACTATGGGCCACACCAAACGCATACTGGCTGTCGGTATATATGGTCACTTTCATTCCTTTCGATAACACACACGCTCTCGTAAGTGCAATCAGCTCTGCTGCTTGAGCTGAATTATGTGGTATACGTGCAGCTTCAACAATCGTATGCAGAGTTGTGACAGCATATGCTGCAGTCGTATCACCATTCGGAAGCTTGAAGCATGAACCATCCACCCATAAGGTACCATCACACTTTACAAGAGGAGTATCTTTAAGATCTACTCTCCCTTTCGTTTCTTCTTCTGTCCTAAGAAAACAATCATGTTGTTCAACATCATCTGTCTCTACTGAAATCGGCAATAACGTGGCTGGATTCAACGTATTGCACCTCTTTATGTGCACATGACTCCCTAACAGTGTCAACTCGTAACCTGACAATCGAGCACTAGTTAAATGCTGTGTCTTGGTCCTGTTTAACAACGTGTCCACTGCATGTGGAACCATCACAATCAACATATTATTCATCACTAACCCAGCAGACTGTCGAATAGAAACAGCTGCGGCCGCTGTGGCTCTCAAGCAACTCGGCAATGCTTTAGCTACCGGATCCAAAGTTGACGAAAAATATGCACATGGGCGCTGCTTGTCTCCAAAAGACTGTGTCAGTACTAATAATGCACAACCCTCTTTCTCATGGACATACAGTGTAAAGGGCTTACTGTAGTCGGGGGTACCCAACACAGGAGCCGAACACAATGCATTACGCAATTCGGAAAAACTTTTCTGACAATCTTCAGACCACGGAACGGGGTTTGGTGTATCTTTATAGGTCAATGCTACCAAAGGTTTGGCCAGCAAAGAAAAATTCGGTATCCATTGTCTGCAGTATGATGTAATGCCCAAGAAAGCACGTACTTCTCTCTGTGTCTTTGGCACACTCAATTTTGCAATTGCCTGAATTCTTTCTGAGGTCAGTTTCCTTCCCTCCTTTGATAAGAGATGACCTAAGTAGGTCACTTCTTGTCGACAATATTGCAGTTTTGAAAGGGACACTTTGTGATATAAATCAGATAAATGACGCAACAACGACAAGGTGGCTTCTTTACAAATCTCTTCAGTATCTGTAGCGACTAGCAAATCATCGACGTACTGAATAAGGGTAGCGCCGTCAGGTAAAACAATTGCATCAAGCTGTGTTTTTAAAGCCTGACTATATATTGATGGACTTTCACAGTAGCCTTGTGGAGCGCGTTTGAAGCGGAAACTTCGGCCTCCTAAACTGAAGCCAAAAATATCCCTGCTCTCCTCGGCAATCGGGATGCTGAAGAAAGCATTCTTTAAGTCGATCACCGAGAACCAGGTGGCGGAAGCTGGAATCATAGTCAATAGGGCAGTGATATTAGGAACAACTGGAAACTGTGGCACAACTATTTTATTTACCTCTCAAAGATCAATCATGAGCCTGTTAACAGGTGGCTTAGAGGGGTCAGTACGTTTCAAAACAGGCAGAACAGGACTATTACAAACGTTGCCTCTTGTCTCTTCAATTACATCTTTTTCAATTAAATCATAAATGATCGCTAGCAACGCCTTTTCACCTTCACTAGAGATCTTGTATTGTTGAATGCGTGGTAATTTAACATTGGCTTTCAATGTCACAACATAAGGCGATATTTCCAACAGACCCACGTCATTAGGACCAGTAGCCCAAATGGTATCAGGAAGAAACGACAATTCGGTCGGAAGTTTGTCCTTCGACAAATACATTGGAGAGACCAATTTCCTACCCAGTGTAAGTTGTACTCCCGAAGGAGAACAATATAATGTCGCATACAATCTTTTCAACAAATCCAATCCTAACAAGTTTTCACCACAACCTGTCGTCAGAATAAGGGGTGCTTCCAATTCACAAGGTCCAACAGAAAGGGACATAGGACTAGAAATCGGGTTCCTAACCGGGGCGCCAGAAAAACCTACTAAAACATTCATCTCGCCAGACAAAGCTGCCCCAGGGAGTTTTGAGTGCATAATAGAACTCTTTGTAGCACCAGTATCCAACAGAAAAGGCTCCGACACACCTGAGGTAATCACCTTAACATAAGGTCCATTCTGATCTACTGGAACTAAAAAAACTCCCTCTCTTCGTCTATGGCTGTCCTAGCAATTATTACCTTCCAAGTTCTCATCTTCTGCATAGTAGTTGTCAGCATAGTACTGAGCCGTCCTACCAGACGCGTTATGTTGCTGGTCAAAACTATTCATTGAGTTTTGAGACGGAAAGGAACGCGTGTTCTGGGGGAAACTTCCACGTCCTCTACCTCTAGGAGCTTGTTGAACACCTCGACCTCTTGCACCAGAAGCACCATTCGTACGCTGTAACAAAATAGGACAACTATACTTGAAATGACCCTCTTCTTTACAATATGAACACTGATTGGGACCTACAGGAACACGTGGTTGAGAAAACTCGAACCTTTGCGAGTTTCTCTGGAACTGTTGAGGTTGCTGATAGTTACTCTGACCACCACATGGCGGATACGCCTGTTGTAAAAGAACCTTCATCTTTAATTCTTTAGTTTTCTTGTCTGCTCTATCCTTCTCATCTTTATCCCTATTTTCGTAGTACTGTGCAGTAGCCAATATTTGTGCTGAAGAGGAAACGGCCCAAGAACTCTCTGAATCCTTTAATTTCTTACACAGCTCGGCAAGCAAATTGTGCACAAACTTGTCGACGAACAACCGTTGACCACCTTCTGTACTCATATCTTGACCACTGTGGTCGATAAACGTTTCCTCAAACCTGGTGAAGAAATCAGACACTGTTTCATCTTTCTTCTGCTTACACGCAGACAATTTATTCCAATTCACACGCATCGCAGGCATTAAAGTCTTCATGTAAGTAATGATCCTAGCAGGCAGTTCTGCTACCAAAGGTTCAGGCTTGGCACCACCAACTTGTCTATCATTTGCAGCACTAATATTAGCCCATGAGTCACTTAACTCTTGTGCATGATCTGTATGGCGAATCAATCCCCACAAAGGCTGTGGAACAACATTCCCAAATAACATGTCTATGTCGGCTAAATTCATAATGCATGAGTCTGCAGTCTGTGATAATTCCTTATAATACCCTGCAGGGTTTTTACGGGGATCAGGCAAAGTCTGCTTAAGGGCTAAAACTTCAGCTCGCTTCCACGGAACATGTACCCAAACACGCTGTAAATGAGCTGGGACAGCATCAATTTGATTAGCAACATCAGCCGCAACGGCGTCCTTCCATACCAGAGGGACTTCTCTCATTGGGTACTGTCGCACCTTTTTTTTAACAGAGGAGTCATGTTGGAACAATGACTTAGAAGGATCCTTATTCCTAAAGGACAACAACGTCGCAACTGCTTTCTCAACATCGGGACCCACAATCGTGCCTTTTTCAAACTCAAACCGTACACGGCACAAATCAGGCGGATTTGTTTCCAAATCATTATCCTCCAATTCCTCACAAAGGAAAGCACACATTTTCTCAAAACCTTATCTTTGTTTCGGTGCTCCCCATTGACGGAAGACATCCATAACAGACTCTACATCGTATCTTAAAGGGTAAACAACCCATTTACGCGCCATACGGTCAAACATTTCTCTCTCTTGAGAATTAGGCAGTTGACTACGCGACTGTTTACGCTCCGAATCTGGGGTCACACCAGACGACCCAAAGAGAGGAAATATAAGGCTGGCAACAGTATCTGTCACTCTCTGTCGGACAGAAGGAGAAGTTGATGAAAGAACAGGATGAAAAACAGAGAGAGGCAAGACAGACGCAGAAGCAGACGCAGAGGCAGTATCATGAAGAACACCAGAAGAGGCAGTCGATGTAGTATATAAAGTCGTAGGAGGTACAGATGGAGCAGGTAGCGAAGTCGGCGGCCCTTGAAGGGGCTGCGCCATAGTAGTAGGAACCAACTGAAGAGGAGCTGGCGGCTGTGGAAGAACCTGAGGCACAATAACCGGAGGTTGCACAGCTAAAGGTTGCGGAGGTGCTGTAGCATTCTGCGCATAAGGGGGTGGCGAACTCAACAAGTGTGACATTAAAGGATCTTTCTCAAGTTCTTTTGCTGCATCTTGCTGAAGAAGCGGAAAAACTGGATAACATTTATCGGTCACCAATTTACGTTGCCTGTGCAACTGCTCATTCATCTGTTCTTCTTCATCATCTTTAAACTGCATGGCAGCTTGCATTATCGAGATACCCTCTTCCCTCTTATTTCTCTTTGCTAATTTAATTTCCTTCTGTTTGGCTTCCTTACGCCATAGGCAGAAAGAGTCAAACATCGCCGGCCGGGCTTTCTTCTTAAAAAGTTTAACCTCCAGATGATCCAGAATCTCTGTGTCAAAACTACCATATTGGGGCCATTTTAAAACACCATCTTTCCTGGTGTATCGGATCCATACTTCCTTATATGTGAGGGGGCCTATGCCATGTTTCACGTATATAGTTCATAGGTTGGAGTTCCAATCGGAGGAACCGGACACGAGTCCTCCAATGGGGAATCCCTATTATAACCAAGACAAAACAAATTTCCATGTCTGCTAAGACCAGGCATCTTCGCTCTCTAGTCTAGCTTCAAACTTCAAAGGATTATCGAATACGATAGTCTTGTGAATACACGAATCCCTCGGCTTTGGTACTTGCAAGTTCCAAATCAAAGATCCCAAGGGGATACCAAACTAAGAACCAAACTAAGGACTGGGAGACGCTCCACTTATACTTAACTGAGGTATCGATGACGTCACCAGAAGACTCGTTTATCGTTTCGCTCTACCAAATCATCAAGGGTCCAAAACAGGGCGATAGTCAGGGCAGCAGTCCTTCGTAGCCGTCGGGAAGCGGGGAACCTCGCAGCAAAGACTTTCGGCCCACGTCGACATACAGGGGTCGATGAAGTGGCAGCCTCCCTCCAGAATTTTCACACGAAGCTCCTCACGAACCTCTGGCTTGGACTGGTACCGCTGAAATCGCCCCACGTTGAGCGCCAACTGAAGTACTGGGTTTTTCAGAACCCAGTGGTGCCAGGGAACACACCCTAAGACTTCGAGTCCTTCCTGTTTCAGACTACAGAAACACAGAGTCTTCTTGGTGAAGTCAAAGATCTTGTTTATTGGCTGCAGCCAGTAACAGGTATCCTAGAAGTACAACACAGTGTATATTCTCAGGAGACTGCTGCTCTTGCAAAGCTAACCTTCTCTTTTATACAAAATATTATGCTTTGGGCAAACATTCCTTATTTTACAGTTGACCATTCACATATTTTCACTACAAAGAAATAGCAGGGTTATGATGGCAAGCCCATATTTCAGTTTGTCCAGCCCTCAATCAATTACCCGGCAAGGCTCAGTACTTTCATCAGATATCGACGGACCCCCAATATAAACAGGCACCTCCTCCTTGTAAAGCAAGTCATAAAGAAAGAAACAGGGACAGGTGTGTGTAAGATTAGGTATGGTTTGTGTGTGATGAAAGGTTTTATGATGTGTTGTGCCTTGATACTAATCTCATTCGGCCACTGGGAAAGAAACTGGCCGAACAGGTTTGGCTTCAGGCAGTGGAGTCAGCTTGCCCAGGTCACAGAGGAGTCAGCAAAGATGTACGTGTCCTTCAGACTCGTTTTCAGCATTAGACATTGGCCTATGTGAGGGCAATCACAAAATGGCTGTCGTTTAAATGGAACACGAGGGTTCAGGACGGAAACTCTGATATCCGGGTGATTTCGGTACCCGAATATGAATACAATGCTTGTGCATACTATTCTAATCATTCTCGGTCTGCTGATACCAAAATCGTTGTGATACGACGATGATATTTATAACACGGGTCCAGAATTTTCAGTACCACAGGTCAAATGGATCAGGTATTGATACTTCCACTTTTGGTGGCCATTTTTCCAGGGGAGCTTTGGCTTCAAAAGCCTTTTGGGCGGGTTCTCGTTTGGAGGACATTCTCAGATCAGCTGATGGGTCACATGACAATGTGTTTAAAGTGTTTTATTGTAAACCTGTTCATAATGCTTCTGCCACTGTGATTAATTCTCTTCAAAAAAGGATAATAGGAGCCTCCAGTCTTGAAATAAAATGTAGATTTTCCTTGTAATTTAAGAAGGAAAATCTTAATTTTATTAAAGACACAGAGGCGAGTATTATCCCACCACAATACTTTTTAACTTCTTGTTTCTATACCTCCCTGACAGCAGCTCCAATTACTTCACAAACTACCTCGTAATGCTGCATGACCTTCTTTCAGATCCGGACACATCTCTGTTCCTAGTTCAAACCTCTCAAGACTCCAATTTCTTCCATCCCTTTTTTCAATTTTTCTATTGCCTGGATTCATAAACTTTTGTGAAGAACTTTTTTCTCTTATTATGGCCATTTTTATTATTTCCTCAATTTTACCACTGTTTAATACTTATTAACTTCTCTCACAAGAAAAGAGGGCTGTTCGCAGGCAAGTTAAGAGATTAAACTGTATGTGTTATTGTGATTGGTGGTTTACTTTGTACTATGTTTTGCTTCCCATTGGCTAGGTAACCTTCCACTGATGGGATTTGCAGTTCTTTCATGATATCTTGACAACTGCTATTAAATTCAGCAGGAAAAGAAAAGCATAATACTCGCCTCCATGTCTTTAATAAAATTAAGACTTTCCTTCATAAATTGCTAGGAAAATCTACATTTCATTGCTTTCTCTCAGAAGGCGTACACGTGGCTGCGGATTCTCAAGGGTGTGCTTGTTCTGCAGCGTGCATGTGCGTGCTCTGAACAGCAGCTCAAATGCATTCCGTCTGCTCTTCACTCAAGGATAACCTCTTCACCCTGAACTCTCTTCCTGTTTGCTATGCTAACTTCAGTTAAAGTGTTCCAGAGTATTCCTGTTCATCAAGCGTGTCGAGCTGTAAATAAAAACTCTAATGATGCACGTATGCCTAAGAGCTCTCTTTTCTGTTTAATCGTGGATGACTAAAAGAACAATTAGAGGTAAAACACGTATTCTTCATACACATGAAGATGTTTGAGATGCTGAAGGCCAGTTGGCAGTGACAATGTAAAGAAAATTTGCTTTGCAATCAGCCACACCAGTATTAAAGACACATGACATGGGCCTGATTCACAGAGGTAACACATTTTGAGTTACTTATAAGTTTGAGTACATTTACTACTTTTTGGCTATTCAAAGCGTAAGTTACACTTTTGAAGTAAATTTACACTCAGAGTTTGTGGAACAAAAGTGTAAGCTACTCAAAAGTGTAAGTTACCTTTGTGAATCAAGCCTACAGTGCCCAAGCTGCTCACTAATATAGCATATCCTTCAAGGAATGAGGTTTCATCATCAGAGCAGTAGAAGCCGGCCCACTTGCCACAGATATGTTTGTGTTCTTGCAGGCGTCTTTGCTGCTCGCATATCTGTTTGTCTGCAATTCTGCAGCTGGTGAGCTCCACTCTATTAATGTGCTATGTCTCTTTTGGTGATTATTAGACCCAGACAAATTAAAGCTTTCTATGTGTTTGTCTGTGTTAAGACAATTTATAATATTTATTAGATCGAAAAGCTTGGAGAAAGCATGATGTTATGTTGAGTTATGTGGGAGAGATCTTGGCACTTTATTACAACACTCAACACCCTTAGCCAGAGTATATAAAATATTTTGTAGGTTCCTGGCATCTGAAGAAAATCATAAATGTTTCTCTTCCCATTAGCCCGAGTTTCTCCCCAGTACAGTTTATACAATGTGAGTACATAAATTAAATTAGTCTATACCATGCCAAGTTTGCAAATTCTGTAGGAGAGAACTTAAGATTATTTGTCAATATGTGCATCTATCAGGCCTAGAACTAGCTTTCAAGATTTGTGATGTGTCAGCCCTGTGCATTGCAAATATTTTGAATATTTGTAATATATTTAAATTTATTTTATTTATCAGTGGAAACGCTTCCTGTAAAGATGCATACGTTTTAATAAATAATTATGACTATCAGCTTTCCTATTTTAAGGCCATTTGTCACCACTGAGTTTAGCATCAGTGTAGAGTGAGACATTCTTGTTGAATTAGATTCCAGGAAGGATTCCCTTCTGGGAACTTGAAGGTGGGAGGAGACACTTGTTTTGATTGCTGTGATCTGGTATTTAAAAGGACCCATTCAGACCCGCAATTTTCCTTCACCAAGTAGAGATGCCTTCATATTTTCTGTGTTCTTGTTCTGCTGCTCCGGGCCTCTCTTATGGTGAATAGAATTCTGCATGTCATCCGTTGCACATTTGAAATATGAGCTGAGGATACATTATCAGCTTCACTGAAACCCACATGTACAATAGTAGAAGTACGAAACATAAATAATGGAGAACGCTGCAGTTAGAGGGATTATGTGTGTTCATACTAACCTGCTGACTCCAGTCTGTCATGCAGGACTAACTATATCACAAGACTATCCCAGTGACACCTACCCCACCCTTCAGGTGATCCAGTAGGTTCCTGTGGTCACTTTGTCATACTCCGCGGATAGGATGAGCAGGATTTAAAGAGTTCACATGATACAGAACTAACAGATAATATAAGATTATAATTTTCATAGATGACTACCTGCAAGCAGAATGGTAAGGGTAGACAGATGCCTGGTACATACCCAAGAACTCAACATTTGTTAAGGGATCGAGCTGCTTTAAGAGATGAGGTCTCATTCCTCCTTGAAGGATGGTATGAATGGAGCAGTCTAATGTTCGTAGGTAAAGTATGGTTGAATTTGTCTGTGCCCTCAGCTGTCATCCCCCTCATCCATCTCCCTTTATTGAGGTTTAGAAATTGAGGGCTAGTGGAGGCGAATACTGAAAGTCTATGGTCATTACAACATTGGCGGTAAAAGCCGCTTACCGCCGTGCAGAACACCGCCAACACACCGCCGTGCCCGCGGAAATCTGCCACAGCTATTATGACCCACAGCACGGAATCCGCCAAAATTCAGACACCCATACAAGTCCGCCACACCAAAGGTCAGTGATAAACTGGCGAAAACAAAACCTCCACCGTCACGCCAACAGAAATACGCCCACACTATCACGACCCACGAATCCACGTGGTGGTCTTTCAACCGCGGTATTCCATTGGCGGTACACACCGCTGTGCTCAAAATACACACACATTTACAAAACACAGCCACATTGGACACATCTAAACACACACACCTAATACACATACACACACCACTCCCACACACCCAATACTATATAAAACACACACCCACATCACCCACAAACCCCTACGGCCAGAATCACAGAGAGAAGGCCAAAGAGAGACACCACCATCAACAAACTAGCATCCACAGGCACACAACACCATCACCCACATAACTTCCACGCACCTCACACTACACACCATTACATATGTGGCACGGCAAAGACACCCCAGGTTCTCGGAGGACGAGCTCAGGGTCATGGTGGAGGAAATCGTCCAGGTAGAGCCACAGCTATTCAGATCACAGGTGCAGCACACCTTCATTGCTAGGAAGATGGAGCTATGGCGAAGAATAGTGGACAGGGTCTACGCAGTGGGACAGCACCCAAGAAAGAGGGATGACATCAGGAAGAGGTGGAACGACCTACGGGGGAAGGTGCGTTCTGTGGTCTCAAGACACCACCTTGTGGTTCAGCGGACTGGCGGCGGACCCCCACCTCCTCCCCCACAACTAACAACATGGGAGGAGCAGGTCTTGGTGATTCTGCATCCTGAGGGCCTCGCAGGAGTAGATGGAGGTATGGACTCTGGTAAGTCAAATCTCTCACTATTTCATCCCCCACCCAACCTGCATGCCATCACATACCCCCACCCTCACCCTCACCCCCATCACTCCAACTCCTCACAAATGTCCCAATATCACAAAAGACACATCCCAACACCAAGCAATGCATGCAACAACAAAGCATGGACAACCAACACCAAAGCATACCCACTGCACAAACCCATACACCCCCCTAAACCATCCTCACACAAGGTCCCACACAGGAATGCAAGCACTGGGGTACACGGTCAACCACCCATTGCACACCATGGCACACACAGATGCAATAATCATGCTTTTACACCCCTGAAGGACCCCAACCCAATGTCACCGCACAGGTCCAGACATGTCCACACCACCAACAGAAGAGGCCCACAGTGATGACAGCAGCTCTGTCCAACTGGATCTAGATGACCAGCCCAGCCCATCAGGGACCTCGGGACAGTCGGTTCCCATCACACAGTCACAGGCCACTACAGAGCTTCCCCCCTCTGCAAACACCAGCACAGAACCCACCCAGCGGGCCCATACCTCTGTCCCCAGGACACGTCAATCAGCAGTGTGTCCACCACTACAGGGAATCCAGGCTACCCCACCACCCCAACAACAGAAACCTGGGGGCAGTGGTAATGGGCACACGGTCCAGGGGACGGAGGCCCAGGAACACAGGGGAACTGGGAGGGCTGCTGTGCGACAGGGGGAGGACAGGCCAAGGAAACCCACTCTTCACGAGGCCCTCTCCAACATCATGGGAGCCTACCACCACTCCCAGGAGACGATGGCAACGGTACTGGCCAAGTTTCAGGAGACCCAGCACCTGCAGAAGGAACAGTATTTGGGCTTCAGGGAGGAACTCATAGCCATCAATTCCACCCTGGGCACCATCGTAGGGGTGCTGAAGGAAGTACTCAACACCAGGAGGGACACTGTGGCACAACAAGGGGCCCCTGGCACTAGCATGGAGGATGAACTGCCCACCACCTCGGCCAGCGCTAGTGGACAGGAGGCACCGCCACAGGACGACCACACCAGCACCCACCCCCTGCAGAGGGAGAACCACCCTGAGAGTCATCTTTTTGTCCCACTTTGTCACCCTGTCCATCCTCAAACTGCCCCAGCTCCACTTCCTATGCCCATTTTGGCAATGCACCTGTGAGACCAATAGACTGGACTCTGCCATGGACGTTCCTCCACCATCACCCCTCCCCATTTTGCAACCCCCTCCAATATTGAGCACTTAAATAAACACCCTTGAAGCACAAAACAATCTGGAGTCAGTCTGTGATTTCGAATTAGTGTATTATCAATTACTGTGGCAAAAAATTCTTACATTTGTAATGTCAACATACCTATGTCACACAGCTCTAGTCCATGAGGAATCAAAGCAGATGTCACACAGTGGGACCCACATCTGTGAAATCGTAAGGGAAAGTGACAACTCAGTGACCATACACTGGGTGAAAATGACAGACAGTAGAGAGGTAGTCATTTTAAAGTACATGTAGTTGGCAGGTTTGTATTCTTACCTGTGTCTCACTGGAAATATTGCAGGATCACCGAGTCCCTGCTGTCGATGTCCTCTTCTTCTGCTTCCTCGTCTTCACTGTCCACAGGCTCCACAGCTGCAACAACACCGCCATCTGGACCATCCTCCTGCAGAAAAGGCACCTGTCGTCGCAAAGCTAAGTTGTGAAGCATACAGCAGGCCATGATGATCTGGCACACCTTCTTTGGTGAGTAGAATAGGGATCCACCTGTCATATGGAGGCACAGGAACCTGGCCTTCAGGAGGCCGAAGGTCCGCTCGATTATCTGCCGTGTTCGCCCATTGGCCTCATTGTAGCGTTCCTCTGCCCTTGTCCTGGGATTCCTCACTGGGGTCAGTAGCCATGACAGGTTGGGGTAACCAGAGTCACCTGCAAATGGCGAGGGACAACTGTTAGACACACACTAGCCTGTAGGGATATCCCCAGACCAACACAACCATTCCCACTGACTTGCTTCCAGGTGCTCACCTAATAGCCACACACAGTGCCTCTGTAGTTGACCCATCACATAAGGGATGCTGCTATTTCGCAGGATGTAGGCGTCATGCACTGAGCCAGGGAACTTGGCATTAACATGGGAGATGTACTGGTCGGCCAAACATACCATCTGCACATTCATGGAATGATAACTCTTCCGGTTTCTGTACACCTGTTCACTCCTCCGGGGGGGAGACCAAAGCCACATGTGTCCCATCAATGGCACCTATGATGTTGGGGATATGTCCCAGGGCATAGAAATGACCTTTCACTGTAGGCAAATCCTCCACCTGAGGGAAAACGATGTAGATCCGCATGTGTTTCAGCAGGGCAGACAACACTCTGGACAACACGTTGGAAAACATAGGCTGGGACATCCTTGATGCAATGGCCACAGTTGCTTGAAATGACCCACTTGCAAGGAAATGGAGCACTGACATCACCTGTACTTGAGGGGTGATTCCTGTGGGATGGCAGATAGCTGACATCAGGTCAGGCTCCAGCTGGGTACGCAGTTCCAGGATTGTGGCACGGTCAGGCCTGTAGGTGATGATCACATGTCTTTCCTCCATTGTCGATAGGTCCACCAGCGGTCTGTACACCGGAGGATACCGCCATCTCCTCACATGTCCCAGCGGACGGTGCCCATGAAGGACAACAGCGAGCACAGAGTCAACCAACTCAGAGGTACGTACCCACAGCTTACACAGAACACGATTCATAATCCGAAAAGTGGCCTGTATGTGTGTAGAGTCTAGGCCTAGGTATTTGTGACGCAGTTACAAATAAAGCCATGTGGGCCCCTGAAATGGCGGCTGCCTGACCTCTAAAGTGGGACAATGGGATGTGAGGTAACTGCGCTGGAGTTGTACACCGTTGCGGTAGGCAGTCGAAGACCGCGGCGCAATGCTGCATTGGTTAACATTGGACCCTATGGGTCCCAGGAGCCAATGACGATGTACCCCGGCGGTGACTGTACGCACCGCCGCGGACGTGTCCGAAATTTTCTATCTGTTCAATCACTCAATACCTGATCTTCGACAGGAGAGGACCTGCACTGCAAGTGCTGCTGTGACCTCGGTCTGGAAGAGACAATGGCTTGAGTGTCTGGGGAAAGGGCCCCTGCCTTCACATCGGAGGAGTTGGAGAAACTCGTGGATGGGGTCCTCCCCCAGTACACGCTACTCTACGGTCCTCCAGACAAACAGGTAAGTACACTGGGAGCATGCTGTATGGGCTATGCCTGTGTGGAGAGGGGTGGATGTAAGAAGGAAGGGGGGAGAGTGCGCGTGCATGAAACGACGGTGAGTGCATGTGCCACATGCCAAGGGTAGGGATGGGGGCCAATGACTGTGACGGTGCAGTTGGTAATAAGTTTCTCTTTCCCCTGTACAAATCATGTAGGTCAGCGCCCACCAGAAAAAAGAAATTTGGCGTGCCATCGCCAAGGACGTCCGGACCCTGGGGGTCTACCACAGACGGAGCACCCACTGCCGGAAAAGATGGGAGGACATTCGCCGCTGGAGCAAGAAGACGGCGAAGGCTCAGCTGGGGATGGCCTCCCAACGTGGGAGGGGTGCCCATCGCACCATGACCCCCCTGATGTTCAGGATCCTGGCGGTGGCATACCCGGAGTTGGATGGGCGCTTGAGGGCACCACAGCAGCCACAAGGGGGTGAGTACACTCTCATCCTGCTGATTTAGCGCGCAGTGGAGGTGTCTGGGTGGGGGAGGTGGGCTGTGGGTTTCCCTAGGCCAGGGTGAGTTTAGTAGGCAAGGTCCCACCATAAGGCAGGCCATGTGGCACCCCACCCCACCTCTGTAGAGTGCCAAGTACACCTAGTCATGCCCCTGTGTCATCCATGTGTGAAGATGTCATCCATAGCCTAGTAGGCCATGTCCCAGGGATTGCACAGTGGAGCCCAAGAGCGCGGCGTAGTGGAGGGGGCTTCTGTGTCTGTCATGTCTGCCAACGGTAGCGGTAATGCATGCACTCAACATGTCTTTCTTCTGTCGTCCCCCCCTTTTTGTGGTCTCCCTATTCTTGTGTGCATTAGCATCATCAGGCAGAGGAGCAGTGGCACCGGAGCACGAGGGAGCTGCATCCCACATGTCCATGGAAGGTGAAACTACGGACTCGGAGTTCACCAGTAGGACGGAGGGCGAGGGGAGCTCCACCGCGGGGACAGGAGCTGACACCAAGGACACAGACTCGTCCTCTGATGGGAGCTCCCTTGTGGTGGCGGCAACATCTGTGCCCCCTGCATCTACAGGTACAGCCGCCATCCCCCCTACCAGCACCTCCCTCCCAGCAGCCCCTCAGCCTTTGCCCCGTGCCCGCTCGCCCAGGAGGATGGGCATCACCTTCGCCCTAGGCACCTCAGGCCCTGCCCCAGTCACCCCTGCTGCCCTCAGTGAGGAGGCCATTGACCTCCTCAGGTCCCTTACTGTTGGGCAGTCTACCATTTTGAATGCCATCTAGGGTGTAGAAAGGCAGTTGCAACAAACAAATGCATTCCTGGAGGGCATTCATTCTGGTCAGGCGGCCCTTCAGCTAGCTTTTCAGACTCTGGCCTCAGCACTGATGGCAGCCATTGTCCCCGTCTCAAGCCTCCCCCTCCAACTTCTTCCACCCAGACCCAATCCCCTGTACCCCAGCCTATCCCAAGCACACCTTCAGACCAGCATGCACACACCTCAACACACAAGGGAAGCTCAGGCAGACATAAGCACCACACATCCCACAGGCACTCACGCAAGCATCACACACCTGCAGACACACCAACATCCACTGCCTCCACTGTGTCCCCCTCCTCCTCGTCTCCCTCCTCCCTCCCAGTCTTGTCTACACTCACACCTGCATGCACTACATCTACAGCCACTACTGCCATCACCAGCACACACACCACCACACCCCGCTCACGTGCAGTCACCACCCCCACTACCATTCACACGTCCCCTGTGTCCTCTCCCAGTGTTTCTGTGACGCCACCTCTCAAGATACACAAACGCAGGCACACACCCACCCAACAGCCATCCACCTCGCGACAGCCTCCAGCACATGCACCTTCACCCAAAGTCACCAAACGAACACCTCCTACAACCACAACCTCTTCCTCCACTCCCAAACCCCCTCCAGCTACCCGTCCCAGTGTCTCCCCAAAACTTATCCAACTTTGACCTCTTTCCCACACCTCCAGCACCCCGTCCGTCTCCTAGGTCCCGACTCTCCAGGTCCCAACCTAGCACCTCAGCCACAACACATCCGGGACCAGTGGTGCCTGTAGTCACCGGAATCTGGAGTGCACCGGCCACCAGGGCAGCCATTGTGGCACGGAGCCACAGCACGGACAGTCCCCCACCTGTCAAGCATCAGAAGTTGGCCAGTGCCCGGCGGTAGAGGGGGAAGACTCCAGCCACCAAAGCTGCTCCCAGGGGTCCCGGTGGGAGTGTGGAGTCAGCTGCGACACCTTCAAAGGTGGGGAAGGGCCACAAGAAACCCGGCAAGCCTGGGAAGAGCAGCACGGCGGAGGAGACCGCCCTCACCCCGCTGCACAGGAGTCCACCTCCATCATTCCCGCTGCCCAGGAGGCCCCCGCCATCATCCCCGCTGCCCAGGAGGCTACCGCCATCATCCCCGCTGCCCAGGAGGCCTCCGCCATCATCCCCGCTGGGACAGAGAGGACCACCAGCACAAGCCCCGCTGGGCCAGAGAGGACCGCCAACACAAGCCCCGCTGGGACAGAGAGGACCGCCAGCACAAGCCCCGCTGGGCTAGAGAGGACCGCCAGCACAAGCCCCGCTGGTCCAGAGAGGACCGCCAGCACAAGCCCCGCTGGGACAGAGAGGACCGCCAGCACAATCCCCGCTGGGACAGAGAGGACCGCCAGCAGCTGAGTCGCTGCAAAGGAGCCCGCCGCCTCAAGCACCTCTGAACAGGGCACCGCCGCCTCAAGCACCGCTGAACAGGGCACCGCCGCCACAAGCACCGCTGGCCCATGAGTGCCAAGGGCACTGACGCTACTGAGTCAGTCATGAGCAGGATGAAGCACTCTGGGCACCAGGCCCCCTCCACCCACTGTAGAGACTTGAGAGACTGTGGCTTTGCACTCCCCAGGATTGAACAGTGGGCATGTGGCCCCCTCGTGGATTTGGCGTCATGCACTCAACCGGCTGAGGTGCCCCCCATTTCCCTCCACCTGAGGTGCCTGATTTCTTGCTCTCTGATGCCCCTGCAGTGTTCTCTCCGTCATGGTCGGGGATCCTGTGTGGGCCTCGCCCATACCGTGTGGGCCCAGTGATCCACGGACTGCTTTGGAGCACTGCCTGGACTACTAAGCTTGGTGTATATTTTGTTTATGGTGTATATATATTTTTTCGCGTACTTGATTTTAATATATTACAATGGTTACACTCATTTTCTTTTGTCTTTGCATTCTTCCGGGGGGGTTGGGGCGGGTGTAACTATAATGTATCATGCTGTATTAGTGTGTGTGTTGTAGTGGGTGAGGGTGGGAGTGGGGGTGTTGCGTGTGTGTGTGTCTGTTTTTTGCCTCCCCTTTTCCCTGTGTCGTAGGTGCAGTACTCACCGTTGTCTTCTCTGCCGGCGTTCGTGCTCCTGGTAGAGGAGCAAGAAGATGAGGGCTGGGAAAATGTGCAGCTCTGTTTCCATGGCGTCCGAGTTCCTCGTGGGGTGTGTAGAGGTGAGCGTTTTCCCTTTGAAGTCCTGTTTCCGCTGTGTTTTTGTCCGTGGTGAATCCGCCCCGGAAAAGGTGGCGGATTGGTAGGTTGTGATACTGTGGGCGTACATTGACTTCCGCCTGTCTGTTGGCGGTAACCGCCAAGCTGTTTGTCTGTACCGCCGTGGCGGTCGGAGTGTTAAAGTGGCTGTCTTTGTTGGCGGTTTCCGCCACAGTCGGAATTCCAATTTTTTTATCGCCAGCCTGTTGGCGGTCTTACCACCGCTTTAAAACCGTCCGCCAGGGTTGCAATGACCACCTATATGTTTTGCAGTCTAAAGCCTCTTTGTGGTTGTAAGTGTGGGCTGACATGAGGTGAAGCCGGGCCTGCAAGAAGCATTTTCTTTTAGCCCTAGCGCATGGGTTCTCACATCATTGAGTTATCTTTGCAGTGAAGGTTGCTTTCAGGATCGATCATGGGTGCTAAAGTAATGCCACATTTTTTTCTGTTTAAAATGTATTCAGGGTGTTTGCTGATTCTTTATGTACATTTCTTTTGTATAACTGTTACATATGTTGCATGTACAATGTATCAAATTTCTTCCTTAACTTCCCCAATACTTTTGTATACCTCCTCCTGAGGAAGTACTGACGAAAGTGTGAAGTTGATAGAATAACAATGGCTGCAGACATTGGCTTTATTGTATAAACAACCACAAATTATTGATAACAAAGGAATATCATACCAATATTTCAAATAAATGTTTGAAAATGAAATTGAAGAAGCCAGAAAGAATTTCTTGTGTATCAATTATAACTCAAAAAGCGACATTAAAGGGTCAAGCATAGCATGTTGTCACTAAACTGTGAAAAAATTATCTTTGAGCCAGATGCATGTTAGTCCTCAGCAGCATCTGTAAAGAACACTAAATTACTAAATTACTAGAGTGCAGCTGGGTGCCCCGTATAGTAGCATTAGACCGATGCACCCATAGATTAAACGTAGAACATTGATAAAAGTTCCTAAATATAATTATAAAGCGAACCACTCGATAAGGAATGCACAGAACAGCGGATTTTCTTGTTGATCAACATTAAACTCCAACGAAAATCTTTTGAGATTCAACATTATTGTCTCTATATCTCCGTAAGTCATTATTTTCACTGTAATCTAATGGAATATCAACTTTGAGCATGAGTTCATCTTGGTTTCAAATCACTGCAACAAACAAAAGATTTGCTTGACAAAAAGCATACAAATATTTTGTCACAGATAACCTTTATTTCGCTAAACATCGAGAGGAGATTGGACCTTATCTATGTATTTCTCTGCTTAGATAATTGGAAATTTAAGACCTTTTGTCCTTCAGCAGCAGTAATACTGCTTAATGGTTACACAAACATAGAGTGTGTGTAGAGACAATTTAATTTACATCTCCATGCTACGCAGATAGCCTATGGTATGACATTACAACACAGAGCATAACATAACATTGAACAACATGAATATCTAGATACGATCACATTTGTTGTCTTTTGGGGAATTTAAGAAACTGACTCATTGTATTTTGTGGCAAAAAGAAACCCAGTCCCCTCTGATCTTCCCATGGCCTATTCTACATCTTTAAGGGTCTGGAGCAGGAGAAACATTTATTCACATGAGGCCATGGTGATCTCGTTCTCCTGCAGCCTCATTTGTCTTTGGATTTTCAGGGAAGCACCATCAGAACAATACAGTGCTGTTTTGGCCACATATGTTGATGAGAAGAGGTCAGATCCTTGTACCGGCACACTCCCTATGCCTCTGGCTCTTACATCTTTTAAGATTATAAGGAGGAGAGGCTGATTCGCACCACCGTGGAGGTATTCCTGCTGTTCCCTGGTGGAAGACAGATATAGAAGAACCTTTATATGGGCAACTTATAGAGGGTTATTGTCACCAGTTTTAAAGTGTTTTTTCCATACCAGGACCAAATGTTGTTTTGAAAACAAATGTCACAATGTCGAGCTCCATAATATCGATCAGCACACATATCATCAACTCCACAGTATTGACTATCAATGTGGCATCAAGGTCAGTTGATAGAGTGCTACAGTGCCAGATGTACATATCTCAGTGTTTGCTATTTCCAAATAGCCAATTTTTGTGATTCTCTACTAGGAAACTGCAAATAGCAATGTACTAAAGGGTGTTTCACACTGTTTCCGATTCCCAAAGGGTGGCAAATGGACTTGCCTCATCAATATTCATGAGGTAGGTCGCAATATGCGACCCATTGGGAATGGCCAAAGCTCACAGGGATGTAGCATTCTGGGGTCAGCGGACCATCGTGTCTGTGACTGCTTTTTAAATAAAGTAATTAGTTTGGGAAATGCAGTCCATTTTCCTTAAAGGAAAACAGGATGCATTTCAAAAACAAAAATGAAAAGTTTTCTTTTCATTTTTTAAGAGTAGGCAGTGGTCTATAGGAACACTGCCTATTCTTAAAAAATATTTGCACCCACATTCACAAAGGGAAAAGGGGCCTATGGGGACCTCTTCCCGTTTCCGAATGGGTTACCACCTTCTTTAAGCAGTCAGTAAGGAGTGAGTGTTTTGCAACCCCATTTCGGTCAATGAACATTCATGCATACCACTTCGAGTCGCTGTTAGGAAGGGACCCCCTTAATATGCCCCTACCTAATACTGAATCGCTAATCCATTTTGTGATTTGGTAATAGGTTATCAAATCTCACAATAGGATTTGGTACATGGGAAAATGCTTTTTAGCTGTCGCCAAAGGCCTGATTCTCAGTTTGCGACCTCTAAAAACTTTTGTAAATCTGTCCCAGAGTGAAGAAAATAGTTCCTATTCATGACTATGTATCTACTTACTTTGACCATATGTTGGTATTCAATATTTTGGATTCAACATAAGTGCAGGCCTATATTAAAACTGCAGTATTGTGGCAGGACACCAAAAAAGGTCTCTGGAAAGTCAGAAGTGATATTTACATTATGAATGTGCCATGAGACTGTGCCTTTAAGAACAAGAAATATATTCTCACCTGAAAGCACATTCTATTTTACAGTGTGGTCCTTTTTATTGCATTTAAATGATGTATGAAAATATTCGGTCTATGTATGGAAAATCTAATATGGCTTTGACATACTCTTTTGTATTTAATGTTTGGTTGGTCACAGGTTTTCAAATCATTTTAAATACAAAGAACTGAAGTGAACTGTAACATTGAATGAATATTTTTTACACTGGCTGAACAGTGTAACTTTCATAGCCAGTGAATCTACAGCTCAAGTAGTAATTAGATTTTTGAGATTGGACAAATCACCAAGAAGAAACAACACCTAAGTGTAGTCAGAGTGCCTTAGAGTTGAGTTCGTGATTAAATAGCATCTGTCCTTCATTCTGTAAGTTGCAGCCCCTTCCACATTAACAGTGATAAAAATAGATTTTTGTGAGATTAACTGAAATTAACCAATTTGTTCTGCAGACTGACCAAGCAGCCAAACATTGATGAATGTATTTATTGACATATATGTATTAACAGTTTTATATGGTGAGGCATAGACCCAATGGGTAATGGGTGACAGAGCACTTTAGAAGAGCACAGTAATCAGTAACGGGTTACAAGAGGCATAATACAAATGTCTAAAACATATGAAGTGAGTGAAGATCCTAAAATCATAATTACAAAGTGTGTTAGATGTCCCAGTACAGAGAGAAGGATGAGCAAATCAATTTACATGCAAGATAGATAAAAGTGAGACTAGGTTGGTCAGAAAAAATACAGAATGGATACTTTCTAAACTGAAAACAACTGTCTCTGCACAGCGAGTGAGCCTGAACTTAGCAGGAGTTCTCCCCCTCAAGAATATTTGTAAGAAAATTGGCAAAAACATGGATTCTACAACACATTTGTCAATGTATGGTCATGTGTATTAGTTTAAAGCATAGTACCCTACAGAGCACCACGATACAACAATCTTTATTGGGGCTTGTCAATGATTCCCTCACCATCACCCTCTAACAGTGCCTCTCATCTCTTCATAGCTGTCTCTCATGTGTATTTAATTTGTTTTACAATACCTCTCATACCAGCATAGGGTGTTGGAGCACTTACAGAGACAATAAATCACACGTCTGTAAATCAGTCTGTAGAAAATGTTATAAAAGACAAAGGGGACTATGAGGTTTAGGATTCATATGTCATCCATACTGGTAGGTATTTTTGCGAACAGTGCTTACTCTGGGGAAGCATAAACATAGGATTCAGAAGGCAACATAGTGGTTAGGGTTGACTTTTCTAATAACAATTTATTTCTACCCAAATAAACTCTTTTTAGAAAGATTAGTATAATCAAACACTGGGAAAAACATACCTTTCTAACCTGTTGCATGCTTCTCTTTGATGGTAGTTCATAGCTCCCTGTGTTAGATTATGATTGTAACTTATCAACTGCACAGTAACAGAAGGATCACTATGACAAAAGCGATATGCTACGGAGCTATGCACATAAAATACTGTTCTATAATCTGCACAGTACACGTTCTTTCCAGGATTCATATTAACCCTCTGTGCTACCTTAGATGAATCAAAACTGCCACTAGACAAAACTCTGATCTATCCCCAGCAGGTACATTAATCACCAGAGTTATCCTGGCACTTTTATTGTTGCATGAAAACTGTTGGATATACAAGGAACTCTACAGTGCTTTTAAAACTGCTGTACTGCACAAAACCAGCCCCCGAGTAATAAAAGCCAACCCTCCATCCTTTCAGCCTCCCAGGGAACTTGATGCCGGTACGTCCAGTCGAGCCTTGGGAGAGTTAGAACTAATTGCCTTATGAATAAAGTGGACTATCTTACAGAAATTGTTTGCATCCATGACTGCACTAAGATTTGGAGAAATATGCTCTAACTGTTTTGCACTAGTATTGTTCCTGTCTGCTGTGCTTGATGACACTTTGATAGGAACACCAGAATTTCTATTAATATTGAGTTTTCCTAGTTGTGCAGTCATACCACAAGGGCTTGAATCACATATTTGAATTTATTCTCTGTGGTGAAGGCTTTTATTTATCAAAGTAACCAGAGCTGATATTGTCCCCCTGTATTCAATGACTTGATGTATGCCTGCAGGTTCAAGTTCCTATCCAAGATGAAGGCAAGATATCTGGCACATTCAACAATAATGGGGTGACAGTTCATCACTGACCAAGCATTGACCCACACCTAGGGCCTTATTACGAGTCTGGCAGTCAATAGACCGTCAGACTCGCAGTGGCAGTCGGACTGGGCAAACCCGCCAACCTACTGCCGTCCCGGAACCTTGGTTCCTGCCCATCTACCCAGTGGGAAAGTTGTAATAGGGCAGGTGGAGAGACCACAACCTCGACGGCGGTCTCTTCACCAAAGGTCTGGCAAACTCATAATCAGGTCAGTCGATGATATGAAAATTATCAAAAGAAATTCTGTTTTAAGTGGCTTGAAGTGATGTGCTGTCATCTAAAATTGGATCTCAGATAGGACTTGGCATACATTTTCAATGTATTTAGGAGAGGGAATTTTAAATAGAGCTCTTTGCTGTCCAAGTAACAGGGGAATGTGATCTTTGAATGTTTTTGGAGGTTGCAAGTGATTCCATATATATGTTGAGAAGAGTGAGGTAGATGATAGGCTCTTCTGAGACAACTTGTCAGAGAGACGATCAGCTTGTCAGTTTTACATGTTGATACCACTTCTAGAAGAGGGATAAGAACCAGCTGAAAACTCTTCCTTTCAGTCATATTCTCTCCTTTAGAATTTCTAACAGATTGGCTTGGTTTACTGTGTCACGTTCTGCTGGCAGGCCCAGAACTTGTAAGAGGCAGAAATTACCTTTTTCTGGGATTCAGATAGCATTGTCAGCAATTTTTATAATTGCTTTTTCTGTGCTTCTCTGAAACTCGTCTAAGGGGTTATTACATTTGTGGCATCTGTGAACATTTCAAGCTGAACTTTGAGGCAACTTTTTAGAACCTTTGTAAAACTTGAGAGGTTAGAAAAAGGGCACCAATTATTAAGATGAACAGGGTCTGCTCTTGTTTTTTTTTGTTTTTTATAAACATTTTTATTGAGTTTACATAACAACGACATAAAGCCCAACAGGTCGCAGCGGAGCCGCGCAAACCAAGCACTACGTCAGTCATTAGCATAAAATAGAGCAAAGACCCATGGTCAGGAAACGACTTTGAGGATTCAAGACAATGCACCTTACAAACGTATATTACCCCATATCGGCCACCCCCTCCCCCCAGGTCTCCATCCATTTCCCCCACACCTTATCATGCTTATTGGGACAGCCCCTTGCCTCGTACACAAGTTTTTCTTGCTGAGCGCACCAGTCAACTCCCCTACCCCACTTCGCTACCGCTGGAGCTGTCTCAGACTTCCAGTTCCCTGCGATATCCCTCTTGGCCACTAAACAGGCCGTTCCGACAAAGGCCCGATCTGCTCTGTTGGAACCCACCCCCTCAAGGACCCCCAAGAGGATGCTCACCGGGGCAGCTTCCATCTCCACCCGCAAGACTCTGGTGATCTCTGTCACCACTGCCCACCAGTAGGATATAATATGTGGGAAGGTCCACACCATATAGAAGAAATCTGCATCCGGGCCTGCGCATCGCGGACAGTCAGCTTGAGGTCGGAGGCCCATTCTATGGAGCCTCGCAGGGGAAAGATAGGCCGCATGGAGATAATGAGTCTGCACAACCCGGAATCGGGAAGTCATGGTTAACGTCCTCGAGGCCACCAGGGAGTCCCTCCAGTCGTCATCATCTACTGGACCCACCCACGGCTCCCATCACCCACGAAGCTCGTCAAGGGTCTGTGCTGTGTGTGTTGTCAATGTACGATATATGCGCGATACTCCCCCTTTATCCAAGTGCCCCATCAGCGTCTTGGCCTCAACGGGGCTGAACTCAGGGAGCACTGTCCCAGTCTGAACCTGTACATGCAGTGCATGACGGAGTTGCAGGTATTTGTGGAATTGGGAGTGAGTAAGGGAGAACTGCTTTTGAAGCTCCTGGAAGGACCGCATGTGTGGTCCTACATCTCCAAGCAGTGATATGCCAATAAGGTCCCACTTATGAAACCGCTCAAGTGCTGAGATAACTTTTAGCCATGCTCCCTGCCACAGCGGGGTGTGTTGCGTTAGATGGTGCCACCACCCCGTCTCTCTCTGTGCCACCCTCCACCCCATCAGTACCACCCTCGTCACCTCCGGGAGTTTGCACGGCAAGGGATCGCCATGTAGCATCCCCATTAAAATAGGAAAGCCAAGTGCCAAGAATTCTAGTTGGTAGGCGGGGTCCAACCAGCCTCCCCCAGCCAGTCATTGATCACCAGCAGCTGCATTGCAAGGTAATAAAGATAGAGGTTGGACATCCCAAGCCACCCTCATACACATCTCCCTGGCAAAAGCAGAACGCTAAGCGAGGGCGGGAATTGCACCATAGGAACCGTCGTGCTACGGTCTCCATTTCTTTGAACCATCTGCTAGGGATGTGGTAGGGGTAGCTCTGGAGTGGATAGAGGTATAGAGGGAGTACCATCATTTTGTAGAGGGCTATCCGGCCCAAGACAGTGAGGGGCAGAGACCACCATCTCTGGAGGTCCTCCTTGACTCTCCGGGTTAGTGGTTCCACATTAAGGGACCACACCAATTCAGGCAACAACGCTATTTGCATGCCCAGGTATCGGAAGTTGTTGCGTCGGATAGGAATGGTACTCTGCCAGTCATAGCAGTCCCTGGCCAGGTAAAGTGGAATCAAGAGAGACTTACTGGTGTTAAGCTTCAAGCCGGAAGCCTCAGCAAACAGGTCCAGCAGCTGCATTACTCTAGGACCGCTACTAGCTGGGTTGGCTAGGAACAAAAGCACGTTATCTGCATATAATGCAATGCGGTCTTCTCTCCCAGTGGGCCATTACCAGCCCTCAACCAAGGGGTCCTCCCTGATAAGTTTCGCCAGCAGCTCCATCTCCAGGGCGAACAGGAGAGGGGATAGGTGACACTCCTGACGTGTACCCCGGCGGATAGGGAACTGGTTGGACACCATTCTTTCACCTGCACCCGGGACGTTGGATTGGAGTATAGGAGTCCTACTAGGGCTTGAAACCGTGGCCCGAGCCTGATTTTCAACAGCACTTGCTGAAGGTAGGACCAGTCCACTGTATCAAAGGCCTTCCCGAAGTCTAGAAGGAGAAGTGCCAGTGGAGAGGTCAACAGGTTCCGGTTGGCCAGGGCCACATGTAGTCATCGAATACAATGTCTGGTGTCTTGTTTGTTTTAATATTGGGGGTCCTAGACTATTTTCAAGCAATGAGGTTCTGAGCCTTGTGACTGTGCGTTATAGGTTAGATTTGTCCGAAATGGCGTAACTGAAATATTTAACTCTTTGACAAGCCAATAGAATTGATTCAGGGAAATGTGAGGAGAGTTTAGTTTTGCCAATAGTATTTAGGGTTTCTAATGTGGCCACTGTTCTGAAGGATGACCACTTGACACTGGGTTTCTGTTTGGTGTCACAGCTCATGTGGACCATCAAAAGGGACAGACATATCTAAATCTTTTTCATCTTATCCTCAGAGATGGTGGACAATTTCTCACACTTATCTTTGAAGTATTCTGTGTGCAATTCTTCACTTTCTCGCAAAACGTATTGGAATATTTTGCTTAGTCAATATACTTCTAAAAAATGTGTGCTTTGCTTTAAGGAAGTGTTCTTTGTGTTTTTTCTTGAAAAAAAGAGGAGGGATTAAGTGTTTATTCCTTTTACTTTTTAGAGCTGTTGTGTCCATGATTCTTGCCATGTTTCAAAGTATTAGTTTACTAGCCTATTTACTTACTGAACTGGGGAATGGAATTCAGGAAAAAGTTGTCCTTTCAGCTATGTTGGAAGGATCAATGTTATTTATATCTCTGATACCCATTGCTAGGGCCCTTAGGCTGGTCTAAAGCTAAGACTTTTATGCTCAGATCAATTGAAATAGATCAGACACTCAAAGGTAAACTTTGGCTCTGTTGCTTTTACTAGGACTAGAATGCAGGCTTCAGAAATATGTGAGAGTATTGCTCAACAGTGTGTAGTTATTATTTAAAGAGAATGTAGAGAACTGTGAAACCACTGCCTCTCTTCAATCTCCCTAGTGAGGAATGAAATCTCCAACGAAGATAAGTGAGGGATGATTTGCACTTTTGTGATGACTGAGTCAATCATTTTAACCGAGAGACATTTAAATTATGTGAATTGATTACCTTTTACTTTTTCACATTTAGTGGTCTCTTTGTGGATCATTGCTACCCCCAACCAGTTCTCTCTGTCCAATCAATGCAGATACTGGAATACTCAGGAAGAGAAAGGTGGTTTAGTTTTGGAAAGGATGACAAGTATAGCCATGTTTCTGTTTGTAGGAGGCTAGCTCTCTATGTAATGTGCAAAACCAGGCACACTGTGCAGAAAGTCCGGGAAACCACACATTGGTTTACAGAGGTAAAACTAGACCACCTAATGTTTAAATTATATGGTAGCTTGGTCGAGCAGTTAGGCCAATCTTGGGAAAGTGCAAAGCATCTGTTGTACCCAGAGTATCAATAAAGCAAGACACACACTCAAAGGAATAACTCAAGACCAATTTACAAAAATACTTCAGATTTTTATAAAGTTTATAAGACCAAGATCATCAAAATTGGGTAAGTAGTTTTTTAAATTATGATTTTTCAAAGTTTAGCAAAAATAGTCTTTTTGTGCGTAATTATGCGTCATAGGAACCAATGGGAGAAAACTTTAAAAATACATATAATATCAGGCAATGCGTTTACCAGTTTCTCCTTTTGCACATAGTTTGTCAGGAAGTCCTGGGGACTAGCTGGAGGAGTTTGGGCGGTTCCTGGTTTTGGCAGGAAGAGATACTATAAAGTCCTTGGAGCAGGTGCAAGACCACTGTGGGAGACCACTTGGAAAAGCAGTGCAGAGGTGTACTTCCTAAGGGTGGCACAATCTGTGCTGCTGCCCTCAGAAGCCTACCCTTAATACCTCACGTCCTGGGTACCTTAGTATAGTTGTAGGTGCACCTAAAGGTGCTTCCAATTGTGCCAATGCATCACAACAGTTTTCTGAAGGGGATCTGACCAAGGGAACCCAGTTAGGAGGGGCCCTGGGCACAAATAACTTTTAAACCAAATGAAATACCAGGCAAAATGTAGGGGCCAACCATGTCAAAAGAGACTCTTTGTCACACTGTTGCCAGATTGGAGCAGAAGAACTTTCATCACTCCTTGTCAAGGACAGGTGCAGAGAAGGTCTTTTGACTACAAATCTAGATTGCCCCAGGAAAATATGACTCCCCCAGAAGCCATGGTGCCCCCCTCCATAGAATAATATCCTTGACAGGTGACCAGTCTCTCCTTTAGAGAGCCACAGTTAGATGAAAAATCCACAAAGGGGGAAGTCTCCTTTATCAATCTTGTTATTCTTGATTGAAGGCAAAGATAGCCCTGGAACAATTCGCAAGGCACCCACCTTCTCCTGGCATTAGGAAGAAGAAATGGACCAAAAGAGAATCTCAAAGAAATATGATTTAACCTGATAGAAGCAAAACTCATAGCCAAAAATAGTAGCAAGGGGCGATGACTGTTTTGGGAAATCACACAATAAAATGCATTGCAATGCTGCAAGATCTTGGATTTGGAAACTCAGACATCCTCCAAAGGACAGAATACCATTTGGAAAGAGTTTCTCGTGTGTTTTGTTTCCACACCTTTCCAGGAGTTCATTATTTTTGTTAAAGAATGAATGAAAGTCTATAAAACCATGCAGAAAACTTAAACAATAACAATTTAAGCAAAATTCAGAAATACTAATATAAAAAACTAAAACAATAAAAAAAAAGAGATACATATCCGATAAAAATGAAAACATTTTTTAAATGTTACATGCAAAGTAATTAATATAAAAAATAAAAAAAAATAACAATTAAACTCCAATGATTTAAAAATTAAACCAAAAACATAGAAAGATAAAAACTAGCATTCCCACTCCAACCTAAGCTACTGAAAGGAATGTGTTGGATTTTAGAGGGGTCAAATTTAGTATTCCCATTCCAATCTAAGCAAAAGTGTTAAAATTGTTGGGCTTTGGACGAGTCAGGATTGGTTTTTCCATTCCAACCAAAGCAACATTAGGAAATGTGTTAGACTTTGAGGGGGCTGGATTTACTATTCCCACTCCAACCTGAACAATAATAGATAAAGGGTCTGATTAAGCTGCAGCTGTGGAGGTCTGACTGCCACATTACGAGGTTGGTGGACAGACCTGCCAACCTACCGCCACCCCGCCAGGATCTCAGATCCCGGCCGGCAGACGGTGGTCCAGGTTGTAATCAGCCAGGGTGGCGCTGAACTCAGCACCGCAATGCTGATTACAACCTTGTTCTCTGCCAGTTTTTATATGGCGGTACTACTGCCATGAAAAGGCTGGGCTGGCAGAGAATAGGTGCAGGGGGCTACAGGGAGCCTCCTGCACTGCCCATGACATGGGCAGTGTTGGGGTCCCTTTGCCCAGCACACTCAAAATCGGCTCTGTTTGCTGTGTAGAAAGTGTGCATTTCGAGGGTGCTGGTGTCCCCTGCGTGTGGCAGTATTGCCACTGGCTCTTTTATGAACCGCGGACAATGCTGCTGCACCTTTCCCACTGGGCTGACCGGTGGACACTTTGGTTTTCACCGGTCAGCCCAGTGGGAAAGTCGTAATGGGGCCAGTGGGGAGGTGACCAGCATGGCAGCGACCACCCCGTCGAGAGTTTGGCGGACGGATGTTTCCGTCGGCCAAACTCCTAATCAGTCCCCTTGTGTTGAAAAATATGTAATAACTATTATAAAGTATATTTCAAAAATCACATAACTCATTATTAAATATATGAAAGAAACATCATAAAAAAGGTAAGCAAACAATTCTATAAACAGCCAAAGATTCTACTAAATTGCATTAAAAGTATGGAAAATATTACTTAGTAAACAAGTTATCCATTCAAAAATGATTAAACAATTAAAAAAACCAAAAAAGTACAGTAGAACACTTCCACCCTTTCCCTTTTATAATCTTAATAGCCAACTAAAAATTTGAAATGATACTAAAAAAAAAAAAAGCACAACAAATTCACTTCAAATACTAAATCTTTGAAAAATAGTACTTTAGAAAAGGAAATAAATGAAATGAATCAATGAATATGTACATAATTAAGAACATAAAAATATAATTGAAATAAAAAGTAATTAGTAATTAAAACCTAAAAAATAATTGGTTTACAAATTACAAAACTAATCATGTAATTAATTAATTGATAAAATAAATAACAATTTTAATAATATAAACTGACTATATATAATATAAATTAAATAATTAAATAGATTATATAAGTGGTAATCTAAATAACCAATTCAATTTTGTAAATTAAAAAAATTTATAAAATATTAAAATATATTTGAATATCTCCCCAACCACCTGCTAATAATTTTAGAAAATTACTTTAACTTAAAAACAATATTTTTAAATACTATCACAAAAATAAACCAACTTCTAAACAAAACTAAAAACAAATAAAATTAATGTATTAATATCTTAAAATGTACAAAATTATAGAACATCACACAGTAATACCAAATCAATAATATGTACAAATATATTAAAAAATGGTACTAACACTAAAAAATGTATGTTCTTTTCTGCAGTTTTCTGTACCACATTATTCTTGTCACCATGATATTTTTGACGATATTTGTGTCTGATGATATTTTTAAGGCAATATTAACATTGTACACCCTGCCACTACCCTTTACACCCCGGATTCCATGCAACTTGTCCATCTTTACAGCTATATCAACAACAGAATTTGGCACTTCAGGTAGCACTGGAGTTAACTCAAAGAAACACATGGTTTAAATTAAAAGGAACTTGGGGGCATATTTATACTCCGTCTGCGCCGAATGTGCGTCAAAAATGTTGACGCACATTCGGCGCAAACCTTGCCCCATATTTAAACTTTGACGCCCGAGTCCCCGGACGTCAAAATCCCGTCGTGTGCGTCATTTTCTGGATGCGGGAAACCGCCTTGCGTTAATGATATGCAAGGTAGGCTTCCCGTCCCAAAAATGACACAAACACCCGTGCGTCGTATTTATGCTACCGCGCAAAAATCCTGCACGGCCGGGAGGCGGAGTCAGAAAATGACACACAGCCCGATTTGCATCAAAAATTAACATTAAAATGGGGCAAACACACCTGTATTTAATCAAAGCACACAGAAGCAACAGCAGAGCAGAAAAAGGAAGACATGGAGGTGCTTCTCATCCAGCGTGCATGCAGACGCAGAGCACAGCAACAACATCAGCAGCTTCCACAACACCAGCAGGGACCCCAAAGGCAACGCAGAAGGCAGGAGAGGATATTCCGCACCAGGACAACCCTTCATGGCCTCAGGGAACATGACATCATCCAGAGGTACAGGTTGAACTGGCAAGCCATTCAGCAGCTGCTGCGCAACATTGAGCCACAGTTGGCACCCAGCTTGCAGACACCCCGCACCATCCCACCAGAAACCAAGCTGCTAGCTGTACTACACATGTTGGCAAGTGGCTCCTTTCAAACCACTGGCACCCTGATTGCTGGGATCTCACAGCCATCATTCTTCGCCTTCCTGCCCAAGGTACTGGATGCCATCATCAGACTCACACCCGCCACATCTGCTTCCCAAACACACAGCAGAAGCAGCAGGAGACAAAACAGGGTTTTACCTCATTAATGGATTTCCACACGTCCTTGTGCCATTGACTGCACACATGTACGCCTTGTGCCACCTGCTGCAACTGAACATCTATACCGCAACAGGAAGCACCCACACTCTATCAATGTGCAGGCCATTGTGGATCACCAGGGATTGATCACCAACATAGTGGCAAAGTATCCTGGGAGTGTACATGATTCATTCAACCTCTGTCACTGTACCATCAATCAACACTTCCAGGATGGACGATGTGGAAATGGACTACTTGTTGGTAAGTACAGAAACCTACTTATATACACACTGCACAGCAATCCTCTAGGACAAACAACACATACATCACGACAGAGACATGTGAACAGGAACACACTGATGTTGTGACACCGCTAGGCATGTTTGATAGGTCTGCAGTGAACCTGTCACACATGTGAAATTAGTGTACAGTCAAATGTTAAGACGTCAATGATCACAACATATGGAGAGGTGTGTCTTATTGTCACCTTGAAAAATGTAAGCTTCTCACTGATGTTTAAATTAATCCATTGCATATGTCTAAAGGAATGGGATGTCCAGGGTACATAGATGCTAACGTGGTACCACCACTGTCAAACTGAATCTGTGTATGGAACTATCATCTCACCCCCAGAGAAGACACAGGAACACCTGTATCACAAGTCACAATGCTAGGGAGTACACACTGTACTGCAAATCCCAAAACATACTGCTGACAACTGGTCATCAGGCAAAAACTCGTTCAGCCAAGGAAACAACCCAATGCTGATGGTACATCCTAGAAGCCTAGGAATCAACACAATAACACAAAAGAGTCACAGACAACACAAGACAACTACTGCCATGCAAAGTGATAGTAATGGGGCAAGCTACATGAACATGATCTCAATCATTTTCTCTTTCAGCTGATCAGGGGTATGGGATCCAGCCAAACACCATACAGCCATGACACCATTTGGCAACCCAAGCACTGCAGCAGAGCGTGCCCACAATGAGGCACATAGGAGGACACGCACCATAGTCAAGAGGACCTTTGGCATCCTGAAGTCGAGATTCAGGTGCCTCGACATCACTGGTGGCAGCCTCCTATACTCACCAGAAATGGTCTGCAAGATCATTTTAACATGTGCCATCCTGCACAACATGTGTGTATGAAGGAACATGCCCCTATTAGAACCAGAGCCACAAATGCCTAAAGAGGAGGATGCTGGCCTGCAACATGAGGGGGACCAACCAAACACAGCTGCTGGATTGTGTAGGCACCAACATATTGTCAACAATTTCTTTTGAAACAACTCACCATCACCACTGTATCAACATATGTAAATAAACACCTATAATAATCACCATAGCATGGTCTGGGTAATCATTTTTGCTCACCTTTATCTCTAACTATCAGAATAAGAGTGTAGCCTCATGGAGCATTGCTGATATACCGATCAGGACACAGAAATTTCCAAAGCAATTGTAATGCGTATAATTCAACAGTCACATTCACACACACTGTAATTGACATGTATCCTGTACATTTCACCTTTGAAGGGCAATAGCAGAGGACCACACCAATTTCACACATACATGTTGGCAACATTGTTCATCGCAGCATATGGCACACAACTAAGACACCATCAGTCAATAAGGGAAAAAAATGCCATATACATGAGGCAGTGGATGTGCTATTGCATTGGTAACAGGAATGTATGACCAGACCCTTGACAGCAGTAAGTCGTACAGCACCTATCTTTGCAAGGACTATCTGTGACTAGAATTCCATATAGGCAGAACATAGAGAGCACAAGTGCCACACCTATGACAAGCATTGCGCACATGACAATACTTGTACATGTCAGCCTAAGTCCTGACACACCAATGTTCCTGGTCTCACCCCACCTGTCTTAAGAGGTCCCTGGAATGGTAATATGTGTACCCAGATATTCCCTCCTCTACACACACACAGACTAACAATATTAATCCAGTGTGCTTCACCCTTTAGTACGGTATGCCATAGTCATTCTACATCTGTCTGCATGGACGTCAGGTTAAATAATGCACTGGCTTGTAGTCTCTAAGCCCTGTTATCACCTGTAGTTTGCTTCCCATGTGAAAGGTACTGTTGGCCATTTGAACTCAAATCTCACCTACAGGACTTGTGAGAAAATGATGCAGCACACGCCTGTGAGCACCTCCATGCAGACCAGCCATTTGAATATGCACTGCCCCTGCAGATGCTTGGAACAGCATAGAAGCTGCCATTTTGTCGATTACACTGTTATGCATTGCTAGAAAAATAAGCTGTGTAACACTGCCCTTGGGTTTATGTGTCACCTTCCAAAACACAGGACAAACAGTTTTCCATGTCAACTGTCTTGTTCTTCCTCCGACCAGTCTTAGTCAGACCACTGAGTATGTACCTTGTGAAATTGCTGGATCCTGATTGACCCTGCATCCTGTCAGCCTGACTGGCACCTGTCTGTGCGTTACCCTAAAGGTTCCTTGTGGCTACATATGCATCATACTTGCTTTCCCAACCCTCACATTCCTCCGGGGGTATTTTGTCAGGTGGTTCTTCAATGCATACTCAGATAAGTTACTTAGCATAATCTGCTTATTTATTGTACCATCATTGGGAACTTGTCTCCAAATACCCAAATCATGGCCTATCCCTTGTCTGGGTCTCATGTATGCATGAGCGACAAAGTGTGACAGTGTACCATGGCCGTATGCAGGGATTGGGTATGGTGCCTCCAGCAGAACCATCAACGTCAGATAATGTGCATGAAAAGTTCACACATGTTAGGGCCCTGACAGTTCACACGCTGAATCACATTGCTCACAACATATTGATGGGCTGTGCGTGGTGAATAGCTGCAAGAGTAATCAGAACAGAGGCTATGATGTTCCCAGATGCAGTGGGAACTTTACAGGCCAACCTGTGTACAAATGTTGTGATGACACCTGCCGGTACAAGACTCCTGAGATATGATCTCACTCAGCACACCAAGGTTGCCCTGTTGACAGTCTCATAACACGTCTGCAGTGACAGGGTGGGACCATCCCCATGTAGGTTCTTATATCCTCATTGACTTTACTTCCATTGATCTCAGAAGAATACTCAGTAGATACAGGAATAGCCGCCACTGACTCATGACTAGACCTGGACGTAACTGTGACAACATAGACCCCTAAAAATATACAGGATCAGCATTGGCCCACACACATGTACCAGACACCTCTGTGCAACTGATCACTGGAAATATGTGGCCACGTGCTGCTTGGTCTACTGGTCCACCAGTGCCACAGGAGAGTTGTGGCTCAGTCATATGCCCACAACTGTGGTGTGATATTACAATTGTGGTTCATCTTTGGCTTTCCGTGTCAATAACACAGTACCCACTGAGTCTGTACATGTGCCTGACTCATGGTGGGTTCACCAACAAGTGCCTAGGAAGCAGTATCCAAATTTCCAGGACATGTGATGGGCGAGTTTTGGACCATTGACATGAACAAGGGTCTGCTATCTATTCGGTGCATGCTTTTGTCATTTGTGGTGTTTACGTTACCCAAAAACTAGAAAGTGCACACAGCAGATGTTGCTACATGTATGACTAACACATGTCCTCTCTCATTTCCACACTGACTTGCATCTGAGGGTTGGACACATTGACTCCACATTCATACAAGCATATTTGCAATGATGCATCTTGTGATGCTCACTCAGTGGGTCAGCAACAATATTAGTAGCCAATGCACACACATTGAGCCATAGGCATTGAGATATTGTACTTATGTGCGTCACCTTGCTATCCTCTCCTGATGCCAAACATGCCCAATTTGTGCAATACAGATATGTAGGCCACACGTTTGGCCATCTAGTGCGTCAGTCAAGAGTGAAAATCCTGCACATGAAGTAGCGGATCACGGTCCGCAGTAGTATGATGTCTCACATGTGCCCAAACACCGTCATGACCAAAGTAGGTGCAATCAGCCGATCTCAGTATTGTCACAACTGTAACAAAACATTAAAATGGTAAAATGACCCAAACCCAGTTAATGCATGAAATTTTGCCGCATACATGTCAAAAATTGACGCACAAACGTAAAAAAATGACGCTTATGGCCGAAAAACGACGCATAATGCCCTGAAATAACCATTGCCCCTGAGCTGTATCTTCCACACTGTACCTCAGAAAATTGGTTAAGTGTAAAACTATTTCCAAACATATGGATGCGGTCTCAAATCTGCTCCTGTGCGTCAAAAAAAATGACGCGCAGACTGTATGCGTCAAAATATTTTGACCCATGAAGATAAAAACGCCCGCCATTTTAGGCAGGAAGTGATGTAATAGGATATCCTGTTTACAGATTATGTACAGTGGGTGTACTTTCATTTTCACTTTGCAGTCTATGATATTTCTTGACTGTTTGGCTGTGTTCAGAGTTTTGTCTGTTCAAATTGTGCTTTTGTCTCCTGTGTGGTCTTTTTATTGTCTTTTTGTGAATAAAAACTTGTAGTAGTATCCTGTCTGAGTGTTTTTTGTGCTCATTTGTGTTGTAAAGTATTGTCTTTATTTTGTTGGGTGTCTGTTGTGGGTAGTGTTAGTTTGGGTATAGTTGGGCTGTGTTAGTGGTTTATTTGAAGTTTTTCCTGTTCTACTTTCCCCCTATTCTCCTTTGTTCCCATTTATCCCCTATTTCTCTGTTGCTGCAAAGATGTTGGGTAGGCCTCATCTTGGCAAGATGGGAGAGGAGGAGCTGGGTGGATTTCTATGGCTGGTGTGCCATTTCCTACCCTTAATGATTGAGGCAGGTGGGCGGGTGATACAGGGGTATCACACTGAGGCACGGAGGCTCAGGTGGGCAAAGGTGTTGCATCATCTGCAACGGATTTATAGGACACCAAGAAACGACCACCAGCTGAAACACCGCTGGGCTGACCTTATCTCCAGGGAGCAAGATCTGCTGGACCACCTGGGGATTGTGATTGGTGGCCCTGTTGGTGAGTACAAATCATGTAAATGTGCACGTTTAAATGCTCTGTAGTGACATCAGTGATTTTTACAATATCTGATGGCAATGTTGTTGAGTGTGTGGAATGCTACTGAAACATACAGGGTGATACAGTATATCTACTTTGTTAAGGACCACAATTGCTAGCTGTTAGGAAGCAAGAGCTCCGCAAACGTACTGAATACATTTGCATCATGTAAGTTAGTGCCGCCTTTGTGTCAAACAGCAACACAAATCAGGAGCCAATTATGTATAGATTTAGGGCACAGTTGCCTGTGAGGTATAGAAATTTCCAAATAATTACCATCATTTGTTGACGCAACAGCTAGACTGACTTTTGAAACACTACATGAGGATGAAAATGAGTGCAGGCTTCACGTCAATTGTTGATAGGAATGTGGCCCGAACATATGTCTCATGTGTGTCTAGTGAGTGTGTAAGGAAACCGATCATGGAAATTCCAAAACTCTTAGGGATCATTGTGTCCCTCCTTCATTTCGGATACATGTCTGATCTGGATTTGAACACATAGGGAACAAGTTCTAGCTGCGCTCAGCTAACATCTTAGACTGGTGTTTGGAGTTTTTTGTGCCACATTTCGATTAGAGATGGCAGGCCAAAGGTATGCACATGGGTTCATATCTCTATGGTTGGTGCAACTCATCATAGCTGTGCAACATCAAATGAAGAAACTGTAATAACATGAGGGCTAACAACTGTCCCTGCCCCTCTGTACATTGTACCTGTGTGTCATAAATTTGTCATGGTCACCATGGCTGGTTGACTGGTAATGCAGTCCTCACGGAAAGTGGCTTTGGATGTCTCTCTTGGATACACATGATGAGAAAAATACACTCCATTATTATGTCTGCTCACTAATGAAGGAGCATGTTTGCCACCACATGATAGTTAGGGCCACTGCATGTGTGCAGATATGTGTGTATCACTCACTGGAGACCCATGGTATGTACATGTTAGCCGTGCTAAATAGGATGCAGTATTATCATGTCTGAGAGGCTTTACTTTCTGATGTAATCTTACACATAGTATTTGTCTTTGGAATTGTTGTACAGTGCACAGACATTGAGCGCATTTCTCCCTTCCATGCCTTACAGGTGGACCGGCACCCTACACTGTTGGCGAGGTGGCTCGATTTGAGGACCCAGAAAACTCCAGTAAGTGTTGATATGTGTGTTATGTGTTGTGTTTGCTGGTGATGTGTGATGGACTCCTGTGTGTTGGACACATAGCAAGGTGTGATGCGCTGGCCAATCATTTGTTTTGTTCCATGAGTGGAATATCATTTTATCACCATCTTTGAGTTGGCTAATCCTTATCCTATTGTCTTATTTAGGTATTCTAGGTCAGTCTTGTAGGCACCGCAATGTGAATAGGGATGAGTCATGTGGATAAAACTTGAATCAGAAAGAGTCGCACTGGACCAAATTTGTGATTAAGTCAGCCAGTCAGACCCAAATTCTCCCAGAATGGGGCTGCCAAATGCTTACCCACAGACTTCTGCTTCCCAATTTACTAATGTACCTATTAAACTGTAGGTTAAACTTCCTAGCAGCATGTAGCTCCACATGTAGTGCTACGAGTATGTGGCACTTGAGTGCAATGGCCTAGATGTGCATGCAACTCATGGCCAGGGGTGTTCTTGCATCTCTGTGTTTGTTGTAAGTCATGGCTTACTGGTAGTAAATGATGTGGACAAAGGTCTGCATTTCCAAACATGAGTGGCGCTGGGATTGGTCAAGGGTTTGCTGTCTCCTATTTGGAGATCCTCCTTACCTGTGGTGTGTGTGCTGAGCCAAACACATGTCCAGCTTTCCTAAGCTTCCTGGGTGTCCCTGTTGTTAGAAATTATTAGTTGTTAGTCCACCCCCCCACCCTCAAACACAGGCATAGGTTTGTGAATAGTGTACCTAGGACTGATGATACACGTTTGGTACACAGACATGTAAATCAGTGAATCTTTTGTCTGAACCTAGTATACACACTCATGTTTCGCACATGAGTACTATACTGGCAAGTCCATTTACAACTTGCAAATCATGTGGTCCTAGATTTCCATCCCGTACAATGACATTTGTAGCCCTGGCAGTGGTGGAGGATGTGCAGCATGATTGTTAGCTGACAACTGGCAGAACATAGATGCCAAAATCATGGCTGTTGTTACCCATCTTGTAGGGTTTGGATGTGCTATGTGTGATAGGACCTTTGTAGGCTGGCTTGCCATGTACTTCCTCAGGGACAATCAATGATCTGTATGATGATATGAGCTGTTACAAGTACAATAGATGTATTGTCTGATTTTCTTCTTGTGCCATTTCACACAATGAAGTACCTAATGTTAGATTTTCTATTCGTCTTAACAGCTGCAAATATGACACCCATCCAGGTCAGGGAGTTTCAACAGCGGGCAATGAGGTACCAACACATACTTCAAGTCGAGTCTGGGTACCGAAAAATGTCCTGCATATATCGGCATGAACAAGCCTTTGGAGCCTGGAGGGCATTTCCACAAGGCGGACCTTCTTTCCTCACCACAACCAACACCAGCACCACCACCACTACCACCCAAGTGGCACCACCAGCAGCTGGGACCATTGCAGGAACATCCACAGCAACTGCTCCAGGCCCAAGCACAGCACCACCTGAAGGACAGCCCACAGCCAGGGACACTACATGGCCCTATACTTCCTCGGCTGGCACCCAGACCACCCCAGCTGCAGCCATTGACCCTGCTGCTTTTGGACAAATGCAGCGAAAATTGGACTGTGTCCTTTGGAAGATGAGTCCACTGCGGCAGGAGGTGCGACAGGTCAACCGACGGGTGCGTTCGATCAAGAGGACCCTCCGGAGGGCCAACCTGTAGCTGAATAGACAGACATGATTCCCTCCTCTTTCCTGGTTCTTATACTTTGTGGGTTTAGGGGGCCTAGTGTTAGGTTAGTATAGGATGTTAGTTTAGTTAGTGTTAGTGGTTGGGGGGTCCTGAATATTTCTATTGTTTATTTTTAAGTTTGTGGGTGAGTGGGTGGGGGGCAATGTTGGGGTTCTTCTGTGTTTACAAAAAAAAAAAAAAAAACCAAAACAAAAAAAATATATATATATATTTGTTTAGTATAGGATAGTATGTGTTTAGGTTAGTATCTGTTGTCCTCCATGTATCCCGTCTCATAAGGGGGGTGGGGGTTGATGTTTAGAACGTTTAGTTAAATGTGATAAGTAAGTTTAGCTTAGGTTAGTTAGGGACAGTTGTGGGTAATGAGTAGTTAGAGTAGATTAGGGTAGGTAAGGCTTTTCCCAGAGTTTTCACTTCTGTTTTTACTGTTTAATAAATATGTAGGTAACCCTTTACAGTATGTGGGACATGCTTATAGATCAGGGCCTTGGCATGAGTGTACAGTGTTTCTTTTGTATTACATTTTGTGTCCTATGCTGCAAACAAATCCCTACTGAGCAGTAACATTGGCAACTACCCCAAAGCTACCTTGCAAAGATTTGGCCATACATTGCAACCACCAATCACAGTTACTATGGATCCCAAAGTGTGTTTTTTTCGTAATGTATGTTTTCAATGTCACATACAGTGCTTCCAGATTTAGGATTGGGGACACTGTGTTATGTCTGACTGCAGTCTCAGGCCCAAGGAAACCCTTATAAGGTGAGTGGTAGTAAGCTCTCTTGTAGTATAGTGTACATAACTCACATAGATCATTTGTTACACTGTTCAGCATGATTACTTATTTGGATGTAAACCCATATACCTCCATTCATGCAGTTTGGTGAGTGTTCACTTATATTTGTGGGCAATGTTACATATGTTAGTTTTGCATTGAAGCAACATTTTGAAGGCACTATTTTATGGTTTAGATATCCCTTGAGGAAGCGTTGATCTGTCCAACACAGCATTATGGTGTATAGTTTATCTTTTCCTCAGATATTACCCTCAGGAAGGGCAGAGTATGGTAGAATCCAGGCCACTGTGCATAGTTATCAGCCCACATTATTTCAGGACAGTTGTATTGACAATCTATGATATTTAACAGGAGGCAAAATTCAGTGATCTACTGCACGGTTGATGTGTCACATTACACTGAGACAAATTGGTTGTGTAAGTGCTATTAATTGAAAAGTGCTGTAGTGCTATATGTACATCGTCCATGATTGTGAGTCCATTATAGTGACATATTCCATTGTGATCCTACACAAGTGCAAAAGGACATGTCATTGGACATGCTGGGGTGAAGTGTCAGACAGTGCAGTGGGACAGGACTTGCCAATGAGTTAGTGAAAGACAATCACAAGACAGGCTGACAAGATAGACAGTGGTTTGCAGAACAGTGCTTGAGTACAGTTGTTGCAAGACTGGCATGTTACAAAGCGCAGGACCTTGGTAATAGGTGGCCATGTGGCAGGGACTAGTGCTTCCGGGTACTTTTACGTGTGAAGGTGATCTGTTCCTGGTCTTCATCTTCTGATGTATGTGTTGCCTCCTCTGCCCTTGCTGGTGGTGGTTGTGAAGGGGCAACACACACCTCAGTGTTTGTAGACGTGGAGTCAGACATCCCGGTAGCTGCTACCTGTGGGGGTCTTAAGGGCAGTACTGCTGCAAGGAGGATCTGCTGGTTCTGAAGAATAGCAGCCACATCACAATGGTAGGCAGCCAGGTCGGCCCTGAGGGGTTCAATGTAGCATTCGTGCACGCGTTGACAGGATTGCTGTTGTAGGTGTTGGGTCAACTGTATTACAACTGTGCTGATTTCCTTCAGCCTTTTTTCTTCTTCCTACAAGAAAGTTGTTCACCCTTGCATAGCTGCTTCCTGTTCTTCAGTTGACATCATGCACGAACGCACCCCTTCTGGGCTGGCTGCCATAGTTTGCATCCCCACCCGCACCTCCTTGGCCAGCTCCCGCTGTACTCCGACTACAGTTCTCTCAAAGCTGGTGCCAGTGTCGTCAGAGTCCTCAGCTGTATTGGAGCTGGCAGGTTGTACAATTGGGGTGGTGGGTGGATTCTCTGCGGTGGCTGCTTGTTTCTGTGCTCCTCCTTGTGACTGAAGGTGGGGTCTGAAGGGATCCAAGGACCTCTTGGAGGGTCTGGTGGCTGAAGTTTCTCAGCTCGTCATCCATGTCATCAGGGTAGTCCTGGACAGGCATATCTGCAGGAGATCCATCGTCCCATACAATGAAATACGGTACAATTAGTGTATCTGTGTTGTGGCATTTGTGATGTGAAATGCCTGCCTTGTGATGATTTTCACATTGTGATCTTGGTTCCTGTTCATTGATCCACTCTTTCAGATGGGCATTCTCCCAGGCCAAGGCCCCACCTGCATGTTACATGTATTGTGGTCAGTTAGTGGACTTGTCAGCATCATCTCCTCTAGGTGTTGGTTTTGGCCAAATTGTGAATTGCCACCTTCTTGTCCTACTCAACCCTCCCACTACTTCCATTCTCATGGTGAGACCTTTCACTGGCTGTGGGTGCTCTGATGGCACTAGCAGCACACTTAACAATCTGGACCTGCCCCAGTCTCTGATCTTTCACATCCACCTATATGTAGTTGAAATGTAGTGTATACTATGCATAGCATTGTTATGGCACACTATGGATGTCAGCATTGGTAATGTGTACAGCTGATGTTGGGGAATGTGTGGTACATTTGATTGCCCAGATAGTCGTAGCAGTGTCCTATTTCCTCCTCTGACTGTGCAGGTGTATCTCAGTGACCAGTTACATGTGTCCCCCCTTCAATGCTGTTGTCTGAGCAGTATGACATTTGGGATGTTGCATTGTGACCCAGGCACAGGATGGACCCTGACATATGTGGCATGGGTGTGACCTTAGTGCTGTGTACCTCCTAATGTTGATGACATTGGCTGATGTTTGCGGCAACTATGGGCATTCACATTTGACAGGACTGGAACATTTGTCTTGTTTCAGGGGATTGTTAACGTTGTCATCCTAAACCCTCTAATTTGGGTGTGTATGGTCCATGGGGACGTTACTGCCATTGGCTAATTGACCAGCACACACAGCGGAGGTGGTAGTGGCAACTGTTGTCAATGTTACATTCCAGTTGTCGGTATGGCTAGAGGTTGTTAATTGGGCCCTAGTTAATGTAGGGAGTATAGTGGCTGACGTGTGACAAGATGTCAGTTTGACGTTGTGCCCTTCCCTCCTGGCGTGGCTTTACCTGTGCTACATTGTTGGCATGGCAGCATACCCCCATGTAAAGGTTGTTGGTGTTGTGTAATGGTGTGCCCCGGGCCGTGTCCCTTTACCCATGCCACTCCATGTATATGATGACTTACATGCATTGTGTAGTAGGTATTCCCCCCCGCTGGCAGTTAACATTAGTGCATTTTAATTCCCAATGCGATTTACCCTGCATGTGCGTTGTCTCCTGGTAGTCTGCGCTGTCCTGTCCTTGAATCCCTGTGATGATCTCCTCAGGGATGACGGCTTCGACCATCTCCTCCATGTGGTCCAGGGCCTCCTGCGGTGCTGGACTCCCACCTCCAGTCTGCAGTGCTGCCTTCGTGTTCCTGGCCATCTTTTCCTTGGTCCTGCGCTTGCAGTCATGCCAGCGTTTCTTGCACTCGATGACTGTTCTGCGTACTTCTGCCACAATGTTAATCTTGTCAACAATTTGTTGCCATATTGCCTCTCTTCTACTGACTGGCAACTTTGAGGTGACAAACAGTTGGAGCTGGTGTTCGGTCACCTCCTTAACCAGAATTTCCTGCTCCTCTGCAGTGAAGCGACACTTTCTTTTCTTCTTCTCCCTATCGTGGGTCTTGTGTGGGTCCTCCTGGCTGGTTCCTGGTCTGTTGTCATCTTCCTGGGGTCTGTACAGGCATCTGGGATCCATTTTGGCTCTCCTCTGCTGAAATGGCTGTGTTTGCGGAGAGTTTTGACCCTATTGCGTAACAAAATGCTGCATATCCGGTTTGCAGTGCCGTAAATCGTCTCACAGTCATTTCCGCTGCGTTAATGTCGTTTTCCTTTACGACACGACGTGACGCTGCGGTGTGCGTCAAAGAAAATGACTCACACCTGTGATTTGTGCCGCTGTGTGACAAAGTATACATTTGATGCCCGCAAGGCACACAGAAATGGCGTTAGCCGGCGCTAATATTTTTGACGCAAAACTGCGTTGGTGCAGTTTTGCGTCAAAAAGTATAAATATGGCCCTTGGAGCGGAACAATTTTTTCACATGCAGGTATTTTTAATATCAGGAACACAGGTGAGACCTACAATGTGCGTCTTTGCTTTCGATTAAATTGATAAATGATATATATATATTCAGATGCTCAGTGTTTTCCATAAGGTTTGGAAGGTGTGACATACAAAATAGAGCATGGAAAGAATCAAGAACAATAGTGAAACAGAGAAAAGAATAGAAAAAGAGAAGACACACTTCACAAATTTAAAATACCAAGTTGAACTGCAACACAGTAGTCAATTTACATATGTCAACTTGTTTCAGCACAGCCTAAGACACTTCTTTTGATTAGACTGCCTCTCGTGTCTACTAGGTCAGGCAGGTCTAGAGTTGTTGTGGTCCGAGTAGCACTACTGTTTTTTATAATAGTTTTTTTTTTTTTTCATTTTCCTCAATTCATATGACACTGCATGCTAATAGTCCCTATTCAATTTCCAGCCTGTTTCTTCCAATGCAGTAGGGGTTGTGGGGTAAAGGAATGGTCACTTCCAGTGGGAAATTTATTTAATGTTACAGTGTTAGTACAGAACCTGTAACTTTGCATGAATGCTGGTGGAAGGAGGTCCATGGCACGATGGGCCTCTCATTTTAAGCTTGAATCCAAATCAGTGCCACTAGGAGCAACCGAGATCAAGAAGACATAGAGTGCTTCATTCAATCACTTCCATTTGATGCAGTAATTCTGGGCAAGAATAGACAGGACTGGTCTCACCACAGGTCTCCTCCCAGAAATCCAGTCCCAAGCTGTAGAGTCATTAGGGGCCAAAGAAGGAGCCAACTGGAGGCAATAGACAAATGGATGAGCACAGTGAGCTGGAATGTTGTGTGGTGTCGCCACAATGCCCAGATCCAGAGTGTCCTCTGGATTTCCTGATATCACTGAGGAGGCCAATCTCCATTCAGGACCCTGAAGGGTCGGACATCAGTGCCAAGTGGACAGCTAGCTGTGGATATTGGATTACTCATTCTCTTAAGTATAAGCACCCAGTTATGGTGGCTCAAGAGACGCAGATTCCACTATTAATGTCTCTGTGGAGCTTCTTAAATCTGGGCTGTCCTACTGATGAAGAATGTGATGGACAGGTCAGAAAGGCAAAGGGAGCCCTTTCACCTCTAGGGTCACTTTGTCAGGGGCCATCTGTTTTCTTGAAAAAAACTTGGAATAATTTCAATAGGCTGTATGGGAGATGCACCTATAGCTGCAATTGAAAGTACTCTCCGGCATACAAATGCTATCATGCCAAACAAATGCAATTAACGTATTTCTTTTAAAACCTTGTTGAAATAGACCAACCAACATCATCAGGACTTTGTTTTTTAAAAAAAGGCCCCTTTAGTTAGATCTTGATAAGAACACACATTAGAAAAGTACAATTTATGATAATGTCTTCTTTTGTTTTTTTAACAGTACTCTTGTATAATAGTTAGTAACACACACCTATTCCTGATGCTGGTCCTGATAAACATCTAAGTGGGGCTGAAATGTCAACAGGTTTTAACATCGTAGAGTCTGATTCAATGATGTTTAATAAGCAGCTGGGTAGTCTTCCTAAATGATTTGGAGTAGTGTGCCCTACATTTGTTTGTTTTGCCCCTTTGTGCTGTTTCATCGCTTGTTGTTCTTTTGCAGTTGTGAAAGTATTCTGTATTTTCTTGTATGTGTTGATTATGTTTTATATAGAAAGGCTGAATGGTGGGGCTCTGTATAGAGTTGATAGCTTGAATTACAAGAAAATAATTCTCTAAAATTATATGATAACTTTGTTTTAAATTCCATGTATGTTTCCTGAGTTTTCTAAAGAAATGTTTTTCTCTCATAAATTGTTTCAATATATTTTGTGTCTCTAGTAAGATCAGTGGACTACTACGTGTGTTGCATTACTGCATTATAATTACTATGAGTGTCAAGGGACAGCTTTATGTCTTTGTATTTAGTGTTGAATGGTGGGCCTCATTTGTATTCGGTATGGTATTACAGACACTGTTGCCCCTTTCGTACCACCCAAAGGGCACAATTTATCGTCATACTTTTTATTCCAGCATTACCTTTTATCGACCAAGTGGCTAATGTTACTGAAAATATGGAAAAAGGAGAAGGCCCACTTTAATGCAGAATCGTACATGGTTAGAGAATAGTCAGTGCTTTAAATGGAAAAATAGAAGTGCAGGTACTCTGTAATAGAGTACCTGCTTGTTTCTGAGAAGTGCCGGTACTCTCCAATTAAAAGTATCATGTTTTTCTTGAGATAAGCCGGTACTCTCCCTCTCAAAATAAAAAATAAAAATAAAAATAAAAAAGTGCTGGTACTCAGTACCGGAGAGTACCGGCCCATTTAAAGCACTGAGAAGAGTACAGGCCTAAAATGTTCTGGATGTCCAACTAGAGAGCCAAGGATAGAGAGGATGTTTGGGTAAAAGGACAGGGACGAGTAGAAACATTTATTTGTAATGCAGCTGGAAGTAGAACAACATGAAAGCTTGAGCCATAACTTGATAACACACTCACAGGGAGGGCGCACATTCTGATCCAGGTTCACAAGGCAAAGTTTACATTATGGTGGTTTTGGAAAGGGAACCCAATAAGCTTTGATGCTTGAAGGGCAGCAGCTGTGCAAGGGAGGATAGACAGAAATGTTTCCAAGCGTGGAGTTAGCTGAGGAAGGACATACTGATAGGCTTCAGAATGTGAGATCAATAGCACCGTGATTATTAGCAAATGTATCCACGACAGATGTGTAACCTTTGCTTTTCTGTAAATGCTTAATTAGATGCTTTCCCAAGAAGAAATATTGCTTTGTGCTAACGTAAGTAGAGATAAAAATGTACCAAGTAAGTACTTAAATCAATATGCATGACAAGTGATAAGACGCATGCAAGGTATTTTGAGACTATAAAAGATGGTGTTCGTCATGACAAAGTTGAGTGCGGTATCAGTCACTGAGCTGTGCTGCCCTCCCGGCCGTGATTCATAAATGATCATAATATTTGCTAAACAGAGTTGTGTCGTTTTTTCATTTCCTGACTCCACAACATCTGGCGAGCCAGCCAGGAGCCGTCTTCTCTTCCCAGGACTGCAACTGAAGGCGGCACTACCTGCACTGCCTGAATAGAACACTGCGCGCAAATCAGGTGTGCATACACCTGCCTATCCAAACAGACTGTCAGGGTTCCAGATGTTGCAGTCCTAAAGAGTGAGGAGAGGTTGGGCTTCATAGCGTATTATTTTTAATTGCATGATTCTTTTTGGCAACTATAATATGAGGGAATGCATGCATGATTTATGTAGGGTTTAAATGCAATGTTATGTTCTCATGCTACAAATGAATTGTAATTTCCCAGTCAGACTGGAAGACTAGCTAGTGGGTTTAAATGCAGTGTTATGTTGTTATGTTACAAATGAATTGTGATTTCCCTGTCAGACCGGAAGACTAGTATTACATTACCCAGGGGGGTAGCACCTGAAAGGGACATTCCCTTGGGAATGCCAAGCAGCTATCCTAGTTAGATCCGGAGCGTCAGAGTAGAAATAGTGAGGTGAACCGGGTAACAAGTGTGAGGTCTGACATGGTAAGAGATGGTCACTTTACCGGCGCCGCCAGACCTTGCTCTGAATGAGTCAGACACCAGGGTCACCAAATTCCCAGATTTAACACATCTGGAAGGCGTCTTTGAGGAAAAGCGACTGAGGCATCAGTGGGGAGTCTGACGTTTAGGTAAGGGGTTTGTCTCAGTTGACTTTGCCCTGAGCACGCTTAGACCCTTGGTTGCCAACCTGAAAAGTGCAACAGTAACAAATGGATGCATTTTATGCGGAATGAGAAAGAAGGAGGACAAAAAGAGTACAGTGTTTTATAATCTTAAAGGTCAAGGTATAGAGAAATGGCAGGTGTCCCCACCAGTTGTCACGCAGTCAGATATAAGTGAAGAGGAGAGGGTGTGAGATCTCTGCCATATTTTTGGCATCCCAATAGACACCCCTCAAGTGTCCCGTAAGTGGAGAATCATTAGTGTAGATAAAAACACAGGGGGCCAGAATAAAACATCCCAAAGTAAGTGAAGATTGATAATAAATCCCTATGAGTGAAGTTGATGATTCTCTGTGGCAGGAAACAAATACCATTGAGTTAAAAGTAGTATTTAAACGGGGTCACAGGCAACCCCCATGCCAATGCAACACCCAGCGGTCTGAAATAATAACACAGTCACCCCTCGTATTAGAGGCTCTTCTAGATGCATTTCTCACAAATATTTGTAATTTCACAACCTTAAACAATAAATGGCTCAACACATCCCCGGGCACCACAAGTAGTTATCTACATACATGATAACATTATAACACACATTGCGTCAGGTACTAATCCACTCAGACCCCCTATAAATTCACCCACCCCAGATATCGCCATAGAAGAGGTTTTGCACAGATTGGCGATAAGTATAGCTGACGTTCACCAATTAGGTCTCACAACAATATATGTAAAGGCAGGTAATACTGAGTAAGATTGTCCCTGCACTTCACTGCCATAGGTCAGCAACAGTGGTAAAGGCAAATACACATTAAGAAGAGAGACGAGAGATGAAAAGAGATACACAGTGCAGCAGCCAGACTGCAAGAGGTACGCATAGGAAACACACGTCCTGTGGGGACCATGGACACCCCTCTGGACAATATGATAAAAACGTTCCCTTCAAATAAAAAAGAATACCAAAATATTGTAAGCAGTGCCATAAAGACCCTGAGGATCACGCCCAACCTTGGCCACAGGAAGGAACATTTGATGAGGACATAGCTGAACACACATTTACTTACATTCGCTCAACGTATAAGAAAAAGAAGAGACAGAAAAGGGAAGCTATTCTGTCACTATGGCGGGTATTCTGTCATGAAAAGACAAAGGTGAAGTCAAACACACCTGAAGAGGCAGAGACGCAAACACAAACAGAACCCCCAGGAGAGTCTTTATTGGAACCCCCACCTTATTGTCTTTACCCTATCCAGCCAGCTGCAGGTTACCGGGATCCAGTTCGGGTTGAGCCTAAGGAGGAGATGTTAGAGACGCAGGGAGCTGAGGCAACCCCCACTCCCGTTCCATCAGCTCCTCGAGCCGACCCGGAACAGAGTGGGAGACACAGGCTAATAAGTGAGTTACAGCATACGGTGTGGCAGGCAGAGCGGTCCAGGAGCCTGGCATGTCATTCTTAGGCTTGGAGACACATCTGCAGACACTCTGAGAGAGTCAGCAGAGGAAGGGATAGAAGAGGGAGAAGAATGAGAGAGAGATGTAGAGACCCCACAATATGAGCAGCCCCCGGATGACTCACAGCGTACAACAGGGGCAGAAGATGATGAGGACTGGGACAATGGGTTTAATAGGAGTGCACACGAACAATGGGTTAACAGAAGGCTATATAACTTTTACCTGCGCCCTACATGAGAGGCGCAGGTGCCACAGATACTAAAGGGGGTCAATCCTAAAAACAAGGTCATATTTGACACCTATAGAGACAATAGAGCAAAAGGAGGGTAGCTATTATTGTCAACCCTTCTCAGATGAATTGGCGAGGTAGACCAGAAAGGAAGGGAAAAAGCCATGGCCCCGACGAGGGTCTTTTCAACCCTTTGATTTAGCGATTGCAGAAGATTGCATACGGCAGGGATGGGGTGACCCAGGTTGGAACTACCCCTTCATGGAAGAATGCCTTGCCGTCTGGGAGCAGTATACAATGGACAAACCAACTAAAGTGACATGCGTACTACACCAGATCCAAGGTTAAGCCTCAGGTTAGGAAGCCCTCAACCAATAACTCAGTTGCCCCTTATTGTTAAGGGAGGGTAGGTGCCAATATACATGCCATGGCCTCAGACGGACAAAGAGAATTTAAAGAGAGCACTGTCCCCTCTGTGTGAAGGTGCGGGCAAATAGAAAGGATGCTTTGAAAAACACACTGCCGGGGTCAACCTCGCTTCAGGCGATGTTAAAACCTTGCTCAGTTCATTAGTGGGAGACGAAGTAAACACAATTTTTGTAAGAGCAGGGTTCCCCCAAGGGACATTGATAAATACACAGTTTGAAGGATCATCTTTGAACAATGTCCGCCAACATGTTTGGGATGCACTTCGGCGGACTTATCCAGGTAACCAGACATTGAAGCCCTTATGGCAGAAAGTATAAAGCTGACTGAGGATATTGCAGAATTCATTACTATAATGAAAGAACGATGGGTGCAGGAAGTAGGATGTAACTGGGATAACATGGGAGGAAATGCAATTTTGTTTTATAATGTGTTAAAGCGAGGCCTTCCCACCGATATACAAGCAAGCTTAGATGGAGTGGTGGGAATAGAGGCTAAACCATGGCCTGAAATATAGGCCCATATAATACATTATTTTAAGCGATAACAAGAAAAGGACAAGTAAAGAATCGAACAGGCAGAAAGGGCCCCAGCTAAGTTGGTGCAACAAAAACTTAAGAAACTGAGTACAGAAGGGGCACTTGTGACTGCACCACCAACAACTGTCGCAACGCCAAAGCAGGTACAGGCACCAGGAGGACAACCAGTAAGTGATACGAGGAAGGGGCAGGAAAGCTTTCCAGAGAGCAAGGGTCGACGCAAGGAAAAATACAAAGAAGCTATAGGACAGGACAACAATGTTATTATTGCAGTAAGATGGGCCATTTGCAAGAGAATGCAGGGCCAGGAAAAACGATGAGAGAGCACAAGGTTGGAATACCTTGCAGGGGCAGGTGAGGCCTCAACAGGTGCATTGGGTGCCCCAGCATCAAGCAATACAGGAGCCCCCGCAGGGCCATCAAGCCCAGTGAGTTGCACCACAAGGGCCAATGTCGCAGGGCGGGCTTCAAAGTGTCAACAACACTACGGGAGGACAATCACAGGTTCAGGTGGGAGGGGTAACAGTGCAAGGAGGCAACCCATTTTATGTACCACCCCAAATATCCGGGGGGGACCCCAACTCAAAATGATAACCAATGAGAGAGCCAGCAGATGGCCACAGTGTGCCCAATACTATTGGTAACCCACAGGTCAGATGAGGAACCCACTGTGACGGTAGCCATAAAAGGTCACCCCTACAGGTTTTTAATTGACATTGGGGCCACCAAATCGTGTATAAAGGAAGGAACACTACCACTTTCCTGTAACTCAATCGACACACAGGGGTTTTCTGGAGCTGTGAGGAGGGTTCCATTCACCAAATCAGTAAGCATGATTGTGGGAGATACACAAATTGAAGGGCCACTATTATACTCCCCAGAGTCACTAGTCAATCTTCTTAGGAGAGACCTAATGAGCAAATTAAACATGACCATCTCCTTCCTGGAGGATGGGTCAATGGTATGCTACACACCAGGTGTCACACCGAGCAGAATACTGTCCCTCATAGCTCATCAGGAGCTAGGGCAGAAGGTCAAAGTAGTTCCTGTCGACACAGAGGCTTTTTTGTGAGGCATATATGCCTAGATAGCACACACACCAGCGCTTCAAGGGAAAACAGTGCAATTACCAAAGGAACTCCTGTTCAGACGTTACGAGCCTGTGGATCCCATAGTAGAACCTGAAATGATATTGGAAATATCAGCCCTTGAAATAAGATCAATATATGCCGTGCTAATGGTAGTTGACAGGAGACAGGAAATGTGGGCATCAATAGAGTTCACAGATCCCGGGGATAAATTAGGAGATAGATCAGACAAAGAAGTATTTGATGATTGCCCACGAATTGAGACAGTTGTATTTGAGATGGACATTGCCATTAGAGTGCAGTTGCAATACAGGACAGGACAGTGTCCAGACACACACAAGACAGAACAATAATAGAAAAAGATTTTGCAAAGGTTCCTGAAGTGTTGTGGACAAGGGTGTCATATGATGTGGGACTGATCAAAGGGGCTGAGCCTGCGAAAATTACTTTGAAACCTGGAGCAATACTGCCCAGGATATGTCAGTACCCCTTGTCCAAAGAGGCAGAGGAAGGCATCCTACCTACAATCCAAGAGTTACTTGAGCAGGGAGTAATATATGAGAAGGTTGACACCATGCAATACACCGTTTTTTTCGATACGCAAGGCCAAGGGAGGAACTTGGAGAATGATTCAGGATTTGCGCTCCCTAAATGATGTGGTAATACCAGAATTTCCAGTGGTACCCGACCCATCAGTCATACTGACAAACATTCCTAAATATGGCACTTATTTTTCTGTGGTCGATTTGAAAAATGCGTTTTTCAGCATTACATTGCATTCTGACAGTCAATATTTGACTGGATTTACATTTAGAGACACAATATTGCTACAGAAGGCTCCCACACGGCTTCTGTGAATACCTAAGCATTTTTAACAGGATAGTGAAAAAGTATTTAGCAAACACAAAATGAAAGAGTACTCTTTTACAATACGTGGATGATATCATGGTTTTTAGCACTACTGAAGACATACGTAGAGGCAACACATTTTGGTCTCCTCTGCATGCTTGCAGAAAAAGTTTACAAAGTGGGCAAAAATAAATAGCAATACGTGCAGACAGAGGTTCACTATTTGGGGCAGATAATATCCATGGATGGGAGGAGGGTGACACCGGACAGAGTAGAGAGCATCAGGAACATGCCTAAGCCCACAATCACAGCAGTTTTTAGGACTCTGCAATTATGTGAGGCAGTGGGTATTCGACTACGCCACTCTGACCGCACCACTTCTAACTGCCTTAAAGGAGTCCCACACAAATGCAAACAAAATCGACTGGACTGATGAAAGGGAGACATCCTTCCTGGAGCTAAAGAGAGCAATCACAAATGCTCCAGTGTTAGGTACACCTTATTATAATAAAACATTCCACCTCTTCTGTCACTGTAACAGAATGACAATGACAGCAGTACTAACTCAAAAGACATCCATGGGACACAAACCAAGGGCCTGATTTATACTTTTTTTGTGCTGCCTTTGTGTCATTTCTTGACTCAAAAGTGGCGCAAACTTACAAAATAAATTGTATTTTGTAAGTTTACTCACTTTTACGTCACAAAATGACACAAATGCAGTGCAAAAAAAGTATAAATCAGGGCCCAATTGCTTACTACATTTGGCTGCTGTATCTTGTCATAAAAGGGCATTATCCATGTGAGTAAGCACTGGCTACAGCAGCCTTTGCAGTCCAGAAAAACAATACCATAGTGGTGCCTTCTAGCATTCACAGGTGGGAAAGGAGGAAATTTCTTAAATCTAATGGATCCCCTGTAATGCATAAAGTTTATTGGGACAATTGATAAAGGCTTTAACGCTACCATCTAAGGTAGCAGTTATAAAATGGGCAGCATACACCAATCAGCAAGACCTTGTCTCCAGGGGTAATGCCTTGGCAGACTGGGCAGCAAAAGAAGCAGCTAAAACATCTCCAAATTATAGTGAACAAGATGAACACACATTAGGGATGATGACAAGCAGACAACAGAATGCTACTGAATTACCATCCGAATATATATAGACAGCACAATAACATTTACACGAATTGCAAGAACAAGCACTGCCTCATGAAAGGGAGCTGTAAGAACAGCGAGGGTGTATACAGTCACCAACAGATTTCATCTATAGGCAAGAAAGCACAGATAAACCAGTAATGCCACAGACACTGTTATATACAGCCCTAGAGCAACTACACCTCCCTGCACACACTGCCAAGGAACATGTTCTTGCTACGTTACAGACAGATTGGTTCATTCCACAAGTATCTGAAATTATTATTATGTATATTGCATAATGTGCAGTATGCCAACAATACAGCCCTAGACCCACACTAAAAGTAATTACCTCAACAATACTTGTACGACAGGCCCATTTAATAATCTACATTTGGATTTTGTCAACATGATTGACAGATCTAACAATTACAGATACCTTATTGTGGTGGTCTGCCCTTTCTCGAGGTGGATCGAGGCAGGATCCTGTGTACATAATGATGCTAAAGCAGCAGCCAATTTTCTGATAAGAGAGGTGATACCTAGGTGGCAAATCCCAGAAGCGATCAGCTCAGATAATGGCACCCACTTTGTTAATGCAATGTTTCGGCACATCTGCAGCTCTCTAGGAATAAAACATAAATTGTCATCTGTTTATCACCCCCAAAGTAATAGTGTAGTGGAACGCCTTAACTGCCTTTTAAAAAGCAAAATCAGTAAACTATGTGCTACACTGCAGAAAAACTGGCTATATTGCCTTCTCTAGCTTTATATGCCCTCAGAAACCAACCAGGAAGTGATCATCACTTGACCCCTCACCAGATAGCGACAGGGCGTCCTATGCCGACTCCCTTAACAATAGCTCGACAAAAAACAGATGCTCAAAAGAAAGCTGAAGTTTTAGGACAGGAGATGTTAGTTTTTTGTTTTTTTGTCTCTACAGGTATGTCTCAGTTCTTCTAATTGATATGAAAAGATGTGAGTAAATTCTTACTTTCCTTTCCTTCTATATGTTTTGAATACAGTGTACTGTTACACAAATATTTTCTGGAGGAGATTGTGTCTAGTCCTGATGAAGCGCCATGTGATCCGTTGAACGTTGTAAGGCGCAAAACATGTTGACTTTCCAGAGTGGTTAAAGTAATTGCACTTTTTCCCATCGTTACTCAGAGTGAAGGACCATTATTTTCCCTCACTCTACATGTGTTTTCAATCTTGACCGGCACCTCCTCGTACTAATAAATTTGGTTCCTTAGGGAGTGACCAAGCCAATTTTACCATTTTCTTTCTCTCCAGCTGTTTTTCTGTACTTTTTCCTTCCTCAGGATTTCTGGGAAAGAGGCCCCTACGAGGGTCCCGTCAGACATTGCAGTGCCAGTCTGCCGTGGAGCGAGCCCAATGATGAAACATGAGGGCACTTGCTTCTGAATTAATTTATACCTGAGATACTCAACGTTCTGTGAGTTCTTCTGTCTTCTGTGGAAGAGTTTACTGTAATATTGTGAATAGGGAGAGTGTACACTGGACCAATTAATCTCCCAGTCCCCCCCTCTTTTTTGATGATATATCAATTTTTGCTTCATTACAGAGGACAACATTTGTAAGATGTGTGTGGTCATAACTTCTTGCACAAGTGTCACCATCACCATTTAGGCCCTAATATACTTTTGGGTTGAAACGTGAGCTTCTGCCCATAATGGTATAACAAGCAGCATTGTGTTACTACGTGCATTAATACTGTACGTACCAAATTAATTTCCAAGGACAAATTTTCCAGGTGGAAACCGGAGGACTAAGTCCAGGAGAAAGGTTTGGCATTAGCACTGGTTTCCCCAATTTATGTTCCATTGCATGGGCATGTAGATGATTATTTTATAATCCGATGGTAATATGACAGTCCATTATTACTGAATATCGTATCACTGAAGGAATGTGTCCAATCACAAAGTGGGCCAAATGAACATGTAAACTGGGTGTAAAGAGTATCTAACAGACCACATTATCAGCCATTTTTCCTAATGAAAACACACATGCACCTGTCTGTAGTACTCAAACTAGCTGTGCATTTTCTGCCCTGCAGGAACTTTGTGTAAAGACCTGTAGGATTTTACTCTGTGATGAATGATTTCCATAGATTTCCATGCATACTCAGGAGCATTCTATGAATGCTCGAAATGTTTTTCTGCCGTGTATTTGCCCAAAAACAATTTTGAGCTTATTTATGCTACATAAAGCTATGGTGCAGATCTAAGAAAATTTAGAGCTGCGTTTGCGCAATTTGTTTCACGCCAAAGCAGTGCTAACTTAACAGCATATTTAGGTTTTGGTGCTAGAGCAGTCTAACATCAATTTTTTTGACTTAGTGTCATTTTTTGGAAGCACCACCTCATCTTGCATCGTTTAACAACAATGATATGCAAGGTAGGCGTTCCCTCCTAAAAAATGAAGCTAGGCCGCTTGTGTCAAATTTAGAACCCAATGGAAAAATGACGCACGGAAAGGACCAGCTCCAGAAAATGATGCTAAGTCCAATTAGCGTCAACATTTTAACGCCTGGTAAGACCAGGCGTTAAACTGAGACCCACAGACTACTTCATAAGGGAAACACACAGAAGGAGCATTGGAAAGGAACTGGATACCATGGAAGTGTTAATCCTACAGCTTGGCACCCATAGAAGATGACAGCGATGACGGCAAGTGTTACAAGCACTGTCACAGCAACCAGCAAATACCACCACAGCAGCCACAATTGCAGCGTAGAAGACGGAAGAGTATCTTTGGACAGCGTGCAAGCATCCTGGCCCTCAGGGAAGATGAGGTGATCAGACTCTACCGTCTAAGGCGGGTGTGCATTGTACGCCTGCTCCACCACATTGCACCAGATATCACAGCAAGAGTGCGGAGTTACACACCAATTCCACCCATGGCCAAAGTCCTGGCTGTTCTCCACTTGCTGGCATCAGGTTAAATCCAGACAACTGTGGCACAAGTGGGTGGGATCTCACAACCATCCTTCTCTGCCTTCCTCACAAAGGTTCTGGATGCCATCATCAGACTCACACCCCACCACATCTGGTTCCCCAACACCTAGGAACTGCAGCAGGAGACCAAGCATGTTTTTTTATCAGATTGCTGGCTTCCCGCATGTGCAATGGACTGCAATCATGTCCAACTTGTCCTTCCTGCAGCAGCTGAACACCTTTACAGGAACCGCAAACATACCCACTCCATCAATGTGCAGGCCATCGTGGACCACTGTGGAATTATCACAAACATCCTTGCAAAATATCTCAGAAGCGTCCATGATGTTTACATCTTCAGGCACTCCACTAAGAACCAACAATTCCAGGATGGACAATATGGCAACCGCCTATTTGTAGGTGAGATGCCACACAAATCATAACACACATAAAACACCAAACAATACAAACACAACCTCAAACATACATGGACAGGGAAACACAGATGTATAGACCACAACACATAAGCCACATGCCACACTACACTGCAAACAATGCACATCACCCTCACATATGTCCATATCCACAAGTCCCTGGCACCACCTGACTGACACATCAGTGGACGGACAGGTTGAGCAATGTCTCCTATGAAGACAAAAGCTGGATTCAAACAAATATGTGTCCACAGGTTTACAACAAAACACAGATCCTACACACATAAAACACTTACAAAGGAATCACTCTGCAATGTGATTTGCATTGGGAATTCAAATGTCAAATATCTCACACATTGGCACTGCCCCATATTTACCATGCTGCAGAAGTATCTATTGCCCCCTAGTGGTCCCATCACCATCTACATATCACCAAAATATGATAGATATACTCATAGAGTACAACTTTGCCTTGTGTGGTGCATTGTGCACACATTGAAATACAACATCATCATCAATGAAAGATCATGTGCAGGAATGGACACCACACAGCACACCAACAAACATATCGGTAAATCCCACATCTCCATACCATGATACAAGAGTATCAACAATGGACTGTGCCAGATGTACAACTGACAATGTAGAGGGAGAGGCCAGAAATGCACAAGAATGAGATTACAAGGAACTTAGCAGGGCTGGACTCCTGATGCAGGGCACTGATGAAAAGCACAGGATGCCCTGTCCTGTCCTATATCTGTCTGAAAAATCATGCATACATCACAATACATCCTATATAACTGCCCCACACTGGACATATGAACCTCATGCACATACACATGCCAGCCAGCAACTGCCAACCACAACACTTTGTGCAAGAGAGGTATTTCTAGGGCAAAGGGGTGGGATTCACATGTGACACACAAGGCCCTACACTTGTTACATGGCACACAACACACAAAATAGTACACATGTCTACTACATCACTGTTCTGCAGGTCTAAAGTGAAGGCACTCAGGGCCACTTGTCAGAAAAGACAGCATCTAAAGCAGTGCTACCTACCTTGGGCAAAGCAGACAGTGAACATTGTGATGGTGCTGGACAGGGGGTGCTGGCCAGGGTAACCCCTGCACTGCCCATGCTAAGTGCACCCTGCACCCTGTCTCCGCCAGCCTTTTCATGGCTGTGTTACAGCTATGAAATCGCTGGCAGAGAAGGGGGTTATAATCGTGAGGGCAGCGTTGCTTGCAGCGCTGCCCGCACCCCGTCTCTTCCAGCCTTTTCATGGCTGTGTTACAGCTATGAAATCGCTGGCAGAGAAGTGGGTTATAATCCTGAGGGCAGCGTTGCTTGCAGCGCTGCCCTGGCAGATTAGGACTGCCAGCACCGCCAGGCCGTCATGAAGTTGAAATCTAGTGGTGGTGACAGTCCGTAATATGGTGCTCAGACTGCAGCATTGGTGGCGGGCTGACCGCCACTGTAAACCTGGCAGTTCTTAGACCACCAGGTTGATAATGAGGCCCTAAGGGGCATATTTATACTCCGTTTGCGCCGGAATTGCGTCGTTTTTTTTGACGCAATTTCGACGCAAAACTAACTCCATATTTATACTTTGGCGTTAGACGCGTCTAGCGCCAAAATCCATGGAGTTTGCGTCATTTTTTAGCGTGGACACCTACTTTGCGTTAATGAGATGCAAGGTAGGCGTTCACGTCTAAAAAATCGACTCCGAGGCATGTGCGTCGGATTTATACTCCCGGGCAAAATTCACGCCCGGGAGTGGGCGGGTCAAAAAAAATGACGTACGGCCGCTTTTGCGCCGTTTTTTAGCGCCTGCAAAAGGCAGGCGTTAAGGGACCTGTGGGCTCTGAAGGAGCCCCGAGGTGCCCTCCCATGCCCCCAGGGACACCCCCTGTCACCCTTGCCCACCCCAGGAGGACACCCAAGGCTGGAGGGACCCATCCCAGGGACATTAAGGTAAGTTCAGGTAAGTGTTTTTTTTTTTTTTTTTGTGGCATAGGGGGGCCTGATTTGTGCCCCCCCACATGCCACTATGCCCAATGAGCATGCCCAGGGGACAGAAGTCCCCTGGGCATGGCCATTGGGCAAGGGGGCATGACTCCTGTCTTTGCTAAGACAGGAGTCATTTCTATGGGGGTTGGGAGTGAAAAAAAATGGCGCAAATCGGGTTGAGGCGAAAAAATTGCCTCAACCTGACTTGCCCCATTTCTTGACGCCCAAGCTCCATTTTCCCCTACACCGGCGCTGCCTGGTGTACGTCGTTTTTTTTAACGCACACCAGACGGCGCCGGCGGCTAACGCCGGCTAATGTCATTCAATAAATACGGTGCCCGCATGGCACTTCAGAATGGCGTTAGCCGGCGCTAATTTTTTTGACGCAAAACTGCGTTAGCGCAGTTTTGCGTCAAAAAGTATAAATATGGGCCTAAGTGTTTCACAGCATGGGCAGTGACACTTTGTAAACTTGATGCTGTGATTATTTGCCTAGTTGGCCCACAATAGTGTCTGCAAAAATGAGGCTAATGTGGTGCACGGAGGTTCTAGGGCCTTGTAAATTTGGTCCCCCGGCTCATATATAGAGAATACTGTACACATTTGGAATGGGTGAACTGTCAGACAAAAATTCCAGTTACAATCACCAAGCACCTAAGCCATAACCCATGATTGAGAAGTGCATCACTACAGACCAATGCAACCACACATCCAAACAGGAACACAAACAATACCAGATGTAAGTCTAATACACCACTCCGCTCAAAACTAATATACGCCATGGCACCCAGCAATTAACTAATGTGCATGATTGACACATGTTTTCACATTCCTTTGCAGCTGACCAAGGTCATGGCATTCAGCCATGGGTCATGACACCTTTTGGAAATCCTATAACAGATACAGAGCAGGCCTATCATGAAGCCCACATAAGGACCAGAAATGTAATGGAGCTGACATTTATCCTCCTTGAATCAAGGTTCAGGTGCTTACATTCTACAGGAGGAGTACAGTTCTATGCAACACCGCTTGTCTGCAAAATTATTCTTGTGTGTGCCATTTTGCACAACATTTGTCTACGTACACATGCCCCTTGAGATGAACAAGTAGATGTCCCCAATGAGGAGGGTTACAACAATGGTGTACATATGGAGAGGGGGGACAACAAAACACTGTGCAGAAGAGAACTAATTGTGCAAAACCTTTTCACATAGAACTGATCTCCAAGAATCACCATGTAAATAATTCAATAACATCACATAAACTCAGAATCTATATGCCGTACTCTTTTACACCATCACATACCAATTGTAACTTGCCCATATCTCAGAGGGCATGACTACACCTCAACCGTTGTAAACACCTTTGTGATATAGGCCCTACTTAAGAGGTCTTAGTGTATCCTTGTGCAACATTAGTGTAAAACAACTTACGCTAATGTGGTGCAACTATGCAAATATCTAAGCAGCAGAAACTCATAGTAGTGCAAGTCAGGCATTGTGCCACTTTGTAACACCGTGTGCCCTAAAATGCCTGCCACAGGCATTAAGTATACAAGGGGGTGTGCAGCCAAAATGGTGCATTGGAATCTAACAAAAACAACTGTGCCATATATTGTTGCTACTTTTGACACCTGCTCAGAGCAGCTGTTTAAAGGGGGCACACCATTGATACCAATGGAACCCTAAGTACTTTACATGGTAAAGGCCTAAATCTTAGCTCGGACCTTGAACAGTACATCAATTGTGTCAAATACCTCATAAACTATTGCCTCCTACCCTGTCCCATAGTGTGGAGTCTGTAAAATACAGCACACACATGGTTGTGGTAGGGGATGTTAAGGGGGGGAAAAAAAGTGGCCCTACACTGGCTTCTGCACCACTCTACTTTAATCCGCCCCATAGTCCGGAACAATAAACACCTCCTAAATAATTCACCACTATAATAATGTGTTGGTGGAGTGGAGGCATTGTCTGTAGCTAATACATTTTACATTGTTACACACATATCACACAAGTGTGTTGGCTTGACATATGCCTGTAGTAATCCAGGAAATACGTCTGAATTACAATATCACACGTGAGTACTGAGAACATACTTCTCAGTGCCACTCACATGTATTTGCAAGAGAGTGAAATACAGGGACCACTACACACAAATGTCTAGGTATAAGACTTGGAGGGTTGGTCAGCCATGGATCTGTTTGTGGACAGTCTCATCCTGAGCAGCTGCAAATATGTGAACTCACAAAAATCTTTTAGGTGGAGGGAGCCCACCACATTCCAGGTGCACCATGAAAGCCTGGAGCACACCCTTGTCCCATCACAGCAAGACTCATAAATGTCCGATACCAGGACTTGGGTTACCAAGCAGCTCGCTGTGCCCCTCCATTTCATATGGGTTACCTTAATCCCCAATTTCTGTCTTTGGGTCCAGAGGCTGTGCGGCAGTGTCCTCTAGGTGAAGAAGGCTCTGAGGGAATGGGACCACAAGTAAACAATGACTTGTCCGGCTCAGCTTTGATTAGTCGCAGCATGCAAAACTCATTTTTTAGCAAGCCCAGAAGCTGGTTGTGATTGGCTGGATTGAATGTCAGGTGGCATGAGGGTCAAGACACTGCAACCACCCTAAGAGGTGCTAGGGTGGCAGCATGGCAAAGGAGAATAGTGAAACACTTGAAGTGGAGGTGTGTTTCAAAACACATAACACCTAGCCTGGGGCATTGTCTTGATCCCCCGAATGTATCTTGGGACTCATGGGGAGATGAGAGGGGCTCGTGGGATCGTAAATGTGGCACTGGATATGCACCCAAAGTGTCTTGTGGTGGGCTGGGAGTAGGCTGTGATAACCATAAATTGGTAATTGGGAGCAAACTGAGACAGAGGATATGAGACACCAACTTGGTAAAGACATTCCAGTAAGAGGCTTGGTGGGATCCAGAAGGCGATAGTAACACATTCTAGTTCACAGTATGTTTGGTTGGGGCAACAGGCACTATGCACAGTTGGGGAGGCGGGCAGTTTGAAATCTGCAGCACAGTGTAGCAGTGAAGGGGGAGTGATGATTGCAGAGGGGTACTTGGATAGTTGTGTAGTGAATGTTCACGCAAGATACATACGGTGTCAACATAGCTGAGGCTATGAGGCAGTAGTAGTCAATGGGGTGGGTCTCACCATGATGGTGCAAGGGAAACAACTAAAAAGGGACAAATTGAAGGCTCTTGAATGGGACCTTTTGCCCCTTGAGGCCTGCTTACCTGATGAGGAGGGATCAGAAGGAGCCCACATCCTAGCTCTGGAGCAAATTTAATACTGAGACGTGGCCCAGGAAACTGTGAATATGCACCAAAGGGCAACACAGTACAACATCAATGTAATGGGTGAAACAACAGAAAAAATATTGGCCTGGCTGGAAAGGTATTAGGCAGTGGATAGAGGGGTTCCTGGGATCCAGAAGGAGTCAGAGGAACTTGCTTATAGTGGTCAAACCATAGCCCAAATGTTTGGCCACCACTGTGGAAAAATCGATTATGCAGGGTATTTCACCACAAAAAAACAAGCAGGCGAGCTCCTGGGTGACATCCCCCACCCACACCTCACTATAGAGGATAGGAAAGCGTTAGAATACGCACTTTCCCTAGAGAAAATTGTACGAGCCATCAGGGATGTGAAGCCTGTCAAAGCATCAGGGCGCAACAGGGTAACAATGGAACCCTATAAGTTGACAGACACTTAGCTTGCCTCACAACTGAAGCAGAAGTATGAGAAGAGCCAGAAGGGGTGAGTACATCTGTTACATCAGTGCCAGGCTTCCATAGTGGCCATCCACAAAGAAGGGAAGCCCAGGGAGGACAGTATCTGCATTCTGGGTCTACAGACAAGACCCAGTTAAAAAAAAAAAGACCTAACCAAGCATCCAAGGAATAATGACACCGATTCTTGGCAAATCATGTGAAACAATGGGAACTGATGAGACATGTCTTATGCAAACAAGCTGCCATTCCCCAGTATATGATAGGGCAAGCCTGACATCAAGTACTTCAAAGGCAACAACACATACTTGGCCATGGAATCACAAATGTGCAGGTGTATGTCTGAAGGGGACTGTGCATCACAGTGTAGATGATCCATCATGAGGATGGGAGATCACCACCCAATGACCCCTCAAACTCCTGAGTAGGCTACATTGACCCTTGCAACAGACAGGGGCCTGCTGATTGCACACAGTGAATTGAGCTGAGGTGACCACAGTCAACCAGTGTTCATACATGCACAATGGCCCTATATGGCCATTCAAATTGCAATAGGAGCACTGATGACTAGGGTGCCATCACTGCATGAGAGTACCCCTGCCGTACAGATTGTGTTCAGTTTCATCAATCTGCCAATAACATCTATGTTTGAGTAATGTATGTTGTTAACACAACATACCTAAATGTATCTACACATGTCCCAGATAGGTGGACTTGGCTTGCTGCTATCAATTTGCGAATGGACAAATGAGTACAATTTACATCATAAAATATGTATGTGTCACAGGATAACTTATAATTTATCATGACCAGTACAAATGTCCCCCCATTGTGAAACATGTTTTACTCAGATATGAGTACACATCTTTGGAACAATGGCCCTCATATTAGATAGCTGTATTTGAGATTTGGTATGTGTCTGAACCCTAAACACACTACTGTATCATGCAGCACTTATCAGACATGATACATATATTGTCACACAAAATACATGTCACATATATACCTACAATGACACGTCAGCACCCCATCTCCAACATGTTGCATGCATGGGGAACCATATGTATCATGTGTTGCTCTGCATCATTAAGTCTGCTCCTTTCAACACACCAGGTTGTGCACATATGTACACTCCTCACTTTTAAATGGCTAACGGGATCTTATTCTGACCTTAGTCAACAGCATGTTTTGCTAAAGATTTGTTAACGGTATGATATGCCTGAACATTTATTGCACATGGGCCTTCCCATCCTATGTTATGTATAGTAACGTACAGTCGGAATTATGGCATGACAATGTGGTAGACCCACAACATGAGTAGCATCCCATATGAACACTCAGTACACATGTATAAACATGTATGTGGTTAAGAGTCTTCATATACAGGCACATTTGCAGACTGTATCAGTCGTCACATGCATCACACGTACATACGTACATATGATAACACATTCCTATGTTACACAATAACATGCACACACATGTAGCTATACCATACACACTATATAGATGCATAGCCCCTGTAACAAGTAATCTGAATGTGGGTGCACTGTCAGCCTTTCCACTGAAATCCATGCATGGACATTATCACAAATTTTTACTCATACAGTACATTTCGATACAGCGCAAAGCACTAAAATGACGCCGGGCACCATGCGCATCTGAACTGTCTTCCTGTCTCAGCCTGTGGTAGGTAGCCATGTTTCCATGAGGGAGGGTACTTCCCGCTGTATGGACACCAGGGCATTTTGTATAGCTCCCGGCTTGTTATCTATCATACTGCTGCCACTTTGGGAGGGATATTGTTCAAGCCTCTGCCTCATGACAGCAGCTATGTCGGCCAGGTACTGCTAGAGTCCATGTAGTGGGTGCCTCTGATGGCAGCTGAGTTGTCTTTATTCGGACTGAGGCACCTCTGCACTCCTTCTAGGCTGCCTGCCATGGTCTCCATTCCCACCTGCACCTGCTGTGCCAGCTCCCGATGGACTTCTACCACTGTCCTCTGAAAGGTGATATCTGGGTCCTCAGAGTCCAGGGCTGTGGCAGGACTGGTTGGTGCTGTGTGTTGGTTGTTGGGTGGTTCATGTGGAGACCCTGCAACGCTGTGTGTACCCCCCTGCAACGCTGTGTGTACCCCCGTGACTGGAGGTGGTGTCTGGAAGGAACCTAGGATATCCTGAAGAGTCTCTTGATTGATGGTCGGTAGCTGGTCATCCATGTCATCTGTAAAATCTAGGACAGGCAGGTCAGCAGGAGGTAAGGCATCATCATTTGTAACGGAACAGTAAAATGTCAATTTTTGACTGTAGTGGCTGTTGACATGGCTCATCATTTACTTGCTACTGGTGGCTCAGTGACATGTTTTCAGACCACAGTTGTAGTTGTTTATTATGTGTGGCATTATGCATCACACATAGGACAACCTTACACAGTATTTGGTGCATTGATCCCACACCACCATATTCCTTGTAGGCCCCTTGTCACCCTGTGCATACTTAAAATGCCCCAGCTCCACTTCCTATGCCCCTTTGGACAATGCAACTGTGAGACTAATAGACTGGACTCTGCCATGGAAATTCCTCCTCCATCACCCCTCACCATTTTAAACCCCCTCCAATATTGAGCACTTAAATAAACACCCTTAAAGCACAAAACAATCTGGAGTCAGTCTGTGATTTCAAAATAGTGTATTAGCAATTACAGTGGCAAAATGCTCTTTCAAATGTAATGTCAACATACCTATGTCACACAGCTCTAGTCCATGAGGAAACAAAGCAGATGTCACACAGTGGGACCCACATCTGTGAAATCATAAGGGAAAGTGACAACTCAGTGACCATACACTGGGTGAATATGACAGACAGTAGTGAGGTAGTAGTTTTAAATTAGATGTAGCAGGCAGTTTTGTACTCTTACCTGTGTCTCACTGGAAGTATTGCAGGATCACCGTGTTCCTGTTGTCGATGTCCTCTTCTTCTGCTTCCTCCTCTTCACTGTCCACAGGCTCCAAAGCTGCCACAACACCTCCATCTGGACCATCCTTCTGCAGAAAAGGCACCTGCTGTCGCAAAGCCAAGTTGTGAAGCATTCAGCAGGCCACAATGATCTGGCACACCTTCTTTGGTGAGTAGAATAGGGAACCACCTGTCATATGGAGGCACCGGAACCTGGCCTTCAGGATGCCGAAGGTCTGCTCTATAATCCTCCTAGTTCGCCCATGGGCCTCATTGTAGCGTTCCTCTGCCCTTGTCCTGGGATTCCTCACTCTGGTCAGTAGCCATGACAGGTTGGGGTAACCAGAGTCACCTGCAAATGGCGAGGGACAACTGTTAGACACACACTGACTCATAAGGACATCCACAGACCCTGACAAATATTCCCACTGATTTGGGTCCAGGTGCTCACCTAAGAGCCACACCCGGTGCCTCTGTAGTTGCCCCATCACATAAGGTATGCTGCTATTCCGCAGGATGTAAGCATCATGCACTGAGTCAGGGACTTTTGCATTAACATGGGAGAAGTACTGGTCTGCCAAACACACCATCTGCACATTCATGGAATGGTAACTCTTCCGGTTTCTGTACACCTGTTCACTCCTGCGGGGGGACCAAGGCCACATGTGTCCCATCAATGGCACCTATGATGTTGGGGATATGTCCCAGGGCATAGAAGCCACCTTTCACTGTAGGCAAATCCTCCACCTGAGGGAAAACAATGTAACTCTGCATGTGTTTCAGCAGGGCAGACAACACTCAGGCCACAACACGTTGGAAAACATAGGCTGGGACAGCACTGATGCTATGGCCACTGTTTTTTTAAATAACCCACTTGCAAGGAAATGGAGTACTGACAGCACCTGCACTTGAGGGGGGATTCCTGTGGGATGGTGGATAGCTAACATCAGGTCTGGCTCCAACTGGGCACACAGTTCCTGGATTGTGGCACGATCAAGCCTGTAGGTGATGATCACATGTCTTTCCTCCATTGTCGACAGGTCCACCAGTGGTCTGTACACCGGAGGATGCCGCCATCTCCTCACATGCCCCAGGGGACGGTGCCTTTGGAGGAGAACAGTGAGCACAGAGTGAAGCAACTCTGAGGTACGTAAACACAGCTTACTCTGAAAACTATTCATAAATCGAAATTTGCCTGTATGTGTGTTTAGGCAAGGACTAGGTATGTGTGACGCAGTCAAAAATAAAGCCATGTGGGCCCCTAAAATGGCGGCTGCCTGACCTGTAATGTGGGACAAGGGGATATGAGGTAACAGCGCTGGCGTTGTACACAGTTGCGGTCGAAGACCGCGGCGCAATTCTGCATTGGTTAACATTGAACCCTATGGGTCCCAGGAGCCATTGACGGTACGCACCACCGCGGACGTGACAGCCATTTTCTGTCTGTTCAATCACTCGATACCTTATCTTCGACAGGAGAGGACCTACACTGCAAGTGCTGCTGTGACCTCAGTCTGGAAGGGACAATGGCTCGTGTGTCTGGGGAAAGGGCCCCTGCCTTCAGCATGGAGGAGTTGGAGAAACACGTGGATGGGGTCCTCCCCCAGTACACGCTACTCTACGGTCCTCCAGACAAACAGGTAAGTACACTGTGAGCATGCTGTATGGGCAATGCCTGTGTGGAGTGGGGTGGATGAAAGATAGGGGGGGAGAATGAGGCATGCATGAAACGACGGTGAGTGCATATGCGTCATGGCAAGGGTAGGGATGCGGGCCAATGACTGTGATGGTGCAATTGGTAATGACTTCTATTTTTCCTCTGTACAATTCCTGTAGGTCAGCGCCCACCTGAAAAAGGACATCTGGCGTGCCATCACCAAGGAAGTCCAGACCCTGGGTCTCTACCACAGACGGAGCACCCACTGCCGGAAAAGATGGGAGGACATTCGCCGCTGGAGCAAGAAGACGGCGGAGGCCCAGCTGAGGATGGCCTCCCAACGTGGGAGGGGTGCCCGTCGCACCATGACCCTCCTGATGTTCAGGATCCTGGCGGTGGCATACCCAGAGTTGGATGGGCGCTTGAGGGTATCACAGCAGCAACAAGGGGGCGAGTACACTCTCATTCAGCTGATTCAGTGCGCATTGTAGGTGTCTGGGTGGGGGAGGTGGGCTGTGGGTTCCCCTAGGCCAGGGCGAGTTTGCTAGTTAAGTTCCCTTCTTCATGCAGGCCCTGTGGCACCCCACCCCACCTGTGTACAGTGCCAACTACACCTAGTCAGGCTCCTGTGACATCCATGCGTGCAGAAATCTGCCATAGCCTTGTAAGCCATGTCCCAGGGATTGAATAGTGGACCGAAAGTGCGCAATGTAGTGCAGGGAGCTTCTGTGTCTGTCGTGTCCGCCAACGGTAGCAGTATTGCATGCACTGAACATGTCTTTTTTCTGCCTCCCCCCCCTTTTTGTGGTCTCCCTGTACTTGTGTGCATTAGCATCATCAGGTGGAGGAGCAGTGGCACCGGAGCAGGAGGACGCTGCATCCCACATGGCCCTGGAAGGCGAGACTACAGATTCCGAATTCACCAGTGGGACGGAGGGCGAGGGGAGCTCCACGGCAGGGACAGGAGCTTACACCAGCGAGACGGACTCCTCCTCTGATGGGAGCTCCCTTGCGGTAGCGGCCCCATCTGTGCCCCCCACATCTACAGGTACAGCGGCCACCCCCCTACCAGCACCGCCCTCCCAGCAGCCCCTCAGCCCTTGCCATGTGCCCGCTCACCCAGGAGGGTGGGCATCAGCTTCGCCCCAGGCACCTCAGCCCCTGCCCCTGTCACCCCTGCTGCCCTCAGTGAGGAGGCCATTGACCTCCGCAGGTCCCTCACTGTTGGGCAGTCTACCATTTGAATGCCATCCAGGGTGTAGAGAGGCAGTTGCAACAAACCAATACATACCTGGAGGGCATTCATTCTGGTCAGGCAGCCCTTCCGGGAGCTTTTCAGACTCTGGCCTCAGCACTGATGGCAGCCATTGTCCCTGACTCTAGCCTCCCCCCTCCAATTTCCTCCACCCACACCCACACCCCTGTACCTCAGCCTATCCCAAGCACATCATCAGACCAGCATGCACACACCTCAACACACAAGGGAAGCTCTGGCAAACATAAGCACCACACATCCCACAGGCACTCACGCAAGCATCACACACATGCAGACACACCAACATCCACTGCCTCCACTGTGTCCCCCTCCTCCTCGTCTCTCTCCTCCTTCCCTGTCTCGTCTCCACTCCCCCTGCATGCACTACATCCTCAGCCACTACGTCCATCACCAGCACACGCACCACCACACCCCGCTCACGTGCACTCACCACCCCCACTACCATTCACATATCCCCTGTGTCATCTCCCAGTGTGTCTGTGAGGCCACCTCCCAAGGTACACAAACGCAGCCACACACCCACCTAACAGCCATCCACCTCACGACAGCCTCAAGCCCAATCACCTTCACCCAAAGTCAGCAAACGGACACCTCCTACGACCACAACCTCTCCCTCCACTCCCAAACCCCCTCCAGCTACCCATCCCAGTGTTCCTAAGAAACTTTTCCTGGCCAGCCTTGACCTCTTTCCCTCACCTCCTCCACCCCTTCAGTCTCCTAGGGCCCGACTCTCCAGGTCCCAACCTAGCACCTCAGCCACAACATCGGCGGGACCAGTGGTGCCAGTAGTCACCGGATTATGGAGTGCACCAGGCAGCAGGGCAGGCAGTGTGGCAAGGAGCTAGAGCACGGACAGTCCCCCACTTGCCAAGCATAAAAAGTTGCCCAGTGACTGGCCGGAGAGGGGAAATAAACCAGCCACCAAAGCTGCTCCCAGGGGTACAGTTGGGAGTGTGGAGACAGCTGCGACACTATCCAAGGTGGGGAAGGTGCACAGCAAAACCGGCAAGTCTGGGAAGATCAGCACGGCGGACAAGACCGCCAGCAGCCACACTGCCCAGGAGAAGACCGCCAGCAGCAGCCCCGCTGCCCAGGAGGCGACCGGCAGCAGCCACACTGCCCAGGAGAAGACCGCCAGCAGCAGCACCGCTGCCCAGTAGGCGACCGCCAGCAGCCACCCTGCCCAGGGGAAGACCACCAGCAGCAGCCCCGCTGCCCAGGAGGTGACCGCCAGCAGCCACACTTCCCAGGAGAAGACCGCCAGCAGCAGCCACGCTGCCCAGGAGGCGACCGCCAGCAGCCCCGCTGCCCAGGAGAAGACCGCCAGCAGCAGCCCCGCTACCCAGGAGGCGACCGCAGACAGGACCGCCACCAGCTGAACCGCTGCCAAGGACACTGCTGCCACCAGCTGAACCGCTGCCAAGGACACCTCCGCCACAAGCACCGCTGCACAGGACACCGCCTCAACAAGCACCGCTGCACAGGACACCGCCGCCACAAGCACCGCTGAACAGAACACCGCCGCCACAAGCACCGCAGGCCAATGAGCGCCTAAAGCTCTGGCGCTACTGAGGCCGCCACGAGCAGGATGAAGCACTCTGGGCACAATATCCCCCCCAGAACCAGTGGAGAGATACATCCACTACCTCAGTCCTTGGCAGGATGAAGCACTCTGGGCACAATGCCCCCTCCAGAACCAGTGGAGAGATACATCCACTACCTCAGTCCTTGGCAGGATGAAGCACTCTGGGCACAATGCTCCCTCCAGAACCAATGGAGAGATACATCCACTACCTCAGTCCTTGCAGGATGAAGCACTCTAGGCACAATGCCCCCTCTAGAACCAGTGGAGAGATACATTCACTACCTCAGTCCTTGGCAGGATGAAGCACTCTGGGCACAATGCCCCCTCCAGAAACCAGCGGAGAATGTTATCCACTTGAGAGACTGTGGCTTTGCACTCCCCAGGATTGAACTCTGGGCATGGAGCCCCCTCATGGATCTGGCGTCATGCACTCAACCGGCTGAGGTGCCCACCCCCCTTCCCTTCCCCCTGAGGTGCTTGTTTTATTTCTAACTGATGCCCTGCAGTGTTCTCTTGTTCGGGTATCTTGTGTGGGCCTCGCCCATGCCTTTGGGGCCCAGAGATCAACGGACTATGATGGTGGAATCCCTTGGACTTGTGTTCTTGGTGTATATAATTGTATATAGTATAAATGTATATATTTGTAAATATTTTTGATGTATGTAATTGAATATATCACAGTTATTCGACTCATTTCCTTTTGTCCTTGCATTCTTCCAGGGGGGGATGGGGGGTGTAACTGTGATGTATCAATATGTATTAGCGTGTGTGTTGTAGTGGGTGAGGGTGGGGGTGGGGGTGGGGGTGTTGCGTGTGTGTGTCACTGTTTTTCCCTCCCCCCTCCCCTGTGTCGTAGGTGTAGTACTCACCTTTGTCTTCGCCGCCGGCGATCATGCTCCTGGTAGAGGAGCAGGAAGATAAAGGCTGGCAGAATCTGGAGGTCCGGTTCCATGGCGTCCTGGTTCCTCGTGGGGTGTGTAGAGGTGATCGTTTCCCCTTCGAAGTCCTGTTTCCGCCGTGTTTTTGTTCGGGGTGAATCCACCCCGGAAAAGGTGGCGGATTGGTGGGTTGTAATAGTGTGGGCGGTACATTGTCCTCCGCCTGTCTGTTGCCGGTTACCGCTGCGGTGTTTGTTTGTACCGCAGTGGCGGTCGGAGTATTAAAGTGGTTGTCTATGTTGGAGGTTTCCGCCACGGTCGTAATTACATTTTTTTTACCACCGGCCTGTTGGCGGTTTTACCGCCGCTTTAACACCGACCGCCAGGGTTGTAATGACCACCGTAGTCTTAAATCTGGGGCACCAACAATATCGAATTTGTGTTGTTTTACACGCACCTTCCAGGCAAAGTGGTTTGTGTGTAGGGGGATATTCCCAACGTGGTGTGAAGCCACAGTAAGTGGCTTAACACCACGTTGTGTATATGTTGGAGTGCATAGGGCCACCAGAGCGTCACTAAAATTGAGGGTCTGATGGCGAGGGGGCCGTTTGATTCTGGGCCTATGTGTCCCAATGCGACCCTTTTGCATGCATTCAGTGTGTCCTATGTGCCTCCCCCTTCTGCCATTTGTACAATTATAGAAAGTCCCCCTTTGCAACTTACCATGCATTTGTGGTAGGTCTAGGTACTCTGCACTGTCCTGCGATTCCAGTGGCCAGCTCCTCGGGGATGACTGCTGCCACCATCTCCTCTAGCTTATCCAGGTCCTCCTAGGGTGCGGGACTTCAACCTCCAGTCCGCAGTGCTGCCTTTTGGTTCCTGGGAAGCTTCTCTTTACTTCTGCGCTTGCAATCATGCCAGTGCTTCTTACAATTGGTGACAGTCCTCTTCATCTCTGCCACACTGCTGACTTTATCTACTATTGCCTCACATATAGCTTCTCTACTACCTATTGGCAATTTGGAGGTGGCGAAGAGCTGGTGTTGGTGCTCTGTCACCTCTCTGACCTAGATGTCATTCGCCTCCTCTCTAAAGTGCCACTTCCGCTTCCTCTTCTCCTTCTCTTGGGACATTGCTGGTCCCTCCTGGCTCGTACTATGTTCATTGGGATCTCTCTGGGGTCCCTCCTGCCCTGGATTCACCATCTTGTCTCCCAATATTTTTTTTCTTGCTTGTGCGTTTTTTTACGTTAATGCTGTTAAAAATGGCACTAACACATTTAGCGTAAAAAAACGTGCTGCATAACATTCTAACGCCACATTTACAGCCTTAGCATCATTTTTCTTTCCGGCATGTCGTAATAGTTAGCATCATGTTTTTTTACTCTAACCGCTCCTTAGCATCAAGGTGCATCATTTTTTGGCGCTAACGAAGGCTCTATGTTTCTTAAAGCCTTCCCGTTTTCTACAGCAAATATCATTCCAAAGAATTATTTCATCTGAAGGAGGCTGCTTGATTTAGTTCAATCTATCAGGTTTCCACTTACTTAATCAAAAGGAGTATCTTTGCCATCTCTCCCTTTGAGATTGGCCTCGGAGATGGAGGAGCTGCTAGGCGTTTAACAAGTCTCACTAATATTGTGGACCATTTGCATCCTAGGTGACTCCAGTTCACATTTTCCATCACAGAGACGAATTAAGTGCAAGGGCTCCTGTGTCCCCAGAGTACAATACACAGACAAAATGTGTTTCCGGTTTCACAACTCGCAGAACTTCATTTCCCTTCCTGACTTTGGCCCTCATTACAACATTGGTGGCAAAAGCCCCTTACCGCCGTGCAGAAGACCGCCAACACACCGCTGCGGCAGTGGAATTCCACCACGGTCATTATGACCCACTGATTGGAATCCGCCAAAATTGAGACACCCACAAAAGTTCGCCACACCTAAGGTCAGTGATAAACTGGCGAAAATAAAAGCTCCACCGTCACGCCAATAGAAATACGCCCACTCTATCACGAATCCACGCAGCGGTCTTTCAACTGCGGTATTCCATTGGCGGTACACACCGCCGTGCTCAAAATACACACACTCTTACAAAACACAGCCACATTGGACAAATCAAAATACACAAACCTAATACACATACACACACCACCCCCACACACCCATTACAATATAAAACACACCCCCACATCACCCACAAACCCCTACGACCAAAATACAGAAAGAAGGCCAGAGAGAGACACTACAAGCTACTGCCAAGCATCCACAGGCACACAATACCATCACCCACATAAATTCCACGCACCTCACACAACACACCACTAAATATCACCCCACTGATCACTACACACACCACCCCACACATCACCCACACCACCCCATGGCACGGCAAAGACACCCCAGGTTCTCTGAGGAGGAGCTCAGGGTCACGGTGGGGGAAATCGTCCTGGTAGAGCCACAGCTATTCGGATTACAGGTGCGGCACACCTCCATAGCTTGGAAGATGGAGCTATGGCGAAGAATAGTGGACAGGGTCAACGCAGTGTGACAACACCCAAGAAATAGGGATGACATCAGGAAGAGGTGGAACGACCTACGGGGTAAGGTGCGTTTCGTGGTCTCAAGACACCACCTTGCGGTTCAGCGGACTGGCGGTGGACCCCCACCTCCTCCCCCACAACTAACAACATCGGAGGAGCAAGTCTTGGTGATTTTGCATCCTGAGGGCCTCGCAGGAGTAGATGGAGGAATGGACTCTGGTAAGGCAATGCTTTACTACTATATCCCCCACCCTCCTGCATGCCAATACATACCCCCACCCTCGCCCTCACCCCATCCCTTTTACTCCTCACAAATGTCCCAATATCACAAACCACACATCCCAACACCAAGCCCTGCATGCAACAACAAAGCATGGACACCCATCACCAATGCATGGCCACTGCACATACCCATACACCCCCCTAAACCACCATCACACAAGGTCCCTCACAGGAATGCAAGCACTGGTGTACACGGTCACCCACCCATTGCACACCATGGCATACACAGATGCAATAAACATCCTTTTATACCCCTGCAGGACCCCTACCCAACGTCACCGGACAGGAGGGTCCACACATGTCCACACCACCAACAGAAGAGGCCCACAGTGATGACAGCAGCTCTGTCCAACTGGATCTAGATGACCAGCCCGGCCCATCTGGGACCTTGGGACAGTCGGTTCCCCTCACACAGTCACAGGCCACCACAGAGCTTACCCCCTCTGGAAACACCAGCACAGCACCCACCCAGCGGGCCCATACCTCTGTTCCCAGGACACGTCAATCAGCAGTGTGTCCACCACTACAGGGAACCCAAGCTAACCCACCACCCCAACAACAACAGGGACCTGTGGCAGTGGCAGTGGGCACACGGTCCAGGGGACAGAGGCCTAGGAACACAGGGGACCTGGGAGGGCTACTGTGTGACAGGGGGAGTACAGGCCCAGGGAACCCACTCTCCACGAGGCCCTCTCCAACATCATGGGAGCCTACCACCATTCCCAGGAGACGATGGCAACGGTACTGGCCAAGTTTCAGGAGACCTAGCGGCTGCAGGAGGAACAGTATTTGGGCTTCAGGGAGGAACTCAGATCCATCAATTCCACCCTGGGCATCATCGTAAGGGTGCTGAAGGAAGTCCTCAACAGCAGGAGGGACACTGTGGCACTACAAGGGGCCCCTGACACCAGCCTGGACGATGAACTGCCCACCACCTCTGCCGGCGCTAGTGGACAGGAGGCACCGCCACAGGACCACCACACCAGCACCCCACCACCTGCAGAGGGGGAAACACCCCACAAACAGTCCCTGAGATCCAGGACAAAGACAGAGAACGATGCCAAGACCCCCGCCAAGAAATGAGACCACCCTGATTGTCATCCTTCTGTCCCACCTTGTCACCCTGTCCATCCTCAAACTGCCCCAGCTCCACTTCCTATGCCCATTTGGGCAATGCACCTGTGAGACAAATCGACTGGACTCTGCCATGGACATTCCTCCACCATCACCCCTCACCATTTTACAGCACCCTCCAATATTGAGCACTTAAATAAACACCATTAAAGCACAAAACAATCTGGAGTCTGTCTGTGATTTCGAAATAGTGTATTAGCAATTACAGTGTCAAAATGGTCTTTCAATTGTAATGTCAACATACCTATGTCACACAGCTCTAGTCCATGAGGAAACAAAGCAGATGTCACACAGTGGGACCCACATCTGTGAAATTGTAAGGGAAAGTGACAACTCAGTGACCATACACTGGGTGAAAACAACAGACAGTAGAGAGGTAGTAGTGTTAAATTAGATGTAGCAGGCAGTTTTGTACTCTTACCTGTGTCTCACTGGAAGAATTGCAGGATCACCGTGTTCCTGTTGTCGATGTCCTCTTCTTCTGCTTCCTCGTCTTCACTGTCTACAGGCTCCACAGCTGCCACAACACCTCCATCTGGACCATCCTCTGCAGAAAAGGCACCTGTCGTCGCAAAGCTAAGTTGTGAAGCATACAGCAGGCCACGATGATCTGGCACACCTTCTTTGGTGAGTAGAATAGAGATCCACCTGTCATATTGAGGCACCTGAACCTGGCCTTCAGGAGGCCGAAGGTCCGCTCTATAATCCTCCTAGTTCGCCCATGGGCCTCATTGTAGCATTCCTCTGCCCTTGTCCTGGGATTCCTCACTGGGGTCAGTAGCCATGACAGGTTGGGGTAACCAGAGTCACCTGCAAATGGCGAGGGACAACTGTTAGACACACACTAACCTGTAGGGATATCCCCAGACCCAGGCAACCATTCCCACTGACTTGCTTCCAGGTGCTCACCTAATAGCCACACACGGTGCCTCTGGAGTTGACCCATCACATAAGGGATGCTGCTATTCCGCAGGATGTAAGTGTCATGCACTGAGCCAGGGAATTTGGCATTCACATAGGAGATGTACTGGTCTGCCAAACACACCATCTGCAAATTCCTCGAATGATAACTCTTCTGGTTCCTGTACAACTGTTCACTCCTGCGGGGGGGTACCAAAGCCACATGTGTCCCATCAATGGAACCTATGATGTTGGGGATATGTCCCAGGGCATAGAAATCACCTTTCACAGTAGGCAAATCCTCCACCTGAGGGAAAACGATGTAGCTCTGCATGTGTTTCAGCAGGGCAGACAACACTCTGGCCAACACTTTGGAATACATAGGCTGGGACATCCCTGATGCTATGGCCACTGTTGTTTGAAATGACCCACTTGCAAGGAAATGGAGTGCTGACAGCACCTGCACTAGAGGGGGGATTCCTGTGGGATGGCGGATAGCTAACATCAGATCTGGCTCCAACTGGGCACACAGTTCCAGGATTGTGGCACGATCAAGCCTGTAGGTGATGATCACATGTCTTTCCTCCATTGTCGACAGGTCCACCAGCGCTCTGTACACCGGAGGATGCCGCCATCTCCTCACATGTCCCAGCGGATGGTGCCTATGAAGGACAACAGCCAGCACAGAGTCAATTAACTCAGAGGTACGTACCCACAGCTTACACAGAACACGATTCATAATCCGAAATTTGCATGTATGAGTGTTGAAGCAAGGCCTAGGTATGTGTGACGCAGTTAAAAATTAAGCCATGTGGGCCCCTGAAATGGAGGCTGCCTGACCTGTAAAGTAGGACAATGGGATGTGAGGTAACTGCGCTGGCGTTGTACACCGTCGCCGTAGGCGGTCGAAGACCGCGGCGCAATTGTGCATTGGTTAACATTGGACCCCATGGGTCCCAGGAGCCAATGACGATGTACGCCGGCGGTGACGGTACGCACCGCCGCGGACGTGACTGCCATTTTCTATCTGTTCTTCGACAGGAGAGGACCTACACTGCAAGTGCTGCTGTGACCTCAGTCTGGAAGAGAAAATGGCTCGTGCGTCTGGGGAAAGGGCCCCTGCCTTCACCGCAGAGGAGCTGGAGAAACTTTAGAGACTTGAGAGACTGTGGCTTTGCACTCCGCAGGATTGAACAGTGGGCATGTGGCCCCCTCGTGGATTTGGCGTCGTGCACTCAACCGGCTGAGGTGCCCCCCTTTCCCTTCCCCCTGAGGTGCCTGTTTTATTGCTATCTGATGCCCTTGCAGTTTTTCTCCATCATGTTCGGGTACTGAGTGTGGGCCTCACCCATGCAGTGTGGGCCCAGTGTTCCACGGACTTCAATGGAGCAATACCTGGACTACTATTCTTGTTGTATATATTTGTTAATAGTGTATATATATTTTTGCGAACTGGATTTTAATATATTTAAATGGTTACACTCATTTCCTTTTGTCTTTGCATTCTTCCGGGGGGTTTAGGGGGTGTAGCTGTAATGTATCATCCTGTATTAGTGTGTGTGTTGTCGTGGGTGAGGGTGGGGGTGGGGGTGTTGCGTGTTGCGTGTGTGTGTGTCTGTTTTTTCCCTCCCCCCTCCCCTGGGTCGTAGGTGCAGTACTCACCGTGGTCTTCGCCGCCGGCGTTCGTGCTCCTGGTAGAGGAGCAAGAAGATAAGGGCAGGGAAAATGGCGTCCTGGTTCCTCATGGGGTATGTGGAGGGGAGTGTTTTCCCTTCGAAGCCCTGTTTCCGGCGTGCTTTTGTTCACGGTGAATCCGCCCCGGAAAAGGTGGCAGATTGGTAGGTTGTGATAGGGTGGGCGGTACATTGTCCTCCGCCTGTCTGTTGACGGTGACCGCTGCGCTGTTTGTTTGTACCGCCTTGGCGGTCGGAGTGTTAAAGTGGCTGTCTTTGTTGGCGGTTTCCGCCACGGTCGTGATTCCATTTGTTTTTCCGCCGGCCTGTTGGCGGTCTTACCGCCGCTTTAACACCGATCGCCAGGGTTGTAATGACCACCTTTATCTTTTGAATAATTTGTCTGTCACAGGCCCATGATCAATTCATCCCCGTCCTTTCTCAGTAAAGGGCATTGAGAGGGCACAGGAGGATTATGGTACACGATGATTTCAAAGTGCTATTTTTCTTTGGTGTTTGACACAAGGGTATCGTCGGGAAGAGTTCAGGGAACAAGCATTGGTAAAAAGCACATATACAAACATATTAGACGTGTTTTTTGTTTTGAGAATAACGTAAGGCCTCATTAAGAGTTTGGCGGTTGGAGGAGCCAACTGACAAACTCGTGGGGAGGACTCCACTGCCATAGTGGTGGCGTCCCCCCAAGCATAATACAATGATCCCGCTGGGCTGCCCGGCGAGAACATTCTATTACGCCGTTCCCGCAGGGCTGACCAGCTGGAACAGTGCTACGGTCTCGGCCTCGTCTCCATTAAGGAAGCGAAGGCCAATTCTGTAGCACACCAGCACCTTCAGAATGCTCACTGTCTAAAAAAGCAGACAGTGCGCATTCTAATGGGTGATGGGCAGGGGGCCCCCTACACTGCCCATGCCAAGGGGGCAACCCTGTGGCCCCTGGCACTGGCTTTCCACTAGCCTTTCGATGGCAGAGTGACCGCCATGGAAAGGTTGGTGGAAAACTGAGTCCTAATCAGCACAGTGGTGCTCAGTTCAGCGCCACCTTGGCTGAGTACAACTCAGACAACCGCCAGCCTTCTCTGGAATAATGCTCCTGACCGCGACGGTGGTCCCCTGGTGGGTCTGCCCTCCATGGTCGAAATTTGGAGGTAGCCTGGATTACAGCAGCCTGTCACACGAGTGTGGTGATCCTCAGCCACTCTCATAACGAGGTCCTTGGTCAGGAATGATTGGCCAAAACATGGTCAAATGTAAAGAATATATTGCCTGGTGAGCAACATTTAAAATTGCCTGCAGCCTTCACTTGTTAATGCAGTTTGGAAAAGATTATTAAAGGGCCCTCTTGGAACCCAAATGCCCTGGACCTGCGGTCAGACAATATTTGGCAAGTTGCATCAGCAGCAAGTATTGTACTTTGTAAGTGAAGTGTATGTGCAGCACACCAATTTTAAATGCCTTTTGTAACTTCTGGCCTGAAAATGTCTGGTCCCGTGCTAGTTCATTTAGGGTTAGAGGCCAATGTCTTGCCTTTAGGCAGAGCCTGCACTGAGCCCCAAGGTGAACTTATGCCCCATTCCTTTTGACAAAAATGAAATTTTACTTGTACATCACTTTTCCTCTGTTCCAGCTGCTTAGTACATTCCACTCAGCAATAATGATTTGTAGTTTCCAAAGCAGTTTCATCCTTAGTGTAGAGCCTCCTAAATTAAGCTTTATGTGCCTAGAGATGGTGTCCTTTACATCAAAGTTTTCTATTGTTGGTATAGAGTTATACAGCATTGGCTCTCATTGTCATGTAAACGAAGTCAATGGTGTAGTGATATCATCAGTGATCACATCAGTGATGTAATTTATGTTTTTGTCTGTAACATAATATAAAAAAATATGGGGTTTGAGTTATGTCAATCCTAATAATCAAAACTGGTAACAAAATCATTAGGTAAGTTAGGGGCTAAATTGTCTATAAACAGCCCCCCCCCCCACACTACCCTGTGGTTAAGGTGGGGATAGGCAGTGTACTTTCGGCCAAGCATTTAGAAAGGTAGCAGCGGGATCAAATGCATTTCCCCAACCATGTGCATGGTAGGACTACTGGGGATTGCCACCTGCTCCAGTTCTTCTTAGGACACATATTTGTGGGGGACGGGAGAAGTGACAGCTGCCCTGGAGCTATGCATACAGTGCTGTGACCCAGCTGGCAGATGTCCTTTATCTCCTTCACCCACATATAAGAAGTATGATTCTAGACAAGGACAACTGCCAGGGACAGAGGAGGTATATGAAGAGGGGTTTCTCTACATGGAAAATGCTCTCTATGTGAACAAGAAAGGGGAAATTCAAAGTACCTTTAATGCCAAGACTGACGATTGACCAGCCTACACCATTACACAGACTGAGGACTAGGACTGAGTGACACATACGGAGAAAAAAACAAAATTATAGTCTCCACTTGAATGTTTCGGTGGAGAAATCTGAACATCTAGGCTAATCATAGCTTCAGCATTTTTTGTGGATCTGCTCTTGGGAGCCCCAGGTGTGGACTCATCAATGCATTTTACAAACTGCCTTCAATCTCCTACTCATCACACAGAAAACCATGTTCAGAAAAACACTCTACATTACATCATATGAAGGGTCAACCTACGAATTTAACAACATATGTATTTGATCCACCACTGATATCCTCCTTACAAAAACTACCCAGTCCAAACCCTCCTCTGATAAATTATGCTATCTTATGCAGGACTTGTGATGTCTGGTTTGTCTCCCTTGGTAGCCTGGACCTGTCCTTGTTCTGGTTCATCCTATATCCTTCATCCTTCATCCTTCATCCTTCCAGAGATCAGGACAGAACGACATAACCGCACAAAACACCCTTAAAAGCTGGTAACTTGTATTTTACTGGTTGTTCTCTATGGTTTCTGTGACCCCATAATTCCACTCCTTTGTCCGGCTGCTCTGTCACTTTGTTTGTCTCACTCTTTGGTGACCCACAATTTGCATTTTTATTTAATAATTTAATATCCTGCACACACCCCAGAAAGCCATCTAGCTTTGTTGAACCAGAACAACAATTTACAATACAATCATAGATAATGCTACATAAAACAACAAAATATAAAGAGTTCAGTAAAAATTAGATACTGAGGCATCAACCCTAATATCTATCTATCTATCTATCTATCTATCTATCTATCTATCTATCTATCTATCTATCTATCTATCTATCTATCTATCTATCTATATGCCTTTTATGATACAGCTGAAATACTTAGCAGACGCTATTTCAATTTATGTTTAAACAGAACAAAAAGGGAATAAGACTCTATAGTGCAGAACCAGGCATGCTGAGTATTTTAGAGACTGGCATAGCCATGGTGCTGTGACCCCTAATGCAAGCAAGAAAAATGTGCCTCCATACATTGTGGTTAGGTAGTAGAAGAAGGCCACAATTGAGGTACAGAGGTCCCCCCTATATCACTGGACCATGGTGTGACTACACCAAACAGCACTAATAAAAGCTATGGCCCTGCTAGAAAGTGTGCACATATTTCAATGATATTGTTGGGCAGGATACTCCTAGATTATCTAGATGCCTGAGCAACCGAGGAGAGTGTTCTATCGCCTGTGCAATACAGATTTAGACATGGTTTGGTGCTATAGATCTGTGCCTGAATTTCTATCTTTTGTATAAATAGTATGGGCGGATTAAAGGTGGTTGCCTGTACCTTGCCTTCATGGACCTCAGCGCAGCATTTGATAATGTTGACAGAGGGAGACTCTGGTTAAAGCTGTTGACTTTGGGAGTGGAGGCAAGGTTAGTGAACATCCCTTGTCAATTGCATGAGGAGGTTGTCGGGTATATTTGTTATGGACCAAAAGATGAATGTACTACTCCAATTAACATCAGTAAGGGAGTATGGCAAAGCTGTGTCCTCACCACATTTTTGTTCAGCCTTTGTATTAATGACCTGGACCAGCACCTGTTGAAGATAACAGCTGACCCACCCAAGGGCGGGGGTTAAGAGGTGTACCCATACTCATGTATGCAGGCGATTGTGTACTAATGTCCAGAAGGGGTATTGGCCTGCAGAGGCTGCCAAAGGGGTTTGTGGAGTTCATGGATTCACCAGGGCTTCAAACTAATAAGCCCAAAACCATTTACTATGATATGTGGGAGACCTAAAGGTACAAGAAGATCTTTTCAGATACAGAACACCAAATTATAGACAGTAAGCACATTCCTGTATCTTAGGCTCCTATTCGACAACAAATGTAACTGGAAGCATCTTTTTAAAGTTATACGCACCTAACTTGATCAAAATATTGTGTCTATCTTTAAGTTTACTAAGAAGCTGGGGTCATCTCCTTTGGGTGGGATTTTAAATATCTAGAAGGATAGATGCACTGCGACGGCCACCTATGGAGCAGGCATGTTGGGATAGCAAGACCTAGTATTGTTACAATCTGCTGAAAATATTTTTCTCCGTAAGTTATTACGGTTACTGGGATGTGTACCTGCCACCATGTGTCAGGAAGAGGGAGCATATATCTATGCGACACTGTTAAGCTAGTGCCAATCATGCTATGACTGTCTACCTGGTACCCCCTGAAGTCGCACTGAAAAGAGCAGTGATTAAGGACTGCTTGACCCTTGATAAGGCCTGTAATATTCAGTGGGTGCAGTTTGTTGAAGATCAACTGACTGAAATAGGCCACCAATAGCTTTTTGATTGACTGTCAAAAAAGCACATCTGGACCATATGCGAAAGGAGGGGGAGGGCATGGAAAAAGGGCAGTATGAATGCATGCTATTCTGGTGACGACTAGTGACACAGAACCTTATTTATGTATAATTCCTAGTGCACAGTGTTTTTATTTGGTAAGGTTTCAGGGTGCATCTCCTGGCTTCATATCCAGCATCTGCCCAACGAGATAATGATCTGGTAGTATGCCCATGTGACTCATACAGTCATAATTACACTTCTTCTTCTTTTGTGGCCTTTATAGTGCACCAAGAAAATCTATACTCGTGCCCTTGTCAGGGCTATAAATGTTACACAATGCAGACCAGTATTGTTATCTGCAACTGCTGCAAACAGAGTTCGTTTGTTGCACAGTTTATAGAAATATCGCAGCCTGTGTTAAGCTCCGCAGAATTGTGGGCCAATAATGCCTTTGACAGCTCTCTACTGCAATATGAACAATGTAATTCTTGTCTCTATTTCATCTCTCAATGTGATAGGACGTATATATTATGTGGACCTGGGTGACTATAGTTTTAGCATCATATATTGTTATTGTATTCATTTTAATTTGGATGTGCAGGTTTTTAGTTCAAATGCTTATCTAGTTCTAGCTTATCAATGTGAAGCATCTTTTTATTATTCATTGTTTTTGCTGTAATAATTGCTGCTATATTTGCCTATGCACTGTTTGTATATTAATTGTAATATGCACTTAAGATACTGTATTTGCACTTTACTTTTATAGTTATCTAACCGAATAAAGTTTTATATTTCTACTACTACTTCAATGATATTGATTTATTGCTGGTGTTTTCTCTTCACTCTCATAAACATCTTGCTATTCTTGCTTGAGACTCAAGGCACTCTCCCTCTCATCCGTATCTTCTTTCATTCTCAACACACCCTGCTTCTGTCTCTAACTGCCATACATCTTTGTCTATCTCTATTCTGCAATCATGCTAACCTAGTTCCCCTTTTACAACCCATCACATTGTTCCCTCTCACATTCTTCTTTCTGCTTCTAACGTTATACACCCCTCATATCTTTCACTTCAGCTTTGTCTGTCACCCCTAATTTACTTCAGCATGCTTTTCTCCTAGTATGACATTCTAATTGTTTGAAATCTCTTTCACTCAATAACCCAGCTCTATTCTTTGTACTTCCTATGTCACTTTGTTCTATTGCTCCACTCCATCGTTCTTTACCTTTTCTCTCTACCCTTTCTTTTTCTCTCATGCTACGACTCAGATGACTTCCTCTCACCTTACGTCTTAGTTCACTCTTTCTCTGTCAGTTACTTACTTCTCTTTGCCCCATTCTCTTACATTTACACTTTGTTCTTTTCCTCTTCCACCCTATCAGCTCCTGGTGTTTCTCTCACCCATTAGTCTACTCTCTCTCTCTTCTCAACCATATCACCTATCCTTTTCTCATGGTATCACTGGTATACTTCCTGTGCCACCCTAGCTATGTTCTCTCTTTTTCTTTCACCTCATTAGTCTGTTCTCTTCTTCTCCTACATCTTTTCATTCTTTGTTTTACTCTCTCTCATCCTACCATTTCCTGCGTGTCTCTCAAGCTATGATTTTTTACTCCATTTCTCTCATTATGACTTAGGGCCTTATTACGAGTCCAAGTACTGCCAGCCTCATGGTGATGGTCAGACCACCGCAACTGTGGCGGTCCGACCGTCACATTACAACCCTTGTGGTCGGACCGCCAGGGAATGGCCGTCCCCGCCGGGAACATTGTTCCCGACGGTCCCACAGCGGTCTGAGTAGTACTTAGCCAGGGCTGCACAGAGTTCAGCACCACCTGGCTGATTACAACTCTACTTACCGCCAGCCTTTCCATGGCGAACTGACCGCCATAGAAAGGCTAGCGGTAAGCCAGTGCTGGGGGCCCACTCCCCACCACTCTCGGAATGCACACTGTCTGCTTTGCTGGGAGGCACCCTGTGCGACTGCATTGGCCTCTGCTCTATTTGGAGCCAAGACCTTGGTGTCCGCCGGTCACCCCAGTGGAAACCTTGTAATGGGGCTGCTGGGGAGACTGCCAGCTCCGCGGAGGTCTCCTCACCGTGAATCTGGCAGTCGGCTTGTCCGACCGCCAGCCTCATACTGAGGCCCTTAGTTTTTTCTATCTCTCACACCATATACTCTATACTCATCCTCTCTCCCACCTATCAGTTAGCTTCTTTCTATACACCTTATCACTCTGATCTACTTTTCTCTTCTCAGCCATCGCCTGTTTAGTCTCTTCTTTTCTTCCCCTGTCTCTTTGTTCCTTACTTTCTCATCATTCATCACCATACGTTTTAAGTCATCACTTTCTTTCTCTCAGACATTTTGTCTATCACACATTCCAGACTCATTTATTATAAATAAATACACTTATTTTAACCTGCAGCCATTAGTAATGGAAGTCAGAATTTCTTAAGTTTTTAAGGTATATTGGGAAATTCTATGTGGCCTACTGGAAAAAAAGAGAATGATGCAAGTTTATCTTTACACTTTCTTTGCCAAGACCCACACAGCCAAAAATTACGAACCTCTGGACTATGCCAGAAGGTTAACACCATAAAGTTAGAAGCGACTGCAGCTCTGTCTTGTTAACAGCTGATTTTGGGAGGCTGGTAGTGAGTGGGGAGGGTTCAGATTGTGGTTATGTTGTGCAGATTCATGGAGTGCACTATTACCCATGAGGGTATCATGGAGCTGAACAGGTGTGAATCTAGCCAAACCAAAGGCCTAGTGGGACTACTCAAAAAGCCAGGTCCTCAGCTTCTTGGGAAATTCAAGAAGTGAGGAGGAGGCACTTATGTGCAGTGGTGTTTGTAAAAAGTAGATGTGACTGTTCAGGAATGCTCGGCTAGTTTTATGTAGTGCCTTGAAGGTGTGGTGAGGAGTTTGATTTGTGCTTCTTTGTGTTTGGAGAGTCAGCTGATCTCCTTCAGTTGTGGTCTGTGATGTGATTTTGGTGTCCAACTTCTGAATGGTCTGCAGACTTCTGGTGAGTTTCTTGCTGATTCCGTCATGGAGGGTGTTCTCGTAGTCCAGCTTCCGTGTAACAAGGGAGTATGTGACAGTTTTCTGGGTGTGATTGGGTGCCATTTTAAAATCTTCCTCAGCATCTTTAGAGTATTTAAGCATGAGTTGGTGACAGGGTTGACTTAGGTGGTCATGTTGAGTTTGCTGTCGATGATGATTCTGAGGTTCTTGGCATGGGTGGTGGGGGTGGTTGTCAGTTATAGCTCTGTCAGCCACCAGGTAGTCTCATGATAAAACCAGATAGACCAGATCATGATTTTGGTCTTATTCGTGTTCCACTTCAGATAGTTGGTCTTCATCCAGTGGGTGAAATCAGTCACGCAGGAATTGAACTTCATCCAGGTACTTAGCATCTTGTCCGTGAGGGAGAGAATGAGTTGCATGCCATCTACTTATGAGAGAATGCTAATGTTGTGAGAGTGAATGATGCAAGCTAGATGGATCAAATATGCATTGAAGAGGGTCAAGCACAGAGAGGATCCTTGCAAAACTCTGTAGATGAGGTCACAGGAGTCTGAGGGTACAATTCCAAGCTGACTGACTGCATCCTTTCACTCAGTAGGAGCAGATTCATCGGAGTGCTTGTCCTTAGATTCCAATGTTGAGTAGGCATTGGATGAGGAAGGGGTGAGAGACTGTGACAAGCACCAGGGAGAGAGCCAGGAAAATGAGGGTAGCTGTGTCTTCTCTATCAAGAGGCATGTCGATAACATCTGTGGCAGTAGTGAGGGCAATTCTTGTACTGTGGTTGGGTCTGAAAGCAGGCTGAGTGGTGTTAGAGAGTTGGTGGTCCTTGAGGTATTCAGTGAGGTGTCTGTTGATGATTCTTAGAAATGGGGTCTTTGGTTAACATTCAGGTTACCCCTGTTCAAGCAAGGACCCTCACTCTAGTCAGGGTAAAAGAGAATCACCCTCAGCTAACCCCTGCTTACCCCCTTGGTATCTTGGCAGAGCAGTAGGCTTAACTTCAGAGTGCTAGGTGTAAAGTATTTGTACCAACACACACAGTAACTTAATGAAAACACTACAAAATGACACAACACCAGTTTAGAAAAATAGGAAATATTTATCTAAACAAAACAAGACCAAAACGACAAAAATCTTACATACACAACTCAGGTTATGAATTTTTAAAGATTAAACTCAAAAATAGCGCTTAGAAACACAAAATGCTTCGATAAGGTGTTAACACGGCGTCATAACGGAGTCGTTCCCAACAATCCGACACCAGCGGCACCGGACATGGAGTCGCGTAGACTCCCAGGTACAGTACCTTGGTGAAGAAATTAAAATGAGCCAATGCGCGAAGTCGGGGATCGCGGCGTCTGTGCAAAACGTTGAATCCGCGCACTTCAAGCGGCGTCGGTCACGACGTGGTACGGCGACTTCCACGGAGTCGCAGACTTAGGTGGGGCTGCAGTGATGTCGGGCCTGCGAAGGTCGTCGCGTTCCAGCAAAGATCACGGAGTCGGTTGCAGGCGGCGGCACCGGATTCAGCAGCGGCGTCGATCCAAAGTCGTCCGAAATCGATTTCCTTGAATTTCTACCAGCTTTCCTTTCAAGGGCCCAGGGACTGCATAGGGCACCACTTGTCAGGGCAGGGGTCTCTCCAGAGACTCCAGGTGCTGGTAGAGAGAAGTCTTTGCTGTCCCTGAGACTTCAAACAACAGGAGGCAAGCTCTAAATCAAGCCCTTGGAGATTTCTTCACAAGATGGAAGGCACACAAAGTCCAGTCTTTGCCCTCTTACTCTGGCAGAAGCAACAACTGCAGGATAACTCCACAAAGCACAGTCACAGGCAGGGTAGCTCTTCTTCCTCAGCTCTTCAGCTCTTCTCCAGGCAGAGGTTCCTCTTGTTTCCAGAAGTGTTCTAAAGTCTGTGGTTTTGGGTGCCCTTCTTATACCCAATTTCTCCTTTGAAGTAGGCCTACTTCAAAGTAAAGTCTCTTTTGATTGTGAAATCCTGCCTTTCCCAGGCCAGGCCCCAGACACTCACCAGGGGATCGGAGTCGGCATTGTGTGAGGAAAGGCACAGCTCTTTCAGGTGTGACCACTCCTCTCCTCCCTCCTAGCACAGATGGCTCATCAGGAAATGCAGACTACACCCCAGCTCCCTTTGTGTCACTGTCTAGTGTGAGGTACAACCACACCAACTGTCAAACTTACCCAGACAGGGAATCCACAAACAGGCAGAGTCACAGAAATGGTATGAGCAAGAAAATGCTCACTTTCTAAAAGTGGCATTTTCAAACACACAATCTTAAAATCAACTTTACTAAAAGGTGTATTTTTTAATTCTGAGCTCAGAGACCCCAAACTCCACATGTCCATCCGCTCCCAAAGGGAATCTTCGCTTTAATCAGATTTAAAGGTAGCCCTCATGTTAACCTATGAGAGGGACAGGCCCTGCAACAGTGAAAAACGAATTTAGCAAGATTTCACTGTCAGGACATATACAGCACATTACTATATGTCCCACCTTAACCATACACTGCACCCTGCCCTTGGGGCTACCTAGGGCCTACCTTAGGGGTGCCTTACATGTACGAAAAGGGAAGGTTTAGGCCTGGCAAGTGGGTACACTTGCCAAGTCGAATTTACAGTTAAAAGTGAACACACAGACACTACAATGGCAGGTCTGAGACATGTTTACAGAGCTACTTATGTGGGTGGCACAACTAGTGCTGCAGTTCCACTAGTAGCATTTGATTTACAGGCCCTGGCACCTCGTGCACTTAACTAGGGACTTACTAGTAAATCAAATATGCCAATCATGGATAAACCAATTACATACAATTTTACACAGAGAGCATATGCACTTTAGCACTGGTTAGCAGTGGTAAAGTGTTCAGAGTTCAAAAGCCAACAGTAGCAGGTACATTGGTCTGTAGTTGGTGAGTGTTGCAGGGTCCACGGGATGTTTCTACAGCAACTAGAGGTTCCAATGGAGCCCCTGAGTAGATGGAATTCAGGGTGGTGGCAATTTCTTATGGGGTGATGATGGCTGTGTGGCTAACATTGGTTCTTTGGATAAGAATGAGAGGCATTTGGCGAGGTCTGTTGGGTCAAGTTGCTGTAAATGGCAGCAATTTTGTTGCTGAATCACTGTGCGAGATTAATGCAGAGGTCCTGCAAGGGGGTGATTGAGCTGAATGCGTCCACTGCTGAGGTGAAATCCATCATGATGGCAAAGAGGTTTTTGATGGCAAAGAGGTTTTTGCTTCTATTTGTGCTGGCATTGATATAGTCTACCAAAGTGGCACATTTGGTTGTCTGGATCATTTGGTAGTAGTGTCTCAGGACGGATTTGAAAGTGCACCTGTCTGCATTGTCTTGGCTCATTCTACATTTGTGCTCTAGTTGTTTACAATGCTGTTTCATCAGCCTGCATTATTCTATGTAAAAAGTAGGCTGGGGTTTAGATCTTGTTGTACTGCTGTGTTTGAGGGGGACAGAGAGTTGGTGCAGAAGATGAACCAATTGTTGAAATGTTTGATGGCTTTGTGAAGGCTGTTGCTGTGTTTGGGTTGTTAACTATTAAGAGCGGTGTCTCAGTCCTTGATGCTGTTCCAGTTTGACTGTCTGGGTAAGCAGTAGTGCATGACCATTGGACTGGGACAGGGATGCTGAACATGAGGGCATGATTTGTCCAGGACACTAGTGTGGGCTCATCAACTCAGATGTTGCTGAAAGTGGTTAAAATAGGCTCCTAGAGGTTCTGCCAATGAGGGTAGGTCCCTTTACCGGTTGGTGAGGCCCAAGCTTCCAAGGTCTTCAATGAGTGCTTTTGAGTTGGGGTCAGTGTAGTCCTCTAGGGGGAAGCTCAGGTCTCTGAGGCATTTGAGTAGGATGTAGTTGCTAGCGCAATGAAGCCTGTGATGGTATCAATGAAGTTGATGCACTGTAGATGGGAGTGCTGCTTAAGATGAAGTTGTCTGTGATGTGGAGCTTGAATGATGGGTTTACTATAATGCGGGATGTCATGTCTGTGAAGGTGGTGCAGCCTATGGCGTTCTTGTGGATGATGGTGATTCCACCTCCGGGCTTGTGAAGTCTGTCTTTGCTGGCAATCTTGAGGCCAGGCACATTCGCTGTGTTGATGTCAGATACTGATGCAGGGTTGGGTTCAGCCAGTTTCCATGAGGAAAAGTAGGTCAGCAGCTTTGTTGTGAAGCAGATCCCAGATCTCTGTGCTCTGTTTGGTGTGCGAGCAAGTATAGAGGAGCATGCATGTATATGTGGAGTTTTGTGTGGGTGGTTGCAGGACTGTGTGAGTATGAGAGAGTGGTGTGTTGGGTGCTGTTGGTGTGGATGTGATGAGTGTTGGGAGTGGGTAAGTGCATGCAAACCTGCAGGAAGCACAAGAGAATAATCCCTCAGTGTTGTGTGGTGAGGCTGCAGCCTGGGGAGTGGTAGGCAGACTCAAGCAGGGTCACAGCTGGGTAGTGGCAGGAGGGGGAATGGTCAGGGTTCATGCCGCATGGTCCAAGAGCTTTTACATGTTGGCATGCTGCACGTGTCTTTGCTGCAGCCAATATTAAGTAGGTCATGGAAGGGTCAGGGAGTGGTGTCACTACCTGTGCAGATGCAGGATTGAAAATCCAGAAATGTCACTTCCTGAGCAGATGGAAGATGGGAAATCCAATGATGACACTTCTTGAGCAGATCGATTATGGAAATGAGTGCTCGTGCTTGGCTTCTTTTCTAAGTAGAACCTCAGGTAGCTAAACTCTGAATCACTGTGTTTCTCTCTCTTTCTCTCCCTCCCTCTGAATGTCTCCCTCTCACTGTAAATGCTCTTGTCACAGCTCTCTTCTGCATGTGCTGATAACTGCCAACTTGCCTCTCTCTCGCCTTCACAGTCCAGAACATCACATCCTGCTTACTAGTGAAGCCAGAAAACACTGCAAAGCACAGCAATTCCCCATGGCATTAGCATGTCGCTTGAGGTTGATCCAAGGCCCAAAAATAAGAAAAGTGGCGTTGCATTACATGCAGTGCCACTTTTCTTGCACCCATGAGTGCCCCCTAATGCCACCATGTGTGAGCCGTTTCAAACATACAGTGCACCACAATGCAGGTTAGGGACAATAGCGTCTAACTTTTTTTTATGCTATTGTAGTGCATTGCAGGATTAGCGCCAAAATTGTTGGCGCTAACTCTGCAAGGTACATAGGGGCCCATTATAAATAATGGTGCGCCCCCTTTTAACGCCTGCTCTGTGCAGGCATTAAAAATAGCTACTACAAATGGTGCAGTGGAATCTTATAGATTCCACTGCACCATTTTTGCGGTCCCCCTCACTGGGGAACGCCCCCTTGCATACATTATGCCTGGCAAGGCATTATGTGGTGCAAGAGGTTACAAAGTTGTATAAAGCATGCATTGAGCCTCTTTGTAAATTTTGCTCAGCAAATTTGGCCTCGTTGTGCCACATTAGCATCATAAATAATGATGCTAATGTGACACAAGGAGGCGCTAGGCCATCTTAAATTTGGGCCTTAGGTGCTTTGCGACTGGATGACTGATGCTACAGTTATCCAATCGGAAAACAACTCTGCTCATAACAAGGAGTGGCCTTCCCCAACACTGAATAAAGCCTCAAAGGTCCTCGGAATTCTTCAAGTGTGATCACTATATCTCCACCTGGCTGGGGTGTCTGTCGCTTTACCTTCCCACCCCACCACCCATACCCAAAAAGATTAAAGCACTGAGCCAGGCCCCAAGCGGAGACCAAATAATTGCAGCTGGTGCAGGGCAGAATGCCCCACCATCTTCCCCTGATCCCGGTGCCACTGCACAGACTGCACCATTTACACTGATAGCCACTCCCCTTCGAGCTTACCTCCATCACGCTGAGGCCCGTATTTATACTTTTTTTGCGCCGCATTTGCGTCGTTTTTTGACGCAAAAACGGCGCAAACTTGCAAAATGCCATTGTATTTTGTAGGTTTGCGCCGTTTTGCGTCAAAAAGCGGCGCAAATGCGGCGCTAAAAAAAGTATAAATGGTTGCAAAGCATGCTTGTCTAGAAAAGCTTTCTGCTTATTTTTCCAGAATCTTCACAAACAGGCTATTTAAATACAAACGTATACATGCTGTCGATGTTTTGATAATCAGGTTGTTTTGAGCATTCGCCCAGCAGTATGCTCAAAGGCTGTTATTAGAATAATAACAGATGCCTGTAGAGCTCAGACACTTAAAGTTGTGTTTGATAATGGTCTTGATATTTTACATAGGTAGCTTTACTGCTAACTAATAAGGGAGGACATTTGTGAACTAACCACGAGACATTTTATTTGGGAACAAAATACTCCTTTTTAATTCCCATGTTAAGAACAAACGATTCAAATGTGCCAATAATTTAATACGTTTCAACATTATTTACTTATTTTTTGTATTTTCTTTATAATGGCTAAGAGAGCTAAATAATTCTCTTATTCTCAAATTAAGTATTGCTGCACCTCGATGAACGAGGCCTTTATTTGCCTTTCATAATAAGATGCATGGAGCGGCCATTACATTGCATGCCCTGACTGTAATATATTCTCATTCTGGTGAAATCATTATGGCTCAGCTCTCTGCACTGTATTATGCAAAGTGGCAGTAGTGTACTTGAAAATAGTTTCCGGTTTTCAGTGTATGATTCAGACGGAGTTCAAAAGATATTTCGGTGAAACTATTTATATGATTAAATACCAATAAAGATGAATGAATCTACAGTTGTTATCTTCATATCAGCAGACGGTTGAAGACGTTCTACTCTATTTTACTTCTTTACTACAAAAGTTATGAACCTGAACTATTCAAGAAAAGAGGAGTTGGCACTATGCCACTCCCTCCTCGCTGTGCACTGTTTGGCAAAATCTTGGACGGATGGAACCTCTGACCATAAAAAGAATGGTGGGCTTGACACAAGTTATGAAAGAGCACATAAGTGTTTTCTTTGCTTCCACTGATGAATGGCCTTGGCGCTGACCAAACTCGATCGCCATGGTGTATAGGGAGACTTCCACGACTTTCTGACCAGGCACAGCCCTGGGCTATAGGCCACTGGAGTATTTATCTAATGGGGCTGATAAGGTATAACGTTCTCCTCCTTGCCAACTGATAAATGGACAAAAAGAGTCGTTATGGGATTAAGAAGGCCACAACCAATTTTTACTTTGCAAGGACGATAATACACTTTTATTGTATCACAATATTATGCATTGACATAAAGATCATAAAAAGAAAGGAGGAATTAGTGCCCAGAGGGGTAGACCATTTCACTGCACCAGACCACCCAAAAATTAAATGAAGAGCAGAATGCAGGTGGTTATTGGATCAAGAACTTCACCTTTACTCTGTGGAGACCCACACATTCTGCTCCTTCCATCCTACCTGATATGAGACCAGAGGTATTCATCCCCAGCCCTTAGATATGACAATGTCTGTCAAGGAAGTGACTATCTTATGCTGCTTTCCCTAAACCACTGGTGCTACCAATAGAATGCTGACGCTTCCACCGCTGTTTCTGCTCGGGTATTGTGATGGGCTAGTAGCCCCTGTCCAACAATCTTCCTTCACATCCTATAATACTGCCCCTCATTAACACATTAGCTGACTCCCATTGACAGGAATGCTCTATTTAATGCTGTAGAATGACTGACATTGATTGGTGAAAAAATCCAGTAAATTAGCAAGCCTATGTTTTGCCCAGACTTCCCAGTCATTCCTACCAGCTGACCGAGAACCTCCAGTGCATTTTATGCCAGCTTCCCAGGGTAAATATCTTCCAGTTCTAAAGCCTCACTGCTAGTACCCGGGAGAGCGGGAAATAGGCGGTCCGACCACCAGCACCGACAGCCCATCAACCAACCACTGAACGTATTACAAGTCAAAAGTCAAGTGGTGGACACCCATGATGGTCCGCTAATGGCGGCCTGAACCACAGCTATTAGCGGTCAACAAAGTAATACACAACACCACATTGACTGGATTTGAAAACAACACAGCTGACACACATTGCCACACCCAACACACTTGCAAACCATAAAACACACCCCTTCACAAACCATAATCCATTGCATCTACAACGCCAAACACCCAAGCCAGAGCACATAAAAAAATTACCAAACTACAGATTAGGCACCCCCACAACTTTCCCTAAGCACATATCCCACACCCTCAACACGCTTCTATTTCCAAACACATCCATTTGCACTTCCCAACTCCATTAACTCACCATCACCTGTTCATTTCTCACTACTTATTTTTTATCACCTCAATGACATCCCAGAAAAATTCCTGTTTCACGGAAGATTATTATTTTTTTTTTTGGTAAATATTTTTATTGGTGTTTTGTAGTTTGGCATCAGTTATGACAATATATAAGTGTGAGAACGATGGCAGTCTATACATACGTAGGTTGTAATGTTCATAAATGCCCGGATACATCCAGTCAAATTTGCTATTTCCAAGCAGTTCTGGTTTACCCAAGCTCTGGTCCTTCTGTTCTGTGGCAATATATGTAACCTGTATTGGACTCTTCCAGTACCATATCATGTGCCGCTGGGGGAGAGGGCTTTTTTTTGACATCCGGGCCCAACCCATATCTGTTCAAACCACACCTATTAAGTATATGCACAATATTATCTTAAAATATAACTTTACCAAGTGGTTAACCATGTCCTCATGTCTTGTGACCTCCTACTATTCTACAATAATATTTTGGGTAATGGTACTCTATCAGTCACTGCTGGTTTGGGAGCCCCAGGAGAGGTCCGGGAGACTCAGCAGCCTCCAATATATCTGTGTATTACCCCGGCCTTCTTCAGCGCCAGATTCTGCATGTGTGTTATTAGGGAGATCAATTGCCTCCCATTCTGCCATGATCTCTGCCTAGAGATGTGCTATTGGTTGGCGACAAAGCCCCTGTGATTCTTCTCTCCTTAAAGTACTCTCTTCCTCCCCAGCCCAGTGTGTGACTTCGTGTGCCCATGTGGTAAGTCGAGTTCCCTCTGGCGTTTTCCAAGTTAATGCTATCCTACGCTGTGCTAGTACCAGGGCCAGGTCTATAAACCTGTTCCCCACTTTTTGGGGAGCGTTTATTACCAGGAGACCTAATAGGCAGACCTCCAGTGTCACTGGTAGTGATCTATCTAGGGTGTGATTAAGGCGAGCCACCACCCCAGCCCAGTAGTTTCCCAGGTTAGGTCACCCCACACTGTATGCCCGAAGTCTGCATCTTGCATCTGGCACCTAGGGCAGACCAGTGGCTCCCCACCTTATATGTCCTGGAGTCTCTTTGGGGTAAGCCATGTCCTGTGGAGGAGATTGAACTGGATAAGTTTGAGGCGAGTGTTATGTGAAACATGAGATGCAGATGCAACTACCCGCTCCCACTCAACCTCAGTCAGCTCCCTGCCCACATCTGCCTCCCATCTAGCCTTCAGATTGTGTAAGGGCTTACTTGCCATCTCAATTAGCGCCCTATACAGCCAGGATCCCAAGTGAGAACCTTCACCCTTCTGGAACATTGTCTGAAGCACTACATGGGCGGGGGGCTCCTCAGAGCCCTCCACCCATAAATCTCGGCCCGCTCAGGATACCGCCTCATATCTCAAGAACTGGCCACTCAGGAGTTCTGTTCGGTCCAATAGCTTCGCAAACGATGGCCACAGACCCTGGGCATTACAATCACCCACGGTAATCAAACCTGCCTCTGTCCAGGGGGACATCTTTCACTCAGTGAAGCAACATGGGGGTTCGCCCAATGGAAGACCCACAAAGGAGATTCCAAGTGCATGAGGTGTCTGGGTTCCCGTGCGTTTAAGCGCTTTACGCCAGGCCCTATAGGCTGCGTTCACGAGGACCCCACCTTTGAGCCACCTGGCCAGGCACTACAAGTGTGCCGCCATGTAGTAAAGTTCAAAGTCTGGTGCCCCCAGCACCCTCCATCTCTGGGCGCAGGCGGAGGGTGGACAGTGCAACCCTTTGGCCCCCTCCATTCCATATCACATTCCTAAGAAGGGCATCTAATACCTTAAACCAGTGTATTGGAACTGTTACTGGCAGATTAACAAAGAAATAAAGAAGCTGGGGTAGCATAATAATTTTACACAATGAAATGCGTGCCATGAAGGGCAAGTTGAGGGAGTGCCAGAAACCAACCCCTGCTCGAAGGGACCTTATTGCCCTGTCCAGATTGCCCTCCCGTAGATCATCCAGGTCGTGGTATACTTGGATCCCAAGATATTTGAATGTGTGAAGAGCCCACTTTACATCTGTCGGGCAAGTGACGGGGGGCACTGCCCACAACAATCGGGAACACATTCGTCTTCCCCCTGTTAAGGCGTAACCCTGAGTAAGTCCCAAAGCGCCCAGGGTAAGTCTCTCTTCCCATCTCTGAGGTAAAACAGCAAGTCGTCGGCGTATAGCGATATGATGTGTTCCGTAAACCCCCGGAAGATCCCCTTACCACGTCCATCTCGTCTGAACCACTCCACAAGGGGCTCCACCGCCAATGCAAAAAGCAACTGGGAGAGCGGGCACCCCTGCCTGGTACCTCTATGTATGGCATATACATCTGAGAGCAGCCACCCAGTTCTGACCCTTGCAGATGGGAGACCGTATTAGAGCCTGAACCACTTAAGCCATGCCTCTCCCAGCCCCAATAGTTGCATCGTAACCTCCAGGTAGTCCCATCTTACCGTATCAAAAGCTTTTTTCAGGTCTACAGACACTATTACTGCGCCCGAGTCTGTCAGGTGTGCGGGACTATATAATACTGTGTACAATCTACGGAGATTTTGTGAGGTGCTTCTGTTAGGTATAAACCTGCATTGATCATCCTGAATCAGGTTCTGTGTATAGGGCAGGAGTCTGGTGCCCAGCACCTTGCTCAGAATTTTAAAGTCGGTATTGAGCATGGAGAGAAGTCTTTTACCCCCGCATGTTGGTCCTTAGTCTTAGGAAGAGGTACCACCAACGCCTCCCTCAGCGTAGCAGGGAGAAGGCCACGCTCATAGGCTTCCGCATATACTGCTACCAGTTTGGGGGACAAGATACTTGCTGTCAGCTTATAAAACTCTGGGAGAAGGCCATCCGTCCCAGGGGTCTTACCTGACGCTAGGTCCGAAATAGCCAATTTTTCTTCATCTTCTGTAATATCTGCACCTAGCTGTGCAGCGTTTTCCTCACTGAGGGTCGCCAGCTGCAGGTTGGCCAATAAGTCACCCAGTGTGTCCGGTAGCGGAGTCTCCGGGAGGGCATATAGCGCCAAGTAATAATCACGGAACACTGTATTTATGCTGAGGGGATCATGAATTAAAGAACCAGCAGGCAGTGTAATCCCAGTAACTGGGGTCCCTGCCATGTAGGGGCGAACCAACCAGGCTAGCAGCCGTCCAGCCTTACCCTCCTCCTCATGTACCCTACGCATACATCGCACATGATCATGGCACCTAAGCTTCTCGAGAGCTACTGTGTAGCCCTCTCGGGCCTCCAGCAGCTGGCAGTGAGCCCCAGGGGCAGCCCTGTTCAATATCCAAGTCAGGTAATCGGTCTTCAAGGTGCAGATGTCCCTCTCCAATGCTCGCCTAATGCCTCTTGTCTGACCCATACAGCGGCCCTGCACTCCTACCTTGAGGGCATCCCATTCCACCCCCTCTGATACTGTGCCCTCATTGCAGGAGCAAATGCACACAGTGCCTCCATAAAACCGGTATCCTTCAGTGCAGGCGTCTGTAGGCGCCATGTCGGGATAGGGGGTTGTGGCTCCGCCACCTGCATGTGTAACAGTAGTGGGCTGTGGTCAGAGAATGTGCGGCCTAAGTACTCTGAATGACTTATCTGTCCACTAATGGGTGCACTGCATACAAACCTATCAATTCTAGTATGAACCTGATGTATATGGGAATAATAAGAATAATCTTGGTGTTCTGGGTGTTGTGTGCGCCACACATCTTTCCAAGGTCCAATTAGACAGCCATGCATGCAGCCCAGCAGCAACCCTAATCGATACGGCCCCTTTGCACTGGTGGGGAAAAGCGGTCTAAATCTGTATCCAGCAGCCCCATTACCCCTTCAGCTTTCTGCATATCCATAAACATAGATGTACCGGAGATCACCAAGGACATAAACATTAAACAAAATCCCAACTCCCCTCCCAAGGACAGTCCAGAAACGTCTGGTCGCCCAAACAGAACACAACGACCATGATAAGTGTCATGCGATACCGCCTTTACCAGAACAAAGAGGCAGAAAGAAGTGGGGGGGTGAGGCATCCATTGGGACAACATTGCCTAGTCCGGCCCATCTTCCTATAACTTCATATACTCTGAGAAATCAGCAGCAACCCCAGGTAGGTCCATGGAGTCAATTTAAATGAGTTCATCGGATGTCTGTGGCGTCACTCGGGGAAGATCTTCTGGTGCACTTGCTCGAGAATCCGAGTCCAACACATGAGTGTCTGAGTCATTATCTTGGTCTGTTCCGGCCCCCTTCCCATCTAAAAGGTCAGGGTCTGTCAAGGAGGCTGAAGCTTGTCGCGCTAGTTTCTTCCCCTCCTCGGATTAGGTGTCTGAGGGTCTGGTAAACCGGGGCTGGGAAGCCCGGCTCCGGGATTTCCTCCGTTATTTTTGTCGCTGAGAAGTCGCAACCTTATTCTTTTCTTTGTCTTTCTGCTTTGGGGACCCAGTCGTGCCTGATCGATATCGTTCCAGCTAGGCCCATGCTTCTTCAGGATCCTGACAAAAGTGTGCAGCCCCGTCCATCATGAGTTTCAGCCGGTAGGGGAAGAGTAGTGCATATGTAATCCCCTCTTCTCTAAGCGCTCTTTTTACTGCTGTATATGTGGCTTTTTTGGCCTGCTCAGCCACTGTGAAGTCCGGAAAGAGACTTGCTTGTCCCACTTCCACCATGAAAGGTCCAGCCACACGAGCCCTCTGCAGCAGCAGGTCCTGGTCTTGATAGCGAAGAAGTTTGGCCATACCGTTCCGAGGCGGCCTACCGGGTTGTGGTCTTTGTGCCAGTACGTGGTGCGCTCTCTCCAGAGCAAAGAAGGGCGTGACGTCATGGACGTCCATTAGATTTCGCAGCCAGGGTTCAAGGAAATCCTCCATATTTCTCCCCTCTATTCCCTCCGGCATCCCAACAATGCGGATATTGTTGAGGCGGTTGCAGCCTTCTGCATCTTCTGCTCGTCATTCCAATCAATCCACTCTGTCTGCTAAATGTGACATTTGGAGCTGCAGTGCCTGGTGGGACGGTTAGAGGGTCATTACCGCGGTTTCCACTTCCCGGACTTTATCTGTCAATTCCTGATGATTTGCACGCAGCAACCTCAGCTCGGCAGTTAGCTTGCCAAAATCTCATTGCAGGGTAAGCTTGGAGTCTTCAATGGCCCCAAGTATTTTGTTTAGGGTGTAGCTAATCTCCTCTGTTCCAGCGTGTGCAATCACCTCTGGCATCTGATCAGGCAAAGTCAGGGGCATTAGTCCCGCAGGGCCCTGTGATTTGGGCTTCGTTTTCCCCATGGCGAGTCCTTTCAGGGCTGGGCTAGGATGTGCGACGTTCCTCGGGTCACCTTTAGTCGATTCTGTGGCCAGGGTGACCACACAGGTCCGCTTCCACCCTGTCATGAAGACTGGGACAGTCTCTGCATTCCTGTGTCAGGGGCCCCACCATGAATGTCCTTGCACAGCGGACAGGAAAGGAGCCAGGCCTTTCTGTTTTGCCCCTTTCTACCACTGTTTTTGTGAGAGTCCAATGCTGGGCATGACTTCCCAGGTTCCTCAGTGTTACCATCATGTTATGTGCCTTCGCCATCCCACCAGGACATCAGGTTCAGCGCCGCATGCCGGACCGCCAGTAATCCCTCATTGACGGGGCCGGGCCTCCCTACTCCAGTCCCTTCTTTGCAAAAGTCAATGTACGATGCTCCTGGTCAGGGGGCCGCGGGTCTTGCTGTCAGCTCCCAGTGCCTCTATGGCCTTCTGCCTCACCGTCCATGGTACCCCGCTCTGCTCCTCTGTGGACGGTGGATAGCTGGAGATTCCCCGATTCTCTGCTCGCCCTCTTCTCGACCGCCGCTGTGCCAGCATCAGCGATCAGCTCTCCGGGCTCTGATTCTCTTCTTTCCGGAGGGGCGGCAGATCCACGCCTCGCTCCAGTTGCAGGCTCAGTGAGGCTATGCCACTCCGAGGTGGGGAGCGGCCCCGTAGGCCCAATGCCTCCGTCGGGTTCTCTGCTGCTTCACCCTGTCCCCGGTCTCGGGCGGCGGCACCGCTCAGTTGTACGGGTTGCTCTGCACGGAGCACCGGGTCAAGGGTCTCTCTACTCCGGCTGCTGATGCCAATTTTAGGATATTTGCGGCGGGCAGGTGCGAAGCGAATACATTACACGTCCTCCATGTTGGATCGCAGAGCCACGCCCAGACTGAAGATGACTTAAGAGTGACGGTGGATGAAATGAAAGGAGTAGAGCCACATTTATTTGGCGCCCACGTCCAGCACAAAATAGGTTACCAAAATGTATTGTCATGCATGCTCACTGCTCTCATTTTGTTACCTTCACTGTCATCCCACTCATCAGCCCAGTGTTCACCTGTCTGTAGACCCTGGTCTGGCATCCCACATGTGAAGTAGACTCACCTGGGGAAACAACATCTCTGTATATTGTGTTTACTATAGGGATTGACAGCAACACAATTTGCAAGAGGCACTGTTCTACAATTCCAAAAACCAGAACAGTGTATCTTTCTCGGAATTACCTTGCTTGTCAACTCCCCATTGGAATGTACCCACCTGAGAGGATGACTTTGTTTAGTGTGTGCATAGTACTTGTGCATAGCACAGGCACTGACAGGACTGCTAAAGTCAGGATGCATTGGTACTGTCACTCCACTCAGCCAACACAGTGTTCCCTGCTCCAATGACCCTTGTCCCTAAACTCACCATTGAAGTACACTCCCCTAGAAGGATGGCATCTGTATAGTGTGTTTGTAGTAAAAGCACTGACAGGACTGCTAAGGCCAGGAGGCACTGGCACTGTCACTCCATTCACCCAACACATTGTTCTCTGCTAGAATGACCCTTGTCCCTGAACTCATCATTGAAGTGTACTCACCTGGAAGGATGACATATGTATAGTGTGTGTATAGTACAGGCACTGACAGGACATCTAAGGTCAGGAGGCACTGGTACTGTCACTCCACTCAGCCAACACAGTGTTCTATGCTCCAATGACCTTTGTCCCTAAACTTACCTCGAAGGGTGACATCTGTATATTGTGTGTTGTACAGGCACTGGCAGGACTACTAAGGCCAGGATGCACTGCTACTGTCACTACAAACATCAGAACTGTGTCCACATCCCTGAAGGCAACAGTATTTCAAACCTCAAATGATGTGTATTCACTGGGGGAGTTGGCATCTGTCAGGTATTGTGAAGCAGTGAGAGTGACAGGACTGCAACTGCAGCAGCAGGCACTGCTCCCCCAACTACAAACACCAAAACTGTGCCCTCCCCCAAAATACACCTGTGTACCAAATCATCATTGAAGTATACTCACCTAGAAGGAAACCATCAGTATAGTAAGTGTAAGTCAGGGAGTTACATGGCTGCACCTCACAGGAGGCTCCCTTACTTTCACTCATTACCCAGTCCAGAGTACACTTGCCAAAATACCCTTATTTGGAAAATCACACATGAAGTGTACACACTTGGGGGGATGACATATAACAAGTGCATGAGATACAGGGAGTGACATGACTGCTAAGGCCAGGAGGCTCTGTCGCCCCAAATCCAAACACAAACCCAGTGTGCATCTGTCCAGATATCCTTGTTCATTAACTCACAGTGGATTTGTACTCACCTGATATGATGACCTATGTATACTGTCTGTAGTACTTGGAGTAACATGACTGTAGATCCCAGGAGGGTCAGCCCCTGTAACTCCAATAACCAGTCCAGAGTCTATATGACATTGTTCATCTGTCTGTGAACTTACAAATTAAATTTACCCACCTGGGAAGGACCATGATACAGATCATGGTACACTCTGTGATGTGGCTATCCATCTTGAGCAGCTAATCCAAGATGAAACTATTGTGGACAAGAAGGACAGCTCAACCTGTGTGCAAAAAAAAACCAAGAAAAAAATCAAAGGCCTCAAGATGCATCACCTGAATGGTATTGGCAGTATTCACAATGCACTGACCACATGATGACTCCAAGTATATATACAAAATTGTTCTGGGTCTGCCTACATAACAGTCTACTAGACCTTAAAATGATTTAAACCACATCCTGCCCAGCCATTGTTTTGCCTGCACTGCTGGCAAGATGTAAGTCTATAACCATTCTCCCAAGTGCTAATGAACTCATACATTCTGCAATTGGTTGACTGAAATGGGATTGGTATGTTACTCAAATGTCAGGTCAATACAATTTATAGCATGTTTACCTGTCACATAAGAAAAACCTGCAAATTCAATGTGACATGGCCTTTACTAAATGCCACTATAAACGTTTGGAGGTAGATGCCAGAATATAACCTGTAACATTGTATCTCTCACATCAACAGTTCTAGCTGCCACTGGGAACACCAAGCTCACTCAAGAGACAGCCACTACCCCCATGGATGAAGCCCTCAGTGAGGACAACACTCCTGGATGTCTGGACATTGAGGACGGTTGTGGCCCATCAGGACAACCTGGTCAGACAACACCAGTGAGCCTCACGTGGCCACATTGACTCCCCTTAGCCTGGTTGCATCTTCATCTCAGGCAGCCATTCACCCCACAACCTGTGCCGCTAGGGCAGTGACAACCATCTTGTGCCCCCCAGTTCAGGATCCAGAGTCACACTAATACACCTCTGACAATGATGGTCCTAGAACCATTAGTAGGGGGCAAGGTGTGCCAAGGGCGAAGGTAGGGTGAGTGGGAGGGATGTTGTGGGCTAGCAGCATGAGGCTGCTGGGGATGGTCTTGGCCAGGACACCATCAGCCAAGTCTTGGAAGCCTATTAAGAATCCCAAGGCGTCATGGGCCAGGTACTTGCCAAACTCAGGGAGATAAAGTAGCTGCAGATGGACTTCCGTGGTGAGTCTCTGGAAAAGTGGGAGGCTCCCAACACCATCCTTGCCTCCCAATCAGGGGTGTTCAGGGAGATAAGCAGTACTCTGATCAGGCACCATGAGCAACACCAAACCCTTTTCTTTGGCCAAGCAACACCAGTCCCTTCAACATCTGTGGCAGCCACGGGAAGGGAGGTCCTGTCAGGGGAAGGACCCGCCTCAGACACCCCGGTCTCTGCAGCAGCAGATCCACCCTCCCCCAGGCCCCCCACACAAGCGGGGATATCCACCCAAGCATCAAGGAGGTGCAGATGGCAAGACACCAACCACTGCCTGCAAGTGACCTCTTCCTAAAGGAACTCCTTTGTGTGCCACATATTCCCTCTGTTGACTGTTCTTCAACCACCCTCCATTTTCCATGGTAGTAGGACACTTGACTTTGGACTTCACATGTTGTAGGTTCTACTATAATATGATTACATCCACCATGACTGATTCCTCCATTTTACTTTTCTGTTGCATCTCTCAATTATTTTCTGCACCAATGTCACTAAAATCACCTATCACAAAAACATTGCTTGCTACCTTATTTTCCACACTTTGAAATGTTGAGATGTAAGCCCATGTGATGCACATGAGGAAGACACAAAATGGTAATGGAAGGAGGGATATGTCTCAGGTAGTGTCATGCTGAGAATTACTAGCAACACAATGATATAAGTGCCTGGTCACACCAAACATTTTATTGCACTGTACAGCACGTAGGCTGTTAAAATGTCTGGAATGTCATAGCCAAGAATTGCTGAACCATATTGAGTCAGGCTCGATATCCCAAGGTACCGTCCCCCGGACCACAGAAGAAAGGGCTTTGTCAGACTTAGTCCCGTAGGATAGGCTAAAAGTTTGGTGGATGTTGCCAAATGCTTGAGCCTTATCACATACCTAATCCAGGTCTGTCAACATAACATATGCCATGGGACAGACAGAGGTCAGTACAACAGTCCCTGATCATAGGTCCATCCTATTACAATGACCAAGCATCTGGTGGTATGATACAAACCTATGTCAGAGTTATGGCACAGGTACTGTGGTGTGCAATGATGACACACATCTACAGCTACAAAAAGGTCATATATGATCATTGTCAACACAATGTGAGGGGAGAATGCATGGATTGCACGTGATAGGAACACATTTTAAGGCCATATGATCACGCAGAGGAGACAATAGGACTAACACACCATATCAAACCAGTCTATTGTGCACTTCAGGATTCCACCCACCCATTGTCCAGGCTGCTTTGGCACAGGACTCATACATCCCAAATCTGTTATCTACATTACCTGGATAAGTCCATGTCCACTTCAAATGTCAGAACAGGATCAAATACCTGCATTGTATGGCATGCGGATGGTATGGTGAAGGTACCTGGTAAAAAACAATACAAGGAGTTTAGGCTGGAAAATGTATACCTATAACCAAAACCTCTTATCAAACATCAGTAGATCTACTTATATTCCAATGAGACTGAGACAAACAAAGCAGATAATCACGGTAGTAAAATGTTCAAGTCTGACCTTGGCTGTATACTACAAAGCATAAGACCCCTTGTCTTTTGGAAAAAAACATCCTCAACACATCCTGACAACTACAGTTCCTCATACAGTCTCATTAATCACATATTATTACATACTCACTCCCAAGAAAAGTAGTCATTGATAAGATCTGCCCATAAGTCTTCACCTTTCTCTTCATCACCGTCATCCTCACTTGGCATTTCAGGATTCTCACCCAGTGGTACTGCTAACCCACCCCCCCCTTATCTGGAATATATGGGATATCTCTCTGCAGGGAAATTTGTGGAGCATGCAGCAGGCCACAACGGCCGTACACACATTTTCGGGTGAGTGGAGGAGGGCTCCACCTGTCTTGTCCAGACACCTAAATCTGGCCTTCAGGAGCCCAAAAGCCCGCTCCATGACAAGCCATGTTCTTCCATGGGCATTGTTGAAGCAGATTTCCCCTGGAGTAGTTGGGTTCCTCACCGGCGTCAACAACCATGGACGGTTTGGGTATGCAGAGTCCCCTATTATGGCACGGGACATATGTGCAACTATGAGTCCGTCATCGCAATTTTTGCAGCAGACATTGCACACAAACAAACATGACATATGTGACTTACCAACCAGCCTGGCCCTCTCTGAGTACAATTGTGACATCAGCTGCGGGATTGTTCTGTTCGGCATTATGAAGGCATCATGGACTGAACCTGGATAACCACAGACCTGTTAAATGTAGAGATCCCCCAAACAAACAGCTTGGACATTGATGGAATGGAAGTTCTTTATGCTGTGGTACACTTGTTCATTGCCATGCGGTGGGACCAGAGCAACATTTGTACCACCAATGGCTCCCACCATGTGGCATGTGTGCCAAATCATAAAACTCAGCCTTCACATGGGCAAAACGCTGAGGTAACTGGACGTAGCTCTCCAGGTGTTTCAACACTGCTGATAGTACATCCATCAAAACAAGACTGAACATAGGCTGGGACATCCCAGCAGATAGAACCACTGTATTTTGGAAGGACCCTGTAGCCAGAAGTGCATCACCGCCATGACTTGTGCAATGGGTGGTATGATATTGGATGATGAATGACAGGCATCAGATCTGACTCCAACTGACGACATAGATCCACGATTGTTTGCCAATTCAGATGCTAGATCCGGATGATGTGGTGTTCTTCCATGGTCTCAAGGTCTGGCAGTGGACAATAGAAAGGAGGTTGTCTGATCCTCCCTCTGCCTGGGTACCTATTAATGACAAGAAATGATTTTGGCAATCATTCGATGTGTCCCTTGCAACATACATAATGCGTGTCAATAACAAACTGTGAGAAGGCATGTCCTAATTTGAGGACATGATACACAGTACCTGTCACAACTGTTAATCACACAGAAGTAACATGTTACCTCCTTGCTTTGCAACACATGTTTTCACATCATCAATATGGTCATCAACAAGTTGTGCATGAAATTTGTGCCACTCGGACTGTGACCTGATGTCCCAAGCTTTAAAATGACCTTTGTCGGGGAGGGGAACTGTGTTCCAAAGCAAATTGCCATATGTGCCTAACAATGTACACAAATGGTGTCTGAGTAGTAGGACCTACATGACAGGACAAGACAAGCACTTACCACTGGAAAAAACAACACTATTGGAGTTGTGACGCATTTTTTGGAGGCATAATGCATTTCAGGCCTCTAAAATGGCAGGTGCCTGACCTACTCCACTGGACATTAGGAACCGTCTGCGACCAACAGTGGAAGTCATCATGGCAGTAGGCGGTTGCAGTTGTGGCAGACACAAACAGAGGCTAACATTGTTGCCAGTGAAGGTCACAGGCCCCACTCCTCTAACCTTTCTTCTACGCTGCTTAACTGCCTCCTCCATTTACATAGTTACTCCTTTATCCCTCATCTCAGTGGTGTAACAAAGGCCCATGCAGCCCTTGCGGTGTGGGGGTGGGGAACCCTGAGCTCTAGGGATCCCTCTCAGCACAGCTCCCTGGCCGGAGAGCTCCTGAGGGAGTCCTGAGGGAGGGGCCCTCCATGTTCTTTGCAGGGGGAGCCCTCAAGTTTCGTTACCTCACTGCCTCATCTGACCTTGTGATACCATTGTTCTGGATTCCTCTTCATCTGATTAACTTAAATTCTTCACCTCCTTACTAATACCTCAGTTAGTGTATTAAAAACTTTGGAAAAAGTCCTGGCACTTCTCTGTTCTTATTCACCTATTCCTCCTTCTACAGAACCATCTCCTGCAAATGCCTACTCTCTTCCAGCATGTCTGTCATCATACATGCTGTCTTTTCAGAACTAGCCTGAATACCTAGCACAGACGCTTTACTGACCACCCTCTTCTCCCTCCCTGTTAATGGCAGGCCTTCTCTCTTCATGTCTGCTTAGCTTTCCTGACCAATATACAAAATCTCTGCTCCGTCATTTACTAAAACGTGATGAACTGCTCAAGTACGTCCTATAAAACAGTGGGAAAAAAGGCACAGATAAATTATGTTCTTATGATTATAATCTACCATCAACTGTGGCTAGAGCAATCTACAATCACTCCAAAACCTTGCTTAATTATGCAATACACACACTCTGACCCCCATGTGTCCCTTCTTACCAGAGAATGGTTAGTGTGACCATTATACCCTCTGTTACCGCTAATGCTTAACCAGTGGCGGCCAGCAGTTTTAGGGAGGAGGGGGGCAGGCAGGAAGCACACTCATTCTTTCACACACACACACACACACACGCTCGCACATCCATTAACAACACTCATCAACATTCAAACATACAAGCACCAAACATTCAATTGAAAAGTTCATACACACACTTACCTTTAGCCTCAGAGGTCCCAGGAGGGTTGGGGCTGCTGCCTTCCCTCTCTGGCTGACCTTTGGTCAGCCAGAGAGGGAAGGCAGCAGTCGGAACTTTGTCACAGAGTGGGATGGGGTCAGTGAGACTTCTGACCCCATCTCACTCTGTGAGGAGGTGTCACTGATTGACACTCTCCCTGGGCGCTTTAGGGCTTAAACCTGAAGTGCCCAGGTCAAAGTCAATGGGTCACGCTTCCCTCATCACCTGGGGGAGGGCCTTGAGGCACCTTTGCTGAGCCGAGGAGGTCACGCCCACAGGAGCTGTGACCTCTTCAGCCCAGCAAAGTTCAGCTCAGGCAGCCAGGAGTCTGTACAAATCGCGCATGTCTGCTCCTGGCTGCCTGACCTGAACATGAAGAGTGTCTGTCGGGGTGACCTTTGTTCACCCTGACTGGCACTCTTCATGAGGTGCAAAAGGTGTGGGGCGTGGCCCCTCCGCCCTAAGGACAGGCCGCGCCTGTGCTTAACACAGTGATTTCGTGCTAAGTGAATAGGCTCAAAATCCTTACTATGAGTGACATAAATGATTCATGAACTCATCACTTATTTTATAAGGGGACTCGTAATATCACACGCAGTTCAGCAATAAGCTTCCCTGTTGTTTTAACAGTTTGCGCCTTTACTGTGCAAAAATGTGCCTGTTAGCATACCTGATGGACAAGGATTTGTGCTTTATATGTAACAAAAAGAAACAATGAATCTGAGGCCCTGAATTGTGTAGTCCAGGAACTAAAGGCTCAACATAGCTGTCTGACAGTAAATCAGGCAGCTTTTTGTAATCAGACTGAGCCAATTAATTAAGGCTACCATTGGTTGTTAAGAACCATCTGTCCAGCCCACTGCCACCTACCATCTACCACCTACCACCAACTTCAAATCCTCACCAGTTTTCAGTGATTCTCAGTGTCATCTTTATGTCAGGCCAGTCCTGAGGGTGTTGCACATCTGACAATCCTTTCTTGAGCCTGGTACCAGCATCTTCACCTACTCAGTCACCCAACCACACCTGCAAGGACATGCACACCCACCATCCTGCACCATAGAAAGTAACGTTCATGGCCTTTGCCAGCGTTTTCGTCATCTGTAAATCTGATTCTTTGTAAGATATTTATATCTTCTCTTCATGTCACTAGCCCCACAATCCATCAGGCCTTTGCAAGAATCTGCCACTGTGTTACTGAGCTGTTGTCTTCTTCAGCGCCTTTGTGAGCCCCCCACCCTGTCGTAACCCCCTTAACCACTGATGGCTTCCCATCTCACCTTCTCATGCTACGTCTGCTGCTCTGCAATTACAGCAAATGGTTCAGAAAAAACAGGGTGGACCGGACATTGTGCTTAATAAGCATGATGAATCTGGAAGACACCAGAGGTGGAGCACATTACCATACTTGTATTGATGTATGCATTTATTTATATATGTGTTCTTACATATATAATAATATCCTTGCTAAGGAGAAACAGAGTGCTGTACAACGAGCAGACAGGTATGTAATTTGAGCCCACGTACATCAAGCAGAAAGGGGAGGAGAAATGTGAGGAAACGTCAAAAATAGGCTTGATTAGTTCTTAGGGGCTAGGAAGCCCCTCCACAATGATGGATAACAACTCGGTTCCCCTAGATTTCTTTATATTTCAATTAAAAATGTCTTTCCCAAAATAATATGTCCTGACAAAAAGGCACCAACATGTCAACGGTCGGCCTCTAAAACTCCTTGTAGTTCGGACCGGTTTACATTACTGTCCAAATCAATTCTTTGACGGATATTACAAATTGCCCTGCCTCATTAAATAATGTGTGCAAACAGTATCATATGTCACCCAACTAGGGACCAGATTTACTAACCTTTCACGCAATGTGGTGCAGCAAGACAACTTGCTGAACTGCATTGCGTGAAAGGGAGGGAGCAGAAATGCAGGGGGGGTCTTCCTTTAGGGAGGATGAGAATCGCCCCCTCTTGCCAGCAGCGGCAGGTGCAAAATTTTTACCAGAAAATGAGAATAAACTGAGTTTATCGTTGTTTTCTTGTGAAGGGGTGGGGCCAGAAGGGTGACGAGGTGTGAGGTGGAGTATGCAGCACTCCCCCTCACTATGCATGTATGTTTGGCCAGCCGTCCCGGGCCAGCCAAACATACAGACGCAGTAGGCTCCCAGTCTGCCTGGGAGCGCCCTGGCTGGGCTCTGAGCAGTGTCAGGATTGGCGCAGGGCAGGCTGGGAGCCTGTACCTGCAGCAGAGGAGAGGACAGAGCGGTGCAGCGGCGATCGAGGTAAGTATGTTTTTTTTATTAATTAAATGTTTATTCCCCCCCCGTGCACTGCCCCCACCCCGCCCCTTCCGCTCTCCCCAAGCCACGAATGCAGAAATGGGCCATGTCTTGTGAGATATTGTGCATTTCTGCACTCTCTTAGCATTGTTGCACTTCAGGCAGCTTAGAGTCAACGCAGGTGCCCTTGCAGAATACCAGTACTGTCCCAGTGGACCTCAAGTGAGCTTCAAAAGGTATCCTTGTAAGGGTAGTCCTGTACATTTTAAAATTATATCCCAAGTGGGTTGCTGAAGCCAAACAAAATTATAAAACGCAGTACATGTCCAGAGATGCTTGAAAATATAAGGCCTGAAATAATGAAAATGCCAAATAATTCTCTGTAAGCTGCTGACTTTGTTGCATTCCAAAATGACCTGTTGTGAGTGTGCTTTCATTCAGGAGAACTCTTTTTGGTATATATATATATATATATATATATATATATATATATATATATATATATATATATATTTTCACCAAAATAAAAATAAAAATATCACGCTCAGGATTCAGGAAAAGTGAAAGCCATATTTAATCGAAGAACAACGCGTTTCGGCTGACACTGCAGCCTTGGTCACGTGATATCAACCAATACTAAATACTATTCATTCATTGACATAAAAATAAGACTGACAGCAGATGCAAGGTACAAGATAGAAAACCCAAGAGCAAAATCTTATAATACATTGACTTACATCTAGATTATAATAACTGATAAGATCTGTACCACACATTTGTCACAATTATAAATAAATGAGTATATATAAATATATAAATATATAAATATATGGATAAGTATACAAATGCAAATAACCATAGAAAAGCAGGTCACCATATAAAATAGACATGTAATGGGGTAAATTGTCCTGCAGAGGCGGAAGGTAAAATCATTATATCATAAATAGTTTACCGGGCAAATATATTATAATAAAATATTATCATCTATAGGCCAAACGGTGAACTAAAATCCCATAGTGTGAAGGATAATTCAAGTAAATAAACCTAAACCACATTAACTGCGATTGTATAACCCATATATCACTGCTTGCATGGTTAATACTAGTACAACAGACCAACAGTACAACAGAAGTTCATTGAACATTTTCTAATCTTGTAACCTGCACTGACAACACCCAATAACATGTACTATGGAGAGAGCGGTGGCAAGTAGACATCAGCATTAATTTCATCCGACCCAATAAATCTGTAAAGATATATAAATAAATAAATACATATAGTAAGTGACCATATCACCAATCTAATCGACTACTAAAAAACATTATCATAAAGAATTATACTGATTAATAGAGATAGATAAAATACTAGAAAAATAGAAAAAATAAGAAATATAAGAATAACTGAAAAATCGACTCCTATTCTATAATCTATTGACATTCAAAAAACATTCCATACATTTTTTAATACATTTTAAAAAAAGACTTATTATCTTTCTGTAAATTCATTAATAGTAAGTACTGAATGAATTCTACCTTGTTAAGGTTGTGTTTCAATCATCATATAGATGGGTATTGAGTTCTTCCCCACTATTTAACCCTTTCGGTGTCTTGGTCTCCAAATCTAAAATATCTTTAGACTCTTTTTTCCTCAATGTTAGTTCCCTATTACCCCCTCTATGGAATGGAGGGACATGTTCAATGCCAAAGTAGGACAACTGTGTCCAATCAGACTTGTGTTTCTCTTTAAAGTGCCTTGCTACTGGGTAGTGATCATCAACTGAGGTTATAGCACACATGTGTTCCAAAACCTGTTTCTTAACATTGTGTTTAGTGCTCCCCACGTACCATCTTTTACAGGGGCATTCCAGTATGTAAATCACAAGCGGGGTACTGCATGTTATAAATTGATTGATTAACCTGTTTTTACCGGGTTTACATAATGCATATTGTTTGCGCATAACACTATTACGGCATGCTTTACAGTGCCCACAGGGAAAAAAACCTTGTAAGCCATGTTCTCTAAGTTGTGATACTGTAGTGATATCATTAGATCTCAACATATCCTGTAGGCTCCGTCCTCTTCTATACGTAATCTGAGGTCTATTTAATATCGAATCCCCAATAACAGGGTCACTTTTCAATATCTTCCAATTTTTTGTAATGATATTCTTAATTTGTTTTGTATCTTCACTAAAAGTCATAATAAGTCTAGTATCATCATTTTCATCCAACTTCTGTTTGGGAGTATTATCAAATAAAATATCCGTTCTTTTTGTTCCCTTGATTTTATCAATTGCTTTTTTAATAACCTAATCAGGGTATCCCCGCTGTTTGAATCTCCTAATCATCTCTTTTTGCTCAATTTCAAAGGCTTCATTGGTGCTACTAACTCTTTTAGCCCTTAGTAACTCCCCATAGGGGATACTCCACTTTAAACTTTCTGGGTGTCCACTTGATGCATGTAATAGACTGTTACCTGCTGTGCACTTGCGAAAGAGTTCAGTATTGACCGTATTTTCATCAGTCTTTATAAGAGTGTCCAAGAACTCAATAGAGGACCTACTCATTTTGTACGTCAAACCTATATTCAAATCATTATTGTTTAATTTACAAACAAAATGAGAAGCTTCTTCCTCAGATTCTTTCCAAATAATGAAAAGATCATCAATATATCTTAGCCACATGATTGCCTGACTGGTATCTGGATATTTTTCTTAATCTTTAAAAATTTTCTCTTCCCACCAGCCTAAGAAGAGACAAGCAAAACTCGGAGCAAAGCAAGTGCCCATCACAGTTCCGAGGATCTGCTGATAAAGGACCCCATTAAACAGAAAGAAATTATTCGTCAAACAGTGTCTTATCATATCTATTATCATTTCGGTATGTGCCAGATATTTAAGTGATCTAGCATCCAAGAAATGTCTGCAAGCTACAATGCCTTTTTCATGGTCGATAATAGTATATAGGGAATTAACGTCCAAAGTAAGCAACAGGAAATCATCTTCCCAAACAATTCCTTCAAGCTTACCCAAAAAATCCTTAGTATCACAGACATAGGATGGAAGATGGCAACAAATTCCCTCAAAAAGTAGTCAACATATTTGGAAACATTTTCCAATACACTACCGCATGAGGATACTATAGGTCTTCCTGGTGGATTGGTCCTATTTTTATGAATCTTGGGAAGAATATACATCACCGGTAGTTTAGGAAAATCTCTTTTCAGAAAACAGTACTCTTCCCATAGTAATAAGCCCTTGTCTTTCCATTCCATGAGTAACTGCCAGATCCTCAAAATACTGTTAGTATAAGTTTCTTTGGTGGTAACCTTATAAAAGTATGAATTATTAAGTTGACTCATAACTTCCTTAATGTATTTTTGTTTTTCCATAAGTACTATATTTCCGCCCTTATCCGCAGGGCAGACAATTGTGTCTATATCACTAGCCAAAGTTGTAATGAATCTTTTTTGAGATTGTGTTAAATTATAATTATATTTAGATTTAAACCATGTTTTATGTCGAAATTGGGTCAAATCTTTTACCACGAAGTCATAAAATGTGTCGATATTATCATGGTTCATGATGGGAAAAAATGTGGATCTTGGCTTAAACCCAGTAGGGACAGACAGGTCATACGTAATGTTTAAATCATCCAGAATTTGATAAACATTCCTAGTTGTAACAGAATCTACAACATTGTTCTCCAATTCATACAATGCAATCAAAGAGTCCACATCACTAATATTCAATACATCATAAGAGACATCCCTGTGGGGGCCACCAACCACCACATCGGGCGAGTTCTTTTGTTTGAACCATTTTCTCAACTTCAATTTTCTAATAAATGTAAAGAAGTCAATCCTTGTCTCAGCATAGTTAAAACGTTCTGTAGGGCAGAAAGAGAGACCTAAGCATAATGTGGATTTATCACTGTCAGATAGCACAAAGTTAGATAAATTCACAATAGTTTTATTCACCATATCTTCATCCATTATGTTTGTAAGTTGGAACTTCTTGTTGTTTTTCCCACTTGCCCATATCGAAATTTGTTCTTGTTACGATTTCTGACTCTCTCTCGCCTCTTCTGATTCCGCCCGTCTTCCTCTTCGGCCTGATGTCCTGCCCTTGTAGTTGGAGCTTTGTCCGTGCTGGTTCTTGGATACTTGCCTGCCGCGGCGCAGCAGGCGATACTTGTCTAAAAAGTTGCTGGTTTGTTTGTGACTTCTTCGATAGATTTCTCACTTTCAGTGGAACTAAGGGTATCAGATTCCCTTACGCTTTCCACATCGGTTTCCGAGGAAGATTGTCTCTCCTCCATTGGGGAACAAACAAGGGATGATTTGTATAGATGATCATATTTCCTGTTAAAAGTCAAAATTCTTCCGCTTTCATAGTCCCCTATGTCTCTATGTAATTTTTGTTGTTTTTTAATTTTGATTTCCTCCTCATATTTCTTCAGTCTTGTATTCATTGTCTCCATAAATTTTGATATCATTTCTTTTTCCGAGCGTAAAGCCAAGTCATCTTTTAATCTCTTGATGTCCCCTAATAGGGTTTTCCGGTCCTGCCACGCATATTTTATAAGTATCTGAAGCATATGCCTGGAGCTTAAAGCTGAATTTTCTGCCCATTCCTTTAGCATCTCTGGATTGGGTGTCTCATATGATGGTGTAATAAAAATACGTAGGCCCCTTGGAACCATCTGTTGATCAACATAATTTTGCAAAGATGTGGCCTCCCACCATTTTGATATTTCAGCTTTGCTCAATTTCTCCAATTTTTTTAGCATAGCATTTAAATCATTGTTACTTTCCTGACACTGTGTATAGGGACTCTTCCTAATTGTGTCTTTAGAAAATAATGTTTGTGCTGCCAGCCGCCTCTCATTTTCTATGTCGTCATCCATTGCACAAAATAACTGCAATGAATAAGATCAAAAATGGAAAGCACAAATGCTGTGAATCCCCTAGGAAAAGTCCTAGTTCCCCTTGCCTGAGTAAGCCAGAAAAATATTAATAATCCTATAGCTGCATTCAAAAATCAAATATAAATATAAACTGTGGCAAAGCTCTAATAAATAATGCAAAGAAAAGAGGAAAAACCACCGTTTGTTGATTCCAAAAATATATAAAAAAGGAAAAACGAGGAGAGTCACATACCTCGATAATACAAGTAAATCCTTCCGAAACCATCCGACATCAGTGGAAAATATACTCGTATATGTTCACAATCTGCATTCCTCAGTGTGAAAAATAAGCGGTCAAACAAAAGAGGGGCTGTTCCAAGACGAGGAAAGGAACGGGTCTTTATATTGCTTTCCCGTTTTGCACTCCTCCACGTACAGCCGTGGCTAGAGTGCAACTCCAAAGAATATTAGCCACGGGGAAACCCAGGTGAAACGTAGCAGAAGTCAGATGTAGCCGTGAGTTATATTGAAGCTCAGCGTCGAAAACGCTGCCGTATAGACAGCGAAAGGAATCAAAACAAAACAAAACACGGTGTATTCCAAGCTCTCGGCGAGTCACCGCAAGGCGCTGCCCAGCCACAGAATAAGAAATGAAATGTTTTAAACAGACGCGGATACAAATGCCGGGTCTGTTTAACGTATAGCACGATCGGAAACAGTGCTAACGTTTCAAATACAGATCGATATAATTGCAGCATATATTTCTCTGGCGGCCGGCCACGGAGTTCCTTAAAATAGACAAAGCAACAAGCGCTCGAAGTAAACTCATGTGGCCCGAGAGGGGTGGTGCAAAAAGCCGGCACGAGCAAGCCGGTAATTATAATTTCACAAAAATAAAAATAAAAATAACACGCTCAGGATTCAGGAAAAGTGAAAGCGATATTTAATCGAAGAACAACGCGTTTCGGCTGACACTGCAGCCTTGGTCACGTGATATTCACCACCAATCAACCAATACTAAATACTATTCATTCATTGACATAAAAATAAGACTGACAGCAGATGCAAGGTACAAGATGGAAAACCATTGAAGATGTCAATTCAACTGTCTGTGTAATTAATTAGAGGGTCTGGACAGAAGAATAATCCTAAAGAAAGTACCTGTATTTCATCATTGGTTAAAATCCTCTCTGATAAACTGATAGCAGTTTTGTTGTCACCGCCGGGCTTCATTATTTCTTCACGCCCTGCTCCCTTGTTCCCATGGGGCTTAGATCTGTTCCTGCACTTTCGACTTTGGCTTTGCTTTTTCCTTGTTCTTGTCCTTTCAAGTTTTGATCTTGGGGCTACAAATTCTGTCTCAGGATCTCTTATTCCTCTAAAAATGTTTTTGTTGGTCCATTCTTTGCTGGTTCCTCAGTATCAGGCCAATCGACATCTGAACTCAGGTCTGAGATTGTTATATTTTTTGTAAATGCTGTTGGGTCATATGTCCTTTTCTGCCGTTATAGTACTTTTGCCTGATTCATAGTCATTTTTGCCTCTAAGAAACTTGCATTGTTCCCGTGCCTTAATATCCTGTTCATACTTTCATAATCGTTCTTCAATTTTTGTAATTTTGGACTGAAGCGTAGTCTGATCCTAAATATGTTTTACCTCCTCCAACAAAATTTGAATATTCTTAATAAGTTCACCATATTCTTGCCATGCATATTTAATCAAAATCAAAATCATGCCTTTAGAACATTGGTATGAATTTTCCACCCATTCTTTCATGAGTTTATGGTTTGGATTATTAAATGTGGTAACAGTGAAAATTCTCAGGCCTCTTGGGATCTGCCCAGCATCCAAATATTTAGATAGTGAGGGTGATTCCCACCAATAACTGATCTCCCTCTTGCATAATTGTTCTAAATTTGCAAGTTTTTGTTTAACGATCATCTATGCCGTTCCCACGGACAACTGATATTCCCTGTTTCCTGTGGTCCTTGCCTTATCATTGAATAGCATTGCATTGCACTGCAGCCCCTTAAAAAATTGGTCTTGAGCATACTGGAATCCAGTGGCAGATTCATATTGGAAACAACCCAGTGCCATAAACTACAAAATAGTTTGAGGGTCCTCGGTCTCACAAACAATCCAGTTAATCATGGAAATGAGACAGCCTCTGGTACAGAGTCTTCCGGATCCAGTCCGATGGTGCTCAACTGCCCATGTGTCCTAAACAATTTCAAGTAAGACAGCGGGAATGTCAGAAACTTCTATAAAGGAAAAAGCAATCTGGAAGAATGACACTCATAGCAGGAAGGGTCTTGCCTGTGGGGTTCTCCAGCCTCTCTCTAAACATGTATCTGTTTATCATGACAATTTTGCAATATCATCAGGCAACTCCAGAGTTGTAAAAGGTACAGTAATTTTTTTATTTCAGACAATTATCAATGCTCAATCCATGGTGCATTTTGACCAATAGAGCTTTGATCACATGATACCATTCATCATAGACACACATAGAGAATAGACAACAAACAGTAAACAGTGAAAAAACACCTAGGGCCAGATGCAGGAAGGCATTAGCGCCTCGCAAACGGCAAAAAACGCCATTTGCGAGGTGCTAATGCCCTCACGCGATGCAGAAACACATAGTGCGAGTGGGTACCGACTCCCAAAATGTGCTTCAGACTCGCAAATAGGAAGGGGTGTTCCCTTCCTATTTGCGAGTCGCACCGCGATGTAGAGTTGATTTGTGACCGCGAAAGCGGTCGCAAATCAACTCGCAGTTACCATCCATTTGAAGTGGATGGTAACTCATTCGCAAACGGGAAGGGGTCCCCATGGGACCACTTCCCCTTTGTGAATGCTCACAATAATATTTTTTCAGAGCAGGCAGTGGTCCTATGGACCACTGCCTACACTGAAAAAAAACTAAACTAAAAGGTTTCGGTATTTTTTCTATTTGCAGCTCGTTTTCCTTTAAGGAAAATGGGCTCGAAAGAGAAAAAAAAAAACTGCTTTATTGAAAAGCAGTCACGGACATGGTCTCCAGCAGGCCACCATCCCCGTGAGTGCCTAGACTCGCTATGGGGTCGCAAGCTGCGACCCACCTCATTAATATTAATGAGGTGTGTCTTTGCGACCCCATAGCGAGTCGCAGAAGGTGTCTGAGACACCTTTCTGCATTTCCTTTTGCGAGGTGCAAATTGCGAGTCGCTGGGACTCGCAATTTGCACCTCGCAAAAGGAAATCTACCTACATCTGGCCCCTAGTTCCCAAAAGCAATATAATCAAAAATTAACAAAACAACATGAAACAACTGCAAAAGAAGGTCCAATTGATACAAAATAACGACTCCTCATTGAGTAAAGATTACATTCCCCCTGGGTTTTATTATTTCTTTTTGTTAGTCCAACACTGTGTTGTCTGTTTCTATGTTAACTATGTCCCAGACTACGTTTTTGGTCTGTCTTATTTCGACATTATGTGATTAAGGCTGTTGCTATTCCAAAAAGTCACCAGTAGGTAGTTATGGGTAGGACCTTATTTCCATAGCAAAAGCAATTTTTGACATGGCTATATCAATGGCACTGTCTGATGAATCTTCATGAAAATTGCCAAACAAAGTGTCATATTGGGTTTTGTTATGTATGTAAAGCTCGGAGGTGAACCATCAAGCAGGAGCCAAGAAAAAGGGGGGGGAGGGTGGTCAAAAAAAGTGTGACACAACTACAGCCCGAAACGCTGGACAGAATTACACCAAATGTGACAAAATTGTAGCTCTTGGTCCAGAAAGCACGCTTTGGCCCTCATTATGACCTTCGTCTGCCAAGATCTGACCACCGGGCGGCCGCCAATGCAGCCGCACTCCCGCCGCGGTCATTTGGAGATCCGTGCAGGGCAGGTGGGCGGAAACCTGGTTTCCGCCTGCTGGCCCAGCGGGGATCTCCGCCGCAACACAGGAGCCGGCTCCAAATGGAGCCGGCGGTGTTGCGGCTGTGCGACGGGTGCAGTTGCCAGTGGCATGGACAGTGCAGGGGCCCCCAGGGGCCCACGACTCCCCATACCGCCAGCCTTTTCCCGGTGGTTCAAACCGCCAGGAAAAGGCTGGCGGTCCGGGACTCGTAATCCCCTGGCAGATTATCACCGTCGGGGCAAATGTGGCAGGAAACCGCCGTGGTCAAAATACAAAAGATTGCACCGCCAGCCTGTTGGCGGTGCAATCGCCAAAACAGCCCTGGCGGTCATTGACCCCCTTTTTAATGACCCCCTTTTTCTTTTACAGTGTAAATGTCTTCAGTAGTTTTTGAGAAATTAAAGGAAATCCAAATGTGTATATCTAGGGTTGCAACATATTTGCAAATACTTACAAATACTCCTTAACTTGTGGAGAGATCTGATTGGCTGCCAACACTTTAACTAGGAAATGTTGGCAGACATTTTGGGACTCGGCTTCAGTCGAGTCCCAAAAACACAAAACATTAAAAAAGGAAAAGTTGGCAGGATGCACATACGTAACCACCAGCTTTGGTCCAGGGATGTCCCTGGTACCCCGCCTGGGCAAACAAGCATTAAAAAAAATATGTATATATTGTGAAAGCCATAAATACTTGTGAATGTCCCGGGGACCACCACCTCCCTGAAGATACATCTAAAATAAATATAAAGTGAGGAGCTCCACAGGCCCTCCCCCCCTCCTCCGGGCATCAGGGACCACCACCTCCCTGGGTTTTTTCCAAGAAAGGAGGGCTGTATGAAGCCCCAGGTACCACCACCTCCCTGGGGTAAAAAGCAAAATAAGTGCAGGGGGCTGCACGGACGGCCCATGCCCCAGAGAAAACCACCTCCACTGCCCTCTTGGATAAATACCCAGGGCATGATCCATTCTGGCACAATGCTCCTTTCACATTAGCTAAACCTCAATGAGAAGCATTTACAGATATAAACAAATCAGGTGCCCAAGTTGAAGCTCCACTTTTGTAAAGTACTAATCATCCTAATTTCTTGCACATGGTCAATGCAAAGCAAGCGGTTTTTCTCTGCATTTTAACCTTGAAAAGTCATCTGTAAACCTTGATGGAGAAGTTTGTATCCTTGTTTTTTTAGAGCGCAATATCTTATACAGTGACTGTGAAGAGTTCTTCCTTGTGATCTGCTGCTGAGAACAGAGATCCTGTTTTTCCTTTTTTAAACTGCAAGTAGGTGAAATGGCCTAGAAGCCCTGCCCTTTTGGCCCCACCCCATATACATTAGTGGTATGCAACATCTTCCCGTCATTTTCCAGGATGATGGACAGCTTGGCAAAAGGAACACCCAAGCAAATTTCCGGCCGACTTTGGAGACATGTTCTTGATGCACAGGAATATGATCACATCTCCACCAAACAAAGAAGAACTTCATGAGTGGCGTGGGGTTTGGTGGTTATAGGGTGTAGGCCATAAGGCCTGGCTGCAGGCTAGATCCTGCAGCCAACCCCCACCATTCACGACCAAAGTCTGTTTGTGGGAGGTTCGGTGGTTATAGGGGTAGGCCTAAGGGCCTGTGGTCAATCCTTGACACACACGGTTGAAGGCCATGCATGGCATGGGATTGGGTGGTTCTAGGGGATTGGCCACAGGGCCTGACCACAAGCCATCTTTGCAGCCAACCCCCGCTGCGCATGCCGAAGGCTATGCATGGCAGTGGTTGGATTCACGCAAAGTTATTATAATTACGTAACATTTAAAAAAAATCAAAGAAATTCACTGAAAAAAACAAAGGTTACAGAGACGTTATAGTTAGGAAATATACATTTTTTTAAACATAGAAATTCAGTTAAAATCCCAAAGGTTACATGGAAGTTATCCACTGTTAACTACTCCACATATTGCATCACTTATTACTTCTTTTATAATGTAACATTTGCAGTAAAATTATTGAGAACAAAACGAGAGTTATTGTTACCTTAGGGCACAAGTTATAGTTACTTCAGCTTACTATAACTGCTAACTTTCCATGGTTTTGTGTGATTAAGTTCAGAACCTCGGTACCTAACTATAAAGTCCCTGTTACCTTTGTTTTTTTTTAAAGTGAATATATATATGTGTGTGTGTGAGTGTGTGTGTGTGTGTGTGTATATATATATATATACGCATATATATATATGTATATATGTGTGTGCATATATATGTATGTATGTGTGTGTATGTGTGTGTGTATATATATATATATATATATACAGGTATATATATATATATATGTATTATATGTATATATATATATATACACACACACACACACACACATACAATTATAGTTAGGAGCTAGTTTCTATAGAAAAAGCAATGTTTTCTTTGCTGATAACTTTGGCACCATTTGATGAATCTTCAGGACATTTTGCAAAAAACAAATGGTGAACACTTCAGCTGCTTTTGAAATGTTTCAGGGTGATCCGTGAAGCGGGGACCACGAAAAAGAGGGGGACCTCAACGCATTTTCTCCATTCAATTTTCTATAGGTAATTTGAACAGCAATAGGGCCCAAACTGGTGGACGGAATTCCACCAAATTTGGCAGAAAGGTAGCTCTTGGTCCATAAAGAGGCCTTTTTGTTATTTAATGTAAAGCCGTTCAATGGTTTTAAAGACATTAAAGAAAATCCAAATTTGTATACATAGGGACATTTACGCTCCATGAACCCTCCCGATCTTGTACTTAGATCTGATTGGCTGCCAGCATTACAACAAGTGAGTGTTGGCAGCCATGCTGGGACCCAGCATCAACCGAGTTCCAGAAAAAAAGATAAAAAAAAGAAAAGGGGCCAGGGTAGGGGTACCCTGACCCCTTTACCTCTGGTGCTGGGGTCCCGAAGGGACCCCCAAAAGCAGAGAGGCAATTTTTAAAATGTTCACAGCGATTCGTGGCAGATCCATGGATCCAGCAAAAAGAAAAAGAAAAAGAAGCACAGGCTCCCGTGCTTGTTTAACTGTAGCACCTGGGTGGGCAAACTACTGGGGGCATTGCTGTATTCATGTGTGGGCTACCCAGCTGCCCCACAGCCCCAGGGACCACCACCCACCGGAATACAATAAAAAACTGAAGGGGGTCTGTTTCAGACCCCTAAGGGACCACCACCTCCCCAGGGGTATTGATTGTTGGAGCGGGGCTGCACAGCCCCCCTCGAGAAGCCATAAATGGTCCCGGGGACCGCCACCACCCAGGGCCAGCTCCTGCTATGTCCTGTGGTGTCCACCCCTGGGACATAACTGTGTGCTTTTGCTTGGTGGGAGCTGACAGCTCCCACCAAGCAAAATCAAACAAAGTCCCTTTCTGACAGCAGGCACTGTCAAACATTTCCCGCTGTCAGAAAACAATGTTTTCATCTATCTTTCCTGCACACAAATATGCATGCAGGGAAGAAGGATGAACACATTGCTCCCACTAGCAAGGAGCTGCTATTAAAAGCAGCTCGCCGCTTGGGGGAGCAATACCGACTACCACAGGATTTTGGGAGCGGGCTAGGACCGGGGGGGTCTTGAGGCTCCCCTGCGGTCCTGTCACTCTCTCTCTCTCTCTCTCTCTCTCTCTCTCTCTCTCTCTCTCTTCCATCCCATAGTGGGATGGAAGAAAGAGAGATAGTGATTGGAATGGTCTCTCCATGCAATGACTTCCACACAGACAAGAGTTACCTGTGGCCTTATGGTGAGGGTCACAGACTTTCCCCCTGAAAGTTGAGGTTTCTAATCCAGGTGTGTCTGTGATCATTTCCTTACTTTTGTTTCTTTTAAACTTAAAAAGTTTAAGGTTCATACCGAAAGGTGATCTCACTCTTCTTAATTGAGAAGTAAATTTTTCTTTTCAATTTGTCCAGAAATATCTTATTCTATCTATATCATTCATCAACGCCTAAAAACACTCTCTATCCCTCTCCCTCTCACTCTCACTCTATTTCTCTTCAAAATCTCTTTTTCAATCTCTTTCTCCCACCCACACACTGACTCGGACCCTTATGCACCGACTCACAGACCCACTCAAACACTCATGCACCCACTCACAGACCCACTCAGAATCTCACGCACCCACTCACAGCCCCATTCACACCCTCACGCACACACTCACAGACCCACTCAGACATTCACACACCTACTCACAGACCCACTCACACTCTCACAGACCCACCCACACAGACCTGCACCCACTTACAGACCCACACAGACACTGACACAACCACTAAGACATTAATGCACCTGCTTCCACATCCATACAGACACTGATGCACATCCTTACAGACCCACTCACACTCTCACACACCCACTCACAGACCCACTGAAACCCTCATGCACCGACTCACACACCCACACAGACACTGATGCAGCCATTAAGACACTGATGCATCCACTCTCAACCCCAGACACACACTCTCACAACCACTTTCACCCCAGATACACCATCTCACACTGATTCTCACACCCAGAGAGACAGGCTGCAGCCAACTCCTGGCATGCATGGACAAAGGGCAGTGCACAGCGTGGGGTTGGGTGGTTAGAGGGGGTTTGCCACACAGGCCAGGCCCTGCAGCCAACCCCTGCCACATATGGCTGAAGGTGGTTGGATTAGTGTGTAGTAATGAAAAATACTTTATGTTAGAAAAACCATAAAAATTCACTGACAATACCAAAAGTTACAGGGATATTATAGTTAGGAAATAGAATTTAAAAAACATAGAAATTCACTTAAATAAACAAAGGTTGCAGGGGCCTTATAGTTAGGCTCACATTTTAAACATACCAAACCATAGAAATTCATCTGCCCTAAGGTATCTATAACTCGTGCCCTCGCCATGCACTGCTAGTTACCCCACAAATTACGGCACTCATGACATCTTTGATAACATCACTAACAATATCAATGTAATATTTGCAGTAAAATATTTGACGAAAAAGGTGTGCATGGCAGGGGCGTGAGTTATAGTTACCTTAGGGCAGGATATATAGTTACTTGAGATAACACTAACTAAAACAGGTGAATTTCTTTGGTTTGGCACATTTCAAATATAAGCCTAATTGTAACATCCCTGTAACCTTTGTTTTTTTAAGTGTGCGCATATATATATACATATATATATTTTTTTTCACCCAAATGCTGCTCATTGTTACCAAACTCTATCAGGTGGGTGCCTCCTTCGTGCCAGCAGCACTGTGCGTAATTAATGTGCAAACCAAGCGGCTCCACTACAGAGCCAGGGGCACTCTTGGATTCCACTTCCTCATCCCAGCATGACGCGTTTCAGCGAAGTGCCTTCTTCAGATGCCGGTAATTACAGGACACACGCCCACAAGTCTTTAAATACGTTTTTACTCCTCCTTCAATTCATTCTGAAGATCTCAATATATACCTGATTACACAAAGCTCATTTTATAGAACTGCACTGATAATTAATTAATTAAACAATAGACATATCGCTGGCAATTATATGGGCAAACACAAAAACATATAAATTAGAAAATGATGTGCCATGCCCTAATTCATTCAACAGTGGCAGTTGTTCCTAACTTGAATTGTATGGAGGGTAATGTGTCCCAAGACTCTCCAGTCATCCAGTGTGTGTGGCTAGTTCTTCCTCCATGTTGAGTACAGTCAGCTGTTTACTCACGAGCTCACTGATGTATCTGCTCTCCAATATTCTGAATGTTTTAATTCTGTCTCGCTCCTCGCTGGTGGTACCCTGTCTGTGCCAAAAAATCACAATAAATGTGCATTTGATTGATTTTTGTCTTTAAAGTGACACAACACAGGGTAAGTGGAATGATCCCATTCTATAGCCCTAGGATGCTTTACGAGCCTGAAAGATAGTACTGCCAGCACATCTAAGAGCGCAGAGGCATGTTACTACATATGCATAGTGATCTGATTCACAAGTGAGACTTTTTCTGATAGTGTATTCTCTAGCCAGCATGTTCGTATACTTCCTAGCATTACTGTTGGTCCCACATGCTTTGCAATTCCTTTACCAGGTGAATCCCTTTGCAGGATACATCCAGTTATTGGTTTCTGAGAGTTATAAATCCCTATGGCCCAATATATCCCCTATAGACCTAGACTATGTGGACCCACTTCCCTGCCTAATTCTTGGTCACTCCTACTGATCTTCCAATTACTGTTGAGGATACTCTGTATCTGTGTAGATTTACAATTGTATGTTGTGACAATCTTATCAGATTAAGATTTCCCACCTCTTTCGTTCACTGTGAGTACAGAAGGAAGCCCCTCATTCTACCTTGTATCCATGGCTTGTTGGGTAACTTCGCTGGGATGACCTCTTTGTTTTAGCCATTCAATTCTATTTCCTTCAGTAAGATGAAATGCATGTGGGGTGCTACAAATTCTCTTGGCTCTAAACAATTCCCCATAGGGATGCTTGATTTCAATCTTTCGGAGGGCTGTCTCCCTGTATACAAAATGCTATTTCCAGATGTCATTTCTCAAAACAAAGTCGTTTGTAGGACTCCCTCCTTCACTTGTACCCTGATGCCCAGAAAATCTATGTGATTATGGTGTATAAAGATTTGAATGTTACTTTTACTCTTTCATTACGATATTCACAATAAAGCATATCAAATTTAATTTTTTTAAAATTAATATAAAAAAGTAAAAGCTTAATAGAAAATACGTGTTTTGAAAATAATATAAACAGGAAAAACAATATTAAAATCGAAAACAAACAACACTATCAAGAGAGTTATACTTCAACGGACTGAGATTAAGATCTGTAGCTCCAATTTAATTAAGTGAATGTAGGAAAACTGTCGGAGTTCGGAAGGGTTAGATTTACCATTGCCATACCAATGTAAGCAAAAGAAAGGAAAGTGTTGAAAGTAAAAGGAGTTAACTGCACTTTTTCCACTTCCCCATAAGCAAAAGCAGGGAAAATTTTGGACTTTGGGTGGATCAGATTTACTAAAGTGTTAGATGTTGGAGGGGTTACATTTACTATTCTCACTCCGATCTAAGTAACAGTAAAGAAAGTGTTGGATTTAGGAGGGGTTAGATTTACTTTCACTACTCCAACATAAGCAAAATCAGGGAAAGTGTTGTACTTAGCAAGGAAGATTTAAATATAGCATTTCAAATTCAAATAATTGTATACAAACATTTAAATACCTAACAACATAACATTAGTAGAACATGTTCAAACTAAAAAATATAATATATAAAATTGAATGTAAAAAATAATATGATAATGTAACGAATAAGAAAAAATAAAATAAAAAAAATCACTTCTCTGTCTACTATCCACGAAACAACACCCTCAAAAAAGTATACTAAATTATAAATAAAACAATAACATTAAAAATATATATAAATAAAAAAATAAAAACCAAGAATAAGCATAACATACACTTTACAAATTTATGAAATACACTAATTAATCAATTAAATAAATATTTAAAAATTACATAAGGAGCAGGTACAAATTAACATACATAGCCAACAGTTAACTATTTACGTAAAATAAATAATAATTAAGAAAAAAGGATGATTTAAATACATTTCATACTGTACACCCATACAAACCCAACAACACACAACTAACATATAAATTACTAAAATAAATATGGAAAAATAACTTATACATTCAAGATCACAAATACTCTTAAAAATAATATAATGATTAATCAATTAATCCATCTACATAATGATCAATTAAGTATTTAATTATCAGAAAAAATGAAAACCAAAAACACCTAAAATATATACTTTAAATTAACTTTCCACCATAACCCAATAAACTACTAATAAATTATAAATGTCTAATTACATGTAAAAAAAAACAAAATTGAACATTAAAATTTACAAACTATACTTAAAAACCAAAAATGATTACATTAATAATAATAACGCCCAAGATTAAAATAATAATTATTTATTACATGAATTTAAAAACTAAATTTAATACAACAATATTCAACTAAACAATATTATGTACAATGACATAAACGATATTGCATACATGAAAAATTATATTATTATCTTTTACAGTTTGCACCTCAATATTTTTGCAATGACTATATATTTGGCACAATATTCACATGAACCCACATTTTTTATTTGATATCTGTGTCATTTATCCTTTTCCCACCTCTTTCAGCTGCACTATCATTTCCAGAGGGGGTGGAGCAGCATCAAACTGTGCCATGCTGCCCGTCAGTCTGAAGAGTGTGTGTGTGAACCTGAAGTATAAAGCAGGATAAGACAGTGATGGTGCTTTACAACAATAGGCACACATCATTTTAAAAGATTGTCTCTGTCTAATCTGGCTGAATGGGACGGCACATTATGCTGACTCCACTTCAATCTCTGGGATATTTCCAGTGCTATTTGATGTCCCTGAGACTACAGAACAGGAGGCAACCCAGCAAGCCCTTGAAGTCACTTTGGTCTGGAGATGAAGGGATGCAGGTCCAGTCCTTTTCAATTCCAGGAAAGATGGGCAGCAGGCGGCAGGGTAACCACAGCAAAGCAGGAGTACAGCAAATTCCAGCAGAGTTTCTGCAGTGTGGCAGTCCTTTCAGCAGCACAGCAGTCCTTCTTCGTGGCAGAGTATGCTTAGGACCATAAGTGTACTGATTAGGTAGGGTCAGAAGTCCAGCTCTCATACCCAGTGGTGCCTTTGAAGTGGGGGTGACTTTAAATAGGGGCTTTGAAGTGCTTTGTAGTCCTCCCTTTCCTGCCCCAGTTCCAGACACACTGCAGCAGGTTAGGCAGCTCTTTGTGTGGGGACAGGCACAGACCTATTCAGGTGCAAGTGTCTCCACCTCCATTCCATCTAACTGAGGAAAGTCCATCATCCTGGTGATTGGCCATCAGGATTTAAGTGACACACCTCAGCTCCCTGTGCATGTGACTGCATAGAGGGAATGCACAAAGACCAGCTGTTACCCAACCCAGACATGTATTGGAGGCAGGCAGCAGGCACGCACACAGGGATGCAGAGCAGAAAAAGGCCAATGTTCTAAGGCTAGCATTTTTGAAGTTGTAATCATAAGTCCAACCTTACCATTAAATAGGATTGATTATTACAAGTCCATAGGTACAAAACACAGCAGTACTACTCCTTCTCAATCAGGAATTGCACTTAATAAAGGTATTAAGCAATCCCCAATGCTATTCTTTGAGAGAGGTAGGCCTCACAGTAGTGAAAAATGAGTTTGGGAGTTTTTCACTACGAGGACATATAAAACTAAGAAGCATATATCCTACCTTTTACTTACACTGCACCCTGCCCTATGGGCTACCTAGGGCTTAATTTATGAGTGTCTTATGTGCAATAAAAGAAGAGTTTAAGGCTTGCCAAGTTGACATGGCAGTGAAACTGCACATACAGGCTCTGCAGTGGCAGGCCTGAGACATGGTTATAGGGCTACTTAAGTGGGTGACACAATCAGTGACAGAGGCACACTAGTAGCATTAAGCAGGCAGACCTGGACACACAGTGCACTTTAATAGGGACTTATAAGTAAATTAAATATGGTGTATATGGATATACCAATGCTACCATGCTTTAGGGGAGTGAGCACCTGCACTTTTGTACTGGTTAGCAGAGGTAAAGTGTCCCGAGTCCTAAAGCCAATGCAAATAGGTCAGCAAAAGTGAGGCAAGTACATCTTAGTAACTGTCTGCTTATTTTCTAAATTAGTCAAACCTAATCCCTCCCAGAGCCTTACAGTTGCCAAATTATTGTTGATGTAGTTGATGCCAAGATTTTATCTTCTGACTTTTATTGAGACAGATCGCTGGTACTCATTGGAAAAAAAAAGATTTTTCAAATAATCTGCACAGCATTTGAAATCAACCAGAGGTTCCATTATAGTTATTGTACATAATTGTCAGGAGTTTTTGAAAGGGCTAATGGAACTCTCAACAATAAACTGTGAACGTTTGTGCTTCTATTAGCTTAAATGGCCAGATTAACTTCCTCTTGTTTGTTGGGCATGACAAGTATTCCTGATAGAAAAATACGGTTTGTCCCCTGATGAAATCCTCATGGACAAACCAATGACACTTGCATAAGTACCTTCAGCTGCAGTGAATGTGACAATAGAAGAAACAAAGGACATTCCCTTTCATAATTTAAACCTAGCAGACTGGATAGTGATCCAGAAGCATGTCAGGAAAAACTGCCTTGAGGACAGGTGGGGTGTAGACCCTTCCAGGTGATTTGGATGATGAACACTGTGTTCAGGTGTGCTGTATTGCCGTAGTTGATCCACACTGCTTAAACAAAGAGAGTACGAGTGGCAGAAGCAGTAGAAGAATCAGAATGATGATTCAAGCGTAAGTCCACAAAGTTTAGCGAAGGGTCAAGCACAAGATCAAGCTCAAAGTCAAGCTCGAGTTCACAGAGTGGATCATTTGAACTAATGAAGAAAATGAAAGAAATTAAATGGTGAAATTTTAGGTTAACGAAAGCTGTGATGAAGAACCTGAAAACCCTGCAGTCCAGTGTCAAAGCAGGGGTAAGAGTGACAAGCTGTTTTAACACAAAAGACTAAGACATGAGTGGTAGCAAGAAGGAATAGCCTCTGAAAAAATCAATGAAAAGCTGCAGTTGAAAATCAGAGTCACACAAACTGCCAGAGGAAGAAAGAAATTCACAGTGAACAAAGCAGATAAAGTTGTCATAGATCAAGTTCACGTTCAAGCTTGAGTCAAAGTTCCTTGGAAAGTAACTCTGACAAACGCTCTTGCTGATCAGAGAAAAGTTGAAGAAGACATCCAAGAAAATTGACTTGCAAAAGAAAGCACTGTGAACCAGAAGAAGAACTTGAGAGACAGATAGAACCTGAAACTAGTGTGATTCATTCCCACTGGAGACAAAGTGATATTGAATCACCAGTGGACAAAAAGATCAATGAGGAGGACATTTCCAAATAGAACATATGCCACACCTGAATGGGCATTGACTTTTGGCTGCTCGACCACAGCTACCACTGACAGTCAAGTGCAGAAGGGGTACTTGGCCCAATTGAGCTGGATCCATAGTAGGTAGGGCCTCGGGACAACAGGATAAAAGGTCTCAACCACCATGGTTGGATCCAGTAGCCCCTGTGTGCCCTGTGGCCCTCAGAAAGGGGTTCTGATATGTGCCATCCTGAATTTTGGGGTACAGGTTCCTGCTCCAACAGTATCATCTCACCAGGACAGACTAGGCCATTCTGCTCTGTTATTTGAAGGGAGGCATCTTTTATTTTCCCTTGTGGATGGGACACCCATCCCTCCTTTAGCCATGCCCTTTGTTAGTGCAATTGCCACACAACCAGACAGATTTATGACTGACAGCAGGGCATGTTCGGGGCTGGGCGTGTTTGGGCAAGGCTTCGCTCCACGCAGTCCATAAAGTGTACAAGGAGTACCTGCCCAGCCTCAGCACAGCAGTGCGCTGCAGTCTGCCAGGGGTGTGGTTATGACTGACTAGGATGTGCATATTAGGTTTACAAAATAAGGATCTGGGTGGGACGTTTCTGAAGTTCTTACGATACACAACTTTGGCTTTGCCAGATTATAGTATTTCTCATTGGCAGCTGTACACGCCATGCATGTTCTTAACCAAATGTCTTCTTTAGTAAATTAAATGTGTAAGGGGACTAAACTACATTGGTGTTGGGTGGTGAGCCAATTAAAGTCAATCGAGATAGGATATGATGCCAACAGTGTTGCAAAATACATGATTTCTCCCCATTTTTCAAATTGTGTTAGGGTCGGTCGCCACAAACCTCTATTTTGGCAGGAGGGCTTACATGTTGCGCAAAGATACTTGCGCAACCCAGTTTGCAAGGGCTGTTTCTGGCTCCTAGTCTCTGACTGCATGGAAATAATCTTTTTTTACACGGGCTTTCTAAATAGAGCTGTTACACACCTATTGGTCTTGTAGCGCACGTGTTTGATCGTCTCTGACATCTCCTTTGTGCTGAACTGATCACACCCTATACCCCCACACATCACCCAATGCTGTTTTCTCACTCATGAGTATTTTCGTTACTCATACATACTGTCTCTACACCAGAACCACACTTAAAATCCAACCTTTAACGTAAGAGTAGCAGAAACCTACAATGATATTCTGAAAAATAATTATAATAAAAACTTTAATGCGTGCGTTTGATGTATTCTCAAAGTAGCGGTGCTCATGGCTTCTGCGTCCATTTTCTTGATTTAAGAAACTTCTGAATAGAGAAATGAATGATCATATAGGAAGTAGATGGCATAACACAGTTCCTTTTCAATATGGGACGAGAGGGCAGGGGTCATTAATTACTGCAGCATATAGGACCAGCAGTGGCACATGGAAAAAGAGCCTAGATGCCCTTAAGCTAATTGGAAAGAGATCTGGCTTGTCGCAAACTCATAGAGTGTAATTATGTCCTCCGTAAATACCTGGCCCCCAACCCAATCACACATTATCTTTCGGCACACTACACATACGTGTCCTAGAAAGTAAGAGGGGGTAAGCCACTTAATCAGACCGTGGTGGAGGGCAAGGAAGTAGTCAGAAAAATAAAATACCTCCCAATTTGAACTCTATGGCCCTCTCTCAGGGAGAGTAAATGGAGGGATTCTAACCCTTTCAAGGAAACCCCACAGGAATTGTATCCCAGAAGAAATGTTTCTTTATTCAGTTTTCCTTGCCTTCTCTTTGGCCCTTTCCATTTTATCTTTCTTTCCATTTTTTGGTTCCTTATGACGTTTCTTCTGGTTTCTTTTTTTGCTTCAGTCTTTGTTTCCTTCTTTGCATTTTTCTTTCCTCTTAGCTTTCAAACTCTCCATTTTCTACAAATATTTTCTCTATGACTTTCGTAACTCCACTACCTTTTGGTTATGTTTCTGCTATATAAAAACTGCAAAAAAATGCTGTCTACTCCACTGTTTCCCATATAACCTCTAAGTAATAAGCAAACCTTGTCCCCTATCATGCAAGTCCACTTACCCCGTAAGTGCAATCCTTTCTCTCAAAAATAATTGCACTTTGCCCAAATTCCTTCCTTCGCATCACCTTCACCCTCACCATTTTAAGTCATGTTAGCCAAGACCTTTTGATTTTTATTAAAACTATGGACCTGATTTATACTTTTTGGTGCAAAACTGCACTAACGCAGTTTTGCACCCAAAAATTTAGCACCTGCTTGCACCATTTCTGTGCACCAGCCAGGCACCATATTTAAGGATTGGTGCAAGCCGGTACAAAGGGTGGGCTAGCGTAAAAAAAATGACGTTAGTTGGGTGGGGCTGGCGCTATGGAAGAAGGGGATTTTGCACCAAAAAATGACGTTAGGCAGGTTAGAGTGAAAAAAAATGACTCTAACCTGCCTAGAGTCATTTTCTGACACAAAACCATCCATACCACATGACTCCTGTCTTAGGGAAGACAGGAGTCATGCCCACCACCCCAATGGCCAGCACAGGGCACCAGGGTCCCCTGGGCACGGCCATTGCACCCAGTGATATGTAGGGGGGGCCCATTTCAGGGTCCCCTATGGCACTTTAAAAACTAAAATGCAATACGTACCTATACTTACCTGGGATTAGGCCCACAGGTCCCTTAACGCCTGCCCTGGCCCAGGTGTTAAAAAATGGGGTAAAGCAAGCTTTACACCATTTTTTGACCCCTCCCGTGCACCATTTGTGCACAGGAGTATACATATGACGTTAAGGCCATAGAGTAATTTTTGCACGGGAACACCTACCTTGCATCTCATTAAGGCAAGGTAGGTTTCCACTTCCAAAAAATGTTCTTAACTCCATAAATTTGGCGCTAGATGGGTCTAGTGCCAAAGTATAAATATGGAGTTAGTTTTGCACCAAATTAGAGTAAAAAAAATGACACTAATTCGGTGCAAACAGAGTATAAATATGCCCCTATCTCTACAAACTACTTTCTTATAGGGGCTTTCTGCAACACCTTGTCATTTTTATTAAAATTATATGTAGATTCTACATTTGTGTATGGTTTGCAGCTGGCCCTAGTCGTCCATTGGGCTCTTATTATATCAGTCACATTTTTCTTCGACACACAAAAGGATACTGCCAGTACTTACTTTGTGAAAGAAAAAGTGCTGGTACCCGAAGCTCTTCTAAGAACTCAGCGGTAGCTTTAATTAAATGTTGGTGCACAGAAACCAAGACTGGTTGTCTAAAAGCCTCCTCATGCCTCTTTTATGCACTACCAGACATCCCCTGCCCCTTTTTCTTGCTTTTGCAGGTTCCCGCTTACACCTTTTGTTATGAGCTTGCCCTCTTGCTCTGTCTTTCCAATCTGTGTGCTTTTGCTTCTCTTCCACCCGGTAAATACCTGATGCTTGAAATAAGTGCCAGTCCCCAAATATAGGTTTTGGTGGACCCCAGCGGCAACCACCGGCTCAAACTAAGCACTGTACACAGCATGAGGCAATGGGTCAGCCCATATAATCCGTTGGCTAACTTCACTGTGGCATTCTGCCCTTTTACACAAAGCACATCCATACATAAGGAAGTCCCCTTCAGTGCCAGAAAGCATATCCATGCATAAAGAAGCCCCCTTCAGTGCCAGGGATTACTATGGCAATTGGCACTGTGCAAACATATTTTTTTAGGCAACTTTCCTTTTTTAGATTGTTGAAGGCCCGGCAGCCTCTCCAACAAAAAAGGGTTGCAAAATCCATGACAAAACGGAAAATTGCTTATGGTTTACTGACACCCTGATGGACACATTGTACCCAGTCTATTCCAAATGAAAAATAGAGCATAATCACCCTCCTACACTTCTTCCTTTACTGATCTCCAGGTGAAACTTGCAGCTTGTTTGCCGGAAATAAATCATTTGATTAACATACCCAACACTCTCTTAAATATTTCTTAATATGATGGTATAGCAGTGCTCATTATCACTTTGATGTCTAATACTTTATTGCCAGTAAGTGCTAATTGGAGCTCTTTTGATCCTCGCAGCTCAGCAGCAGATCTTTGCGTTGCATGCATATTTTAAGATCAATTAACACGTTCCAAACGAGTTGGCAAGTTTTAGAATTTTCTCACATTTTCGCAGAAGACTCAGGGTCAGATGTACTGAGACGCTGGAAATTACTTTTGCAGCACACATTTTTCATGTAAATTAGAAGTGGAAAAGTGACAATTTGACACCATAATATTCCATATACTGGACTAATTAGGGTACACATTTTTAAACCCAGTGCCTAACATTTTGACACTTTGGCCCTAATTACAAGTTTGGCAGTCTTTTGCCAAGACTGCCGCGCTGGCAGCCACCAAAACACCGCCGGTGATGGTGGTCTAGTGACTGCCGTATTACGAGTCACAAAGTGAAGACTGCTCAAATACCGCCACAAATCCCAAACCGCCAGGCTGACCGAGGACGGGAGAGAGACGGTCCCACCATCAGCACCACCACACCAACAACACCCCGCCCTCCATATTACGACCCGCAAACTAGCATTGTGGTCATTGCATGGCGGAAAACCATTGCCGGTGCGAATTTGCTGTTGTAAAAAAATCACCTCCAGAAGAACCTGACACCACATTGGATAGTCCGAATACCTCACACCTGACATACACCACACACATCTGCTAACTGCACAATATAACATACCCTCACACCCCCCCACAATCCTTTGCAACCACAACTACCAACAGAGAGACCGAGGAGCACACCAATGGAGGACACTGCACGTCGATACCATAGGCACCAACACACTTCCCAACCATCACACACCACAAAACTACACCACCAATACAATACATACATTGCCACTTCACAAGTACACCATACACCACCAGCACACACAACCAAACACCCCACCCCACCAACCACCCTACACTGCACCCATACACAACACTCCCCTCCACCTACAGCACAACCACCATGTCCCGTCAGAAGCACCCCCGTTTCACTGATGATGAGTTGAGGGTCATGGTAGAGCAAACTTCAATAGCCAGGAAAATTGAATTATGGCGGAGGATCTTTGACAGGGTCAACGCAGTGGGCACCCATCCACGCACAAGGGAGAACATCAGGAAGAGGTGGAAAGGTGCATTCCATGGCATCCAGATACCAGCTTGCCATCAACAAGACTTGCGGTGGGCTCCTACCACCTCCCCTGAGTTCACATAGTGAGAGGAGAAGGTCTTGGACATCATGCATCCTGAAGGCCTGACTGGAATAATCAGAGGACTCGATTCTGGTAAGTCAACAACACTCCTCAGGCACCAACCACTACTGTCCGTCATGCGTCCCCACCACCCATCACTCCCTAATCTATCCCATCTTGCACTTCTGCCCCATCACCCCATGCCCCTCCTCTGCATGCAACCCCAATGCCACTATCCCCACACAGTCCCTCCCTAATGCACATCTATCAGTCACAATGCCAAACACCACAACTCCCTCAATGCATCACTCCCTAGACATCAAGAATTCACAGTCCCACTTCACAGTGGAACACCTGCACGGAAAACCATAGCACGTGCCACACCAACTGGATGCTTCGACTGCATTCTAGAACATGGCAATAACAGCAATGCTATCAACAATCCCCAACCCTCAATACAAAATGGAAACAATGCCATAATATGCCACAAGCAAGCAATGTCTGCAGTGCTACAGCTGTCATTGCCATCACTGGGAAGCAAGCCAAGCTACTCCATGCTTCAGACAATGATACGAACAAGTACATCTCCACAATGTAACACCCTCCCTTTCCATGCACAGGTCCTGCTGCCACTGCCACCCGGCAGCCGATGCCAGAGACAGACAGTCCTCCCCTGGATGAAGGCCTCAGTGGATGTCTGGATATTGATGACTTGCCTGAGCTCTCTGGGACAACTGGCCAGTCCAACACCAACAGCACCACCCTGGACACGTCAAAGTCCCCCACACATGTGGCTTCCTCAGCACAGCCAACCCTTCATCCCCAAACCTGTGTCCCAAGGACAGGCCAATCAGCAGTGTGCCCAACAGTACAGGGACCATAGTCAAGGCCACACACCCAAGACGATGAAGGTCCTGGTGCTACTGGGAGTGGGCAGACTGTGCCAGGGGCACAGAGGCCAGGGACATTGGGAGGGTACCTGTGGGCCAATGGATCGGATGCCCACAACAAATGACGACCAGTCCCAGGACACTATGGGCAAGGTCCTCGCAACTGTCGAAGAGAACCAGAAGCTGCAGAGGGAATACCACCAGGAGGCCATGCAGCAGTGGCAGACCCTCAATGCCACCATGGCCTCCATTGCAGGGGTACTGACGGAACTGACAGCCATCCGGCGTGCGTCCTCCTCCCACCAGCAGGCCCCTTCCACTAGCCACATTCCAACAGAGCCCTCCACTTCTGCGGCAGCTAGTGGAATGGAGGCCCTGCCAGAGGACCCTTAGACCACCAGCACCCTTCCCCCTGTAGCTGAGGAAACCACACTCAAGCGAGGACGTCTATCCAGACATCTTGCTGGACCTCATGCCAAGACCAAGACCACTGCTAGGAAGTGACCCTCTCCTGAACATTCTTCCTAGTCTTACACTGACACTCCCTGTTGACTGTCCACTGTCATGTCTCCATTTTCTGATGGCCCCTTGGATACTGGACCTGGACTACCCACAGCTGGGACAACTACTCTGATGATTACACCCACCATGACCCCACTCATCACCCATTGCACTTGTGAATAACATTAAACACCTTGAAGCACAGCTACTGCCTATGTGACATTATTGTAATGAGTAAAGCTTTAATTTGAATATCATGTCATTATAGTCAAACCATTGTCCTGCAAATGTCTGTGAGATAGACAGAAGGAAGGGCAATATGCAGCAAGGTTGACAGTAGAGCAAACATATTCTAGATACTTGTGTCAAGGGAGTCACCGGGCAAAGCAGGAATCAGAGTAGCACCACACGAATGCCCTGCAAATAGACTGAGACAGGGACCACTATCACAATAGGAGTCAGTGTAGGCCACTCAACACACATGATGTACAATGTCTCAGTCCCTTGTGCGATTTGGAAGGTGTAATCACAAACCATACGCCTGTGTCAGATGTACATTTCCCAGACATCCATATCCAATTGTCCTTTCCTCACAGCTGACAAATCCCAGCTAAAGGTATGTTCCACAGTCAGTAACAGTTGGGTTACACATTCTCCTGTTGTGGACTGTGAGGATGAATAGCAATACATATGGCACCACTATCTTTGGCACTACAATTGCAGCTGGGAAAGCAGTACAGGGAACATAGCACATGGACAATAAATTGCATTAATGATGCTACACAACAGCAGAGTGAAAATACCACACACACTGAAACTGTAACACCTCCTCTGGTGGGCAAAATGTCCCCCCCCAAATCCACCCAGAGGGTGAGCTGCACTCAACACCTCCACTGATGACAGTCACCGGGAGGAGCTATGTCACAAGGCTGACAGGAGTACAGGTAACATACATCACACATGACACATACCTGTTTCTCATAGGACGTATTTTTTAATTAACTCTGCTCTGGAGTTAGCTGCATCCTCATAATCTTACTCCTCATCACTGACTATGTCCCCTTCATCAGCCACTGGTCCAGCTGCCACCTCCTCTACATCCAGCAATGGGATGTGATGCCTCAGGGCAAGATTGTGTAGCATGCACCAGGCAACAACAATCTGGCAGATTTTAAGTGGTTTGTAGAGTAGGGCACTTCCGGAGACATGTAGGCAGCGGAAACTGGCCTTCAGTAGGCCCAAGGTCCTCTTCATGTCACGTCTCGTCCTGCCAAGGGCCGCATTGAAACATTTTTCACCATCTGTTGCCAGATATCTCACAGGTGTCAGCAGCCAGGGAAGGTTAGGGTACCCAGAGTTACCTGTGTGCACAAAGGTAGGACACATCTCAATATCGGTGGGGTCACAGGGCAGATTGTGAAGAGAGGTGAGATTACTGGAGCACACATCCTATTGAATACATACTGATGAGCCAGGCATGGCCCCTCTGTAGTTGTGCCATCATGTGAAGGACGTTGCTGTTCCACAGAATGTATGAGTCATAGAGAACCAGGGAACTTGGCTGTAACCTGCAAGATACATTGGTCAGCGAGACACACCACCTGCATATTTATGGAATAAAAGTTTTTCTGGTTCCTGTACACCTGTTCATTTATCCTGGGTGGAACCAAGGCAATGCGGGTGCCATCTACGGCCCCTATCACATGAGGGTCATGTGCCAAATCGTAGAAGGCAGCCTTAACAGTGTACAAATCCACACGTTGAGGGAACATGATGTAGCAGGGCAGATGTTTGAGCAAAGCACACAGTACATCCTTCATCACATTGCTAAACATCGGCTGAGAAATCCATGCTGCCAAGCCCACTGTCATCTGAAACGACCCTGAGGCAAGGAAGTGGAGAACTGACAACACCTGTACTAAGAGATGACGTATGCCAGGCAACAGATTAGGCTCCAACTGGCTACACAGCTCCATGATGGTCTGATGGTTCAGACGATACATCTGGATGACGTGCATCTCCTCCAGGGTCGCCAGGTCAACCAGGGGCCGGTACACAGGGGCATGTCTCATCATCTCAATTGCACCATATCTGGCAATAGGAGAGAGGAGAAGTCAAAAGTTGATGTATGCAATGTGTTGACATTGTCAATCCTTGTAGTAGTCACTATATGTCATCCATGATGCAAATAAAATTATCTACTTTTCACTTATTGCATGTAAAATGGTAGTTGCCTGTCCTGAATGCATAGGACAGTTGGAAGTGATCTCATTCCGCCGGCGTTAGATGTCATGGCGGTAGGCGGTGTAAACCACAGTGCAACTCCTCATTGGATAACATTGTTGCCTATGAGAGACTAAGGCCAATGGTGATCATGGCAAGCGGTGACGGTCATGTAAGCGGCGGGCGTAACAGCCATTTACTGTTACATAGCTCACTTGACTCCAGACAGTCATGCAAGTTAGACCTCCACTGGGTGTGTTGCTGTGTTCTGACTCTGGAAGCCAATATGCCACGTCCTGCAGGAGACAGGGCTCCAGCCTTCACCCAGGAAGAGCTGGACAAGCTTGTGGACGGGGTCCTACCCCTGTATGGACAGTTGTATGGGGGACCAGAGCAGCAGGTGAGTATCATGTCATTGTCCTATGTGTTTGTGATGTGTGTGAGGATGAAAGGCGTTGGGACGAGGCAGATGGAGTGGATGCATGGAGATGGGTGAGGAGTCAGAGCGTTAGTGGTGTGATGACACATGAGTGTGGTCATGGTATGTGTCTGATGTGTGATGTCCACTGGTGACCCTGTAATGCCGATCCACATGACTTTGTCTTTCTGCCTGTGTCGCCCATGCAGGTCAGCACCCATCAGAAAAATGGGATTTGGTGTGCCATCGCCAAGCAAGTTGGTCCCTGGTGGTCCACAGCTGCCGGAGCACCCACTGCAGAAAGTGGTGGGAGGACCTAAGACGCTGGGCACGGAAGACCACAGAGGGCCAGCTGGGAATGTCCTTTCAACAAGGTAGGGGTGCCCGTTGGACCCTGAACCCCCCCCAGTGGCCCGCATTTTGGAGGTGGCCTACCCTGAGGTGGATGGGCGCTTGAGGGCAGCACAGCAGCCACAAGGGGGTAAGTACACACTGACATCTTGATAATGTTATGCCTGTATGGCTTTGGGTTAACTACTAGTGGAAAGATGTAGCATAGGTCATTGTTAGTAGCATGCCAACTATGGGTATCAAACATCCTGGCAGGATTGGTGCAAAGATATGTGTCCATATCATGCAGACAGTGACTTATGAGGGCCTTTACTTCCAATTTGTGTGGTCACCCTCAAGAATGTTTAAGAGCCCAGCTCCTACCATCAGCATCAGTACACGTAAGGTGTCAGGGCAAAGCAATCTGTATCAGCCTACCACTGTGACAGTGGTAATTAGTGAGTCCTCAATCAGCTGTTATGTACTGTATGTGTAGATAGGTACAATAGGGCCAGATGTCAATGTGCCTTATGTCAATGGATTAGTGGGCATGCTACCTACGCATGCAGGATTCTGTTGAGTAAGGAGTACAGGAAATGTCTCCACACACCACCATGAGAATGTGCCAGGCACTGGCCAAGTGTGACTAGATTGTCCCTCATCAATTACATGTGTGCTACTGTTCCACCATTAGCAGTTTACCTAAGCATTGCTGTAGTTCCCCCCATGGTGTCCTACTGTTGTAGCATGTATAGGTGAGGGCATGGCCTGCCATGGCATAGCAGTTGATAATGATGTTGTTACTCTGTGTGTATGTAGGGTTGGTATTGACCCATTGCACCCTGTCTTTGTCTGCCACCCTCCCTCCCTCTCCACCTCTGTCTTTGTGTGCATCAGCATCATGAGGCAAAGGAGAAGGGGCACCAGTGAGTGGGGAAGCCGACGGGACCCAGGAGGCTGATACCAGCAGAGCTGAGGGGACCAGTGGGACAGAGGGCGAGGGGAGTGCCACGGGGGAGACAGGATCATCAACTACATCTTTGGATTTCTCCTCCGATGGATGTACCCTGGTGGTGGTGGACCCATCTGGGACAATCCCAGCACAATCCATGTACGCCACCCCCCTTATCAACACTGCCTTCCCTGTAGCTCCCCATCCAGTTGCCCGACCCCGCTCACCCAGGAGGTTGGGCATCTCCTTCGCCACAGGCTCCTCTGCCCCTGCCCCAGTCAGCCCTGCTGCCCTCAATGAGGAGGCTATTGCACTCCTGAGGTCAATCTCTGTGGGGCAGTCAACCTGTAGCGAATCCTCATTTGTTTTCACAGGAAACAGGAGTTAGCTTAGCCTTTGGCTTGCAGACTCGTGCCCCCGTCACCTAGTGACTTTTACCCTGCTTAGCTTGCTCTGTTTTAGCGCATTTATTTAATTAAATCTTTTAAGATGGCTGCCTTGTTTTTACTTAGGCCTGTGTTTTAGTTTTGCATTATCAGTGCCACCGCGCTAAGGCGTCAATATCAAGCAACAAAGCTTAACAAACTGTAGGTGTTCACATTAGGTACTTTTCCTCTTCACGCTTTCGAGGGAATTGTTTATATAAATGACCATCCCAAGCATGTCTTGTTTATTGTTTGGGAATGGACCTACGCCAGGGGCCGAAGCAGATCTGTATAAATACTCCTCACTTAAACAGAGGGAATCCGACTGGATGCCACCGCTGCTATCGATGCTGCACGTCACCTTGATGCTGACCCAGCCTTCATGTCCCTACGGAGTCTGAGCTAGAGACCTCATTTCAAGATAACGAGGGTTGGGGGCTCTTCTCATGGGAATGGCATTGAAAGATTAGCTTTATCACACCCAGCTCTCTTTTAGCTTAGAGGTTAAGTTCACATCATTAGGGTATTAGGACATATTAAACAATGCAAGATGGTGGAGGTCTTTTTATTAATGACTCTTGTCTTTACCATTCTGTTTCTTGCACTGTTCATTATCCTAATAATTGCAGCCCATGCAACTTATCACAGATTGCAGTTTTGTTAAATAAAACCTATTGAAACTTTACTGCATCTTCTGCATTGCCTGTGTTTGATTGAGACACGGTGTCCATGTGAGAAAGGGATCATCTCCGTTTAACCACGACACTCCCTGAGATGTCACACTCTTGAGTCCATGCGTAAAGGCTGCAACAAATCACCTTTTACTGTTTGGGTTTCTGGTGAGGTGTTGCTTGTGAGCCGGGAGGGTTGGGATGACAGTTGCGATTTGTTGTAGGACTGGCATAGTCACCTACATACTTAAGTACTGTCATCCTTAAACCAGCAGTCTTGCCTAGAGCTAGAGTCAAACTACGACATGGTGCCACCAACGATGGTGCATAGGCACTAATTTACGGAAACCCCGACTATAACTGTCACACATACAACAGATACCCTAAGTACCATTATACGGAGACGTCCGTGGTCTTGGGGAAGATCCTCCTCAGCTGAACAGGGAGCACCTAATTAGGCTGTAGGTTGTTCAAGCTCAAATTCTTAAGAGGACTTTGCTCCCCATTTGGTGTTCCATCTCTTTTACCTATTTCACAACATGGCTAACGCCATAGAAATTCATGAGAATGCTAGACAACCACTAACTCTACACCTAGTAGCGCATGGTTCAAGAGAAGAAGACGGGGATGTTACATTCATAGTGGAAGCTAGTGAAGTTTACCAAACAGTAACATTTTATTCCTCGGTTCACTTTATTAAGGAAGACAACACTACATTCACATTCCACACACACAGAATTGCAAATGTACCAATATGGTACCAAGCATACCAGTATCATGAAATACCGCTCACTTATCAGGAGCATCAGAACTGGTTTGAAGGTGCCCTACCACATGTAATGCAACCCATGAGATTAGGTCCCTTAGGTAATGAAGGACCAACGTGGCCTATGTTTGCCACATACACACCTCACCCAGGTATACAAAACATGCAGGCAGCAGACCTGCAAAACCTATATCTTGAACTAGTAACACTCTACAGATGACTTGTTCATTTCATAATGCGACCATTGAACACTACACCAGCGCGTCCAGCACCAGCAGCACCTGCTGGATATCAATTGTCTACTGGGATTAATCCACAAACAGTACATACTATCATGGGTAAGATACCCACAGACCGGAGGAAAATACCATTCTGGATAGCCCAGAAAACAAATCAGCTGGAAGCTGTGTTTCCCTAGACCAGCCACAGGAAAAACATAGAATTCTCACAATGTGCTTGCCCTTCAGGGTGGCTCCTTCGGTGGGTGACTGAGCCACATGGGGTACAGTCTTTGCTGAAATTTATACTACCACACATGGTACCCCAACACTTGCCAATTTACCAGCAGTGTTAAAACAAATTGAGAATGAGCACGGGCTGCTCCAGCCCTAGATTTGGAGATGAAATTAATGTGTGATTTCAACGCAGACTCCTCAATTATACTCAGTAATATCAAAGGTAAAGCGGTAGCAGTGGCTATACCCCAGCGCCTCTGAGAGATTCCACGTTTGGACCGGGAGAAAGAGCTACCGAAAATTATTTCCGACACCTATGCCAGTATAGAACGGTATAGTTTGGGAGCCAAGCCGAAGAAGCTTGAATTATAGAGTACCACCCCTAAGGAAAGTAGCAAACAAGCACAGGAGGGTTCTAAGAAGCGCTGGGATAAAAAAACAAAAACTTAAAGATAGACGAAATCAGAGAGCAGATTCTCCACACCCGGTGAACTCCGAAAGGAGATATACTCTCAGAAATAGAGAAAATATAAGAGCTCCAGACAGATGTACTGATTCACGTCCCTCTCGTTCCTTTCAGGACACACCGGATAGACGTAGCGAGAGAGGGGGCTGTCCTGATCGATGTCCTGAATACGTGAAACAGAAGAAAAACTCACCAGAGTCTTCAGACAAAAAAAGAAGAAAAGTCCCCACAATAAAAGCCACAGTTTAAAAAGAAAAAGGAGGCAGAACTGTCAATTAAAAATGCCAGTACACTTGAGGACATTGCTGAAGAACAAGACATGGTCAGTGACACTGTTAGACAGCGCAGCAGAGGTCATAATATGTCGCCAGAGTCTGAAAGATCATCTGGATACAACAGCAACTAGCGATTTCATGGCAGTTGAGACTGCGGACGGGCGCATTCTCCTACCGACAGGGTTTATGATTTAAATATCCAAATTGAGGTAGAGGTAGAGAGGCACCATTGGTGTGATATTTTGGAATTAACTTAGTTGTGATATCCTGCTGGCCGAAAGGGACTGGCCACCCAAGCATGTCCGTAAGCTCCCACATGGGGAAGATGTAATTTTGCCTTCTTGCTCTGATCTTGGTCGGGAGGCGGTAAAACAAGCCTACGCTGTCAATTTGGCTTTGGTGCAGGCACCTGCATTGTACCGCAATCATGTAGGTTGGGACAAGGACTCTCCTTGTCATGTTATACCTATCAGGTCTACACTCCATTCTCAGCCACAATATCCTGTTAAACACAAAGCAAAAGCCCCAGTGAGGGAGAGCCTCACTCAGCTCGAATACCAGGGAGTATTTGAGGCCTGTGTCTCTGCAATGAATAACCCGTTATTCCCAGTTGCAAAACCTAACCATTCTTATACAATAGTCTTAGATTACAGACACTTAAATAGTCATACACGTACACACGCTTTGCAAAATTCACATAGCACAGCACTAATTAGCAATACAGTGCGCAGAAAATACAAAACAACATTGGATATTTCCTATGGTTTTTGCTGCCAGAACGTAGCACGTGAGTGCATTCTCATTTGGCTCACAAAAACACTTTTGCCATTTACCCCAAGGCTACAAGAACAGCCCAGGGCTGTTCTCAGCCGGTGTAACATCAATATTAAATGATATTGATTCTGAGGTGTTGTCCTACTTGGATGACATCTATCTCACAGATGACGACCTCAACATTCATCTTGCCAGGGTCTATCGGATTGTTTTAGGATTCGCAGACCTTGGCTACCAATTCAATTTTAGAAAAACTAAAATAGCCTTTCTCAGTGTACTGTTCCTGGGATATGAGCTATCAAACGAGGGGAAGAGCCTGGCCCCGCACTATCTAGAGAAATGTGCACTACTTCACCCACCTAACACTGAAGAAACTACAGTCTTTACTTGGTTTCTTCAACTTTGGCAGAACATACATTCCTGACTATGCACAAGGTATCAAGACACTCTATGACTTAATACGTCATGATTTTTCTAGCACACACTGGACTGTTGAACAGACATGCTTTCTCAGGGAATTGCAATAGGACATGCTAGCAGCAAAACACTTTCCCACACATGACAATAAAACAAATTTGGTCATCACAATAATTGCTGGTGCCGTTGGGTTTACTTCTGTCACATTTAATGAGGGCGACACAGTTCCCATAGCATACCAATCTCATTTAAATTCTAATGGAGAACAACGTGTTGAACCAACAGAGAAAATTCTAACTGCAGTTCAGATGGCTGTCCCTAAGGAGAGGCGACTTACCCAAGGGAAACGCATCATTGTCGTTACCCCGGTGCCAGCCTTAGAGCCGTCACCAAAGCAAGTGTTCCTAACTCTAAAGCAATACAGTACATACACTGGGCCACCAACGTGCAGGAATACACGTTATCAGCAACACTTTGGCTGATGATGCAGCCAAATCTGCAGTAGCTACGGCTTCTGTGGCTGCAGTGACTCGTTCTCAGACGAGATTGGATAGTGAAATTCTGACTGCCATAAAAGCTTCGGCTGAAGGCAAGTCTCTCCCAAAAGTATGCCGTACAAAATATTCTTACCACATCAGTGTGCAGAATGTTGCCTACGCAACACTTCCTGGGGTTGGAGATCGAGCGATCCCCAATCAAGATCAGAGATTAGATCTAATAAAAGCAGCGCATGAACATGTCGCTTCTGCACATGCTGGTATTTCGGCCACAGTAACACTCTTACAGAAATGCTTCTGGTGGCCAGATCTATATAAACAGACAAAACAATACGTCCTTTGTTGTGACATTTGCCAGCAGATAAAGGGCTCAAACATCAAACACCCACTGCAGACATCCCTCTTAATGTCCAGCAGGCCACTACAATGTGTGTACCTGGGCCATTGTGCTCCACTTCAACCTGATGGTGCATACAAATACATCTTAGTCGCTGTAGATTCTTGTTCTACATTCCTGTGGGTATGGCCTCAGTGGTCGGCTGACGCTCGAACTATTACAAAAGACTTGCTGATTGTTATCAGTACAAATGCGGTTGCAGCATTCCATTCGGACCCCAGCGCCTGATGTGCTTCTAAGGCATTCAGGGACATCATGAGGATGATGGGTGTTGAACTCCATTACTCCTCACCAAACCATCCCAAGGGAAATTCGGTCCTGGAGAGGCGGAACCATGATCTAAAACAATCCTTAACAGCTAGAGTTTTAGGTTCTGGCCGCAGCTGGCTTCATCACCTATATGAGGTCCAGAGAGCACTGAATAATCTGCCAAGACGGTCCTTGGGGGGACGCACTCCCAATTAGGTTTTCATTGGGATACCCATGTGTGTCCCAGATCTTGATGGCCCTGTTTTGGTGGCAGCAGACACACCTTTTGACATAAATGAACATCTCACTGTTTTACAGGAGATTTAGCAATTTTGTGATGATAAATCATCCGCCAGTGCTGCCACCTTAGGAATAAGGGATTTACCAACAACTTCCACTGACTGGATTCCTAAAGTAGGGTATCTGGTTAATGAGAAAATCGCTGTGAAGAAGGAATTAGGTCCATTCTACAGAGCACCAGTCCCAGTCCTGTGAGTACAAGGTACTAGAACTGTCATCTTACCACCACTGCCTGGTTCCAAAACAAACAGCTTTATTTCCATTGATGACATCAAAGTTCACCATGTGGCAGATCCTGCACAGTAAACCCAGAGGACCCTTGGGTAGTTCCCGGTCCCCTCTCACTACCCAACAGGACATACTTCTTCAAAGTGGAAATAACAGCACTACTTCGGACTGCACAACAGTGTCCAACGATGATACAAATACCTCCTCAACTGTGGGGAGGGCGGAAAATGAGCTCTTGCTGATTCCAGTTACCACTTCAACGACAGCACCTGTCCAAGATTTGGCTGTTTTCTACACCAACAGTACACAGACTGACACAGTCTACTATGAGCCTCTACGCGAAGTGGATTCATCCACCGGCGATGCACCTGCTCCTGCGTTTGTAGAGACTGCCTCTGGTTATTTCATCGACATTGATGACTTTTCTTCAGACTCATCCACTCCAGTAATTGAAAGTGTATCAAAGACACATCAGCTGTACCTATGGCTTAGAAATAACTATTTAATTCACCCATGGAACTATTTATGGTTCTGCTTGACATTTTTTGCATTGTTTTAATGGAATGGTTTTATGACTGTTTTCTTTTTACTTATAAATGGTCATTACCTTCCTGAACGCTCCTCAGTTGAGCTTGTGGATGAAGTCTTAACGCCATATCATTCCTCACATATGGTCGGAAGAGACTTGTCCCTTGTGAACATTTCAGCTGTACCAATTCCTGATGGGATTGTGTGGGACAATGTTCCATTTGATATATACAGGCCTACTGAGGTAATTCAAATTCTATATGTATTCAAAATTTCTATGACAGATGTAATTACACCTGGTGTTGTATCTGATGATTGGGATGTCCAGACAGTTGATTCTATGGTAACTGAAATGAAGGACTATTCAGTGTTTGAAAGTGATGATGTATATAGACATACAATGAATTATGGGGAAATGTTCTGTTACAATAATTGGAGACATTACTACCTGCACCATGGCACTATACACAGACCAGTTCTTAACTACACACAGTGGGAACACTGTTCGACACCACCTGTGGGGAGCCCAAAATGTTATTTAGCTACATTTACTTATTTTTCTGGACGTTGACACAAAACATTCAGAGTCATACTATGTCAAATTCCCTCCTTCACAAATTAGGAAACTTTTGCTAACTGGTACAAAGCTGATTTATTCAGATTCCTTTGTTTCCCGTCTTGCAATTGAAGGTTGTCAATACAGGAGGAACACGGTTGATTTAAAGAGCATATGGGTAACACAAGATTGGCAAATGCAGGGTAGGGAAGCTTTATTTAGAGCACACGTGGTTCCTGTGCAAATGATCGTTTTAAATGACACCATTCAACACACAACCTGAAAAATAAAACAAATGACACGCCCAGTATTCCCACACCGGCAAAGTTTAATGATTGACAATTCTTCCTGAATGTCACTGAGGAAGAGCTAGATGCAAAGGTTCAGGCTGGTCGCCATAACTCTTCACTTTCCAAACCTGGCGGGTCGTTAATTTGGCCAAAAGACACAAATGGATGTCAGGCACGTTTTTTAAAATCCTCAGGGGGTTTCAAGATTAGCCAGCCAGACCCTCGCTTCGTCTCTGCAACAATGGGTACAGTCTAACACGTTAGCTGCAGTCAAAGAACATCTTAACACTCTTTCTGAAGATGTAGACTTACAGGACTTTTTGTTAGGTCCTAGGAAGCCACGCTCTAAAAGATTCATCTATGCTATGTATAATGAGATCTGGAAGCTTTTTCAGATAGAAGCTGCTGCACGTCGATAAGACTTTAGCTGTAGTCGATAACAGCATGAACCTTGTTTCCAACAGTATTCATGCCCTAACAAACATAAGTGGTCATTACAACCCTGGCGGACGGTGTTAAAGCGGCGGTAAGACCGCCAACAGGCCGGCGGTAAAAGGTTTGCAATTCCGACCGTGGTGGAAACCGCCAACAAAGACAGCCACTATAACACTCCGACCGCCACGGTGGTACAAACAAACAGCGCGACGGTCACCACCAACAGACAGGCGGGAGACAATGTACCGCCCACACTATTACAACCCACCAATCCGCCACCTTTTCCGGGGCGGATTCACCGCGGATAAAAACACGGCAGAAACAGGGTTCCGAAGGGAAAACGCTCACCTCTACACACCCCACGAGGAACGAGGATACCATGGACCCGGAACTCCAAATTCTCCATGCAATAGTCTTCCTGCTCCTCTACAAGGAGCACGAACGCCGGCAGCGAAGACCACGGTGAGTACTGCACCTACGACACAGGGGAGGGGGGAGGGAAAAACAGGGACAAACACACGCAACACCCCCACCCCCACCCTCACCTACTACAACACACACACTAATGCCTATTGATACAACACAGTTACACCCCCCAAACCCCCGGAAGAATGCAAAGACAATAGAAAATGAGTGTAACCATTGTAATATATTAAAATCAAGTAGGCAAAAATATATTTATACACCATAAACAAAATATATACCAAGCATAGTAGTCCAGGTAGTGCTCCAATTAAGTCAGTGGAACACTGGGCCCACACGGTAGGGGCGAGGCCCACACAAGATCCCCGACCATGACATAGAGAACACTGCAGGGGCATCAGAGAGCAACAAAACAGGCACCTCAGAGGGAGGGAAAGGGGGGCACCTCAGCCAGTTGAGTGCACGACGCCAAATCCACGAGGGGGCCACATGCCCACTGTTCAATCCTGAGGAGTGCAAAGTCACAGTCTCTCAAGTCTATACAGTGGGTGGGTTGCCCACTGTTCAATTCTGGGGAGTGCAAAGCCACAGTCTCTCACGTCTCTACAGTGGGTGGGTTGCCCACTGTTCAATCCTGGGGAATGCAAAGCCACAGTCTCTCAAGTCCCTACAGTGGGTGGGTTGCCCACTGTTCAATCCTGGGGAGTGCAAAGCCACAGTCTCTCAAGTCTATACAGTGGGTGGGTTGCCCACTGTTCAATCCTGGGGAGTGCGGTGCCCTGTTCAGCGGTTCTTGAGGCGGCGGTGCCCTGTTCAGCGGTTCTTGAGACGGCGGTGCCCTGTTCAGCGGTGCTTGGAGTGGCGGTCTCCATTGCAGTGACTCAGCAGCTGGCGGTCCTTCATGGCCCAGCTGGGCTTTTGCTGGCGGTCCTGGGCGGGGCTTTTGCTGGCGGTCCTTCATGGCCCAGCGGGGCTGGTGCTGGCGGTGGCCTCCTGGGCAGCTGGTCTTGTGCTGGCGGTGGCCTCCTGGGCAGCTAGGCTGGTGCTGGCGGTGGCCTCCTAGGCAGCTGGGCTTGTGCTGGCGGTGGCCTCCTGGGCAGCTGGGCTGGTGCTGGCAGTGGCCTCCTGGGCAGCTGGGCTGGTGCTGGCGGTGGCCTCCTGGGCAGCTGGGCTGGTGCTAGCGGTGGCCTCCTGGGCAGCTGGGCTGGTGCTGGCGGTGGCCTCCTGGGCAGCTGGGATGATGGCGGTCTTCTTCACTGTGCTGCTCTTCCCAGACTTGCTGACTTTCTTGTGCCCCTTCCCCACCTTGGAAGGTGTCACAGCTGACTCCACACTCCCACCTCTACCCCTTGGAGCGGCTTTGGTGGCTGGAGTCTTCCCCCTCTCCCGCCGGGCACTGGCCAACTTCTGATGCTTCACAGGTGGGGGACTGTCTGTGCTGTGGCTACGTGCCACACTGGCTGCCCTGGTGGCCGGTGCACTTCAGATTCCGGTGACTACAGGCACCACTGGTCCCGGAGATGTTGTGGCTGAGGTGATAGTTCGGGACTTAGGAGACGGACGGGGTGGGGGAGGTGTGGGAAAGAGGTCAAGGTTGGACAGGAAACGTTTTTTGGACACACTGGGACAGGTAGCTGGAGGGGGTTTGGGAGTGGAGGAAGAGGTTGTGGTTGTAGGAGGTGTTCGTTTGCTGACTTTGGGTGAAGGTGCATGCGCTGGAGGCTGTATTGAGGTGGATGGCTGTTGGGGGGGTGTGTGCCTGCGTTTGTGTATCTTGGGAGGGGGCGTCACAGACACACTGGGAGAGGACACAGGGGACGTGTGAATGGTAGTGGGGGTGGTGACTGCACGTGAGCGGGGTGTGGTGGTGGGTGTGCTGGTGATGGTAGTATTGGCTGTAGAGGTAGTGCATTCAGGTGTGAGTGTAAACGAGACAGGGAGGGAGGAGGGAGACGAGGAGGAGGGGGACACAGTGGAGGCAGTGGATGTTGGTGTGTCTGCATGTGTGTGATGCTTGCGTGAGTGCCTGTGGGATGTGTGGTGCTTATGTTTGCCTGAGCTTCTCTTGTGTGTTGACGTGTGTGCATGCTGGTCTGTAGGTGTGCTTGGGATAGGCTGAGGTACAGGGGATTGGGTCTGGGTGGACGAAGTTGGAGGGGGGAGGCTAGACACAGGGACAATGGCTGCCATCAGTGCTGAGGCCAGAGTCTGAAAAGCTCGCTGAAGGGCCGCCTGACCAGAATGAATGCCCTCCAGGAATGCATTTGTTTGTTGCAACTGCCTTTCTACACCCTGGATGGCATTCAAAATGGTAGACTGCCCAATAGTGAGGGACCTGAGGAGGTCAATGGGGCAGGGCCTGAGGTGCCTGGGGCAAAGGTGATGCCCACCCTCCCGGGTGAGCGGGCACGGGGAGAAGGCTGTGGGGCTGCTGGGAGGGCAGTGCTGGAATGGGGGGTGGCGGCTGTACCTGTAGATGGGGGGGGGGGCGCAGATGTTGCCGCCACCACAAGGGAGCTCCCATCAGAGGACGAGTCCGTGTCACTGGTCTCAGCTCCTGTCCCCGCCGTGGAGCGTCCCTCGCCCTCCATCCCACTGGTGAAGTCCGATTCCGTAGTGTGGCCCTCCAGAGCCATGTGGGATGCAGCCCCCACGTGCTCCAGTGCCACTGCTCCTCTGCCTGATGATGCTAATGCACACAAGAACAGGGAGACCACAAAAAGGGAGGGCGACAGAAGAAAGACATGTTGAGTGCATGCATTACCGCTACCGTTGGCGGACACGACAGACACACAAGCCCCTTGCACTACGCCGCGCTCTTGGGCTCCTATGTTCAATTCCTGGGAAATGGCCTACTAGGCTATGGACGACCTCTGCACACATGGATGACACAGGGGCATGACTAGGTGTACTTGGCACTCTACAGAGGCGCGCGAGGTAGAGTGCCACATGGCCTGCCTTACGGAGGGACCTTGACTACGGAACTCGCCCTGGCCTAGGGAAACCCACAGCCCACCTGCCCCACCCAGACATCTCCACTGTGCGCAAAATCAGCAGAATGCGAGTGTATTCACCCCCTTGTGTCTGCTGTGATGCCCTCAAGCACCCATCCAACTCCGGGTACGCCACCGCCAGGATCCTGAACATCAGGGGGGTCATGGTGCGACGGGCACCCCTCCCACGTTGGGAGGCCATCCACAGCTGAGCCTCCGCCGTCTTCTTGCTCCAGCGGCGAATGTCCTACCATCTTTTCCGGCAGTGGGTGCTCCGTCTGTGGTAGACCCCCAGGGTCCGGACGTCCTTGGCGATGGCACGCCAAATATTTTTTTTCTGGTGGGCGCTGACCTACATGATTTGTACAGGGGGAAGAGAAAGTTATTACCAACTACACCGTCAAAGGGATTGGCCCCCATCCCTACCCTTGCCATGTGGCACATGCACTCACCGTTGTTTCATGCACGCCGCACTCTCCCCCTTCCTTCTTACATCCACCCCTCTCCACACAGGCATAGCCCATACAGCATGCTCCCAGTGTACTTATCTGTTTGTCTGGAGGACCGTAGAGTAGCGTGTACTGGGGGAGGACACCGTCCACGAGTTTCTCCAACTCCTCCGATGTGAAGGCAGGGGCCCTTTCCCCAGACACTCGAGCCATTGTCTCTTCCAGACCGAGGTCACAGCAGCACTTGCAGTGTAGGTCCTCTCCAGTCGAAGATCAGGTATCGCATGATTGAACAGATAGAAAATGGCGGTCACGTCCGCGGCGGTGCGTACCGTCACCACCGGCGTACATCGTCATTGGTTCCTGGGACCCATAGGGTCCAAAGTTAACCAATGCAGCATTTGGCTGCGGTCTTCGACCGCCTACCGCAACGGTGTACAACGCCAGCGCAGTTACCTCACATCCCATTGTACCACTTTACAGGTCAGGCAGCCGCCATTTCAGGGGCCCACATGCCTACAATTTCAACTGCGTCACACATACCTAGGCCTAGACTCAACACAGATACAGGCCACTTTTTAGATAATGAATGGTGGTCTGTGTATGCTGTGGGTACGTACCTCTGAGTTGTTTGACTCTGTGCTCGCTGTTGTCCTTCATAGGCACCGTCCGCTGGGACATGTGAGGAGATGGCGGCATCCTCCGGTGTATCGACGTTGGTGGACCTGTCGACAATGGAGGAAAGACATGTGATAATCACATACAGGCTTGACCGTGCCACAATCCAGGAACTGTGTACCTAGTTAGAGCCAGACCTGATGTCAGCTATCCGCCATCCCACAGGAATCCCCCCTCAAGTGCAGGTGCTGTCAGTGCTCCATTTCCTTGCAAGTGGGTCATTTCAAACAGCAGTGGCCATAGCATCAGGGATGTCCCAGCCTATGTTTTCCAACATGTTGTCCAGAGTGTTGTCTGCCCTGCTGAAACACATGCGGAGCTACATCGTTTTCCCTCAGGTGGAGGATTTGCCTACAGTGAAAGGTGATTTCTATGCCCTGGGACATATCCCAAACATCATAGGTGCCATTGATGGGACACATGTGGCTTTGGTACCCCCCACAGGAGTGAACAGGTGTACAGAAACTGGAAGAGTTATCATTCGATGAATGTACAGATGGTATGTTTGGCAGACCAGTACATCTCCCATGTGAATGCCATGTTCCCTGGCTCAGTGCATGACGCCTACATCCTGCGGAATAGCAGCATCCCTTATGTGATGGGTCAACACCAGAGGCACCGTGTGTGGCTATTAGGTGAGCACCTGGAAGCTAATCAGTGGGAATGGTTGTGTGCGTCTGGGGATATCCCTCCAGGTTAGTGTGTGTCTAACAATTGTCCCTCGCCATTTGCAGGTGACTCTGGTTAGCCCAACCTGTCATGGCTACTGACCCCAGTGAGGAATCCCACGACAAGGGCAGAGGAACGCTACAATAAGGCCCATGGGTGAACTAGGAGGGTGATCGAGTGGACCTTCGGCCTCCTGAAGGCCAGGTTCAGGTGCCTCCATATGACAGGTGGATCCCTATTCTACTCACCAAAGAAGGTGTGCCAGATCATCGTGGCCTGCTGTATGCTTCACAACTTGGCTTTGCGACGACAGGTGCCTTTTCTGCAGGAGGATGGTCCAGATGGCGGTGTTATGGCAGCTGTGGAGCCTATGGACAGTGAAGACGAGGAAGCAGAGGAAGAAGACATGGACAACAGGGACTCAGTGATCCAGCAATATTTCCAGTGACACACAGGTAAGAATACAGACCTGCCAACTACATGTACTTAAACACTACTGCCTCTCTACTGTTTTTCGTTTTCACCCAGTGTATGGTCACTGAGTTTTCACTTTCCCTTACGATTTCACAGATGTGGGTCCCACTGTGTGACATCTGCTTTGATTCATCATGTACTAGAGCTGTGTGACATAGGTATGTTGACATTACCAATGAAAAAGCTTTTTGCCACAGTTATTGCTAATACAGTATTCCGAAATCACAGACAGACTCCAGATTGTTTTGTTCTTTAAGGGTGTTTATTTAAGTGCTCAATATTGGAGGGGGTTATAAAATGGTGAGGGGTGATGGCGGAGGAATGTCCATGGCAGAGTCCAGTCTATTAGTCTCACAGGTGCACTCCCCATATGGGCATAGGAAGTGGAGCTGGGGCAGTTTAAGGATGGACAGGGTGACAAAGTGGGACAGTAGGATGACAATCAGGGTGGTCTCATTTCTTGGCGGGGGTCTTGGCATCGTTCTCTGTCTTTGTCCTGGATCTCAGGGACCGTTTGCGAGGTGGTTCTCCCTCTGCAGGGGGTGGGGTGCTGGTGTGGTGGTCCTGTGGCGGTGCTTCCTGTCCACTGGCGTTGGCAGAGGTGGTGGGCAGGTCATCATCCAGGCTAGTGTCAGGGGCCCCTTGTAGTGCCACAGTGTCCCTCCTGGTGTTGAGTACTTCCTTCAGCACCCCTACGATGGTGCCCCGGGTGGAATTGATGGTTCTGAGTTCCTCCCTGAAGCCCATATACTGTTCCTCCTGCAGGCGCTGGGTCTCCTGAAACTTGGCCAGTACCATGGCCATCATCTCCTGGGAGTGGTGGTAGGCTCCCATGATGGAGGAGAGGGGCTCGTGGAGAGTGGGTTCCCTGGGCCTGTCCGCCCCCTGTTGCACAGCAGCCCTCCCAGTTCCCCTGTGTTCCTGGGCCTCCATCCCCTGGACCATGTGCCCACTACCACTGCCCCCAGGTCCCTGTTGTTGTTGGGGTGGTGGGTTAGCCTGGGTTCCCTGTAGTGGTGGACACACAGCTGATTGACGTGTCCTGGGGACAGAGGTATGGACCCTCTGGGTGGGTGCTGTGCTGGTGTTTCCAGAGGGGGGAAGCTCTGTGGTGGCCTGTGACTGGGTGTGGGGAACCGACTGTCCCGAGGTCCCCGATGGGCCGGGCTGGTCATCTAGATCCAGTTGGACAGAGGTGCTGTCACCACTGTGGGCCTCTTCTGTTGTTGGTGTGGACATGTGTGGACCCTCCTGTCCGGTGACGTTGGGTAGGGGTCCTGCAGGGGTATACACGGATGGTTATTACATCTGTGTGTGTCATGGTGTGCAATGGGTGGGTGACCGTGTACCCCAGTGCTTGCATTCCTGTCTGTGACCTTGTGTGATGGTGGTTTAGGGGGGTGTATGGGTATATGCAGTGGGCATGCTTTGGTGATGGGTGTCCATGCTTTGTTGTTGCATGCAGGGCTTGGTGTTAGGATGTGTGGTCTGTGATGTTGGGACATTTGTGAGGAGTTAGAGTGATGGGGGTGAGGGTGAGGGTATGTGCTGGCATGCAGGTAGGGTGGGGGATGTAATAGTTAAGATTTGACTTACCAGAGTCCATTCCTCCACCTACACGTGCGAGGCCCTCAGGATGCAGAATCGCCAAGACCTGCTCCTCCCATGTTGTTAGTTGTGGGGGAGAAGGTGGGGGGTCCGCCGCCAGTCCGCTGAACCGCCACTGCAGTCTTGAGACCACGGAATGCACCTTCCCCGTAGGTCGTTCCACCTCTTCCTGATGTCCTCCCGATTTCTTGGGTGCTGTCCCACTGCGTTGACCCTGTCCACTAGTCTTCACCATAGCTCCATTTTCCTTGCAATTGAGGTGTGCTGCACCTGTGCTCCGAATAGCTGTGGCTCTACCCGGACGATTTCCTCCACCATGACCCTGAGCTCCTCCTCCGAGAACCTGGGGTGTCTTTGTCATGCCATGGGGTGGTGTAAGTGATGTGTGGGGTGGTGTGTGGGGTGATAAGTGTGCTGATATGTAGTGGTGTGTAGTGTGTGGTGCGTGGAAGTTATGTGGGTGATGGTGTTGTGTGCCTGTGGATGCTAGTGTTGTTGATGGTGGTGTCTCTCTCTGGCCTTCGTTCGTGATTTGTTGTCGTAAGGGTTTGTGGGTGATGTGGGTGTGTGTTTTATATTGTAATGGGTGTGTAGGAGTGGTGTGTGTATGTGTATCAGGTGTGTGTATTTCGAACTGTCCAATGTGGCTGTGTTTTGTATATGTGTGTGTAATTTGAGCGTGGCGGTGTGTACCGCCAATGGAATACCGCGGTTGAAAGACCGCCGCGTGGATTCGTGGGTCGTGGTAGTGTGGGCGTATTTCTGTTGGCGTGACGGTGGAGATTTTGTTTTCGCCAGTTTATCACTGACCTTTGGTGTGGCGGACTTGTGTGGGTGTCTGAATTTTGGCGGATTCCGAGCTGTGGCGAATTTCCGCAGGCGCGGTGATGTGTTGGCGGTCTTCTGCATGGCGGTAAGCGGCTTTTACCGCCAATGTTGTAATGACCGCCATAGTGTCGTCTGCGTTACAGACTTTGAAAAATGGCTGATTCCATGGAAGTACATTAATGGTAGTGAATTGTTCACAGTATTTAATTTATCCAGGGAACAACAGACAATGGCTAAAAAGGAAGCAAGTTTCACCATGCTTCACATGGAGAAGTTGGAAAAGTTGCCTTTCCAAGTTGCAGAAAGTCCTTCAACAGTATGGCTCCTGCATGGCAACATTAAACTGCCCATTTCCACTTTTCGTTTTTCGAAATGCCTGAAATATCTTGCTGTGGGCAGGTACGTGTGACTACGCGATAGCTATATTAAAGAAGAGTGGGAGTTATCCTTTGAATAGAAATGTCTGAACGGCAAAACAGAGGTCTTTCTCAGCGGAATAGAATGCGAGACTACTGTTAGTCATTCAATGATCTGCAAGTAGGTGCCCCTTCAGAGCCTTTGCAATGTGGGGTTCATGTATTTGGCCTGTTTTCTGAAGGGTACATCTGTCCCTTTAATTCGACCAGCATTTCATGTACTTTTGAATGGAAGTTATGTGGTGTTGAGCGACCAAAGCTGTTGCGGTATGTGACCAGGAATTGCCCACGGGATTTCAGTCTCTAAGGTTGTTATGTGTTGTTGACAAGTTTTATTCCCCTCAACATGAGAGTTAAAAGTATCAGAGTTGATACTGTTAATGTAAATCATGACAAGCTGAGCGGACTAAAGGCGCTACTGTTCCAGAAACAAGTCACATTGGCATCAGCTAGAGAGATGTATGCTCTCCCGATTGAGAGCTCATCAGCTGAGATACAATCCGTATTAAATACCAACTTACCCAATTACTTTGGAGAGATGGTATCCAGAATTTTCAATGCCTCGAGCACTACTGGGATTGTCCACTTCTTCAAGGGTGTTGAGTCTGGATTTGTGTCCATCTTCCAGACTGTCTTCGGAGTCATTCTATCCGCCATCCATTCACTTTTTTCCAGTGTGTTTGGCGGGTTTCCTATAATTTTGGCATTGATTGGCTGAATACTGCTGCTATTTCTTCTGATTCGCAGTGGTTGTGTCTTTCCAGCTATGCCAAGGAATGTAGCCTCTACCACCAGCTCAACTGTGCCGTGAATGCATGGTTCAGGTCTTTAATGCTTCGTTGCTGGAGGAATTGGAACGTGATTAGTCATTGTCATTCCGACCACTCCAATGGTGGATGCAACCAGTCTTTCGGTGCATATGGTGCCTCTTTGAACACTTGCCTACAGTGTGTCTTGCTGTTACGCAAGTGCCTCCTCTGGACCATGCACTGCCGATGTCCCCGATAAGGGTTTATTCATGGTTGTGCCCCTTGAGACTAAGGCTGATTCACGAGACCACTTATGAGCCACCCTTGGTGAACGATCTGGCTCTTTTTGGCGCTGTGGAGAGTACCACTCCTGCAGGTGGACTGCACAAGAGACTACTACATACTACTGCTCCGTGGATCCGTCTCCCTATCCTGTGATTGATTTAACATCTGCCGATGTGGCCTCTTTCCTGAGGTCCTTTACATTCGATGGCTTCAAAGATGTTCTTCAAGATCATGACTGATGTTAGAAAGACTGGGTGATTGGCTTATTATGCCAAATTCAAAGTTTGCATTCATTGCCCTTACTTTGGCCTGCTGTGCTTCTCATGATCGACATTATGGCCCTCATAACAACCCTGGTGGTTGGTGTTAAAGTGGCGGTAATACAGCCAAAAGGCTGGCGGTAAATACCACCAAATTATGACCATGGCAGTGAGAACTCAGATAGACAGCCATTTTACCACACCGACTGCCAGGGCGGAAACAACAGGTACCATGGCGGTACCCGCCTACATCCAGGGGGAAGTCAGTATTCCGCCCACCATATTACAAGAACACAGTCCGCCACCTTTTCCGTGGTGGTACCAACGACATCAAAAGCCTGGCGGAAACACTGCACAGAAGGAAAAGGACTCACCATTGGAGACGCAGGGAACAACCACGCCGCCATGGAGCCTGAGCTGCATGTCTTCCCCATGCTCTTCTACGTGCTGCTCCACCACAAACACCAATGACAGCGAAGACAACCATGGTGAGTACAGCCACCTAGCACACAAGGGAGGGGGGGAGGAAAAAGAGAGTGACACACACATGCAACACACACACCCCCACCCCCAACACCATACACACATACAGCTGCAGTACTAAAACATATCTACCCAGTACATCGGATGAATAATGCAATGACAACAGGAATTTACTAAAGTGAGTGTAATAAGATCAACACAGTAGAAATAAGAAATATGCAATGCAACAGATATATACAATTGTATAGTTCAAGGGACACTGCCCAGTCCTCATTGTGCGTGGACCACAGGGCCACAGGCCAAAGTACAAGGCCCCACTTGTCACCTGCATCAACACGCAGAGAACACTGCAGGAGCATCAATTGGTAAATAGGCAGTGCCTATCAGGGAGACGGGGGGCACCTCAGCCAGGAGATGAAACAAGACCACTGGTTCTGGAGGGGGCAACATGCCCTGTGCGTGGTCCTGCAGAGTGCAAGGCCACAGTCTCTCAAGTGGGTGACTTGCCCACTTGCTCTGGAGGGGGCAACATGCCCTGTGCTTGGTCCTGGGGAGTGCAAGGCCACAGTCTCTCAGGTGGGTGACTTGCCAACATGCCCTGGAAGGGGCAACATGCCCTGTGCTTGGTCCTGGGGAGTGCAAAGCCACAGTTTCGGAAGTGGGTGTCTCCCACACTGGTTCTGGAGGGGGCATCGTGCCCTGTGCTCTTGATCCTAGGGAGGCTGGGGTTGGTGGGTGTATTACCCACTGGTTCTGGAGGGGGCATCATGCCCAGTGCTCTTGGTCCAGGGGAGGCTGGGGTTGGTGAGTGTCTTACCCATTGGTTCTGGAGGGGGCATCGCGCCTGTGCTCTTGATCCTGGTGAGGTTGGGGTTGGTGAGTGTATTACCCCTGGTTCTGGAGGGGGCATTGTGCCCTTTGCTCTTGATCCTGGGGAGTGCAAGGTAACAGTCTCTCAGGTGGGTGTCATACCCACTGGATTTGCAGGGCGCAGGCCACACAGCAGCCCATGGATGCAGGATTACATACCGTCCGCAGGCGGTGATGGCTGCTCAGTGGTAGTAGTGGTGTTGCTGCTGCAGCTGCTGGCGGGGGGACGCTCCAGCCCATCCTCTGCAGCCTCGGATGGCTGCCCACTTGTGGTGGTGCTGCTGATGCTGGTGGGGGAAAGCTCCAGCCCATCCCCTGCAGCCTCGGATGGCTGCACAGCCATGGTTGGTGGTGGAGGCGCCGTCAGAGTCCCTGCCCTAGGCCCCTTGCCCTTACTGCCTGCTGGTGCTGGTTCCTTGCTCTTCCTGGTAGAAGCTGGGGCAGGCTCCTTGGTCTTCATGGCAGCAGCTGGGGCAGGCTCCTTGGTCTTCCTGGCAGAAGCTGGGACAGGCTTCTTGGTTTTCTTGGCAGCAGCTGGGGGAGGCTCCTTCCTCTTCCTGGCAGCAGCTGGGGAAGGCTCTTTCCTCTTCCTGGCAGAAGCTGGGGCAGGCTCCTTGTCCTTCCTGCCAGTAGCTGTGGCAGGCTCCTTACCCTTGAGGCTGCCTGGTTCAGGCTCCTTCACCCTCAGGACATGTGCCCTTGATCCTTTCCCACCACGACTGGGTGTGGTGACTACTGGGCCGTGGACTGGGTGGCTGAGGTGCTTGCCTGGGTTTTTGTCACCCTGGCCAGACGTGCAGGACGGGGGGAGGGGTAGGGAAGAGGTCCATGGTGGATAGGAAAAGCTTTTTAGGGACATTGGGACGGGAAGAGGGAGAAGGTTTGGGAGTGGAGGAAGAGGGAGTGTTTGTAGGAGGTGTCTGTTTGCTGATTTTGGGTGCAGGTGAATGGGCTGGATGCTGTTGTGAGGTGGAAGCCTGTTGGGTGTCTGAGTGCTTGCGTTAGTGTACTTTAGGAAGGGGGGACAGACACAGTGGGATAGGACACAGGGGACGTGTGCATGTCTGGTAGTGGATGATGGTATAGTGGATGATGGTATAGCACATGCAGGAGTGTTGACGGAACCGAGAGGGAGTTGGAGGAGGAGGAGGGGGACACAGTGGAAATTGTGGATGTTGGTATGTCTGCATCTGGATGGTGTTTGTGTGAGTGCCTGTGAGATGAAGTGTGGTGCTTTTGTTTTCCTGTGCCACTCTTGTGTGTTGTCTTGTGTGCATGCTAGTCTGCTTGTGTGCTTGGGATAGGTTGGGGTTGAGGGGAATGGGTTTGGGAAGAAGAAGTTGGAGGAGGGAGGGTGGATACAAGGACAATGGCTGCCATCAGAGAGGAGGCCAGAGCCTTGATCAATCTCTGTTGGGCTGCCAAGCCAGTGTGAATGCACTCCAGGGATGTATTTACAATGGTTGTTGGCCCTACAGAGATGGATCTCAGTAGGTCAATAGTCTCCTCACTCAGGGCAGCAGGGCTCAATGGGGCAGGGCCTGAAGTGCCTGGGGTAAAGGAGATGCCCACCCTCCTGGGTGAGCAGGCACGGGCAACTCAATGAGTGGCTGCTGGGAGGGCAGTGCTGGGACACGGGGTGGCGGCTGTACCTGTCGCTGGGGTGGTCACAGAGGTGCCCGCCACCACCAGGGAGCTTCCATCGGAGGAGGTATCTGTGTTCGAACTGTCCCCTCCAGTCTCCGCCGTGGTGCTCCCCTCACCGTCTGTCCCACTGGTGCCCTCACCATCAGTGGACTCTGTCTCCTGCATCCTGTGAGATGCAGCTCCCTCCATCGCCGTCGCCTCTGCTCCTCCACCAGATTATGGTAATGCACATAAGGAGAGGGTGACAAAACAAAAAGGGTGGGGAAAGAGACAAAGGATACACTGGGTCAAAGGCTGCACCAACACCACTTTTAGCATACACAGCACACTCACACACAGAGTACAGGCTTACGCAATATGCACTGCACTACCAGTGATATTGCTAGCCACCAAGGCATAGGGAGGGGCACACACCGCCAAATGCAGCACACCTGGGACCCACGCAGCCCTGATTAGTAGTCGATGCCTACGAGCTAGGTAGCAGGATTATCCCTTGAGGGCCCTTAGCACCAGGGGACCTACTCTGCAATGTTAGGCCTGGCCTAGGGGCACCTACTGACACACATCCCCCACCAAGATACCACCTTAACGTGTGTAAGTTGTGATGATGGGCACTGTAATCACCCCCTTGTGGCTGCTGTGATGCCCTAAAGCACCCATACAGCTCAGGATAGGCCACCGCCAGAATGCAGGCCATCGGGGGTCAGGGTTCGACGACCACCCCTTCCTCATTGAGAGGCCATCCCCAGCTGGGCCTCCGCTGTCTTCTGTGCCCAGTGTCTCAGGTCCTCCCACCATTTCTGACAGTGGGTGCTCCGCCTGTCGTAGACCCCCAGGGTCCGCACATCCTTGGCGATGGCATGCCATATACCCTTCTTTTGATTGACGCTGACCTGCAGAGGGAATACACATAGGAAAATAGGATCAATCAGACAGTCCTGCCTGTTACACTTATGGCCCACCATGCCCCTTCACATCACCATTTACACACACATGGCCCATCACACAACCTGTCCGCCGTCCAGGGGACATTCACCCACCCCCCTTACATGAGGCCTTCACACACCACTACATGCATTCATGCCACATGCATCATGCCAACAGTGTACTCACCTGTTGTTCTGGAGGCCCACACAGCTGTCCGTACTGGGGTAGGACCCCATCCACCAGTCTCTCCAACTCTGCCGAGGTGAAGGCAGGGGCCCTTGCCCCAGTCGCATGGGCCTTGGTAGGTTCCAGACACAGGTCACAGCAGCACATGCAGTCTACGTCCTCTCCTGTGGAAGGTCAGGTAGCAAGTGAGGAATCAGATAGAAAATGGCGGTCACGTCTGTGGCGGTGCATACCGTCACCACCGGCATACATCACCATAGGCCAATGTACCCCATAGGGCCCAATGTTAACCAATGAGGAGTTGCACGGCGGTTCTCAACTGCCTCCCGCAACGGCGCACAACGTCAGTGGAATTACCTCACTTCCACCTGTCCCTCCAGACAGGACAGGCGGATGCCATTTCAGGGGGAGGGAGGTCCAGGATAATTACTGCATCACTGTCTAAATTTAGCCACACAGGACAATTCTCACTTGCCCATTACAATTTGACAGCATGCATTGTACTGTTGTAGCCCCATTGTTCAGTTTCTGACCGGCTCCTCACTCTTTTGCCCCATAGATTGCTACTGCTGCCGATGAACAGGAGATGGAGACATACTCCAGTGTACAGACCCCTGGTGGACTTGGCAACAATTGAGGACTGGCACATCATCCTCACCTATAGACTTGACAGGGCCACAATCACAAAGCTGTGTGCCCAATCGGAGCCTGACCTGATATCTGCTATCCGTCACCCCACTGGGATCCCCCCTCTTGTGCAAGTTCTATCAATGCTTAATTTCCTGGCAACTGGTTCTTTCCAAATGACAGTGGGCTTGGCAGCAGGAATGTCACAGCCAATGTTCTCAATAGTGCTGACCAGAGTGTTGTCTGCCCTGATTAACCACATGTGCAGCTACATTTTATTTCCCCAGGTGGACGATTTGGCCACAGTGAAGGCTGACTTCTATGCAATGGGCCATATACCCAACATAGTTGAGGCCATAGATGGAACACATATTGCATTTGTCCCCCTGACAAAATGAACAGGTGTACAGAAATCGTCAGAGTTTCCACTCAATGAATGTACAGATGGTGTGCTTGGCGGACCAGTACATCTCCAATGTCAATGCTAAGTATCCTGTGTTGGTGCATGATGTCTTTATCATGAGGAATACCAGCATCCCAAATGTGATGGCCTACCTACAGAGGCACAGGGTGTGGCTAATAGGTGAGCTCTGGTCCCCACCCAGTATATGTTGGTGTATGTGTATAGTGTGGGCCATATGGAATAGTGTGTGGCTAAATGTTGTCCCTCAATATTTGCATGTGACTCTGGTTACCCCAACCTATCATGGCATCTGTCCCCTGTGAGGAATGCCTGGACAAGGGCTGAAGAACGTTTTAATGAGGCACATGGGTGAACCAGAAGGATCATAGAAAGAACCTTTGGCCTCCTGAAGGCAGGTTTCGGTGCCTCCATCTAACAGGTAGATCCCTGTGCTACTCACCCAAGAAGGTCTGCCAGATAACAGTGGCATGCTGCATGTTGCACCACCTTGCCTTGAGATGCCATGTGCCTTTTCTGTAGGGGGAGGAGACTGGAGATGGCCGTGTGGCAGCAATGGACCCTGTGGACAGTGAGGATGAGGAGGCAGAGGATGAAGAGGAGGACAACAGAACAGCAGTGATACACCTATATTTCTAATGACACACAGGTAAGACAGCGTTACTTCACATTTCATTGTCATTATTTTAAATTCTTTGGCACTGGCATGCTGTTATTTCCCACTTCTATGTCCACTTACTGTACCCTTTGGCAATTCATTTTACAGATGTTGGTGCCTCACTATAGCTCCTGGTGTGATCACTGCAGCCAACTACAGGTCTTTCTTATGTGCTCATTTACTGTACAGTTGAATTGCATTGTTTGTACCTGTTTAAACGAATACATACTTGAAAAATTTGACATATTCCATACTTGTATTTTTTCCAAGGGTGTTTATTGAAGTGCTAAGAAAAAGAGGGGTAAGTGCAATGGGATGGGGTGATGATGGAGGAAATTCCAGGTTATAGTTCCAGCCTGTAGCACAGGTGCATTGTCCATGGGGACATAGGAAGGGGAGCAATGGCAGTTCAAGGTGGACAGGGTGACAGAGTGGGACACAAGGGTGACAATCAGGAGAGTCTCATTTCCTGGTGGGGGTCTTGGCAATAGTCTCTGGCTTCTGCCTGGATCGCAGGGAACGTTTGCGGGGTGGTTCTCCTTCTGCAAGGGGATGGGTGCTGGTGGTCTGTGAGTCCTATGGTGGGGCCTCCTGGCCACTAGCGGCAGCGGAGGTGGAAGGCAGTTCAGATGACTGGCTAGTTGCAGGGGCCTGCTGGTGTGAGACTGCCTCCCTCATAATGTTGGCCATGTCTGCCAGCACCTCTGCTGTGGAAACCAGGGTGGGGTTGACGTCCTGCAAGTCCTCCCTGATCCCTTGGTCCTGTCCCTCCTGCAGCCGCCTGTTCTCCTGCACATTGTCCAGGACCTGGCCCATTGTATCCTGGGAATGCTGATATGCTCCCAGGATCTCGGTGAGTGCCTCCTGGAGAGTCGGTTCCCTGGGTCTGTCCTCCCCCTGCGCACAGTAGTTCTCCCAGTTTCCTTGTTGTCCTGTGCCTCTGTCCCCTGAACCGTGTGCTCACTGCCAATGACCCCAGGTCCCTGATTGTCTTGGGTATGCAGTGTGCCCTGGGATCCCTGGAGGGGTGGACACACTGCTGATTGACGTGTCCTGGGGACAGATGTATGGGTACGCTGGGTGGGTGCTGTGGTGGTGTTTCCAGATGGGGGAGGCTCTTTGGTCGTGTGTGACTGGGCTTGGGTAACCAACTGTCCAGAGGTCCCTGATGGGCAAGGTTGGTCGTCCAGATCCAGGTGACCAGAGTTGCTGTCATCACTGTGGGCCTCTTCAGTTGGGAGAATGGATATTGCTGGCACCTCCTCTCCAGTGACATTGGCTGGAATACCTTTGGGGATGTAAATGATGTGTTATTGTTTCTGTGTGTGACACATTGTGCATCAGTGGGTTGCCCTCGTTGGTTGTATTTGCCCTGGCAGCTTTCACTTGTGTAAGTATGTATGTGATGGGCTAGCTGATTCTCTCTAGTGTACATGCTTTGGTGATAGGTATCTATGCAGGGCTGTGAGTGATGCCCATGCATTGGTAGAGCATGCAGGGCTTGGCTTTGGGATGAGTGAGATGTGATGGTGGGGTGTGTGGGAGATGGTGGAGTGATGGGAGTGAGGGTGGGGGTATGTGATGGCATGCAGGTAGGAGGGTGATAGTAGTAAAGAGTTGACTTACCAGAGTCCAGTCCTCCTCCTACTCTGGCCAGGCCCTCAGGATGCATGATTGCTAAGACTTGCTCTTCCCATGTTGTTAGTTGTAGGGGAGGAGGTGGGGGTCCACCGCCAGTCCTCTGTACAGCAAGTTGGTGTCTTGGTGCTATGGAACGTACCTTCCCTGTAGGACGTTCCACCTCTTCCTGATGTCGTCCCTAGTTCTTGGGTGCTGTCCCACGGCGTTGACCCTGTCCACGATTCTCCGCCATAGCTCCGTCTTCCTTGCAATGGATATCTGCTGCACCTGTGCTCCAAATAGCTGAGGCTCTACCCTGATGATTTCCTCCACCATGACCCTTAGCTCCTCCTCTGAGAATTGGGTCATCTTTGCGGTGCCATGGGTGTTGTGTGGGGTGTGTAGGTGAGCGTGTGGTGGGTAATGGGTTGTGGTGTGTGATGTGGGGTACGTGAGTGGTGTATCGGTGTATGTAGTGTGTGGCTCTGGTCTTGTCTATGGTCGTGATGTTTGTCTTGTGCCAATGTTTTGTAGTCGTAAAGGATTGTGGGTAATGTGGGTGTGTGTTGTATAGTGATGGGGGTGTGTGGGTGTGGTGTGTATATGTGTGTCAGGTGTGTGTTCTTTGAATTGTCCAATTTGTGTTGTTTTGTTTCTGTGTGTGTATTTTGAGTGCGGCGGTATGTACCGCCAATGGTTTACCACCATTGAATGCCCACCGTGGTGATTTTTGGGTCATAATGTGATGGGCGTAACAGTGTGGGTTTTGATACCGCCAGTTTATCACTGACCTTTGGTGTGGCAGAATTGTGTATGTGGCTAATAGTGACGGATTGGTGTGTGTGTGTCATAATATGGTGAACGGATATCCGCGGCGGCGGTATGTTGGCGGCAGTCAGCATGGCGGTAAGTGGGATTTACCGCCAATGTCATAATGAGGGCCTATATCTCTTTGTATGTTTTTAGCTGTTGCGTTTTTACACGATTTTAAATATGATTTTTTATCTAGGTTTTATTTCTTTTAGATTTAAGTTCAGAGCACTTTTTAGCATTTGGGTTCATTCACTTTCGGTGGCATCACAACTATGGCATCATACTTGTTATAGCAATGGGGAGGGGATAGTGAATCCTAGTTTGTTTTAATGGGAAACAGGAGTTAGCTTAGCCTTTGGCTTGCAGACTCGTGCCCCCGTCACCTAGTGACTTTTATCCTACTTAGCTTGCTCTGCTTTTGGGCATTTATTTATTTAAATCTCTTAAGATGGCTGTGTTCTTTTCACTTAGACCCAGGCTTTAGTTTTGCATTATCAGTGCCACCACGCTAAGGTGTCAATATCAAGCGACAATGATAAACAAACTGTATGTGTTCACATTAGGTACTTTCCCTCTTCACGCTTTCAAGGGAATAGTTTATATTAATTACCGTCCCAAGCATGTCTTGTTATCTATTGTTTGGGAACAGAGCTATGTCAGGGGTCGAAGCAGATCTGTATAAATACTCCTCACTTAAACAGATAGTCAGAGGGATTCCGACCAGATGCCATCGCTGCTATTGATGCTGCATGTCGCCTTGATGCTGACCCAGTCTTCGTGTCCGTACGGAGTCTGAGCTAGAGACCTCATCCCAAGGTAACGAGGGTTGGGGGGCTCTTCTCAAGGACATGGCATGGGCAAATTAGGTTTATCACACCCAGCTCTCTTTTAGGTTAGAGGTTAGGTTCATCTCATCAGGGTATTAGGACATATTACACACTTCACGTCTTTACATGATATTGCCCGATGGTGGGGGTCTTTGTATTAATGACTCTTGTCTTCACCATTCTGTTTCTTGCACTGTTCATTATCCTAATCATTGCAGCCCATGCAACTTACCACAGATTGCAGTTTTGTTAAATAAAACCTATTATAACTTTATTGCATCTTCCTCATTGCCTGAGTCTGATTGAGACATGGTGTCTATGTGAGAAAGGGGTAATCTCTGTTTAACCACAACACTCTCTGAGATGTCACACTCTTGAGTCCATGCGTAAAGGCTGCCACAAATCACCTTTTACTGTTTGGGTTTCTGGTGTGGTCCTGCTTGTGAGCTGGGAGGGTTGGGACAACAGTTACGATTTGTTGTAGGACTGGCATAGTCGCCTTCAAACATAAGTACTGTCATCCTTAAACCAGCAGTCTTGCCTAGAGCAAGAGTCAAACTATGACAAACCATCTTGAATGCCATCCAGGGACTGGCATCACAGATGCAGCAGTCAAATGGAAGGCATTCACGGTGCCCTGGCTGCCCTGCAGAGATCCTTTCACGCTCTGTCCTCCTCATTGACGGCAGCCAGTGTTCCTTCTTCTTCCGTCCCCTCTCCAACTACAAATTCCCAATTCCACATCCCTCTCCCCTCACCCATCCAAGGCACATCTTCATACCAACATGCATCCACATCAACAGAACCGAGTCGCAAGGACAAACACAAGTACCAAAACAGACACCACCACCATGCAGACACACAACAGACACATACAGACACAACAACATCCGCTCCCTACATGGACTCCCCCACCACCTCCCCCCTCACAGACATTACACCACTCATACCTGCAGTCACCACATCATCACTCCCAGATCCTGCTACATGTGCACTCATTCCCACTGTCACCACAATAGCAGACCCCCATGCATGCACCCCATTCATCACATGCGCACTCAGCACAAATGTCAACACCCCCACATGCAGCACATCTACCCTAGCTGCAGACACCACCACAACATACATTCACATATCCACCCTGCCATCTCCCTACATCTCCTCCCCCTCCCACTACACCTAAACTCCCACACTCACACACCCAACAGTCACACAGCATACACATGACATCCATGCTCGCACCTGCACCCAAGGCACCTCACCGTACACACCTCACAACCACTCCCTCTCCCTCCACTCCCAAACGTTTCTCCCATCACCAACCTTGTGCCCCTAAAAATGTTTCCTGCATGTGTTTTCTCTGTTCCCTCCCACTGACCCAGTTCCTGTTCCCCCAAACACCCTGTTCCACTCCCCAAACCTCTGCCTTCCACCTCCCAGTCCTCCCATACTGTAGTTTACCTCGAACTAGCCATGCCCCTCCCATGCCTAAGACATTTACCCTATACCAAGCCCAAGGTTACCCCTCCCAAAGCAAAAGCCAAGCCCCCTCCTCGAAAATCAAAATCCAGACCTAACGCCCCACCCAACCGAAACCAAAGGACCCCCCTCAAACCCAAACCTTAGGACCCCCTCCAAAACCCAAGCCCCCACCACGTCCCCTCATCATCCCTGATGTGCGTGTATGTCCTATAGATGCCCCTGCCATGTGGAGGCCACTTTGCAGTCAAGTTGGGGCCATGGACATTGCCCTGTGTGCCTAGGGCAGACATTCCAGTTGGACTGGCCAGTTGGCCTCTGTTGCTTATTATTTGACAATTTATTGAGATTGCTCTTCAGTATATCTACACCAGGGACCCCTTTTTGTTGACGGTTACATACTTGTATTGGCTTTCCTTCCACATGTATGTGTTGCATACGTACGTTTTGTTGTGTGTGGTTTGTGTGTGTGCGTGTGTATGTGTGTGTTGGTATGGGTGTTTGTTTGCGTGTATGCGTGGCAGCCACTAGCCGTGTCGGGGGTGTGTGTGTGTACTAATGGCATTCCCTCTAGTGTGTGCTAGGCGGGTGTACTTACGGTTGGTGTCTTCGTCGCTGTCGCTGGTTCTGGAGTTGTATGGCCAGCAGGAGCATTTGGAAGACTTCCGGTTCGAGTTCCATGGTGACTGCAGACATGCCTGTGTTCCTGAAGGTGAGTGTCCCCTTTTATGTTTTTCGTTTCTGCCATGCTTTTCGTTGCAGGGCAACCGCAGTGGATATCCTGGCGGTGTGCAACCTCGTAATGTGGTCAACGGAATCATGCTCCCTGCTGGCCTTGAGATGCCTACTCCCGGCCGCAGGGGCCCGCCCGCAGTGGCGGTACTGACGGCTACTTGGCTGTGTTCTGGTCTGAACACCACCATGGTCATAATATGGCAGTCTGCTCTGCAGGGCCCACGGCGCTGTCACCGCCACCTCCACTGTGGTAGTCCTTGGACCGCCAAACTTGTAATGACGGCCTGTGTGTTTAAATGGCAGAGAGTGTCAAGCCTGATTTAGAACTCGGTGGACGGGTTACTCAGCCACAACATTGACGGATATCTTGTCTGCTAAAATCTAAATCCCATAGCTATAATGGGATTTAGATTTCGGCGGACAGGATATCCGTCACCATTGAGACAGAGTAACTCTTCCGTCAAGTTCTAATTGAGTCCCTATCGGCCTGATTTAGATGTTGGCAGAGGGAATACTCTGTCACAAAGGTTACGGATATCCCAGCCGCTATATTACGATCCCCGTAGGATATAGTGGGATAGTAATACAGTGGAAAGGATATCCATCACGTTTGTGACAGAGTAATCCCTCCACCAACATCTAAATCAGGCCCAAAGTCCTACTGAACTCCTCTGGTTGATCTTGCTGCAGAAATCTGACTGTTTTCTACTACAATAGCCACTGAGTGAGCTTTCTGTTAATGCGTTCCCACTGCCTTTCAAGCTTGCTCGCACAATGGCTAACACATGTTCCTACAACTGCCCAATATAGAGAAATTGGTAGTCCTCCTATTGACCTTCAAGAACTTTCCATTTGTCAGGAAAAGTCCTTGGAACAAGGTGACTTTATCAGATGTATATTTGACTTTCCTGAATGTGTAATGACCTCTGGTGGTGTACTCTACAGAAGTATTATTATGAGAGATGGACTGTTTTTAGGTGCCCTCAAAAAGACATGCAAGAAATAGTTTACATTCTAGTGATGGAATTGAAGTACTTGATGTGTGGCACACTTCATCTCTGAGGAAATGAAGATCTTCTTGGAATTATGGATTATCACATAAAGATTGTGAAGAGGAGGCAGATGGATGTAGGTGGTGGAACTCTTATGGTTTATTGAGTACAGATTCAGAGAGATTTACTCCTGGTAAGGGCTGGATTGAATCTGTCTCTAGGAAGCGGTTTTGGCCATCAGAGAGCAACCCACCACAAGAGAGGGAGCTAGAGGAAGGTGTGCCTATACAGGAAAAATATTCTCCCTGTGAAGTAAAAAATAATTTAATAAAATTGCAATTTATAGTATATAACCTCAGTAGAAAACTGGGATACCTTTCCTCATCAAACTCAAAAGTGACAGGTGCCCTGCCCTGGTAGTGACGTCATCAATGACTGAGAGCAGTCCCCAGAACTGACGTAGGTGTGGTCACGTGGGTTGTGACATCATTTAAACATGTGTTAGTCACATGCCAGGGTTCTACCACGTAGTCAGGATTATGGGATATGAGGATTATTGCCCTACCGGTGTGCGCAGTGTTTCTGAGTTTAAGAGGGCACGCCCAGGCATGTTCCGACAGTCACAGCCTTGTGCCAGCTGTCTAGCTCATCAGGGTCTCTGTGAATACCCAGCCAACCTCCCCATTGTTATCTAACCCAAAGGGGGCTGGTCAAATGTGGCTTTAAAAAAAATAAAGGGCATATTTAAGAAAAGTGGTGCAGCACAGAGTGCAGCACCACTTTTCTTGCACCTTTCAGGGGCCCCCTACAACCACCATGTGTGCACTGTATTTAAAATACAGTACACTATGGCGCAGGGTAGGGGGCAATAGCATCATTTGTTTTTACGCGATTGATGTATTCTGCAGTACTAGCACCAAACTTTTGACACTACCATGCAGAGTACATAGGGACTCATTGTATTCAATGGCATGCCCCCTTTTAAGCCCTTTGCTACCACGACTTTTCCCCCTCAGGTACCAAGCCTTTTTTGGCTATTTGGGGCAGTTCATGCTTTTTTTCCAACTGTCTAGGGATTCTACAGGTAACCAGAGTTTGTAGGTTCCCCTGGAGGAGACCAAGAAACCAGCCAAAATACAGCAAACATTTTGTTGTTTAAAACAAAAGGGAAAAAAGGGCTGCAGAAGAAGGCTTATGTTTTTATCCTGAAAATAGCATCAACAAAAGGTTTGTATGGTGCTAAAATCACCATCTTCCCAGCTTTCAGGGACAGGCAGAGAAAACCACATTTTTGGTATTTTCTTGGGACATACCCCATTTTTACTATTTTTTGTGCTTTTAGCCTCCTTCCAGTTAGTGGCAGAAATGGGTGTAAAACCAATTCCGGATCCCGGACAGCTAAACATTTCTGAAAAGTAGACTAAATTTGAAATTCAGCAGTGGGTCATTTGTGTAGATCATACAAGGTTTTCCTTCAGAACATAACAGCTGAAATAAAAAAATATTGAAATTGAGGTGAAAAAACAGCCATTTCTCTCCACGTTTTACTTTTTCCTGAAATGTCACATTTTCAAAAGCAATATACGGTTACGTCTGCTGGAGGTTTCTGGTTGCGGGATATATAGAACTTGTAGGTTCATCAAGACCCCTAGGTACCCAGAGCCAATAAAGGAGCTGCACCTTGCAATGGATTTTCATTGTATACCGGGTATACAGCAATTCATTTGGTGAAATATAAAGAGTGAAAAATAGGTTTTAAGGAAACCTTTGTATTTCGAAAAGGGGCACAAGATAAGGTGTTGAGAAGCAGTGGTTATTTGCACATCTCTGAATTCCGGGATCCCCACACTAGCATGTGAATTACAGGGTATTTCTCAAATGGACGTCTTTTTTACACGCTGTCTTACATTTTGAAGGGGAAAACGTAGAGAAAGACAAGGGGAAATAACACTTTTTCTTCTATTCAGTGTTCCCCCAAGTCTCCTGGTAAAAATGGTACCTCACTTGCGTGGATAGGCTTAATGCCCACAACAGGAAACTCAACATGGACACATCACATTTTTACATTGAAATGTGACGTGTTTTTTGCAAAGTGCCTAGCTTTGGATTTTGGCCTCTAGCTCAGCCGACACCAAGAGAAACCTACCAAACCAGTGCAGTTTTGAAAACTAGACACCTAGGGGAATCCAGGATGGGGTGATTTGTGGGGCTCTCACAAGGTTCTGTTACCCAGAATCCTCTGCAAACCTCAAAATTTGACAAAAATACACTTTTTCCTCACATTTTAGTGTTAGAAAGTTCTAGAATCTGAGAGGAGCCAAAAATTTCCTTCCACCCATGATTTCCCTAAGTCTCCCGATAAAATTGGTACCTCACTTGTGTGGGTAGGCCTAGTGTGCGCGGCAGGAGATGCCCCAAAACATAATGTGTACACATCAAAATTATCAAATACAAAACTACCTGTTTTTGCGGGGGGACCTGCGTTTTTGGTCCTGGGCTCAGCAGCCATGTAGGGAAACCTACCAAACCCAAACATTTCTGAAAACTAGACACCCGAGGGAGTCCAGTGAGGTGTGACTTGCGTGGATGCCCCCGTGTTTTCTTACCTAGAATCCTCAGCAAATCTCACATTTAGCTAAAAGAAAATCACATTTTTCACACATTTTAATGTGGGATCACCGAACCGGCACAAATTTCCTACCACCCAACGTTCCCCTCAGTCTCCAGGTAAAAATTATACCTCACTTGTGTAGGTGGGCCAAGTGCCTGTGACAGGGAAGAGCCAAACACATGTCGAAAATTAGGGAGAAGCCAAACGAGTCCAAAAGGGCAGTTTGGAAAAAAATGTTTTTAGGCTGACAAGTGGGGCAGAATTTTTATCGGTATAGATGCGACAATGGTGGGTGGAAGGAATTTTGTGGATTCCTGCAGTCTCCGAAAAGTTCCATCACAAAAATGTGGGAAAAATGTCTGATTTCAAGCAAAGTTGGAGGTTTGCAGGGCATTGTGGGTAAGAAAATGCTGTGGGGTGCATGTGAAGTACACCACCCTGGACTCACCCAGATGTTTAGTTTTCAGATGTGTCTAGATATTGTAGATTTTTTTAGATGGCAGCGTCCCAAAGTCCAAAAAGTGCAGCCCTCATCATTTCAAGTGGGACGATTTTGAGAGTTAGCCAAGCTCTCATGGCCCAAATGTAAAACCAAACCCCAAAATAATCAAACGTCCTCTTGCTTGCCGTGGGATAAGATGTTTTAGTGTGCAGGAAGAGTGCTGAAAGACTGTTACCCCATTTAATTGGGGTGCAGGTATAACCAGGCCCATACTGATTGGTAGCCACCACCCCACTATTTTTTTTGTTTTTAATTCCCTGGCATCTAGTAGGCTTTCTGCCCCCCCCCCCTCCGGCGAGTGGATCATGGGTAATTGCCCAATCTGCCCACCAGTGAGCAGAACAATTTTGTCCCCATTTATTTGCAGTGGGGTTATGGCCATACCCCTACCCTCTGGTCTCTGGTGGGCTTTCTGTCCCTCTTTGGGGCAGATGGAACTTACAAAAATAAGCTGATCTGCCCGCAAGGAAGGCAGAAATGGCCTAATATAAATTAGCGACCCTTTCTTAATTCTAACTACGCTTCCAGGGGCAGGGCATTGACAGTCCCTTGTTCACCAGACCAATTCTCTGAGATTTGTCTGACGTGGTGGAATTTCTAGAAAAGTTCTCTAATCTTTTACAGAGTAAGGCAGAAATAGAAGCACATGGGACCTTCAGAGTCATCGCCCTCATTGGTCTTGCCTAAGGGGTCGCTTCCCTTGTGTGAAATTGGCCCAAAAAAATCCCTGGTGCCTAGTGGCCTAAAAGAAATAGGCTGATCTTCCCCCAAGGAGGGCAGAAATGGCCTAAAATAAAATTCCCCCCCAGGGGAGCGACCCTTGCCTAAGGGGTTGCTCCCTATCTGTAAAAAAAAGAAAAATCCCTAATGCCCGGTGATTTCTACCCCCCTTTTGGGCAGATCAACTTAATTAATATAGGCTGATCTGCCCCCAGGGGGACAGAAAATGCCTAATATAAAAATTGCCCCCCTGGGGAGTGACCCTTGCCTAAGGGGTCGCTCCCCTTATAAGAATAAATAAAAAATAAAAAACATCCCTGGTGTCTAATGCCTTCTGCCCCCCTGGGGACAGATCGGCCTAATAAATACAGGCCGATCTGCCCCGGGGGGGGGGGACAGAAAGGGCCTCAAAAAATGCCCCCCCTTGGGAAGCGACCCTTGCCAAAGGGATCGCTCCCTTTATGCCAATTTCAACAACAAAAAACAAAAACCCTGATGTCTAGTGGCATTCCTGCTATGTGATTGTGCTGCAGAAATGCTCAGAGAGACATGTAAAGGAAAGGAAAAGCCTTTCCTTTCATTTTCATGCCTCTCTGACCTCCCCTGTCCCCCTATCGAGGAGAAACTAATATTCCGGCGCGATGGTATGCGACCTCTGATGAGGTCAGAGCGCTATCACGAGTTGACGTCATCAGATGTCACTGGGGAGTGGGGGTGTCGGGGGTGGAAGAGGAAGCAATTCCCCTTCCAGTTCAGCCCTGGTGGGGTGGGGGTAGGCCCTCGGGTGGAGCGCTAGTGCTTCTCCCGAGGGCCAGTACCAGGACGTAATGGTTACGTCCGTGGCGCCTCAGCCGTGCACCACCGGACGCAACCATTACGTCCTTGGCATCCAACTGGTTAATGCCTGCACTGAGCAGGATTTAAAAGTGCTGTTAGATTTCCTTGTGCCATTTTTTCAGCCCCCCTAACGGGGCAATGCCCCCTTGCATACATTATGGGGGTCATTCTGAGTCTGGCGGGCGGCGGAGGCCGCCCGCCAGACTTCCCCCCTCCAAAATACCGCTCCGCGGTCGAAAGACCGCTGAGGGTATTTTGGCTTTTGCACTGGGCTGGCGGGCGACCGCCAAAAGGCCCCCCGCCAGCCCAGTGCAAAAGAGCCTTCCCACGAGGACGCCGGCTCAGAATTGAGCCGGCGGAGTGGGAAGGTGCGGCGGGTGCAGTGGCACCCGTCACGTATTTCAGTGTCTGCAATGCAGACACTGAAATACAATGTGGGGCCCTCTTATGGGGGCCCCTGCAGTGCCCATGCCATTGGCATGGGCACTGCAGGGGCCCCCAGGGGCCCCACGACAACCCATACCGCCATCCTGTTCCTGGCGGGAGAACCGCCAGGAACAGGATGGCGGTATGGGCTGTCAGAATCCCCCATGGCGGCGCAGCAAGCTGCGCCGCCATGGGGGATTCCCAGGGCAGCGGAAAACCGGCGGGAGACCGCCGGTTTTCCACTTCTGACCGCGGCAAAACCGCTGCGGTCAGAATGCCCTGCGGGGCACCGCCAGCCTGTTGGCGGTGCTCCCGCCGACCCTGGCCCCGGCGGTCAAGGACCGCCGGGGTCAGAATCACCCCCTATGTGTTGCGCAGGCATAATGTAGCGCAAAGGGTTACAAAGTGGTGCAATGCATGCATTGCCCCACTTTGTAAATATGGCATGGCATTTTTAGACTTCTACTGCCACATTTGTGTAAAAAAATGACGCTAATGTGGCATTAGAATGGCACTAAGGGCTCTTAAATACTCGCCAAAGTGTCTTTCGTTAGAACCAACTAGTACATTTTGAAATGAAACCCTTCAAAACACAGATGCTTGCTCCAAACTTCCCACAAGAATAGTCAAACATTATTAGCAGATGTCCCAGTATAACGTGACCACAAAGGATTACATATACAAATGTTGAAGCAAACAGAGGCTGTAAAATGAAACCCTAACACAAATGCTTTCTCCAACCTTCCCACGAGAATGGTCAAACATGATTAGCAGATGTCAAAGTATAAAGTGAACACAAACGATTACACATACAAAGGTTGAAGCAGACAGAGACTGTAAAATGAAACCCTAAAACACAGATGCTAGCTCCAAACTTCCCATGAGAGGACTGAAACGTGACTAGCAGATGTCAAAGTATAAAGTGACAACCCAGTGTGACACAATGAAATAAAACCCCAAAACACAAACACTAATTTCTGTGCCCACCCCTCCACAAAGTGAGGCCTATGCATAATTAGCATGCCGTAACGCGTATAAAAGCCCCCTTAGGGATCATACACACAACCACATTCACAAGCTGCTTTGAACTACTTATTTGAAGTTTGCAGAGAGCAGGGCTAACCCCAGGACATCAATGAGAAATGTATGGCTCAGTAGGGCAGGGCACAAAGTGTTGGTGCCAGCCACCTTCTCCTTAAGATAAATAACTATGGCATGTTTTATATTTACAATGTAGTTTTTAACACAGGTTGGGTTTGTATTTATTGTGACTAATCATGCATCATATTGCTGGAGCTTTAGGGTGGCATCCCTGCTTGTAACCTTAAGGCTTTTACAGCTCCTTCAAGCTGTTTTTCAGATGTGTGGCACTGTAGGATCAGAGCAGCCTCAATATACTAAACAATTTACAAATAAAAAACAATGCTTTCATGTACTCACCCAATGGCGTCATTATTTGTAAGGTCTGCACCCTCAAGGGTAGTCTCTGGTTGTAGGTGTAGCAGTAGTGACGCATCTGTTGAAGGTTGTGTTTATTTTTTAAAGGCCAATAGCTTTAACTCTTGCAAATGCGAAACCCATTGTATTGAAAATGCGTGTTTTTTATTTGTTGTAATAAATGCCCAAAGTAGAAAAGTAAGGCCCATATTTATACTTTTTGACGCTAAACTGCGCTAACGCAGTTTAGCGTCAAAAAGTTTTGCGCCGGCTAACGCCATTCTGAAGCGCCATGCGGGCGCCGTATTTATTGAATGGCGTTAGCCGGCGCAAGCAGACCGGCGCTGCCTGGTGTGCGCGAGAAAAACCACGTACACCAGGCAGCGCCGGCGTAGGGGGAAAATGGCGCATGGGCGTCTTAAAATGGGGCAAGTCAGGTTACGTCGAAAAAATCATCGTAACCCGACTTGCGCCATTTATTTTCGACGCCCATCCCCCATCAACATGACTCCTATCATTGTAAAGATAGGAGTCATGCCCCCTTGCCCAATGGCCATGCCCAGGGGACTTCTGTCCCCTGGGCATGGTCATTGGGCATAGTGGCATGTAGGGGGGCACAAATCAGGCCCCCCTATGCCACAAAAAAAAAAAAAAAATACTTACCTGAACTTACCTTAATGTCCATGGGATGGGTCCCTCCGTCCTTGGGTGTCCTCCTGGGGTGGGCAAGGGTGGCAGGGGGGGTCCCTGGGGGCAGGGGAGGGCACTCTGGGCTCATTTTGAGCCCACTTGTCCCTTAACGCCATGCCTGACCCAGGCGTTAAAAAGCGTCGCAAATGCGCCGTTTTTGGCCACGCCCACTCCCGGGCGTCATTTTTGCCCGGGAGTATAAATACCACGTAAAGGCCTGGGAGTCATTTTTTAAGACGGGAACGCCTCCCTTGCATATCATTAACGCAAGGAAGGGGTTCACGCTAAAAAATGACGCACACTCCGGGCACTTTGGCGCCCGAAGCGTCTAACGCCATAGTATAAATATGGCGTTAGTTGGCGTTAGTTTAGCGTCGAATTTGCGTCGAAAAAAACGACGCAAATTCGGCGCAACCAGAGTATAAATACGGCCCTAAGTGCCGGGGTCCAAAACTCTCCTCTGAAAAACGCAGTGGCTGTAATTAAAATGTGCATGCACAGAACCCTGAGACCTGGTAATCTTAAGCCGTCTCAGGTGTTTCTTTAATACAATTTACACCCATTCCCAGCCCCCCTCTTCAAACCCTGCTTGTAGCTTTCTGTTTGTGCCCCCGTGTAACAGTTTTATCTTTTTTTGATATTTTCATAGTCTTTTTAGATCGACCGTAAGCGTACAACCTCTTGTATACTTTTAAGTATATTTCTTCTGTGGGCTTCCAGCTATTTCATTTGTTAGTTTCAGTGTCATTTAAAAATCCTTGCTTGCTAATAGTCAGTCATGCCTCTTTGCCCCGCCTTCTTCTGTGTGGGAGCGGGGACCAACTACTGTATAATTACGCTTCGTCCTGTTTATCTGGTCTGTAGTGGACTTTTATAACTTTGTTTCCTGCTTCTGTCCAGAGAACCTTTCCTTTTCATTTGCAGAGCATTCATCCTCTAAGCTTAGCTGTAAACAAGGCTATAAATCAGGCTGTAATCTTGCTCACATTTGGTCTTTGTGGGCCCCCTGCACCCTCACTCAGCTGCCTGGCTCCTGCCCTTCCTTGGCTTGGATTTTCTTCACTGAGCATGCCTGCCTGTGTGCTGAGAACAAGGGCAGAGGATCACTTGTAATTGCTTATAGCCTAGGCACCCAGCTCTACCAGGGCTCAGCAATCCTTAGAGACAGTGCCCACTTCTGTTCCATACTGGGATCCCAGTCGCAGCTCCATCAGTGCACCACAGTTCACACACTCCAAGCCCTCAGCCGTGCCAGTGCTGGAACCCCAAACATGCTGTCTGCCAGACCACTTTAGTTCTTGCAGTCAGTACACTTTGCTACTCCTGTACTGGGACCTCGGGTGCAGCTCCATCAGTGCACCACAGATCACACACTCCAAGCCCTCGGCTGTGCCAGTGCCAGGAACCCCATACATGCTGTCTGTCAGAGCACCTCAGTTCTTGCAGTCAGTACACTCTGCTGCTCCAGTACTGGGACCTCGGGTGCACCTCCATCAGTCACCGCAGTTCACACACTCCAAGCCCTCAGCCGTGCTAGGGCCAGGAACCCCACACACACTGTCTGTCAGAGCACCTCAGTTCTTACAGTCAGTGCACACTGCTGTTTCAGTACTGGGACCTCGGGCGCAGCTCTATCGGTGCACCTCAGTTAACACACTCCATGCCCCTCAGCCGTGCCAGTGCCACAACTCCACACATGCTGTCTGCCAGAACACCTTAGTTCTTACAATCAGTATGCACTGCTGTTTCAGTACTGGGACCTTAGGCACAGCTACATCAGGGCACCTCAGTTCACACACTCCAAGCCCCTCAGCTGTGCCAGTGCTAGAACCCCACATACGCTGTCTGCCAAAGCACCTCAGTTCTTACAGTCAGTGCACACTGCTTTTCCAGTACTGGGACCTCGAGCACAGCTCCATCAGTGTACCTCAGTTCACACACTCCAAGCCCTTAGCTGTGCCAGAACCCCACACATGCCATTTGCCAGAGCACCTCAGTTCTTACAGTCAGTACACTCTGCTGTTCCAGTACAGGGGCCTGGGGCGCAGCTCACTCAGTGCACCTCAGTTCTACCCTGGTGAGGTCACTTCCTTTCCTATACTGCAACCCCGCTCACATACAGTTCCATTACAGCAGCTCAATTTTACTACTCAGTCCCACTGCCAAGCCAATACTGGACCCAAAAGAGCAAAACACAGCTCAGCCAGTGCACCTCAAGTCTAACATCCAACACCACTGTTGATGGGAAACACCACAGCTCCCCCAGAATCCATAAATTCTAACATTCAGTTCACTTTTCTTCTCAGTACTAAGGCTCACACACATGCCTTCAGGACTTCTCACTTCTGTGGTTTAGAGGCAGCGTCACTCCCATACTGGGCCACACTCGCAGCTTCTCCAGGCCACCTCCAGGCTAACACTCAGCAACACTGGCATGCCAATACTAGGTTCCACACATAGCTCCATAAACATACCTCACTTCTGACCTTGTGAGCCTGTTACTATTCCAGTAGTGCGGCCCTTACACAACTCTGTCAGTGAACCTCAACCCTAACTTTCAGTGCATCATTATTACAATACCAAGAATTACACGGGACTCCATTTCTCATTCCTCACCCGCTGCCTTTCTGTTATTCCAGCATTGGGCCGGGACACAACTCTGTTTAATCTTGATCTGAAGCACCCCAATATTGCTGTACTGGGGTTCACATTCACCTCTTCTAATGACCCTCCTGCTGTTCTGCAGTGCCCCCTCCTGTTCTACACTCTGACTTCTGTTTGAGGATGTGGGGGAGCAAATTCAATCTATTCTTAGCTGCCATGTTTATTCAGGCACATCTGTTTCACCTATCTCACTCCATTCTTTTTTTAACTCTGTTTATTCTCAATGTTTTCTTTCTCCCCTACTTTTGTCTTTCCTGTTCTTCAAATCCACATGTTAACAGTTTCACACTTTCTTTCAACTGTTTATTTGTGCTCCTCTCCCCTTTTTTCTTTCTTTCTTCCTCTTGCTACCTCCTCTTTCAAACTCGCAAAAAATTGGTTATTTCTATCCTTGCTTTGTTCCTCTCTTTTTTCTTCATCAGGTGTTCATTCTTTTACTATTTTTCTCTTCCCTCCATTTGTTCTTTGCCTTTGTTTATTTGCTCTCTCCTTTGACTCAGTATGCGTCCTTTCACTTTTTTAATCTTCATTCTTTCCTTTCTTTGGTGTTTTTCTTATCTTTATCTATCAATTCACGTTTTACTATTAATCCCTCTTTTTCCCTCACGTATGTGGAAGCCACAAGTTTCTTGTCGGGACCTGAAGTGTCAAGTTGTTTTTCCCATTCTGTGTCTGTGGGAAATATATCAGTACATACATGCCCTGGTTCTTTTGCTGCTTGTTTCTCTCAGCATCTCTCTTTTTCTCTAATGTTCATTTTCTCTTTCTTTCCATACTTCTTTCATTATTTTTTCCTCTTTATCTTTCGTCTACTAGCTTTGTTTCCTTTTTTCTTTTGCCTCACACGCCGGTTGAATTTCTTCTATTAGTTGTTTCTTTCTCTTTCTTTTCCTTCTTTCTTTTATTTCTTTGCAACCCCTTCTCTTTCTTTTGTCTGTTCTATTCCTTTCGCTTCTCTTTTTCTGCCTCATCCGCTTTCTCTCCTGAAGCCTAGTTATCAATGGAGCAACAGGTGCAGTGGCACCAGGGCCCAGAGACCTATGGACCTCACTCAACTCTAATTACTGCTGAATTTCACTACTTAAATTGCAGTCAACCATTTTCCTTTCTTACTCCAGGGCCCATGAAACAATTACTACGCCACTTGTCCTCTCCATCTTTACTCCTGACTCCCTCTTTCCTTTCTCCCTCCAATCTGTCCCAAATTATATTTTCGTTATGGTGTTTTACACTCTAAAACCAAAAGTTTCCTTCTGATAAAGGTTTAGATGAGAATTGTACATGTTTTCAGATAGAGGAAGAAGGTAAATAAAAGTGCTTTAAATGCTGGGCCATTAGAATTATATGGCAGGAAAAGATGAAATTATGAGGCATGGTTGACCAATTTATGTGGCAAGAAAAGTCCAGTTATGAATTTACAGTGCCAGTAGCTCTAACTCAAGAAAATGCGAGACCTATTGCATTACAAATGCTTGTTAATATGTGTACTGTGCGTTCAAATCTCTTTAATTAGAAAAGTAAGTGTGGCACACAGCCATTGAAAGAGACTTCTTGAGGGTCTTGTGTTCATATGCTTAACTTTCATACAAAATACACGGTTGTAGTTCTGAACAAATAGTGTAAAAACTTAATGGTAATCAGTGCCCTTTATGTTTATATTTCATGTTTTTTACTTAGCCGCGCAGTCTCCTGCGAGTGGTTGCTTTTCCAGGTTGTTGTGTTCTAGTTTTTAGCAGTATGTTACTCTTAACTAGTACATAATTCAAAATGAGTCATGGTCAGGTGTTTAAAAATGTGCCACAAAATGATTTATTGTTTGAAGTTGCCTGTGATTGTTAGAATTGTTTTTTAAAGCCAAATTTCCCTCTTCTGTACATATGCAGGAACTCCCAGAACTAATGTGGGCCCACAAGCAAACGGCTGCCTTTCAGCAAGGTACCTCTGTTTAGGGCTCTATAGTTCAGAGACCATTGTTAACTTACCAGTCCCAACAACGCTGTCTTATTTGTTAAATTTTTATTTTCTAAAAATGTTTTCCTGTGTATGTGTGTTTTTTACAGATTATGACACCAAAGTACATCTGGCCGTTGAACCGCTACATAAAATCCTACAGGCTCAAGATGCAGCGCCCGTAGCGCAGCAGGATACGGCTCTTGAAGGTAAATAAAAATGGGCCCTGTTTTAAACGCTATGTAAGTATCAACCTTGACAGTCCAAAAACCTCATAGAGGCCCTGTATGTAGTTGGGGCCCTTAGAGAGTGTGCCAAGTCTGTGTATTATATTGCAAATGTGCCATTTATTTATTTTTTACTGGCAGATACGCTGGAGGCATACAAGGACAGCATACACCCGCAAAAGGTAGAACCGCGAGCAAAAAAGGTGGTCCAAAAAGGATGTCTTCAGTGCCTAAAGACGGTCCTCCTATAAAGAAAGGAACATCGCAAAGAAACATTTCAGGTGTTTTTACAAAATGCAGAGTCAAAAGAATACCAATGCCTTTCTCTCTCAAACAGCTTGTTCCTCCAGCATATAGTAAGAGGTTAATATGTATTTTTTATGTTTACATCGTAGCGCCGCCACAAAGGATCTCTGGAGGAGTCCCACGTAAGGGTAAGGGGATCTCGGTGCCTCTAAAGGACATCACCAAGACCCTTCAAAAACCACAACCATCAACAGCTGGTGAGAACTACACTGTGCATCAGAACAAAACAGGCAAGGCCTATACAAGCGTAGGGCTTAAAGACATTCTTTCCTTTAACCACTACAGAACTTTACAAGTAATGCCTATAACCAATACATTGAACAATCCTACATGAACTCCATTTGTGCCTAGTGCTGGAGACCCCAAAGGATGCGCACATCCAGCCTTAGACATACAACAGCAGGGGCTGTGTAAAACCATTGAATGGGATCTCAAGCCATGCAAAAACCCAAAGTCAAATTGCCTTTCCTTAAAGAATCTGAAGAAGAAGCCGGTGGTCCTGGAGCTACAAACAGTTCCTTTAGATCTATCCTTCAGAAATACCGTTACAGCTCGGGCAGGTACCCATAATCTGCGTGTCTCTAAATGTTCAACGCCTGAGGTGTCTAATGTAGATGTGCTCCCCAGACGACCAATCCAAAACCATCTATCACTAACCCGCATAGTCTTTAGGACTCAAGGTTTCAAATGATCACCCCTCATTATTCTGCATGTATAGGTCCTGACCTTCAGAATGGGGCTATTGATAGTAACCAGAGAACTGTACTAGGTGCGATCATGGTCATATACACCCCACCCCAACTGCCGTAGCTAAGGCCCCCAGAATATGAGGTTTTGTACCAAAAAAACAGTACCAGGGACATATATCAAAGACATACAACAGGCTGTCAGAAAGCTAAAATCCAAGTGGAACTCTAAGATCTTAAAACTGGGGAAGGCGGGAAGTGAGAACAGTCCCTTGAGGGATGCCCAAAAGGAGATCATTCAGAGGGTAGAAAGGTATAGAAGAGAGGTGTTACAAGCTTGTGAATCAGCCACCGCAGATGTGGGTGTTATACTGGCATGACTAGGCCAACGGCACTCCCTAAAGAGTGACGGCTCCACATTTATTAATAAAACTATCCAGAGGTCAAAATATAAAAGAAGGCCCAAAATATACTTACTAAAGCCCTTCGGTTCTTACGAGTCCTCAAGAACAAAAAGCAGCTAGAACCCCTCAACCAAGGCCTAAAAGTTCTAAACACATTAACAGAGCCATATAAATCAATCAGCCCCTGTTAGGCCTCAAAACATACCTTTAGGAGAGAACATCATGAGCTCCAGATGTTTTAGCATTCATGGGGTAAAGTTGAGAGACTCGAACACCTAGAAGGTCCTGATGCTGGGTCTGTAGTAGGAGAAGCTGCGAGGACATTGCTTGCAAATACAACTGCTACCATTCAAATAGGCTGTGGGAGGTTGCATAAAAACAGGTGGGCCTGTAAGAAACACTAATAGCACTAAGTTGCACAGGCTTTTAAGAAGTAAATTAAAGAAAGCCAGAATAAGTGCTACACTGAGGCTTAAAAATGCGCACGCTCAGAACCAAGGTCAACCATCCCAAAATTATTCACCTGAGAGCTCACCATCTAACACCAATCCCCAATCTGAGGATTCAGAGCCTGTGGTTTTAGAGAGCGTTAGAAAATACAGGCATATTGTAAAGCGATTTAACGTTACAGAGCATTACGAATAGGTTTGTTAGCATAGAATGCACAAACTTCGATGATCAAGGGGTTTAAGCTATCCACCAGGCCGTACAAACACTCATAGAGAGGTTGTCACACGCTGTAGGGCCTAATGCTTTCTTGCAACTACGCTTCCAGGGGCAGGGCATTGACAGTCCCCTGTTCACCAGACAAATGCTCTGTGATTTGTTTGACGTGGTGGAATTTCTAGAAAACTTCTCTAATCTTTTAGAGTAAGGCAGAAATGGTAGCACATGGGACCTTTAGAGTCATCGCCCTCATTGGTCGGGCCATAAGGGGGGTGTTTCCAGACCCTTAAAGATTATCTTGTACAGTAAAATCATTGTAAAAAAACAGCATTGGTTGCTGCACTTTATCACCGGAACATCCAATACGTCTGGTGGCCAGCATCGCCATTTTACTGCTGGATCGCAGCACCCCGACACAGATATTATGTACAGAGTGACTGAAGCCCATGTTGCGCTTGTAATACCGCACAACAGACTGGTTGGGTTTGGGGGCCTAGGGCTGTTTGAGAACTAATTTGCTGTTATGGTAAAAGTTCTTTACCACAACGGATCTTGGAAGTACTTCACGACCCAGGAGCGTGTGAAAAACAAGACTGTTTATGTTCCCCATCATGAAAATCACTCCTATGGCATCTTGAATCTGAAGGGTTTTCTAGGAGCCAAATACATGTGTGCCCATCTACAACACTCAGTGAACTCACCATTGTGAAATGCACTGTAAAATGTGTTAAAGAGAATGCTGTGTGATAGTCGCCGATCAGAAGGTGAGATGTCGCACATTTAGGGGGTCATTCCGACCCCGGCGGGCGGCGGTCGGCGCCCGCCGGGCGGAGACCGCCAAAAGACCGCACCGCAGTCAAATGACCGCGGCGGTCATTCTGACTTTCCTGCTGGGCCGGCGGGCGATCCCCAAAAGATCGCCCGCCGGCCCAGCGGGAAAGCCCCTGCAAAGAGGAAGCCGGCTCCGAATGGAGCCGGCGGATTTGTATGGGTGCGACGGGTGCAGTGGCACCCGTCGCGATTTTCCGTGTCTGCAAAGCAGACACTGAAAATCTTTGTGGGGCCCTGTTAGGGGGCCCCTGCACTGCCCATGCCAGTGGCATGGGCAGTGCAGGGGCCCCCAGGGGCCCCACGACACCCATTCTCGCCATCCTGTTCCTGGCGGTAAAAACCGCCAGGAACAGGATGGCGGGAAGGGGGTCGGAATCCCCATGGCAGCGCCGCCATGGAGGATTCCCTGGGCCAGGGGTAAACCGGCGGGAAACCGCCGGTTCCCCTTTTCTGACCGCGGCTTTACCGCCGCGGTCAGAATGGCCCAGGAGGCACCGCCAGCCTGTTGGCGGTGCTTCCGCGGTCGTTGGCCCTGGCGGTCGGTGACCGCCAGGGTCAGAATGACCCCCTTAGTCTGTTTTGCTGCTCGCAAAACTGTTTGAGAATACACAACAGGTTTGTTCAGTGCATCCTTCAAACAGACTGTAGAGGGGGTGGGCAATATGTAGCTGAAGATCACAAATGCAAAGGCATGAAATGTCCAAGGCATAAGGCGTCTTTTGGGGCAGGAATAGAAGACGTGTTACATTATTCAAGGGCAGCCGCAGACCAAAACAGAAGAATACAAAGGCCCTCATTATAACATTGGCGGTAAAATCCGCTTACCGCTGTGCAGAAGACGGCCACCACACCGCCGTGGCCGCAGAATTCCGCCACAGCTAATATGACCCACAGTTCGGAATCCGCCAAAATTCAGACACCCACACAAGTCCGCCACACCAAAGGTCAGTGATAAACTGGCGAAGACAAAACCTCCACCGTCACGCCAACAGAAATACGCCCACACTACCACGACCCACGAATCCACGCGGCGGTCTTTCAACCGCAGTATTCCATTGGCGGTACACACTGACGCGCTCAAAATACACACACATCTCCAAAACACAGCCACATTGGACAATATGAAATACACACACCTGATACACATACACACACCACTCCCACACACTCAATACAATAAAAAACACACACCCACATCACCCACAAACCCTTACGACCACAAATCACGAACGAAAGCCAGAGAGAGACACCACCATCAACAACACTAGCATCCACAGGCACACAACACCATCACCCACATAACTTCAACGCACCTCACCCAACACCCCACTACATATCAGCACACTTATCACCCCACACACCACCCCACACATCACCTATGCCACCCCATGGCACTGCAAAGACACCCCAGGTTCTCGGAGGAGGATTTCAGGGTCATGGTGGAGGAAATCGTCCGGGTAGAGCCACAGCTATTCGGATCACAGGTACAGCACACCTCCATTGCAAGGAAGATGGAGCTATGGCGAAGAATAGTGTACAGGGTCAACGCAGTGGGACAACACCCAAGAAATCAGGAGGACATCAGGAAGAGGTGGAACGACCTACGGGGAAGGTGCATTCCGTGGTCTCAAGACTGCAGTGGCGGTTCAGCGGACTGGCGGCGGACCCCCCACCTTCTCCCCCACAACTAACAACAGGGGAGGAGCAGGTCTTGCCGATTTTGCATCCTGAGGGCCTCGCAGGAGTAGGTGGAGGAATGGACTCTGGTAAGTCAAAGTTTTACTATTACATCCCCCACCCTACCTGCATGCCAGCACATACCCCCACCCTCACACTCACCCCCATCACTCCTACTCCTCACAAATGTCCCACTATCACAAACCACCCATCCCAAAACTAAGCCCTGCATGCAACACCAAAGCATGGACACCCATCACTAAAGTATGCCCACTGCACATACCCATGCACCCCCCTAAACCATCATCACACAAGGTCCCACACAGGAATGCTAGCACTGGGGTACAGGGTCACCCACCCATTGCACACCTTGACACACACAGATGCAATAATCATGCTTTTATACCCATGCAGGACCCCTACCCAACGTCACCGGACAGGAGGGTCCACACATGTCCACACCACCAACAGAAGAGGCCCACAGTGGTGACAGCACCTCTGTCCAACTGGATCTAGATGACCAGCCTGGCCCATCGGGGACCTCGGGACAGTCGGTTCCCCACACCCAGGCACAGGCCACTACAGAGATTCACAAGAGAAACACCAGCACAACACCCACCCAGCGGGCCTATACCTCTGAACCCAGGACACGTCAATCAGCAGTGTGTCCACCATTACAGGGAACCCAGGCTTACCCACCACCCCAACAACAACAGGGACCTGGGGCAGTGGTAGTCGGCACACGGTCCAGGGAACGGAGGCCCAGGAACACAGGGGAACTGGGAGGGCTGCTGTGCGACAGGGGGCGGACAGGCCCAGGGAACCCACTCTCCACAAGGCCCTCTCCTCCATCATGGGAGCCTACCACCACTCCCAGGAGACGATGGCAACGGTACTGGCCAAGTTTCAGGAGACCCAGCGCCTGCAGGAGGAACAGTATATGGGCTTCATGGAGGAACTCAGAACCATCAATTCCACCCTGGGCACCATCGTAGGGGTGCTGAAGGAAGTATTCAACACCAGGAGGGACACTGTGGCACTAAAAGGGGCCCCTGACACTAGCCTGGATGATGAACTACTCACCACCTCTGCCGGCGCTAGTGGACAGGAGGCACTGCCACAGGACCACCACACCAGCACCCCACCCCCTGCAGATGGAGAACCACCTCTCAAATGGTCCCTGAGATCCAGGACAAAGACAGAGAACGATGCCAAGACCCCCGCCAAGAAATGAGACCACCCTGATAGTCATCCTACAGTCCCACTTTGTCACCCTGTCCATCCTCAAACTGCCCTAGCTCCACTTCCTATGCCCATTTGGGCAATGCATCTGTGAGACTAATAGACTGGACTCTGCCATGGACATTCCTCCGCCATCACCCCTCACCATTTTACAACCCCCTCCAATATTGAGCACTTAAACAAACACCCTTAAAGCACAAAAAAATCTGGAGTCTGTCTATGATTTTGGAATACTGTATTAGCAATAACTGTGGCAAAAAGCTTTTTCATTAGTAATGGCAACATACCTATGTCACACAGCTCTAGTCCATGAGGAATCAAAGCAGATGTCACACAGTGGGACCCACATCTGTGAAATCGTGAGGGAAAGTGACAACTCAGTGACCATACACTGGGTGAAAACGACAGACAGTAGAGAGGTAGTAGTGTTTAAGTACATGTAGTAGGCAGGTTTGTATTCTTACCTGTGTCTCACTGGAAAGATTGCTGGATCACTGAGTCCCTGTTGTCCATGTCTTCTTCCTCTGCTTCCTCGTTTTCACTGTCCACAGGCTCCACAGCTGCAACAACACCGTCTGGGCCATCCTGCTGCAGAAAGGGCACCTGTCGTCGCAAAGCTAAGTTGTGAAGCATACAGCAGGCCAGGATGATCTGGCACACCTTCTTTGGTGAGTAGAATAGGGAACCACCTGTCATATGGAGGCACCTGAACCTGGCCTTCAGGAGGCCGAAGGTCCAGTCGATCACCCTCCTACTTCGCCCATTGGCCTCATTGTAGCGTTCCTCTGCCCTTGTCCTGGGATTCCTCACTGAGGTCAGTAGCCATGACAGGTTGGGGTAACCAGATTCACCTGCAAATGGCGAGGGACAACTGTTAGACACACACTAACCTGGAGGGATATCCCCAGACCCAGACAACCATTCCCACTGACTAGCTTCCAGGTGCTCACCTAATAGCCACACACGGTGCCTCTGGAGTTGACCCATCACATAAGGGATGCTGCTATTCCGCAGGATGTAAGCGTCATGCACTGAGCCAGGGAACATGGCATTCACATGGGAGATGTACTTGTCTGCCAAACATACCATCTGTACATTCATCGAATGATAACTCTTCCGGTTTCTGTACACCTGTTCACTCCTGTGGGGGGGTACCAAAGCCACATGGGTCCCATCAATGGCACCTATGATGTTGGGGATATGTCCCAGGGCATAGAAATCACCTTTCACTGTAGGCAAATCCTCCACCTGAGGGAAAACGATGTAGCTCTGCATGTGTTTCAGCAGGGCAGACAACACTCTGGACAACACGTTGGAAAACATAGGCTGGGACATCCCTGATGCTATGGACACCGTTGTTTGAAATGACCCACTTGCAAGGAAATGGGCACTGACAGCACCTGCACTTGAGGGAGAATTCCTGTGGGATGGCCAATAGCTGACATCAGGTCTGGGTACACAGTTCCTGGATTGTGGCACGGTCAAGCCTGTATGTGATTATCACATGTCTTTCCTCCATTGTCGACAGGTCCACCAACAGTCGGTACACCGGAGGATGCCGCCATCTCCTCACATGTCCCAGCGGACGGTGCCTATGAAGGACAACAGCGAGCACAGAGTCAAACAACTCAGAGGTACGTACCCACAGCTTACACAGAACACCATTTATACTCAAAAAGTGGCCTGTATGTGTGTTGAGTCTAGGCCTAGGTATGTCTGACGCAGTTGAAAATGAAGCCATGTGGGCCCCTGAAATGGCGGCTGCCTGACCTCTAAAGTGGGACAGTGGGATGTGAGGTAACTGCGCTGGCGTTGTACACCGTCGTGGTAGGCGGTCGAAGACCGTGGCGCAATGCTGCATTGGTTAACATTGGACCCTGTAGGTCCCAGGAGCCAATGACGTTGTACACCGGCGGTGACGGTACGCACCGCCGCAGACGTGACCGCCATTTTCTATCTGTTCAATCACTCGATACCTGATCTTCGACAGGAGAGGACCTACACTGCAAGTGCTGCTGTGACCTCGGTCTGGAAGAGACAATGCCTCGAGTGTCTGGGGAAAGGGCCCCTGCCTTCACATCAGAGGAGTTGGAGAAACTCGTGGATGGGGTCCTCCCCCAGCACACGCTACTCTACGGTCCTCCAGACAAACAGGTAAGTACACTGGGAGCATGATGTATGGGCTATGCCTGTGTGGAGAGGGGTGGATGTAAGAAGGAAGGGGGGAGAGTGCGGCGTGCATGAAACGACGGTGAGTGCATGTGCCACATGGCAAGGGTAGGGATGGGGGCCAATCACTTTGACGGTGCAGTTGGTAATAATTTTCTCTTCCCCCTGTACAAATCATGTAGGTCAGCGCCCACCAGAAAAAACATATTTGGCGTGCCATCGCCAAGGACGTCCGGACCATGGGGGTCTACCACAGACGGAGCACCCACTGCCGGAAAAGATGGTAGGACATTCGCCGCTGGAGCAAGAAGATGGCGGAGGCTCAGCTGGGGATGGCCTCCCAACGTGGGAGTGGGTGCCCGTCGCACCATGACCCCCCTGATGTTCAGGATCGTGGCGGTGGCGTACCCGGAGTTGGATGGGCGCTTGAGGGCATCACAGCAGCCACAAGGGAGTGTGTACACTCGCATTCTGCTGACTTTGCGCGCAGTGGAGGGGTCTGGGTGGGGAGGTGGTCTGTGGGTTTCACCAGGCCAGGGCCAGTTCCATAGGCAAGGTCCCTCCATAAGGCAGGCCATGTGGCACCCCACCCCACCTCTGTAGAGTGACAACTACACCTAGTCATGCCCCTGTGTCATCTATGTGTGCAGATGTCGTCCATAGCCTTGTAGGCCATTTCCCAGGAATTGAACAGTGGAGCCCAAGAGCGTGGCGTAGTGCAGGGGGCTTCTGTGTCTGTTGTGTCCACCAACGGTAGCGGTAATGCATGCACTCAACATGTCTTTCTTCTGTCGTCCCCCCCCTTTTTGTGGTCTCCCTGTTCTTGTGTGCATCAGCACCATCAGGCGGAGGAGCAGTGGCACCGGAGCACCAGGGGTCTGCATCCCATATGGCCATGGAGTGCCACACTACGGAATCGGACTTCACCAGCGGGACGGAGGGCAAGGGGAGCTCCACGGCGGGGACAGGAGCTGAGACCAGTGACACGGACTTGTCCTCTGATGGGAGCTCCCTTGTGGTGGCGGCAACATCTGTGCACCCACATCTACAAGTACAGCCGCCACCCCCCTTCCAGCACTGCCCTCCGAGCAGCCCCTCAGCCTTCGCCCCGTGCTCGCTCACCCGGGAGGGTGGGCATCACCTTCGCCCCAGGCACCTCAGGCCCTGCCCCAGTCACCCCTGCTGCCCTCAGTGAGGCGGCCATTGACCTCCTCAGGTCCCTCACTGTTGGGCAGTCTACCATTTTGAATGCCATCCAGGGCGTAGAAAGGCAGTTGCAACAAACCAATGCATTTCTGGAGGGCATTCATTCTGGTCAGGCAGCCCTTCAGCGAGCTTTTCAGACTCTGGCCTCAGCACTGATGGCAGCCATTGTCCCTGTGTCTAGGCTCCCCCCTCCATTTTCCTCCACCCCGACCCAACCCTCTGTACCTCAGCCTATCCCAAGCACACCTACAGACCAGCATGCACACACGTCAACACACAAGGGAAGCTTAGGCAAACATATGCACCACACATCCCACAGGCACTCACGCAAGCATCACACACATGCAGACACACCAACATCCACTGCCTCCACTGTGTCCTCCTCGTCTCCCTCCTCCCTCCCTGTCTCGTCTACACTCAGACCTGCATGCACTACCTCTACAGCCACTACGTCCCTCTCCAGCACACCCACCACCACACCCCGCTCACGTGCAGTCACCACCCCACCTACCATTCTGTAGTAAGCAAGACTACAAGTGTAGATAAAGGTAAGTCCTTTTATTGAAATGTAGACCTCTGTGATGTCGCAGCTACCGCCTCAACCGTCCTCTCGACTCCCAGTGTCTCGAGCTCTCTGTCACGAGCTCGGAACGCAAGATGGGAGTCGCGAGGACGCGGCAACACCACATATTCACACGTCCCCTGTGTCCTCTCCCAGTGTGTCTGTGACGCCCCCTCCCAAGATACACAAACGGAGGCACACACCCACCCAACAGCCATCCACCTCACGACAGCCTCCAGCGCATGCACCTTCACCCAAAGTCAGCAAACGAACACCTCCTACAACCACAACCTTTTCCTCCACTCCCAAACCCCCTCCAGCCACCGGTCCCAGTGTGTCAAAAAAACTATTCCTGTCCAACCTTGACCTCTTTCCCACACCTCCCCCACCCCGTCCGTCTCATAGGTCCCGAACTAGCACCTCAGACACAACATCGGCGGGACCAGTGGTGCCTGTAGTCACCGGACTCTGGAGTGCTCCGGCCACCAGGGCAGCCAGTGTGGCACGGAGCCACAGCACAGACAGTCCCCCACCTGTGAAGCATCAGAAGTTGGCCAGTGCCCGACGGGAGAGGGGGAAGACTCCAGCCACCAAAGCCGCTCCCAGGGGTCCCGGTGGGAGTGTGGAGTCAGCTGTGACACCTTCCAAGGTGGGGAAGGGCCACAAGAAACCCAGCAAGTCTGGGAAGAGCAGCACGGCGGAGAAGACCGCCATCATCTCCGCTGCCCAGGAGGCCAGCACCAGCCCAGCTGCCCAGGAGGCCACCGCCAGCACAAGCCCAGCTGCCCAGGAGGCCACCGCCAGCACAAGCCCAGCTGCCCAGGAGGCCACCGCCAGCACAAGCCCCGCTGGGCCATGAAGGACCGCCACCACAAGCCCCACTGGGCCATGAAGAACCGCCAGCAAAAGCCCCGCTGGGCCATAAAGGTCCGCCAGCAGCTGAGTTCCTACATTGGAGACTGCCGTCTCAAGCACCGCTGAACAGGGCACCGCCACCTCAAGCACCGCTGAACAGGGCGCCGCCACCTCAAGCACCGCTGACCAGGGCACCGCCGCCTCAAGCACCACTGAACAGAGCACCGTCGTCTCAAGCACCGCTGAATGGGGCACCACCATCTCAAGCACCTCTGAACAGGGCACCACCGTCTCAAGCACCGCTGAACAGGGCACCGCCGCCTCAAGCACCGCTGGCCCATGACGCTACTGAGTCCGTCACGGGCAGAATGAAGCACTCTGGGCACCATGCCCCCTCCAGAACCAGTGGAGAGATCCATTGACTACCTCTGTCCTTAGCAGGATGAAGCACTCTGGGCACCATGCCCCCTCCAGAACCAGTGGAGACTGTTATCCACTTGAGAGACTGTGGCTTTGCACTCCCCAGGATGGAGCAGTGGGCAACCCACCCACTGTATAGACTTGAGAGACTGTGGCTTTGCACTCCCCAGGATGGAACAGTGGGCAACCCACCCACTGTATAGACTTGAGAGACTGTGGCTTTGCACTCCCCAGGATAGAACAGTGGGCAAGCCACCCACTTGTTAGACTTGAGAGACTGTGGCTTTGCACTCCCCAGGATTGAACAGTGGGCAAGCCACCCACTGTAGAGACTTGAGGGACTGTGGCTTTGCACTCCCGAGGATGGAACAGTGGGCAAGCCACCCACTGTAGATACTTGAGAGACTGTGGCTTTTCACTCCCCAGGATGGAACAGTGGGCAACCCACCCACTGTATAGACTTGAGAGACTGTGGCTTTGCACTCCCCAGGATTGAACAATGGGCATGTGGCCCCCTCGTGGATTTGTTGTCGTGCACTCAACCGGCTGAGGTGCCCTCCCTTTCCCTCCCCCGGAGGTGCCTGTTTAGTTGCTCTCTGATGCCCCTGCAGTGTTCTCTCCGTCATGGTCGGGGATCTTGTGTGGGCCTCGCCCATACCGTGTGGGCCCAGTGTTCCACGGACTTAATTGGAGCACTACCTGGACTACTATGCTTGGTATATATTTTGTAAATGGTGTATATATATATTTTTGCCTATTTGATTTTCATATATTACAATGGTTACACTCATTTTCTATTGTCTTTGCATTCTTCCGGGGGGGATGGGGGTTGTAACTGTGATGTCTTAATTTGCATTAGTGTGTGTGTTGTAGTGGGTGAGGGTGGGGGTGGGGGTGTTGCATGTGTGTGTCCCTGTTTTTTCCCTCCCCCTCCCCTGTGTAATAGGTGCAGTACTCACCGTGGTCTTCGCCGCCGGCGTTCGTGCTCCTGGTAGAGGAGCAGGAAGACTATCGCAGGTAGAATTTGGACTTCCAGGTCCATGGTGTCCTTGTTCCTCGTGGGGTGTGTAGAGGTGAGCATTTTCCCTTCAGAATTCCTGTTTCCGCCGTGTTTTTATCCACGGTGAATCCCCCCCGGAAAAGGTGGCGGATTGGTGGGTTGTAATAGTGTGGGCGGTACATTGTCTCAAGCCTATCTGTTGGCGGTGACCGCCGTGGCGGTCGGAGTGTTAAAGTGGCTGTCTTTGTTGGCGGTTTCCGGTCGTAATTGTAAAAAATTTTACCGCCGCCCTGTTGGCGGTCTTACCGCCGCTTTAACACCATCCGCCAGGGTTGTAATGACCACCATAATGTCCGATATAGAGTGTACACAACAGACAGGTGTACACCAACCTAACTATATTTATGAACATCATCTAACTTCTGATGATAACTGGGAGTTTGAAGGCCATTCAAGCATGAACAATTTCCTCAGCACTTTCAATCAGTCACGGTTCAAAGGGTATACCTGACACCGCATAACTCAAAAGCATATGACTCATTCTTTATTTTGCACAACATGATTTTTGAAAAGATGCCCATAGAACTTATCATTCAGGGCTCCAAACTGATGCTGTTAACAGCTGTGCCTTTAAAAATAAACTGAGCAAGTTGCCAAAAGACTTTGGCCCCCATTCCAACATTGACGGGCGGCGGAGGCCGCCCGCTAATGTTGCGCGGCAGAAATACCGCTACGCGGTCCAGAGACCGCGGAGGGTATTCCAAGTTTTCCCCTGGGCTGGCGGGCGGCCGCCGAAAGGCCGCCCGCCAGCCCAGGGGAAAACAACCTTCCCACGATGAAGCCGGCTCGTAATCGAGCCGGCGGAGTGGGAAGGTGCGACGGGTGCTACTGCACCCATCGCATATTTCACTGTCTGCTGTGCAGACAGTGAAATACAAGCGGGGCCCTCTTACGGGGGCCCCTGCAGTGCCCATGCCATTGGCATGGGCACTGCAGGGGCCCCCAGGGGCCCCGCGACACCCCCTACCGCCATCCTGTTCCTGGCGGGCGAACCGCCAGGAACAGGATGGCGGTAGGGGGTGTCAGAATCCCCAAGGCGGCGCAGCAAGCCTTGGAGGATTCCAACGGGCAGCGGAAAACCGGCGGGAGACCGCCGGTTTTCCTGCACTGACCGCGGCCAAAGCGCCGCGGTCAGAATGCCCTGCGGGGCACCGCCGGGCTGTCGGCGGTGCTCCCGCCAACCGCCAACCGCGAGCCTGGCGGTCACAGTCCGCCAGGCTCGTAATGAGGGCCTTTGTTTTTCCTGGGTGTAATGGTTATTTCCCTCACTTTTTTACTGCCATCTGCCGGCGGCGGTGTTCCGCCCGATTTCTGGCGGTGTTCCAACAAATTTCTGGTGGAATACTGTTGGCTGTCATATTACGTGTTGCCGGCTGGTAGCCACGGCGGCGGTTGTTGGCGGCCGTCATGGTGGCGGTAGGCGCTCAATACCGCCAATGTTGTAAAGAGGGCCTAAGTATATTAATCTGGTATCTCTAGCAGGTATACTACTAAAAGATAACGCATAAACTTCTTAACTTTTAACTCCCCCTGTGTCCCCGCCTTCCAACCCCATGCCACCCAGTGTGAAAGTTCCTCGTTGTCCTCCCCCATAGCCGCCCCTGAGCACTCAATTTGAAGAGTTCAGGTGTCTGTTCTATTCCCAGCATTAGTCGTCTGGTGAATGATTGAGGGAAGTATCTTGTCGATCGGTGGATGCAGAAGCTGGCTCTACTCCTTCTGTGCAAGGGTGTAATGTCTCAGTCTGTAACCTGATAATAAGCTGATCCCAAGCCTCCTTTAACTCAGGAGAACCTCTTCCCTTCCCGAGCTCTGTTTAGAACTAATCTTTCACTCTCTGACCATTTCCTTAGCTCTCTTCTCCAGCTCGGAAGACAAGGGCCAGTTAGGTTTTCCAGGTCTTCGTCAACTCTCTTTTAGCTAGTATGAATGCAAGATCCTGAAACCCACTAGTTGCTCGATTCTTGGGGGCATGAGGAAACCAGTGTAGTAAACAATGGGCAGATGTACACGCACCATCGTGCTCTATGATTTCCGACACTTCCTTCGCCACTGTGTTCCAATATTCCCTCAGTGGAGGACAAGACCACATCATATGCATGAAATCTGCCGCCTCTGTCCCCCATCGGGGGCATTTCGCGTCTAGAATCCAGAGATGGTCCTGCAGTCTCTGCGGGGTAAAATAAGCTCTGTGTAAAATATAAAATTGAATGAGCTGAAATCTAGTGTTTCTGGGGATGTTCGGCACCCTAGCTAATATTTGGCCCCAGTCTCCTTCCGATATCTGGGTCTCCAAATCTACCTCCCATTTACGTCACAGTTCCTCGAGGGGCCCTTGTGTTCCTACATTGATTGCTCTGTATAAACTTGTGATGGCTTTCTATATCCCATCCGAAGTTAATAAATAGGTACTTGGGCAATGAGGAACAGGTTCCCCATTTACCGTCCTCCAACGCACTTGGACGGCATGTGTGATCGCTCGGTGCAACAGAAAATGGCCTTACAGAAGATCATGTACTTGCCGGAAGTCCTCGAATGGCAGGAGGCTACCCTCGCTGTATAGGTCTCCCATCTGTAGGGCCCCAGCCTCCTCCCAGGCTAGCAGTCCCCTCCGCTCCCCTGCACGGGGCAACCATTGAAGCCAGGCCATTGAAATCTCCGGTGCATACAGCATAATTAAGCCAGTGCATCGGAGGCAGCGCCTCCAACACTGGCTGAGGACCCCAATCTCAGGTGCAAGCTCGGGGCCCAGGGCGGTGTTGCCAAACAACACTCTCGCCAGCAATGACACCATAGTGTCATCCCTTTCCTCGCCAGTTCCCCGTTCCGCCACCCAGTAAGTCAGCCATTGCAGCTGAGCAGCCAAATAATAGGCCTCAAAATCAGGAACCCCCAGCCCTCCCTCAGCCCGGGGTCGCTTCAACTTAGTGAGTGCCATTCTACGTGTTCCTCTTCCCCAGATAAATGCCGTAAGCATAGAATCTAGCTCCCTGAACACCGCCCCAGGAATCCAGACTGGCAGGGCCGCAAAGTAATACAGTAGGCGTGGGAGTGCCACCATCTTAATGACCGCTATCCGCCCAGCTACTGAGAGCGGGAGCAAGCCCCAAAAAGCTATACTGGTTCTTAGGGCCCTAATGGTGCTCCCTATGTTACCCTCTAACATGTCCGATCTAGAATGATATATTTTAACTCCCAGGTATGGCATGCACCGGGGCTCCCATGTTACATTCCCCAGTTCTTCTGGTGGATCGCTGTGTGCAGACATGGGGAACAGGAAAGACTTCTGCCAGTTAACTTTCAAGCCTGTCAGTCGGCCAAATAATGCCAGCAGAGCCTGAGCTCCCTCCAACTCCCGATCAGTGTTCTGTAAGAATAGTAGCAGGTCATCTGCATATAATGCTATTGTGTGACGTTTGGTGCCCTGCAACAACCCCTGATACCAGGCGGCAGTTCGAGCCTGGGCAGCTAAGGGCTCCATTGCCAGTGCAAATAATAACAGCGATAGGGGGCAGCCCTGCCTAGTGCCCCTCTCCACTGAGTACTGCTCTGATATGATGGTATCATATATGCAAACCCTTGTCTTAGGGTTTGCATATAAGAGCTTCATCCAACTGAAAAAGCCCTTGCCCAAGCCCATACAGGCTAGCACTGCATATAAATAATCCCATTCTAGACTGTTGCATGCCTTCTCAATATCTACTGCCAATACTGCTGCCGCTGCTATCATTGGGGCAATAGTGTCCTTGATATGCATAACTCTCTGTATATTCTGGGCGGAATTCCTGGTGGGAGTAATGCCCGCCTGGTCAGGGTATACCAATCGGGTCATGTGCGGGAGTAACCTAGTCGCCAATACTCTGCTTAAGATCTTGTAGTCTGAGTTTAGCATGGAGAGGGGTCTTTAAGCCCTACTATCGTCTGGAGGCTTACCGGGTTTGAGCAGAGGGATTATCAGGGCCTCTCCTGTGGAATGTGGGAGGTGTTTCGTTGCGCGTGTTGCGTTGTACAAATGCACCAATTTAGGGACCAGTTCCTGCGCATAAGTGGCATAAAACTCAATCAGCAGGCCATCAGTGTCTGGTGTTTTCCCTCGAGCCAATCCGCTGATGGCGTCTTTAATTTCTGACGTCGTTATGTCGCCTCCCATGCCATCCCGCTCCGATTCACTAAGGTATTGGTATGGGAGTGCATCCAAGAATGCCCGTAGATCCCCTCCCCCTGTGATGTGCTTGTATAAAGAGTGGTGTAGTATTCGAGGAAGTGATGGTTAATGTTGATCTGCTGGTAAAGCCTGATTCCTGACTGGGTGTTAATCTCTGTAATGGGGGAACCTCGCTGGACAGGGTTGGCCAACCATGCCAATAACGCTCCTGCCTTGTCTCTTTCCGCGTGCGCCCTTGCCATGTAGTGTTTGTAATCAAAGCAGCGAAGCAGCTCCATATGCTCAGCTACCTTCTCCTTATCCATCCGAAGTTCTCCCTGCATGTCAGGGCGTTCCGGCACCTGTCTCTCTAGCGAACTGAGTTCTGTCTCGGCCATCTTAACTTCTTGTAGTAAAGTTTTCCTAACCCCCATGGACGTGGCTATGCAGCGCCCGTGTATCACAACCTTGAACGCTTCTGATAGTATTTGAGGGGAGGGGGCCGTTGTCTCATTATCCTCAAAGTACTATTTAATATGCCCCCTTATTTGGTCGCAATATGCAGGATCTTCGAGGGAGTCAGGTTTAAGGCGCCAGGTGGATATGCAGGAGTTAGCCCGTGTCCATGGTAAGCGCATTAGTATGGGATTGTGATCGGAGAGGGTTCTCCCCAAGTATTTTATTTCGCGTATCTGAGTGTGTATTTCTGGTGTGCATAGGAAGGTGTCAAGTCGCACATGCAAATCGTGCGCTGCAGAGTAGTACGAGTAATCCCTGGCTTGTGGATTGAGGGTCCTCCAGGAGTCTAACTGCTGCCACCCTGATTGCCACTCTAGGAAGTTTTTTGCTAAGGTGTTCACTGATGAGTCCCTCAGTGGAGGATGGGACTTGTCGAGACCCGGGATAGCCACACAATTGAAATCCCCCCAATCAGTGCTGCGTGAAGCAAGTGAGGAGCTAGAGTGTTTGATAATTGATCCAGAAATGTGCCCTGATCTATGTTAGGTGTGTATATATTTATCAGTGTGATATCCCTTTCCCCCAATCTGCCAGTGACCACCACATACCGCCCGTCGGTATCTATTAGTGTATTGGTCATTTAAAACGGTATTCCCGCCCTTGTCCAAATGAGGGTGCCCCTTGCGTATGCTGAGTAGGTTGTATAAAATACTTGGCCCCTCCATCTCCTTTGCAACAAAGTGCCCTCCGCCGCCGTCAGGTGAGTTTTCTGTAGCATTGCTATATGAGCACCCCTTCTACATAGAAATTAATACACTTTGTATCATTTAGCCATATTGTGCATGCCCCTTATGTTCCAAGAGATCACTTTATATTCTTGGGGATCACCCATGAGAAAATTACAATATTGTTCAGACTCTGTTCACCATCCCTGCATGTGGTATCTTCAGGACAGTGATGGCCAGGACCATTACTCCGCCACTGGTGTGGCATTTGGGGGGTTTCCCAAAGTCTAACTAAGAACTTCCCCAACTCCCCTTCCCCAGGACAGGTGTCGAAACAGCCCCCCATCCAAACTGTTCAAAAACAAAAGTCAATGCTAATGGGGTAGATGAAAAGAGAGCTCCAGCCAAGTGTAGCTGCCAGCTCCAGGGTGACCCCTGCCAATGTCCTGCTAACCGTCCTACACAGGCCCCTCCAGGGCCTCATATGTTATTCTCAGTACCTGGGTGTTATTTCATATTATATTCTCAGAAGTTCCCGGCGTCACTACGGGCAACTCTATGCTCAGAGCCGCCGAGGTCTCTGATTCAGCATCGGAGTCCGATCCTCGAACTCCTTTCTGTGTCTCCGTGGATCGTGGGCTAGTTTCCCCTCCGCTCAGATTCGCAACCGCCACTGTGGCCAGCTGTCGTCCCGCCCTGATCTCCTCCTAAGTGGGCGCTGCTCCCCTCTGCCGGGGAACTCCAGTTCGGGGTCGTCTGCTTCTGGATCTGGGTCCTCGGGAAGTTCCGGCTGTTGTAGGGCCCTCTTGCTCATCGAGCAAGGCCCTGGCCTCTTGGGGTGAGCGAAAAAATCTGGCTCCTGTGCCATCTGCTACTCTAAGCGTGGAGGGGAAGAGCATAGCGTACTGAATGTTTAATGTTCGCAGTTGTCTCTTGATCTCTAGATAGGTTGCTCTTTGCTTCTGTACCTCACGAGAGAAGTCAGGGAAGATGCGGACTAGATTATTCTCCACTCTTAGTTCCCCGGCTTTCCTAGCTTGTGCTAGTACATGATTGCGGTCTTTATAATGCAATAGTCTAGCCACCACTGGTCTCGGCGGTGCCCCAGGGGGAGGAGCCCACGCCGGCACCCTATGCGCCCTCCCAAAGGCGAAGAAACGTAAGAGGCCTTCTGGTGCCACCTCCTCTACGATCCATCATTCCAATTACTCATTAAAGTCTTGTCGCTCAACTTTTTCGGGTAGGCCAATTACCCGAATGTTGTTCTTCCTAGATCTATTTTCAGCGTCTTCAGTGCGGACCAGGAGTGTTCTCACTTGTTTTGCGAGAGCAGTCACCCGATCTCCGGTTGTCACCAACTCAGGTTTGAGTTCCTCGACAGATTTTTCAATTGTCGCCACTCTTTCCGCAAGTCCTTCCTCAGCAGGCCCAGATCCAATGCTAGCGTATCTATTTTGAGTTCTAGGCTTACCCTGGAGGACGTGATAGCCTGCATGATGTCCCCCAGCGATGGGCCCTCAGTAGCCGCAGACTGCACCGATCCAGCAGAAGGGGGGACAGGACTGTCTTGATGGTCGCCGGAGTCATTAACCATGTCTTTTTTCTTGTTGATTTTGCCCATTGTATCGGGGCTCAGTGGAGTTCCTCCCACAATTTGTGCATAAATGATTCTTGCTCCAGGGTGCCTGCCGCAGATTAGGCCTAGTCAAGGCCCAGGCCCCTCCACCTCACAGTCCGAGGCGTCCCCCGCCTCAGCGCTGTAGTCTCTCCCTTCCTTCTACGAATCTGTGGGGAAACAGTCGCCCCGTAGCTCCGTCAGTCCAGGAGCGCTCTCAATCATGCTTTATAGGTGCTGTTCGGGCAATGAGATGGGGGATCCTCCTCCCTCGCCACAGCCCTCGCTGTATATTCACTGCTGCCAAAGGAAAACAGCTTTGTCAAAGTGCAGGGCAAAATCCAACCTCGTAGTTATCCCCCCGGCAGTGGCGGCCCGTAAAGCCTGTCGCGTCGAGCAGGTTTCTCAGGCCACACTCGGCCCGCTCTCCGGCAGCCCAAGAGTGCCCGCCATTTTGAAATCAGGCAGCCCAGCAGTTTTTCCTTTCGTTTCCCGGTTTCGAGGCTCAGATATGACCTGTTTGGCCTCGTTCTTAGCGCCCCCCTCCTCCTGACCCTTAGGGAGAGGAGGGGTGAGCAATGTGTCGGTCTATTCTTTCAGGATCCTGTGTAGCGGGGGGTCCCGTGCCGGAACTCTTCCCCGAAGCTGCTCACTCCATGAGCTCTAAGCCACGCCCCCTGAGTTCTACACTGATATGGTAAAAACCGTGAAAATAGGTTTCATTTTCAAACACAGTTGAAAGCTTACTGTTAGGTGGATGTAATGATCTTGCGAAAAACATGCAATCTCTTGAGAGACGTTGTGGTGGAGATGACTAAACAGGAAAAGATTTTTAAAATCCAACACACCCAAGATGACAAAATCCTTAGAATACATAGACCCTTTTCAACACATTATGCTGGCCTCCATTTGTATGTCAATCTACAAGCGCATGTTTTTAACCCGTTCTGTGCCCAGGACGTAATGGTTACGTACTGAGGCACAGTGCTGCTGTGCCCAGGACGTAACCATTACGTCCTGTGCACAGAGCCCAGAGGGAGCGTTAGCGCTCCCTCTGTGGGGTTCCCCCCCACCCCCCCAAGTCAGGGATGGAAGTGGAAGCCCTTCCCCTCCCACCCCCGACCCCCCCAACCCCCTCTGTGACGTCAGTCACAGGGTCTCCCCCATCGCGCTGGAAGCTCTGCTTCCAGCACGATTCAAAGAGAAATTCAAAGTATTTCTCTTTCAATCCCATGGGGGAGGCCCAGAGGGGCTTCAAAGGGAAGGAAATGTATTTCCTTCCCTTTGAAGTCTCTCACAGGGTTTCAAAAGCTTGCAATCCGGCTTTTGAAACCCCACTCGACACCAGGGATTTTTTTTTTTCCTGAAACTGTCAAAAGGGAGCGACCCCTTGGGCAAGGGTCGCTCCCAGGGGGGGCATTTTTTTGGGAAGGCCTTTTCTGCCCCCCCTGGGATGTTTTTTTTTTTTTTAGGTGGGGAGCGACCCCTTAGGCAAGGGTCGCTCCCCTAGGGGGCAATATATATTTAGGCCATTTCTGCCCCCCTTGGGGGCAGATTGGCCTATTTTGATGAGGCCAATCTGCCCCCAAGGGGGGCAGAAACCATTAGACACCAGGGAGTTTTTTTTGCGTGAATTTCAAGCAAGGGGAGCGACCCCTTAGGCAAAGTCGCTCCCTGGGGGGGGAATTATTTTAGGCCATTTCTGCCCCCCTTGGGAGTAGATCAGCCTATTTTGATTAGGCTGATCTGCCCCCAAGGGGGGCAGAAACCACTAGGCACCAGGGATTTTTTTGTTTATTTTGTTTTACAGATGGGGAGCGACCCCTTGGACAAGGGTCGCTCCCCTGGAGGGGCAAATTGTATTTAGGCCATTTCTGCCCGCTTTGGGGGCAGATCGGCCGATTTTAGGTCAATCTGCCCCCAAGGGGGGGCAGAAACCACTAGGCACCAGGGATCTTTTTTTTGCGCCGTCACGCAAGGGTCGTTCCCCGGTGGGGGTGGTGGGGCAAATTTATTTTAGGCCATCTCTACCCCCCCTGGGGGCAGATCGGCCTATTGGTATTAGGCCGATCTGCCCCCAGGGGGGGCAGAAACCTCTAGGTGCCAGGGCAAATTTGTTTTTTTGGTTTTTTTTTTGTTTGTTTGTTTTTTTAGAAATGGGGAGCGACCCATCAGGCAAGGGTCGCTCCCCTGGGGGGCAAATTGTATTTAGACCATTTCTGCCCACCTTGGGGGCAGATTGGTCGATTTTAGGTCAATCTGCCCCCAAGGGGGCAGAAACCACTAGGCACCGGGGATTCGTTTTCTGTCGCCAATGTCACACAGGGGGAGCGACCCCGTAGGCAAGGGTCGCTCCCGGGGGAGGGGGGGGTTGGGGGGGCAAATTTATTTTAGGCCATTTCTGCCCCCCCCTGAGCCTATTATTAGGCCGATCTGCCCCCAGGGGGAGGCGGAAACCTCTAGGCGCCAGGGCAAAAAAAAAATTTGTGTTTTTTTGTTTGTTTGTTTGTTTTTTTAGAGATGGGGAGCGACCCATCAGGCAAGGGTCGCTCCCCTGGGGGGCAAATTGTATTTAGACCATTTCTGCCCCCATTGGGGGCAGATTGGTCGATTTTAGGTCAATCTGCCCCAAGAAACCACTAAACACCGGGGATTTGTTTTTTGGCGCCAATGTCATGCAGGGGGAGCGACCCCGTAGGCAAGGGTCGCTCCCGGGGGCGGGGGGGGGTTCGGGGGGCAAATTTATTTTAGGCCATTTCTGCCCCCCCCGGGGCCGGCTGAGCTAGAGGCCAAAATCCACAGGTAGGCACTTTGCAAAAAACACCTCTGTTTTCTGTGAAAAAATATGTTGTGTCCACGTTGTGTTTTGGGCCATTTCCTTTCGTGGGCGCTAGGCCTACCCACACAAGTGAGGTACCATTTTTATCGAGAGACTTAGGGGAACGCTGGGTGGAAGGAAATTTGTGGCTCCTCTCAGATTCCAGAACTTTCTGTCACCGAAATGGGAGGAAAAAGTGTTTTTTGGCCAAATTTTGATGTTTGCAAAGGATTCTGGGTAACAGAACCTGGTCAGAGCCCCGCAAGTCACCCCATCTTGGATTCCCCTAGGTCTCTAGTTTTCAAAAATGTGCTGGTTTGGTAGGTTTCCCTAGGTGCCGGCTGAGCTAGAGGCCAAAATCTACAGGTAGGCACTTTGCTAAAAACAGCTCTGTTTTCTGTGATGTGTCCACGTTGTGTTTTGGGGCATATCATGTCGCGGGCGCTAGGCCTACCCACACAAGTGAGGTACCATTTTTATCGGGAGACTTGGCGGAGCGCTGGGTGGAAGGAAATTTGTGGCTCCTCTCAGATTCCAGAACTTTCTGTCACCGAAATGTGAGGAAAATGTGCTTTTTTTAGCCAAAATTTGAGGTTTGCAAAGGATTCTGGGTAACAGAACCTGGTCAGAGCCCCACAAGTCACCCCATCTTGGATTCCCCTAGGTCTCTAGTTTTCAAAAATGCACAGGTGTGGTAGGTTTCCCTAGGTGCCGTCTGAGCTAGAGGCCAAAATCTACAGGTAGGCACTTTGCTAAAAACAGCTCTGTTTTCTGTGATGTGTCCACGTTGTGTTTTTGGGCATATCCTGTCGCGGACGCTAGGCCTACCCACACAAGTGAGGTATCATTTTTATCGGGAGACTTGGGGGAACATAGAATAGTAAAACAAGTGTTATTGCCCATTGTCTTTCTCTACATTTTTCCCTTCCAAATGTAAGATAGTGTGTAAAAAAGACGTCTATATGAGAAATGCCCTGTAATTCACATGCTACTATGGGCACCCCAGAATTCAGAGATGTGCAAATAACCACTGCTTCTCAACACCTTATCTTGTGCCCATTTTGTAAATACAAAGGTTTTCTTGATAGCTATTTTTTACTCTTTATATTTCAGCAAATGAATTGCTGTATACCCAGCATAGAATGAAAACCAACTGCAGGGTGCAGGTCATTTATTGGCTCTGGGTACCTAGAGTTCTTGATGAACCTACAAGCCCTATATATCCCCGCAACCAGAAGAGTCCAGCAGACGTAACGGTATATTGCTTTCAAAAATCTGACATTGCAGGAAAAAGTTACAGAGTAAAACATAGAGAAAAATTGATGTTTTTTTCACCTCAATTTCAATATTTTTCTTTTTCAGTTGTTATTTTCTGTAGGAAACCCTTGTAGGATCTACACAAATTACCCCTTGCTGAATTCAGAATTTTGTCTACTTTTCAGAAAGGTTGCGGTTTCTGGGATCCAGCGTTGGTTTCATGCCCATTTCTGTCACTGACCCGAAGGAGGCTGAAAGCACAAAAAATCTGAAAAAGTGCGGTATGTCCCAGTAAAATGCCAAAATTGTGTTGAAAAATTGGGTTTCCGGATTCAAGTCTTCCTGTTCCTGAAAGCTGGGAAGCTGGTGACTTTAGCACCGCAAACCCTTTGTTGATGCCCTTTTCAGGGAAAAAACCACAAGCCTTCTTCTGAAGCCCCTTTTTCCCATTTGTTTGAAAAAAACGAAATTTTCACTGTATTTTGGCTAATTTCTTGGCCTCCTTCTGGGGAACCTGCAAAGTCTGGGTACCTCTAGAATCCCTAGGATGTTGGAAAAAAAGGACGCAAATTTGGCGTGGGTAGCTTATGTGAACAAAAAGTTATGAGGGCCTAAGCACGAACTGCTCCAAATAGCCAAAAAAAGGCTCGGCACAGGAGGGGGAAAAGGCCTGGCAGCGAAGGGGTTAAAACCTGAAAGCATAGCTCTAGTATTGTCCGACCTCTATAAAGGTAAACAGAAGTGTTATTCAACCCTTTCATCCAATGGCTCATGTAAATCTCTAACAAGGAAAACATCTTCATTCAGCACATCTTACAGGGTGGGAAATACCGTTTGGGGCCTTCTTAGCAAGATGGGTACGCTGTAATTAACAGTGTGCCAATGGAGTTTGAATGCAACGGATGCGTTTACCAAAGTTGCCCTCGTTACAAACCCCATGAGCTTAACAGGCTGTTGGGTACCAAGTTTTAACACTTACACCGCCGTACTCTGGTGAAGGCGCAATATGTTGAAAACTACGGCTTTGTTCTGAGATTTCTTGCGGAGCATGATTGGATAGATATGCTAACGTCAGATGCAGTCGTGAGTTACCCAAACCTACGGAGCCCTGCAACGCCTTATTTGGGGGTCATACAAATGCAATACAGCTATACAAGGCCGTAGGAAAATGTGAGAAAATACATCATTATGATTTCACGTGTATGTATCCATTTGTGAACAAATTGAAGTTATATTGTTTCTAGTCCAGGGAAGACCTGGCCTGGCAGTTCGGGCTGGACTGTTCCCATGGGGAACAGGGTCAAGACTGATTTGCATATGGCTGGGTCCAAACTGGAACGGCATGGGCAGCAAAAAAATGATGGATTAAACCCAGATCTGTGACTGGGGGTGAGTGTTCGCATTGTCAGCACTCCGTCCATCATCCTTTTGTGTTGCTAATGTTGCCCTAAGTGGGAAGGGTATGCCCAGACGTGGGTCCCATGCTTCCCATGCCACTGGATTTAAGCTAGCCTGGCTGATGAGGGGTGAAACCCCGAAACTGGTCCCTGGATGCTTGTTTCCAGTCCAGGGAAGACCTGGCCTGGCATTTCGGGCTGGACTGTTCCCATGGGTAACAGGGTCAAGACTGATTTGCATATGGCTGGGTCCAAACTGGAATGGCATGGGCAGCAAAAAAACGATGGATTAAACCCAGATCTGTGACTGGGGGTGAGTGTTTGCATTGTCAGCACTCCGTCCATCTTCCTTTTGTGTTGCTAATGTTGCCCTAAGTGGGAAGGGCATGCCCAGACGTGGGTCCCGTGCTTCCCAGGCCACTGGATTCAAGCTAGCCTGACTGATGAGGGGTGAAACCCCGAAACGGGTCCCAGGATGCTTGTTTCCAGTCCAGGGAAGACCTGGCCTTGGCAGTTCGGGCTGGACTGTTTTCTTGGGGAACAGGGTCAAGACTGATTTGCATATGGCTGGGTCCAAACTGGAATGGCATGGGCAGCAAAAAAATGATGGATTAAACCCAGATCTGTGACTGGGGGTGAGTGTTTGCATTGTCAGCACTCCGTCCATCATCCTTTTGTGTTGCTAATGTTGCCTTAAGTGGGAAGGGTATGCCCAGACGTGGGTCCCGTGCTTCCCAGGCCACTGGATTCAAGCTAGCCTGACTGATGAGGGGTGAAACCCCGAAACGGGTCCCAGGATGCTTGTTTCCAGTCCAGGGAAGACCTGGCCTTGGCAGTTCGGGCTGGACTGTTTTCTTGGGGAACAGGGTCAAGACTGATTTGCATATGGCTGGGTCCAAACTGGAATGGCATGGGCAGCAAAAAAATGATGGATTAAACCCAGATCTGTGACTGGGGGTGAGTGTTTGCATTGTCAGCACTCCGTCCATCATCCTTTTGTGTTGCTAATGTTGCCTTAAGTGGGAAGGGTATGCCCAGACGTGGGTCCCGTGCTTCCCATGCCACTGGATTGAAGCTAGCCTGGCTGATGAGGGGTGAAACCCCGAAACTGGTCTCAGGATGCTTGTTTCCAGTCCAGGGAAGACCTGGCCTGGCAGTTCGGGCTGGACTGTTCCCATGGGGAACAGGGTCAAGACTGATTTGCATATGGCTGGGTCAAAACTGGAATGGCATGGGCAGCAAAATAAACTATGGATTAAACCCAGATCTGTGACTGGGGGTTAGTGTTTGCTTTGTCAGCACTCCGTCCATCATCCTTTTGTGTTGCTTATCCCTTAGGCCATCCCACCTTCATAAATCGGGACTTCAAACCCATAGGTGAATACTTTGCGTTAGTTAAATGCCAAATCTATCCACCACGAGGCTGTACTTCCCATTGCTACCGTACAGAGTCAATGGTAAACTAATGTTCCCACTATGTCGAACATGCGCTGAAACTAAAGAGACTAGTGAGTGCAGAGACAATGACGAGCAACGGATGCTAGCGGGGACCTGCTGTAGCGTTGAGTGGCCCTAGAGAAAGGATAACGACTTGGTAAAATACTGGAAATATGGCACTTTGGAAGGACTACAACCCAGTTCTTTTCTGGCTATTTCACCTTATTTCTCAGCGACAAGCAGGAGGCATTGGGGTTTCCAGAATGGTGTATTAATGAGATCTCTACTCACAAGCGTATAAGCTTGAGACCCGAATTCATCTAGGTCAACCCATTCAGGCATTAGTTAGCCAAGCTGTGCCTCAACTCCTTATGGGGAAGATTTGCACAGCATACAAACTTGTCAAGCACAGCCATAATAACAGATCCTGATGAACTGTTTAAGTACCTTTTTATGCAGTTTTGGGAGGTATCCAGCTGCAAGTTTATCGATGAGACTGCAGCTCTGTGTTGGAAATACACAAAAGAGTACCCTTCTACATGTAACAATATAGACATCTTCATAGCCTGTTTCACAATCGCTCACGCTCATTTAGAGCTTTACAGGTTGTTGGATAAACTTCAGAACAGGTGTTTGTATCACAATACCTGCTCTGTTATTTTTGTCAGCAAAATAGGGGATGAAGACCCTCCACTAGATGATTATCGAGGAGATTTGACCAGCAAGCTAGAAAAGGATAAGTACAAAGTCAAATTCACCTCAGACAGACCCAAGAGCTATTCTTAAAAAACATCTAACAATGCAGTGTGTATGAAAGTCAAAGGCATCACCTTAAATGTTAACAGTACAGTCAAAATCAATTTTGACAGTTTAAAGGATCTGGTGAATGAATAGGCTATATCGAGTGACCATGAAAATGATAAAACAATTGTTGGAAAACAGCCTAGCATAGTCTGGTCCAAAGAACAGTGGAGAATTACAACCCAACCGTTGCAAGAAACCTTATGTGTAGTGTTTGATGAAAGGGTCCTGACTGAAGACTACAAAACCCTACCGTATGGTTATTAAAGGTACATTAGAGTCTCGAATCCCCACGACTATGGATACTAGATTGCAACATCTGTTCTCCTGCATTTCAGCAGGCCCCTTAAATTGTGGTAAAAGATATTTTATTGAGAAGCTATTAGAAAATACTCCCAAGGCTTTATCCCAAACCCCTAACAGTATTGAATGGCCTTATTCATGTGGGCGAGATATTTATACAGAACTATCCCTAAGGTTCCCCCACATCAAATTTATAGAAGGCATACCTAGTAATCTCAACTACGATGCATTGTTACCTACAGGCCTTGTAAACATAGTGATTGTAGATGATCTTATGTGCAAAGGTGAGGATCACCCTGAGACAGACAAAGCTTTTAATCAATATTCACACCATCGCAATCTAAGCATATGATACATCATGCAGAATTTGTTTTACAAGGGTAGGAGTGGCAGTTCTATAGCTCTCAATGCCTCATATCTTGTTTTATGTAAACCCCCCATGACAAACAGCACATATCTATCTGAGCTAAGCAGATGTATCCTGCAAACACACAGTTTTTCTTGGAAGCCTTTAACGACTCTACCACGACACCCCATGGCTAATTACTGGTAGAATAAAAACCCAATACTCTAGAAGACTACAGACTACGTGCTGGTATTTTCCCACTGAGCTCGCCATCGCTTAGACACTTAAAACCAGACCTAGAGCCTATAAAAATAATTGTTAAAAAGACTTTTGAAACATTTACACTCTAAACCTTACTATATAAGGTGTTGAGCATGTCTGCACATCTACGCTGTAATTTAGCCCTCCTAAACGCCCTAAAAGGTAAAGTCCCTATATCAGAGAGCCAGTTCTGTGTGTTGAAGAAGAAGCATCACCTCATCAAGAAGCTTAGTAACAAAAGGGCTTCCCCCATGTCTGAGGAGAAGCTAGTAAAGCAGTCAGAAGAATTTATAGGTTCTTTGTTGGGCATAGCTATACCGTTAATTACACGCCTCCTAGCAGGGAACTGATAAATTACACTCAAAAGATGACACGCCAGCAGCTGGAACAGTTAGGCCCTGTTGGAAATGGCCCTTTTTGGAAGGTTATCCCCAAACTTTTTGCCTTATTCCTCCTATTTGGTTTAGTTGTTTCTGCTGGTTTATTGTCTCTGCGCTCTTTCCTACTGTAGATCACTGCTAAAGTGCAAGTGCTCCATGTGTAAATTGCATTGCTCATTGCTTTAACCCTGATTGGTATATTTGATTTAGTAGTGCGTCCCTAGTAAAGTGCACTAGAGGTTCCCAGGACCTGTAAATCAAATACTGCTAGTGGGCCTGCAGCACTGACTGTGTCACCCACATGAGTCGCCTGTGAACATGTCTCAGACCTGCCACTGCAGTGTTTGTGTGTACAGCTTTAAACTGCTAATTCAACCTGGCAAGTGTAACCACTTGCCAGGCCCAAAGCTTCCCTTTTTGTGCATGTAAGGAAACCCTAAGGTAGGCCCCAGGTAGCCCCATTTGCAGGATGCAGTGTATGTTATAGGTAGGACATGTATTGGTGTGTTTTACATGTCCTGACAGTGAAATACTGCCAAATTCGGTTTTCACTTGTACAAGGCCTATCACTAACCTCTAACACAGGTTAACATGGTGACTGCTTTTTAGATATCCTTTAAGTACAGTTTCTCATTGGGGGCAGATAGAGTGTGGAGTTTGGGGTCTCCGAACTCACAATTCATCTTTTGGTAAAGTTGATTTTTATATTTTCAGTTTGAAAATGCCACATTTAGAAAGTGGGCATTTTCTGGCTTAACCATTCTGTGCCTCTGCTTGCTTGTGTATTCCATGTCTCGGTCAGACTGACAATTGGATTGTTTCGAATTCCCTCTTGACAGTAACACAAAGGGAACTGGGGTGTAACCTGCATATCCTGATGAGTCTCCTGGGCTAGAGTGGGGAGGGAGGAACTGACACTTACACCTGAAAGGGCTGTGCCTGTCCTCACACAATACAATCTCCAACCGCCTGGGGTATGTGTGGGGCCAGGCCTGGGCAGGACAGGATCTTGTGACCAACAGAGACTTTCCTTTGAAGTTTGCCTACCTCAAAGGCAGAGAGGGGTATAAGTCGTGGACCCAAAACCCCAGACTTTTAGAACACTTCTGGATCAAGAGGAACCTCTGCCAAGGAAAAGCGCTGAAAAGCTGGAGGAGGAGTGCTGCCCCTTTGCTGTGTGTGCTTTGCTGGGCTTGCCCGCAGTTGCTACTTTTGCCTTAAAGAGGGAAAAGACTGGGCTTTGCTGTGCATCCTACTTGTGAAGTTTCTCCAGGGGCTTGGAGTAGAGCTTGCCTCCTGTTGGAAGTCTGAGGGACATCAAAGACTTCAGCTTCATCTGCCTACAGCACTGGAAACTGCTTGTTGTGTGCTGCAACAGAAGAAAAACTACAGTGACGCAATCAACAATGTCGCTGCCTGCACCATGACCTAACAACGCCACACAGAGCCATGCCCCACGTCGCACTGCAACCCTGCTCTCACCGCCACCCCCACCTAACGCCTTCACTGAGCCGCTGCTTGCACCATGCCCTGTGGGCCCTACACACCACATCGCCTTGCTCACACCACAGCCGTGGCATCCCCAACGTCACTGCTGCTTGCATTTGGCCTGAGGACACTACTCGTGAGGTACACAGAGCACTGTCCCGTCCTGCACCGCAGCCCCAGTCCACCGTTGCCAGCGCCATCGACTCCAGTGTCGTCAATACATGCCCCTGTCTGCACCACGACCCGTGGGTGCCTCACGGAGCCCGCCCTGCGCCACACTGCTGCCTTTGGCATACCGATGACAGTGCTTCAACAACGACGACACTGGTGCCTGCCCCGTGACGTGGAGACACCGCACATCGCACCACCCTGCTTCTCACCACAGTCCTGGTCTCACCAATGCTGCAGGACGCCATCACCGAGCCGCTTCCTGAACACTGACATGTGAGCACCGCATGTCTCATCGTCCTGCTTCGCATTGAAGCCCCAATGACATCCACGCCAGCGCTCCTTAGTTCATCATCAGCCCGGAGCTGATCTGCAATGCGTGTGACTTCAAGGGTCCGACAGCCCCCGCACTGACCTCTGGAACTGACACCTACGACGCCAGCGACGCCACACTCTGGCTTTTATCACGAGGATCACAACGCCCTGCATTTCCAAGGTACTGTTTTTCAGGTCTTTCAGACGCGATAGATGGCCTGCCCGCCGCCTGGCCTGGGCTGTTGCATTTGTTGTTCACAGCGCCATGATTGCTCTAGATAGAGCTATCGACATCAAGGAACTGTATTTTTAATGTAAATTCTTGAAAATTTGATATTTTATTATTGTATTTTGGATTTTTCTCATTTTGGTCTTGGTTTACGCAAATAAATATTGCCTATTTTTCTAAAGCTTGTGTGATGTCATTTTGTAGGGTTTTCACTGGATTACACAGGGGTTCCCAATGGGCTGCAGCATGTATTGTGCCACCCCTGGGGGCCCATGCAAAATGTGTATGCAGGACTGCAATTGCAGCCTGCGCTGAAAAGGTGCATGCATCCTCTCACCCCAGGTCACTGCACAAGGTCAATGTAGTCACCCCTATGGCAGGGCTTCCTAGCCTGGAGAGCAGGGTGCAAGTATCTGTGTGTGAGGGCACTCCTGCATGAGCAGAGGTGCCCCTATGAACTCCAGCTCCATTCTCCTGGACTTCATAAGTGCGGGGAAACCATTTTACCCACGTACTGAACACAGGTGTCCAGCTACATAATGGTAATACTGAACCTGGGCACGTCAAGCATGTCGGAATCATACCCCAATACTGTTGCCAGCATTGGTTGTATGATTCTATGCACTCTGGGGGCTCAATTGCCATACTGTGGCCCCCATGTAAGTCCCTAGTATATGTTCCTTAGGTACCCAGGGTATTGAGGCACCAGGTTCCCAATGGGCTGCAGCATTAATTGTGCCACCCATAGAGGCCCATGCAAAATGTGTCAGCAGGACTGCAATTGCAGCCTGCGCTGAAAGGGTGCATGCATCCTCTCACGTCAGGTCACTGCACCAGGTCAATGTAAGTCACCCCTATGGCAGGGCTTCCTAACCTGGAGGGCAGGGTGCAAGTACTTGTGTGTGACGGCACCCCTGCATGAGCAGAGGTGCCCCTATGAGCTCCAGCTCCATTCTCCTGGACTTCGTAAGTGCAGGGAAACCATTTTACCTGCATCTGAACACAGGTGTCCAGCTATACAATGGTAACACCGAACATGGGCATGTTTGATATCAAGCATGTCAGAATCATACCCCAATACTGTTGCCAGTATTGGTTGCATGAATCTATGCACTTTGGGGGCTCCTTAGAGGACCCCCAACATTGCTCCTACCAATCTTCTAGGGTTTTCCAGGCAGTCCATGCTGCTGCCATGCCACAGACAGGTTTCTGCCCTCCTGTTGGTTAGCCTGATCAAGCAGAGGAAGGCAGAACAAAGGATTTCCTTTGGGAGAGGAAGGCAATACCCCTTCCCTTTGGAAATAGGTGTTGCATGGCTTGGGAAGGGAAGCCTCCCCAAGCCACTGGTATGCTTTGAAGGGCACATTTGGTGCCCTCCTTGCATAAACTGGCTTGCACCAGTTCAGTGACCCCCTGTCCCTGCTCTGGCTCAAAACTGGACAATGGAAAGCGGAGTTACCACTTACCTGTCCATCACCACCTCAGAGGTGGTGCCCAGAGCTCCTCCAGGTGGCCACTTGATTCTCCCATCTTGAATCCAAGGTGGTCAGAGGCCCCTGGGAGCATCAGTATGGCTAGGTCAGGCAGGTAACGTCACAGCCCCCTTGCTAGGTGACCAATCCACCTTCCTGGGCTATTTAGAATCTCCCTCCAAGGTGGGTCTCTAGATTCGATGTGCAAGATTCCAGCAGGACTCCTCTGCATCATTTACTTCATCTTCTGACCACCGAGACTACAACTGGACTCTGCAGGAACTGACAATCCGCAACTCCAGCGATGACTCCGCTTTGCAACATTGTTTCTTTAGCCCGTTCGAGCAACTGCAACATTTCCCTGGCTGGGCATCCTCTGAGGGTGACGAGACTTCAGCCTGCACAAGACGCAAGAAGGAATCTCTCTTGGAGTAAAGGAGTCACTCCCCTGCATCCGAAGGCACCAACTGCAAAGACGTCTGGTTGCGTGGATCTTCTCTCCTGCAAAACTGCTTGGATCCTGCAACACAGGTGGTGTCTGGAGTGGTCCCCTCGGTCCTCTCTACCAGCTATCCAACTTTGGAAATGGTGAGCCCCTGCCTCTGCTTGCAGGACAGTACCCCTGTGCACTGCAACTTTTGCAGCTACCAACGCTTGTTTGCTCCTCCTCCAAGGGATCTTCAGGCTCCCTGTAGACCCGTCCTCCAGCACTCTTCCCTGCAAAGCACAGTCTCCTTCCTGCTGCTTCAGCGACATGGGACTCCTCTCCAGGTGTACTGAGTGGACCTCACTGCGACTCCTGTGTCTGCTGCCTGTGAGTTTCTTGTGGCTGCATCCTCATCTTCTGTCTCTCTTCACTGCTGAGGGTCACCTGGGACTCCCCTCATGGGGTTTGCTGGTCCCTGGCAGCTTTGCACCTCTTCATCTGCGACTTTTGCTTTTACCAAGGCCTGTTGGTGGTTTTCAAACACCACCGACTGGCTGCAACTCTTCTTCCCTCGTGAAACATTGTCTGCATCACTGCTGGAACTCTTCTCCTGCTCCAGTGCTGCACAGCTGACTCCTTGTCTTCACCGTCAACCTACTCCTGTCTCCTAGATCAGTTTTGGCTGCTCATCCACAGCTACCTCTAGAGAGCCCTGGCTTATTAGATACTGCTTACACTTCACTAATATGGGGTACCTGGACCTGGTACAAGGTGATAACACCGTAGGTGCTCACCACACACCATGCCAGCTTCCTTCAGTCCCTACTTGGACAGGGTGTAAACTGAATGCCAACTAGAGACTCCATTTCTAACAGGGGTTCTAGATGCTGAGATTAAAGAGATTTTGAACCATACTGTTTTAAAACCTCACGACAAAGCAGATCTTTATTCCAGTGCTTTTCAAAACTTTTCACAATATTACAAGCAATGGAATACTGAAGAAAACAAGCTGACTCTATATACCCCTGACCCTGAACCTTCTCCACCAACTCCTGCAATGCCTCAGGATCAACAACCACCACTACCATCACCACTACCATCCTCAGACGCCTTTGTTGAAGAAATTCTCAAAAATATAAGTCAAAGTTACAGAAGGGCAGCGCAAATGTTGCTAAATAAAATGTAAGCTTTTAAAGATCTTACCTCGTGGAATGAGTGGGGTGAATTCCCCTACAAAGGTCAGCCGGTTGTTGGGTCCCACATGTATGACCTAGTGAAAGGTTTCACACACCCAAAACCACTAGCTCTCCAGGACAGTCCTAGAGATTGGGACCAGTTTCTGCACGCCTCCGCTGAACTCAATATTCCTTCGACTATCATCAGTAATGCACACCACAGACATATACTTGAATGCTTGAAAACCCTTATCCCCCAGTCGCCAGCAACATCTTTTGTTCCCCGGCTATCCCCCTCCAGGAGCAGACAAGCTCTGTCTGTGTAACCTAAAAAAAATTATCATATCCAAAGCGCACCCGTGGCTCACAGCCTGATGTTTTTTTTCTGACTTTTGATCCGATGTATATGTGTTCCAATGTTTGTGTGTATAGTTTTGCATCAGATAACATACTGAAGGATTTTCTTCTTTTATTTCTTTAGTAAGTTTATCAACGTAATGTTTGTCCTAAAATCTGATTGTAATAAACACTTATAAATTTTCAACATGCTTCTGTTATCTTTCAAAAGCCTTTTAAAATGTGTGTCCTGGTTCAGAATAAAGATGTACAGTCTGAATTCAAGATTAAATTATTTTAGTGTGGACATTCATCGTTACACATACAGGTATTACATGACCTCACACTTTTGACATACACCGTATTCTGTTTTAACAGAGCTTGACCTAGACCTGGCATTTTCTTTTACATATTTCACAGCAATACTCTCATTGTTTACTAGATCGCTCAAATACATATTAAAAAAAATTCTAAACTTCATACCCTCAGACATTTTACTAATAAAATATATACAATGTTCCCCACATGTGATGTCTAGAGAATCCTGGACCGATATCTTGTCATAATCTACCCTAGCAGCAGCTTTTTTTACATACTTGAATATAGGTTTTGTATAGATGCTATGTTCGGGGAACTCCGCTGAAGTGTCAAACACTATCACCTTGTCGATATCCAAAAATAGGGCCACCCAGTGTGTCCCATCCTAATGCGGATCTGTGTTAAAGAAAAGCATGTGGGGTCTTTCTACCTCAATTTCCCCAGATAGTCCGTCACTTGGAAAAACTCCTAAAAAGTATTTCTTATTGTGTTTATGATGGCTGAAGAACTCACGTATCTGAACAGTGTCCATTTTACAATATTGTAAAGATAGTCAAACAGAAACTGCCAGGCATGGTTGACCTGAATACCCATGTTCATATTCGTAGCCAAGGGTTGACTAAAACATATTTCAGCTTTTAGATTTTCATTTTTGATCAAATTATAGTGGTCGCTGTCTTCCATGTCAGGCATCAGATCGAAAGTGAATAGTGTGTAGCCAGCCCCATATCCTTCTCTTGATACGACAACTCCTGAGTCCCGCAGGTTTTTCCCGGTTATCGAAACTAGACCGAGATATTCGCTGATAAAATTACCTGTTCCAAAACTAGGTGTGTACAGTTTTGCAGGAATCACAGACCCCTCATAGGCAAGCACAACGTAGTTGATGTCGTAGTGTTTGAAATTGAAAGGGTTTGAGGTTTGAGGTATAGAGATTAAAAGCGAATTGTCCACACAACCGAGGATAAGTTTCAGTAGTTGCCCCAGAAATAAATTTGCTGCTGGGTTAGTCTGGCACAGGATGCTGAATATCTTCAGAGCTACTGTTTCATTGGTGTACTTGGCATTCAATAGCTGTAAAGCTTTGGCATGAGCCAGTCTGACTCTTGGTGACACTTTCACTCTCTTTACAAACAAGCTAGCGGACAGTATGATCAGTTTATACTGTTCCGCATCCCCACTGATGAGACAGAATGAGTCCTTGTTACGGTTAAGTTTAATCTTAAGATCGATACAATTGATGAGCAATTTATCTTGCAAGAAAAGGTCCGAATGTGTACGTCCAAGGAGGTCAAACTGTCTACTGCCTGTGGCTAAGCTTGCTCTTTTTACAAACCTTGATTGGTCCCATCCAGCTCCTTGTCTTCTAAATGTCCCTAAGTATCTTTGTAGAAGAGCCCCGCTGAAAGCTTGGTGTCCAGGGTGTTTTGGCTGTAATTTAGAATACTCTCGATGTATGCCCTATATGCGTACATGTTATCACTTTGCATGATAAATCAGTCAGCAGGGGTGATGTCCACCTGATTAAACATGGTTGTGATGGGGTAAGTGATCGTCACCACTTTAGCATCGTTTGCTATGTAGGAACCATCCGCTTTTTACAATTTTACAGATAAGCTGCAGCAGTGTATTGTTGAGATCACATACATAGTCGTGGACCCGGACACAAAAAACTTTGTCTGCGCAAAAGGCGTCAAAGTGGCTAGTGGTCTGGATGGGTTTTAGAGAAAACAAGTCTAACTCTGATTTGGAACATTCACTCTATGTGCAATAGATGAAGGCCACTTTTCAGGTTGTTGCCCCCTGATCCTTGAAGCCCTCACTTCCATCCAATACGTGTGTGAGACTTGTACACCAGACCCGCTCCTTCTTGGGGTTGTTTATTCATGCAGTAGACAACAGCAGATGTCACAGAACCCACCACATCCTATGCAATGTTTGTAGCTGCCATTTAATGTGGGGTTTAGCAATTTGTAACCTCTTCTCTAGAACGGCATGGCACTTCTAAATAAACTATGGAAGAAACCCCCCGAACCAGCCCTGTGCATAACAGGAGCCCCTTGAAAGTATGGTCGTGGTCCTCCACATCTGGCCTGGTAATAATCCCTGCACAGAGAGGGGTCACTGTATGTTTTCATAATCATCATGATGACTTCTTAATAGTCGCTGTTGCAGCCTTAAATGAAGCTTAACAATAACTTTCCCGTATTTAAAGGATACCTGTTCAGACTAGTTGTCGAAGATCATGATTGAAATAGTGTCAAAATGGTTTTTAGAAATTGCGATGCAGCCGGGTTTGTTGTACTGAATATTAACCATCATGTTATTTTCACTCTTCACCTGGACCCATCTTAGCAATGGTGAATAACTAGCCCTACCCTCTGTTGCTCTACAATATCGCTATACACATAGAGTGTATAGAAACCGCCATTAATATCGGGGCACAACGGGTCCAGTTCTACTTGTATTTTTATATGTTGTACTGTTCCTAAAAACCTTCATAATTTACCAGTACAGCTAGACATGGTATCACTATTTGGACCTTCAAGAAACACCTTCCTTCTAATGTTATCTAACACTAGCTGAATATTTCTATACGTCTCAATGTTGGCTATGGATTTGTTCATGGCTTTGACCACCGCAGTGACGGATGGGTAATAGCCACGAGAAAAGCCGGTTTGAATGATGAAGGGGTCTGGAGCATGATTTATAGTAAATTTGGCCTTGAGAATTAAAAATGTATTCCATGTTCCAGGGTACTGGATTTCTGTTAGAGGTACTGCTCAGTCCCCTTTCAGGTCCACAGGTTTAGCCATTTTCAGTGTATAATTACAAATTTGATTGTCAGGGAACATGTCCTTCAAGGCGTTGGACGACAGAATAAAATAAAATAGCGTAGTGTCAATCTTGACACCTACAGTGAGACCTCTCCGTACTCACACACCCTGCGGGGACACCCAACTGTTAAATTTCTCTGGCCATCACCTCCATTTGACAAAGGCCTGCCTGTCAGCCCACTACCTTTCCTATTCAGAATCTTTTCAACCCTGTACACCCTGTGCGGATCATCAGGTACCTTTTGTAACTCCTCCTTGTAAAAAATGCCCGACACTGTTTCCCCGACTTAGTCCTTTAACCTGTAAATATATACATCTTCTTTAAGCTCCACACTTTCCACTATAAATATCTCATCGCTAAAAGTTTGATGGTAATCCTTCGTAAAGACCCCTTTCAACTTTGAAACCCTAACATGGTCACCTTCTTTTAAAAGAGGCTTCTCTACACCTCCAACGAAGCGGCTCCCATACACCATTCTCCAGACCTTTAATGAATTATCTGGTGTTACATCTATGGGAGACGTTTTGATGGTTCTGTGGTAAGTGGCATTATAAACATGTATAAAAGCCTGTAGAACATTCAGGTTTTGGCAGGTGTAGTAGACTGTGAGATATCTTCACATCTTAGACTTTGAAGTTCTGTTAAAGCACTCTATAACATCTACTTTTACCTCTGTGTGTGTTACAAAATAATGTACAGTGTGCTGTTTTAATAATTTCTTAAACAATGTGTTTAAAAGTTCTTTTCCTGCCTCTGTTTGTAGTTTTTGACGGGTACAACATTTTCCTGAAGACGGCTTTAAAGGCCTTGGTGACACTAATCCCACTTTTATCGCTTAGCGCTTCTGCCAAGGACATACTTGGACAATACACCTATGACCGTTAATATATATTGAGCTCTGTTATTATGCTCTGCTAAATCTTAAAGACTGATTATGTCTGTCTGCCATTGATAATCTATTTCCATTAACAATGGTAGGTCTCGTCTTAAAATGCCTCCTGGCTGGCTTTTGGAGTGAATACACCTCTTCCCCAGATAACCAAGTCTTCACCTGCGCTCTGTTTACCAGCTCATTTTCAACTAGAGCCCTTCTAGACAGTGCTTCGGAGTTCCCAAAGCTACCAACCCTTCTTCTATTGTAATAAAGCTTGCTTAACCCGTCCACAAACATGTTACCAGCCACTACAACCCATGAAACGAAAGAAGCTTGTTTTGTGTAAGGACATTTGATTAAAAATAAAGAATGTTAGCAAAACATAAACACAACATACTTCACAGTTTCTTCGGACACATCTTTTCATTGTTGTTGTACAGTTTGCTGTCTTTTCACTAAGTATGCATAGTATGACACATGCTACATACATTACTAGGGGCCAGGCTGCTAATCAGCCTCAGAGTCACAAGTTTTGATATTTTTACAGATATACACTCAATGTCTCTAGACACGACTTCCCCTCATCCCTCCTATAACTTTGTACACTCAGGATTCTGACTGCATTCAAAAGTTTGTACAGTTCTAGGCAGGACAATACAAAACCTTTTTTTCCTGAAATAATCTTCGGTCAGAGCTCAAGGCGCTGTGTAACCTGGTCGTCGGTGATAGTCTTAACTCTCGTGTACGACATTTGTACGTGCTCCAGTATTCATCCGTTGTAGGTAGCCACGCGTTGATACACCATTTGGAGATGCACTCAGGACTGTCCCACTGCATCGCTGTGGGCAGCTCACAAAGCTTTTGATAACACAGAGTTACAGGGTGAGTTTCAGCTATTATTTCTTTAACCAGCACATATAACAATCTGACAACATATATATATCCTGGGTGTATCTCAGGCATTTTGCACAGCAACATTTTGATGCTCATCCAAAAAGTGAGTAAGTATGTAAATAACACAGTGATGACCTGCTACCGTCAGACTCAGCATTTTTTTAAACAATCTTCGGGGGGCTTAAGACCCTTTCTTCTTTTTTTCTATCATCCTTCTTTTAAAATACGTACACATCCCTTGCATATGCTCAAGTTTTAAGCCTGGTTCGCTTGAGTATCGGATCTTTTTGAGCGTTGTTGACAAGACCTTAATCACATCTGAGTGGACATATTTCTTTTCCTCAACCAGCCCATACACCACTCATAACAGCTTATATACCCTCTATGGGTGTAGCCTGCTACATATATGGCAGATTGTTTTTGATGTGTATGAGTAGTCTAGACACTCGTGAGCCTCCTACGGTGGATCATTAATTTCCTGTCCATAACGAAGATTATAATAGTCTCGTTGACACAGGCGTTCACTACCGCTGCAGCAAAAACTTTAACAGGCCAAATGGCATCGTAGAGGACGCCTGGAGTTTCCTTTTTCAAAATCGGGGCTATTAGAACTACAAACACATTTCTTGAACAGCTCTTTGTTTTGGCTTGTGGAACTTTCAGACTGTTTCGAACAGAATAAGCAGTAAAAATGTACTTTGTTAATCTTTGACGCAGCCCTTTTACCATAGCTCTTTTTGCTGCTGCTTCCTATGGTTCAAAAAAGAAAGAAAGGCAAACTATTAGTTGAAAATAAAATATCTCCATATATACACTAAGGGGTATATTTACAAGCCCCTAGCGCCTCCTTGCGCCACATTAGCATCATTTATTTATGGTAACGTGGTGTTAGGAAGGCATTTTTGTCGTACCAGATTTACAAAAGGGCAAAATGCACGCATTGCACCACTTTGCACCCCTTTGCACCACATTATGCCTGCTCCAGACATAATGTATGCAAAGGGGGCATTCCAGTACAGGGAGTCCCGAAAAAAATGGTGCAGGGAAATCAACAAGATTTCACTGGACCATTTTTTCCATCATTTTTAACACACACATTGAAATCAATGGGCCTCCCGGCACTTTTTTGCACAATAGCTTCAAAAATATTGACGTTATTGTCCTAACGACCACCATATTGTGCTTTATTGTAAATACGGTGCACCTATGCTATCATTAGGTGGGGCAGGGACAACACAAGAAAACTGTTGCATCAGTGCTGATTCCCCAGTTCCTTGTAAATCGGCCCCTTAAGTGTCTGTAGCGTTTTTATTTTTTTTACTAAGCTCATCATTTTGGTGGTACTCGGTGGTGGCTCTGAGATCTTGACAGTCGCATATGTCCATCTGGTCATAACCAGCGTCGGAGTTTACAAGCAGATGCTGCACAACAACAGCCTCTGAAGCAGTTTCCTCCAGAAACCCTGTATCTTCATAGACCTGTGAGTTTGGAGGTGCTATAGATGCTTCAACATCTTCTGTGTTGGTGAAATTCTTTCATTTAATTTGATGCACATAGCATCGCTGCTGCTTCCCTTAATTGGGGATATCGGCTGAGGTAAATCCTTGAGGCTGAGCTTTTCAAGCCGATGGAAGAGGTCCTCTTGAAAAGCCTTAACTTAGTAACTCCCATCCTTAGGGGTGCCCTGCTACGCGTTCTCATCCAATACTGATGGTGTTAGGCTAAGATAATATCTATCAATATTGTTCAATACACCATCAGAGGCTGTCTTTTTGATGAGGGGGTTGTATCTCTGCATAATGACATAGAGATCTCTTTCAGGATGGGGCTCTTGGGTTTGGCATAGGCTGCGTAGGAGGCTCCTTATATGTATTCTGAAGATCAAAAAGGGCTTTATCCTCTACAGCACATCACGGACACCTGCTCTTCAGGGGGGCTCTGATTTGTTGAGGGCTGGAGCATCACCCTGACCACGTGATAGAACCCTGACAAGTGACTAACGTGTTCAGATGATTCCACAACCCACATGATCCCATATACACTTACGTCAGTTCCTGGAAGGGCTCTCAGTCATTGATGATGTCACTACCAGGAGCGGGGCACCTGTCACTTTTGAGTTTGATGGGTAAAGGTGTCCCGGTATTCTACTAACCTCACTTTGCCACTAGCAGTTATACAATTTCGTATGGGGACGTCCCTTTGTATAGGTGTAATTTGTAATTGAAAAATACATTCAAGGAGTGTTCTTGTAAGTATTTGAGCATTCAAACAATTTGAATATCCGCACACATGCTTGAGAAGAAACCTATGGGTGCAGATTCAAAGATTTGTCTCCATTTAAGCAGTTATGCAAACTGATTGGGTGACTGGTTAAAAATTTTAAATGGTAGAATAATGCAGGGGTCAGTCCTTCACATCTCAAGAAGCAGTAGGCAGAAGCAGGGAACTATTCTTTAAGTTGGCCAAGAAGAGATGGTGGGCGACCTATAAAAACCTCAAAAAGATGGATTGTGTTTCATACAGCAAACAAACAGTGACAAGAATTCAACAGGAATCAATACAGAAGATAATATCTAAGGATAATTGCACTGCCTGGAATTTGGTACAGTGTGGCTCCATGGTTTCAGGGAAGTAGCTATTGCGTGCAGCAATTACCTCAGAGGTTTGGGCGGAATCTATTAGGAGTTTGTTTACGTCTTTGCTAATACAGTGGAGGGAAGGGTTTGGTTTATCAGTGCAACGATGGAGCTATTAGGCCGCCTAACTATTGACAAAAGTGTCAACCAAGTGCAGAACCAGACCTCAAATGCTGAACCTTGGCATCACTTTTCCTGGTGGAACAATTTGCTCCCCTATTAGGCAGTGGTCTTACAAACAAAATTCTTTGATCATTCAATGAAACATTATGACACATAGGGGCATATTTAAGAGCCCCCTAGTGCCACCTGAGCGTCACCTTTAGTGATGCTCCGGTGTCGTTATGCACTGCACCATATTTACAAGGTGGCACTAAGCCACTTTTTGTGGCTTAATGCCACCTTGTAAATACGGCCCCTTCACACGCAGCGCTTTGCGTGGAAGAAGCATGCAATGGGTGTTGCTGTTAGTGTGCCAGTGCAAAACTCATTGCATTTTGACGCTGCCCCAGAATTACGGGTTTTCGTAAACCTGAGGCAGCACCAAAATCTAATGCCAACCCAGGGTGGCGGTAGAGTGGAACAAATAAGGGAAATGCTTTCATTTCTCATGCTTTTTTGGTCTTTCTATGTGTGCTGCATTCTGCAGCACACATAGAAAGAGCAAATCGCCATTTAAGATTGTTTTTATGCAGTAAGGTGTTCCTTTCTGCACAAAAAATATCTCCCTCATTGCAGCCATCCTTGCACAATGGTGCAAGGGTTGCTGTGTTGGCGCATCGCGATGTACGTGCTCACAGTTATGATGTAGACAAGTGTCTGACCAGTCTTGAAAGTTTAATGTTCAAAAGTCAGAACTGTTCCTCTGTAACCTTTCAAATAATGTCTCTGGAGGAGGGGGTCATGATAAGCCTGATTATCAGTGTCCCGTGCTGAGTTGCGTCAAATAGTCTCCTCCTCCAGAGACCTTATTTGAAAGGTTACAGAGGAACAGTTCTGACTTTTGAACATCAAACTTTCAAGACTGGTCAGACACTTGTCTGCATCATAACTGTGGACACATACATCGCCCATGAACACTGGATACTATCATCTATCTTACATTTTGGCCTTGAGAAAGTCAATGTGACGAAACACGTGTCGGCTGTATTTTGGTTTCATCATTTCTCGACAAAAATAAACCTTCATCAACTTCAATATCGTGTCTTTGGACTTTGATTTTACCTTTCCACTTGGATGAAAAATGTTTGAACAACATTGGTGTGCCCTGGTACATAATGCTCAGATTTATTTCTGACTGGCCTTCCAGTCAGTAATTTTGACATCCATGGTGGTTGGATGTCACACCAGGTTGGCACCCACCTTGCACGTCTCCACAAGGACTTAGAATCTTCCCTATAACTACATATACACATTGGATTGGATGTGCAAACTTCTTTGGCAATAACCACCATATCTGTTGTTTTACACTCAATGAATGGTGCCTCAAACATGATTTCCTCCCTTTAGGGTTTCTTTGGAGCCCAATAAACACCAAATATTTAAGCCTTTGATTCACTAATTCTGTAAAAGACATGTTATCTCTTAATTCTACTATGTAACTTTCCACTTTATCCAGTCATACTTCAGGATAGAATCTGCTATTTCTCTCCTGGTGGAGTAGATTAGATTCTGTTACGATGATGTTAGTCCCTATCATTCTTTTCTATCTTTTGGCAATTCCAATTAACTTTCCTGCTGCTACTTAAAAGAAAATATTCTATACTCCTTGCATTCTTACGGAATAACAAAAAACATTGTATGTCTTTGCCCATATTACAAAGGAATAAGCAACAAGGGGGAGTTCATTTTCCTCGTTGTCAATCTTATGAAAATGCTCGCTTTTTGAAACAATCAATAACTTTTCAAGAGAGCTCAACCGAAATTCCAACCCCTTTTGGACAGAATTGGAGTTATCTTTTATTCAACCTTTCTCCTTTGCAGATTTATTTTTCTCTTTTACTCAACGTCCTTATTCCACATCTCTTCCTATTCTTTAAAATGCTTTCAGACTATTGCATTCATTTTATATTTCTTCACTTTCACCTCTAGATCAATTCCTTCAATCCTGGACCTGGTATAATAAACTCATTAAAATTAATAATAAAGCTAGTTTTTGGAAAGCTTGGAGCAATAAAGGTCTATTATAGACTCATCAATTGATCCATAACCACAACCCTATCCCTTTTTCACAAGTTCAATCCATCTTTCACTTCCCTCACTCATATCAACACAAATTTCAGTCACTGATCTCTTCTGTGTCTACAACATCCCTTTCACTTTATTCATTATCCATTTCCCTTCTTCCTATCTCACCTATACCAACACTGCTGGTAACTGCCCCTACATCTTCTCGTATATATAACCACCGTACCTCTCCCCCTGTTAACCAACCAAAATCAACCCTTGATTTACAATGGGAAGCAGATCTCCACACCTCAATTCCTGCTCCCTTGTGGAACAGATTATGGCTTAAAATCTGCAAGACATCACGTGCTGCCAACACAACGCAAACACTCTTTTTTATTTATAATCGTCTTTTCATTATTCCTGTCTTTTTAGATAAGTTTGACAATGCCATTTCATTGTCTTGTTGGTCCTGTTCTGCATCAGTTTCTGATATTAAACATATTTTATTTGAGTGTCCCCCACCTATCAAATGATGGTTACAAGTATGGAAACACATTTACTCTATTTTTAACACACAAATAACATTCTTAATTATTGATTTATTTTTAGGTAGCCTTTCTGATGATTGGCATTGCAGTGCTTTTAATATACAAATTGTAGACATGTGCATTTCAACAGATTACTAAAAAGTGGAAGAATTCTCTATACATATTTCCTTTCAAGCATGGTGGTATGGTGTTTGGTATAATCATAGACTAGAAAGGGCATATGCTTTCCGAATTTCTCTAAACATCAGGCGAAATGCTCTTTTGTCCCCAATAACCATTTTTCTAGATTCCTCAGTTTCAAATATGTTTATACATCAATGCTTAGCTGATAAAGTGCCTAAGACGCCTTGAATATGTTGTCTCTCTTATTTGCATTTCTAATCTAAAAGTAATTTCTCAGATAACATATACTTAATAATTGTTGTAATTCTACCTCTGTTTAAAACTATGTCAGTTTTATTACATGAGAAATGCTTTTACTTTTCCCCTTTCTACCTTTTTGTTCTCCTTATCCTGTTTCATACATATAATTGCAAATATTTTCTTGTTCCATTTCATTATTATGCAAATACAATCAGTACATTGTTCTTATATTATATTGTGAACCTACTGTTTATTTCCCCTTTTCCTATTTAATAAACTTTACTTTTAAAACTCGAGGGAAGTCTTCTGCATTCAGTAATGGGTTTTGCACTACAGCCCTTACATAATATAGCATTAATAACACAGTGAATTGATTAAAGTGTACCCACCTCATAACTTTAGTTGTATATATGGTGATCTAATTCTCTTTTTTGACTTTGGGATCTTCCCTAACTCTACAATGCTTCCACCTGGCTTTTTAATGGATGCCACCAAAAGATAGATAATACAAAATGCATCTATTATTTTAGAAGATGCTCAGTTGTGTTCTTTAACAGATCAAGGGTGTCTTCGCTAGTAAAGACAAAGAAGCAGTGTCAGAAGAAGAGAATACAAGCCAGGCATTCCTCACCCCAGTAATACAAATGCACATATGGCTAGCCAGAGGTGACATTGTACACCAGCAGCAAACGTACAGTGCGCCAGTTATTAATATTTCACACCTGTCAGTCATAGGTTTATGGCTTGCTGAAGTATCAGTCCATTCACATAACAGGGCTGCACTTGAGGTGAAATACCAGAGTACATTAAAAATGGAAACTCAGGGGTTATACATTGTGAAGATGAAATTCTCATTGGCATGATTGGTTACAAAAAGTATATGGCCAAATGTGTATAGGATATAATTTATTGCTCCTTGCCAGCCAGTGAAGGACTCTTCACCGAGGGTAACTTATTTAATGAAAAGGTTACAGAAGAAAATGACATCAATTGAATTGTGAACAGGAAATTGTCAGTATTCCTGCTACAGTCCACATAGAAAAAAAGAGACAGCAGGGAGCAGAGTTAGTGAACTGGACATCGAGATGAGAGAAACTGAAAAGGAAGATAGGTATTGATACAGAGGAAATATTACATGCAACTATATCCTCTTGTAGTATATATTATTTTTCTTTTTAACAAAACAAATGTGCAAAGCAATGGTAAATATAATTTCTTAATATATCAGATTGCAATATTCCATAATATGGACATTATCTTTTGACGTATTTATGTATTTCGGAATGGTCTACAATATTTTGAGAATAATACCTCCATAACTTTCAGTCATATCTTCTTCAATGTGTATTCATCCAACGTAAAATGTGTCTACAAACGATGCAGTGACGAATAATTTCACTAATTGGAAAAACAATGGTACAGCCATATGCTTTGGAATCGTAGCAGTCCTCCAAGGGAATGAAAGGTTCAATCCTGTCAATTTTTACAAATTGCAATTAACAGAGGTACCAAAGATGTAGACTCAAAATTAAGAATTTGTGGCTTAACAGTGCAAGTCAGGTGCGTTGAAATAAGAGAGACTGGAGCACATTTGTACTATACAAATAACAATGAGAAGAACAGAGGGCAATGACATAATAACTTAAATTATGTAAACATTGTATGGGTTTTAAAATGGGGCAAAATTAATTTTGCACTGTGCTTGCTGATTGCGTATGCTGGACCATTTCTGTATGCTCTTATTCGATGTTGATGATCTTGGAGTCTCTGCAAAGGGGTGAATAAGATAAGCAGTCATAATCGCAATCAACATTTAAACTACAGTGTAACCAATTAGGCCACACAATGAAAACCCAAATCAGAAATACGGAGCTGAACACTCAGGTTAATTTAAACAAATATCAAGAAAATACTGTAAAGATACATTATTACCATAGGATAGCCAAATCTTCTAAAGGAATGTAGCCAAGTTGACATAAGGCAGACCAAACACTTTGGGGCGGATTATAGGTTTGGCAGACTGGAACACCCATCCGCTAAACTCCTGAGGAGGTGGTCACCGCCCTTCTGGTGACCTCCCTGCTGGCCTCATCAGGACTTTCCCACTGGTCTGACTGGCGAAAACCAAGATTTTCACCGGTCAGCCCAGTGGGAAAGTGCTGGCAGCATTGTCGCCGGCTCGTAATAGGGCCAACAGCAACGATGCCGCATACAGCGGGCATCGGCACCCTCGAAATGCACACCGTCTGCGCAGCAGACAGTGCAGATTTCGAGGGTGCTGGGCAGGGGGGTCCCTGCACTGCCCATGCCCAGTGCATGGGCAGTGCAGGGGCCCCCTTGTGGCCCCCTTCATTTGTTTCCATCAGCCTTTTAATGGCAGTGAAACCACCATGAAAAGGCTGGCAGAGAACAAGTTTTTAATCAGGCGGTGCTGATTTCAGCATAGTCCTGGCTGATTGCAACCTGCATTGCCGTCAGCCCAATGAGATCTAGGATCCTGGTGGGACGGCAATAGGTTGGCGGGCCTGCCCGCCAACCTTGTAATGTGGCAGTCGGACCGCCACAATCATGGCCGTCCGACAGCCACCACCGCATTGGTGGACCTCGGACAGTCAATGCTGAAATCTGGCCCTTAGTAAACACATTACAGAATATTAACAGAAGAAAATAAATTCTGGCCATTTCTCTTACACATTAGTGCAGTCAAAGAATCTAGCTAAGTTAACTAAGGACAATTAGGGCAAGTTCTCTAGAACCTAAGCTTACCGCATTGGAATCTAACTAAAGAACATGCAAGCAGAATTTGAGGAGCAAAAATAGGACAAAAAAATTGGAAAAATTAGAAAGAAATTGGTAAGAAAGGCATATGGGAGAGTGAAGATGTCAGCATTTCAGACGCTCAGGCGATCACAGTAGTTCTTTTGGCAGGGGGCCGGGTTTTAGGGCTCAGGGCAGGTGGGAAAGCACAGTTTTCAGGGGCAGGGGTTAGCTTTAGGGCTCGGGGTGGTGGGGCTGGGGTCGGGATTAGTTTTTAGCAGGGTGCATGGTTTTAGGCCTCAGGGTAGGGAAGGAGAAGGGGTAATTTTAAGGGCAAGGTGGGTCGGTTTTAGGGCTCAGGGCGGAAGGGTAGGAGAATTTTTAAGGTCAGGTTGGGGTCACTTTTAGGGCTCAGCGTGGGGGATTAGGGTAGTTTTAAGTGCAGAATGCAGGTTTTAGGGCTCAGGGAGGGGGTAAGAGGCAGTTTTAAGGGGTGGGGATACATTTTAAGGCTCAAGGTGGAGGGGCTAGGGTCAGGGTAGTTTTTAGCAGGGGGCAGGGTTTTCAGCCTCAAGTTGGGGGGAGGGGATAGGGTAGTTTTAAAGGCAGGACCGAATCGATTTTAGGGATCAGGGCAAGGAAGGGCCACTTTTAAAGGCTAGGGCAAGGTGGATGGCAGGGCTGGGGCATAGGGCGAGGAGTGGTGGGAATTTTCCACATATATTCCTTTAGCAATCATGCTTTTACAATGAAATTCATTGTAAAGGCATGTCTGGTAAAGACGCGGTCATGGTTCAGGCCGAGTTGTTTAAGTATGCGTGGTTCAGGCATGCATGGTTGTATCATACAACCGAACTTTACCCCCAATCAATCAGTGAAAGTCTTAGTGAATACTGCAATTAATCCACTGGGCAACAATCTTTGATCCTTTGATTTTATCTCATCTCACAACTTGTTACAGCAGATTTAGAACCCATGATAAGCTTGAGAGCATTGCTGTCCCTGGTCTCCTAAACATTATTTGCAAAATGTATGAATAGGAACAATCATTTCTTTCTCAATTGCTCCATGTACCTTCTCCAAGGTTGTCTTCTCAGGCTCTCTATGTGTAAGGCAGTAGTAAATTATTTTCCAAACTAACATTTATGGATTAATAACTGCCATGAAATGACACATTAACAGAAAATAGAAGACAGTTTCTCACATTAAGGAAATCTCAAGCCTAGTGAGGCTAATGTTAGGTAAAGACACATTTAATTCCACGATATACTGTGCACACATTTATTTCTAAATTAATATAAATGTTGATTACACTTTCTCATTTTAAACATTGACAGTTAATAAAACGAAATGAAATTGTTATTACATGTATTTAACTATGATGAAGAACTACATTTGTAAACGTAAACCTTCAGCAGTAGTGCATTGATTACATAAAATGTTATTGTTTCAAATGCAATTGCATTCAAATTAAGTGAGGATGATTAGATACAACATTCCATGATTACATTTCTCCTAGTGAGGTTAAAATACACAATGTACATATTTTTCCCACCACTACAGTGAATGCACTCTATTACTGGATCTGAATGCATCACTTCACATAACTCAAGGGTTAGACCACACAGTTTGTTATGTCTGTTGAGTACATATATGTCATGCTTATGACGTCAGGAGAACACCAAATTCTCCACTTCACTGCACAATACAAAAGAGAGTGAATAGCTTCTGCCAGGTAGTTTTGCATAGGAGAATCAAATGTTAAAGATTTTGATACTGTATTATGTTTGATGCTTACCCAGTCTCTGGGTGAAATTCTATTTCTCATTCACCTTTTACACAAACTTAATTTGTGCAAAATCTCTTTGTCCCTTTTTCCATGTTGCAAAATCATTATAAAATACCTTAGAGTAGCAGTAGTTGTTCTTATCATGCAAGCAGAGTTAAAGGTGTAAAACAGATTTAGTTCAAATATATAAACTTGTTCAAAACATTATGAAATGTACAACTGACATTTTAGCAGGGTGCAGGACTCTTCAGGGGCCTCTAACCCGTCAGAGGGTCCCCATTCAGCCCACTTCCAATGAATATCTGTGAGACATGGTAGACTCAGGGGCATCTCTTCATATTTTGCAGGTGCTTTCCATCACTTTATGTTATGTCTTGGACAGGGTGCACAACTTGAAGCAGCTCTCTTTAGGTTCTGCAGAATCAACAGGTTCCGGACTTTAGACAGAAAGGGCAACAAAGAGCGAGACGTATCCTTCCATTAAAGCATACTTGCTGTGACACTTAGGTGCATGTATTGCTTTTTCAAACAGCTCATCAGAGATCTGGGGCAAATTGAATCTATTCTGCGAAGGGCTCAAAGCACAGAGAAACACAGCACATCTAAAAACACTGGGGATTAAGGGATCAGAACGTGTCAAAATAGAATCTGCTATGCTTATCTGCCACTGGAATTCATCTTTGTTTCTGGCCATAACAAGCCCTGACAATGGCATATTATTATTTTTAAAAAGATGGCACAGATGATCCCTTCCTCTACAAATAACCAATAACCTCAATATACCTCCCAGTTTGCCCCCCCTTTCTCCTGAGCATTCATCTACCTAACCATTTGTCCTCCCATTAAAACATTAGGGGACGGATTCCATTCTTGGCGGACGGAGTAATTACCATCACCATGGTAAAGTACTTTACTCCCGCCATGGCAAGGAGTCCACTGTATTTAGAGTTGTCTGCTGCCCCAGGGGACATCTCTTGGCAGTTCCTGGAAACACATTGCAAGTTTGACAGACAGAGCAAACATCAAACTTACAACTTTGTTTTATCCAAAAAGAAAATCCCAAAGCAGGATTTTCTTTTTGAAAATAAAAAGAATTATGCCATGGCATGGGGGTTATTAAAGGTTTTCACTGCCTCTTATTGACACGTTTTTCATTGCAGTGGTGGGCAGTGAAAGCTTGCCACTTGTCTGGCCACTCTAAATCGAGCCGGTCAATAGTGGCCAAATCTCTAATGGCCCTTACTGATTTGGGCCATTGGAGGTGTATCTAGGTAGTGGAGCTTCAGTACTCTCTGTCTACACACTGAAGGTCTGCCTTCAATAGTATTGCCTCTAGTGATGCTGATTTCTTCTCTGAAAACCTTGACACCAACCTGTATGTTCTTTGACTTTAACGTAACCTGCAGAATGTTGGGGGTCATCAACCTCTGCCTAAGAAACAACATACAGCACACACTTTGCCCACCTTCAGTATGATCAGGCATCTGTACCCACAAGGAAAGTCCGCTGTCTTTATTTTGATCTAGGTAACGTGGTTCCCTTCCCTCCAAACATTAATCTTCCATCTTCTGATTATGCCATATTACATATGACTGTAAGCATTCCTTCCAACCCGCAATAGCCAATAACACCCCATCTCAAACAGTAAATGAATGGCCAACTCTCCTAGTCTAGCTCTATTAGGTGCATAGGAGCCTTGCCCCTCTATGCCATTCAATTTCCTCAGAATTTCATAATTGACAGCCTCCATTCAATTCACAGTATTTGCCTCACACATGCCCTCTTGTCCTCAAGCTTGCATCACCCCTCTTATACTCAGTGTAGGGTTAAATGTCCATGGAGGAGCGTTCATCTTACTACTCTTCTTTATGTGATCATTCAGCCAAAGCCAGTGTGGTTTCTTGTACAGGAGACTTGGGTAATGAGTGTCTTAACAAGTGCTCTACCTACATGATTTTGATATGAGGGTGACCAAAAGTGTGATAGTCTTAATTGGTTGGTAGGGGCTCAACGAATATGGTTCTCTTTTTAAAATGGGGAGCTGCAGCACTCATTACCAGGATATGACAGTACTAATAGTTGATGACATCTGACTGCGGAAGCCCAGTGCAAGTCTTCTTATTCACAATTCTTTAGGAAGACTGCCTGCTAGCTCTCCCTGCTAAATCCATGTAAGATGTAATGACTGGACCTCCGAATTGTCCCTGATTGTATGTGCTGTGCATGGGAGTGCTTGGGTTTAGGAGAGATGGGTATCCCTGGGTTGAGATTTCCATGACATATATACTCCTTAGGCTTCCAAGTTGCTACATAGTGTTTAGTTGTAATTAGTGCTGCTGCCTTTCAATCTTCCTTAGTGTCCCCAATGGAATGCTCTACTGATCCCCCCCTCCCTGTTGAAAGAATTTTAAGATAAGTGCAGATGTATAATTCTGAATTCACATTCTTGGAATGGAGTAGGAGGGATACAATCGTGTGCACGGGACTTCAACAAAGCCAGTTCCAGTAATCAGGCTCTGGGCCCAAAACGAAAAATACCTGAACAATCAAGGTGGCCAAAGATAATACCAAGACTGCCCATACTACAGAGGAGATGGGCTGCCTACTCATCCCCTGTCCTGTGCCCAGCTGTGCTTCAGAGGACAAACTCTAGCAACAGCACTTGATTGGTCAGAGGTTATCTTCCAGAGAGTGAAAGCTTCCCTGTAGCTAGTTGTCATTGAGCAGTGGCACAACTGAAAGGAAAGTGCACTTTGTCATGATTGGCTTCCCCACATATTTGGGTACAACTTTGAATCCTGGTAGTCTGATGGCTTCTGGCCAACTGCCACTGTATTGGATATAAGCTGAGCTGTTTGACTAACCTAGGGTTCACCTCTTATTTTATGAAATCCTGCACATAAGTGTAAAGCAAGAATAGAGCCAGAGACAGAATAGTTAGTTGTTTCCTTTGAGGGTTAAGGACTATTCCCTAGACTTGCATTTGTGCATTGCCCAGTGACACCCTTTCTTCAGGATAAAGGCAGTATTCATGTATTACTGGATTGTCATTTGCTTCCTTTTTTCAGCGACACCGAGGTCAGAATGAGGCCGAGTTCCACTCTTAGAATAATCACTGTGTGTCCATTGTTAAAAGCAGTGCTTAATTTGTAAATAAAAACGTGCCATGCCCAAACCCCTCCTCTTAAACACGCAGCTGTCACAATCAAATGTGCGAGCACGGAATATTGAGGCAGTGTAATCCCAAAGTCATCTCGGGCTTCTTCAATCCATTTACAGCCACTCCCTGCCCCTTCAGTTCACTCCTGCAGCTTTCTGCTTTCTCCCATTGTGAGGCTTTTTCATTTTTCCCTTCCTCCGTCTTTCCCATATGTGTCTTTTGCTCGCAGCAAATGCTTGAGGCAGAAGAATAAGCCCCGGCCCTCAAAAATAAGTGCTGGTGCTCAGCACCGGAAACAACAAGCATAAATTAAGCACTGGTTAAGAGGCTGCCAGCATGTGGGTCATGTGACTGCTTGCCTTCTAGTTCCCCAAACAGTGGTGGTCACTTCTCCTCCTGTAATCAGTGACCATGAGATTGTCAAAATGTGGTGTGGCAAGGATGGTTCCGAGCAGTGCCATCCCAACATTCAGCCTGAGAGAAGCCATGCACATTACACCTGTGAAAAACTGAATCATGCATCAATCTCTGCATCCTTCACCAATCTTTGAGAGACACTATGGTTAACTATAGACACACAAAAACCCTTCAATTGTACCCCTTGTTAAAGAGAACAGTCTTTGCAAACTCTGGGGCTGCATCCTACTGTCTCAGAGCACTTTTTACCAGTGGGGGTCAATCTGAAGAATTAGAATAAAGATAGTACCTAGGATGTGAGCTGGCCATAACCTATTTAAAAGGAGAATCTTGCCCGCGATACGGAAGTTTTTTTTAAATCTCTGAAAGCTGCAACTGGTAATTTTAAAATGCTTATGACTGCTTTTACATTGGTCGTTGTTTATTTCCACAGAGCACTTTAACTCCTGTGGCCGCACCCTATAGGCAGGAAGCAATTTTAATCAGCGGGGGCCATAATGAGGAATTAGAATAAGGATAATGCCCAGGATGTTGACTGCCCCTGGAGTAAAGGTTGAAACAGGCCACGGTTGGCAGGCTCCATTTTGCCCCCACAGGAATGATGGAATAATAAGAATTTATTAGTATGGAGCACTTCGGACTAGGGAGCGGCCTGTGGTTTCCAAGATTAATGTTCTGCACAAAGCGAAGGTAAAAGGTCCATGTCAGTTTATTGGAGACGGGGCATTTGAGGTTCCAAAAGAGGACTACAAACTTGATACCTTTTACCTTTTTTAACACTGTTTTAATCATGTTTTGTCATTGTGATATGTATTGAGGTGTAATGATTTTAATTATTCGAACATCAATACATTTCAATAAACTTTGCAAAGCACAAAGAAGTTCTAGAGTAACAATATATACATTTAGAATGAAGTTTCTAAGTACATTTCATTGACATTGTTAAAGTCTTAACTGATGCTGTGTTATTATGTTTATTGTGAGTGGGATTCATGTGCTACTTGAACTAAATGTTCTACATCATACCACTCTGCAACAGTAAGGCTTAATTATCCCACCTTAATACCCCCTGAAACTCAAAACCTAAAGAGAAAGTACATGGTAACCCAGTGAGCTTGGAGGAGTGATTGGTTCATGCTTTTCAAAGGCCATCTGGATTTCAAAATGGTTTCCTGTCTGCCCTGAGTAACACAAACCCAGAAACAAGCCTGACATTCAAAATAATAATATGCTTCATTCTGCATGAAAGAAGTAAGTGCAAATCAACCTACTTCGACAAACTCGTTACCATCGATTATTTGCAACCTCATTGTCTAGCCTAACTTAAATCTTCCCTACTCTCTCTTCTTCACACAATCCTCATTCACTGTGACATTGCCAGTTACATTTTCTTTGAAATATCTATAATCTGAACTCCTCTTGCCTCACTTAATAAAGTCCCTTCCCTCTTACACATCTTCAGACCTCTCACTTTCTCACATACTGTCAAACTGACTGTAAGATCATCTCTTACTCCAGCAGATATGTGCCACAAACTATCTGCCAATTCATCATATGCAGACCCGTTAAACTCCTAAATGGTTACCCATGTGTTAAATTATATTATGCTACTTAAAATGTCTTATAACATGCAGACTCACTCCAACGGAGCATCCCAGTCCAGATTACTAACCTAATGGTCAAGCCAGGCATTAAGTTTAAGAAGCACCACAAATAAAAAAAATAAAAAAAATGTAATATTTTGAAAGTCTCAATTTTTAAATTGTAATTGTATTTATATAGCGCTTACTACTACTGACTTGAGTTGAAGTTCTTTTCAGTGAGTAGCATGCTACTCCTGAACCTAAAATGGATTGTTGGTGGATTAATGTAGGGAAATATAAATTGCTAATTCGATCAGTGTACATATGAGTCTGTTAGTCAGATCAAATAGGATAAAGGAGGGACAGGGGAAGGAAGAGTGGCAAGAACGGACTTGAATAGGAAGTGTATTCCAGTGCCAAGCAGCCAAATGAGTAAATGAGCAGCCACTAGATCTGGCAAGATGACTACAGTGCAGTTGGGAAAGAGTAAGAGTGGAAGACCTGAGAGCTCTTGTAGGACTGTAAAAGCTCACTTGTTTATGGAGGTATCAGGGGCCACCAGATGCATCAATGCTCTATGGGCATAGCATGAAATTTGAAAAGTATCTGCTTACGTATAGGTACCCAGTGAACTTCATTCAGAATATGCCTTGATGCCGTTCTGGGTGGAAGATAACAGACCAGTTTGGTGGCAGTGTTTTGGATGGTTTGGAGGTGCAACAGCAAATAGTCATTAATGCATACATATTGGGCATTACCACAACCTAAGCAACTGATTATCAAATCCTGAGTGATAGTTTTCCTGCAATGGATTGGGATCCAGTTGAGGGTATTCTGCAAGATACACAACATCCCGTAGAGGGATCCAAAGACTTCAGATATCTGTGCTTTCATACTGAGCGAATTGTCTATAAGAATGCCCAGATGTCTTCCCTCCTTTTGTGGGACTGGGGCCACCCATACCTCAGATGGCCAACAACCAGATGGTATTATCTCGGCCTTATCACTGTTCAGTTTGATATCATTGGCCCCATCCAAAGTGCCACTGATTGTAGACACTCACAGAATTTGGCTGTGGTAGATTCTGATTTTTCAGCAATAGATATCATTAGTTGACTGTAATTCACATAACACCTCAAAAATGAATTTCCAGACAATGTTGATCAAAGGATTGAAATAAATATTAACAAGTGCAGAGCTAAGGGATGACTTCTGTACTACACCACATAATGAGGTGACCAAATTAGATCTGAATGGAGGAAAATATATCTCCTGCATTCTGTGCAATATAAAATATTGCAACCAGGCCAAGTTATTTGAAAACATCTCAATCTCATGCAATCTTCTAATCATCATTGAAAGAGAGACTGTATTGAAGGCTGCTGAGGGATGGAGGATGAAGGCAGTAGGTGAAGCAGCTGAATTATGATTTCTGTGCTACTCCACATAATGCGTTGACATAATGAAATCTGAATAGTGCAAGACATATTGCCTGCATTTTGTATGATGGAAATGAATGCAACCAGGACAAAGAATTTCAAAAGCTCTTGATCTCATGCAGCCTTGTAATTATAATTGAATGAGAGACTGTATTGAAGGCTGCTGAGATCAAGGACGATGAGGGCAGCAGATCTGCCCTTCTCCAAACTCATCCTAATCACATTGGAAACTGTCAGAAGGGTTGTTTCGGTACTATTCTCAGACCTAAGCTCAGGCTGAGAAATCTCAAGGTAAGAAGATAATTTTTGATTAACACTCTTTTGCAGTATCTTGGCTGAGAAAAGAAGAAGAGATATTGGAAGATAGTTCACAGAGATTAGAGGGTTGGCAGAGGGCTTCTTAAGTAATTGTCACACATTAGCACATTTCCAAGCATCGGGATTTTAGCCATTATATGGGACAGATTAAAAAGATCAGTTAAGTGAGCACTAAACAAAGAGGGGTAAGAAGAAATTATATGAAATGGACAAGGGTGCTCATAATAAGTTTGATATCATTGCGGGCTATGTCCTTAAATATCCTGAAATGGCTCTGAGATGCTGGGTGTGGCTGCTCTTGCAGATGTGATGGGGAAATCAACTGAGGTTGGACATCAAACTTCTGATAAATCTTTTTGATTTTGACATGAAAAAACTGGACAGGGTTGCACATAGTTCAAGAGAGGCAGGAATGGAAGACTCCCAGGCCAAGGGAAGAGAACACTGTGTTTCAATTTTCAAAATGTATTTTGCGGAAGAGGAGTTTTTCTCAATTCTTCCAGTTAGAACAGTTATACCTGCCAAGCAAAAGTTCTTATGGCAAATGTTAAGGCTGGGTTTGCACTGATCTTCCTCCATTTTAGATTTTGATAATCTCCAAGCCCATTTGAGACATTTACAGTGTTGTTTTTGAGGTCAGCGTCTGTTGCCCTCCCCAGCTCCTCCTCCTGCTCCCGCTGCTACTGCTCCTTGTCTCCTGGATCGGACTGAGAGTTGTCTCAGTCTGAGGCCCTCCTCCACCCACAGCTCCACCTGCACCTAATCCTTGGTAGCCCAGTGGCCATCCACAAGTAAGTATCTCTGCTCTTTCACTCTTTCTCACCTCTTTTTACTCCTTTTTTACACATTTACTCCTTTTCTCCTTTCTCTCCTTCACTCCTTCTTGTCCTTTTCTCCTGCCCTTCTCCTCCGTGCCGCTGCTGCCCCTGCAGCCCTGCCTCCTCCCCTGCAAAGCGCATTTCCCACCCTCGCACCTCTCAGCTGGCCGAACCCCCTGCCTCCCTCCCCTTCTTAATGGTGGGCTCAGGTCGGCAGCGCTGCTGGCGCGCCAAAGGCATGCCACAGGCAAGCCCATCTGCGACCATCCGCGCCTAGTCCGTGCTCAGTGCCAGAAACCCTGGGTCTCCGATGAGCCGCCCGCAGGCCTCCATCCATTACGACACCCAGGCCTTCCACTGCCTCAACACCAAACGTCTCAGTGACTACTGCACCGCATCTCCCAAGGAAACCCATGAACCTTTCTCATGCTGGAACTGCAACTTCAGTTGCAGCCACAGCAATCAGAAGAAACATCACACACCCGGAACCACCAATGCCCACCACAACTTCATCAACTGCCTCCTTCTGAATATATGCACCCACCATAAGCACGCCACTGAACTCTGGGACCTGATGGACTCCACCAGACATTGCTTTCCTTACCGAGACCTGGACCAACCCCACCTCTGGACCAGACATCACCATAACCATTCCGGATAGCTACAGCATCCTAAGGAAGGACCAGCCCTCCCATCCCGGCGGAGGAATTGCCATTGTACACAACTCCTCACTACACATCACGACCAACACGGAGGAGCACTGCACCGCAATGGGACACCTGCACTTCTTGATCCACGCCAACCACAACTCCTCATCTCTGGCACCCTGGTCTACGGGACCGCCCAGTCCCCGCCAAGCATTCAACGACGCCATTATAGACATCGGCACCCCCCTGGTCCTGGGGTCTACCTCTTCCTCAGTGACCTGAATTTCCTCATCGAGGAACGCAACAACCAAAACACCACCTCCCTACTAGACAATCTCACCACCCTCGGCCTCAGGCAACTGGTCACCGCAGCCCCATCATACCACAGGACACACACTGGACCCCATCTTTATCTCAAGCAACCGGATTACCATCAAAACCATCTCCACCTCAGCCTGGACAGACCACCATTGCCTACAGTTCACCGTCACCGCTCCCAGCAACCGCATCCATGTCCCAAGGACCCACCACAGGAAATGGAATGGAATCACCGACGATCAACTCACCATGACACTCGCCAAGTCTCCCCCCCTCCCTCCGATGACGCTAACACCGCAGCACGCAACCTCTACTCCTGGATCACTGAATGCACCGATGCCCTACCCCCCCTCCATTTAACATCGGTCACCACCACCATCCACCACCGGCGCATAAAGAACAAGGAAGAAAATGCACTCTGGGGATGCATCAACTCCTCCACTCACAACACAAAGGAACTCTTCATGGTTATCAATGAATTCACAAATCCTCCTTCCGAAGCAACCAGCATCCCCCATCTCAAGACTTCTGTGACAAAATTGCTACCTTCTTCCATTGCAAGATCAAGGACATTTACAACAGTTTCCTCCTTGAGAAACAGTCCAGCCTCAGAACCGATGATTGACCGCCCCCCCAGAACCCACCCAAACCATCCACAGCTGGTCCACTCTCACCACTGAGGAAACAGAAAGCATCATGATCAGCACACACTCCGGAGCCCCCACAGACCCCTGCCCCTACCACATCTACATCAAAGCCAGAACATCCATTCCCCCCAAGCTTCACAAGACAATGAACTGCTCCATCAACACAGCTACTTTTCCAAAAGACTGGAAACACACCGAGGTACGCCCCTTCCTGAAGAAACATTCGGCTGACCCATCAGAGCTAAAGAATTTTCGGTCCATCTCGCTGTTACCATACCTAGCCAAAGTACTGGAAAAGGCCATCAACTCACAGCTGCGACAATTCATCGAGGACAACTCACTGGACACCACCCAGTCCGTGTTCCGCAGAAACCACAGCATGGAGACAGCTCCTCTTGCAGCCACTGATGACATCCGCACACTCCTAGACTGCGGCCACACCGCACCACTCATACTCCTCGACCTCTCAGCAGCATTCAACATGATCTCCCACAGCACCTTATGCACCAGACTGTATGACGCAAGAATCCGCGGAACAGCCCTAAAATGGATCCACTCCTTCATCTCCAGAAGAACACAGAGATTCAGGCTCCCACCATACACATCCAAACTTACTGCTGTGGAGTTCCTCAGGGATCCTCCCTGAGCCCAAAACTCTTCAACATATACATGGCCCCACTGTCAGCTGTCAGAGGCCACAGAATGAACATCGTGTCATACGCCGATGACACACAACACATCATATCCCTCACTGAAAACCCGGACAAGGCCAAGAGTAACTTTCACACAGAAATGGAAGCTGCCTGGATGAGAGAGAGTTGCCTCAAGCTCAACTCAGACAGGACTGAGGTCATCATCTTCGGAAACTGCACCTCAGCCTGGGACGACTCCTGGTGGCCCACATCTCTCAGTGCCCCACCTTCTCCGACTGACCACACCTGCAACCTAGGAATCATCCTCGACTCCTCCTTATCAATGACCCGACAGGTAAACACGGTCACCTCCTCCTGCTGGCACACCCTCCTCCAACTTCAAAAGATTTTCAAATGGAGCCCAGTAAACTGCCACAGGACAGTCACCCACACCTTAGTCATAAGCACGCTCGACTACGGCAATGCACTCTATGCCGGCACCACAACAAAAAACATGAGAAAGCTGCAACTCATCCAAAACTCTGCCGCCAGACTCATCCAGAACCTCTTCCGCCAGGAACATATCTCCCAGCACCTGAGGACCCTCCACTGGATCCCAGTGGAGAAACAAATCATCTTCAAGCTACTCGCCCACACCTACAAAGCCATTCACAACATCAGGCCGGCCTACCTAAACCACTGTGTCTCCTTCCACAATCCCGCCAGACCCCTCCGCTCCACCCAGCAAACACTGGCAACCATCCCATGCATACGGAAAACCACCTCATGAGGAATGTCCTTCACCTACCTCACATGGAACAACCTACCCCTGCACCTCAAACAAAGCACATAGCTCACCATCTTCAGGAAGAATCTCAAGACGTAGCTCTTTGAATGATGCTTGGTCTGCCCTCTCCCTTACCCGCCACCCCAGCACCTTGAGACCCACACGGGTGAGTAGTTGCACTCTATAAAAACTGATTGATTGATTGATTAAGCTTCTAACGCGTCAGAGTTCCACCTGGCTGAAAGCTTTTTCCTTTTGCATTACCTAATCTTCAGCACAGCAATAACAACCACACTTCCGCAATTGCTATGTGATAATTTTTTGCTCCTATAGCTACATCAAGAGTTTATAGTTTATAGTGGGTAGAATGAGCATCTCTGTGAGATTGTCACAGTTTATTAATTTCAAAGAGATATTTAAGGTTCTTGAAAAAGTACAGAAACATTATGATTTATCTGTATGAGGAAACTAACCAGGTAATGATCAGGCCATGGTAGTGAAACAGGGATGTCAACCTCTATGGTCTTTACATATAAACAATTTAGTCCAGCACATGCCTCGCAGTGTACCTGTGCCCAATACCATATTGGAAATGTTCTGTGGCTTTAAAGTCCTTCTTAAGTATTTTATTACCATATTAACCATAGGGTTCTCACCTCTAGAGATCTCTCATGATGGATCTACTTGTTCAGCTGTTCTATTCTCACCTGCATTTCTCTCTCTCCTACTTTAAAATGGCTCTTATTCTATTTCTGCAAATGTAACGGGATGCTTACTCCTTGTCAACCTCTTATTACTGCCCAACTTCAAACTGCTATTCATTTCTAAAGTGATTGAATGTCTTGTGTGCAATTACCTCACAAAGTATGTCTTAGCACATAACCTATGCAATAACATCTAATCTGGTTTACATGATTTCAGTTCTACTGAGACTGACCTTTTTCACTTTTCTAACCATTAGCCTCTTTCCTCATCTCACTTGACCATTAGTCCTACAATGTTCACTGACCACAGATCCTAGCTTTGGTTTGATATCTTGAAAAAACAAACACATATATCTAATATGTGGTAAGTACACAATGAGCTGGCTCTAATGACCTGCATTTGATGTAGTAGAATATCCTACTGTGCTTACAACATATTCCTTGATTGGTCAAATAGTACACTGTATTTATTATCATTAAACATTTTTGACCATATCTTTTATGTCTTTCAGCGCTCCTGTTGCTCCCTGCCCACCCTGTACATATAGATATCTGTTACAGTTGAATAGCCAGACTTCTTCTCTTGTCTCTATACATTGCAGGTCGAGGAAATATAATTACCTCTTTCAGTGTCTCCTATCACCTCTACAGCCTCCAGTTACTTAGTGGCATAGTCTACCAAGACCAGGATGAACCCTATATATATATATATATATATATATATATATATATATATATATATATATATATATAAAGGGTTCATCCTCAGAGGTATGGCATCACCATGTAAGTCTTCTTTTCCATCTTTTCTATCCTCCAGTGTTATAGGGCCGTCCTACTGGGTCTGGTTCATGATGTACACCTAGCAGGACATCAGGGATAAGACAAGACATTTGCCAGGCTTGTCACCCATATATATATATATATATATATATATATATATATATATATTTATAAATAAATATATGGGTGACAAGCCTGGCACATGCTGGGATTGCTGCTATGGCTGATAGTAGGATATTGTTATCATTTGGGGGAAATAGATGGTGATTTGCTTAACCCATTGATCTCACTAATGTATAGAGCTCCATGAGAGACAGTTCTTTCAAGGAAGGTTGAGAGGGTGTATTTTCCTCCAAAAATCTGGTTGTTGACTCTGCATGCCTTTTCTTTTATTTAACCATTATTTATCTAGTGATTAGAGATAAGGATTGGCTTTTTGATTGCAAAAGCATTGAGACTGAGGAGTTTTTATATATTCTGGATTGCAACATTCTAATATTCCTTCTAGGGTCATTTGGTTGTGGTGTTTTTGTTCGAGAAGTAGGACTTTGATTTTTTGATGTAGTATTTGTACATCATGTTATCTCTTCGTAAGCATGTATGTTATGTTATCTTACATTATGTTACGTTCAGTTGTTAATTTATGTTATGCTATGTTATGTTATGTTATGTTTAATCATACAAGAGGGTATCCAGGCACTTGGGCAAGGTGTGTAGTTGTGTGGTCCCCACGTGCTTATATGAAGAGCCAGGTCTTCAGCTTCTTGTGGAACTCAATAAGTGAGGAGAAGTTTCTGATGTGTTGAGGGAGGTTGTTACATGTCTTGGGTGCAAAGTTGGAGAATGAGCGATCTCCAGTTTTGCTTTTGTGGATGCATGGCATATGTGCAAGTGAGAGTGAGGCAGAATGTAGGTGTTTGTTGGGTTTGAGAAAGTGTTTGCGTCTGTTCAGGGATTCTGGTCCTGTGTTCTGTGGGACTTTGTATGTGTGTGTGAGAAGTTTGAATTGGTTGACCTTGTGAATGGGGAGCCTGGGAATCTATGTGGTGTCACAAGGGTATGGCACGCGAGATCAAGTATGTGACTTGTGCCTTCATTCTGGATGGTCTGGAGTCTGAATGGGAGTTGTTTGGAGATTCCAGAGTAGAGAGTGGTGTTGTAGTCCAACCTGTTGGTGATAAGTGCTTGTTTGTCTGGTATTCTAAGGCAACCATTTGAAGATTTTTCACAGCATATTTAGGATGTGGAAGCAGGAGCTGCACACTGCATGGACTTGAGCTGTCATGTAGAGCTTGTCATCTAGGATGATCCCTAGATTTCTTGTGTGGTCTGTGGGTTTTGATCCTATCTCCAATGGCCACCAGGTGGAATCCCATGAGAAGGTCTTGTCGGAGCGGAGCTTAGAGGCAGTTAGTTCGCATCCAGTCTGCTACCACGGTCGTACATTTGGTGAAGTTGGTTCTGGTGATGTTTGTCTTGTCCGTCAGGGAGAGGATGAGTTGGGTACCATCTGCATAGGAGATTAGGGCCATGTCCGGTGATTGGATGGTGTTGGTGTGCAGTGTCATGTATATTCTGAAAAGAGTGGGGCTGAGGGATCATCCCTGTTGGACACTGCATATCTGTTTCTTGGTTTCTGATGTGAAGGGTGGCAGCCTGACCCTTTGGTTTCTTCCTATGAGGAAGGAGCAGATCCATTTGAGAACAGATCCATTTGAGAGCTTGTACAGTATGCTGTAGATTTGTACAGTGATCACTATTCTTAAATCATTATTATACAAGGCATGCTTTGTTACTTTTTTTGCTTTCTCAACTTGTTCAGGAGGATAATGTGACTGAATGCAGACTTTATCCGGTCATATAGCTTTTCTATTGAGTGTTTCTCTATAAAGAGCTCTTTCAATTGTCTTTATGTTGTCAAGTGAGAAAGAGAATTGGCTCAGTGTTTTGTTGGGATGCTATGATTCATTGAGATGAGGAAATGCTTGCTCCAAGGGACTAGAGCAGTTTCAGTAATATTCAGTGGCTCTTGATTCGCAGACCATAGTGCACTGTGTGTATCCAGCTGTGTGACTAGGTCCAGTTTTAATTTAGGAGTGATTGAGGGTCATTAGTCAAGACACATGTGAAAATATTAGGTTGTGACATTTTTGGTTTGGCAAGCCAAATACTTAGGTGACCGAGGATGCATAGGTTAGGGTATTTGAAGGTAAGGTCTAGCATAGTGTCCACAAAGTAATTTGTGAAAACGTCATATTTTAGTGGTAGTTTGTATAGTAGGCTAAATGTGTATGAGGGCATTGGGGTTGAGTTACATGGCATCTAGTCAGTAGATATTCACATCCTGATATTTGTATACCTTCCATTTTGTTCATAGTTATGTATTCCTTGTACATCACTGCAAGACTGCCTCCTGTTTTGTCTTGGAGGTTCTGCCAGAAGCATCTGTACTGTGATGGAATTGCTGGCAGAGCACTGCAGACGTGGCATTGAAAGATTTGTTCAGTTTATTTTCCTGCTCATTGCTGCAAAAAAATCTCCTTACTTGGGGACTGATATCTGACTGTGCTTAGACACTTTTTCAGGGTAATTGACTGGTAGTCTCATAATTCTCATCTACAAAAGTGAGAGGATTTGCTGTTAAATGAACTTGCGGGAAAGCACCATTGTGTTCTGCTCTTATTCCTGACCCTCCAATGTTGAGGCACTCATCTACAATGAATGGGTGGATTGCGGTTGAAATTCCAACTCCTTACACTGGTAACGATTGTGGATGAGTTGGCTTGTGGCTCGAGTGAAATCTTGAGCTCTAGGTTAGATTTGCCAAAGCAGATTACACAACTAATAATTTTGAATTGTAATTAATACAAGAGAGTCGCAAATGCAATGCTTAAACTGTGTTTAACATTACAAAAGTGGTAAATTGTCCAAATTAGGCCTAGTCGTGTTTTTGAATTTGGACATTTTTGATTCATGTGACATACAGAACCTGTAATTATGTTTTTTTCCCTGCCAATGCACAATGGAGCTTCAATTGTGACCTTCAGTTTCAATTAAATGTATGGAATTCAGTAGACTCTATAGTATTACCAGCAGGGCAAACAAACCTTATAAAATGTATTAATTTCTGCTCATGTTATTCAAGATGTTCCAGGAGAGACGAATTCATAACTGTATACAAGTTTAAGGCTACTTTCTTTTGACCATGCGGCGATCTTGTTTATATTTTCACTATGTCATTGTTTCTGTTGTAGGGCCTAACACAGGATTATTTAACAGATATAGAGTAAATGTTATACTGCTTTGTGGTGTGTTTTCTATTTCACTGTTAGATAGCTCAATATAACCTCACTGTTAGATCACGATGTCTGTACAGTTTTTCGATCTAAGAGTGTATAAGAATTCTTCTTTTGGGTGATGAACCAGTGTTCCTGATTCTTTTAGCTGCAGATTCAAAGTAAATGCCTTTATTAGTTTAATATTTTACAGATTTTCTTCCGGCCCTCTTAGAAAGCAGACTCCATGTTAGGTCTGTTTATAATTCTACACTTAGAATATTTTTCATTTTCCTTCTCTCCTGCTAACTGAGCAGTCCTTATGACACATGCTGTTTAATTTTAATTTGTTTAGTGCTACTTCGTAACCAGTGTTGGCTATTAATTTAATGTAGGTTTAGTTTCAGCTTCCAATGATATTTTAAATGTATTTGCATTTTAAGAATGATTGACTAACCAATGCCTTTTGCCTCATGTATTGATACTTAGGGGCATATTTATACTCTGTTTGCGCCAGAAATTGCGTCTTTTTTTTTACGCAATTCCGACGCAAAACTAACTCCATATTTATACTTTGGCGTTAGACGCGTCTAGCGCCAAAGTCCATGGAGTTTGCGTCATTTTTTAGCGTGGACATCTACTTTGCGTTAATGACATGCAAGGTAGGCGTTCCCGTCTAAAAAATTGACTCTGAGGCATGTGCGCCATATTTACACTCCCGGGCAAAATTCACGCCCGGAAGTGTGCGGGTCAAAAAAAATGACGTCCGGCCGCTTTTGCGCCGTTTTTTAGTGCCTGGTCAGGGCAGGCGTTAAGGGACCTGTGCGCTCGGAAGGAGCCCAGAGGTGCCCTCCCATGCCCCCAGGGACACCCCCTGCCACCCTTGCCCACCCCAGGAGGACACCCAAGGATGGAGGGACCCATCCCAGGGAACAGGTAAGTTCAGGTAAGTTTTTATTTTTTATTTTTTTGTGGCATAGGGGGCCTGATTTGTACCCCCCTACATGCCACTATGCCCAATGACCATGCCTAGGGGACAGAAGTCCCCTGGGCATGTCCATTGGGCAAGGGGGCATGACTCCTGTCTTTGCTAAGACAGGAGTCATTTCAATGGGGGTTGGGAGTCGAAAAAAAGGCGCAAATCGGGTTGAGGTGAAAAATTTGCCTCAGCCTGACTTGCCCCATTTTTTGGCGCCCAAGCTCCATATCCCCCTACGCCGGCGCTGCCTGGTGTACGTCGTTTTTTTTCACGCACACCAGGCAGCGCCGGCGGCTAACGCCGGCTAACGTCATTGAATAAATACGGCGCCCGCATGGCGCTTCAGAATGGCGTTAGCCGGCGCTACTTTTTTTGACGCAAAACTGCGTTAGCGCAGTTTTGCGTCAAAAAGTATAAATATGGCCCTTAGTTTTAATATGCCTTCATGGTAGGATCTTTGTCTCCTGTGTGGCATTTTTATGTAATATTCTGGCCCTACATTCATTTTATGTTTAGGGCTCTCATATTTCAAGACTCACATATAACCCTTTTGAGTAAAAGGCACGACAAATCTTGTGGGTGAGTACGCATGAAGTTGTGTGTAAGTCTTCAAATGTTTTGTGCATAGGTGAAGGTCTATAAACTCAATGCGATAGATGTTCTAGACACCAACTCTTAAGTATCAGGCTCTTTGGGGCACTCTGCTTCAGAACACTGTTTGATAATGCATAGCTTTGTGGAGTTTCAGGGATGTCTCACAAAGCTGTGAACATGAGATATGCAATACTTCCACAAAGTCACAGCCTTTAGGAAGTCGTTCATATCTGTCACCAGTTTCACCAGTTTTAGACACTTTTGCTAAATACTGACTGACCAGTGCACGGTCGTTCTGTTGTCCAGAAATCTTTGCTGGAACTTTTCGGGTTAATGTTCATGAGCCAGCAGACTCGGAACTACGAATTTAACATACAGATTTTATGCAGTACTTGTAAAAAGAATGTAGAACATTTAAGACTTTTTTACCATTAGGGACCTGTTTGTTGAGTTTAACTCGTTAAACATATTTTAATTTTCCGTGAAGTCTAGAATATACAAAAGGTCACCATTAAGAGGGATGCAGCACAGTAAACGGTCATTTTGTAAAAAAAATGTAAAAAAATAAATCAAACAAATATAATAAATATTTTATTAAAAAAGCCTCTGGACACTGCTGAGGCTACAGGTCATCCTGGTGATTCATACTTTGCATTTTCTAACTGCATACTTTAACTGCATAGCTGGAGTGCACCCTCATTGGGGTGCCTGTGCCCCTCAGCCACTACATCCTCAAAACACTGCTGGGACTACATGACATATTTGGACTTCATACCTTTCTATGAGAAATTGAGCTACTGGTTGACTGGGGTGTGAGCCCTGGTCAAGCAACAGACACAATCCCTTACAGGGTGAACCACCAAACGTCCCTAAATTAACCTGTGATTAGCCCTGGGCAGTCAGGCTTAACTTAGAGGCAATGTGCATAGTACTTATGCAGCACACAAACAGTAATAAAGTGAACTAGAAAAATCCAAAACCAGTTTAGAAATATAGAGTACATTTTAATGAACTATTGTCACCAAGGCAACAAAAATCCAATCAGTAGAACCAGGGTTATGAATTTTTAAAGTTTAAGGTTCAAAACAGCGCCAAAAGATAAAAGAGCTAACCATGGACGTCTGGTCATCTTTAGCACCACAACCAAAGGTCCAGGAGTGTATGGAGACCTCTAGGGGGAAGTAAATCAACTATGTCAGGTATATGCCAATCAACAATGTTTAGGGAGTGAGTACTAGCACTTTAGTGCTGGTTAGCAGTGGTAAAGTGGACATAGTCCTAAGATCAACAATCAAAAATACAGCAAACAGTAGGAAGAGGAAGGCCACAAGTTTGCATGTGACCCTGTAGAGAGGGCCTTTTCCAACACTTTCCTTTTCTAACTGCATAATTTAGCTGAATATTTGGAGTGGGCCTACATTTAGCTCTCTCTACCCAACCACGCTCACTGCCTTAAAGCATTGGTGGGGCTACATTTCATGCTGATGCTTCACAATTTGTCTTTTCTAACCCCATCATTTACGTTCCCAATTGAAGTGGCCTGCATCTAGTTGTCTCTGTCCCATCATCCTCACCAGCCTTATAACACAGTCGGAGCTACCTGTCAGGCAGGCACTTCATACATTGCCTTTTCTAACCTCATAATTTAATGTGCCACTGCTGCATAAATGAAATTCCTGTGCAGAAAGTATCGGAATATGCTTTCAGTATACTTTGACAGTACACAACAAAGTTTCTGTGAAATAACCTTAGTTAACATGTGACTGACTGACCATGCGGCCATCAGGTCTTCGTACAGTCCTAAGCAAATATTGCGCTATCAACTCATTTAGAAGTACCACTCCAAAAGGGTGTGGTTTACAATGCATCATTAAAAAACAAGCATTTCAGCAGAAAGAAGATGGCGCAGAGCTCGTATGGAATCAAATAGTCTAAAACACCTCAACCTCAACCTACAATTATTTTTTAAGTGTAAAGCCTCGACATATCTTTTTCCACTCTGAAAAACAAAAACTATCTTGAAGCATGAGCTACAAATAAACTATACATGGCAGCATGCATTTTATCTGTAGATAAACATTTTTAACCTTTGACTTTAAAGCTGACGTACATCAGTGGCTATCAGAATCCAGTCCGAGCCTTTAAACAAAACACTAAAGCAATCTGGTCAATGTGGTTCTGATGCGTCCTTAATAACATAAAGTTGTAATTACAAAGGAGCCGCGTTCTCATTACATAAAAGCCTTGTTCATTATAAAGTGTTGACATTGTGCTCTACGACCTAAAACTGGAACCCCGTTTCAAATTGACGTGGCATATCATATTATTATGTATACTATCTTTACAAATTCCTTGAGCTTCCTGATCATATTTACCAGCGTCCAACGCACCAGTGTTATAACCATAGCATTTTGAAAAGGCACTACGGGGCATATTTGTGAGCCCCTTGCGCCAACTTGTGCCACATTAGCTTCATTTTTTTTACACTAATGTGGCGTTAGAGTGGCAAAAATGCTGCTGCCATATTTACAAAGTGGTGCAATGCACTCATTGCACCACTTTGTAAACCCTTACGCCACATTATGCCTTCACGAGGTATTATGTATGCAAGGTGGGCGTTCCAGCAGTAGGAGGCCCAGGAAAATGACACGGTGGAATTTACGAGATTCCACTGAACCACTTTTAGCGTCATGTGTAACACCTGCCTAAGGTAAACGTTAAAATGAGGCTCTCATTTTTTTCAATGGTCCTCCTTTCACTTTGCAGGATTAGCATAACATTTTTTGGTGCAATCCTGCAAAGCACCAAACAAGCATAAAAAGTTTTGACGCTAGTTCCCCAACGTGCGCCATGGTGCGCTGTATCATAAATACAGCGCACACATGGTGGAGTTAGGGGGGGTGCAGTGGGATGCAAGAAAAGTGGTGTATCATGACATGATGTGCAAGAAATGTGGCACATCATGACATGATGAGCCACTTTTCATAAATATGCCCCTGTGTATTCATTGAGAGCCCTGTATCTTATGAAATGCTGAGTGAAGCTACAAGTTGCTTCATTGAGATACAACAGAGACTAACTAAGCTGTGTTCAACCAGTTTGTCATGCAGGATATATAATAATGTAAAGGCAGTTTATTAGTAAAACCAAAATATATATCAACAACTAAGCTTGTATAAAAACGTAGAGGATTGGTCAAGGCTATGTAACATCTGTAATTCAATAAAGCACATGTAAACAATGCTAAATATATTATAAATAACGCTAATTGTTTCTGCAGAAAAGCACATTATGTATATAGATATTAAAACAATGATTATTTACCGGCTGGCAGGAACTGACTATGGTGAAGTCCAGTGTGCGTCCTACTTGTTCTTTCTGTGATCTGCTAGATTCTCTTTCTAATGACGCCACTATTTCGAAAGCCTGTGAAGCTGATACACTGTTCTTTATAAGGGTACAAAGATAACGCTGTCTAGATAACACGGCATCAATTAAATGTTCAGAATATATTTGTTGCCTAATTAAAGCAAAAGTAGAAGAACTAGCTTATTATTCTTTGCTGTTTATGTGCTTACTTAAAAGAAAAATCTGCTGAACCATATGCCTGCATTTTCTATGTGTTGTAATGTTACTTTTTTTTTGCGACCAGTGATGTCATTCACGATATAGGCCCTCATTACAACATTGGCGATAAATCCCGGGTACCGCCGTGCAGAAGACCGCCAACACACCGCTGCGGCGGCGAAATTCCTCTACAGCTATTATGACCCAAGATCGGAATCTGTCAAATCCAGTCACCCACACAAGTCCGCCACACCAAAGGTCAGTAATAAACTGGCGATAACAAAACATCCACCGTCACGCCAACAGGAATCCGCCCACACTATCACGACCCACGAATCCACGTGGCGGTCTTTCAACTGCAGTATTCCATTTGCGGTACACACCGCCGCGCTCAAAATACACACACATTTACAAAACACAACCACATTGGACAAATTGAAATACACACATCTGATACACACACCACTCCCACACACCCAATCCAATATAAAACACACACCCACATCACCCACAAACCCTTGCTACCAAAATTGAGAAAGAAGGTCAGAGAGAGACACCACCAGAAACAACACTAGCATCCACAGGCACACAACACCATCACTCACACACCATCCACGCACCTCAGACAACACACACAAACACATCCCCTCACACATCACAACCGACACCACCTCACACATCACCCACACCACATCATGGCACCTCAACGACACCCCAGGTTCTCTGAGGAGGAGCTCAGGGTCATGGTGGAGGAAATCGTCCGGGTAGAGCCACAGCTATTCAGATCACAGGTGCAGCACACCTTCATTGCTAGGAAGATGGAGCTATGTTGCAGAATCGTCGACAGGGTCAACGCAGTGGGACAGCATCCAAGATCACAGGATGACATCAGGAAGAGGTGGAATGACCTACGGGGGAAGGTGCGTTCCGTGGTCTCCAGACACCAGATTGCAGTACAGAGGACTGGCGGCGGACCCCTACCTCCTCCCCCACAACTAACAACATGGGAGGAGCAAGTCTTGGCTATACTGCATCCTGAGGGCCTCACAGGAGTAGCAGAAGGAATGGACTCTGGTAAGTCAACTCTTAACTATTACATCCCCCACCCTACCTGCATGCTATCACATACCCCCACCCTAACCCTCACCCCATCACTCCAACACCTCACAAATGTCTCACTATCACAACCCACCCATCCCAACAGCAAGCCCTGCATGCAACACCAAAGCATGGACACCCATCACCAAAGCATGTCCACAACAGGTACCCACACAGACCCCAAACCAATTATCACACAAGGTCCTAGACAAGAATGCAAGCACTGGAGTACAAGGTCACTCACCCATTGCACAAGATGGCACACACAGATGCAATAATCATGCCTTTACACCCCTGCAGGACCCCTACCCAACTTCACTGGACAGGAGGTTCCAGACATGTCCACTCCCCCCACAGAAGAGGCCCACAGTGGTGACAGAAGCTCTGTACAACTGGATCAAGATGACCAGCCCGGCCCATCTGGGACCTCAGGACAGTCGGTTTCCCTGACACTGGCACATGCCACCACAGAGCCTCCCCCCTCAGGAAACACTAGCACAGCACCCACCCAGCTGGCCCATCCCTCTGTCCCCAGGACACGTCAAGCAGCAGTGTGTTCACCACTACAGGGAACCCAGGCAAACCCACCACCCCAAGAAAATCGGGGACCTGGGGGCAGTGGCAGTGGGCACACTGTTCAGGGGACAGAGGCACAGGGAAACATGGGAACTGGGAGGACAGCCGTGTGACAGGGGGAGGACAGGCCCAGGGAACCCACTCTCCACGAGGCACTCTCCAACATCATGGGGGCGTACCATCATTCCCAGGAGACAATGGCAACGGTACTGGCCAACTTTCAGGAGACCCAGCGGCTGCAGGAGCAACACTATCTGGGGATCAGGGAGGAACTCAAGTCCATCAACACCATCCTGGTCACCATTGTAGGGGTGCTGAAGGACCTTGTCAACACCAGGAGGGACACTGTGGCACAACACAGGGCCCCTGACACTAGCCTGGATGATGAACAGCCCACCACCTCCCCCGGCGCTAGTGGACAGGAGGCACCACCACAGGACCACAACACCAGCACCCCACCCCCTGCAGATGGAGAACCACCCGCAAACGTTCCCTGAGATCCAGGAACAAGACAGAGAACAACGCCAAGACCCCCGCCAGGAAATGAGACCCCCCTGAATGTTATCCTTCTGTCCCACTTTGTCACCCTGTCCATCCTTAAACTGCCCTAGCTCCACTTCCTATGCCCCTTTGGACAATGCACCTGTGAAACAAATAGACTGGACTCTTCCATGGACATTCCTCCACCATCACCACTGCCCATTTTACAACCCCTCCACATATTTGCACAGAAATAAACACCCTTGAATCACAAAACAATCTGGAGTCAGTCTGTGCTTTCACAAATGTGTATTTGCAATAGCCATGGAATATAGCAATGTCAATTTTATTGTCAACATACCGATGTAACACAGTTCTAGTCCATGAGGTAATATAGCAGAGGTCACACAGTGGGTCCCACATCTGTTAAATGGAAAGGCAAAGTGACAAGTCAGGGTCCATACACTGGGTGAAAGTGACAGACTTATGATAGGTCAAACAATACTATGAGATGTGTGAGGCAGTGATATCTTCTTACCTGTGTCTCACTGGAAGTATTGCTGAGATATCCTCTTCTTCTGCCTCCTCTTCTTCAGTGTTCACAGGCTCCACAGCTGCCACAAGACCTCCATCTGGGCCATCCTCCTGCAGAAAAGGCCACTGTCATCGCAAAGCCAGGTTGTGCAGCATACAGCAGGACACAGTGATCTGGCGCACCTTCTTTGGTGAGTAGTAGAGAGAACCACCTGTCATATGGAGGCACCGGAACCTGGCCTTCAGGAGGCCAAAGGTCCGTTCGATCACCCTCCTAGTTCGCCCATGTGCCTCATTGTAGCGTTCCTCTGCCCTTGTCCTGGGATTTCTCACTGGGGTCAGTAGCCATGACAGGTTGGGGTACCCAGAGTCACCTGCAAAAATCAAGGGACATCTGTTAGACACACATTAACCCGTAGGGACAACCCCAGACCCAGACAACTATTCACAGGGTACAGGGTCCTTGTCCACACCTATTAGCCACACACGGTGCCTCTGGAGTTGCCCCATCACATAAGGGATGCTGCTATTCCTCAGAATGTAAGCGTCATGTACTGAGCCAGGAAACTTGGCATTCACATGGGAGATGTACTGGTCTGCCAAACACACCATCTGCACATTCATCGAATGGTAGCTCTTCCGGTTTCTGTACACCTGTTCATTCCTGCGGGGGGTACCAAGGCCACGTGTGTCCCATCAATGGCACCTATGATGTTGAGGATATGTCCCAGGGCATAGAAGTCACCTTTCACTGTAGGCAAATCCTCCACCTGAGGGAAAACGATGTAGCTGCACATGTGTTTCAGCAGGGCAAACAACACTCTGGACAACATGTTTGAGAACATCCCTGATGCAATGGCCACTGTAGTTTGAAAAGACCCACTTGTCAGGAAATGGAGTGCTGACAGGACCTGCACTAGAGGGGGTATCCCTGTGGGATGGCGGATTGCTGACATCAGGTCTGGCTCCAACTGGGCACACAGTTCATGGATTGTTGCACGATCAAGTCTGTAGGTGACTATTACGTGTCTCTCTTCCATTGTCGACAGGTCCACCAGCGGTCTGTACACCGGAGGATGCCGCTATCTCATCACCTGCCCCAGCGGACGTGCCCTATGGAGGAGAGCAGCGATCAAAGAGTCAGCCAACACTGAGGTATTACAAAATGTCATTTGCACACATTTGTTAATCTGCAATGTGCCTGTAACTGTGTGTATGCAAGGCCTAGATAGGTGTGACGCAGTTATTATTAATGCCATGTGGCCCCCTGAAATGGTGGCTGCCTGACCTGTAAGGTGGGACAAGGGGATATGAGGTAACTGCGCTGGCGTTCTACACCGTAGATGTAGGTGGTCGAAGACTGCGGCGCAATCCTGCATTGGTTAACATTGGACCCTATGGGTCCCAGGAGCCAATGACGATGTACGCCGGCGGTGACGGTACGCACTGCCGCGGACGTGACCGCCATTTTCTATCTGTACACTCACTTGATACCTGACCTTCAACAGGAGAGGACCTACACTGCAAGTGCTGCTGTGACCTCAGTCTGGAAGCGACAATGGCTCATGTGTCTGGGGAAAAGGCCCCTGCCTTCATTTTGGAGGAGTTGGAGAAGTTAGTGGATAGGGTCCTCCCCCAGTACACGCTACTCTACGGTCCTCCAGACAAACAGGTGAGTACACTGTGAGCATGCTGCATGGGCACTGCCTGTTTGGAGTGGTGTGGATGGAAGATACATAGGAGGGGGACTGAGCCCTGCATGAGTGGACGCTGTGTGTATGTGGTCAGGGCAAGGGTGGGAACATGGGCCAATGACTGTGACGGTCCAGACGGTTAAAGTTTTTCATTTTCCCTGTACTATTCCTGTAGGTCAGCACCCACCAGAAGAAGGATATTTGGCGTGCCATCGCCAAGGACGTCCAGACCCTGGGGGTCAACCACAGACAGAGCATCCACTGCCGGAAAAGAGGGGAGGACATTCGCCGCTAGAGCAAGAAGACGGCGGAGGCCCAGCTGGGGATGGCCTCCCAACGTGGGAGGGATGCCGGCCGCACCATGACCCCCCTGATGTTCCGGATCCTGGCGGTGGCGTATCCGGAGTTGGATGGGTGCTTGAGGGCATCACAGCAGCCACAAGGGGGTGAGTACAGTCACATCCATCTGACTCTGCACGCATTACGAGGTGTCTGGGTGGGGGAGGTGGGCAGTGGGTTACCCTAGGCCAGGGCGAGCTTTGTAGGCAAGGTCCCTTTGTGAGGCAGGCTATGTGGCACCTCAACCCCACCAGTGGTAAGAGCCATCCACACCTAGTCAGGCTCCTGTGACTTCCATGTGTGCAGCAATCGGGCATAGGCCTTGTACCCCATGGCCCTGTGAATAATCTAGGAACTATAAGTGCATGGCGTAGTGCAGAGGGCTGCTGTGTCTGTGGTGTCCACCAACGGTAGTGGTATTGCATGCACTGAACATCTCTTTCTTCTGTCTTCCCCTCCCCTTTTTGTGGTCTCCCTGTTCTTGTGTGCAATAGTATCATCAGGTGGAGGAGCAGTGGCACCGGAGCAGGGGGGAGCTGCATCCCACATGGTCCTGGAGGGCGAGACTACGGAGTCTGAAGCCACCAGTGGGACGGAGGGTGAGGGGAGCTCCACGGTGGGGACAGGAGGTGATAGCGACTCCTCCTCTGATGGGAGCTCCCTTGCGGTGGCGGGCCCCTCTGTGGCCCCCCGCATCAACAGGTACAGCCGACACCCCCCCTACCACCACCGCCCTCCCAGCAGCCCCTCAGCGTGTGTCCCGTGGCCGCTCACCCAGGAGGGTGGGCATCTCTTCGCCCCAGGCACCTCAGGCCCTGCCCCAGTCAGCCCTGCAGCCCTCAGTGAGGAGGCTATTGACCCCCTGAGATCCCTCACTGTTGGGGAATTTACCATTGTGAATGCCATCCAGGGTGTCGAGAGGCATTTGCATACCTGGAGGGCATTCATTCTGGCCAGGCAGCCCAACAGAGAGCATTTCAGGCTCTGGCCTCAGCACTGATGGCAGCCATTGTCACTGTGTTCAGTCTCCCCCCTCCAATTCCTCCACCCAGACCCAATCCCCTGTACCTCAGCCTATCCCAAGCACACCATCAGAACAGCATGCACACACCTCAATACACAAGGGTGGCTCAGGCAAACATAAGCGCCACACATCCCACAGGCACTCACACAAGCATCATACCCATGCAGGCATACCAATATCCACTGCGTCCACTGTGTCCCCCTCCTCCACGTCCTCCTCCTCCCTCCCAGTCTCGTCTCCACTCACACCTGCATGCACTACATCTTCAGCCACTACCATCAGCACCAGCATGCCCATCACCACACACCAGTCACATGCACTCACCACCCCCACTACCATTCACACATCCCCTGTGTCCTCTCCCAGTGAGTCTGTGAGCCCTCCTCCCAAAGTACACAAATGCAGGCACACACCCACCCAACAGCCATCCACCTCACAACAGCCTCCAGCCCATGCACCTTCACCCAAATTCAGCAAACGTACACCTCCTACAACCACTACCTCTTCCTCCACTCCTAAACCCCCTCCATCTACCCGTCCCAGTGTGTCTAAAAATCTTTTCCTGGCTAATATTGACCTCTTCCCTACACCTCCCCCCTGTCTGTTCCCTCGGGCCAGACTTTCCAGGTTCCAACCCAGCACCTCAGCCACCGCATCACCAGGCACAGTGGTGCCAGCAACTGTGGGCTATTGGAGTGCGCCAACCAACAGGGCTGCCAGTGTGCCACGGAGCGAGGGCAAGGACATTCCGCCACCTGCAAAAGTTAAAAAGTTGCCCACATCCCTGAGGGAGAAGCAGAAAACACCTGCCACCAAGGGCTCAGGGAAAACGAAAGGGGATAGTGGCAAGACAGCTGCGCCACCATCCAAGGTGGGGAAGGGCCAGAAAATAAAGGGCAGTTCAGGAGAGGGCATGGTGGAACCGACAATGGGACCAGTGTCACACCTTCTGTCCACGTCGACGCCAACCTGTACGGCGGAGAAGACCGCCACCAGCACCACTGTCATTGAGGCCGCCACCAGCACTGCAGTCACTGAGCCCGCCACCAGTACTGCTGCCACAGAGCCCACCACCAGCACTGCCTCCACAGAGCCCGCCACCAGCACCACAGTCACTGAGCCTGCCACCAGCACTGCCGCCACAGAGCCTGCCACCAGCACCGCAGTCACTGAGCCCGCCACCAGCACCGCCGCCACAGAGCCCGCCGCCAGCACCACCGCCACAGAGCCCGCCACCATCACCAATGCCACAGAGGTCACCACCAGCACTGCCGCAACTGACGCCACCACAAGCACCGCCAGCGGCCCCGCAACATCCTGAGCTAGTGGCACCACCACCGACATGGCTGCCATCCCCAGTGGTCAGTCATCCGAGGCTGGTGGTCAGTTCCAGGAGCCTGGACAGCTTCAATGATGCACCACTTTCAGTGGAGAAAGGCATCCACTACCTCAGTCCTTGGCAGGATGAAGCACTCTGGGCACAAAGCCCCCTCCAGAACCAGTGGAACATCACATCCACTACCTCAGTCCTTGGCAGGATGAAGCACTCTGGGCACAAAGCCCCCTCCAGAACCAGTGGAGAGATACATCCACTACCTCAGTCCTTGGCAGGATGAAGCACTCTGGGCACAAAGCCCCCTCCAGAACCAGTGGAGAAAGACATCCACTACCTCAGTCCTTGTCAGGATGAAGCACTCTGGGCACAAAGCCCCCTCCAGAACCAGTGGAGACTATTATCCACTTGAGAGACTGTGGCTTTGCACTTCCCAGGATACAGCAGTGGGCAAACCACCCACTAGAGAGACTTGAGAGACTGTGGCTTTGCACTCCCCAGGATAAAGCAGTGGGCAAACCACCCACTGGAGAGACTTGAGAGACTGTGGCTTTGCACTCCCCAGGTTACAGCAGTGGGCAAACCACCCACTGGAGAGACTTGAGAGACTGCTGAGAGACTGTGGCTTTGCACTCCCCAGGAGAAAGCAGTGGGCAAACCACACACTAGAGAGACTTGAGAGATTGTGGCTTTGCACTCCCCAGGATACAGCAGTGGGCAACCCACCCACTGGAGAGACGTGAGAGACTGTGGCTTTGCACTCCCCAGGATACAGCAGTGGGCAAACCACCCAATGGAGAGACTTGAGAGACTGTGGCTTTGCACTCCCCAGGATACAGCAGTGGGCATGGAGCCCCCTCGTGGAGCAGTGGCGTCGTGCATTCATCAGGCTGAGGTGCCCACCCTGCCCTCCCCCTGAGGTGCCTGTTTCATTTCAATCTGATGCCCCTGCAGTGTTCTCTCCGTTTGGAGTCTGGTATCATGTGTGGGCCTCGCCCATGCATTTTGGGCCCAGTGGTCCATGGACAATAATTGGCGCACTATCTGGACTTGTGTAGTTGGTGTACATAATTGTATGTACTGTATTTCGGGTTTTGACTACTGGATTTTTCATAATTACAATCGTTCGCCATGTATTTGTCTGTATGTTGTTGTGGGTGAGGGTGGGGGTGGGGGTGTTGCGTGTGTGTGTCACTCTCTTTTCCCTCCCCCCTCCCACCTCCCCTGTGTTGTAGGTGCAGTACTCACCGTGGTCGTCGCCGCCATCTTTGGTGCTCCTGATAGAGGAGCAGGAAGACCATCGCAGGGAGTATCTGGAGTTCTGGCTCCATGGCGTCCTGGTTCCTCGTGGGGTGTGGAGAGGTGAGTGTTTTCCCTTCCAAGTCCTGTTTCCGCCATGTTTTTGTTCACATTGGTTTTGCCCCGGAAAAGGTGGCGGATTGCCGGGTTGTGATAGGGTGGGCGGTACATTGTCTTCCGCCTGTCTGTTGGTGGTGACCACCGCAGTGTTTGTTTGTACTGCCGTGGCGGTCGGAGTCTTAAAGTGGCTGTCTATGTTGGCGGTTTCCGCTACGGTCGTGATTAAAAATTTTTTACTGCCGGACTGTTGGTGGTCTTACCGCCGCTTTAACACCAACCGCCAGGGTTGTAATGAGGGCCATAGTCAGTTAAAAAAATCCTCAGCCGTTTTCAGTTTTTTTACACTGTTTGAAAAAATAGGCAACTGCGGATTTCTGTGTTTGAAAATATGCTGCATTTTTTCTCTTTCGTTCACAGTCACACACAGAAACCATCAGTGGCCTATTTAGACTATTATAAAAAAGTCTGTTTAGAGGCATTGCTAATGACACCCAGACACACACACACAGACAAACACACACACTTAAATAGTCCCTGTTTCATTTTTTTTCTTTTCTCACACTTCTAGGCTTAATAAAGTCCCACCCGGGTTTCCATAATATAAGCTGTGACTAGTTTATAAATAATAATAATATCCACATGTCAGTGGTCATCAACAGCTTAAATTCAGGCAGATTTTACTGTGGGTTGAAATTAAACGACAGGTATAGTTTGAGCTTCAGGGGTTTGGATTTGATGGTCAACAGTAACATAACTTATGCATTGCACTATGGCTCGGGTTAGAGTACAGGGGTAATGTTACTGTTGATGGTCATCAGCTATGCCACTTGTGCATTTTTCTGTAGTTAGGGATTGTAGGGCCAGTAGACGTTTGGGAGTTCAGCGGACTCAAATGTTAGAAGTCACCAGTTATGTCACTTTCTTTACATTCCACGGTAGGATGGGGTTAAAGAGCAGGGATCATTTGGGTTTTAGGAGGCTTAGATGCTGGTGGTCACGGGTTACATCACTTCTTGTGCATTTTTTGGTGGGTTGTGAGTTTAGAAAAGGTCTTTTGAGTTTCAGGGGTCTTGAATATTGGTGATCAATAGTTCTGTCACTTTCTGCACATTGCTCAGTAGGATGGGTTTAAAGGGCAGGTGTATTTTGGGACGCTTATGCTGGTGGACTCCAGCTACATTGCTTCCTGAGCATGGCATAGTGGAGTAGTCTCTGGACACTTCTAGGATTAGCAGCCACATGTGACATCACTTCAAGCTCAGGGGGTCTAATATGATATATTATAAAAAAGAATAATATAATATCCTAAAATAAGTGACATAATTATGTCACTTTTGATTAGAATTTCATGTCTTGCATTATGGGTGATTCCACTTCTTGGTGAGGGTTCCTGTGATGACCTTACTTTGAGGGAAGTTGTGGGGGTAATGTCACTTCCAAGTCCCATTTCATTGGTGACAGAACTTCTGAGGCTGGGCTACTGGGATATGCCACCTGTCAAATTGTGCAAATCATGCCCACTTTTGAGTTTTACAGAAGATATCCTGGTTTTGTACAGGCATTTGCATCCTCTTTGAAAGGAGCCTCAAAACGATTAAGGCCAGATGCAGTGATAACTTCTGGAGGGTGTTTTAGGCTTTCCTGAAGTATGGGTGTCACCCTATTGTGGCAACTACACTCATACACAAGAGTATAGGGAGGCATGGCCAACTGCAGAGGAATACGGCTGCTTTCTAGAGCAGCTCCCTCCAACCACCGCTGTTATCCCCATTAATCCATGCATTTATCTGTCCTCTGTGACAAGCAGACCAACGTCCTATATGCGGCTTCTCATAGGGATATGAATGGAGGCTTCATTTTTGCCCTGATTCCATCTAGGGGTAAAGGTCTAGGCGGGGTCTAAGCAGTAGAGGAGGGGCCTGGCTGCACAAGTGGAGAATTAGTGGTTGAGAGTGAGTGGAGCAGTTGCACAGTGACCCGAGACTCCTGGCGCAACCGTCTAGTGGTGCCAGAGCTTGCGGTCATCCTTCGGGGCAGCTCTGAAGCTAGAAAAGAACGAGAAAACCACCTAAGGCACTGTCAGAGGAGAGGTGTGGCTGCGCTACTGCCCCCTTGCCCAGGCGGGTCCTGCTGGCAGCTGTAACAACATCATCAAGCGGGCTATCCTTGTACATCCTCTATATCTAAACTTGCAGCCCAGAAGTTGATGGACAACACATTGTGCAGGCCCCATGGGAGAGAAACTCAGAGACGAAGGCTGCCAAAACAAAGAGACTTACCTACAGTAACTAACTGTACTGAGGCCACTAATGAGGTAGGAGATTTTGAGGGGCTTGATGCATATCTCTGACTGGGGACACCTCTTTGGGCCCCACTGTGCAGTTCCCATGGACGTGTCCACTGGGCCTCTTATACTGTCATTCACCACTCCGGTGGTTGTGTGAGGGGGCGGATAGACCTTGTGTCCCTGCACTAGAGACTATCAGACAGGCGAGAGTCCCTGAGTGGCCTATAGAGCCCGCGGCTCACGCAATTGCTAACTGAATGCCCCTGAAAGAGGAACTTCCCTGAGCTGAGGAACTAACAAACTGGCATCCTGTGGGAAATCCCCAGGCAACAAAACAGTGAGCCTCCCACAGCAGCATCAAAGCAAATGGTAATTTTCCTGGGGAGGGGGTGGAAGGTAAATCAATGGGTAACTCGACAGGCCATAGGGTGCACACCCAGTGCCCCTAAGCAGGCAGCAGTGAATACATCCCTCCACCCCCTCACCCCCTTGAATACACAACTACAGGGCGGGTGACGGGGGGAGCCCACAGGGTAGCTCTTGAAAGATGATAGGAGGTAAAGGCACACCAAACAAAGCTTGACAAATATATGCTCCATAAAAAGGTACCCATAGTGAGTAGAAGCCTGGGGAGCAAACTCTAGCAGACTGGGTGACCCAGTTGGGTGAACCACTAATGTTTCAGGATATAATTGCAGCAATTTAAGGAGTACCCACCTCCTGGGATACCTAAATCGATTCAGTCACAACAGAAGTCAGGCTGTTGAGAGTAGACCTGCATAACATGGGAGCTCGCGTAAAGGAAGTGGAGGACTCCACAGATGCCCTCAAAGCCAACAGAATGGCTTGGAAAGCACAGGTGAGTGAACTGCACTCTAGCACAAAAACACTAGAGGCTTGTCTGGAGGACTGTGAAGGATGATCTCTGCAAAATAACATTCGTATAATCAGAGTGCCAGAGTGGGCAGAGGAGAAGGTCATCGATCTGTTTGTGGATGACCTGATCCTGATAATGTAGCAGCCTTGCAGCCTGTCCAACTACTTTTCAGTGGAACAAGCCCATTCGAGTCCCTGGTGCCCAGCCAAAACTGGGAATACCATCCAGACCCATCATAGCCAGAATATTCAACTATTGTGATGGTGATGCCATACCATGACAGCCCACAGCACCCTGCCACTTACCTTTGAGAATGCCGTAATTTCCTTCTACCCGGATTTTACCCTTAAAGTCCACAGGATGCGTCGTAGGTTCCAAACAGTTAAAAGGGCCCTGAGAGATCACGCACTCGATAATCTTTCCTGCGAAACTGCATGTTGAGGCAGAAGGCAATACTTGGTAATTTTTAACTCCTGAAGAAACATGGGATTGGCTGGAGGGCTGGAGGATAGCTGGTGGATCCAAACCCTGAGCGCACTCCGGGAGGCAGCAACGAGAATCAGACATGCAGGAACCACAGAACAGAAATGGTAGTGAAGAGGAGTGAGGAGGATCCCGATAGCAACTGCCATCATGAATGCATGTATTCAGATTATGAACGGCAATGCATACTTCTCTCCCTATAGCTGTGTCTGGTTTTACCTCATGAGACATCTTACAGAGCCTGTAATCCAAGCAAATGATGAATATGTGATGGCTGCCAACACGAGAGACTGCTTGACTCTGCAGTCACCTATATACCATTGGTAAACTCTTTTCATGTCATCTGGGGAGGGTTGATGGAAGGCACTTTGGTTTTTGACCCCACCACCTATTGTTAATTATGTTGTGTTGAGGCAACAGGTGCTCTGCAGAGTTGGGGTTGGCATTTTTAGGTCCTTTATGCAGGGTGGCAGGAGGGGGGACTTGTTGTTTTTTTAAAATTCTTTTCATTATAGCTTTCTTGAAACAGTGTAAGGTTAGCAGTATCATGACGCAAACACAATCTGGATTTCAACATCCGAGGCTCCATCTTGTACAAACACTGACCATCTTCCCTCTACACCCATGGCAACCACACTAACTGTTCCAAATGTTAAGGTACTCTCTTGGAACATCAAAGGACTGTGGGACTCAATAAAAAGAGGGGTGCTACTACATTTCCTTAAGAGACACTCTCCATGCGTGGTTCTCCTACAGGAGACACATCTCCAAGGAAATACCTTTTGAACAGTGGACAGATGGAGATATAAGATGATGGCCCACGCAGGCTACACCTCCGGCTCAAGGGGGACTGTGTATCCTCCTGCGTAGATCCCTGATGCTCACTGTACAACACATCTGGTCAGATACACACAGGAGATATGCAACACTTTCTGAGTGCTGGGAGGGACAGGCGCTCAACTTCATATTGGTTTATGTCCCTCAGAGACTCCATGAGACAGTACTCCCGGAGCTCAGTGCTCTGCTCCTCCAACTCCCTGATGGTGGGTTAATAATGGGTGGAGATTTTAGCATTGCCCTCTGAAACTCCCAGGCCCATGTGCCTCCCAGGCAAGATAGTCCCTCCCACAGTCGTCTGGTAGATTTTGTGAAAGCTCTGGGTCTCGTTGACATATAGCTCTCTCACAACGGTACGACACATACCACTCAGGTGTGCATGGCAGCCTCTCCTTCATAGATTATATTCTTACCTTATCTCATCAACTCCCACATTTCAGAGCAGTGGTCCACCAGGCCAGGGGTATTTCTTACTGCTCCCTGGTTTGGGCGTCCTATGGTCTGCTTGATCGCCATGGTCAATGGCGAATTGTGCTCAGCCCCTGCTACCTAAAGATACCCAGTATCCATGAGGGCCTCATAGAGGCCACAGAAAGATACTTTGAGGAGAATGAGGGATTATGGAATCAGTGAAAACCCTGTGGGAGGCGTACAAGGCACTCATAAAGGACCAAGGCCTCTCACTAATAAAAGAGCACACAAAGGAAAAGAGATAGGCCCATATTTAAGAAAAATTAAGCACATGTGCGTCATTTTTTTTTTTTTTATGCGACCTGGCATCATTCCTTAGCGCCATCCACGCGCCATATGATGTACGATGGCACTAAGGAATGGTTAGCGTAAAAAAAAATGACATTAACCATTGTGACATGCCAGAAGAAACAATTATGCGAATGCTGAAAAAGTGGCGCTAGACCATTTTGTGGCACGTAAATATGTTGCAATAGGGTTAGCGCCATTTTTTTATCACATTAACATAAAAACAAAATGCACCAGCAGGATTCATTGCAATTTTAAGAGAAGATGGAGTTTTCAGGCCAGGAGTCACCCCATGGAGACCCCAGGCAGGAGGGTCCAGAAAAGTCCCAGGAGAAGCGAAAGCACAAGTGTCACCTTAGCAAAAGAGGAGCATGACATCCTGGTCAGAGAGGGGACGGAGCACCAACACCAGTTATTCGTGACCTCTGGTTGCCAGTTTGTAGAAGAGAGGCTGTGCCATTACAACACCCATTGCACATTGTCAAAGCCCCTGTGTCAACACAACGTAGACATCAGAGACTAGGACGGAAATCAATACCACCCAGGGGTGGTGTGAGGGTGGTGTTTCCTGCCAAAATGCTTCCCTTCCTCCTTGTCGTATTGCCTTTACTCATGTGTGCTGCATCTTGCGCACACATGGAAATGCCATCTTAGCAAAAATAGCTTGTACATGTGCAGGAAGGGACGCCTCCCTGCACATGAACAAATCACCCCCTCAAGGCAAGCACCCATTCATCATGCTGCAACAATGCCTGTGTTGGTGCAAGGAGAACAAATCTGTGCAGGAGCAGGGGGAATTTCAGGGCTGTACAGTATTCAAGTATACATGGCACATCCCTGTGTATCTAAACTGGTGCAGTGTAGTGCAACACATATTGCAGCTGCCCTGAATCGTGACAAATGAGAAAGATCTGCCCTAAAGCTTGTATTCTGTAGAACACAACCCATGCAGGGTGAACCCACGACAACTCAGAGAAAACCATATGTGCCATATGGGAATGGCCACAAAATAAAACATGTACAACACATGGAGCATGCCTGAGAACATCATGTGTGCAGCTGTACAAGAGAGAGGCCTAGATCAAACTGAAAATGATGATGTTTGCTGCTGTGCCAAACTAGGCAGAATCACACACCGTCATTTTCAAAACACAGGGATGGGCCACATTCATAAGAATACTGCGCAATCATGTGTACCTCCCTGCACAAGTGGCAAATTAGCTCTTGTGTGCTAACGCAGTCATCCTTGCACCATAGTGCAAGGAGGACTGCTTTGAGGGGGAGATTGGTTTTGTGTAGGAAGGAACACCTTCCTGCACAAGAAACTTAAAGGAAGATTTGCTCTTACTATGTGTGCTGCAGAATGAAGCACACAGAGAAAAAGCAAAAAAATATGGTAGAAATATAAGCATTACTCCTAGTTTTGCCATGCAAACCCCACCCCTGAGGTGGCGTTAGATTTTGGTGCAGCTTACAGTTCACAAAAAGTCATAAATCTGAGGCAGGGTCCAAACGCAATTGGTGTTGCTGTGGCACACCTACAGCAACAGCCATTGCACACATTTTTCACTCAAAGAGCTGCGTGTGAAGGGGCCATATGTACAAGGTGGCGTTAAGGCACAAAAAGTGTCTCTATGCCACCTTGTAATACGGCGCAGGAGATTGTGCCACCGAAGCCTCTCCAAAAGTGACACTCAGGTGGCGCTCAGGGCACCTACATATGCCACAAAATACCTTGTGAGCTTGACCCACGTGTGATGCACAATGCTACACATAAGTACAACTACAAACTTGGGCCAGAAGCATTTCACTGAGCCTCCAGTGGCAAATAAATGATGTGCCATGTCAACAGCCAAAACAATCTAAGATTGACTTTACACTATCTCATTGCAGAGGATGATGCGTTACCTCCTGCTGAGCTGCCTTTCCTGGATTTTACAGATGACATGGATAACCAGCCGTCAACCATCAATGAACAGACTCTCCAGGATGTCCTAGGATTCCTCCAGACACCAGCTCCAGTCACAGGGAGGACACACAGCATTGTGGGGTCTCCACATGAACCACCCAGCTCCCAACATACGCCACCAGCCAGTACTCACCAAGCCCTCCACTCCAAGGACCTAGAGATCACCTTTCAGAGGACAGTGGTAGGAGTCCAGTGGGATCTGGCCAAGCAGGTGCGGTGGGGTAAGAGACCATGGCAGGCAGCCTAGAGAGAGTGCGGACGTGCCTCAGTTCAAATAAGGACAAGTTAGCTGCCATCAGAGGCACCCACTCCCTGCTATGTGGACTCCAGCAGTCTCTGGCTGGCATAGCTGCTGTCATAAGGCAGAGGCTATAATAATTACCCTCCCAAACTGGCAGTAGCATAACAGACAACAGGCTGGGGGCTATGCAGAATACCCTGGAGTCCATACAGCAGGAAGTGGCCTCCCTCAGGGAAAACATGGCTGCCTACCACCGTGATGGTGCTGCGGTGTTGAAAACAAATCAGCAGTTCCTTCTTGCTGCAGTGATGCCTTATGTGTTCCCACAAATGGCAGCTCCTGGGGCCTTTGACCCCACCTCTCTATCCCCTGAAGTGTGTGTGATCTCCTCTACCTCTACACCAGCACCAGCCAATGCACAGGAGGCACCACACACATCAGAGGAGGAAGATGTGGAAGGAATAGCATTCACAAGGAAAAGCACCCAGTAGCACCAGTCTGTACTAATGTCTCCTTAGTTCTGGGCTTAAGATCATGCCAGTGTTGTGACAGTAGGAAATGTGCCCTCTTCACCCAACCACTGTTGACTTGTCTGCTATGTACTATCATTGTCTCTTTCTTCCCAATTGGCAATTTTCTAACTCCTCACTAATGCACACTACTCGTAAGCATGTCTCATGACATGTCCCTCAACCCTGGACTCTGATTGTGCTACATATGGCTAACGTTCACTCATGGGGGCTATGAACTGGGCATTGTATAGAATTCACAAATACACTTACACCTGTAAATAAAGCACCTTGTACACATGCATTTCTATGTTCACACTGGCATTTCACCCCACCAATGAAGTTCCAGACTTACCTGTCCAAGATAAAGTATACATAAACATTGTGAATGGCTGAAACAGCGGATGGTAAATCTATGGACTAATTGATGTTATTTAGCAGCTAATCTGACAGCTCCTTGGTCATAGGGGATTCACATGGTAATCCTTTGAAATCAATATAGTAAGCATACCCTAGGCCATTCCTCCAAGTTGGCCAGTGCACTCATAGGAACCTCCAGACACTCTAAGAGAAACAGGATTTATTGTACAATTTCTAACAGCCCTATGACTTAACCTAACCTAAAATTTACCCTATGCTAAACTAACCTATACTAACTTAACCTAACTAAAAACTACACCCATCTAACCTATTCTAAACCTATCTTACACATGCAACACCACACTCTAAACATTACCCCCCCACGCCACTTTAGAGACAAGATATAAGTAGGACAACATAAACTATGACTACACATGTACTAGCCTAACCTACGGCCTGAACAAATATATATTTTCTTAGTTTTTTAATGTTATTTTTTTTAATACACAAATACCCCAACATGACCCCCTCATCCAATCCCCCACCAATAAATTTTTTTAGAAAAACCCACCCCCACTATATTTAAACTAACCTATGCCTACCCTTCACTAACCTAATATTACCCATCTAAAACCCAATCTAAAACTATGTGCAACTGTAAAAGGGAGGGGAAGGAACGGGGAGGCATTTGAACAAGATAATTTCATTTTATCATTTTCTTCAGTTTTTTCTTTATGTACCACAACATCCTCCTAATGTCAGCACTCTCATCCTCCAATTTGCCCACTCTGGCAAATATCTTGGCCATGTCCAGTTTCATATCTAGTTCAAATTGGCTGCTTACTACTGCAGCAGGTGGCTGAACAGGTGCCTGGGCTCCTGACAGGTGCGGCTGACGTGGAGGGGCTTGGACCTGCAGAGGCTCTCTGCACCCCTGATGGCTTCCCAACAATGTCCTTTTTTCACTGCGGCTACTGTGGAGGTCCCCATTCGGCAAATGCCCGCCATTTACCCAGTCGCCTTTTCCTTGTGGAACCTCCTTCCCATTCTGTGATATCCAGCTTCCACCTCCATAATGTGCCAGTAGCGTTTTGCCCTTTTGTGGAATGTATTCTTTTGGTCTGGTGTCATACTGGCAGCTGAAAAATTAGGAGAATCAAGCATCAATTTCAGCATTGAGTAGAGGTTGTACAGACATATTATGTACACTGCAACTGCATCCCACAGTCCACCACACATTCCTCAACAATGACTTACTCCTCATCTATGACTATTTCCTACCAGCCACTTATGATAGCATGTACATGTCACTGGGATGACAGCTATCCATTGCTGACCATCAGGGCCCAGAGGTGAGTGGACTAAATTGCCCATGATCAACATTTGTGTCATCAAACTTGTGAGGATCACGTGCCCCAACAAGTCTGGATTTCCTGTGTCCTTGTCCCTATAGGGGGTTGTGCATGCAATCCACCACCTCAACACCCCTGGTGAAACATCAAGACTTGCCCACCCATCATGGATGCAAGGTGGAGGCCATATATTAGGGGGTCTGGAAACTTCCCACCAGCTATTCTAAGATTTGGTAAATCATCAGTCATGTGTCCTGGAGTAAGACCCGGGCTGAGCATACATTACAAGGGGCACACCATTGCCCATGATGTGCCCACATGTACAACTAATGCAATGTCCCCAGAAGGTTTGGACAAAGCCTGACCTACACATCAAAGTTGTCTACACATTACAGAACTAAAGATCCCTACCCTGTGCTATGCTGTGCTACATGTGTAAAATGGCACACACATGATGGCTGTATGGGTGCCCTTAGGCCCATAGTGAGTTTGGCACTGCACTGGGTGCTGCAACAGTATTATGCTATATTGAACATAATGTGCACATGCATGTTAGACATCATCAAAGTAACAGGTACAAGCTCAGCATTCACATCATATGCATATGTGATGTGACCTACATCACTCACAAATATCATGCTGGAAGGACCATGTTGTGAAAACTGCTGAGATCTGGCTTGGTAAAAATCATAGACTAAACATTTCCCAAAACCCTCTGGAGCTGAGTTGTCTCCTAATTGTGTACACTATTGTCCAGCACAATATGGGTCCTTGCAGTACTACAGCCTTAGTATATATATGAAGGGTAGTGAGACACCTGTGGTACATGTGTCTCCTACATAAGCCCCCTGGAGACCTCTAAAGATATAACCTACATCTGTACTATCTTGTGAGTAAGTGTAAGACATTTGTGGCACACAGTGCTGTCGATAGTGCTGTGACAAAGTAGTTGTCAACAGGCATGCTTTGCACATAAACAGCTGCTCTAACACCTATCATGATAGTCATCAATGAATATGGGTCCAGCCATTTCAATTCTTAATACACACAATTCCATGCCAGCACACGTTGCCCCTTGTGCTACAAGCAAACCATTCTCATTGCACAACATTCCAACAGACATGATGTCACCATCCATACTCCAATGATATCATATCATTGGTCAGGCAAAACCATTATTCATAGCATTCCATGTATCAGACTGACTCACACCAAACCCTGGATTGGCACACATGACACACAAGATGACACTTACTGGCTGCATCGGGGTCTTCAAATCGGGCCACCTCACCAATGGTGTAGGGCGGCAGCCCACCTGCAAGACATGAATGGAAAAAAATTCTTAGTGAAATTTGAACATATCAGTTAATGGATGACATTGTTCATTATCAACTTGTTAGGCTGAGTGAGCAAGTCATCCTAGTGGTAGATGAGAGCAACATCTATGATCAGTCAGTCACGCATAGTCTTAGATAATCTAGACCCACGCACCTACAAACCATCACTTTCCCAGACACTCCTGTGGTGCTTTTCACTGCACATTTATACACGGCATGGTTATGCAGGTGCTTGTTAACTCTACACCTCCATGACCATATGGGACTGCATGACACTGTATACTGCATCTGAGAGGCATGCAATGGTTGTTACAGTGGCTATCCCATTGTGACACCCGTAGCATTTAAGCCTGCCCCAAATGTTGTAGACATCTACCTCATTGTCAACGCAAATTGACAAACAACTGTCCAGGGGTTGTGTGGGTATTCCAAAGTGTTGAGGAATGCCGTGATACATCTTTTTGTGTAGTAATTAATATGTATGTGCCATCACAAGGCACACACACGAGCAATAATGCAATGGGAGTTTACTCATGTTAAAATTGTTGTACCTACCTGCACATTGACTGATTGAAATTATGGATGTATTTCCAATAGTGTGTGGCCAGCCATTATTGGCATGGTATGCCATTATTTGTCCAGGGAGGGATAAGAACAAAGGCATTTGCATCAACACAGACACACTTGCTCTGTGGTCCAAGGATGCATTTGTTGGTGCAGGTTACTGAGTAATGTGCCTGTAATGGAGCAGATGCAGGGCAGCCCCATGCTGTCAGTAAGAAGCGGCAGGCCTGTGGAACTAAATCAGTACATGTGTGTGGTAATAGGTATAGTTTAGGGTGTATGTGATACACAATGTAAAGGAAGAGGAAAAAGCTAATAGTCTGGACCCAGTGCATAGTCCAGCTCCCTTACATGGCATTGGCAAATGACACAAAGGGGCAGAGTGAACGACAGTGGTGCAGCACCAAGTGCATCACTCCAGTACTTGTGGCCCTCAGAGCACCCCTTACCCCCGCCATGTGTGCGACTAATGAGAATTAAGGAACAGCATGATGCAGGTAGGGTCCAACTGCATCTATTTATTTAAGTGTAGGAAAATGATGTACTCAGCAGAGTTGCAACACAACAGATCATCACGACTTCTGCTGAGTACGTGGGGGTCCATCACATACATGTATATGCCTCCATATAACACCTGCTCTCAGCAGCTATTCAAAGTGCATGAAATATGGAATTTAGGTATTTCTCATTTTTCACAGAGGCTTTTACATTTGCCCCCCCAAACAGGTTTTGGGTCCCCCTCCCATACATGATGCATGGCGCAGGCCTCATGTTGTGCTGCTCAAAACCAAGTTGCCCTAAGCATGCATCAAAACACTTTGTACTGATTGTGCAGGGAAGATAGTACATCTGCCCGGCCTCTGCGTCATTATTGTACACTGGAATGGCAGCCCTAAGGTGGTTCTGGGGCTCTTCATACAGGCAGCATACAACATGTCCAGATCCATAACCATGACATGCTGTACTCAACCATATCAGCACCTGTCGTGCACATGCAAATAATGGACTTTGGATGGAAATAGGATACTTGCCAACTGCTCCACCAATGCTGATGCCCAAGTGATCCAGTAGATCTTGCTCCCTTGTTATGAGGTAAGCTCAGCTGTGCTTCAATTGGTGGTCATCTTCCAGTGGCAAACACTCTTGTCAGGTGGTGGAGCACCTTGCCCCACCACAGCTTTCTGGCCTCTGTGGGGTAGCCTTGTATGACATGGCCACCCAGTCCTAGCATCATTGGGAGATAATGCTGTACCAGCCATATGAAGCCCCCCAACTCATCGGCTGACATCCTGGCCATCTTCCCTTTCCCTGACATAATGGACTGCAAATGCAGTGGCCCCCAAAAAATAAAATAAATTCCCTAAGACTACCCCACCTACCCCAAATACCCAAACAACTATACTACCCCAGACAAACACCCCACAATACAGTGAGAGATAGAGAGCACTTACTAGACAAATGACAGATTTAATGACAATTAAAACACAACAGCTCTAGGACACTGCACAAAAAACACTTCAAACTCTCCAAACCTCCAACAGCACCAGCTTCACACAGCCTCACACAGTCACAGACAATAAGACTGTGAAGTGAAAGTGGACTCACTGTACCATGTATGCAGGCAGGATGTCCTGTTTCAGCACTTCCTGGGCCTGTACGTCACGTTTCCAGCCATGCATTGTTTTTTTTGCCAAATGATGGTCATGCATCAATTTTTTACCATTGTGCGTGGAAAGGCCTGTGGACGTGCGATAGATGTTTAGGGTCTAGGCGTCTTTTACCTTAGGAGAATAGTATGGTATATGCGTATGCGTGTCAGCCGCTAAGGGTACAGGCATCTTTTACCTTTGGAGAAAAGTATGAGGTTTAGGCGTTTGCATCTATATCTTTGATACATGACTGTCATGCGTCAATTTTTCACCATGGTGCATGAAAAGGCCTATAAACGTGTGATAGACGCTCAGGGGCCAGGCATCATTTTACTGATGTTGCAGAGAGTAGATTTCAGCCATTTGCGTCTTTTTTTTACGCATGGCGGGAATTCGTAGAATTTTGCAATGTAGGCCTTGAGTGCACCCAGATTCACTTACCATGTCACATGGACTATGCAACAATGTTGTAATTATGGTATGGTTACATGTGTGTAACTATCCAGTCATGTCTTTACAGTGACGTATGTTGAACCTATAGGTTTGTTTATGAGTCTGCTGCATGCATTTACTCATACCTTGTGCATATGTGCATGTGTAGCTATACTGTGTCCACATACATGTTGCCACATGAGAGTACATATGTGTTTTAATACTAATTTGTGGGAGTACTACATTGTTATGTCTGATATACAAATGTACACATACCAACAACACAAAATATATGATGGCCTATGTCCAACACATGGTAAGGCATGTGACAACCTTGGCAATTTGTACTCAGAGTATGCAATGGACAAGGACTGGATTGACATCACGCTACCCTGCCAATTTGCGTGTGCATGTGTGTCTGCTCTGTGGTGTGTTGTTGGTTATTACTTCATGATGCTCTGCTACACATGTGACATATAGTTCCCCATGCATCTTAGTTGCAAGAGATGGTATGTACACATGTCACTGAAGGTTGATATATGCTGTGTGTGTGTAAAGAAATGTGTAGTGTAATTTCAGTAACATATAACCACAGTGGTGTGTTCATGAGACGTAAAACCTAAAATTCCTATCTTCCTGCATGGACACAAGTAGGACTTTGACAAACGCATGTGTAGTCATATCAGTGCCACCAATGTTTCCATATGTCGGAACACATGTGAAGGTCATTTCTTTTAGTCACTGATCTTATGATACCTATGCCCTTACTTTTGTGCTAAGTTGCCTTTTGTTCAGAATCCTATACAGATCACCATGCCTGAGCCATTACAGTGGTACATGTGTGCAGAGATATGTAGTATATGGGTGCATGCCTTCAACTAGGCACTCACATTTGTCCACATTATGTTTGTTGCGACTGTCATATACAATGGCATACCACTGTGTAGCAGTGTTGCAGTCTGGCATAGATAGTAACCTACTCGTCATCACTACTGTGGGAGTTTTTATGGCAAACACAAACCCATAGTTGCATGTGAAGGGGCAGGTTTAATGAGCTCCAGTTTACTCAGCCCACTGTGCACATGTATCAGGCCCCTGACAATGTCATATGCTTATGTGGCCAGAGCAGTTGTGTGTGGGTGTTTTGAGCCGAGTCATGATTGCTACTCAGCAGAACAATGCACACTCTCCTGCAGATAGACACATGCACAGTTGTGATCAAACAGACTGGGATATCACATTTTCCTCTACGGTACTTGATGTCAGCCTTCCCTTCTCATGTACAGAGGACTGGGCACTCTTGCATGTGTAGGATGTCTCATCATTTGATGTCCTTTGTAATTTCCATGGGCAGCTTCGTAATGGGTTGTATGTCTGTTGTGACTTCTATTTTGGGAACGTGCCAGGGTACAGATGGTGTTGTTTGTCACTGCCTCCTGTCATGTTGGCATGCGATGGGCATCTACCAGGTTATGGTAGTGGCAAACATGACTGGGTTATGTACTCACCTGGCCACCCTCTCTGTACATATATTGAATGTTGATATGTAGACATTGAAGTGTTGCACAGTCAGTATTGGTATATGTGTGTTCCTTCTCCATGTTTTCCCGCATTACTGGTAAGGTATGTATTGTCTCTTACATTGTCTCCCATTCTTTAGGCTGCTTGCACTTTGGACACATCTTCTACTGCAACATTGTCTGGTCATACATGGGTGGGATGCAACCTGTGACATGTGTACATTGTAGATGCACACATCTTCTACTACTGGCTACATGATAGTTTCCGTCACATTGCCGGTATTTGTGAGATGTAATAAGTGCCATGCACACATTACATTATACCTGCCACAGCACTTCTGTTGTCTCCAAGTGACCTCCCATGCTGTATATGCAAGTATCTGTGGGTATCTTTCAGCTGTCCATCAACATCCTCTGTTAAACATGGGTATGCATTTCTTCCAGCATGCCACAACCTAGGTAACTCTTACCATGACTGAGTTTTTTTGAGGTATGAAATCATCTCAGTGCTGTTTTTTTTCATTACCCAAATGCAACATATATGGCTACTTCTACTCCTGTGCATTTTATTTTTTAATGGGTCTTTGACATCTTTTAAAATTGCTGGACACAATTGCACATCCCACACATGATTGACCTGTAGGAGCCCAAAACATGTATTTGTTACTGCTGCTACCTTGCACTTGTTCTGGCATGTGAGTGACAATGAGTGGTGTTTATTACTATGTGATGTTGGTATGCAACATACTAGCTAATCATGCTGATACGTGTAATGCATTTGTTGGTACTAGAAAACCCTTTGCTACCTAGGACATACAACCGTACATTAGTCTTCACATGTTTATCTGAATTTGCTGTAGGCATGTGTAAAGACAGCAGATTTGTGTGAAGAGTGTACATCTTATGTACATGAGGAGTGTAACACACTCTGCCTACATTCCACTCAGACAATTATTTGGTGGTGAATTGTCTCATTTAATTCTTAGATCCTGACAATGGGTCATGTGTTTGGATAGTGATTCGGCACCCATAGTGGCTTAATTTGTCTGGCAACCTATAGCGCACTCCACAGCCAACGTGTGTGTGCCATAAGTGAGGTACAGTCGACCATGTGTCAGGGTTGTTCCCAATAGCAGTGCCAGGACATAATCCCATAGAGACACTGTGCAGGCTCTGCCTGTGACACTGGTTACAATCCCAGTACAATTACTGAATGTTCATAGTTACCAATGATGCCCCCCCTTGTCACACAAGCACCGTACAGGCAAAGCAGCAATCACCCTGAGATGTGACAGTGTTCAGTTCCGATATTACTTAAACACCATTTGATCACAGCCCCTACCTTATGTGTGCCCCTCTTGCATACATCCTGGTAGGCGTAGTGCTGATGTGAGAATGGGCTAGGAATTAGCACCTTGCCTACTTGACGGCACAATATATGTAGTGGTGCATGGATCTAGGCCTTCAGGAATCACATGCCCATGAATTGTGTGTCACTGATATATGAAATGGAGGCAGTAGACCCTCTTACATCACAAGCGATGTTGCTATCATACTTGTAACTATTGTGTTTCTTACCTGCTCCCTGAGGCTTGAGTTACATTCCAATGACATAAGTAGTGGAGAACACGTAGACCAAGGAGGTTCAGGTGCAAAGTATTTTATTTGTGCTATTTACAATGTGATGTTGATAGTCCAGTCGCTATGTATAAAAGTTCTCTACTATGTGCAGTCTCCTGTGAACTCCAGCAGCAGTGTTCTGTTATTCCCCCTCCAAATTAACTGCTCCATCATCATCCTCCTCCTCGTATAGAATGTCAACCTGTGCATCCCAGGGAACATTTGTTCTTACACATATGTTATGGAGGATTGCACATGCTAGTATGATTTTACCTACCAGTGGTGGAGCATACAATAGGCTTCCTCCTGTCAGGGCCAGGCACCTGAACCTTAACTTCAGAAGCCCAAATGTCCTCTCCACCACATTGCGTGTTCTTCTGTGCCCTTTGTTGTATGCACGCTCTTCCACCAGTGTGGGATTGGCAAATGGAGTCATTACCCATGGCTGTATGCTGTAACCTTGATCAGCTGCAAAAGGAATGAGAGAAGATGTGTTGGTATATACCATGGCAGTTGGTAGTTGTAGGTGGAGTGGTGACTCTGACTTGCTTGTGGTATAGTGTATGTTCCTGTTCTTGTGAAATGGTTTTATAGGTCTGTGTTGATGGACATGACAATCTTGGGTAGTGACTCAGGGACCTGGGAATTTTCCTATTGATTCCAAACTGATAGTTATACTATTGCAAAAATGTGCTGTGTAGTCCATATTTGAGGCAGTGTCCTATTGTTGGGTAGAACTTACCACCTCCTTGCATCACAATGGTGTCAGATGTAGAGCCACCATGGTAGCCCAACAAAGCCAAACTGTGCCGTCCATGTTACCATGTGGCACTATGCATGCAGTAAGGTCACGTATGTCCTCTAGACTCCTGCCGCGTCCTACTATGGCATTGATGATCTTTACAGTTTTGCGCAAACTCTGCACCATGGTGGACCATTTCTGGTATACAGAACAGACATGGTGGTGTTAGGGAGCGGTAAGGGGTGCATGTGAGGTGGCACTGGAGTAGGTTCTGCCCTATTTCTCATAATTCTGCCCCATGGTCTTTCATGGCAAGTCAATTTGTATTCATATGTGTGCAACACAATGCAGCAGATAGGTGCTTGTGCACACTACAGGTATGTCAGGTATGTGTAGATGATATATAGTAGGTAATGGCACCACTTGGGTGACATTTGATATAGGTGCTACACGATCCTTGCACATCATGATTCACGTGGGCCTGTGCCTATGTGTGATTTTCTTTAAATGGCCATGGCTTATGCAATTGAGATAGCTGAGCTATTTTTTATTTGGTGTAATGTGTGTGGGATCTGGATTTAGTTGTCAACCAGTGAACACTTGTAGTAGTTTGTGCGCAGCTTCTGTATGCAAAGGGGACATTGCTCCACCTATCCACACGTGGTGTGCCAGTCAGGTTGTGGCTGTGATATGTACATGTGGGTGTATGTGTTTGTGATGTGCAATGATTGCAGAATAGTGTGACATGTTGCATATGTGTTGTTACCTGTACATCTGTGTTCCCCTGCCCATTTGTATTTAGTGTGGTGTATGTCTTGTTTGTCGTATATGGTTGGTGTGTTGTGTGTGTAATGATTGGTATGGTGACTTACCTACGAGTAGGCCATTGCCACATTGCCCATTCTGGAACCACTCGTTGATAGTGGAATGGCAGAAAACGTAGGTATCATGGACAGTCCCGGGATATTTTGCTAGGATGTTAGTGAAGAGCCCACTGTGGTCCACAATGGCTTGCACATTGATTGAATGGGTGTGCTTGCGGTTCCTATATAGATGTTCTGTTGCTGCAGGTGGCACCAGTTGCACATGGGTGCAGTCCATTGCACCCAGCACTTGCGGGAACCCAGCAATTTAATAGGAACCTTGCTTGGTCTCCTGCTGTAGATGCTGGGTGTTTGGGAAGCAGATGTGGTTGGGTGTGAGGAGTATGATAGCATCCAGGACCTTAGGTAGGAGGACTGAGAAGGATGGCTGGGGCATACCTGCCACTTGTGCGCCTGTTATGTGAAAAGACCCAGACACCAGCATATGTAGGACAGCAAGGAGTTTTGTCATGGGTGGAATAGTTGTGGGAGTTTGCACCCTTGCTGTGATGTGTGGTGCAATGTGGTGCAGCACGCTTACAATGGACTCCCGGTTCAGTCGGTACATCCTGATGACCTCTTGTTCCCTGAGGCCAATGATGGTTGTCCACTGACAAGATCCTCTCCCGCCTTCTGCGCTGCCTTTGTGGCTGCTGTGGTGGTGTTTGTGGTTTCTCCGGTGGTGGTGGAGGGACCCGCTGTCTTCGCTGACGTCTGCAGCGTGTGCCATGCTGGAGCAGTACCACTCCCACATTATCCTGGAGGTTGCCAATGCTCCTTCTATGTGTTTTCCTTGAATGGTGGTGTTAAAGTTTGACGCTTATCGGACTTATCGTCATTTTTGCGGTCCTCTTTCTTTGTATGCATTGTTTTTGCTTCAGGAGGTGTACATGGCACTAGAGGCCTAGCATCATTTTTAGGAAGGGAACGCCTATCTTGCATCTCATTGTCGCAATGAGACGCAAGGTGGTTTGGCGCGTCCTAAAAATGTTGCTAACTCCAATATTTTGACACTAGACGGGTCTAGCTTCAAAATATAAATATGGAGTTAAGTTAGTGCCGCTTTTGCCTCATAAAAAATTACGCAAAGGTGGCGTAAACCTTTCATAAAATATGCCATAGAGTCCAAGCTCACTGATGGAGAACAAGAGAGCATACCTCACACCTTAACCCTAAAGCAGACAGAATACAGGAACACGGCAAAGGAAGCTGCTAGATCCAGTCACTGTGCAACCTAACGTTGCCTCTCCAAGGTAGGTGAGAAAGCAGCAGAGCTCTTGGATAGACAGGAAGGAGTAAGCCAATTGTTGGGTTTTCGAAATATTGAATGCAAAAGGGGAGCGAGTGAGAGACAGGCAAGGCATAGCAAATGCCTTCATGGCCTTCTATGTGCACCTCTACTTCCTATCTCAAACTGTCGTCAGATATACAACTCCCAGGGCTCTCGCAGTTGAACAGACAACTAGAACAGGAACCTACAGAATCTGTAGTAGTGCAAGCAATCCGTGACTTAACTTCTGGTGAGGTGGTGGGCCCTAATGGCCTCCCCTTTGAGTCTATGCACTCACTCCTTCTAAGGTGGCACCCCATCTCCTGCAAATGTTTAAGGAAAGTCAAGAGAAGGGTTCCTTGCCTAGAGATCAGAGCCTAACAAATATAGTAGTCATCCACAAAGGGGGCAAGCCACAGGAGAACTGAGCTATTAAATCAGCTGTTAAAATCTTGGCAAAGTTGCTGGCCTCTCACCTGGTCTACATTGGTTCATCCTGACCAGTCCGGCTTCATGTCCAGAAGTACCTCCCTCAATTTGCGGCGCTTACATGGAGTCCTGGGGCACGCGGCAGGGATTTGTGAGGATGCCCTTGTACTCTCACTAGATGCACAAATGGCCTTTGACACTTTTGAGTAGTCGTTTATGTTTGAAGCCCTGGCCAAAATGGGCTTTGGCGAGTGTTTGATCACATGGGTGTGACTCCTCTTTACAGGTTCTCTGGTTCTGGTGATGGAGAATCGGATCACGTTCTCTGTCTTCTGTCTTCAAAGAGGCAGGGATGCCTGCTTTACCCCTAATATTAGCCCTTTCCTGGAGCCGTTGGTGGCCTTAATAAGGCACAATCCCCTGATTAGAGGATTGAGGTGGACAGAGGACAGGGAAGATAGGATCACCTGCTATGACAAATATACTGCTTTATGTCTCAGGCGCTTTCCACACCCTCGACAGAACAGTGCATATCCTCACTTTATTCCATCGATATTCAGGCTATACCTCCAAATGAAACAAATCTCTAATCTATCTCCTTTCTGGACAGGCGCCACGTCTTCCCTGAGATTGTGCAGCAAGCTATGCAAAGGAGGGCTTTCCCTACATAGGGATCTATATCACCCCGATTCTAATGTTTTCTACATCATCAACTTGAAGCCACCACTTGAGAGCCTCCAAAGAGATGTCCATCACTAGAGAGTCCTGTCTCTATCATTACTGGGAAAGCGGCTTGGTTGAAAATGATTGCATTACCCCGCTTTCTTTACATGCTTCAGAATATGGTATACCCAGACATCCTACTTTCAGGTGAATGGCACTGAAATCAGTACTCTACTCTTGGATGGGAATCCAGCACGGATAGCCCTTAAAAAATTGAAGATGGGCTGGTACAATGGAGGGGATCGCTGTGTCCGAAATACAGAAATATTATTGAGTGGCGCAGCTCATTGCCATCAACCATTGGGTTCATTTCTCTGAGGAGAAGCCTCCCTATTGTATGGACAGATAAGTCATGAGTCCCAGGGTTTACCTTAGGGCCCTATATGGTGGAGCATACTCCACGTCCTTTCTGGTTCCAACAGCGGTCACACTCACACTATGGCACACAGCTCTCAGTATCTTGGGTTTGGGGGAAGGATTACGGAGGCTACTCCACTTTGGGACACAGTGAGGCTGGGCACACTGGGGACACAGTGTGGTTTTGACAAGTGGTATCTTATTGGCCTCTATAGGATAGGAGATCTATGGGCACAGGGAGAGGTGATCTTGTTTGCCAAACTTCAACAAGAGTACCAACTGGGACCCACTGAGGCATACTGATATTTGCACATACACCATGCGTTACACTGCCAAAAAAGGAGGGGCTCCCCAAATCCTCATCACTTGAGGATAGATTATTAGATGAACACATGCCCAGAAAACCAATATCCCTTACACATCACAAGATGATTAACAACTCACCCGATACTTCCCCCCACTGAAGGAACAATGGGATCAGAACTTTGAGGGCCTGAGGCCTTGGCATCTCCCCCGGAGGTGGCTATCAGGCTCTAGTTTCACCTTGTGCAGTTAAAAATTTTACATAGATGTTACCATGCATGCACTACCTTGGTTAAAATGGGCAGGACAAGAACTCCACTCTGTATACGAAAATGTGGTTAACTGGGAACGTTTTTCCACATGATATGGAGCTGCCCCACCATTCAGTTTTACAAGGATTCAGTGGTCACCAGCCTGAACAATGTATGTGGAAGCAATGTGGCGGCCTCTGCAAAATGGCGATTTTTATACATCTGGGAAACTACTGACCTCACCAGAATGGATCTGATCTGGATGACCTTGGGGTTAATGGTTGCCTAGCGCAACATTGCGCAGATGTGGAGAGCCGAACTGGTGCCACAATTAAGTGACTAGAACAGTGACATGGACTGGTCCATACTGAAAGAGAGAAAGGGTAGTCTCCGAAGGAAGGGGCTGTCCTAAGAAGTTGACCAAATTATGGGGAAAATGGAATGACTATCAGGGTGGACTCTGTACCTCTGTCTTGAATACCGGACTTGATGCTTTGCAATCGGTGACCCCGACGATTTGAAATGCCTTGTGAATGGTTGTGAAGGGGTGATGGTGTGACTGGGCAACTCATGAAACTGATGGGATATCCTAACTCTTTTGGCTGTGTCATGGAGCTTTTGTGCATGCTGTTGTCACTGTGTCTTGCTTGTTTCACTTGTAATAAACATATATTTTTAAAAAACAGAGTATAAGCAATTGAAGACACTGCCCAGCTATGTGATGAAGCAGACTGATGATATCCGGGTGTCTCTGTTTTCTTTCTTATTACATTCCCCATTCCCTGGGTCTTCTACCAACCAATATATCATTCTGTGTATGTTTGGAGGTGGGTTCAGGCGATTGTATAAGAATACACGTACCCAGTGGATCTTGGCAGCAAGGTTAGGCCCAGATTTAAGAGGGCCTAGCGCCATCCTAATGACAGACTAGTGCAAATTTTTTTTTATGCTAATGTGGCGTTAGATGGCCAAAAATGCCACGCCATATTATGCATGCATAGTGCCACTTTGTAACCCATTGCACTACATTATGCCTGCGCCAGGCATAATGTATGCAAAGAGGGTATTCCCCCGTTAGGGGGGGCCAAACAAATAGTGCAAAGAAATCTAAGAGATTTTTCTGTGTCATTTTTGACAGTACTTTTAATGCCTGGTTAGAGCAGGTATTAAAAGGAGGTTCCCATTGGTTACATTGGGCCTCTGGGTGCTTTGCAGGATTGGCGTCAAACGCATCAAAATTTTTGACACTAATCTTGCAAAGCGCTGAACTAGCATAAAAAATTCTGACGCTAGTTCCCTAACTACCGCCATGGTGCACCGTGTATTAAATATGACACACACATGGTGGCATGGGGGGGTGCTAAGGGGCACTAGAAAACACTAATTTACACTATTACCTTTAACAACTGGTAAATTCAGTTTGGGAGTAGCTAGAAAATAAATGATTCAAGGACTCATTTTAGTAGTAATTTAAAATCCAAAGAAATTTAAAATCCAACTTAATGGTCAAGTCTGACTTTATACTACTGTTTTGGAAATTATACTTTTAGATATGTTTGCCTGCCAGTGTCCAGTTGTCACCTGACCCCTGATGACTCCCCTGTGGTGAGATGTGTATTACTCCCAGACTGTGGACAAAGAGTCCTGGTAGGTGGGAAGGGGACACCTGCCATTCACAGGATGGCCTGGGAGGCTGTGCCCAACTCCTTTCTAAACTTCAAAGGATGCCTACCTTGTTACTGACAGATGAAGCTCAGACCCAGGCCTGCATCCCCATTGCCTCTCTAATCAGGAGGGCCCAAACCCAGTGAGGTAGAGGAACTGACCAGGACTGGTTTATCGTAGTGGACAAAGGTTTGCTCCCCACCCATAGACTGGCACTGGGTATAACTCAGGACCCCACAGACCTTTCCTCTGAATACTCCTTGACCTGTGAAGGTCAGAAAGAGGACAGCCCTGGTGTCTGAAAACTGAAGGAAGACTGGATCCACCAGACTTTGACACAGGACCCCAGAAGTGACTCCAAGGGTCAGTTGGCTGGTTTCCTGTTTGAGCTACAGGGACACAACAAGCTTTCAGAGACCTCACTCCCAGAAAGTGCCCAGCTGACCAGTTGCAATTGGACCTGCCCTGAACCCACCTGCTGCCCTCTGTTGGGATACGTCCTAATGCTAAGCGTTATCCCCTAGGTCCTGGACTATTGGTTGGTGTTAGGGTGTGCTTTTTTCTGTTCTCAAACCTCAAGAAATGTGACTTTTAAATGTTTTGACAACTTTCTGCCCTGAGAACAGTAGGAGACCGGGATCATCATCAAAAACACAGCCATCAACGTTGAATCACAGGTTGGCCTCAGCTTGCTCATTTGCATTTCTGAAGAAGACCTGAACATGGATGGCTTTGATCGGGAACACAACCAAGAAGCATCCGATTAACATTGAGGCCCTCTGGGGCATGGACTTTGGACTTTGAACTTTGCCTGCTTTGAGCTTTCCCGCCTCTGTCGATGACTGCACAGGGACCCTACTCTCAGGAACCAGCCATCATCAAGCCCTACTTTGGATCCAGCTTGCCCCACCTATGACTCAGCAGTGACTACTCTTTCTCCATATACGTTTCTAAGTCCAAAGGTAAACCTAGTCCCTGTATTCAACCTGCGTTCCTTTGCGGTCAACCTTAACTTATGACTTTGACCTGGTCGAGCACGACCAGATAAATGTGGTTGTGGTTTTGCTTGCTATTTTTAATTCAAACTTTAAAAATTTATGTCAGCAGGTGTACTGATTAGATTTTTATTTTTGGTGTAATTTTATGTATTACAATCCTCTCTATTTTCCTAATTAGGTTTCGGTTTTTTCTTGTGATGTGTTTTCACTTTATTACTGTTTGAGTGCTGCACAAATACTTTACACACTGTCTCTAAGTTAAGTCGGGCTGCTTTGTGTCAAGCTAGGCTAAGCAGATATTTATTTAGTGACTTTACTTGCTCACCCTGACAAAGACTGTGGTTATTATTTGAGGTGGGGTCTTACCTCCCTCAACTAATACTCCTATTTCTCAGAACTGTAGAAAGATATATTCTATGCTCTTGAGTATTACCATAATATATTATCATATATATAGCTATATTATAATATCATCTAGGTAGACCACAATAAATCAATTCAGAAGATCCTCTGAATATCACTATGTAACCAAATGCTCAAAAGACATACAGAATGCTAACGTCCACTTCTCAGATTTTGACACATGGAGAAGATGGTTATCTTGATGCCTGGTCTACCCTGGTGAATACAATGGCCCCACACACAGCCTTAAGAATGAGTGTCAAAGGGTAGCAGTTCTTAAAAGTGATCTTATTTGAGCCTCAGCAATTAATTTGCAAATTTTCGTCAAGGCACACTTCCTTTTCAGACTCGTACAGAGACTACATTTTCCTAAAGGTTATAAACGAATCCAAAACAGTTGGAATGGCACAATCACATTATTGATGAGGTTAAAGGGAGAAGATTGTAGACTTTTGAAACCAATATGCAAATTTGTGGTAGTATGTTGGTATAAAGGAGAGGAAAATTACAGTAGAAGGACATCAATCCTCCTTACATTGTTTAAAGACATGGTACAAGTTGCCTAGCTTATGAAAGGATTATGCCATTTGGGCTGAGGCAGGCCGAAAAGGACAACATATTTAAGAGAGACATTTTGGGACAGATGTACAAAGGCCTTTTGCATTCCTTAATGGGTCGAATCGCAATGTTGGCCCGTTAAGAAATGCAAAACAGCCTTTTCCTATGTACAAAGGCCTTTAAGGAATCGCCAAATGTGATTTCTACCCTGTAGAAATCACATTTGGCGACTCACTAAGTAGGAAATTGCAAATGAGGATTTCCTAGCTGCGATTTTTTGGCACGTGTACAAAGCATTTCGTAAATGCAAAATGAGCATTTAGAAAATGCAATTACCATCGACTTCAGGTCAATGGTAACCATGTGAAATTTAAAAAAAGCACCCAAGATGCTTTTTTTAAACTGCAATAGAGCACACACATGCCCCTAGTGCTCTACATGTGCACCACTATTTTTGGGGTGCACCAAATGGGGCCTTTTGCCCATAGCCATCCTTGGTTTTGTATTTCCCAAACAGTGATTTCCTATTGGGAGGCAAAACCGTCCCATTGTCTCAAATGGCATGGGATTTCCTATTTGCGATTTCCTAATGGTGATTCTTACTTTGTAGGAATTGTCATTAGGAAATTGGTATTTCTGTACATAGCATTTTGCATTTCCTAAATAAAGATTTTTATGGGCCTAATTACAACCTTGGTGCATGGGATACTCCTTCACAAACGTGACAGATATCCTGCCTTTCATATTACAAGTTCCATTATATCCTATGGAACTTGTAAAATGGCGGGTGGGATGTCCGTCGAGTATCCCACCTGCTAAGGTTGTAATTAGGCCCTATATCAGGTTTCTAAAACACCTTTTTAAAAAGTAACAAAGTTTGAATAATTATCCAAACTGCTGTTGTCTGCGGTTGCCAGTGGCATATTCCAGGCAAGTACAGCACCGGCTAGTGAAATAAGATAACCCACCTGTGCCTGAATCACTGCAAACTGTCCAGTACGAAAGGCAAGTTGTACTGGAAGTCCATCCAGCTACTCCTTCATCTTAGTAGGATATCCAGAGAACCTTGATGTACTAGAGATAACGGTTGTGAGATCATGCATTCTGGTAGTAAAGTCTTGCTTTAACAGAATATTTCTGGATCAGAATTGAGTAAATTCTTGACTTCGCTGTGAGGCAACTGGTAAATCTACACATAACAAGATCAGTTTGTTAGAGATACTGACATTTCAACCCTCCAAAGGCTTAATGTGGCGTAAACTCCTAGAGTTTGTTTCTGGCGTGCCCTAGATATGGACAACAGCTTCTGACAACCAGTATATCCTTAAATTACAGTATAAATTTGTAAGAGGTAGGTGTCTGCAAATAAGAGCCACAGAAAGTAGGAAAAAGACTTCCAGCATAAAAAACCTGGACTGAGAATGATTATACTGGTAGCTGAATAAAAAGGCTATGAAGAAAACAGCAAAGAACAGCAAATAATTAAATTGAGCTGAAAGTAACAGATCACTGGAGCATGAATTTCAAGATGTAGATCCTCTTAAGATTCTGGAAGATAAAGAAAAAGGGACAAAAAAGGAAACAATGGGCAATGAACTAATGATGTAGTGAGGAGAAGGGCGAGCCTCCTTCTATAGCACTGGACAGGAAAGAAGTGGAAGCACTTCAGAGGAAATATGGAAGCCATCTTGGATTGGTATTTGGCCATTAATTCTTGGGTGGAGAAAGCCATAGAAAAAATGTCTACTGAGAGAGAAGTAAATGGAATGGGCTTCATGGTGACAGAAACAAAACATGCCACATTGGCACCATGCAGGATTCATATGAAGACACTCTAAATCATCCATGTGAAATTTCACTGCCATGAACGCTGCTGCTCCGGGAAAGAGAATTCAATCTAGCAGCAAAGAAGAAGAACACTGACCCACAGAAATAGAACAAAGGTGCTGCACCCCCAAAGAACAGAACTGCTGAATCCTCAAAGTGTCAGGTGCGCAGGTAGCACATAGCCCACTCGAGAGGGCGAGCTTCCTCCATGGCCCTTTAGCTGTTCCACATCCTATTCATCTTTCAAGCAAAGAACACCACAGACCTTTTTAGTGTGAGAGTGACTATACTTTATAACATTCTTTTTCATTCTGTGACATACATTGTTACAAAATCACCATTCATTAATATGTGCCAAGCATGCAAACATCTTGAACGTCAAATGATTAGCATCATAACAGGTCATTCAATAATCTTAAATCATATTATAGCCATAAACTATTAGCATCGTAACAGGCCATAAATCATCTTAAAGTCGTAAATCATTCCTTGTTTGAGCATAAATCACTTTTGTCCACCAGCATAACCCATCTTATGAAAGCACTTTTCTTGGAGGTGAACTTAGCACTTGCTACCAATGTCTAATGCTTGCGGGCCTGTGGCAAGTGCTGTGTCCATCCTGTGCTGGCTATCTCTTGGCTCTTTGTTTGTCCTCCAGTGTATCTGCAGTGAGGTATCCCAAGGACCCTGTTGGAGCACTGCTGCTCTCCTGTGTTTTCATTAGCATTATTGTAGCTGTCCCCACTACCCTTGCCAGCCTTTCCACGGATGCAACACTCACAATTGTCTGGTGCTGGTGGGTGGGAAGAGGATTGCCCTACCCTCTCCTTCTGGCTGCATGTTAGCAATGCCCAGTGGCTCTGATCGGATTGGGCGTTTTGAAACACGCAGGCCAACCTGTGTGCATTTCCTGTGAACCTCCCAGCTGCCTGCCCCTTCCATTTGCTGGCCATGGAATGCATTAGCTGTAGTCACCTCTGCGATCCGCTTCGCCTCCCATCCCCATCCTGCAACCCACCCCGGGGTTGGAGCTTCCTTCAGGGCCCTCTAGATGTTCAACATCCTAATCACCTTTCAAACAAACAACACTACAGACCTTCTTTGGTGTGAGAATGGTTGCAATTGATTGCATTCTTTCACATGCTAGGACATACGTTATCTCAAAAGCCTGGGTCATAAATATGTACCAAGCATACAGATATCTTGAACATCAAATGATTGGCATCATAACAGGTTCATCAGTAGTCATATATCATCTTACAGTCATAAACTATTAACATTGTAACATGCCATAGATTTTCTTACAGTCATAAATAATTTCTTGGTTGGTCATAAATCACTTTTGTCCATCACCATAACTCAACTTAGGACAGTACTTTTCTCTGAGGCTCACTTAGTACCGAGCGCTGTGGCTTTGAGCCTTCCCTTGCTACTGATGTCTGGTGTTTGGGGCTCTGTGGCTTTTCCTGGGCTGTAAGTGATGTGTCTGCCCTGCGCCGACCATCTATTTGCCCTCCAGTGTGCCTGCCGTGAGTAACCTAAGCACCCTGTTTGGGCATTTTCTCTTTCTGACCTCCTGTGTTGTCATTGGCATTTATTGTAACTGCCCTCACTATGCTGCCTATAGTTCTATTGTCACCATCAGCTCCCCCACTCCAGTCACAATGTTCTCTGCTCTTAAAATAAATCCTAACAGCTTGAGCACCCCTACGATGGAACATATCCATCCTGACCCCGAATAACTGAACCCTGTCATCTGAGCAATAACCAAGCATCTTAAGATTAAGGTTAATGAGGCCATGCCTGACAAACTCCTAGCCCATGCCTCGGCAAAATGTAGTCATTGAGATGTTAAGCTTCCTACTGTATCTCTCAACTGCACTGTGGTTTCTGGACAATCTCCACTTGAATCTAGCTATCAACTTGGGCCACTGTACGTTGGTAGGCCAGAGCAATCTGGTGACTGTTATCAAAACTGCCTTCATCATCTCCAAAAGCTTTTGACGTCCTAGCTTCATGAATATAATTGCCGCCCGGGTGTACCACAACGGCATCCGGTTTACCCAGTGTTCGCAGTGCCTTCGGCACTCTTGGCAGCTCTTGGCTCCCACTGCATACCAGGCCCATCCACACTACATTGGTGATGAGCAGCCATATCCCTCTGTAATGCTTCAGTGAGCTGGCCCAGTGCTAGGCCCTTGCGATGTAAGAATTGCCCAGTATTTAGATGGTCCTTCTTCCAGCTCTATCCTCTGCAACAAGAAAAAAGCCAGATGTATGAAAATGTGCTACTGGCTAAGGGAGGTGAAACCCTACTCAAGCAGCAACCACAGTCCTTGTCAGGGTGAAGTCACAAGCAAACCCCAAATTAACCTGTGCTCAGTCTTCTGGTAGGTTGGCACAGACAAGTCAGGCTTAACTTAGAGGCAATATGTAAAGTAGTTATGCAGCACTTTAAACAATAACTAAATTAAATCACTACACTAAAAGGATCCCAAATCAGATAAGAAGAGTAGACTGTAATAAATAAAACAAGATCAAAATTTGAAAAATCCAATCAGTAGAACCAGAGATATGTAATTGTAAATATTTAAGTGAAAGTAATGTCAAAAAATCTCCAAGTGCCACTTGCGGCTATCTGGTTGTGTGTGACCGTGAGAAAGTAAATAATTCTGGCCGACCATGATGCAGCGCAAGTCGAATACAGGGATCAGGTTAGTCCTGCTGAAAAGTTACCTTCTCAGGCCAGCGTAACGGGTCCCATTTGCGATGGAGGGGCCAGGGAGGAGCAGGGAAGTGTTGTGGATGGTTGTTGATGTAGAGCGAACAGCAGGTCTGATGTCATGGACAGTTGACGCTATAGCGCAAAGTTCCTGTTGTCATCACGAGTGATTGGGCTGGAACTTTGCAATGGCTTTCCCCGCAATCGGTCAATGCTGTAGCATGAAGGGTCAGGTTGATGGAACTTTGCGTCAGCTGGCTGTGTGAATGACAGGGTTTTGGTGCCAACTGGCCAGTTTTCATTCACACAGAGCCCTAAAACCTCAATTCAGCTCCACTGAGGCCATGCCAATGTTCCAGGACCTGAGGGGCACCACTTAGGTTAAGGTATTTCCTCCAGATGAACATGGGTGCTGGTTCAGGTGTTTGGAAGCCTGTTATATTTCTGAACAGGTGGCCAGCAGACTATCACTTAGAGTCACTGTGGGAGTCCTGGATTCAGGTGCAGGTCCAATCCCTCTGATTGAGGCAGGAGGGCAGCAGGTCAGCAATCCATAAAGGCAGTAATACACCAAGACAGTAGTCCAGCAGGGCAGCAGTCCAGCAGAGTGACAGTCTGTTCAGCAGTACCGTAGTCCTTCTTCCTGGCAGAGTCTCCACTGGTACAAAAGTGTACTGAAGAGTTGGTGTCGAAAGTCCAATATTTGTACCAGGTGTCGTGGAAGTCAGAGAAACTTCTAGAGGTTTCCTTTTGAAGTGCACAGGTTTACCGTCTCCCCCTCCTTGGCTTTAGACTAACTACAGGGGGTGTGCAGCCCTTTGTGTGTAGGCAATAAAAAGCCTAGTCAAGTGCAGGTAGGCTTTGCCCACCTCCGCCCTCCCATCCTGGCAGTGATGACTCATCCAGTAACGTCCAAGCCCTCTATTGTGTGTGGCTGACTTGGAGCAATACACAAAGGCCAACTGTCAGCTACACCCAGTCATGTGAACCAGAGACTGGCTGAAGGCACCAAATGGCTAAGGCAGGAAAATGCCAACTTCATAAAAGTGGCATTTTCAAAATTGTAATTTAAAATACGACTTTACCATACCATTTAACCTGCGTCCTGCTATCTGGGCTGTCCAGGGCCTACTCTAGGGGTGACATGTATTAAAAAGGAAGATTTGGATCTGGCAGAGGGTTTCTCTTGCCAGGGCAAAATAGCAGCTTTCAACTGCACACACAGGCTGACATTGTGGGTCTGAGACATGTTGAAAGGGCTGCATAAGTGTGTGGCACAATATGAGCAGCAGGCCCACTAGTAGCATTTAATTTACAGGCTCTGAGCACTGTTTGTGTTGCTTTACTATGGATTTACAAGTAAATTAAGTATGCTAATTGGGTATAAACCAATGTCACCATGTTTAAGGAGTGAGCACATGCCCTTTAACACTGGTAAGCAGTGGTAAAGTGAAAGGAGTCCTAAAGACAGCAAAAACGAGATCCGCGAAAATGGAGGAGAAAGACAAAACGTTTGACGGAAGACCACTCTAAAGCTGATAGGTCTAACACCCGGATTAATTATTTCTGGTCTGATGTAGGCCCTGAAGGCTTGAGATTTCCACCTGCTGAGCCGCTTGATCCCTTCCACCCTCGCTGACTCAGTTGTTGCTGCCCCAATACAGAAGGAATGTTGTCTATAACTCTGGTGTGAAACCCACTCGGATTAATTTTATGTGCATCTTGACTATTAACTCATACTGAAACATGTTCCATTGTGGTGCATGAGAAATGAGAGCCCCCCTTGCAGTCTGTCCCACAGGTAAGCCTGTGTTATGCAGACAGGGCAGCACTCCAGGTATCCAATGCAATCCAGTCGATTGAGCTTGCCCTTACCTTCATGGTCACTCTTTGACCTCCTCAGGTTTAGCACCATGTCACTTTCCTCCATGTGTACATCTTCTAGCCACAGACATGCATTCCCTAGGTTGTCCAGGGAGGGAGCCACCAGCTTGCTGATTCTGTAGGTCCCGGAAAATGCTACTGAAATGATGGCCTTGAACAGGCCTGTGTTCCTGGAAGTAATGCATATGTCGGGTAGTGTTTGAAACAGCACCCTCAGTCTTGTTGAATAGATAGGCTGCCTATCATCTTTACACTTTGCCTGGGTACAGACCCACCTCCACATTGCTGTGTGGCAATAGAAAGAGTAGGTCAGGTCCTTTCCAGTTTGGAAAAGTAAGCCACCACGCTTAGGTGGGTCTGAGCCTATGCTTTCGATTCACCACTGTTTAATGCCCCGTTTACAAATTTTTCTACCCTACTGCTGTCCCCTTGTGTGGCAATTCCACCCATCACCCTCTGGTGGTGAACCCAACACTTACGGTATGTGGCAGCAGTTTTGGGTGCAAGAGCCTTATTTGCCAGGGTTGTGAAGTTTGTTATCCACCATGTCCTATAAGCTGTCGGGAAACAGCGTCATCTCCACCTCCACCCAGGGCACCAACTGCTAGAACCTTGCCCACTGCAAATGAGATAGAGCATCTGTGTTTAAGTTATTGCATCCTGACATATGTGAGACTTGTTTTAGCCATATTTGCTCTCAGCTGCCAGCCAAATAAGTGTTGTAACAAACTCAGGACCTTAGAGCAATTAGTCATGCCCAGGTTCTGCTATCGCACCACTGCGTGGTTATCTGACCATACTGTCACTTGTTTGTTAGCTCGTTTTTCATTCTATAGTGAGAACACTAATATGATGGGGAAGACTTCCGGCAGTGCTATATTGTTTTCAGACCTATTTCATGCCACCTGCTCAGCCACTGTGCTGCTCACGAGGCAGAGCCCAGAATAGCACCAAAGCTCCAATCGATCTGCTGGCACCAAAGGTTTACTCCAGACTAGTGTCCTGTTAAAGCTGGCAAGGCAGACTTGCCACTGCTGAAGGTCTTATTTGACTCCAACTGTTAGTCTGATCCTAATATGCTTTTTGATGAGGTCTCTTGTCAGCCAAGCCCGTCGTTTAGCGAATGTTCTTCCTGCAGGGATGGCCCTCCCTAAAAAATGTTGAGCTTGCCCAGTAGCTGCAGAATCTCCCTTCGGGTCACTTTCTTCTAGGCTATTAGTTCTTCAATAGTCTGTTTTAGATCCACATTTTTCTGGGCATGTACTCTACATGCACCTTATTACCTATCTATTTTCCGAGACCAACTTAAGATTTCGACAGAGGCATCCTTCCTGGGGACCATTAAGAGACTGGGAAAACTGTCTTCAAATCCTTAGCTGTGCATTGTCTTGTTTGTGATAGTGATTGAGTGACTGAATGTATCGCCAGACTTATATAGGAGTGGGCGCTATTTCAGCCACAACTTTAGCTGACCCCTCCCCAAAGAGTGTCCCATTGCTATTTCTTGGGACATCTTTCTTCATTGACCCCTTTTCCTTTTTTGTTTTTTGCATTCGCTGACTGGATGAAAACTCCCACAATTGTTACATGCATGTCTAAATTTGCACGGATGTCCCTACCTGCAGTCACCCTTCTCAAATTCTCAGCAGGTTGTAACTGGGGACTTTGCTGTCCTTCCCTCTGGGTAAGGCTTACATTTACTCCCTTAGTGGTACCACTCCAGCTTCTTCCTGCTTCCATAGGACCAAAGTGCAGGTTCATGTGAGTTTACCACTCCTTGTGAAGGAGCAATGTGACGAGTAAAGCCAGTACCATCCTGATAATCCCAAACTATTATGGGTCATGTTTTCATTTCTGCCCTAAACCCCTAGTTGTATCTTAACATAGATTGTCTTGATACTTGTGGAGTCCATTGTGAACCTTCTGCTGATATAGAAAAAGTGCTGCTGTGCTTTGTGGAAACTTCTCAACAAAACACTCATCCTAGCGTACAGAACACTTGGAGCCAATTGTCTTTGAACCTCCTGATTCTGGGCCTGCGCCTTTCCTTCCTATGCTCATCTTATTTGTCTTGTGTGACTATGTCTAAACCTGAATGCTTAGCTTCTAACTGAAAAATAGGTCAATGAGTTCTTTATGCTAGATGCTCTGGCTTACAGCTGGGGGACAATGCTTGCTAGTCCCGTCTCTCATGCAATGGGTGGTTCCCCTGGTGATGGTCTAATGTATTAGCTGGCCAACTTGCCATTCACTGTGCCCTTCGAGGTACCCCCCCCCCCCCCCCCCCCAAGCTGCTGCCAGGTCCGATATTGCTATCAGGCTGGTGTGGGCCCGTGTTGTGTGTCTGTTCTTATTGGGATCTTGTTGCTGTTTAGCAGCTGCAGCATCCTGACTGCCCTTTCTGTCTGCTCCTTATTGTGCTTGCCCTGCTGGGGCTGATTCACCTTTTATGCCACCTTGCCTGTGTGCTGTCAACTGCTGGTCTCACTGAGGGTGTACCCTGCTCTTTTGTTCTTACACCTGCCATTCTCTTTGTACTTGATCCTGCATTGGCCAATGTCCGGGCAATAAATGGATCCCAGCTAAGTGTACGGTGGGAAACTGGGAGCCCCAGAAGCCCCATGGCAACCAAGGGAGGCCCATTGGGAGGGGCATTGTGTGTGCCCCCTGGTGAGCCCTTGTACACACTTGCAGCCTGTATAGCCCTCTTGTCCTCTGAGCTGTGGCCACCTCTTCCACCCATATGTGCATTAGTGAGTGCCCAGACAGGAGTTCTAGATTGTGAAGAGGGGGCTGAGCAGTAGATTTGATGACCTCTACTTTCATCCTGTAATTAGCTATCCTGTGTGTTATACCCCCTTGCACTGCTGCCCCCATCATAACCCTGCATCTCTGTGCCTGCCAATCTGGCGCCCCTAACATTGCTTGCAATTTGTGCTTCACCATTCATCGCCAGGGGTCAAACCCGCCAATCGCACTCCCATTAGACATCACCCGTATCAACTCCATTTGCCTCCTGGTTGCAGATGTCATTAAGATCCTTGCCATCATCACTCCCACAAATTCCCAGCGTGCTGTTAAGGGTGCACCTCCTCTCGTAGGGGGTTGCCGTCCTGGCTAAATGGTCCTTTGCCAGTGCGCTCCACTTCCTAGCATCACCACTGGTGCTGGAGCTCTGGCTGTCCTCCAGCCTAGACCTCCTTTTGCCTCTTTGGCCCTTGGCTTGTCTGCCTCTTGAGCTCCAGTTGCTGCTAGAGCTCTGGCATATCTTCTGCCTGGGCTGCCTTGCAGTCTTTTGGTCATTGGTGAACCTGCCCCGGTCTCCGGAGCTGCTGGGCCACCTCCTTTTGGTGTGTTCCCCACTGTCCTTGACCCAGGTCTGCCTACTCTTTCCCTGGGGTTGGAGGCCCAGGACCTGCTCCAATAGCTACCTGTGTCTGTGCTGGCAGGCTGCTTCCTTTACCCGCTCAATCAGCAGGCTCAACTCATCCTCACTGGACGCAATCCTTCTCCGCTGTGTTCCCGCGGATCCCTTCCTCGGCCCTTTGCTCCTTTGGCCCTTGGGCTCTTCATCTGCTTCTCATTGTCCAGCACCATCCCCCTCACTCTCTCTGAAATGGACAGGCTTGCACCGGGTTCTTTTTTGTGCCTGCTCCCTGCTGCCAGTGGTAGCCTTCATTGTGTTCTGTACTGCAACGGTGTTGCAATTCCTGGCGCAGAAGTCACCACTTGGGTCACAGCCTGCCTCTCCAATTGCTGCCATGCTTGAATGTCCTGGGTTTTGATGCAGGAGCGGGGTAGGACGATGACTTCCTGCTTCTTCACATCTCTGGTCATACTCTGCAATGACGATTACAGCAACACGCTGGCCAAATTACTATGATCGCTGTAACACTGACGAAAGAGCTGCTGCCCTCTCCTTTTGACTGCATGTTAGCCACGCCCAGTGGCCCTGATTGGGCACTTTTGAAACATGCGGGTCAACCCATGCCTGTTTCGTGCGAGCCACCCGGTTACCTGTCCCTACCTTCAGTTTGCCGCCTGCGGGATGTTAGCCGCAGTTCCCTTTAGGGTCTGGCTTCACATTCCAGGGCCGCGCTTCAAAGGTCCTAAACACCTATTTACTGATTTATGCATCTTTGATAGAAATGATTCCACTTGCCAAATAAACAAGTAAAATAATTTCAAAATTATCACGACTTGCACAATAATTTATGATCGAAGGGAGAGAGTGGGATAATATAGCACACAAAATGGGTCTCTTGTGTTTTGCTGCAGCTTTAAGTTTCTGCTTTTTACTAAATAGCATTCTAGTGAGCACTGAGTCTACAGATGCTGAACTCTGATGACTCTTATAGCCCCAATGAGAATTCCAGACACCATTAATGAAATAATGGAAATAAAGTTTATCCATACTGTAACAGCTGTTGCTTGTTATACTCTGGAATCAAACTCAGGGGTGTAGCTTAGTCAATTTTATTATGGGGGGTGAGACTGAGGTTTTCCTGTCAAGAAGTTCCCAACAAGCAACGTGGAATACCCAACTAAAACTGAAACTGGGTGATTTGGGACATTCTTTGGTTTGGGGGTGAGTTAAGAGAATTAGTTCTTCATTTGGAAAATTAAGAACCATTCTTACTTGCATTAATAAATATATAGAATCAGAAGCCGAAATAATATCGCACATCAGAACATGCTACAAAGAGCAACTGAATAATAAATGAATGCTAGACAATTTTAATAGCCACGCACGTGACACAGCTCTGCTTTTACAATGATACAAATGCAATGCTACATTGACATGGCATACATTATTAACATCTATGCACACGATGAAGGCTTTTCTGCCACTCCAGCTCTATGTTGTGTGCTTGGCTTGTGTGATCCAATTTAGTCTTTTTAACTGTGTTCTTTAAAAAGAAACATCTTATCTTATAAAATGGCCAAGGTAATATCGCATGTCAAAAAACTGTGTGGGGCATTTATGGGGTCCAGATGTGTACTTTGACAACCTTTAAAAAAATGCAGCAAGTACGAATAGCACCTTATCTCTGATACCCACGCCCTGCTACCTCCATCGCCTATACTGTACAGAGGCTAGGTATTCAGCTAGGTATTCAGTCTGATATTCACCATCTAAGTATTTTCTGGCTGCAGAGTGATCTCTTCTCTTACCTGGACAAAATAGAGGTCTACCGCCAAGATCCCAGCCTATAACAAGATTAGGTACCTTAAGCTCCTTTATACAATAGGAAATTACAATGCTAACGATATTTGTAGAAAGCTATAGGCTCCTAAAGGGAATCCCTGACACTTCCACTATAGCTGAACCTTCACAGCAGAGTCATGTATCCTAAGAGAATTTAGAGAACATTTTGTTAGAATACATTTTTCAACACAGTTTCTAAAAAGCTATAGGGGATGGAGGGACATATTAAAATGCACATGGGCTATCATTTACTATAGCACCTAGATAGATTTACCAATAATTTCTTTCATACCCTTACAGAAAATCTCAGTCATATATTTTTGGAAGGGTCATTGTTGAAAAATACACTCATCCTGCAAGTTCAGGCACTGCAAGAGGCCCAGAGAGCCCTTGCAGGCTCAGCAGTGCTGTTGCTCAGGTTATGGAGGATTTACAGGTTTATGCAGCAGATGGGTTATGCTAGTGTTTCAGATGGAACTAGCCCTATCATTCTGTCCCTAAGTTTAAGCAGTTCATGTTATTAAAAGTCACATATTATATTATCAATTTCGTTTTGGAAAAATATGCTTGATTCCTCTAAACCATAGCTTATTATTTTCATGAAAAAATCATCTTCAGTAAATACATGCCTTGGTGTCCATAGGTTAACATTTTTGAGTAGGAGGAGGTGGCCCGAGACCACAGTGATTGGTGCTCTCCTAACTGTGTGTGGTCTGTATTTTTTAGCCAAGAGTAAAAAGCGTGTTTGAGCTGTCGGTCTTAAAGAACTTCTTGAACTGGGCAGCTCGTCTGTTCTCTGGGGAATATTTAAAGAGCAACAGAAAACCATGCTTGATAAGCATGTGTCCATATATTTTATTACCTTGATTGGCATATTGCTAAACTTCCATATCTTTTGAAGTTCATGGTTGTTACATAGAAGTGAAGTAACCTTTGCAGGTAACCGGGCCCTTCATTTGGAAGGCTATGTGCAAGATAGATGGAACATTAAGTTTCATCCTGAATTGTATACCAATTGGAAAGCAAGGCAGTAGCGTGACAGTGGCTGGTGACAGTACTGGGATATTCACTGATTCATATTATAAGTGTCTGGTTTTGGTCACAATATTTTATTCCCCTTGGACTCTTGCATTCCCCGTGGCAGATGCTGCTGGTGGGCCTGCGGGTGAAACTTTAGAGCCCAATATTTTGGTAAGCAGTGGTCATGGCCAAACAATTATATTGTCCAGGTGTCTGTAGAAGCTTATGGCACCCTTCTGGATAGGTTCACTAGCTTTCAAGACAAGTAAATGTGGACTCTCCAGAAAGGAATCAAACATTTCTTATTCACAGCTTGCAGAGTCTCACTAGAGTTGTACTTTCTACACTTTTAAACATTTACAAAATCCAGTGTATCTTCTGACATGCTCAAAGTCCACCAAGGGAAAGCTGTCAATATCTAGAGCTAGAGATAATTACCTACATACTGGAGACAAATAGGAAGGAAGGCTGCTGCTCAGTATAGGAAACTATATGGGGATGAAAGAACAAAGTGGGTTAATCAGAGTTTGGGGATGAGGGATATCCGACCAACCCTATCTATGACAGGTATCCTAACTAAGGTGTCTACAAATGTTAACACTAAATATACATTTACGTACACCAAATGGGGGGAAAGGGACATCTCTCAACTTTTGCCCAATGTCTTGCGTCCGCCAAACTCTAAATGATACTCAAAGTTTCTTAGATGCAGGGGAGAAAGATCTGAATACACAGTACATACTGTACAGTTCATCACCTGTACTACTAGATGAGCTTCACCACCATCACTTCCCTTTATTCAGGCAGGATTTGAAGTCTCCAAGGTGCAAGGTGTAGCGGGCAAGTGTCCCTAGAATATTCTTTTGGTGCCACAAGTTGTCGAAGCTTCTGTCACTGTAGTCAGACAAGCAGTCTTCTTTCGCAGGGCTGCATTACATGCCTCAGTGACTGACACTTGCCAAAAGTCATTATTGACATTTGCACAGACACTGGTGCCAATGCACATAGTACCGTACTTGAGAAGCCATCATGTTGAAGGGAAGTGGAGTATTATGAAGTGAGGCTGGTTTGGCTTCACAGTGTAATACTCTTACAATACCCCAACAATGGTCCCTTGGATTCACAATAATAAATCCTTAGCTAAGTCCTGGTAGTGTGGCAAAAAGCAGTTAGGTTTTACTAGAGGAACATGTGTTAACCTTTTCAGAGTACCAACATGGACGATAAGTAATTTACATGACTCGAAAGAAATCTGACACCAATTTATAAATATAAAGCAGATTTTTAAATCACTTTAAACACTAAAAAAACAAATCAGGTTTGTATAGCTGGAGATATGGATTTTAAAGCTGAAATAAAATCAGTGCATTTACAAGCTGTCAAATATCACTATTGCGGTCAATGGGAAAAGTCACTACCGATACTCTGTCACTTGCGGGGTGAGTTTAGAGGAACCCACTGGTAATTAAGGTTGTGTGGATCCTAAGACCAAGCTTTGACAGTCAGATCAATTTTACCTGGCTCATGGGGCCGGGGTTCAGATGTGTCCTAACTGTCCTTGATGCGGAACACAGGAGCTGCAGGTGCTGAAAAGGGTACCTGACACTCTGTAACTTGTAAGCTGCGTTTGTGGGAGCCCACTGGGGTCAGGCTTGTGTGGATCCCTGGACCTGGTTTCACCAGGGAGAACAACTCAACCTAGTCTTGGCATCTCGGGTGCAGAGGTGTACTTGGCTATCCTTCATGCTAAATGGGAGCTGCAGTTGTTGGTTTTATCAGTGAGATGGTGTAGGGGAGAAAACAGATGCAAAAACTCAGCAACTGAGCCACAGGTGACATCAGATGAGGGTGTTGCAGTGTGCTCTCACGTTGAAGCGTCGAGTAAAGGTGATGATGACCGGTCTGGACATCAACAAGCCTCGACAGTGGAAAGATGGAGGAGAACTTTTGTTCCCTTCTGGAGCTCCAGTGGAAAATGGCAGCTGGCTCTAACTTAGCAGGGAGCTGGACCACAATGCACTGAACACTTGTCTTCCCTTAGGAGAGAGCCTGCTTGCATATCAGAGGGGCTGTGTCCTTTGAAGCTCACCTCCTTGATGTACCATTTCACTAGCCTTCTTGGGAGGGAAGGAGGGTGTGTTCCCTCCCCGTCTTGGCCATTGTCCTGGCTCCTGGGAGTGTTCACAATGCCTGGCAGGAGGTTGGAATCCAGTCCTTGGCGGCAGCAGGCATAGAAAAGCATAGGCTGGTGAGCCAGAGCACAGTAAAGCGGTGATAACCAGGTGGGCAACCTCTAAGGTGCCACCTGGGTGCATGCCAGACTTCCCTCAGCACCAATCTGTCAGGGGAGAGATGACGCGTTGTTTGACACCAAACTCGACATATCTAAGTTGTACCATAATGGAGCTAGCTACTCGAGTCTGCCCGAGTGCAAGACCCATGTTATCATATAGACCGCCTATGACTTATAGTGTACTTTAATGGTAAAGTCACTATTGTTCCATATAAGCTTGCACTTACATGTCTACACTTTTAATATACTACACCCTGCGTCCTTGCAATAGGAGCCCTTCTCTAGTGGTGACTGACATATGTTAAAAGCAGTGCATGTGTCTGTGCCGCACAAGGTGAGAACAAAGTCAAGTTCAAGCAGTTTGCACTGCTCCTGCAGTCTGCAATGACCGGCCTGCTGTCAGTAGTTTGCGTGTGTCTCCTAGGGTGGCACAAAACTGAGCTGCAGCCCTGGGAACACCTTTACCACCTATGACCATGGCACCCCTGGTACCATATACTAGAGACTTAAAAGGGATTAGTGTCTGTGCCAAATGGGGTTACCAAATTGATATAGACCAGTTTTGAAGAAAGAGCACTGAAACTAGGGCCTGGTCAACAGGCTCCAGTGCATTGTCAGAGTTGAAAACCAGCATCTAGTACTCCAAAATAGGGGCAAAAAGCAGGGGGGGGCATCTGTAAAGAGCCCAGTTTTCTTAAACATGCAGTTAGCCATTTATGACTTGCATACTAACATTTTTGATAATTAACTCAATTTTGAATTGCTGGGTTCTGCACCAGCCATTGTGACAGACAGACAGACACACACACACTCATGTGTACGCCACTTGCATGCACAGATACACAACGTGTATGTGCAATAGTGCACTTTCATCCCTTGTTGTATTGTGGCACTGACAAGCAGATGTCTTGGAGCTCAATAACAGACACCTGTTTTTACACAAATCAATGTTACTCATTTGATCGACCATAATAGGATAAAAAGGTGGAGTAGACCCAGTCAGATTCAAACACAAATTCCAGCATACACACTTATGCACATACACACACTCATGTGTGCGCACAAACATTATGTGTATCTACAGAAGTGTATATTCACCCATTAGGGTGTTTTGACATTGAACAACAGATATCGTGACACCTAATAACAGATATTTACTATTACCCGAATCAATGACCCTGATTTTATCGTCCTCAAAAGGATGAAAGGCTAAGTGAAGCTGCTGAGAGTCAAACAATTTTCTGCATACACACCCACTAATTTTCACACACTTACTCAGGTCCAGATGTACATACACACAGGCGTACACAGACGCTAATGTGCACTTTTACATAGAAACACACTCATATGCATCCACGCTCACACACTCTCGTGCACACTCACCTGCACACACACTTTTATGTGTGCACCCTCACATATGCACACTAAATTCATAAGCATACACAAGCTCAATTGCACAGGGAAAAATGCACGCTCACTCATGTACACGCGTGTTTAGGCACACATTCATGCCCATTTACTCATGTGAACACTCATATATACACACACACACACACACACACACTCACATGCACATTTATGGTTGCTGATACAGCTATTCTTTTCCTGTAGGAGCAGAGCAGCAGCGTCATAATTTTACCCCTGGCACAACTAGGCAGTGCCCTCATGCTGCTACTTGAAACCAATAGAGTACTTGGGTATGCAGAGACCCGAATGAATTATAGACGGGGGAGGGGGGGGTGCAGGAAGGGCAGAGCATGGGGATCAGCAAAGAACTCCTTAGATCCAGCACAGACGAGAGTCTGGCTGTTTTATTCTGCCTCTCTGGTGAAAAGCTATTACGGTGACAGGAAGAGAAATCCCATGAGCCACAGAAGTTTTGTCTGCGAATCCGACCACTGCTGGCTGTGATGCATTGCATGGGATCACTGGTGCAACTGGAGTGTTTGCGCGTGCAGCGCCGGCTTATGATCATATCTGCGTCCCGCCTGCGCCCTGTCACGACATAGCGCTCTTCACACTAGTGAACAGTCTCCTTGCACGTTCCAGATGCGACCTGTCAAAATTGGAGGGGTGTTCCACCCTACACCGTCCCCTGAACATACGCCCACGATCAAATTGTGACAGATGTACCATTTGATGATGTAATAGTATTAATAAAAGTACCGTGATTAAGAATTCATAACCCCATTCTATTTTAATCTGCCTAATAAACGCCTCTACGTGGTTGCTTTCCAGACGGAAGAGAGCAGATTGCAGTTCATCCTGTACCATTTGCAAGAGGGGAGGCAGGTCTGACAGGAAGCAGCAAAGCAGGCCTAGAAAAGTCTAGTGACTGCTCCTTGATGGTTTTAGACGCTTGCATTATCTTGCGGTTTGCCAGGCGTTTCATGGCTGGGACACATGCTTGTTACAGAATTCCAGATCTAAACTACTACTTGTGATCGGTGGACTGCGGAGTACAAATGCACAGATACACGAAGGCGCTTGACTTTAGCAGAGGTACCCAAATTCTAAAATCCATCTATAACGAGACCCAACGAAACATGGAAATACTGCTCGATGATTTAGTATTTTGCCACAAGCCACAGTTTACATATTGTGTGAACAATATTACTGCTTCAGTGGTGACAAATATGATAAGGGGTAAAACACAGGGGAATTTGGGGAAATGGAAAAGAGAGCAATCGGCTTCTGTGGCTTTTCCTTGAATACTTTACTATATGTTAGCTAATCGAGACATTATCACTACATAGTGCACCATGGTATGTGTCTATTAACTGATTGATTGTTAAACCGTGTATCGTTGCAGAACATGTAAGTTTATCAAGGACGTTGAGTTTGCGTTTCTTGCGGTAGTAATCATTGCGTGCTTGTCAGTTTCACATAGTCTCTGTGTGCTCGCTTTATCCTTCATCCGCTTGCCAAGAGTCAATTTTCACTCATTAGGCTTGAAAATGCATTACATGAACCACTACTCAAGAATCAGAGGGTCAGAATATGATTACTTACCTATTACCTCATTACCAAACGGTTGCATAGAAAGAAGCACGATAGTTGCCGGGTCGCTGCACTGCTCATCTTTTTTATTTCATTCAAAAGAGAAAACAGGAATTACCCTTCTGTGTGAAAAAGAAAAACCCATGTGTGTTCTCTGTCGATGTTAATGGATACTGACCTTCGTACAAGCCCAATAACTGACCGGCCCTGCCATCCACTCGCTGGCACATGAACAGGCTCACTCAGGGCCGAGCACATAGGGGCATATGTCAGAGCCCCTAACGCCACCTTAGTGCTGCAATAGCGTAATTTCTTTTAAACTAAGGCAGCACTAAAGTGGTATTTTTCCCGCACCATAATTACAAAGTTGCGCAATGCATGCATAGCGCCACTTTGTAAACCCTTGTGCCACATTATGCCAGCGCCAGGCAGAATGTACCGAAGGAGGGGCGTTCCCCCATTAGAGGGACAGAAAATATGGTCCAAGGAAATGTAAGAGATTTCCTCTTGCCATTTTTTTCGGCACTTTTTTTAATGCCTGCTCCCTTTGTGCCCCCTAGCCTGCGCCATGGTGTGCCATATTTTAAATATGGCACTCACATGGTGGTGGTAGGTGGGACACTAAGGGGTGCAAGGAAAGTGGCGCTGCACTGGGTGCCCCCAAGTATACCTGGCCAACCCTTACATACTGCTCCAGGGGCCTATTGCACAAAGAGACAGATCGCAATAGTGGTTGCAATTTGTGCACTAACTTTTTGCTTCAGGTCTCCAATTTTGCAATAAAAACTATGGGGCATATTTAAACCCTTTGCTGTCAGGCCTTTTCCCCTCCTGTGCTGAGCCTTTTTTTGGTTATTTGGCGCAGTTCACGCTTAGGCCCTCATAACTTTTTGTTCACATAAGGTACCAATGCCAAATTTGCGTCCTTTTTTCCAAAATCCTAGGGATTCTAGAGGTACCCAGACTTTGTGGGTTCCCCAGAAGGAGACCAAGAAATTAGCCAAAATACAGTGAACATTTTGTTTAAAAAAAAAAAATGGGAAAAAAGGGCTGCAGAAGAAGGTTCGTGTTTTTTTTCCCTGAAAACGGCACCAACAAAGGGTTTGCGGTGGTAAGATCACCATCTTCCCAACGTTCAGGAACAGGCAGACTTGAATTAGAAAATCAAATTTTTCAACACAATTTTGCCATTTTACTGGGACATACCCCATTTCTACTATTTTTTGTGCTTTCAGCCTCTTTCCAGTTAGTGACCGAAATGGGTGAGAAACCAATGCTGGATCCCAGAAAGCTAAATATTTCTGAAAAGTAGACGAGATTCTGAATTCAGCAAGGGGTCATTTGTGTAGATCCTACAAGTGTTTCCTACAGCAAATAACAGCTGAATTAAAAGAATATTGAAATTGAGGTGAAAAAACAGCCATTTTTCTCCACGTTTTACTCTGTAACTTTTTCCTGCAATGTAAAATATTTTAAAGCAATATACCGTTACGTCAGCTGGACTCTTCTGGTTGCAGGGATATATAGGGCTTGTAGGTTCATCAAGAACCCTAGGTACCCAGAGCCAATAAATGAGCTGCACCTTGCAATGGGTTTTCATTCTATACGGGTATACAGCAATTCATTTGCTGAAATATAAAAAGTGAAACATAGGTATCAAGAAAACCTTTGTATTTCCAAAATGGCCAGAAGATAAGGTGTTGAGAAGCAGTGGTTATTTGCACATCTCTGAATTCCGGGGTGTCCATACTAGCATGTGAATTATAGGGCATTTCTCAAATAAACTTTTTTTTACACACTGTCTTACATTTGGAAGGAAAAAATGTAGAGAAAGACAAGGAACAGTAACACTTGTTTTGCTATTCTGTGTTCCCCTAAGTCTCCCGATAAAAATGGTTCCTCATTTGCGTGGGTAGGCCAAGTGCCCGCGACAGGAAATGCCCCAAAACACAACGTGGACACATCACATTTTCATAAAGAAAACAGAGCTGTTTTTTGCAAAGTGCCTAGCAGTGGATTTTAGCATCTAGCTCAGCCGGCAACTAGGGAAACCTAGCAAACCTGCGCAGTTTTAAAAACTAGACAACTAGGGAAATCCAAGATGGGGAGACTTGTGGGGCTCTGACCAGGTTCTGTTACCCAGAATCCTTTGCAAACCTCAAAATTTGGCCAAAAAAACACTTTTCCCTCTCATTTCGGTGACAGAAAGTTCTGGAATCAAAGAGGAGCGACAAATTTCGCCCAGCGTTCCCTCAAGTCTCCCAATAAAAATGGTACTTGTGGGGGTAGGCCTAGGGCCGGCGACAGAAAATGCCCCAAAACACAACATGGACGCATCACATTTCCACAAAGAAAACAGAGCTGTTTTTTAAAAACTGCCTAACTGTGGATTTTGGCCTCTAGCTCAGCCGGCACCTAGGGAAACCTAGCACACCACCCTGGAATCACCCAGATGTTTTGTTTTCAGATGTGTCTAGGTCTTGTGGATTTTTCTACATGGCAGTGTCCCATAGTCCACAAAGTGTAGCCCTCACCATTCCAAGTGGGACGATTTTGAGAGTTAGCCAAGCTCTCATGGCCCAAATGTAAAACCAAAACCCAAAATAATCAACTGTCTTCTTGCTTGCTGTGGGATAAGATGTTTTAGAGTGCGGGGGAGAGCTGAAAGACTGTTACCCCCTTCAGTTGGGGTGGGGGCATAACCAGGCCCATACTGGTTGGTAGCCACCACCCAAATATATATATATATTTTAATTCCCTGGCATCTATTAGACTTTCTGTCCCCCTGGAGTGTGGATCAGGGGTAATTTTCCCATCTGCCCATTGGTGGGCAGAACAACTTTGGTCCCATTTATTTGGGGTAGGGGTATGGCCATACCCCCACCCTCTTATTTTGGAGAAAAAAACTTCCCTGGTCTCTGGTGCGCTTTCTGCCCCCCCTTGGGGGCACATAGGCCTTCCAAAAATAGCCCCATCTGCCCTGCAGGGGGCCAGATATGGCCAACAGTAATGTGCCCCCATGGAGTGCGACTCTTACCCATGGGGCTGCCCCCCTAAAGAAAACACACACATACACACACCAATCTCTGGTGCCTAAGTGGTTTCTGCCCCCGGGGCAGATCAGCCTAATAGAAATACGCCGATCTGCCCCCAAGGGGAGCAGAAATGGCCAAAAATAATTCCCTCCCCCCCCAAGAGGAGCGACCCTTGCCTAAGGGGTCGCTCCCCACCTCTAAAAAACAAAACAACCCCCCCCCCCAAAAAATGATCCCTGATGCCTGGACTTTTCTGCCCCCCCCTGGGGCAGATCGGCCTAATAACAATAGGCTGATCTGCCTCCAGGGGGGGCAGAAATGTCCTAAAATAAATTTCCCCCCGGGGAGTGACCCTTGCCTAAGGGGTCGCTCCCCTTGCGTGAAATTGGCCAAAAAAAAAGATCCCCGGTACCTAGTGGTTTCTCCCCCCCTTGGGGGCAGATTGTCCTACAAAAATCGTCTGATCTGCCTCCAAGGGGGATAGAAATGGCCTAAATATAATTTGCCCCCTAGGGATCGACCCTTGCCTAAGGGGTTGCTCCCCAACTCTCAAGAAACAAAACAAAAACACACAAAAACCAACAAAAAAACCTAGTGGTTTCTGCCTCCCTGGGGGCAGATCAGCCTAATACCAATAGGCCGATCTGCCCCCAGGGGTGGCAGAAATGGCCTAAAATAAATTTGTTTCCCCCGGGAGCGACCCTTGCCTAAGGGGTCGCCCCCCATGCGTGAAATTGGCGCAAAAAAAAAAACCCTGGTGCCTAGTAGTTTCTGCCCCCCTTGGGGGCAGATTGGCCTCATATAAATAGGCCGATCTGCCGCCAAGGGGGGCAGAAATGGCCTTAATATAATTTGTCCCCTAGGGAGCGAACCTTGCCTAAGGGGTCGCTCCCCAACTCTAAAAAAACAAAAAAAACAAAAACAAAACAACAACAAAAAAAGATCTCTGGCGCCTAGTGGTTTGGATCGGCCTAACAACAGTAGGCCAATCTGCCCCCAGGGGGGGCAGAAAAGGCCTTGAAAAAAATTGCCCCCCTGGGGAGCAAACCTTGCCCAAGTGGTCACTCCCCTCATGCCAGTTTCTTTTCAAAAAGTAAATCCCTGGTGGCTAGTGGGCATTTCAAAGGTCGGATCGCTTTACGATCCGGCTTTTGAAATGCTCTGAAAGACTTCAAAGGGAAGGGAATTCCTTTCCTTCCCTTTGAAGCCTCTCAGGGCCCCCATCACATGATCAGAAGAGAAATGCAAATCATTTCTCTTCCGGTCGCGCTGGAAGCTGAGCTCCCTCTGAGCTCAGTTCCGAGGACGTAATAGTTACGTCCGTGGCACATGATCACTGTGCCGGTGGACGTAACCATTACGTCCCGGCACAGAAGCGGTTAAGAACTCCTAGTGCTACAGGAGCTTCACTTCTCGTGGGTGGCGTTAGCATGGCGCAACAAGGAGAAATGCTTTCATTTCTCCTGTTTTTTGCTCTTTTTACGTGTGCTGAAAGAAAGAGCAAATCACAATTCAAGATTGTTTTTGTGCAGGAAGGTGTTCCTTCCTGGACAAAAGCAATCTCGCCCTCAATGCAGCCATCCTTGTACTTTGATGGAAGGGTTATTGCATTGGCGCACAGCAGCAAATTTACCGCCAGCGCAGGGGAAAACCCAGGGGTGCACTGTATTTTAGTAAATACAGAGCATCCCTGTGTCTTGAAAATTATGGTGCAAATTTGGCGCAGCGTCACGCTCCGCCATTTACTGTTAAATCTGGCCCTTTGCACCAATGGGATGGTGTCAGAAATCTCCAGGTGCATGGGGTCACAGAAGCACCTACCTGATTAATATTAATTAGGCACATCGCTATATGTGACCCTATGTGATCGTCTACAAAAGAATGATGTCCTGCAAAGAAAAGCAGATCACTAGTCCTGTGTTTACGTCATAAGGTGAAAGTTTTCTGTTTTCAGCAGGTTATGTTTCTCAATGTTATCGGTCCTGCATTAAAAAAATAGAAATTGCCTGCTTCTTCTGAGGCTGCCGACAGATTTCCCAAAGGGAAAATTGTCTGATGGAAATAGCTCCCCCTTTGAAATGGATTATTCCTTCCTTTGAGAAACTGGTAATTTATCAACGGCTTGAGACCACAATTGCAGTCACAAACCATTGTAAACACCATTGTGAATCGTATTTAGTAGGGGGTGCCTCTTGCATGCCCTAATCCATTTGCAATTCAAATGAGTCAGAATATCTATTTTGTGATTCACAAAACAAGTTTATAACATACAAAAAATGCATTTTGTGGAGTACCACCTTTACACACATATCTAGTGGACAGCCTAAATAAATAAGATACATTTTTATGTAGGTACCTATCTCAGGGTTCTAATATATTTCAATTTATTATGTAATGAGACAAGGAAAAGAAGACGGGGGGCAACTACATTTTACATGATATAAGACTCGAGCTGAAAAAAAGACAGAAAAATGTCAGGGACAGAAAACTAAGTACAATTCTAATGAAGATATTAGGTAGTGTCAACTACGCCCTAGATGTTTCCAAAGAGAACGGTCTCAGTGATATGACACTACCTTTCACTCAGATATAATCAGTTGCTCTTTTTTCACACTGCTATTGACAAATGAGATACTACTGTAAACTTTTGCTGTTTCCTGAGGGAGAGGAAAATAGGATTACCTACTACTATTTGTTGGACTTGGGTGTTTCTGCGGGGTCATCTCCAAACCCTTTGCCATCACCCTCCTGTTTTCTGAACCCGTTTTTGTTGGCTTTTACTGCTGCTACAGTCTTTGTCCTGTCTCCTTAAATCATGGTATAGTTGGCTTACACTCAATTGGTCTGTTTAATTTACTTGTAAAACCCTAGTAATGGGGTGCTACATGTACCTTGGGCCTGTAAATGAAATGCTACTAGTGTGCCTGCAACACTGATTGTCCCACCCAGTTAAGTAGCCCCCAAAACATGTCCCAGGACTGCCATTGCAGCCTGAATGCAGTTTTAAATTACCAATTTGACTTGGCAATATAAACCCCTTGCCAACCCTCAAACTCCCCTATGGTAAACCATAGGTAGCACATAGAGCAGGGTGCATTGTAATTAAAAGGTTTGACACTCACTTAAATAGCCCTTTAAACATGTCTCAGGCCTGCCATTGCAGCCTGTGTGTGCACTTTTAAACTGACATTTCAACCTGGCAAAATAAACCTTTTGCCAGGCTCAAACCTTCCTTTTCAACACATATAAGGCTTGCTTTTATGTTTTAATGAGCATAGGGTTGAACTGTGGGCAAGGGATCTGGGATTACTTTGCTGAAGTACTACTGTGAGCCCTGTCTCAGAGGCTTACCTCCAAATCACTTCAAAAGAATGGCATAGGTTTTATCTTACGAGGTTCAGTTTAATCTCATTCAATTTTTAGTGGCATTCCCCATTCAAGGATCATGGTTTTTGTCCCTCCCCACATGTCCATGTGATGGTAAATCTAAGGAAAGCACGCTGCATCTTATCCTTTTCTGTGGAGTCTACACAACTCAGAGGAAACGTTTTTGCTTTCCCCTCTTATGCAGTTTTTTGGCCGGTACCATAAGGAGGCTTTTTTCCGCTTACAACAATTAGGTACTCCTGAGTTGTGTTATGGTGTGTTAAATTTCATCACATGCTGTCTGCTGACTATGAAGAGATATTGATTGTGGTGGTATGTATAGTTCTCATTATCTTGTATTCATTTTTACATAATGAGTTTACTGCTGTTCTGCATATATATTTTAACTGTTTTTATCACATATTGTTTTCTTTTTATATGTTGTATGTGCACATTTGTGGTTGTCAATGAAGCTGAATAAAATATGACTTGACTTGAATACATATGTCACCCCTAGGATAGGCTCTGAGCAGTCTAGAAGGCAGGATGCAGTGTATTTAAAAAGTAGGACATGCAGCTTGAAGCTTTACATGACCTAGTAGTGAAAAATCCCTAAATTCAGTTTTTCACTACTGCAAAGCCTTCAACTCCCATAGGATAACATTGGGTTAGCTTTTTACATTTAACAAGTGCTAATTTCCAATTAGGAGCAGGTACGCAAGCTGAGTTTGGTGTCTAAAAAATTGTAATCGAAAGCTCTCTTTAATGGCAACATAGGCTTTTCAGTCACAAGTCTGTGAATGCCACTTTTAGAAAGTTGGTGTTTTCTTGTCCTAACCAATTTGGCGCCTGCGGCCTGATCCTGGGTCACATGACTGGCCACAGCTGCCACTTGGTCCTTGTGAATTGTTACTAGACAATGAGACAAAGGGGAGATAGGTGTTGGCAGGATGGACCACTCTGAGTTAACAAGGGGGACGAACTTCCACTTACCACATTTGCACATCACAAAAGCTCTACCTGAGCACTCTCACAAAGGGATTTCCTCTAGTCTTTTGTGACCCGTACAAGCTGGGACCAGGACCAGGAGGAAGGAAGTGCCTGACACCTCAGGCAGTGGAACCCACTAGAAGCTTCCTCCGCTTCAAAGTGAGCACCAGTTATAAATGTTGAACCATATAACCCAACTCTTCAATACACTTACGGACTTGTGGACTTTTCCAGGAACAAGGACTGCTGTGCTGCTGAAAGGACTGCCACTCCACTGAACTGCTGCTCTGAAGGACTGTTTCCCTGCTGTGCTGATCTACCTCCCTGCTGCCCTTTTGCCTGGGTGAGAAGAACTGTACCTGTATCTTTAAATTCAGGACCCTAGAGTGCCTCGAAGAACTAGTTGACTGGCCTCCTGATCAGAATGCTCTGGGACATAACAGTCTTCCAACAACCTTGAACTCTGCACCTGGTCTGTGACATCTGTGAGTCCTACCCTGTGAAGTGGTGCCACCCCAGTATTGGACCCTTGGAAGTGGGCCTAGAGATGCTCTGCCAGCCCATCACTGGTTTCAGCAGAACTGGTGAATCTCCTTTGCTCTGCGGCACAACCCTGAGCAGAACTGACGCATCACCTCTGCTGCATATACTTCCTCGATGCAAGGACTTTGCCTTGTTGTCTACAGCCTTCCAAGATCTGCCATTGTGTGATGCATCTTCGATGCAGATCTTTGCATCACAAGCCCCTTGTCAACTGCATCCTCAATTACGACAAACACAGGAGTCCACATCGCAATCCCAGCAGCTTCCTCCAGACCACCCAGGTGAGCAACATATCTTGATGCCGGACTTTGCATCACAAGTTCCTCATTGACGGCATCCTCGACGATGATGCAGGACCTCGCTTTGCAGCTCCTAGGAATCATCTGCTGCATGATGCAGTTTCTACGTGGGACTCTGCAATCCTACACAACCAGGATTTAAGGTACCCTTGTTCAGCGGGCCTAAACAGCTCCCTGCATCTGGCACGTGCACCATTGCGTTCAGCCTGAACTTGTGACTTTGTCTCAGTGTAGCGCAAACAGACATCCACAGTTGGTGCTTTGAGCTTTTTAGCTCTATTTTCACTTAAATCATTAAAGTTACATATCTTCAGTTCTACTGATTGGAATTTTGCCATTTTGGTCTTCATTTTTTTATTGACATTTGCTCTATTTTTCTAAATTGGTGTGGACATGTTCCTTGTGTTGTGTTTCCACTTTATTACAGTTTGAAGTGCTACATAAGTACTTTACACATTGCCTCTAAATTAAGCCTGATTGCTCTGTGCCGCAGGCAGCCATCCTAATTTAGGCAAGGAAGCCCAGTGAAGGAGGGAAAGATGAGATTCCAAGGCCTACAAGTGGCCATCTTGAATTGGATGAGGAAGCCCAGTGTAGACGTCCATTTTAGATTGGGCCAACAACAGCCCTAATCACAGGGGCACACAGCGACCATTTTGGATTAGGCAGGAGAGATCATTGGAGGGGGCCATTTTGAGTTGGGCCCACAACAATTGCAAATATAAAGTCTTCTGGCAGCCTTCCTAGGGCGGGCAGAAATCTTGTGTACCAGCTACCAAAAGCAGCTACAAATGAAGTGCAACAGGGCAACGGCCATCATGTGTCAAGACAGGAAGACCAAATATGATGCACCAGCTTTTTTGAAGTCACAACCCCCATTCAACACAACCAAAAAGCAAAACATTGGCACAAGATTGGCTGACTGGGTCGAAAAATTTGACAACTTCATTGACAGAGTGGAGGAATCAGAAGATGCAAAGATAATGAAATACCTCAAGACTCTAGCAGGTGATAGCATCAAAGAAGCTTTAAAAAACTGTCTCTAAGGAAGAAGCCACCGCCTACCAGAAAGTGAAGGACGCACAAGCCAAGAAATTCTATCTGGCAACCAAAGTAGACTACGAGAAATACACATTCATCAAAGTACAACAACAACCAGGAGAAACAACTGATTAATGTGTGGAGTCTCTAGAAGTACTCCTCAAGCTCTGCAATTTCAGTGAATTCAACAATGAAGAAGCCATGTGACTCAGGATAACTGGCAGATGCCAATTCGATTAATTGCAAAGACGTATGCTCAGACAAGCAGCCACAGTGGAAGCAGGAACAAATCATAAAGAGACTGTGCTTGCCATGAGGAACAACAACCAAACAAGCAAAGACAAACATAGGTCTGCACCATGGAGGCTACCACCGACATGCTACTGAAGTGAACTGTTCTACCCACATGAAGGGGAATGTACACCCTTAGACAGACATGCAAGGGATGTGGAAAGAGAATCACTTCAAGTCCGTCTGTGGAGCACAGAACAGGCAGTGAAAGTCTGACTGCCACAGGGCAAAAGAGAAAGGGGATGACGCAAGCAGACACAACTGCAGGTCGAAAGACAAGATGAGGCACCATGTGTGAAACATCAAGTCTAAGTCCAGACAACGGCCCTCCACCTCGTCATCCAGCCAGTCACCTATGTGAACATCCAGTGACAGTGACAAAGAAAGATACCTCCTGATGATGTTGGTTGATGGCCTAGAGACTCACCTGGGTACTATCAGTCTCAGGATGGGAAACCACAAAGTAGACTTCATAGTAGACAATGACACACAAGAACTGGTATGTAATAGGAGCACAAGAACTGGCATGTCTGCCATACGAACCAGAACTAGTTGAGACTCGTTTGAAAATCTACATGTAGGATGAAAAGAAGCCCCTGAAATGTAAAGGAAAAGTCACAACGATTATCAAACTCCAAGGGCTAGAAACAGCCTGCAAAGCCTACATACTAGAAAGACAGATGCTGTTAGACCTGACATGCTTTAGGGTGGTCACCCCTAACTTTTTACCTGCCTCCCTCCACTTTTTGGACTCTGTTTTTGCTGGCTCTTAGACTCTGCACACTTTACCATGGCTAACCAGTGCTAAAGTGCATATGCTCTCTCCCTTTAAACATGGTAACCTTGGATCATACTTGATTGGACTATTTAATTTATTTAAGTCCCTAGTAATGTGCACTATATGTGCCTAGGGCCTGTGGATTAAATGCTACTAGTGGGCCTGCAGCACTGGTTGTGCCCCCCACTTAAGTAGCCCCTTTTACCTTGTCTCAGGCCTGCCATTGCAAGGCCTGGGTGTGCAGTTTCACTGTCACTTCGACTTGGCATTTAAAAGTACTTGCCAAGCCTAAACCTCCCCTTTCTCCACATATAAGTCACCTCTAATGTGTGCCATAGGTAACCCCTAGAGCAGGGTGCTGTGTGGGTGAAAGGCAGGACATGTACCTGTGTAGTTTACATATCATGGTAGTGTAAAACTCCTAAATTCATTTTTGCACTACTGTGAGGCCTACTCCCTTCATAGGCTAACATTGGGGCTGCCCTCATACAGTATTGAAGTGGTAGCTGCTGATCTGAAAGGAGTAGGAAGGTCATATTTAGTATGGCCAGAATGGTGAAAAATCCTGCTGACTGGTGAAGTTGGATTTAATATTACTATTCTAGAAATGCCACTTTTAGAAAGTGAGCATTTCTTTGCACTTAAATCTTTCTGTGCCTTACAATCCACATCTGGCTGGGCTTGGTTGACAGCTACTTGTGCATTCACTCAGGCACACCCCAAACACAGGGTACTCAGACTCACTTGCATACATCTGCATTTTGAATGGGTCTTCCTGGGCTGGGAGGGTGGAGGGCCTGCTCTCACACAAAGGACTGCCACACACCCCTACTGGGACCCTGGCAGACAGGATTGAACTGAAAGGGGACCTGGTGCACGTCTTAGCCACTCTTTGAAGTCTCCCCCACTTCAAAGGCACATTTTGGTATAAAACAGGGCCTCTGCCCTACCTCATCAGACACTTGCTAGAGAAGAAACCTGAACCAGAACCTGCATCCTGCCAAGAAGAACTGCCTGGCTGCCTAAAGGACTCACCTGACTGCTTTCTACAAAGGACTGCTGCCTTGCTGTTGCCCTGCTGCCTTGCTGAACTCTTGTCTGGCTGTAAGAGTGTTCTCCAAGGGCTTGGATAGAGCTTGCCTCCTGTTCCCTGAAGTCTCAGGACCAAAAAGACTTCTCTTTTTCATTTGGACTCTTCGTGCGCCGAAAATTTCGACGCACAGCTTGCTCCGTGGCGAGAAAAACGCTGCACACCGACGCTGATCAATGTGATGCCTTCGGGACGACCGGATCTTTGACGCACAGCCTCGCAAGGACAACGCCGCCCGACTTCCAGAGGGGAAATCGACGCGACACCTGCCGTGAGAGCGAAACTTCGACGCACAGCCCCGCGGAACGACGCGCAGCTGGAAAACAAGCAGGAGAATCCACGCACAGACCCCGGGACATCTGGTAATCCCGCGACCCACAGAAAGAGACTGTCCGCACGCCGGAAAACGATGCCCGACTTCCCCACGTGAAAAATAAGGACGCAAGTCCGTGTGTGCTGGGGAGAAATCGACGCACACACCCATTTTTCCACGTATCGCTTCTTCTGCGGCCCTTTGCGGAGATTTTCTACTCCAAACCAGGTACTTTGTGCTTGAAAGAGACTTTGTTTGCTTTTTAAAGACTTAAGACACTTTATATCACTTTCCAGTGATATCTCTACAATTTCACATTGCATCTTTATTCATTTTGACCTACAATTATCCTGATAAATATTATATATTTTTCTAAACACTGTGTGGTGTATTTTTGTGGTGCTATATTGTGTTATTGTATGATTTATTGCACAAATACTTTACACATTGCCTTCTAAGTTAAGCCTGACTGCTTGTGCCAAGCTACCAGAGGGTGGGCACAGGCTAATTTTGGCTTGTGTGTGACTTACCCTGACTAGAGTGAGGGTTCTTGCTTGGACAGAGGGTAACCTGACTGCCAACCAAAAACCCAATTTCTAACAGATGCCATCATCCAAAGTCCTATTGCAACAGCGGTAAGGCTTGGAATAGCAGACCTACACCTGACTGGAGAAGAGATCCAGTTGATAAAACCAGAAGGAGTGGCAAGCAAATGTCCAGCAGTCCACTTCAAAGTAAATTACCATACAATACAGTTCGTCATTGATAGTGGACCGTCCTCTCCCCAGGTGAGGGTGATCATGTGCACAGGTCGTCAAGTGATTCGACCCCAAAGGCTGATCAAGGAAATTTAGCCTCATGAGAGAGATCCAGATCTATGTCTAAAATGGCGGAGGAGGTTTAGAGTCAAGCATTAAGATCTGCAGCAACTAGCAGAGGGAAGAAGTGATTGGTTTCGAACAAGGGGCCATGGGGAAGTAAGGCCAAGTGTAATGGGCAGTCGTTGTCTACTATTGTTGCTGTGCAGTGGTTTTGGAATAATTATTAGTGAGGAACAAAGATTTAACACATGCCAACCCAAAACATACTAGTGGGTAATGGAAGCTGCACATGGAGGAAGTGGGGGCACATTATAATGTGGCTGGAGCCTGCTCTGGGAGAGCCTGGCATTGCTCTAGATGTTCTAGGACTGCTTTGGAATGACCAGTGAGGCTGGACTGAAAGGTGCCATGGTAGGTCTATATATTTTGAGGCTGCTTTGGGAGGTGGACAGGGCAGCAGTCAAAGGTGCTGGTGGCCATTTATAAGGCTGGCCTCATGTAATAAATAAAATACATGCATAGAAGGACTTTGCGATAGCCCTCTTCATTAATTGGTCTGATTAACTGATATTCACATTTTGCTTCCGACAGCATAAGTATATGCAATAGTTCATTTTTTTTCATTTTTTTTTATTGCAAGCATATAATTCCCACCTTTAGGCACTATGACTGTTTTCTGTTTCTTTTTGTACAAAACTTTGGCACTGGGAGGTGCTGCAGTTTGCATTAGGTAGTGCTGTGGTGGGCAGATGAAGTTGATTGGGGCTCCACTCAGAGGGAGGCGCTAGCCTGTAGTAATGCAGTGGTCTATTCTTGTGCCTACAATATTTAGTGACTTCAGACTAAATCCTATTGCCATATCACTGCAGAGTTTGCTGGTCTTTGCTTACAACATGAATTAGTTTGAAATAACACCTCTTATAGAGAACTGCTTCTGGGACACAGCACTCTTTGACTTAAAAAGTTTGTTTATTAGTTTCATTCCCAGAATGCCCCTCTACCCGACCTAACTGTGGTTTAGAGACTGAAGAAAGTTACCAATGGGGGCAGACATTTTGCCAGCCTTGGAGGTCAACCACAGCACAGCCCTTGTCTGGAATCCCAATGTACATAAGAGAGAGAGATATGAGATGTGCTTTTTGTCATTTGGAAGAAGAATGTTAATGCTTGTATACAATTAAGGGTCCTATTCTGATTGCCCTGGAATACTGCCTGTCATCACCCCTGTACTTGGAATTAAATCTACTAGGGTTACTGTTAACTCATGAGCTAAAGCTACTGGGGATTACATGAATTATGAGAACCTGCTTAGAAATGAGAAATTGTGGGGAGTGTTGGTTATTCTGGGTCCAATATCCCTGGAAATTACTCATTTTCCTCTGGAGTTCATCCGGTAATTTCACCAAAACCTCTGGCAATATGCTTCTACGTTTTTCTACTAGATCTCTTATTTCTTTTATTTCCTTTGGAATGCAGGATGGGTGTGTTGAATGGCGATTCAGGTGATACGGTCTGATAAGGGAGGTAGGGTCTGTAGATCAGATCGAAGGAAGCTGTCTGAAAAGCTGGAAATAGAAAGTGGAAGCTTGAATGAGTTCGTTGTTGGTGGATTGGGCAGGATGCAGGGCCAAGATCAAATCCCATGATGGCAAGACCCACTCTTAACTTGTGTGTGTGGCCTATGTGTTGTGTGATTATGTCCACCATGTCATGAGCTTAGATGACCACAACTTTTTCCATTACTAAGAAGTGGAGAACAAGCACAGTAAAACCAATAATGTTTCAATTTTTCTTATTACATGCCAGACATCTCTACCTTTAGGATCAAAGGATTGTCCATCTACAGAGCAGGAAATCTCCGGTCAAATGTGCAGGGTGATTTTTCAATGACTAATCTTTTCCTATGGTGTGGTACAAGAATGCCATATTTAGAATATAATCTGATATAAATATTTTGTCATAAACAATATTTACAACAATGTCACCCTTTTGGAGTTAGAGAAAATCTACACCCAAGAAAATTATATTTTTGTAAATGAAATTTAGGACCCGATATTTGTATGAATGGATTTTTTTCTGGCTTTGATATACTGACCTACAACATTTTCTCTTTTTACTTCACATTGAAAACATCTCCATGTGAGGAAAATACTTTGCGTATACAGCCCCCAAAGAACCCCATGTTTTCTGGGGAGCCATTTAATGGAATATTTGGATTCTCCTACAGTGCATTTTGATTTTTGTGCTGAAGAGATTAGTCAAGAGCACGTCAAAGTAGGTTTCCTTTTTAGTTGCTTAACTGAATCAGCATTGTCTTGGGCAAGGCCATTTGTAACCAACTTAGATTTTTGTTCATAATCTCGTGATAACTTCTTGTTAGCATTTAAGATATTTGAATTGTCTGGTTTGGAGTACTTTGTTGGCATGCCTCATACAAAAAACAGAAGGTATACATGCATGTATTGATTCATTTTCGTCTCTAGACAGCTGAAACAACCTGGGTTGAAGAAACTCAGAAACCTCTTTTTTTATATGGATTGAAAGAAGAAATTAAATACAAATTGATTTGTTCATTTTCCAAACTTATTGGTTTATTGGCGCAGATTCAACTTACTTTATTGGGGAGAAGAAGAGAAAGAATGAAACTATTTTAATTCCTTGTAGGTCTCTTTGTCTGCTTCATTATAGATGTGAGTGGGTCCATTATCTCCAGAAGAGCCTATGCAAGTAGTAGCTGTCAGGGGTCCTTTGACTGACAATGAAAATGAGTGCTAACAGACAGCTTGGCTTTGTCTGTGTTGTGGTGTTGCTGGACACATTATTCAGGTTTGTGTCAAATGTTCTCAGAAAACGAATTCAAGAGCTTAGTCATCTCCAGAGTAGAGAACAAGAGTGTGTCACCTTCCTTATATTAGATCTTCTATGAATAATACAGATAATCATTTGTTTCTTTTACCAGTTGTAATGAGAGCAGAACAGTGAAAGTATTTTAATACCTCTCCATTGTTGGATAGTGGTGCATGTGGAATGTTTATTGATCAGGAATAGACCAATAAAAATAACATTTCTTAGAGAGAAGAATTTACTTTAGAAGTGATTTGACATTTTAATGTCTCACCATTAACTTCATGACTGATACCAAGGACTGCTGCTCAGGCACGCCTATTTCTAAATTCATGTTTAAAATCTATCTCATTTAATAAATGCCTCTGGATACAGTGTTGTATCTGCAGTACTAAGCTGAAACACTTCTGCATGTACAAGAAATACACTTTTTTTAATGCTGAAGAGACTTTATCATATTCTTATATGATGTTCATTGCATGATTTACATGACAAACATGTAAATAGCTCGACTCGTGCATGGGCTATTAGAGCCAAGCCGGACTCTTGGATTGGCAAGGCTCTTGAGTCGGTTCTCCAGCTAATTTATTTGCTTGCACAACTCCGTTTTAAGCCTACCTTTCAACCATTTTATGTTGGCTTTGACCTTAGGTTCACCTATTTGGTGTGCGATACTTACCAACTGGGCTCATCTCTTAAGTTACAATTACCATTCATATAGAAAGGAGGATGATTTTGAAGATAGGACTGTTAGTAAAGAAGCTCATTAGTAAATAATCGTGAAATTAGCCAATAAATGATAAGGATGTAGGACTAATCAAACTCCTAACAAAGTGACAAAAGGCATACTAGCAATAAAGATGTCAGGTGTTTGCTTGTTGGTTCGTTTCTGCCGTCTTTTAGAGAAAACGTCTGTTTCTATAATGTGTTCAAGCTGTGCTTGCCTTCAATGAGAGTGTCCTACTTTCTTTTCATCAGAACAAGTTTGCTTTGTAAAGTGGACAACAGGGAATGAACGTGAATCCAGCCTGTATCTGGGCTATATTTGCTGCCCACAAGAGGTGTGATACATAAAACCCAGACTATGGGCTTGATTGCAACTTTGGTGGATGGGATACTCCGTCACAAATGTGATGGATATCCCGCCCGCCGTTTTACAAGTTCCATAGGATATAATGGAACTTGTAAGACGGCGGACAGCATATCTGTCATATTTGTGATGGAGAATCCCATCTGCAAAGGTCCTAATCAGGCCCTATTTTTTTAAAGTAGCTGCTGAGCAATACTCATATTTGATATTGCAGCAGAGAGTATATTTTCAGAGTAATGTACCACTCATAAAAAATTAATTAAAACAATTTTGTAGATTTTAGAATTCAAAATAAGTGTGGGTGGCGTACTCCCTCAGAGCCGGCATTTGCATGCAAAATACGGTAGGCCTCATTTTTCCCCCCATGCAACACCAATCCAAAAGTGAGGCACCAATAGGCCAGACTGGCACTTTGAGCACTCCGGTATTTCCCCGGGGGATTGCAAAGATGGAGGGCTGCTTCCAAGGTAAGTGCCATGATCTAGCCCGGAACGTCTTATTGTATTTGAAAAACTGTACTTCAATTTGCACCCTTTTTAACCTATTTTTCTAGAAACATCTCTAGCGAAGCACATACCCTCCTCATACAAACAAAGTGAACCCACAAAGACATACTTGTTCGGATGAAACAGTGTGGGGCCTGTTGAACATTTTGGCTAGGTCTGATTCTAGGTCTGGTTATTTTCCAAGCCTGCAGTACTTTCAGATCTGCCTGCATTATCCCCAGAGTTCTAAAATTAAACACTTTAACCCCCATTCTCAGAAAAAGAAAAGAACACGCTGAGGCAAACAGACCACCTTTACAACACTTAATTGAATCTATTTGTTGCATTACAGTTTCAAGTGCAAATGAAAGATTGCAGCCTAAATAGAATTAGCCCCACAGTTGTGATCAGGAGTCACATCTCCTGCACCGGACTCTGTTTAAATGAATTCTCACAAACATTAGTTTTTTAAGTCAGAACAAAGTTGGAGATTCTACTTTGTCTAGGTTGACCTCCTCACTCTTGGACTTTATGGACACTGCCTCCAGTCCTGAACTTTTCACCTAGAAATCATTGATTTCAGGTTTGTTAGTCTAATTAGTTCAAAGGAAGCAAAACAAGACTACAACTCCCATAATGCGTTAGGCTATCATACAAAAGTCCAGGACTGGAAACAGTGTCTGTAATGCCCTGGAGGGAGATGCGCACCTCAGCGTCATATAACATTTAGACTAAAGAAGTTTAATTAAGTGATTCAATCAGGGTTGTGATCAGGAACCACATGTACTACACCAGACTTTGGCCCTGATTTCACGTTTGGCGGACGGAATCACTTGTCCACCAAACTCCTGACAGGGTGGCCGTCACTGTAGTGGCGACCTTCCCGTTGGCCCCCTTATAACTTTACCACTGGGCTGACGGCTGGTCAGCCCAGCGGGAAAGTGGCGGCAGCATTGTCAACGGCTCATAATCGAGCTGGGGGCAATGCTGCCGCCCGCAGGGCTCAACAGCACGCTCGTAATGTGCACTGTCTGCAAAGCAGACAGTGCAAGTTATGAGGGTGATAGGCAGGGGGACCCCTGCACTACCCATGCCACGGGCATTGGCAGTGTAGGGGCCCCCTGGGGGCCCTGCACCTGTTCTCCACCAGTCTTTTCATGGCAGCGAAACTGCCATGAAAAGGCTGGCAGAGAACCTGGTTGTAATCAACAGGCCGATTGTAACCTGCACCTGCTGTTAGCCCGTCACAATGACTGATCCCGGCAGAGATGGCAGTACGCTGGCCGTCGTACCGCCAGGGTTGTAATATGGCGATCAGACCACCAGGGTTGTAATGTGGTGGTCTGACCGCCACAGTAGCAGTGGTCCAGACCGCCACCACGAGTCTGGCGGTATAGTAATCCTCACTCAGGGACTTTGTGGACACTGGCTCCAGTCCTGAACTATTCAACTACAAATCATTGATTTCAGGTTTGTTAGTCTAATTCATCAAAGGAAGCAAAACGAGACTCTAACTCCAACAATGCATTAGGCTATCACACAAAAGTCTAGGACTGTAAACAATGTGTTTAATGACCTGGAGGGAGATGGTTACCCCTAGCTTCCTATAGCAGTGGTTCCCAACCTGTGGTCCTGGGACCCCTGGGGGTCCGCGAAGCCTTCTCAGGGGGTCCGCGACTGCTTAGAAAATTAAAAAATATTAACAAATATTGACAAATTAGGTCCCCAGCTTCCAGTAATGACTCAGGCGGGGCTCCCCGGATTCCAATGATGATTCAGTGGGGGTCCCTGGGTTCCATTAATGTTAAAATGGGGGTCCACATAAGTCAAAAGTTTGGGAACCACTGTCCTATAGCATTTAAGTCTACAGAAATGTAATCGAAGGAGAGATACCCCAGACCCATGTCAAAGCTTCAGGTCAACTGTGGGTCTCTGGGCTGAACATTTTTCCCACAAAAATTTCAGATCACAATTGTCTTTTAGAAAAAAAAAATGCAAAATAGATGGCGAGACTTAGCATTTTTAACAAAAACTGTTTGAGGTACAGACCTGGGCCACTGGTTTGATTTATAATGCAAACTAAGTCCTAGAGTACCTATAGGATATTGCCCCGTAAACTAAATTAACTACATTTTATACACACATTTTTGTATATCTGCTAGTTCTAGGGGTCAAACAGGTTAAGGCCTGTGGGTGAATAGAGCCTTTTATCTCTTTCAGTTGAACGGGACACCGGATCTTAGGGTGCCACCCCGTGTTGAAGAGAGCAGTCCGCTCTCAGGTGTAGCTATAGGCTGCCAGGCAATCATTCTTTTTTACCTCCATCGCAGGTGGTTACATTGTATATGAAATTATTTTTGTTATCATTTCTCTCAGTGTTTTGTTGTTGTACTGTTTTACTGCACTACGGCATCGATATTTGCAGACTCGCTCTAATAGCCGTCCGCGAGTGCTATCGACCACATGAACTAAGGTATCTCTTATGTGCTGTTCCTCAAAACAGTACCACCACCTGTGTTCGTCTTGCGGCGAAACTAGAGCGTCACAACTGACACAGTAAAGTCCTTCACGGGGTTAGAGTAATAAAGTTGCCGCTCGTGAGCTCCCTGTGCGGGACCGGGCAGAAAGGAGCGCATCCCGCAGGTCTCGTGCGCTGCCACAGCCTCTCCGCTGCGTGTCATGTGCAGGCGGAGCGGGCTCAGCCTTAGCACTGCGGCAGCTCTCACTCGCTGCACAGCTCAGCGTCGCGTCTCGCGGCGGAGGCGGCTCGCGCTGAGGATCGGAGGTGAGCTGGGGAGCACGCGGCCGGTGTGTGCCAGAGAGCGCGAGCGAGCAGGCACTGCCAGCCCTGTCCTCTGTGCAGCCAGTCGGGGATGCAGCGGCTTTTCCCCGGGATCAGCGGAATGCGAATACAAGCCTCCTCCTCCAGCCCTGCCGGGCTGTGGTGAGCGGACGCTGGGCAGCGAGAGGGCGCTGCCTCCTTCCTTCTGTCCTGCTCCGGAGCAGCGGCAGAGGGCGCCGGACCGAGCTCCCGCAGCAGGTAGGTCTCTGTGATTCTGTTGTTACCTATCTGTGACATCTCCAACCCACCCTGGATGCAGCAGTGGCAGGCGGCCGTGTCCCACATCCTTCTCTCGCAGCAGCATGCCGCGCTTGCAGAAGCCCCTCTGCAGAAGCCCCTCTCCGCCCTTTGCAGTGCTTGCCCGGGACGCAGGCAGGAGTAAAGTTTCGTCCAGGGTCACCGAGGCAGGTTCTTATTTTGACAGCCAGCCCCCTGTTGGCACGCGCACGGCGGGGGCTCCTGCGCTCCCAGTGCCTGGGGGCAGGGGCTGCTGGTCAAAGAAAACAAAAGCCTTTGATTCTCAGCGTGGGGCCCCTTTGAAGACTTTTGGGTCTTTATGTCAGGTGCATTTTTTTGTAACTGACCAGCACTTGGAAGGATGGGTGGACCAGCCTTGTTCAATGAAATATGTTGCCTGGCATTGTGTAAACTTCACTCCCCCGTTCACAACACCTTCGTAAATATAAGAGATATGTAAAGGGACATGACTAGTGAAAATCATCGCAACTGACTGATATTCTATTTTTGTGGGAAAGTAAGGGGGTGATTTGCTGGGAATTTTGACCCGGTAAGCACAGCAGTCTGTTTTGTACTCTTAAGAATTCACAACATGAATTTAGCCATCTCCCGTTTAGTTCAGTTCATCACAATGCTTATCATTAAAATTGCCTTTAAAAATGCTTGAGAAGTTCGGTGGTGCGGTAATGTAACCGGCCAATTCACTCCGCCCCCCCACCACCAGACATACTCTTTGTTATCAATAAGAAAGTGAACCCAAACATGCCATTGCGCATCTCTCATCCCTCAAAGGGTGCAGTGGTATTTTAGCAACCTCGAGACAGGTTTTATTTATTAAACCTTGGTGTATTTAATCAAAGTAAGGATGACAGGCTGAGACAAGAGCGGCTCCTTAATGAATTAGTTCACGTTTGTCTTCTCCCCTGCAAAATACTGTTACATGAAAACCCTGAATGGGTGACACTTTTACAGCTTCTGATTAGAGTTGGTGTCTACTGCTCGCCTGTCGTCCATCTCTCATCCCTCTCCCGGAGAAAATATCTGCCATGTGTTATTTGGAGCGGGTGACTTTCATTGTTGGGTCCAGTGGTTTTTATAGTGTAAACCGGGACCATACACTTCATTCTAACATACTACTCTGCTTGTCTGACCCTCTCGCCGCCTTCTGCTCTGTAGTAAGTCTGGGCTCCCCTTCCACCATCATTCCATCTCCTCCAAGCCTCTTGCACAGATCTATTCCTGGCTTAACAGTGGCCGCAGTTAAAGGTTGCTTTCAGCCCTTATCGGGTACTCGGAAAAAAACTATCGGTAATCAGGCGACGATCTGGTCTGTCTCCTTTTGGGACATTACACTGCCCTCCCTGCACCAATGGGTCTGTTCCCCACTTTCAGTATAAAGTGGGTGCAACCAGAGGCTACAATGTAAAGACCTCCAAGTTGTATGAAATAGTATATAAATATGTGTCTTGGTCATGGTCCTGATGGCTGATTTGCATATGGCTGGGTCCAAACTGGGGTGGCATGGTGAGCAAAAGAACAATGGATTAAACCCAGATCTGTGACTGGGTGTGAGTGTTTGCATTGTTCAGCACTCCGTCCATCATCCTTTTGTGTTCCTGATGGCTCTACTCCTGTTGTAAATGAGGAAAACCGAGATGCACTTGTTAAAACGGGGATTGCCTCTTGTCACATTTTATGGTTTGGTAGATCGTTGTAGTGGCCTAGGTGGACATTGGAAGTCTATTGACAGCAATCTTGGTGAGCAAGTACTTAATAGTGTGTCAGTTATTCAAGAAACTCGAGCTACCTCTACGCTCTACATTCTGATCCATCCCTTTAAATATGACTAATATTAACCAGCTTTGGGTGAGGTGATGGGAGGCAGAACACAAAAGCACTTTTTACCAGTGACAGCTGATGACCTGATGCTGGGCGGACAAATAACAGAAAAGCTAGCACGCTACACCCTGAAAGCGCATCCCTTTTTAACGGAGAGACAAATATGTTTGTACAAATAATTTTTCATGCACCGATATTTTCTTTATATGTTTTTTTTTTGATATTCACTTAAATTAGTCAATGGGACTATTGTAAATGTTGTAAAGTCACCAGTGCTTAATTTGTAAATAAAATAAAGCCCTCCTCTGAAACTCGAGGCTGTTGCACTTAACGCGCGAGCACGGAATACTGAGGCAGCGTAATCCTGAAGCTTTCTCGGGCCTTTTCAATCCATTTAAAGCCACTCCTGCCCCTTCAGCTCACTCTTGCAGCTTTCTGCTTTCTACCTTTCTGACGCGTTTTCGTATTTTTCTTCCTCCGTCTTTCCCATATGTGTCTTTTGCTCGCAGCAAATGCTTGAGGCAGAATAATAAGCGCCGGTGCTCAAAAATAAGTGCCGGTGCTCAGCACCAGGAACAACAAGCACAAATTAAGCACTGAAAGTCACGGATCCCAATTTCGTCTCATTATGTCTGCTGCTTTGGTTAACACAGTGCCTGAAATGTAAATATAGAAGTGCAGGTACTCACTATTTAGAATACGTGTTTACTCCTTGGAAGTGCTGGTACTCTCCCATTAAATGTATTGCAGCAGTGCTGGTGCAAGTACCCTCCCTTCCAAATGAAAGAAGGGCAGGTTCTCAGGACCGGACTGTACCTGCCCATTTAAAGCTCTGGCTTAACATATTTGATTCCTCTCACTTCAAGGAAACACTTGCTGCCCTTATTTTACTCCATCATGGCCGTTATTGGCTTGCACAATAACCTTGAAGTATCCATTGAGGGTTGTTACATCATCTCAATCCTCTGATTAGGTGAAGAAACAAGGGGCCAACATAATTAGTCCCCTGTGTGACTCTCATTATTCGGCACCTCATAGCACAGTTGAGCATTAGGAGTTAACACATGTTCTTCAGTCAAATGCCAACCTGAGAGAAATCATTTTTCTACAAGACATGGGCTCAATTTGTTATTTATCACTAACTCATGGCTGGTTGAAATGAGTGCCCTCAAAGTAACAGACCTGGCCCCAACCAGTTATGGGGAGGGGGCGACACACACACATCTAAAAGGCAGAGGAAGAGAAAGATGGAAAAACCGTCATAAAGGGAGAAAGCAGAAACCCACAAGAATGAAATAAAGTGTCTGGAAGCGTTTGGTGGTGGATTTAAGAAGCATGAGGGAGATCTAAGACTCCCTCCCTCGGTATTCTGGGCTCCAATGTTTAATTGCACCGACCGCCGGCTTCTCAGCTCAACTTCGGCCATCCGCACTCTTTTGTTTACTGATTAAGCACAGTTTACTTCAATTAACTACAACTGCTGAATTGCAGTGTTTTTTAAGTTTAAAACGGTATTTGTAGGACACATTTTCTCTTAACTGTAGCGCCACTTTAACCTTTGTGGTTTTTTTCCTGTGAATTTCTAATGTTCTATTTAATAATGTAAAGTAAGGTATTACATACCTAAGTTTAACATCACTCACACATTTGTTTATTTCAGTTACTACCATGCTTATCTATCCCAAACCTCCTCCTGTGCACGACCTTTGGCTGCGGTTGGTGTGGGGTACCTAACCCAATGTGGATGGCCAACCCTCGTCATACGTGGCATGGGGTTGGGTGCCGGACATGGTCTCTGGTAGGGGCCGTGCACCCAATGCCCAACAGATGGCAGAGGAATACCAACAAACACCCACCCAACTTTTTTAGTCTTTTTTTTGTCCCGCAGCTACCTTGCATTAATTTCACAGTACTCCCTGCAAATTTTAACGGGGCCACGCTGAATACCCCAAGAGTACAGTGTGTCTGCGACAACTGAAAACAACTTTTTTGCACTTTGAACCCAGGGAGTGTCCGTCTAGCCGTGCCCTCTAGCCCTCACCAGAAGGGCCAGTAGGCCAGGGTAACCCTACCCAGTCCCCTTATATGTGGTTTTATTTTAATTTTCAGGAAATGGGGACCGAGTTCCCGAATCCTAAAAAGGCAGGTGCAACATTTCGCTTCATGTTGCAGCCATCCAATCTAGAGGTGGGTGAGCCAGCAAATGAACAGAATGAGACAAGTCACATCTCTTCCAGGGGTTTGTCCGACTCTGAGAGCCCCAGCATGGGCCAAGCCATAACAAGATTTTGCATATAAACCAGGCAATATTCGTTATGTAAAAATATGATGCTTTTCAGAGTTAAACAATATTATTTCTTTACTAGTGTGCCATTTTGAGAGCCATGTACTGACAGTAATTGTTTCTAAATACAGAAGCATTCACAAAAACCCCAATAATGTCATTTCCATCTCTCAACAAAAAAATAGGTTTGTCATGTTGTCTGGAGTGTAGCCAAAGTAAGAATATTTGTAACACAATTATTGCCTATTAAACCATATATAAATGGCTTATTTTCATAGTGCATATCCTGAACTAATTTACTCCAAGGTGCTTTCAGATTGGCCACTCAAAGAAAGTGAAATATTTGAATAGGATCACAAAGTTTAGTCAAGTGAGGAGGCTGGATTCGAGGCCAGGGTTTTGCCTTCATTTCCCCATTGAGTATCAAAGGCCATTGTTTGGCTTAACTTCCATCATGAGCAATATTAGTACACAATATTCAATAAATACATATCTCATGTTAAATCAGTTTAATACTAGATATGTAACCATTAATTCTATAACAAAATCACAATGTGAAATGTAAGGGAAGACAGTGCACTTTATTTTATGCCAATGCCATTACCTTCCTTTGCTTTACAAAACTATTTAGAGCCGCTCAACATTTAGGCGACATCAATTAGGAAGATCAGCAAAACAAAGCAGCCCATCGAGAATCATCATAGGAGTCACAGGTGTGAAACAGCTCAGTTGGCCATGGGAAACATTCACTTACATGTCAGTTACAACTACTATTACCAATGGCCTGAAGCAAGAGCAGGTACACTTGCTGTCTGCTCTTTACCCACAGACCGCATGTCTGCACACTTTCACTGGTTCAAAAAGCCACAGTGCTACTGGGGCCCTGGAAGCTGCCAATGTCATGTAAAGAATGAGCTGCATGAACATGTGTGACCTGTGAAACTTTCATTCTCTACTGCTGGCCCATGTGCTTGACCCTCCCAACTGCACAGGAAAACCTCCGTTAGCAGAGGAGAACAGGGCGCAGACACTAAAGCAGAGGCTGGCGTCTATCAGAGCATCTGTGTAAGGACACGCCGTTCAGAGTGCTTAAGGAAATGCCCTCTGAACTGCTTGCCACAGGGAAGGCGGTGGTAGAATGCTGCAAGAGCGGGAACAGAGTCATGGGAGGCAGAAGGGAGAAGCCACATGAAAGCTCAGCTCGTTCAGGCTTCAGGTTTGCAGAGGATCTCGAGCTGAGCCAGAGCTGGGCGTCTGGTTCGAGTCTGTCTTGAGCTTTTAGTGAGTCATCCAGTTTTAAGCCAATTATAGCACTTGGTCTCATGGGACTGTCCCAGTCCCCTGGACCAGTCATTTAGAATGTTTCATTTGTCATTTTTAGGTCAAACGCGCAAGCGCTCTGGCCTGTTGTAATCAATCTGTGGGCTTTTAACCACGCCCACTGCACGCCCATCTCTATCACTTGTTCATGGGCTTGCCTTTCAAAAATCCTTTGTTATCATCGGTAAGCACTTTATGTTTGCCCCTCCTTGGGGCAGTTTTGTTACTATCTTGGCAATCGTCCCTGTTACATGGATAGCTGCACTTTTGCAGATACATTTGACTGCAAGCAAACTTTTTTCCTTTTGTGTCTCTCCTTTGCTCTCATGCTCTTGGCGGCCATGGCGCTTTGAATCGGCTCACTTATGTCAACTGTTTCACTTTTCATTTTCAATTTATGTGGTAAGAAAAGTTCAGTTAGGAATTTGCAATGCTAATAGCTCTAACTTGAGCAAACGCGAGACCCATGGCATTGCAAATGCTTGTTTCCCTTGGTACTCCCTCTGTATTCTCTTGGTAGTACTGCAGCACTAGACATCTATACATTTTGAAGCTTAGTTTCTCTCAAACAACTGAATAGGTTTTCACCACATCACAAAAGCACACTTTCTGGGTGAAAATCTAGCTTTCTGACAAATTTGGTGTAATTCTGTTAAACTGTTTTGGCTATAGAATTTTCTAAAGTTCCTGTGGTAATTTGCATGGGGAAAACACGTTTTGGGTCTGACCACTTTTCTTGCCCCCCCCGACAGATCACCCTGAAACTTTCTAGAAAGGAGCTGAAGTGGATGAACTTTTTGGGGGAACATTTTGTGAAGATTCATCAAATGGCTCCAGAGTTCTTAGCAAAACAAAAAATACATTTCCTATGGAAACCCTAACCTTACTATAACTACACTGTGGCAGCCGCCAATGTGTAATATTTTGGTGGTCGATATTTAGGCTACAATATTTTGCTAGTATTGTATTTGTGCTTGATATTCTGATTTGCAACTTTCATAATTTACTGAATGAATCCCAGTTACCACCTGGATGGGATGATCCTTGCGCTTTGTTTCAGTAAAGTAATTGAATGTGCAAAAGTACCACATTCTTTAGATTGCATTGTATGTGAAAGAACATAGACATATAATTTTGGATGTTCTAATATCTTCTCTGGTGTTAATCTTCAATTATTCCTATTTTAAAAATGTAATTGATTTAGCAATGGGATTGTGACAAGTCTAGAGGCATTAATACTTTCAACAAGAGTTTGCAATGCAATAGGCCTCACTTTGCTTGAGTTAGAGCTATTGGCGTTGTAAGTTCATAACTGGGCTTTTCTTGACACATAAATTTGGTCAACCCTGCCTCATAATTTTGTCTTTTCCTGCCACATAATTCCAGTGGACCTGCGTATTACTAAAGCACTTCCATTTACCTTCTTCCTCTATCTGCAGCCAAAAATGAAAATGTTGCCATTTAGCATCCTAATTGAAACCTGCCACGCTAATTCCAATAGAATACCACTTTTACCACCCCACCATCAGAGATGCTGGCTGGCTAACACAATTCCCAAAAAAGGCATAGGACAGCCACGAAGGACTAGACTGGTGACCCAAACATATCAAGTGTGTTCAAACAGTCATAGTTGGTCTGAATCATGGTCATAACGTCAATAAGGCGATATTAATACCACATATATGTTAGACCTGACAGCCTTAGGGTGGTCACCCCTAACTTTTTGCCTGCCTCCCTCCACTTTTGAGATACTGTTTGTGCTGGTTTTTAGACTCTGCACACTTTACCACTGCTAACCAGTGCTAAACTGCATGTGCTCTCTCCCTTTAAACATAGTAACATTGGATCATACCCAATTGGGCTATTTAATTTACTTATAAGTCCCTAGTAGAGTGCACTATATGTGCCCAGGGCCGGTAGATTAAAAGCTACTAGTGGGCCTGCAGCACTGATTGTGCCACCCACTTAAGTAGCCCATTAACCTTGTCTCAGGCCTGCCATTGCAAAGCCTGTGTGTGCAGTTTCACTGTCAATTCGACTTGGCATTTAAAAGTACTTGCCAAGCCTAAAACTCCCCTTTTTCTACCTATAGGTCACCCATAAGGTGTGCCCTGGGTAACCGCTAGGGTAGGGTGGTGTGTAGGTAAAAGGCAGGACATGTACCTGTGTAGTTTAGATGTCCTGGTAGTGTAAAACTCCTAAATTAGTTTTTACACTGCTGTGAGGCATGCTTCCTTTATAGGCTAACATTGTTTGAGTGGTTGCTGCTGATTTGAAAGGAGTAGGAAGGTCATATTTAGTATGGCCAGAATGGTGATACACAATCCTGCTGACCAGTGAAGTTGGACTTAATATTACTATTTTAGAAATGCCACATTTAGAAAGTGACCATTTCTCTGCACTTAAATCTTTTTGTGCCTTACAATCCATTTCTGGCTGGGTTTAGTTGACAGCTCCTTGTGCATTCACTCAAACACACCCCAACCTCAGGATACTCAGCCTCATATGCATACATCTGCATTTTGAATGGGTCTTCCTGAGCTGGGAGGGTGGAGGGCCTGCTCTCACACAAAGGACTGTCATACACCGTACTGGGACCCTGGCAGACAGGATTGAACTGAAATGGGACCTGGTCCACTTCTAAGCCACTCTTTGAAGTCTCCCTCACTTCAAAGGCACATTTGGGTATAAAAACAGGGACTCTGCCCCTACCAACTCAGACACTTCCTGGAGAAGAGAACCTGAACCAGAACCTGCATCCTGCCAAGAAGACCTGCCTGGCTGCTCAAAGGACTCACTTGTCTGCTTTCTGTGAAGGACGCCTGCCTTGCTGTTGTCCTGCTGCCTTGCTGCTCTCTGGCTGTGGTGAAGAAGTGCTCTCCAAAGGCTTGGATAGAGCTTGGCTCCTGTTCCCTGAAGTCTCAGGACCAAAAAGACTTCATCTCTACAAGAAGGACTCCTTGTGCGGCGAAATCCGACTCACAGCCTGCCAGAAACAATGCACAGCCTGCATTGTGGTGAAAATTTCACCACACGCCGAACATGAACGATGCAGCGCCTGCCAGGCGGTAGAAAATTTGATGCAACGCCTACCTGAGCGACACAGCTCCTGTGACTTCGTCCTGGCAGCGCCGGAAATCCACGCATCATCCCCGGAGCATCTGAAAACCCCGCAACCCGTGGAAGATCCACGTCCGAGCGCCGGAAATCTACGGACATCGGTCCTGCGTGAAAACTAAACGACACATCACCGTGTGCGGCCCGAGAAATCGACGCACACTCCTTTGTTGCCACGCATCTCCTCCTCTGCGGTTCTTTGCAGAGATTTTTCATGCAAACCAGGTACTTTGTGCTTGAAAGAGACTTTGATGCTTTTATAAGACTTAAGACACTTTGGCCCTCATTCTGATTTTGGCGGGCGGCTGTCGCCGCCTGCCAAAATCTGGCCGCCGAAAGACCGCACTGCGGTCAAAAGACCGCAGCAGCCATTCCTACTTTCCCGCTGGGCCAGCGGGCTCCCTCCAAAAGAGCGCCGGCCGGCCCAACGGGAAAGCCCCTGCAACATTGAAGCCGGCTCCGAATGGAGCCGGCGGTGTTGCAGGTGTGCGACGGGTGCAGTTGCACCCATCACGATTTTCACTGTCTGCAAAGCAGACAGTGAAAATCCTGCTGGGGCCCTGTTAGGGGGCCCCTGCACTGCCCATGCCAGTGGCATGGGCAGTGCAGGGGCCCCCAGGGGCCCCACAACACCCGTTCCCGCCATCCTGTTTCTGGCGGTGAAAACCGCCAGAAACAGGCTGGCGGGAAGGGGGTCGGAATCCCCATGGCAGGATTCCCCCAGCCGGGGGAAATCCGGCGGGAAACCGCCGGACCCGGCTGGGAGACCAGAATGCCATGTGAAGCACCGCCAGCCTGTTGGCGGTGCTTCCGGCATCCTGCACCCTGGCGGTCATAGACCGCCAGGGTTGGAATGAGGGCCTTTATATCACTTTTCAGTGATATGTCTACATTTACTTTTTGCATCTTTAATCGATTTTACCTGTATTTATCCAGATAAATATTATATATTTTTCTAAACACTGTGTGGTGTATTTGTGTGGTGCTATATGGTGGTATTGTATGATTTATTGCACAAATACTTTACAAATTGCCTTCTAAGTTAAGCCTGACTGCTCAGTGTCAAGCTACCAGAGGGTGGGCACAGGATAATTTGGATTGTGTGTGACTTACCGTGACTAGATTGAGGGTCCTTGCTTGGATAGGCGGTAACCTGACTGCCAACCAAAGACCCCATTTCTAACAATATACAATTATCATATAAACCCAATAAAAACCTTTATCAGAAATAAACTTTTGGCATTAGACTGTAATGTGCAGAATAGCCCCTAGAGGAGACCACAATGAAAATAGCATTTATAGGAAACATGTTCATGGAACCATATAGTTAGCTCCTAAAAGACATAACCACATGAAAAGAAAATGCCAGAAAGTAATGCAGTGTAACCATATATTTAGCTCATAGAGGGCATATAATGTTAAACATTTTTAGAGCTAGCAGGCCTACTGCAATGAAATTACAAACAAGGTTTTAAAACACAAACTAGTTCCAGCTGTAAAACAAAAGTTACAACCATGAGAGTGCTTAAAAAGACACTGAATGATGGGAGTGGTTATAATTTTGGGGTCCCCACTAATCTAGTGGGGGGACCCAGAGATAATGTAGACAGAAAGAACACATGGTGGTGAGTGTTTTGGAGGTGGTCCCATTGTCCTAGGACCACCACGGGCTGAGTTATGAGCAAACATGTTTTATAAAAGTAATGCCCTGCAAAGCATTATGGGGTGAGTTTCCATGCTGTGAATATTGTAATATTTTGATATGTTGACAGTAATGCTTAGAACAACCTCTATAGAACACCCCAATGAAAATAGCATTTGTAAAAAACATGGTCATGTAACCTATATATTTAGCCCCCAGAGAGCATAACCATATGAAAATAAAATGGTAGAGAATAATGCAACGTAACCATATATTTACCCCCTAGACAGAATAGTGCTTTACACATTGTTTGAGCTAACAGCCCTACTGCAATGATATTAAAAACAAGGCCTTTAAACACAAACTATTCCTAGCTGTAAAACAAAAGTTCCAGCCATGAGATCGTGTAACTAGACACTGAAAGGTGGGAGTTATTATTTTGGGTTCCCCATTAATCAAGTGTGGGGACCCAGCGATGATGTAGACAGAAAGAGCACATTGTCGTGAACATTTTGGTGATGGTCCCATTGTCCTAGGACCAGCACAGGCTGAGTTATGAGCAAAAATGTTTTCTAAACGTAATGGCCTGCAAAGCATTATGGTACGAGTTTCCCAAGTGCAGTGAATATTGTAGTATCGGCTCTCCCACTGTGTTCAGAAAGTCTCTTTGAGGATTTCTGTGTTTTTACTTAAAACATTTATCAATTACAAGTGTTTTTTGTGAAAGCTATGGACTGTGAAGGGGAGAGCTAAAATAAATGACTCTGATTAGGTAACAGTGTGAACAATGTGACCAGTGCTTCAATACTGCTGATGGAGTTTGCGCTGTTCTGTGAGCACTGTGAGTGCCATGGTGGCCATGGAGTAGGAAGGGTAGAGACAAAAGAAAAAAATAGTTTGCCCACGCTGAAGTATGTTGTCAATTGTGCACTAATCCATGTAAAAGGGTCAGTCTGCAAGGCGGTAATAAAACCATCCCAAGGCTGGAGAAACATAAAGCATTTACCAATGACATCAGTGGATTTTTGAAAGGCAAGCCCATGAATGAGTGAATGTGATGGGCATGATTAAAAACCCACAGAATACTTGCAACTGGTTGAAAAACAATTGCGTGCTCAACCTAAAAAGTAGCTCCTTGTCAGATAAGTCATAAGAAACAGTTCAAGTATGATCATGCCACAGTTGAAAGTAAAAAAAAAAAACAACACAAAAATAAATCAGGAATGCCCCTGGAAGCCAAAGTAAGACCCCAGTTTTAAAGTTGGGAAACTAGTATTCAGACGTTATTGCACAATATTGGTTCAGAATTATAGAGAACATTATTTGTTACTGCCTTTTTCCCTATGGGTGGCTTCTCCGTTATCTGTTTAACCCAGAGGCTGTTCAAACCAAGATTGTGCCTTCTCAAAACATGTGCCATTGCTTCTGACTTTGAAGAAGGATTATAAAAATGTACTAGGAGTTTTATCCTAAAGCAATAACCAAGAGAGCTGAGTCAAAGGCTACCCAGCAAGCAATTGAGTGATTTATGGACATATTTTTGATAGACTCATTTTACGCTTTATAGGAATGACACTTTTCATGGGCAGTTCACACAATTAGGAGCTATCCACCAGGCAAAACCCACACCTGCACTGCCAGTTTTCAACAAAATATTGATTACAATCATTAAACTCACATTCTCAGCAAGTCTAAACCTTCCCCAGTTTAAGCCTTCTTGGATGCAACTTTATTAAAATAGCAGAAGCAGATCCTAGGGACGTTGCTACTTTTCATCTTTGTTTGGAATTTACCATATGAGAGATGGTATAGGTGTGGATAGAAGTAGAATAACTGTAGATATTTGTTAAGAAAAATAACATGGCACGGAGCCAGTATTCGCGCCTGCACACCCAGGGTTCTGAATCTAGAAGAGTCTCAGTTGTGGAGGAACTCAGCAAGGAGGTTGATGACAGCAGGGAACGGGCTTTGGTCCCGTGGGACCAATCTGCTGTTAAAAATAAAACAACTGATTGGGAAGCCCGAAGCCCAAAGAGCCTTTAACGCAAAATAGCAGGCAGCAAGCAAAAGATCAAAGACAATTGTCCATTGTCACTTCAACTGACCAGAGCTTTCACCAGAAAACTATCAGTTGGAGCTAAGAGCTAACATTTATGTAAAAGCAACCTAGTTTGTATGCAGTTTCTGTTAACACCAGTCAGTGCAGAATGGCTATGTGACAGAATGTGATAGAAACATGTTACTCAGAAAAACGCAGCTAATGTGCTAGTGTTATTGTTTTCTCCTCAAGTAAGCAGGGAATGGCCTTGTGGAGGAGGTAGTATTTATTTGTACAGTCCTGGACACATTATTCTCACAAAATCCCGCTTCTCTTGCCCGTTTGGAATCGAGGCTATTCTTTTGGCAAATGTGCAAAGTATAACACTGAGCACTATGGTTTCTGCGTCTGCTAAGGCTTTAAAACGTCATGCAAACAATTCAATGTCACAGGAAGCTTCAAAGAAATAGAAGACAACATCTATACTTGATTATTAGTTAATACATTCATTCATAACTATATATAGTTGTTAACATTGCACTTCGTAGAAATATATGAACGTAATATAAACAGAGTCTCGACATGTTATTACATCCCCCATTTCTCCTGAGAAGAAGCAAGCGTAAAGTATTGGCAGTGTCTTAATTTTTGCAATAGCTCTGAATATGTACAGGATTATTCTAATAGCAATGTAAGTGACAAACACAATCAGGATAATACCAACGATGGATTCAAATATATTTTCACCCCAAGGACCGAAAACTTCCCCTAGCTTCTCACAGATACATTTATGACTCGGGTCAAAGTCGCTTTGTATCTTCTTCACGCCCTTCTTAATGTTATCTATATGTTCATGTATGCTAAGGGAAGTGTTTGGAAGGTGAGTGCAGCATTCAGTCCCTGGAATTGCACAGAACCTCCACCCCTTTACCGCTAAGAGATAATGTAAAGCCATTCTTTTTTTAATTTCCATCTGGCATGATCATCTAGCTGTGTCCTGTTATCAGCTATTGTGGTGGAATTTGACATATCTTTCAAAATGTCTGTGTTCCTTCTTATTTCATCAATAGCCACAGTCATTTCATACAAGGAATTAAAGTGGAGAAAAACCTAGGAGTACTGGAAACGGCTCATCTACCCCTCTTTCACTCCAAAGGATGATCATCAAAGTGTTGCATGCTGGGAACAATATGCCCTGTGCAATAAGACTCAGCCCAATCTAAAGGCAGCCAAAGATAAACTTGCAATCTGAAAATGAAATAGGATGGCCTCCTTGGAGGTGATGTTTGATAAACAACAGTCCTTAAGGAGAGGCGATACTCAAAGGGAGGGAACTCAAAAGGAATGCTACCTACAGTTAAATCATATTTATTTTGTCTAATAAAAATACTGGAGACATACTCCCGGGGCTCACAAATAAATCCTTGCCCTGTCATTGCGAGATGAGTCACATCTGGCAGGTTAGGTTAAAGGGATTGTTGACATTTTCAAGGCCTGCAAAAGAAGAGGGAGAGATGCTGGCACACTCTGGCAGTCTGTCTGAGATGGAAAAGCTGCAGGCAGGTGTCACTAAAACTGCATGGCACTCTAATCAAAGATATACTATTTCCTACATCGACATGTCTGTGCAAGCAAATTCAGAAAGAGGAAGAGTTAATGGCCTGCCTGTACTTTCCCCACAGTAGCACATAGGAGTTACCCTTGTACTCCATGTAGGTGGCGATTTCATACCAGGGGAGATAAAGAACAGTTCGGTCTGAATAAATCCTCCTTTCGCAGCAAAGATTTACCCCACCACCAGTCAGATTCTCAAAGCGGCAAGGAAGGTAACAGACCCTCAGAGGAATCCCAGTATCCGGAATTAGGAAGATGTCTCAAAGGGACTGAGGACGTTATAATTAGAGGCTTTTGTGCATCTTCACATGGTGGTGGAGCAGATAGAGGAAGTGGGCGCACAGACTTCAACCCACCAAAAAGTGAAGAAGCTGCATTGGAGGTAGTGCCAGCAAACACTTCAGACACCGGCCTAAGCTTTGTAGCAGCAGTTGGAGCACCGTCGACTCTAGAGTAGATCCATGTCCCTAGGCTTTCGACGTTTAACAGCAGTGCTTGTTAAGACCAGGATTTGATATGGTCTTTGCCATCGGGCTGTGGATCAGACTTTCTCCAGGACACCTGGACATATACCCAATCGCAATGCTGGCGGAAATGGCAGGCATCAGTGCAGCACTCCTATAAGGAATGTTGTATCAAGAACTGAAACATTGGACACATTGTATACACTTTCTGCAATATTATAATGTAACATTATCATTTAACTGCTGTCCACTTTGCAGAGGACACAGGGTGGTTTGAAGGAGGCATCATGGGTTGCCTCAAGTCTATCTCATAAGGTGTAATTAAGTCTTTTGGAAAGGGATCACTCTCAAAGACTACAGGGCTAGTGAAAAAGAAATGGGACATTTTAACTGAGTTTCCAAACTGATCTGAGTGAAAAAGAATTGGGACATCTTAACTTTGTTTCCAAACTGATTTTAGTTATCTCATTCTTCAGGGTCCCATTATTCCTTTCCAAGTTTCCCACGTACTCTGAGTGATAGACACAATGGGAGTGCTTGTCTTTTCCTTGCACCTTACACACTTCCTGTACAACTACAAACACAAAATGTGTTCCTTGATCACCCCCAATTCGGCTTGGTATCCCGAACCTAGGGATAAAGTGTCTTAGTAATCACTGAGCAACAGTAATGGCATCTCCTCAGGTACTCCTCCACCTAGCCTGAAAACATGCAAACCACCACAAGTACATAGAGTAATTCTCACACTTGAGTAATTGTATAAATCCAACCTGTATGTCAACAAAAGGATCTGAAAGAGGAGGATGAGCAACATGAGTGGCCTTAACCATTTTTCCAGCATTCAATGGCAGGCATGTGGCTTAGGAATGGCAATAATGCTGTGTCATAGAAGAAGAGAAGGACACATAATGAAGGGTTGCAGTGGCAGGAAGCATGCCATCCCTACAAATGTGGGCTGCTTTATGATATAACCTGGTGAGGTTGGCAGTTTGGAATTTCGGTGCAACCACACTCTCAGCGCTGTCTGTCCATAGCCATTCATGGTCTCTTTTACACTGTTGTTTAATCTAGGATTATTTTTCACTTTCAGAAGCTTGCTCCTGCAATTGAGACTCGGCCTTTAACGTTGGTATAGAAAATAGACCCGTTTCACAACATACTTGGCAACATCAGCAGTTTTAGATAAAGCTCTATTTTTGGCATACATCTCCAGCCCGGCGGCCGTCACTGTTCCGCCTGTGGGATTATGACCCCGCCTACCACCACGAAAACCATGGCGGTAGGCACTATCAGTGACAGGTAATTCCTTCCTTCCCTGTCACTGATAAGGGTCTCCCTTCCCCTTCACTCTCCAGTTATCCCCCCATCACCCTTTCCTCTCCAAAACCTCCCCCAGTCCTCCTATATACACGCCCCCCTAGACACACACACATACACACACCCTTTTCCCACAAACATCCATGCATGCATACATCCACTCACACACACCAGCACACACTTTCAAACATGCACGCACACATGCATTCTCAAAACACAACAGACACGCACTCACACCTCCATACATGCACACTCGCATCCAACACGCAACACACACCGGCATCTACACACATACAAACATACACACACACACCCAAACACAACATCCCCCACCCTCTCCCCTGTCGGAGACCCGACTTACCTGTGTGCAGGGGGTCCTCTGGTATTAGACAGGACGGGACGGGGCACTGCTGCCACCAGCAGCCACCACCAGCAGAACACTGCCAGGCCGTATTATGGGTCATAATATGGCCGGCCGCGGTTTACTGGCGTGGCGCTGCTGGTGGCAGCAGCGCCACCTTACCTCCATCCGCCGCCATGGCTACAGATGGATTTCCGCCATCCTTCGTGCGGAAATCTGGCTGTGGTCATAACACGGCAGAGGGCTGGTAGCCCCGGCGACAGTCTTTTGGCAGCCGTCGCCGCAGCGGTAGGTGTTTTTTACCGCCAGTATCAAAATGAGGGCCTATATGTTTTTTCTGATCCCTGTAACTTTGTTCTAACACCCCAAGCACAATTGCACTTTATTCATAACAATACAAAGTAACATATTAAAACAGTGAGGGAGCTTTAAGGTGGGTGTAGCGGACAACGCCTGCTTTATCTTTACAAATGCATTTTTGCCTTCCCTAGACCACTACAAGGGTTCAGGGGTATCTTTCCTAACACATTATTTGCAAAGGCTTGGCCAAATCCATTGCCTCCAGTACTCCCAAAAAGATATGTTCCTGGGAAACAGTTACAGAGTAGGGCAGCTTACAAATGACTTGTTTGAGAATGGAGCAAAGCAAGACAACATTTTTAGGACTAATAGGTCTTGTAGATATGAACACGGGTCCGTAACATGGTGGGTACCTCTTTGATTAGACATACCGATTGCTTCAACGGACAAGCCCAAAAGAGGCAAAAATGGAATGCAGAGGTTTTTAAGGCTGAGTGACTTGCATCAGCAAGAATAGGACAAGTGGTGTGTTTACCATTGATGATGCAGTCGACTTAAGAGCCCTTTTTATCTGCAGGCATTAAAGCCTCCTCTGCCTCTTTCATTTCCCCTTCCAATTCTCCCACCTCTCTGACCTCCTCCGCCTCCCCCTCTTTGGGTACCACCTCCTCCTACTTTAATCACTTGCTCAGTGTTCCACAATGTCAAAGACATCAATTTCGAACCAACGTTACACATAGTGGTCAGATGACTCTTAACATTCAGGAACAAGCCCTGAAGAAAGCAGCACCAGCAGCTTCTTGAGCCATCTCCACTAGGAAGTTTCATGGGAATAACTTCCAAACATCCATAAGTTTGTCCAGATAATTGACTGGAGCCTCACCTTTCTTCTGTTTACTAGTGGAAAATTGTGTCCAGTCAGTTTTTGGGGGCATTTCTATGGAATCACATTCAACAGTGAACCCTTTATCATATCCAAATCTCCATCATTTCAGGGGTCCACTGTGGGAAACAGCGATTTATCCACTAATCCATCCCTCACCTCACTGGGAACTATCAATCACAATTTTTATTTGCATCCACCCAGTTGGGTCTGTATGGTTCAAGCACACTCTGTAATCCCTCTTAAAAGTGGGTGGCTTTCCCCTTATGTTTGGGAAATGTTTCTTTACACACATTAAGTCAGATAGGGTGCAGGAAATGTGTCCCACAACTCTACTCCCCCCGTTGGGAGGTCCTTCAAAGGGAGAAGGTTAAAATAGGAGAGACTCTCATTATTAGCATCTCTCTGATGGGAAGAAGGGGTAGATCATTTAGACGTGCACTGCTGATTGTCTAAAGCTTTCAAGAGTGATTGTAGAACTTTTCTCTTGCCAGCCCCTACACCCCTGAGCAGAACATGTGTGTGATTAATCCATCTGCAGTAGAATCAGTTTCCAAACTGGTTGCTTAACTGCCAGCCAGTTGTATCGCAACCCTCGCTTCTGCATTACCACTGTGTGTTCTGGCTGTGGGTGGTCTCAAAGGCACTTCTCCATTTCTGAGTGCAGCTATAGCTTTTGCACCAGCCCCATCCACTGGCATGGGCAACAGGTCCAGCAAATTTTCCTCTCTTATAACTTATCTGTCTCCTTGTCCTCTGGGTCAGTGATGTAGGGAAACTGATAGGGGAAGGTGGATCAGCTGGAGCTCAAATCTTGACCCCCCCCATGCTTCAAGTTTCTAATTTGGTATTCCAGCTTCTGAGAAGCTTTCATACTCTGGATGTGGGATTCATGCCTACGCTCATGCACCTCCTCATGCCACTGGATAAAGAATGGCCACTGCTCACCGTCAGTTTTGTTGTGTGGACTTTCCTTTGCTTCCCCAGATTAGCTAATCACTCTATGTCAAAAGTGCCACACTCTGGAAAATACTTTTTCAGTCCTCATTGGTGAGTCCCACACACTCTTAAGCATTTGTACATGGGTTTACCATATTGTTGTTCATACATATTGGTGAGAGGTCCTTTCGGTGAGGGCTCTTTATGTTTAGACTGTCCTCCCCACATCTCTGTTCATTATAGGCCAGCCACAGTTCCGATGAAAGGAAAAAGGATCTGCAGACCGTATGTCTACTCATCCAGTGGAGGTAGGTAGGGAAGGAAACTGAAAGGTTTCTTTATTTCCCCTTTTCCAAACTGATTTTCTGGACAGGGTATCACACTTTCATGCCTAGAGATCCCCTTGCGTTCAACAAATCTCAGTTTGCACCTGGAAAGGGTTGTGAAGATGTCACAGCGGCTAGATCAGAGGATCTCCTTCTATCACATGTTCATCCTTCAAGGTCTGCGCTCTAGGTCCCAGCACTCCTACCTATATTCGCTACTGGTGCACTATTTCTAAAGCCCATTCTCTCTCTACCATGGGGTCACATCCATACTCGTTTTCATTTAATTTGGAGTCCTCCCAGTCCTACCTGCTCAACCATTTTCCTTTCATTGTTCTAATCAGCTCCTACCCTGATGAGAATTTGTGTGTCCTTTTTGACACTGCATTACACAGTAGGCAACAAAACAAACAAATGCTGTTACACTTTTTCCTATCATTTTTCTTGGTTCTGCCACTGATATTAGGCAATTATCAGGTCCAGCGCTGGGCTGCTCCCCACCACACTTCCGCTCGTGAAACCTGTGGCTCCTGTGGTTATTGTATAAAGTTCGTACAAGCGGTCCCCTCTTTTTTTTCCTCATAGAGGCAGTTCCCATTGCCACTTGAACCATCTGTTAAAAATAAAACACAACACATCTGGAAGCCTAAAGTCAACCTATTGTGTAATGCAAAAAAAGCAGGTGGTAGCACAAAAAGATCAAATAACATTTTAATTCCAGCTGACCACGACTCTTGCTACATAATCGTGAGTTGGACCAAGGAGCTAACATTCATGTAAAATGAACCTAGCATTCATACAATTTCTCTCTGTACAAATTAGTGCCATATGGCCATGTGGCTGAAACTTGTAACTCTTCTCTTAAAATGTTACAGTGATGCTGAACGTATTCATCTGGTTCTAAAACATCATCATCCTGGAATGCCCACATTATATGCTAATTTATCCGAAGCGTTATTACATACAGAGTACTCAATGGGAATGAAACAAGTAATATTAATCTGACAACAATGGAAATTTTCTGGTTTCGGTCCGGGCTCCAGCAGACAAGTGACATCAAGAGATCCACTGTGGGATTGTCAGACAGACTTTGGGGACTTTACGTCCTCCAGTGTCTGTAGTGAATTAACTGGGAGTTTAGTTTGAATGATGCTCAGGTGTCGATCACATCCCTAGTGGCATTTGTTATGACATGCTTCTTCCACTTTGGAACCCCGAGACAGTTTTTCCTTCTAGTTAGCTTTCATAATCCTATCGTGGCACTATCTGCATAGGTTTTTATGGAAGTTGCATCTTTTTTAGGCTTGCCTCATTATCTTCTATGCAGTGATTGCAGAATGTTCCAATCGGATTGAAATTGAATCTCAGTCTGTTGTTCACCCAGAGTCTGTAATTCTTACTCCATCTGCTACTGATTGTGTCTCACTAGGATCAAAGGCATTTAAGTGGGAAACAGCTTTGTTGGGGAGCAAGAACCTGTATCATTATGTCAAGTGAAAATCATTAAGTTTAGGGAAGCGCTTGGGGCAGTGCTTTTCTAGTTGATGCTTTTGTTTACTCTTAGGTCGGAATTCTGAGCTGTGTGGAATTTATTGCACCCGGTAATTACCAGCTGTGTTAAATACCTCACAAGTTCCACAGGATTTTGGGGAAATTTAACAAAGGGGAGAACAATACGTTATTTACTCAGACACGCAGATGTTGGTGCATTAAGCACCAAAGCACACATGTTCTTCAACAAAGCAATTAGGAATAGGTGCTATTTCACACCCAATCAATTCTGAACCCTGGGGTGTTGGACTCTATAAGTTGCACTAAGTAGCACCTTCAATGTGACAAACTCAAAATCAGGCCCCATTGATAGTGTTGGAGGTTTGGCAGAGGGTACCTACAGCATGTATTGGACTTTACTAGACTTAATCAAACAATAATACAATACTATGAAAATAGATATTGTCAACACTGTTTCAATATGTCTGCTTATCTGAGAAAATATATTATTGTAAATATTTTGCGTTTTGAAAAATTATGTTTTTAGGCACCAGTACCAGAATTTCTTCTTGATTGTCCCTCAGTATTAAATTCAGACCCAAGTGTATGCAGGCGGTATAGAGTTAATTACCTGTTTGGCCAGCCAGATACGTAGAATAAAGAGATCACTTATGGATGAAGGAGAGCTGTCTCTGACTGAATAGCTTAAAAACTATAAACCTCAGAGTTGAATTACCCCCAGAAATTAGATTGCCATTTACCTGGCCTTGAGCACCACGGAACATTTAATCCTAAACAGAAACGACTCTAGGAATTTAATTCAATTAAAATCAATGTTGTGGCCATTACATTTGCCAATTTCTGACTCATGATGTTGAGAAGCTTGTTATCACTGCTGCAGAAAACCCATCACGTTGACCAGGTCGTTGGTCTTATGAAGTCTTATTTATTGTAACATTGTGTGGAAACCCCCAAGAAAGAGCTGTGAAATAACGGACACTGCAGAATCAGAAAGGCATGTCCTACCGCTACTTGGAGCACATCTCGCTAGTTCTCAAAGAGCTAGATTGGCACAGAGAATATTATTAAGTTAATGTCAGCAATTCTGTGCGGTAGAGAAGTGAGAAAAGATGTAAAGCTGTGAGAAATGGAGGAAGATGCTGGAGGAGGAGGAAGTAGAATAAACAGGTGTTGAGGATGGGTGAGTTTGTCAAAAAGAAGAGAGAAAGGACAGAGGAGATCAAATTGCAAAATATTTGGAAAGGGTTGAAGGAATATAAGGGGTGGAAAAAAGAAAAGTAGCTAAAGCAGTACGTAGAAAAAATAACCTCCAAGGGTGAAAAGATTGAAAGGCAGAGTGGTATCTGTATTAGAGTAGTGTGCTGGGATAGAATGTTGATCAACAATCCAAGATGTTGATGAATCTGTGGAGTGTGTTCCACTCTTGACAGATGAGCCTTGACCAGGGATGTGTTGGAGGCGTGTGGGGTGCTCCTAATAAAGAACCATTCTCCCCAGTTCTGTTTACAGATTAATCATTACAGGGAGTTACAACAAGTGAAGGGAAATCTGTGTTTCCGTTGCTTTCTGAATAGCATTAGGGTTTCTTCACCACTCAAATTGAAAGGAAGGGAGTTCCGTGGGGATTTCTGCCTTATTTTTTTGCAGTTTTACACAGCTCAGGCTTGGCCCAAGGGCATCTTAACTCTTTAAACAAGAACTAGATTACATTATACTTTGCTTTTTTGTTTTTTGTTTTTCAAGCCATGGGTAGGTTCAGGGATTTGCCCAGAATCACAGGGTGCTGCGCTGAGGCTGGGACTTGAACCTGGTTCCCCAATTCCAAGGTTAACAGCTCTGACCGTTGGGCCAAACCTCCTTCCTAAGGGATTATTTGCAACATATTGAAAGCTGCCCTCGATACTGAAAGGCTCTGTTTCAGTCCCACATTCTAAATCATAACCTGGGATTTATCAAACCTGACCACGTGGTCAAGAAAGGACCACAAGAAGCACAGAGGGAGAACAGTCCGAGTGCTGGCGGCATAACTACACAACTAGCTGAAGGGAGAACCACCTAAAGCTGACATTTTTCAAGAAAAAACAATAAAATCCTTTCTAGGGGCGAGCGCAAAGTGCTCCGTCCTGTATTGTAATCTCTCTTTGGGCTTCAAGCCACGCCCATGGCACGTCAGTCTCTTTCATTGGCTCGTGGGCTTGTCTTTTAAAATCTGCTTGCTTTCATTAGTGAAAGGCATGCATAAGTCATGCCTTTTCCGGTGTTTAGCCCTCCTCGAGTGCAGCAACCAAGTACTGAAAACATACCAGGCTCCGCGTTTTCCATCCATTTTCTGGACTACTTTTTCTCTTTTTTCGCAGCACGATCTCGCTGGGCAGAAGTCGAGCGCTTTGCATGACATCAACACTGTTATATAGTTAGTTGCACTTTTGCCGGTTACGTAGATAATTGCACTGTTGCCGGTTACATGGATAATTGCACTTTTGCCGATAAATTTCACTACGAGTGAACTTTTATTTCCCTTTGTATGTCTGCTTTGCACTGATGATGGCCGTCAACTTGCTTATGTGAAACTTTTACTTTTCAGTTTCTATGGCAAAAAAAGTCCAGTTATGTGAAACTATTTTTTTTTTTTTTAATTTTCAATTTATGTGGCAAGAAACGTCCTGTTAGAAGTTTACAATGCTAATTGCTCTAGCTCAAGCAAACGGGAGACCCGTTGCATGGCAAATGCTTATTTCCTACTCCATTCTGCCACCTCCTTTGCAAGGGACATCCTCTGTTTATGCTAAAAGTTAACTCTGGTGAAGGTCAGTCCTGAGTAACCATGGAGATTCCAGGCATATCACAGACATCTTTCCTGCTTCCCGATAGGAGACGGCTGCAACGATGCTAAGAAGTGGCCTTCGGCACAAGCGGGCACTTTACAAAGCAAATAAATATATGACTGTTGATCTCGATTTTGTTGTAGAATATGTGAAACAAAATTAACAATTCGGTTACGTGTGAGAGGAAAGAGACAAAATAAACAAATGTGCGTATTGCTCCTATTTTAAACGCAGTAGAAATGCCTTTTGTCTCTCTGTGCTATCTAATGATGAGATTGTTTTTAAAGAAAAAAATATGTGATATATTTTTTGCATAGAGTATCAGGCTAGCCACCAAGGACATAGAACAGCATGTTTTTTTCTCCAGAAATTAAGCTCAGTTGTGCTCCCAGAGGTCCAGTAGAAACATATGTTTTTGAGTCATATCTCTACTAAGGGGTTTAAGTGCCTAAAACAAACATTTTTGATTACTAAGAGAAAATGCAACTTCCTGGCTGATAAGAAGACTTGATGAAAGTAAAGAACAACAGCTTTGAGAGCCGATATAAGGAGTTATGATACCTTCTTTATATGAACCGAACCTTCCTGTAAACATCTTCCCTCCTTCTTGGGTGCAGTTAACAATCCATAAAAGCCTAATGTTAAGAATGATGGATTTTCCAAATACTGTACTTGTAGGAACAGTGAGCCTAGTGTAAGAAGGACACTGTCACCAAGTCAGGAATGGTGAACTGATAGGAAACATTGCTTATTGTTCCTCCTGGAGGAGGCTTCGGATAGCCATCAGAGGGAAACCAGTGCCATAATGCTAAATAATACCCCTTCCCCCCATGTAGATTGTGATGAGGGGCCCTGAGCCACACATATCTCACTGGTATTCATTGGCTTTGACCATAAATGACCCCCTGAAGGTTTGGGGGCCCCTGTAGTGTCATATTTTTTCTGGTACTCCTCAGCATGTTTATGTCTCAATTGCATTCATCTCAGTCTATCAACCGGTAGTTAATTTATCGAAAAAAGAATTGTGAATGATTTAGGCATCTGTGTTGTGTTTGTAAATGTCTGGTTTGAATTTTGCCTGGCGAATCATGATGGTTACACTTAAAATGTCTCCGTTGTGATCCTACGTGTAATTACTGTATGGTTTATTTTAACTTGCATGCTCAGCGCTGTCTACGACCACATTTCAGTGACAACATTTATTTTTAGTCTGGAGAAATTATTATAGTCCAACAATAAATAGCAGCACATTTATTGAGAAAACTGTTCTATGTCCGCGTTGCAGCTCGGAGGCTGCTGATCATATACATATGTTTGTGGGATGCTCTAGGTTGAATCTTACTTAATTGTACGATGTCTAGGCAATAAACCTATTTTGCCCAGGTTATAGTGTGATAAAAGTCAGATCCAGTGTTTAAGTGTCTCCCGCTTAATATAAGACGGCAGAAGCCTACTAAACAAAAAGCATACTTATACCGGTAGGGGACTGTGCCTAGGCCCGGGTTCCAAAATGAGAGAAGTCTGTGACACTGCCCCACTCCCCCCAGCTCTGGGGCCCACCGCCACCAATGGAAGGCAAAGAACTGACAGAAATTCATCTAAGACACATAGGTTTGCGTTTTGAGAAACAATTCTCGGGCTGTATTTATTACAAAACACATATTAGTATACAGAACATTGGTTCAATCAACACTGTGAAAATTACATAAACAAAAAGTGTTTTGGGCAAAGTCTATACATAAATCAACTAACCACATATACATGGTCAAGTTTGGCCACCCCACTGGTCCTTACAGCACTGAATGACTAGTTAGCCGAGTGCTACCCACCAGACTCCCACAAATGTAGAAACTGTAGAAGGCGAACTCCCCCATTCCCCTCACAGAGAGAGAAGCCACCGGCCAGCTAGCTAGCTGAGCCCGAAATCGCCCATGCCAGAACTACCCCCTGGCGCCCTTTGGGAGATGGAGCTGGGCAACTGGGCCTGATCCTGGTCTCCAGCACAAGGGCCAGCTCCCCACAATCTCAGGATAGTGCCATAAAGTACCCGTAGAGCCAAGAACAATCGCTGTAGCGGACGTCCCTGATCCTGCCTCACAATCCATAGTAGTTCTGCCCCTAGTTGATCAAAGGTTAAAACCAAATGTATCAGGAATTTGCTTGCCTTCTTGTTTCAGCTGCCAAGGTGGCAGCCAGATTTGTGGCCAAACCTGACCCCCTCACCGCAATAAATATGACAAAACAGATGCATAGATGAAAGACAAATGAAATGTGATGACTGAAAAACTAGAGAACCATAAATACAATTCACACCATATACATTGAACTTGCGATAGGTGGGTGGGCTAAAGATGCTTCTAGGTGCAGCAGACTGCGTCGGCGTTCGGCAGGTGCACAGCACTCCATAAGGATAAGTAGGTGCTTACAGTTTGCCCACAGCTTAAATGACTCTACGTGGGCCCCTGTTGGCCACCCTGACAACCCCACTTACCCCCGGTGGCCTTTGGGCACTGACCGCGCCTCGTGGGCAAGCATGCAAAATTAACAAAATAAACAACAACAGCAAAATGCCGTTGGAGCTCACCTCCCCCAGGTATCGCCCCCACATATGCCTGAGGCCCGCCATTATGACTTACCTCTCTCATTCAAGATGGGCGATGAGGATCTCATAAAAAGAAAGCCTACATTCAATTGGATATTGTTCACATAGTTTCTATCAGAATCTGTATAGTTTATTTAAGTGTGTGTGTGTATATGTGTGTGTGTAGTTGACAATGCTTATAGAAAGCCTTGAACTCAGCCTGTTTTTAAGCCAAACAGACTGAATGTGGGCTGGCTGCAGTTCCCCTATGGTGCAGTCAGGTCCTTCCATGCAGTCTGTTCTTGTGCTCATTGCATCATGCCAACTCATGCTCCATACTGTCTTTGGCTATGAGCAGGGCAGGTTATTGGCAGGGCCTGATCTTCAGCCAGAGGCGCACCTAGCAGCCTTTGCAGCAAACACACCATGCTACCAATCCTCAATGTGCATGGCTACTGTGCAGTTGCAGGGCCTTTGTGGGTGCCTAGTAATTTTCATTTTCCGGCATTTACAGTTGGCAATGGCACCAGGTGCCTCCAGCCTCTACTGTTGATGAATTTGTCCGCTAGAGACTGACCACAGGGCTTGTGTCAAATGCCCTGTGTGGCCAACCCTGTTTCTGGCTAGGCCTTGCACCCAATCCACTGTGTGGCAAACTGCTACTGTGCATAGTCTCTGGCCATACAAAGCAGAGGTTACACACAGGGCCTATCAACAGCTGAATAAACCAATTGCGAATGGCCCCTGGGTTCATAGTGCCCATTATGCCTGGTCTTTGAACACAAATAATTGCACTGTGCAGTTTTTTTATTTAATTTTTCAGGATTCTAAAACAAAAAAAATTGAAAAAATGATTTTACTGATGTATCGAAGAATTTTGTTAATCTGCAATCCTGGTTTCAGGGTCTGCAAATCAGATGAACAAAACAAGGTGTTTTATTTTGGGGGAGCAGATGGGGCAGCCTCCACTCCTTGGGACTACTATATTTCCCCTAGGTAAGGGTATATTCACCCAGCTACCTTTTAATCAACCTGACGCTTTTATCAGGATGCAGCTTTCATTGCCGACTTCTTGTAATGTCCAATGCATCAAATATTTTAAGCTGCTGCCGCCCAGTTAGACTAGCTGAATGCTTGAGTCGAAGGGGAAAAAATACTCATTTCTCAAATGGGATTTGCTTATTTTTTCAATCTTGGATCCTCTAATCCTCAGAGGATCCTTACAGGGGCCACAATCTAACAGACAAGATATTCAGACAAAATTCCCTCTTTGATAAACCCTTCAAAGCTCACTATCTCTATTTTAGTTAAAATACCTCAACAACTACTAAATTAACTTACTCTAAACTATAAAAATGCCCCTTTCTCAGTATATTTCTGATTTCATGCCAAGCATGGTGTATTTCTGTTTAGCCATTTTCCCTTTAACAGCGATTAAGACATTTTTTGGGACCTAGAATGGGAAACAACTCGTGTTCCTCCTTTGTGTAATTTTCCCCCTTAACAGATGCTCACAAAGCTAGACACACTGAACTGTAGATAGATGTGCTAAGCAAGTGCCACATTTTTGCAAAGCAGAAAAAAACTTTTCATTAGAAACTGCAAATTAGCCATAAGTTTACAGTTAACATCGCCTAGAAGATAACATATTCATATACAGTGATGCATTCTTTTTTATTAGCTCACTTCCACAAGACAGACTAAGGGGCTTATTCCGACTTTGGTGGTCTTTTCCTTAGACCGCTGAAGTCGTGGACACCAGAGGACCACCAGTGTTGGCGGTCTTCCGATGGGTGGAAATCCTCCAGTAGTCGTGCTGGCGGACGGCAGTGCAGAGGTGGTTCCACCGCCATCCTTGCCCCACCAAAAGGACTCCGCCAGCCGTATTACAATCTGTTATACAGCCTGGCATTGTCCTGATGGCGGGGAGCTGCCGGCGGTAGGAGAGTTGGGTCCCATCCCCTCTGGGAGGAGCACCTCATCGGATGAGGTAAGTGTCCTCCCCAAGGGGAAGGGTGTGGGGTGTGTGAATGGGTGTGTGTGTGTGTGGGTGTGTGTGTGTGTATGCGTGTCATGAATGGGGGGAGTGGAGTGTTTGTACGTGCATGCGTGTGTGTAAATGTGGTGATGGTGATCGGTGTATGTAAGGGTGTTGCGTGTGAGTGAGTGTGGGTCAGGGTGTGCTTGTCTGTGGGTGCGTGTGTGTTTGTGGGGCAGGGGTAAATACGGGGATCAGAGGTGGGTGGTCACTTCTGGGATTGGGGGTAAGTATGGGGATCGGGGGTCACTACTTGGATCTCGGGGGTGGAGGGTAAGTACGGAGATCGGGTGTGGGGCAGTCACTACTGGGATGTGGGGGCTGGGGTAAGTATAGAGATCGGGGGTGGGGTCACTACTGGGATCGGGGTGGTGGGGGGTAAGTACAGGGATCGGTGGGGGGGTCACTACTGGGATGGGGGTGGGGGTAAGTACAGAAATCGGGGTTCACTACTGGGATCGGGGTGGGGGTAAGTACGGGGATGGGGGGTCACTAATGTGATCAGGGTTGGGGGGTCACTACTGGGAATTCCTATTGCCGGTAGCCTTTTCCATCGGGGATTTCGTGGCAGTGCTACTGCCACAGACTCCCTTGCGGAAAGGGGACTCGGAATACTGGCGGTGGTATTGGGTGGCCCGCCATGTTAGAGATGCTCATCTCCAGCTCGGTGGGTCCAACTGCCCTGGGAGTAGGAACGGGTAAATGGCAGTTTGGCACAGGCCAAACCGCCACACTCGTTATATGGCAGTCTGCACCGCCACCCTGGTGGCGGACTAGAGACCGCTGCTGGCGTGGTGGTTCATTTACGGCCATATTCGGAATGACCCCCTAAATATCTTACACAAATCTTTATAGATATGACAAATCTGCCAAATATACTACAAAGGTGACTTATTGACACTACCGTGAGCCATATTATAAAGAGCTTCACTACTAAAGACCAAACCATTTTAGTATTCACATAAAATATGTTGAACTTCATAGATATGCTTTGTAGTGTCTTTTTGCATTGTGCTTTATTCTATATAATAAAGTCTACATGTTTCATCCCTTTCCCATTAAATGGCTAGACGGCTGGAGTCCAGGTTATTTGCAAGTTGTTTTGAGGAGAAATAGTGTTTTTTTTATATTTAATCTATTTGTAGAGGACTGACATCAATGATGCTCGCTATTGGTTCTTTTGCAATTGTCCAAAGAAAGGGTGACTCCTATGGTGCCACCCAGCACTTAACATATGCATGAAACGTGTCACATGTCTCCTTAGGAGGATCTCAGTAAGAAGGAAAAAGGATCAAAGACCAAAAAAAGCTATTTTTTATATATATATAGGTATGTATGTATATCAGGAAATTACTGCTGAGCAAAATGGGAAATCACCATCCTGGACTGGGAAGGTCTAGCAGAGCAAACTGTGAAGATGGCCATTTTGGTTAGTAACAAATATAACTCTGACAACACCCACCGTCACAGGAAAATTTTGTTTTCTGTGTTTTTTATGTGTGGCAGGCAGAAGTAGAGAGACTGAATTCCCTACATTTTGCCCTTGCGCTATCTAGCAACTCCAATCCCCCCCGTAGCACACACTCCTTCATCCACATTCTCAGCCCAACATCCTTGACCATGCGTAGAGCATCCTGTCAGAAGGAGAAACCCTTCAGGGCTATCATGACTTCAGTGATGCCAATAATGGCACACAGTATTGAGTGAAGCATACGGGGAACCCTTCCTGCACTCCAGTCATGCTCTCTTCCAATCTGCTATTGTAGAACCAGGTGACCATGTCACTGCCTCCACGATACTAAGGTTATTCTCAAGTCAATTCTGCCTGTGACTGGAACAAGTGTTGCAGGTATGTTTCCCTTTCCACAGCCAGAGATTATACAATCATTCACAGGCTCATATTTCATGAGATTAACTTTTATAGTTTTTGAATTTTAAGACAGGCTTTGTTAGTGTTATGTTGTAAAGGAGCTTTTATGATCAAGAACCTATCTTCTGAAGAGCATTTGTGATAATAATGTTTTGTTTACCTTTGGTTGGATGCTGAGTTCTCCAATCGTGGAGTGGCAAAATTTGCCTATTGTTTATCATGAAAATGCTTGCTCTCATCATCTCACAGAATGCTGTACCATGCTGTTTTGCAACAACTTATTAGTTTGTCCCCTTCATCTGGCATTTTGTGTAAATTGAAATATTTGCTGCAGTTTTTTTAATCTGAGCCATTTAGCCTATGCCCTTGCCTTTCACCAGAATCTATTTGCTCTTCATACTTCATTCTGCATTGTAAATATTGTTTTCTTTGAAATTTCTTCAGAGATATTAACTCTCAATATAAGTGTTTAACATGGTCTGTTGCCTTTCTATCTATTTCTGTCTAAGCCTGTTTGGCACAATTCATCTCCCGAGGACATTAGTTTGACAACTGTTGAGCCTTAGTACATTTTCATCAGTTTTTCAATGCCCCATAAGTTATTTTCTACGGCAGTTGGGCTTTTAGTTCTAAGTGTTTTTAACTGAATGTTGCTTCATAGATCCCCCTACTAATTGTTTTCTCAGTCTCATTTTAGTGGCTCAAAATCCTTCCTCTGTTATTGGGATATTTCTTTGGAATCAATTAATTCTGTGGACTCTGCTGATTTTGTAATCTATGCTGGCAGTAATCTCTGCAGTCTGCTCATCTTCCAGGAGGCAATGGAGGGGATGATAGTGGGGAAGACATGAATCCTACAACCTTTTAGATATTCTCTTTTCTTATCTTACCTATTTGCTCTCATCCCTAACATAATAGTAATCTGTTTATCATTGTGCTTGACGATTGCTGTTAAGAAATTGACAAGCTAGCTGTATAGGTGCAACAGTTTCTTTGCTCATTCTCTGGTTTCCTTTCAGCTGTTTGTTTTGCTGCTTTGCTCTCCTTGGTACTTCTATTAATTATGCACTTTTTTCCAACTTAACTCCTTTTTACACTGAATTGCGAGAGTGGCTCTTAAAGTTCTAACTAGTCTAATGTGAAGCCTGGCTGTGTACCTTGGAAACAACTTACTATGGATCGAAGGATAGAAATTTCAAATCAGCATGCTTCTATTCAGGGCTGCCCTTCCTCTCTTATCCAGTTAAATTATATACCTCATGTATCTACAGTCTTGTCTTACTCCAGGGAATGTCTGTGCATTGTGCCATTTAAAGGCATCTGCTGCCATTCACCTCTAGATCCACGCTATTTGTGCCCCAAATAAAATAAATAATAAAAAGATTAGAATCAATGTTTTGGCCTTAATGATATAATTGTAATTGTTGTGAGGTTGTCACAGACCTTTCCACTGTTAAATCTGCCAATCTCTATGGAGTGTTAGTGATTTTTTTTCTACAAGTCAATTTATCTGGCAATGCTAAAGGAATTAGGGGCATATTTAAGAGCCCCTAGCGCCATTCTAATGCCACATTAGCATAATTTGTTTTACGCTAATGTGGAGTTAGAAGGCCAAAAACGCCACGCTATATTTACATTGACACAATGCATGCATTGCGCGACTTTGTAACCCTTTGTGCTACATTATGCAAGTGCCAGGCATAATGTATACAAAGGGGGTGTTCCCATTTTTTCCCGCACTTTTGATGCCTGCTCTGAGCAGGCGTTAAAAGGAGGCTTCCATTGCTTACAATGGGCCTTTGGGTGCTTTGCAGGATTAACGTCAGAATTTTTTATGCTAATCCTGCAAAGCACCGGACTAGCATAAAAAATTCAGGGCTAGTCCCCTAACTACCGCCATGGTGTGGCGTATTTTAAAATACGGCGCACACCTGGTGGCGTTCAAGGGGTGCTGAGGGCCGCAAGAAAAGGGGCGCTGCACTGTATGCTGCACCACTTTTCTTAAATTTGCCCTCTAGTTTTTTCTCTTGTGGTTTTCATTTCTAATTTTGTTTGGAGTTACAAATAGGACTGCCACTGGAGTTTATGCAAGGCTGCCAGAGGGCCGAAGTTCCCCTGGCATATCCTATGTTTGGATACCCATATGTCATTTTTCTCACTAGCAAACATTGGCCCCTGACACTGTGGGGCCTGAGAGGGTACAACACCCCATTTCTCTTCATTGTGTAGTTTGATGTTGGTGCCAAGACATTCATTATGTTACCTAAAGCACTGGATTTCTTTAACTGTGACTACACTAAGGCCCTCAGCTTCAGCTGCTAGTCTTTGTCCCACCACAGCACCACTCTACCACCGTTTCCTTTAAGGTTATGTGGTTCAGAAAGATAACTTAAAACTGGACATCTGACGTGGCTTTTGATATCTGGTCAGTCATTCAGTGCCAGGGAACCATTTGAGGTAATCACTTGCTAAACAAGATGTTTTGCTTCTTTCATTCATTCTTTCATTCATTGTTTGTTTTTCCTTTTACTCTTGTCTACACCCCTTCCCTGTTGGTTCTCAGATTTGCATTTTTGAGATCCTCATCTTGCTGAACCTTCCATTTTTTAGAGTTGATCCTGAAGATGGGAAGAAAGGTCTGGGAATAAAACCATAGATCACTGGAGAAAGAGAATGAGCTTAGCTGTATCCCTGGTAATAAGATTTTTTTTAAATAGAAGACAAAATGCCCTGAAAGGAGATTCTGCATCAAGGCAAATTAAAGTAAACAATTTAAACAAGTACCTGAATTATACTAATAACAAATATTGCAAGACAAGGAAATATATATTAGTACGTTGGTATCCCCGTGGTGAGAAGAACCAAGTGAAAGATACAGTCTAACAGAGCAGGGCGAGAGCAGGGAGGAAATCCGAGAAAAATGATATAGAAAAGTGGAATGTGGATTTTTAGAAAGGATGGATGGTAGCCCACAACAGGTAATAATGTCACTAGTCTTGTTGTGCCCAGGAAAGGATTTAGTCATTTAAACTTGACCTCAGCCCCTTGTTGCTATGGCACAAGACAGACTGGCCTAACTTTAGAACAATGTGTAAAGCATTAGAAGTACCAAAGCAGATAAAAAGTTAAAAACACAACACAATGAAAATCCTACTTTACCAAAATTGTTAATATTTTAATGAACTAAGTGGTACTAAGATTACAAAAATCCAATAAGGGGAACCGTAGATATGATTTTTTTACATGTGAAATAAAAAAATATTGCGGCAAAGTGCCAACTGGGGGCCGGTGGTCATGCTACACTGGGACAGGTGTACGGTGTAAGTCTATCCGTGATGGAGCATGAGTCAGATGCACAGGTTTGATTGGTCCTGTTTGAAAAGTTACCTTCACACTTAGATAGTTTCCTGGAAGGTACAGTAGTCAGCAGGGCAGCGCTGCAAGCTGGAGCCGTAGAGGGGCTCGCCTACAGCGGGTTGTCGAAGGACGAGGTCTTGGTGAAATCCATGATTGAGGGGGGAAAAGCTCTGGGTTGGAAAATTCCAGAGTACGTGCCCAAGACTTCTTCGACATTGATCAGATGCTGCTTAACTTCATGCCCAGTCAAGAATTCTACCTTTGAAATTATAATTTGTTTCTGGAGATCAGATTTTCTTAGTGGAGCACAGCTGCAGGCTGTAGCTGAAGAGTTTGATGTCATTCAATGCCGGTGAACATCTTGCCCCCTGAAGAGGATTTACTGAAGCAGAGAAGAACATAGTGAGAGCTGTGGTGAAGTCAGGCCCACCAGCGATCCACCCTAGCTGGTAGAGCTAGCAGGTTGGTCCCAGTCCCTCACGGTTCTCCAGTTGAGAAGTTTCTAAGTCCCAGGTTTCTAGGTTTAGGTTGGAGGAATAAACTCTGATACCAGACAAGGGTTCCAGGACCTCGGGAACAGCACTTGGGAGTCAGGACCCACTCCAACAGAAGCCACCCCCAGAGTCCAAGGCATACCAGGTTGAAACTGGTCAGATGGGATCATTCAGAAATTGTGCTTCTTGCAGTATTGGTGTCCTTGTAGCTTAAGCCAACTGATCCTTAGAGCCCACTTCTTTGCCCATAGTGAATGTGGTAGCAGCTCCAGCTCTTAAAGATCTCCTCGTAGGTTTCAAAAGCAGGTGCAGTCTTTCTTCTAGCTTCCACAGGTCCAAATGTGTTTTAAAGACGGTGTCTAGGGTGCCACATTTATGGCTGGCACTAAACTGTTGGTGGGGTGACTCCTGACTCCTCACTAACCAATAGGTGAAATGTTCCCAGGGGTATTCCTATCCACTTTTGCAGCAGTTCCTGTTTGCCCTACTGCAAACAAGCTCACAGTGCCCTTCTCTATCTAAAATCAGGCTAGCAGAACCTTTCTTCCCTTGCACAGAGCTTCGGGACCCACCTTAATGGTTTGGTAAGGGAGATTAGTACCTCCTTCACTATGGTCATTCAAGCCTGGTTCTGGGGTACTCCTCTTCCACTGCTGATGATGCCTGGCTGGCTAGAAGGACTAAAGAGGGGCCATGCCCAGGTGTTAACTGCCTGGGACAGAACGCCCCTTTTTGAAAATAGTTAAGTTCCTGGGCGCTGTCCGGATAGTCATCCTGTCAGAAAAAAAGAACACCTCCCCAACACCCAAGGTCTTTGTCACAGCTCTGAGAGGAAATTTACACCTCATCAAGGAGCTATGCACCTCCTGGTTAACAGTTGGAAGCTCATGTAAATAGGTTTTTAGAGGCTTTTGGCAGACAAAAAATTACTTTGAAAAAGTACCCTTTGTAAAGTATCTAGCATAAATTTGACTTTACCAATTAATAGGATTTGTAATTAATATTTTTAAAAGAACAAGAATTACATGTTTACCTGGGTCCTAAGTAGAGATAGCATTATTTATTTATTTTTGTATTATCTCACAATGCTTTCCTTGCTACAGTGAAAAAAGGGGTTGGAGCCTATTTTACTCCAAGGATTTGTTTTATATGAAACCTTTACATGTCCTACTTTTAGAAAACACGCACTGTACTTTTTTCTAGGCATTGGGGCCAAAAGGGTGACATCAATTTTAAAAAGAAGGGCTTAGGTCTGTGAGAAGGGGTCATTTTGATATTTTGAATCTGTGTTTGAAACTCACACAGCCAGGTTATTGGTTGCAAGTCTGCAGTCATGTTTCACACTGTCACACTAGTAGTGGTAAAGTATGTGTTACAGTCCACTAGTAAGATTTAACTTTCAGGTCCTGGGTACACCGTGCACCATATACTGCACACGTATAGGTAAGTTAAATATGCCAATAAGGACGATAGCCAGTTTTGACATGCTTATGCCCTGTGGTCTGGTTAACAGGGTCCCAGTGCACAGAGCCAAATAAAGCAGCACTGGGCCAAACATCGGGGGCAATCATGCAAAAAGATGCATATTCCTTCAGGTGGTAAAACAAAATCTACGTTTTTCTCTTGGGAAGTTGAACTCAAGCACTAAGTATGACTAATGACAGAGAACAATCAAAATCATGATTTTGACTGTAGGAAATTCAGGGTATGATGTTAATTTATTACAGATAATAAAATATGTTTGTAGGAAGTTAGGTTACTCGTTGAGAGGGGTGAAACCCCACTCAAGTAGCAACCATCATCTCTGTCAGGGTGAGACAGAAGCAAACCCCAAATTAACCTGTGCTCCACCCTCTGGTAGCTTGGCACAAAATCCATGTCGGCCTGCCAAAATAAGCCATTTGCCAGGCCCACACCTTCCCTTTTCTATAAGTATAGGTCACTCATAAGGTAGGCCCAGGACAACCCAGAGGGCAGGGTTCAAGGTATTAAAAAGATAGGGCCTGTACTTGTAACTGTTCATTTTCTGGTAGTGAAAAACTCCCAAAGTCGTTTTTCACTACAGCAAGGCCTATTTCTCCCATTGAGTAAAATTGGGATTACCTTCTTACCTCTTATAAGTATAATTCCCAATCTGGAAGAAATAGGCTTGGCGAGTTTGGGTTCTCTGAACTCACAATTTAAAAGCACAATTTATGGTGAAGTCGGGTTTTAAATTGCAGTTTTGAAAATGCCACTTTTAGAAAGTTGGCATTTTCTTACTTTGGCTATTTGGTGCTTTCTGTCTGTCTCCAAAACATGTTTGAGCTGGGGTGACTGCTGGAATTTGTGCATTCCCTCTAGATAGCCACCCATAAAGGGCGCTTATGTGTGACTTATGGGCCATCCTGGGCAGGACTGGAGGGAGGGCCTGACACACCCGAATAGGCAGGGTCCTACCCCACACAAAGAACTGCATACCTCCCTATAGTGAGTCTGGAGCCAGGACAGGAAAGGATGACCTCTGCACACTTCAAAGGCCTCTCTCTGAAGTCTCCCCCACCTCAAATGGACCGGTGGCACCACCAACTCGGAACACTTTTTTACCTGTGGATAACCTGCCAGTAAGAAGGACTGTTGTGCAGCTACAAGATTGTTCGGCTGCTGGTCTTAAAAAAACTTCTGTCCTGCTGTGCTGACCTGCTGCCCTTTTGCTTTGGGAAGAAGAACTGAACCTGCACTTCTCTTGAACCCAGGATCCCAGAGTGACTCCAAGGACTAGGCTGCTGGCCTCCCAATCTGAGCCTCAGGACATACCAGGCTCCCCACACCTCCTGAACCCATCTTGAACGAGCTCCTGATTCCTGAAGAGGTGCCTTTCAGGTCTTAGGCCCTTAGAAGTGGTTTTCCTCTCCTGAAAGCAAGCTTTTGGGCTCTTCGCCAATGCGAGCAGGCCAGTTCGATCCAGAATCTTACCGCTCACCCAAAGAATCAAAATGAGCCCCTGCAAGTTCATCTCTTTGCACAGGAAGCATTGCAGCCCGCAACACGTGAGGCTCCAGCACACCTGTCCATAATGCAAGGATGACACTTTGCGCCTGCAGACCAGCGACGATTTCCTTGCTCTCTGTGAACTTCTTTCCTCTGAATGGGATCCTTGGCCCAATTCTTGAGAAGGTGAAAATTCAGTTGGACTTATCCAGGACTGCATCCGACCCACACTTCATTACAGTCAGCCTGAACTTTTGGGTTTTTGGGTTTAACCCGGTCTAGCGCAACCTGATAGCCTTGTGCGCTTTATGTTTTTAAGCACTACATTTAAGTTAATTCTTTGGGAATTCATATCTCGACTTCTACTTACTGGATTTTTGTTTTTTTGGACTTATGTTCATAGAAACATAATCTATTTTTCTAAGCTGGTGTGAAGACTTTTTCTGGTGTTTTCACTGTGTTACTTTTCGAGGTGTCGCAAAAATACTTTACACATTGCCTCTTAAGATAAGCCTGACTGCTTGTGCCAAGCTACCAGAGGGTGAGCACAAGCTAACCTAGAGTGTGTTTGTGACTCACCCTCACTAGGATTGTGGTACCTGCTTGGACAGGGTGCATACCTCTGCCAACCAGAAACTAAATTGTTAGTGTCAGAATATGTTTGTCTTTCCACTTAGGTTGTGGAGCAGTCTACTCAGTTATATCAGAGAGAGACAATCATTTAAAAGCTGTTACGTGGTTATTTAAATCTCTGAGTAATGTAGTTGCTTTGACAATGAATTTAATATGCTTTTGGCTGCACCCATGTTATCTGATGGCAACATTACTTCTGACCCATGATATTTTTTATCATATATCTCACACACACTGCAAGTTTATTTTTTTAAGTGTGTCTTATTGTGCTGTGTGGAATCAGTAAACCAAAACTGAAATTGTACATATCTTACAAGCAAATCAAACAAATCTAAACATTTATTTTGAGTAATGAAAGACCCATGAGTAAGCAGGACTTAACCTATTTGCACTCCAAATGCAGGTGTGGTACACATTGCATTCTAAGCAAGATTATAAAAGATTTGCAGCCATAAAGTACTTGCAAGATTGTTTAAACTGGGCCTCAAAAGAGCTGAATACGAATACTGTAGTGGGTTACTGAGTGTGAGGTTGCCTTGCAAAATGAAGCTTCAGAGCTACCTCGCACAAAATATATTTGCCCTTTGTCGCCCTCACCAGCTCTTGCTCTTGCTCTTGCGATTGTCCGATTAGATTGCTAGAGGATTTCAAGCTCCTTAGCTTCCTCTGAATTGAAAGAAAACTTGCGAGTGGTAAAGGCCTGTCAAGGGATCCAGCAGCAAAATGACCTCAGTGGCTCCCTTTTTCAGTTTCTCATATTCTGCGCTTTTCGCAAAACAAAACTTAACGCTTCAGCGAAACCTGCATTTACCATGTTGGGGTTGGTGAGATCATTGTTGGCCACTCCTTCTTGTGAAAAATATATGATACACTGTTCCAAGTAGAAAGAAAGGAACACATGGGGGGTCCTAAAATTTAGGAGCAAAAAACCTCACACATCCATGAGGATGTCATGCTTCATCATCGGTACAGCTCCTCGTCAGACCGGCACTGCAATGTCTGACGGGCACCACCCCAAATGGGGGGCTCTTTGCCGGAGATCTTTTACAATAATGGTGCCATGACCCCAGGAGTGAGTAGGGAAAAGAGGAGATCAAAAGGAAATGGTTAAAATTGGCTCTCAAAACCTCCAACGGGTAAACGATTTATTAGACCAGGTGGAAGGTAGGGACCAAGATTAAAAAATATATATAGTCAAGAGAGTGAAACAGAGCTAATGGTCAATCACTCTATATCAGAAGAAATAAATGGGAGGGAGGTTGGACAGTTTCCAAGCCAACCCTTTCATGGGTCAACATGTTTCGCATCCTAATGGCCCATATGGGTCCAGTGATGCTTCGTCAGGACCTAGATGACTACGTGTATCTCCTAAACGAAAAGGCCAAGTGTGCTTTCTTAATTAAAGTATATAGGTTACTCTTAACCAGAGAGTTTCAGGAAAAATAACCAGTCACTTACATCAGTAGGGAACCAGTAATTCCTAACTGTTGCCCTGCAGATGAAAGTACATGGGTTAGTCATCTAACAAAGCGAATTAAACAACCAAATACTGAGAAGTGGTGAAAAACGTGAACTTGTGCTACACAGTGTAAGTGTTGACTAGTGGGAAAGAGCGTGCACTTATACACAGTCATAGGCCACTCCTTCTTGCCTTACCCTGCAGCAATATTTTGATTTCTATTATTTCACCTACGTTAGAATTCATAAATATTTGCAGGGTCAACTGCTGGGTTAACTTTGACCTGTGTTGCATCACAGTCATCGTACCTCACAACCTTTTTTGTTGTTTGCATTTGTCTCCTTTGTTTGTCTGGCGTAAAGACAGCTTTAGCTGTCATACCAAACTAATGTAATAAAACAATACTCAATAAAAATACAGTGAAGGGTTTTGTTTCAGCCAGCCCTCTTCATCCATTGGTCTGCTCATGTGCCATTCACATTTTGCTGCCACCCACCAATGTATTCAGCGTTAGAGGTGGGCAAGCCCACAGATTAACAGGGAGAGCCTAGCCAAATCCGAGCCAAGGGTCTAGCTCGGCTCGTAGAGCCCATGCACTAGCCGAGCCCTGAAAATGTTTACTATGTAAATCACACAAGCATCATGTAAAATATGATACCATCTTTTCAAAAAGCTGTGGTTTAGCCGGGTTGTCTGGTTCGACTGTGTACAAATCAGCCAGTAGCTCGCATATACGTGTTTCCTTATTTTAACGCACTGTTAGTATATCTTTTTTCAAATTCTTCTGTAGTTTTTATGTGAGGACCTATTACATTGAACTAGGTCCTATTTATTATTTATAGGTAGGGTAAGATTAAGTGATATGCTTAGTCTCCCTGGATGTAGAGTAACGCTGAGACTCAAACGTGGTTTCTCAGCTCCAAAGATGGTGACTCTTGGTACAACACCATCCTGGATGGTGTGAGGGCGGCAGGCAGAAGCTACATGGAAGCTCATTACAGGCTTGAGAATACTGCAGGATCTTGAGCTGAGCCAGAGCTCAAGCTTTTTCAGTGCCTTACCCACCTTTGTACAGCATGGAGTAGTCAGTCAGCACACATCAGCCATTGGCTGTCTTGTACTGAGAGTATCAATAATCCTTGTGTGTTTTAACTATGTCTCCATTTTACAGTAATGCAAAATTAATTCTTTCCTGGTGTTTACACTCGAGAGAATTACATATTTTTTGTGATGTGCAATGAAACAAAAGAGTATTTTTATACCTGTTCTAATTATACATACCTGCTAGAAAGCACCAACCATATGCTTTTATTATTTTTAAACTGAACATTTCTATTGCAACTATATGGTCACCATGTTTTCTTTTTTCTTTTACTTTTTATGGTTGTGATGTGTGCTTTCAAAAGAAAATAAAAATGCATTTAACCACCGAACCAGCTTGCCAATGCCGGTCCTAGGTAGTCCTAAATTGGGTTGTGAATTTTATTGATTTATTTATTGTCTGTAATATTATATTGATGCTGCATACATGCTTCACTCACATTTTTCCGAAGGAAAGTCTGCTACTTTGTGATATGGCTACGAGTGGAAAGCCCAGGTTTTCTCACTGGAACTGTGTTTCTCTAACAGGGCATGGTTTATTAACTTTGCGGGAGCTCTTACATTGTTCTCCTTTCAATTAATAAACCAGTGTATTTCTCTCTCTCTCTCTTTTTTTCACTCTCATCTGAAACTCATACAAGCATGCACAGACAATTCAGATTTACAAACACATAAACAAATGCTCACTCATAAACCCTCATCACCCCCACCCCGTCCTTTACTTAGAATTCAGTGCCTGCTTTTCCTCTACGTTCACTGCTGCAGTCCTAGTGGAATCTAGTTAAGCCTCTGACTTTACATGCCAGTGGGCGCGCTAGGATACAGAGAGAGGCATTGCTATATAACTTGAAGCTACCTTGTCACTTGGGCCCAGATGGTAGCTTCTAGTACTAGTGACCTAAGAAGTGATAGACAGTGAATGGCAGAAATGATAGACCGTAGATAATTTGGAGTCTTCAATCAGCTATCCCTACCTGTTCATGTTCATTGTTAGGAGGAAAGAGTCTCTTGGATAGTTGACTTTCACAACCTTACCCCCTTTCACGCATTCTGGCCTCCTCTAAGGTTTTCACCCGTTGGCCTTAACTCTGGAAACAACTTATCAATACTCATTTGTGATTTAGAGTGATAAACTGTGCTAGACTGGAGGTCTGCCCACAGTTCTACCCCGCAGTCTCACGTTACTAGTGTCACCTCATCAGGCTTTGGTTAAGCTGATGGTTATGGTTATTGGAATCCGATTGTTAGGCAGTGGCAGAGACCTTCTACTTGCAGCACTGTAATAGATGTCCATGAACTGCTGAGTAAAGCTTTGCAGTGTCCCAAAACGTTGTGCCTCACTTTCCCATCAATGTATGTTTTGTTTTAAGGCGTTAGGAGGGGCCAATTAGTTGAGAATGCAATTTTATATCAAATGGTTGCTCTATTGAACCCCACAGTTGTTGCCTAAATTAATCCTGTACGGTCAAGTATCTGTTTCAGATATAGTTGTGGTACCCCTGCAAATTGGTCCAATGTAAGAGGGCAGTGTGCTACCATCCAAGAACTCTGGAGAGAGATTCTGTTTTTTTTTAATGAGCTAGGCAAATAGAACTAGTGCCTAGTAAATGGTTGCTGTTACTAGGTTATAATCCTGCCAATCAGTTACCCCTCAGATTAAAAAAACAAATGTATGTTGCAATGGTGGTGGCAAAATCCTTATTGCTTCAAAGCTGATTCCCTCTGTGGGTGAGTGGGCGGTGAAGTTGAAGCAAGTAAGAGATAAAGAGTGGTTGTATGCTCTTCGCTGCGGGGGGACAAGGAAATTCGATACAATCTAAGGTCATTTCATGGTAGAACCCCCTGGGTAGAGTAGAAATGTAGATCAATCTTTTAATATTCCATTTTTCTTTTATTTTTCTAAATTAAGGAATTGTGTAATTCGAGGCTGACATGTTTGTGATTTTAAAAAATTGATTACCATGAAATTTCTTCTGAACATGTATTTAGGTGCTGGTATATAATATGCATATATCAGTGTTGTATTTCTTTTTCCTAAAATGGATATCAATTAAAAAATATATGTTGTGTTCTTGTGCGTATGAATTACATACGTGGAAACTATGCATGGTTTGAATAGTGTTTTTCGTGAGGGTATGCAGCACTTTTTACAAAATGGCAGTTCACATCACAGGAAATGGTCATTCCAATTTACATGACATTGGACCAGCCCATGGGACAATTCCTCAGAGGCCCCCCGAGGCTTTCACTTTTTTTCCTGAATAGGAACCATCATTCCAGAACCAATACATTGTATTCATTTTGGAATCAAGAGTAGCTGTGCGACCATGTTAGCTGTGCAGCCATGTTCGTAAAAACATCTGAAAGAGACACCCTAAGTTGCTCTAGCTGTCAAAGGTTCGAACTAAGTCTAGAACACTATGGGGGTCATTCTGAGCCGCCTGCCTGGAGGGAGCCGCCATTTCGACCGCGGAGGCCATTCTGGCTTTCCAGAAGGCCGCCCGCCAGCCCAGTGGGAAATCCCTCCCCACGAGGAAGCCGGCTCTGAATGGAGCCGGTGGAGTGGGTATGTGCGACGGGTGCAGTGGCACCCGTCGCGTATTTCAGTGTCTGCAAAGCAGACACTGAAATACAAAGTGGGGCCCTCTTACGGGGGCCCCTGCAGTGCCCCTGCCATTGGCATGGGCACTGCAGGGGCCCCCAGGGGCCCCACGACACCCCTCACCGCCATCCTGTTCCTGGCGGCCGGAGCCGCCAGGAACAGGATGGCAGTGAGGGGGTCGGAATCCCCCATGGCGGCGCAGCAAGCTGCGCCGCCATGGGGGATTCCCAGGGCAGCGGAAAACCGGCGGGAGACCGCCGGTTTTCCTGGTCTGACCGCGGCCAAACCGCCGCGGTCAGAATGCCCTGCGGGGCACTGCCAGCCTGTTGGCGGTGCTCCCGCATCCCCGGCCCCAGCGGTCCTTGACCGCCGGGGTCGGAATGACCCCCTATAACTAGTGTGATTTGTGAGGTAAGATGAGCTGCAGGACCCTATAGCAAGCAGATGAACAGCAATGAACAGGAGCACCAAGAGCAATGCCCAGCTGAGTAGCTTTGTGGAGCACTCCTAAATGAAGTTAGACACTCAAGAGACAAGAAATGTGCCACCCAGGCTGGCCATGACTAAACAGAACATCTGAGGTTCCATGTTCCGGAGGTTAATGGATGTGAAGGGAACATGCAAGGTCCATGCCTACTGTGAGCATATATTACTTATTGGCCTCCTAACTTTATCTATAAGAATATCATCTCATTTCCAGTCAAATAGTGCAAAAATGTTTTTTGCTTTTAACCATAGATCTTCAGATAGCCATTGACACATCTCTATGTGATTTGGGGCTCTTGAAAATGTATTACTCTATTGTGTTGTTGGACCCTGATACTACTTCCCAGTTCGACCAATACAGCTGAGAAACAGTAACTGCCTCAGGTACCCTGGGTGCCTTCACTACCTGAAGATATCTACCCCGATTGAAATGTGACCTTGGAGAAGAGTTGCAGCAACAATTGGTATGCTGCTAAACTGTGCCACCAATAACTGGAGAACAGGTTGCTGGATCAGCTGTACAAAGTACAAAAGATCGCATACTTCTTCCAAGTTTTCTTGTAACCCTAAAATCATAGGTTTTTTTTGTGGGAATCCCTGAACAGTTCTTGAATGGTAGATTTTGTTTTGGGTGTTCAGAAACTATAGTTTGTTATTTTTTGTCAGACTCTCGGTTGCCATGCTCAAACCCACAGAGATGCCAATGGCATGTGACCCGACATTGTAGTGCTGTACCTCGTTTTTTCACTTTTTGACTGGGGACTCTAAACACAGCCACAGTTAAGAGACACAAAATTCTTTAGGACAGTCAAGGCCTTCCTACCCTTTTCCTATTGGCTAGCATAATGCTTTGAGTTCCTGTGTTCTTTTACACCATAGTTACTTACCACATAGTTGTCATTAAATATTTGAAATTCTATCTCAATCATAGAAGAACCCAGATTATTGTTTGTTTGTGTTGTCTTCATTTTTAATGTTCTTTCATGTTTTAGAGCTTTAGGTCAGATTGGACTGTAACATTTATTGAGCATTGATGCTTGTGCCACATACTGTATTGAGTTTGTAAGGGCCAGATATATGAAAGTATTTTGCATTTGCAAACAGGGCGAATCACAAAATTCCACTGTTTTCAAATGAAAAATAGCCTTTTCGAATGTATGAAAGGCATTGCCAGTCCCATTTCAGGGAATTGCAATTTTTGGCGATTCCTTAAAATTGCAACTCCACATAGGGAATCGCCATTTGTGACTCCCTAAATATGAAATCGCAAATAGTGATTACCTATTTGTGATTTCATAAGCACATGTATAAAGCATTTCCTAAATGCGAAATGGGCATTTAGGAAATACAATTACCATCAACTCCAAGTTGATGGTAACCATGTGCATTTTTTAAAAATGTATTAACAATGCATTGTTAAAAGTGCTGTGTAGCGCACACATGCCCTTTGGGCATGTGTGCACTTCACATGTGCACAGTTCATTTTTTAGGTGCATCAAAGGGGGCCTTAGGCCCACGGCACCCTTGGTTTTGCATTTTCTAAATTGTGATTCCCTAATAAGAAATTGCAAATTAAGAAATGCAAAACCATTCACACCTATGGGACTGTAGCCCCATAGGCCCGAATGGAGTCGCATTTCTTGACAGCGATTCCCTAATAGGGATTGCAACTCTGTAGGAATCGTTATTAGGGAATCACTATTTTGTTACATTCCATTTTGTATTTCCTAAATAGCAAATACCTAAAATACGCTATTTAGGAAATGCAAAATAGAACTTTGATACATCTGTCCCTAAATCTTTTATCTCCAGCAGTTAGCATTGGGTGCTCCACCACTCTACCCTTGGGAGAATCAGAAAGACCGAAACAGGAATACTGGCCAGGGTGCTAATTGGGTAGCACAATAGTAGACAAGGCCATTGGACTTATACTCTCTGAAGAACTGGCAGTAATCACTGTTTGTTCCTGGTTCTGAAGAAGTGTGCCTGTAACACAGTTTCTGCCTCCATACTGTCAGTTTCATATCTTCTCCTCTAACCTTTGCTATATTAATAGTCCTATGGACAGTGCCCTCTAGTCGCGTGACTATACAGCATATCCAGCCTTTTGATCTGGGCTACGGCAGTTGGGAGCGAGGAGCTCAGCTTCGAGGAAAACGTTTTTCAGCTTAAATGTGTCTATGCGTGCATTGTAGCATCATCCGATTTGAACAATTTGACGACCCCTTATTACAGTTTCATTGTTGCACAGTGCTGCAGAGGCTGTTAATAATGTATAGCCGTTTAATATCTCTTCGAAAAATGGAAGCAAGAGAATCCTAGCAAGTAAAAGCAAATTGTGACATGAGGAATGAACTACATTTTGTGAATGACCTCGATATCTAAATAAAAACGGTTTTATATATATTTTTTTTATCTGCGCACGTTCCCCCCTATGAGCATTTACTGGCTCCACAGTCCAGAGATGGATTGCCAGATATGGCTCCTGACCTTTCCCGCGCGCCCTCTTTCTTTTGCCTCAGGCGATTATGAGATATTGATGCTTAACTGTACACCTAAATCGAAACTGTACGCAGAAATCTTCTGGCAGATCTGGGAGGAGACGGGGCTTCCTTTCATACTCTCGGAGGAGTAAGCTTCGAGATCATAAGGTGAATGATGCTGAAATTGAAAATGAAAACCGTCGTTGTTGTTAGAGAGAGCACATGACGGGTGTGCATTTGTAGCTGTGAGATTGTGGTTGGATTACGGTCGGCGAGAAAGTTCTGTATGAGTACTATGTGGCTTCACGTTTTTATTTATTATTTTGTATTGACAATTCCATATTTGACTTCAACGGAGTTTATGCGATCGATTACATTTATCGTAATTTTGTTTCCGTTAAAAAACGTTGGGATTGTCAAAAGATTTCCCCGTGACATATCTGAAATTAGATCACTGCGTGGCATTCCTGGCAAGCCCATAATTGCAGGCAAGAGCACTTGATGCCTAGCAACCAATGATCGGGAACAGACTGCAGGTTGTCTCTGCCACTTCATCAACATCAGGGGAGACTATGAGGGCTCACAGGTCACTCGGCTCCAAGACAGGAACAGGTGCGTAAAGGAAATGTTAAGCACTGTTATCAAATGCTACTCATTTAATGAGCAGTTTACCGCTTTAATGTCGGAAACTGTGGGTCTCGTTCACTCTTATGCACATTTGCGCTTTAGTAAAAGTGAGCACAATACTCAGAAACAAACTTCACACCTCTTGCAGTTATCTGCAATCGTGCACTGTGATGTTTCTCAAAAACTAGTAGGTTGCGGCCTCTATATGTATATTGTTAGAAATGGGGTCTTTAGTTGGCAGTGATTTGTACCTTGCCCAGTAGGGACCCTCACTCTAGTCAGGGTAAGGGAGCCACACAGCTAAAATAACCCTTTCTCACTTCCTTGTTAGCTTGGTGTGAGCAGTCAGGCTTATCTCAGAGGCAAACACACACACACACACACACAAAGTAATACAGTAAAAACACCACAAAAGGACTCCAAACCAGTCAAAAAAAGCTAATATTTATATAAATAAAACAAGACAAAAACCACAAAAATCCAACATACACAAGTAAAGAAATCACTTTTTAAAGGTTTCAATGAGTCTTAATCCATAGGAATCAACGGTTGTATCTTTTTAGCACAAAGTACGTGGGATGCGTCAAAAACAAAGACGATGCCGGCTGCAGATGAGGTGAGGCACCGAAAAGCAAATCGATGCATCAGTTCCCTACTGTGCAGGGGAGGTGATGCGTTAATTCTTGCCTTGCAAGAGAGGCGATGCGTCCGTTCCTTACTGGCAGACACATCTCCATGCATCTGTTCCTTACTGTGCAGGGGAGGTGATGCGTCTGTTCCTTACTGGCAGGGAAGGTGATGCATCAATTCTTTCCTCACAGGAAAGGTGATGCATTGATTTCTGGACATGCAGCTTTGGTTCCTTACTGCGCTGTGGGGTCGATGAGAAATTGATGCCCAGGGATGATGCATGGAAAATCCAGATGCGCTGTGTTGATGGAGCCGTGGGGAAACAGGCACTGCGTCGATTTTGCAGCTGCGAGTCAGGCACTGCATTGATTCTTCAGCAGCAGGACAGGCTATGCATTGATTTTTCTGCTGCGTTGCGTCGGTGTGTGGATTTTCTCCTTCAGGTCACCAGCTTTCACTTCCAAAGGCCCAGGGACTGGAGTTGGCACCACTTGGCAAGTCAAAACTCTCAGCAGGAGAGTCCAGGCACTGGCAGGTGAAGTCTTTGATGTCCCTAAGACTTCTTAACATGAGGCAAGCTCAATTCAAGGCCTTGGAAAACCTTGGAAAGCAGGATGTAGAAAGCAAAGTCCAGTCCTTTTGCTCCCAGGACAGAAACAGCAAACAGAAACAGCAGGCCAGCACAACAAAGCAACAGGCAGAGTAGCAGTCCCTCTTACGGCATCCAGCAGTTCTTCTTGGCATAATGTCCTCAGTCAAGAAGTGTTCCACCTATGGGGGGTTGGAGGTCCAGTACTTATACCCATTTCTGCCTTTGAAGTAGGCAAACTTAAAAGAAAAGTTTTTGTAGTGCCCAAGAACCTGCCTTTCCTGCCTTGGCGTCGGACACACTCCAGGGGGTTGGTGACTGCTTTGTGTAAGAACAAGCACAGCCCAATTCAGGTTCAAGTGTCAGCTTGTCCCACCACTCTAGCTCAGGAAGACCCATCAAGAAATGTAGGGCACACATCAGCTCCCTTTGTGTGACTGTCTTGAGTGAATTCACAAACAGCCCAACTGTCATCCTGACCCAGATGTGTATTCCACAGACAGGCAGAGAAACAGAATGGTTAAGCAAGAAAATGCCCACTTTCTAACAGTGGCATTCTCAACTCAAACTTACAATTCAAAAACCAACCTCACCAAAAGCTCAGTATTTAAATTGTGAAGTCAGAGACCGCAAAGTCTGATATCTCTATCTGTTCCCAATGGGAAATTACACTTAAAATATATTTCAAGGCAATCCCCATGTTACCCCATGGGAGTGATGGGCCTTGCAATAGTGAAAACCAAACTTAGAAGTATTTCACTATCTGGACATGTAAACTTCACTAATACACCTCCTACCTTTTAAATACACTGCACCCTGCCCAAGGGGCTGCTTTGGGCCTACCTTAGGGGTGACTTACATGTAGTAGAAGGGAAGGTTTGGGCCAGGCAAGTGTGTGCACTTGCCAGGTTGAAATGGCATTTTTAAAGCTGCACACACAGACACTGCAGTGGCAGGCCTGAGACATGTTTACAGGGCTACTCATGTGGATGGCACAATCACTGCTGCAGGACCACTAGCAGCATTTGATTCCCAGGCCCTGGGCACAAATGGTCCATTATACTAGGGACTTACTAGTAAATCAAATATGTCAATCATGGGTAAACCAATCACCAATACAATTTAGTCAGCACTTGCACTTTAGCACTGCAAAGTGCCCAGAGTCCCAAAGCCAACAAAAACAGGTCAGACAAAATAGGAGGAAAAAGGCAACATATTTGGGGTTAACCCTGCAAATAGGGCCAGATCCCCCCACCACACACACAAACAGACATATATAGAAAGCACTTTTTCCCACATGCTTATCACTTATTGCTTTATTGAGTAAACCTAGGTAAATTGCGTGGGTGTGAGGGTTTCTTGGTCAATAAGCAGGGATTTCAGGCTCTTTGGGGCTGGTGTAGAGAGGTTATCTGATTTGGTCAGATTTAACAAACAGAACATAGTGACATGTAACTCATATTTGATAGTAGTAAGTGCCTCTAACCTCGTATAGGGCTTTTGATAAGAAAAAAGAGAGCTCCGCTGTGAATTTTCTCAATGCACAAAGCTCATATTGCATAGGGTTTATTGGCATGTTAATAGTTGGTCCCAACAACCTTGGATAAATAACAATACAAACAATTGATTTTACTCCTTTTCTCTACAGTCTTTCTAGTAATAAAAATGCACCCTTTCTCAGGCGATATGCAGATATGGTGATTCATCTTGCAGGGAGGGTGTTATGTCACTATCCTATTCTAAATACCAAGGGGCAAGATGTGCAAAAAGTCATTATATATTTTGATGAGGAGGTCTGTGTATCACGTAATATGGCATGCTTCATCATTGGCCACCTCATCCCACCCTGATAAGACCCTATGGTATGCTACAGGCATGCCCTTTATTAGGTGGTACGCTAGGCATGATTAAAAAAAGTAAAAAGGTTTATAGCTGAATGCTTAAGGGTACCATGATCCTAGCATCCTTATAACGTTGCATCCTATTTCTGCCCCTCTATATGCCATATAAATGGCATTAGATTCTGACCTGCCAACTCATGTGGCATTCCATCCATCACCTTGTAATTGTTGTAGCTGATGCTCTAAGTACGATGGGTATACCCAGATGTGGATCCCTAGCTCACCGTGCCACTAGAACCAAACTATGCCTGACTGATGAGCCCTAATAAGGGTGAAAACTATCCTGGGTTGCTTGTGTTCTGGTTCAGGGAGGATCTGGCCTGGTACTTCAGGCTGGACTATTCCCGTTGGAGCAATGTCAAGACTGATTTGCATATTGCTAGGTCCAAATTGAAGTGGCATGGTGAGTGTAGAACGATGGACTGAGATGCGGCCTGAGCCACTGCCAATGTCTGAGTTTAATTCAAGCATTCTATCCACCACCCTGTTGTTACATATAAATGGTCAGGGGCATTACCCTGGGCTATACAGAGATCCTTATTTTTAAATCTTTGTGGATACATTTCACCATTTGAGACAGGAATTTCCTTTCTTGATTGACTATTCCCACCCACCTAGTATGACAAATTCAACATTATCATCGTTGGTAACCATCATCGTTCTCTAATAGTAGCAGTCTGATATACAGAAGTCTTGTATCAACACACATGAATGGGAAGTGACACTGTAAGCAACACACACAATCACAAATAACATGCATATCCAGTGGTAAAAGTGGTAAAACCATGCATCCTTTCAGCTTTCTATTTGGCTTACCCTGCTCATGTTCGCCGTTTACTTCCTGGCCTGACAAGGAGTGGCAAATCCTGTAGTCACATGCATTTTTATACATAAAAATATATAATGTCATAAGTCTACCGCAACAAATCATATTATCATTATATGTAATATTGTTCCACTCCAATAGGATTATTTTGTTATGTGTCTCAAGCAGGTAGCCACCCCATGAATATTGTGTGATTCCCATTTGTTTTAGACAACTGAAGAGTTTATGAGATTATAGTAAGGTTGTTGGAAATAAGGAGCACTCCCCCAGTGTCAGGTACTCAGAATGGTCTATGCTATCCTGAATGTAGTAATCGCCTTACTCACTTCATCAAGGAGGTACACCAGGTATAACCTTATTATAATACTATAAGGTCCTTAGCTGTCTATGAAAATGGAATTCACATGATAGTCTGGGGTGATTCCCTGCTTGAGACACATACAGATTTTACCAGCCTTAACAAACAAATTCCCCAATGGTTTGAAACAATACTATATACAATGATAATATGGTTTGTCACGGTTGAAAGACTAATGTCATTATACATTTATATATAGAAAAACTTGTGTGACTACAGTAGTCAAAACTCATTGCCAAGCCATAGAGTAAACTGCAACCCTGAATAGGGTAAGCCAAAAGCAAAGCTGAAGGAATGCATGGTTTTACCACATCTGCCACTAGATATGCATGCTGTTTGTGTTTGTGTGTGTGTTGTTTTTCAGTGTCACTTCCTCATCATCTGTGCTAATATAAGATTTATGTATTTCAGACTACTACCATTAGAGCCTGAAGATGGAGACCAACAATAATGTTGTTGAATTTGTCATCCTAGGTTTGTAGATATGATGGGTGAAGGTAGGAAACTCATGTCCCACCTGGTGTGATTTACTCATATAGACTTGAAAATAGCGATCCCTGAATAGCCCCGATGAATGTCCCTAACCATGGCACAGAAAAAAAGCGTAAACATGTCAGCACGTTATAATTTATTTTGGAATTATTGTACACTTAAGCATCCACAAACAAATATTTTACGTTTTATTTTAATCACACCCAAGGTACCACCCAATAAAGGGCACACCTGTGGTATACCTTAAGGTATTCTTAACTTGAACTGGATTTCTATCTTATACAGAGGCTAGAATATCTTAAGAACTTCCTCATAAAATGAGAATGAGTCCACTCTGGTAGTACCATCTTACCAGGGTGGGGTGAGGTGGCCAGTTATGAAGCATACCACATTACCTGGGTGAGGCTTCCTCAATCAAGTATATAATTACTTTTTGCACATCTTGCCCTTAAGTATATAGGGCAGGATAGGGAAATAATACTGTCCCTACAGGATAATTTACTGCACTTGTTATTGAGTTTATACTGAAAGATGTGCAGTGGTTTGTCCTCCATTTCCCTCCTTGTATTAGTGGAGGACTAACTCTTAACCAACATCACCCACCATTGCTAGGTAAAAATGAATGACTCTCCTGAAGTTACAGAATCAGCTAACATGACTCTGCTGGCCAGCAGCATTGCCTCCAGCCTGCCTGATGGGTTACTAAGGGATTATCCTTTTTCTGCTCATATGGCCAGAAAATTACCCGGTGTGAAAAAAAGCCCAAAGAAGACAGAGGTTTTTTGGACTGGAAGCCTGAGCAAAATACTGACTGACTGAAGCAAAATCCAGTATTAAACTAAGAAGAAGAAAATATTTGTTCTGCGAAAAAAGAAAAATATTAGCTCCTCTCTTCAAAGGTCAGCTTGAGATCTCCTTTGCAAGACTAACACTTTCTCAGACATGTTTTTAGCCTTGCAAGATCTGGCAAACAGATTCCCTTCAACTCTCAATAAGTGACTCCTTGTTAGTCTACTTCATAAGCCCTTAAACAAAGTACTTCTCTCATTCACATGTAAACCCTGTCTCTGACTGAAAACCAATTTGAAGTTTATGGAGTACTCTGAGCAAGCCATGCAGCAGGGGTTGTGTGTCTTTGTTTAGAGAAACTATGAGAATTGTGGGGGTCAACAAAGAGAATGTTTCCTCATGATAACTGATTTGTTAAAGAGGACTTAGATGTATTCAGGGGCGAATTGGTTTGCTGCTCATTTATTTAAATGCATTTACAGCAACAATTGATGTGTGACTAAAAATGCATACTGGAGCTAAATTTAAAACCCTAATATTTCTTGCAATGGGAGCGGGAGTTAGATTGTTGGGGTGGTGGATAGTATGAAGATGCAAGGTGATCAGATAGAGAGAGCAGGTAACCAGACAATCCCCATTGGTGGGCTGGTGGGCTGGGACCTACACCCGCACCAACAGACCATGCACACAAGCTAGGCATCATCCTTGACAGTGAACTGACCATGAAACGACAAATCAACACATTTGCTTCCTCCTGCTTCTACATCTTCTGCACTCTCCGCAGAATCTTTAGATAGATCCCAGCCAACACTAGAAAGTCCGTAACCCAGGCCCTTATGACCAGCCGCCTCGACTATTGCAATGGACTCTACTCTGGCATTTACATCCAGCTCCTCAAAAGACTCCAGACAATAAAGAATGCTGCAGCCATATTCATCCTGGACCATCCCAAACGGACCCACATCACCCCCCACCTCAGAGACTTCCACTGACTCCCCATCCAGAAGAGATGCCAGTTCAAGATCCTGATGCACGCCTACAAAACCCTACAGGACCAAGGACTGCCTTGCATCAACCACAGACTGAACTTCCATCAACCCACCTGACACCTGTGCTCCTCCTCACTAGCCCATGCACACACCCCGACATCAGTCACAGCTGCAGTGGTGGCCACTCCTTCGCCTACATCACCACCAAGTCCTGGAATGGCCTGACCCTCCCCCTTCGAACAGCCCCCTCCCATGGGGCTTGAGAAAGAAACTCAAAACCAGGCTTTTCTCCAGAGACTGTGCACCTCAGCGTCCAGATACCCCTTGGGGTAACAGTGCTGCACTCTACAGATGCTGATTGATTGATAGGATGATCCCTGTCTTGCAAGGGAATTTCAGATAGTGTCAGTAAATGTTGCCTTACTACCATTTCAGAATACAACTATGAGAAAACAAAGAAGGTGATTATTCTCCATAGGGAAGTAATGTGTAAAGAAAGGAGGAGCACTGAGCATTTGGATACACCGATCAGTTTAAGTGGGCTACGAATGTGATGATCAAAATGAGGCAGTGAAATAGCAATGAAGAGGGAAGATGGAAACCAGTCCAGAGTTGTGTCACTGATGCTCAGGGCTAGCAATGGCTTTTAAGTGAGTGGCGTGGTCAGTTGTATTGAATGCTGCAGACAGGTCCAGGAGATTAAGAAGAGAAGCAGAGTGTGGGGCAATTGAAACACAGACTTTAAAGTGTTGTGTAGAAGAAGGGAAATCGAGAGGTACATGGCAGCTTGGTGGGAAGCAGTGGCTATCCGCTGTCTTCTTGGGAAGAGAAATGGCTACCTATGGTTTGAAGCACTGAGGATAATTATCACAGAGGAGACAGAGGTTAAATCTTGTGGTGAGGATAGATCAGAATCTGAAGGAAAATGCTAGAGGTGTCTTGAGTAGGGACCAGAAAAGCATCAGACTGAGTGCAGGAGGGAGTTTGCTGATTTGAGTAGGAGGATAACATCTACTTGCATCTTAATACTTAACCCCTTCCCCGCCAAGGACGTAATGGTTACATCCGATGGTGCGGCGCTGAGAAGCCACGGATGTTACCATTACGTCCTGGGACCGGCCCACTGGGGAAGCGCTCCTCCCGAGGGCTACCCCCACACACCCCAGGTCAGGGTTGGAAGGGGAATTGCTTCCCCCACCACACCTGGCCCCTCCACCCCCCAGTGACATCTGATGACATCAGTGCGCCAACGCACACTGACCTCATCAGAGTTCAAGTCCCGTCGCGACCTGAGGAGAAACTGATTAGTTTCTCCTCGGTACTGGGGACAGAGGAGGAAAAGAGAGGCATGAAAAGGGAAGGAAACGCTTTTCCTTCCCTTTTCATGTCTCTCTGTGCATTCCTATGCTGCAGGAAGCCACTAGACACCAGGGACAATTTGCTTTTGCTTTTTGAAATTGTCATAAGGGGAGCGCCCCTTGGGTAAGGGCCGCTCCCCAAGGGGGCATTTTATTTAAGGCCATAAGCCTATATTAATTAGGCCGATCTGCCCCCAGGAGAGGTAGAAGCCATTAGGCACCAGGGATGTCTTTTTTAGTTTTTTATATATTGATAAGGGGAGCGACCTCTTAGGCAAGGGTCGCTCCCAGGGGGGTAATTTTTTTATTAGGCCTTTTCTGCCCCCCCTGGGGGCAGATCGGCCTATATTAATTAGGCCGATCTGCCCCCGGGGGGGCAGAAGCCACTAGACTCCAGGGATGTTTTTTATTTGTATTTATATTGATAAGGGGAGTGATGCCTTAGGCAAGGGTCGCTCCCCGGGGGAAGGGGGGCAATTTTTTTATTAGGCCTTTTCTGCCTCCCCTGAGGGCAGGTCGGCCTATATTAATTAGGCCAATCGGGCCCAGGGGGGCAGAATCCACTAGACACCAGGGTTTTTTATTTTTTTATTTATATTGATAAGGGGGGGCGACCCCTTAGCCAAGGGTCGCTCCCCGGGTGGCAATTTTTTTTACTAGGACTTTTCTGCCCCCCCCGGGGGGCAGATTGGCCTATATTAATTAGGCCGATCTACCCTGGGGGAGGCAGAAGCCAGTAGACATCAGTGATTTTAAATTTTTTTATTTATATTGATAAGGGGAGCAACCCCTTAGGCAAGGGTCGCTTCCCGGGGGGAGGGAAATTGTTTTTAGGCCAGTTCTGTCCCCTTTGTGGGCAGATCGGCCTATTTCTATTAGGCCGATCTGACACCGGGGGGCAGAAACCACTTGGGCACCAGGGAATGGTTTGTGTGTTTTGTTTGGGGGGCAGCCCCTTGGGCAAGGGTCGCTCCCCATGGGGGCACATTACTGTTGGCCATATCTGCCCCCCTTGGGGGCAGATTGGCCTAGTTTTGGAAAGCCCATCTGCACCCCAGGGGGGCAGGAAGCCCACCAGAGACCAGGGAAGATTATTGTTTCAAAATACGAGGGTGAGGGGATGGCCAGACCCCACCCCAAATAAATGGGGCCAAAGTTGTTCTGCCAACCAGTGGGCAGATGGGGCAATTACCCCCGATTCACACCTGGGGGGGGAGAAAGTCGACTAGATGCCAGGGAATTAAAAAAAACAAAATAGTGGTGGCTACCAACCAGTATGGGCATGGTTATGCCCCCACCCAAACTGAAGGGGGTAACAGTCTTTCAGCTCTCCCCCGCACACTAAAACATCTTATCCCACTGCAAGCAAGAGGACATTTGATTATTTTGGGTTTTGTTTTTACACTTAGGCCCTGAGAGCTTGGCTAACTCTCAAAATCGTCCCACTTGGAATGGTGAGGGCTGCACTTTTTGGACTTTGGGGCGCTGCCATGTAGAAAAATACACAAGACCTAGACACATCTGAAAACTAAACATCTGGGCGAGTCCAGGGTGGTGTGCTCCACATGCACCCGCACCATTTTCTTACCCACAATGCCCTGCAAACCTCCAACTTTGTCAGAAATCACACATTTTTTCCACATTTTTGTGATGGAACCTTCCGGAATCTGCAGGAATCCTACCACTCAGCATTGTCTTATCTATACCAATAAAAATTCTGCCCCACATGTTTTTTTTCAAACTGCCCTTTTGGACCCGCTTTGGTTCCCCCTCAATTTCAACATGTGTTTGGCTCTTCCCTGTCACAGGCACTTGGCCCACCTACACAAGTGAGGTATCATTTTTACCGGGAAACTGAGGGGAATGTTGAGTGGTAGGAAGTTTGTCCCGGTGCGGAGATCCCACACAGAAATGTGGGAAAAATGTGATTTTTTTTTAGCTAAATTTGAGGTTTGCTGAGGATTCTGGGTAAGAAAACATTGGGGGATCCACACAAGTCACACCTCCCTGGATTCCCTCTGGTGTCTAGTTTTCAGAAAGGTTTGGGTTTGGTAGGCTTCTCTATATGGCTGCTGAGCCCAGGACCAAAAACGCAGGTCACCCCGCAAAAACAGGTAGTTTAGTACTTGATAACTTTGATGTGTCCACATAGTGTTTTGGGGCATTTCCCTTTGCGGGCACGAGGCCTACCCACACAAGTGAGGTACCATTGTTATCGGGAGACTTAGGGGAACGCTGAGTGGAAGGGAATTTGTGGCTCCTCTCAGTTTCCAGAACTTTCTGTCACTGAAATGTGAGGAAAAAGTGTTTTTTTAGACAAATTCTGAGGTTTGCAAAGGATTCTGGGTAACAGACCCTGGTGAGAGCCCCACAAGTCACCCCATCCTGGATTCCCCTAGGTGTCTAGTTTAAAAAAATGTACAGATTTGGTAGGTTTCGCTAGGTGCTGGCTGAGCTAGAGGCCAGAATCCACAGCTTGGCACTTTGCAAAAAACAGCTCTGTTTTCTTTGGGAAAATGTGATGTGTCCATGTCGTGTTTTGGGGCATTTCCTGTCACGGACACTAGGCCTACCCACACAAGTGAGGTACCATTTTTATCTGGAGACTTGGGGGAACGCTGGGTGGAAGGAAATTTGTGGCTCCTCTCAGATTCCAGCACTTTCTGTCACCAAAATGTGAGGAAAATGTGTTTTTTTAGCCAAATTTTGAGGTTTGCAAAGGATTCTGGGTAACAAACCCTGGTGAGAGCCCCACAAGTCACCCCATTCTGGATTCCCCTAGGTGTCTAGTTTTAAAAAAATGCACAGGTTTGGTAGGTTTCCTAGGTGTCGGCTGAGCTAGAGGCCAAAATCTACAGCTAGGCACTTTGCAAAAAACACGTCAGATTTCAATGTAAAAATGTTATGTGTCCATGTTGCGTTTCCTGTCGCAAGCATTAGGCCTACCCACACATGTGAGGTACCATTTTTATTGGGAGACTTCGGGAGAAACTGAATAGCAAAACAAGTGTTATTGCCCCTTGTCTTTCTCTGCATTTTTACCTTCCAAATGTAAGACAGTGTGTAAAAACGACGTCTATTTGAGAAATGCCCTGTAATTCACATGCTAGTATGGCCCCCTCGGACTTCAGAGATGTGCAAATAACCACTGCTTCTCAACTCCTTATCTTGTGCCCATTGTGCAAATACAAAGGTTTACCTATTTTTCACTCTTTATATTTCACCAAATGAATCTAATTAGCAGCTGTTTTTATTGTTTAAACGCGATTTTCATATTTTATTGCGAAACTGCTCCGTTTCTCGTGAAAAAGGTGGGGCTTTTTCTTACTCTTTGATAAAAAAAGAATATTGTGTTTAAAACTTGAGAATAAGCGCCACGTTGGGAAAATAAGCATGAAAAGTTGCATTTTTTGACTGGATAAATTAATGAGTTTTTCGCCCAATTTAAATGTAGAACGTAAGCACTTCATTTCTGCAACTAAGCAGTTTTTGTCTGTAAAAGTATAGAAAACAAACACTGACAAAGCCACTAGGTCTGCTCTTGGTATGCTGATAAAGTAGTTAGCTTTTTGCAATCATTTTTATTGCAAGTTCGTGTAATGTCAAATATAAGAAATATTCACTGGTGTGGCTGTTTTACTATTGATGTTAAAAAAACAAGCTTTTTAGTTGTGCCCTGTTTGTTACCATTATTCTTTATGAAGGTGGCACAAAGCAATTATCATCAAACGAAACAAATTACAGGCAGCTTAAATGTCACAATGTTACAAAAACACTTTACAACATCAATTTTAAAAAAGGAGATAGAAAATAAATCATCATCTAACTTTGGCACCCGAAGTACAAAGAAAATAAATAGCATTTTTTGTAGATGATGTAAAAAAATAAAATTTAAAAAGAACCCTTTCTGACTAAGGGAACTACTTTTAACTGAATGTGAACAATGTCCACAAGCTTTAAGTAAGTTCAAAAGAAGGGAGCCAGTGGGGGAAGTGAGCTGTCCCATTGTGCAATACTGTACACCGTGGTGGGCAGAAGCTAAACATGAATGACACTTCAACAGACCAGTGGATTAAGCCTACTGGTCTAAAACCCCTCTGTGTATGTATATTTTACATTATCTTTTTTGAAAAGCATTAGTATTTGTATATGTGATTTATATAGTGCTTTAAAAGAGAAAGGAATCCAAGCGCTGAAATAGGGAAGAGGACTCAAGAGGTAGACTAAAAGAAGAAAGAGAAGAAGAACGGCGAACAACAGACAGCCGTGAAGCAGGAGAGAACATCATCTGCCAAACCTCTCAAATGAGAAAAGCCATGTTTTAACTTGTTTGTGAAACAGCAGATGGGCACTTAGACATCTAATATAGATAGGAAGAGAATTCCAAAGCCTGGCAGCTGCAACCGTAAAAAAACAAGTTTCCCATCTAGCTTTCTTGCATCACAGCACCGTCACCTTAAACTGTCCAGAGGATGTCAGCTCTCTCCTAGGGTATACCAAATTAGGGTTGACTTGAGATACTGTGAACCCAGCTCATAAACAGCTTAATGGGTAAAGCACAGGGTCTTAAAGAGCACCCTCTTCCTCACTGGGAGCCAATGCAGGGACCTAGGCCACTCCTTCACCGAAGTGTCTGGGAAGACCCAGTACCAGACGGGCAGCCATGTTCTGAATGATTTGCAGCTTATTGATGGAAAATGTATTTGCCTTGAGACAAAGAGCATTACAGTAATCCAAGTGAGAAGTAATTGAAGAAATGGTCTCTGCCGCTCTCAAGTCCCTAGGAAGAAAGACCAAAACTCGCTTCAACATGCTCACCAACCAAAAACAGGAGCTCACAGTCCTGTTAACCTAGGCGTCAAAAGATTAGGTGTTGTCAAACAGAACTCCTACGTTTTTGGCTACTTTCCCAGATACCGGAAGAATACCACAATTAACTGGCCACCAGCATTAATTCAAGACAGCCCTGTCAATACCGAACAGCATGATCGCTATTTCCTTTTTAGCCAGTACTTTCTCATCCAGCCACTAATCTCCACCATACACATCCTAAACCAGTCGAACAAATCTCTCCAATCATCAGAGATGGACACAATGATCTCAGTGTCGTCAGCAAGTGATGAAACATGGAAACCAAAATATTGACTCAGTTTCACTAGGGGGGGATACAAAGATATTAAATAAAGTGGGGCTAAGTAAAGGAGAAGATCTAAAATCCCCATAGCTACCAGTGTTGGTTCTATCCAGAAGAAACGTCTCCATCAACTTCAGGGCCCTGCCTTTCAAACCAATCTGCTGCAGCCTGTTCCCCATCGGAACAGGTGAAATAGTGTCAAACATCGCTGACAAGTCCAACAAGACCAGTATAGTTAACCCCCCCAATCGACTTGTGTCCGGATCAAATCTGTCATGGAAATAAGAGGAGATTCTGTACTAGGATGTTTCCGGAATCCATATTGTGATAGATCGAGAGCATTTGTATCATGTATGAACTCAGACAACTCCATATTATTGTGCTGTTCCAAAATTCTGGCCAGCAGTGGCAGTAGGGAAATGGGTCTCAAATTCTTCAGCTCCCCCGGACTAGCGTCTGGTTACTTCTTTAAAGGAATAATCACCACGTTTTTCCAGTCAACAGGATTTTCTCCAGAATCCAGGATCTCCTAAAAGATCCTTTCAAGTACCTCAGTTATCAAATCTGGCACTAACTGCAGGATTCTCGAGGGACAGGAGTCATCAGGTGAGCCAGAAGTACAGCCAGCTAACAGAGACTTAATCTTAGTGGCCAAGAGTGGTGAAAATCTATCTAAGAATTTGCAACCAGGTGAAACTAACAGCCCATCATACTCACCACCTAGCAGCGTCAATTCTCCTGCCCAGCACCTGGCTCTACCCCCTTACTGGGAAACTCAAACTCAGCAAAGATCTTCAGAATCTTATCCTTAAAAAACTCAGCCACCTCCTCACAGAATGACTGAGAATACTCATTTCCCAGTGAAGGCGGCGACGCACTCAGAATGAGAAGAGTGTTAAATAATTCTCTAGGGCCACTTAAGGCAGACTCATCTTCTGAACAAAATAGTTAGATTTAGCTGTTCTAATGGCCATTTTTAAAATAAGTGTGAACTTTCTCAATTCAGCTGTTTCCTCTTGACAGGGGTCCAGTCTCCAACTACACTCCTGCCTTCTACGTTGCCTTTGGAGATCTTTAAGCTCTGCAGAAAACCATTGTGCACAGGGTGTCCACCTGCTCCTTGGGCCAGACTTCCTCAAAGGGGTAGGTTCCTCTACTGCCTGATGGACCCAGTTATGAAATCTTTCAGCTGGGAAACCATGTTTGATGAGAAGTTTCTCCTTATTAGCCTCCAACACTTGAAATAACTCTTTCACATTAGTTGTATCCCAATTCCTAGTATTCTTCTTATACTCCTTCCCTTCCCTGGCCCCAAAGAACATTGAAATAAATGAAATGTTGATTGGACCAATATAACTGAAAGCAGTCACTAATCTTTAAGAATTCCATGTACGTAAAGATCCTGTCAAGGGTGTGTCTTGCTACATGGGTTGGATGCTTGACCCGTTGTGTCAGGACAAAATTGCACATAAGATCTACCAGAGCTGCCAGATCTCTGGATCTTGTGCCTGTTCAAAAAGTTAAAGTCCCCCAAAATAACTAGATTTTTGTGTACAATGAAAGGCTCCAATTCTTGCCACCAATGATCAAGAAAATGCTTTCTAGAACTGGGGGAGGGGAGGCGATAGATTTGCAAATTTTCCAGCCTCTTTATGTATTTCTGTAGGATGGTGAAATGTCCTATCTCACAATCAGCACCCATAGTTTTATTAGATTCAAACATGCAGCTCAGATGTTCTCTAATAAAAAAAGAACATTAATCTGGAGAATTCTCAAATATACACCTAATATTCTCAAGGAGACAGTGTTTTGTGGAGCCAGAAAACACATGATACCAAATACAATTTTTCACCAGGAAAAAAACAGCTTATGTTCTACACCTCAATACCGATAAAAAGTGACAATGGTTCACAAATTAGACTTCAGCACTACCATGCCATCAGCTGAATGTCCTGGCTCTAATATACCATTTGTTCTGCCACCGTCTTGCAATATTTTTCCTTGATCTTTATGAATGGTTGTCCTGGTATCCACAATCAATTTGTCTTTCGGATACCTAGCAGCAAGATTGCTTTTGGTTAAAGCAGACAAACCATTATATATTAAGGCTAGTATGGCTTCCTTGTGACTTAAGTTTTTTTCTCCTTACTACTATTTTCATGATCTTCTTCAGAACAAATATGCAAGTGAAACTGTAGATTTTTTCAATATCATGGTGCATCCTTGGTATGATGAACTATTCTATATCTCTGGTCATGATGGTCCTGGCTGGACATGTTGAATATTCCAATCCCTGGTGCACCATTGCATAGCCAGCTAAATCTGAATAGTAGTACATTTTCCACGTTGACATCCTTATATTGATGCTCTGGTCCAGTAGTTGGTTTCATTGTTCTTCCTTCAGGAGGTGTGGTAGACGCCAGACTATAGTCTGGAGCACTGGATCAATTTCTTTACATGTACTGTTATACATATAGTGGCCTGTGCTTGTTCGTGGCTGCGGGGCTAGGATGTATGTGACTCTAATCCTATCACTATAAAATGTTATCCAAACCTTATATGCTGTGGTATAAAAATAAACTTAAACCTGCCAACGCCTCTGTTTGTTATCTCACAGGATTTCTCTTATAGGCTCAGAGAAGTTGTGACTGCCCGCAGATATGTGTGAATGTTGCTGAGGGTCCTGTGTAGCTTTTGATGATAAAAAATATATTCTGATACCCCCTGTACTCAAGGTGGAAGGTCTCATTGCTGTATGACGCTTTTATTAGCGTCTTCCACTCCTGTCCTGTTCTTTAACTGTTCCCCTATTGGTGGGTCTCCACTATGACATGGTTGGATCCTTATTGGGTAATTCACTACAATCATCTACCTGTTGCTGGCATATCCCCTGGATGATTTGGCTGGGGTTGGGGCATTTTGGCTTTTTTTGCTATTAGCATGCCAATTCATAACTATAGCTTCACTGTGTCGCATTACTTGCTCAAGATGGCAGGTGTGAGTAGCAGGTTACAGTAACTGGTCTTTATTTTTCTTGCTTATGGAGTAACGGTAAAGTCTGAAAATCATCAGCTTCAAAAGTGAGGAGTCAGAGTCAGTTGTTGCTTAATCCCAGACTTCACAGATTGCACTGAACAACAGGAGACACACCCGAAATGCAAACAAATCCTTTCATTGTCAGTACTAGACCTCTAGTAAATGTTTGTCTCAAACACAAGAGTTGATAGTAACCTGCTTATGAAAGGTTCCCTTTATGAATTACTTAACGGATTGAAACTCTACAATTCAATAGCAACAGAACAATTTATCATTAGCACTGGGTCAAACTATTTTGCTCATCCACGCACTTCATGCTTTTTGAGACCAACCAGGTCTTCTTCGACCCATGACCCAACAATAAGCTCCCAACACCAACAGATTTCAGGGCTATGATGCTGTTTGCCTGCGTGTTGTTCAAGATTTATTGAAACCACAACCCATCTCATGTAATATACTACCTGAAGGCTACCTTTTAAAACTATGTAAGGCTTAATCTGGAAAGCAGTAATTTTGAAATGCCGTGCCTTGGCTTTGGCTTTGTCATTGTTGTTTGAATGATTGCAGCGTTGTGGGGTTGGCCTTGTAGCAGAATTGCAACAAGTGTTATATAACCTGCCAGATCATTAGATTTCTAGGTTTGTTGTGACCTGCCGCATGCCTAGACATGACTTTGGAAGTGGTTATGAGCTGTGAGAGGTAGGAGCGTGTGCCAGCTTCACCTGGATCTCATTCACAAAAATCTCCTACTGCTTTACTGACAGTGTGTTCTTACTTCAGGACAGTTCCCACCTCAGGCAGCATGATTCTGGCGTCCTCACTAGGCTATTTCCTCCCTTTGGTCCATGCCAACCATGCGACAATGCCTGAGTGATGCTGTTTTTATTTATGCCTCACAGAACAGCTGTAGATGCTTTGGGCCTTTTGGCCGTTCGCATTTCTCCTTGTTGGCAGCCCCTGCCTGTGTGACCTCTCCCCTCACTGTGACATAACTGCTCATGTCACACCTTAAGGTCTCAATCTCAGTGTCCAAGGCAGTCTTCTTTCTGAGCAATGTGAGTCCTCCTTGTCTTCTCTGATGATCTCAATTTTCATAGCAGAAAATAATCTTCTCACTATATTCTTTTGCTGGTATTGGCAGATTCTCGGCTCGCTGTAGCATTAGCTTAAACTTTTTGTGAGGTGGTCTGGGTGAGCAGCATTGTGTATGGCAATTTCTATGTCAAAGCCACTTGGCCCTCATTGTTGTCTGCAACGTGTAGCTTCTTTGTAGCTTTGATGCAGTCTTACAACTTGTAAATGTCACTTTGATGGTGTGTAACAGATCCTTGGCCTTATTAGGTGGCATCATAGTGAGCAGAGTATTGGCAATAGCCGGCTAATCTGCATCTCTGCTGGTGTTTTTTGCTCACTGTGGCTTAGACCCTGCCAAGATGGATGCCATCACCACCATCACCGCTATTAGATGGATAAAGCATTCGTATCTCACCGCTATTAGATGGATAAAGCATTCGTATCTCACTAGACACGAAACCTGGGATGAAGGATGAGAATGAAGAGGAGCTGAATCCTTCTATGTAGAGAGCAGTGTGCAAAACATTAATTTGGCAGGCAAAGTGTGATTTGGTATTAAGGGAAGTGTACTGCATACATGCAGAAGTGAAACTGTTTCACTCCATGTCTGAGAAACGCACGAAAAACTACAGGGTCTGAGTGAGTGTGTTCTTTAAAACCCCAATAGCTAGACAAATGATTTGCAGACCAAAATGTGGAGCCCCCAAGACAGAAAGTGAGACTTAGAAGTGGCCAATCTAGCAAGAAACCCTGAGTGATTGAGTGAGGGGGTGGATTCCCTGAGAATTTGCTATAGAACCACTTAATTGTTGATAGATGATAGCTGGAATTCTTCATGCTGAGGTCGACTGAAACCTGTAGTTAGATTTCTGACTAAATTGTCTGTCGTCCTGCAACAATCCACCTTTAGATGTTTCTATAGCAGGATCGGTAACATTCTTGCTCTCTCTCTTTGAATTGTCACTCCACACAAAGTAATTGCAACTGCAAAACATCGCACATCTTCTGGTCACAATAGCATACTTTACTTTCTCTCTATTTGGCTGCCAAAGATTCCCATTTGACGTACGTGACACCAGGTTCTCATGATGTAAACCATCTCACATTGATTCACCATCAATCAGGCATCATAGTATGCAGAATCCACTCAAGAATTCCGAGCATTAAAGCACTCGGACGGCAATACAGAAATAAGTCCTTTTCTACACTTGAATTCCATCCAATGGAAATAATCCACCACTCCGCCTTTCTCGTAGCTCTTGCACCTTGCTAGGCTGTAAAACCAGTGCAGGGTGATGTTGGGTGCCCAGCAGCTGATCAAGTTAGTAAAAATCCAGTGCCATTCCTGATTCTCTGAAGTATGGCCAATCAATTTGTTTCAGCAATTCTATTAACTGCTGATTGACCAATCCGAATTATACTCTTTGTTAAGACCATTGTTATTGGATACTTACCACACACTGGAGCTGGAACAACGCACAACGTTTTGGACCACTGAGTGGACTGTCAGCCATGTTGAGAGATTTGTGCCTGTCTTTTGGAGATCGCTGTTCTTTGAAGGCACCCAGAGCTGTGGAAGTTCTTCTTCACAGTACTGAAGGTTTTACCAATTGAGTGACGATTTGAAAGCGTCCGCTGTACAAACGTTATTGTTTTGACCAGTAAACTCCTAAAATAGTAGTTTGTTTTCTCAATGCAAAAATAAATGCTTCTGACATGCTGGAAGTTTTCTCCTTGCACATTAGGGGCTATTTACATTACCTGCCCGTGCCCCCATCGCTTGCATGTCAGACGTAGGCAGGGAAAATGAGTGACAGTTTCCTCATCCTAGATAAAACAGGAAAGAAATAACTGTGGCATAGTGGCTTCCAGGTCATACGTTTGCTCTGCTGGTATAAATACAGCACAGAGGAGCCACATGTTTAGTGGGGTGGGAGCACCACGTATTTACTGTCCTGCTTCGCCAAACTCTAACCAAGGCTGTTAGTCATTTTTCTCACTTCTTCAAAATCAGGACAAGGCACTAATGGTTCCCAAGAAACGTGTGACAGAGTTATCTACAGATGCTTAGTTTGTCACACTCTGAGATTTTTCATCCTGCGTTCCAAATTACTGCGGGATGGCCACAAAAGGTTATCTGACCCAGTGCAGCGCTCATTGATCGCAACCTAATTCCTTTCCTGGCTCAGGGAAGGCGAGATCTTAATAAGTGACTTCGTCCAAACATAGGACTTGTGTAATTGGTGAGGCGACGAGTCCATCCCAGCAGGAACACAACGTCCACTGCTACAAAATCCAATTCTGTTTTTGTCTTGCTTTTTTTGTTTATTTACAACTCTATTGGTTTTTAAAATGTTGCAAAAACAATCAGATATAATACAAAGCCATCTTTCCCAGCAGACTTTCAGTGCATGTACTATTTTTCTTACAGTTTCCATGTCATGACATGCATTTGACTGTTTTTTTAATCTGTTCCTCCATAGTCTCTGATAGACTCATATATTAGGCCATATTTTTTGGAAGTGATCCCACCAAGTTCCCTGTTTCTTAGGATGTTTCTAAAGACATCCCGTTTCCTTGTAAATAATCTTCTCTGCCACAGCACAGATGTCCATACCTCTAAGCCATGTATTGGTGGATGGGGTGGCCATCGACCTCCAGTGATGAGCAATATCCTCTTGACTAAGAGTAGGTCAGGAACACGAGCTTCCATATCCCCATTCTGCCCTGTTTTGAACTTTTGGCATCAAAATAGAAGGCTTCAATGTGAGCTCCAAAATGATTTATCTGATGTCAAGTAATCATAGCTTGTTTCACAATTCTGCCATTCCCTGCTGATGGAATATGAGAACCAAAGTAACAAATTCTCAATAAAAAAATCTTTGGAGTGCCCCTCTATGCTAATTTGACTCCCACTCCATCTCTTTCAACCTGAAACCTCACTTGGGTCCTGGTCTACCACAAACGTTCACTTTCAGTGGCTCTTTCTTTAAAAGTATATAAATCCACGCGCCCCTTTTCTCTTATTCAATTTTTACTATTTTTGTTTAATTTTGTCCATTTTCCCGTCTTTTCCTAATTCAATTGTTAATGTTATTTTGTTGTGATCAGAACTTTAAAGCTGTTTAGTGCTGACTATACCTAACATGCATTTCTCTGGAAAATTGACAGATACTTGTCTATTTCCTATTAAACGGTGTTGTGACCTTAACAGATTGCACACATGCATTTCTCAATTGGTATAAATGAACAGGTTAAGAACATACATGATTTAGGAAAGATTTTGGGACAGGAATTAGGATATGACATATACATCTTTTCAGTGTAAGTTCTTCATAGGCATATTGGATGCAAATAAATCCATTTTATTAGCTGCTATTTATTGTATAGCTTATGTATCAACAATCCGATTCCTGTTTCCCAAATTATTTAATTGTTCGATGATCTCTAGCTTTCATTCAGAAAGACTCTGCCACCTGGATCCAACAGACAATGTCCAGAGTCGAGTATACATTTAACCACTACCCGTGCACAGATGTATAGGACACTCCAGACTATACTGGTTTAAAATGATTTTAATAAGCCATAAGTATTTGAGCTATTTATTGTTGCTTATATTTCGTTTGAGTTTCAAAGCTTAAAATTCTATCGACATTTCCACATAATTAGAATTCATATTTTTGATGGCTGATCCTATTTCATTTTGGGGATTATTCATTCCTTCATCAGGGAAAATACCAATATATTCAATACATATTTTTGCTGCCCAAAAACTGTAAGAATACAGTTGTATAATTGTAACAGGTGTTACAAGTAATTCAATGCATCTTGAACAAGCCATTGTTCTTTATTGTGAAATGAGAGAACATGTGTCTTAACCTGAATGTCAGTTCTTCTGTTGATTCTGCTTCTGCTTCCGTATAGCTTGCAGCTTTAACCTGAGTTCATCTATCTACTTCCAGTATCTTTTTAGCTTGAAGCTGATTTAAACTAATGAAGCTCCAGATGATCCATTTCAGTTCGAACCTAGCAGCGCGGATGCACTGCTTTCTCCACATGCTGTAATCTACTCTGTGGGCTTTAACCATGCCCATCACTTTCATTCGTTCCTTGGCCTGCCTTACAAAATTCCCTTGATTTCGTAGGTGAATGCTTTATGTTTGTCCTGCCTTGAAGCTGTTTTGTTACTGCCTTGGAGACTGATCTGACCATGTTACATAGATTATTGCATGATCGGTCATATAACTTAGTGTGGCGCACTACTTTTTTCTGTTGACTCTCCAGTTCATGCCCCTATGTTGCTTCTTCCTCTTCCTTATTTCTGGGCATGCCGCTGTTTCTTTGTAGTGCCTGCGCCCAAAGGCTACAAGCTGGAGGTTTTTTGTTGTTGTACTATTTTATTTTTTAAAGTTTCATGTAGCGTGAACTTGATCAGAGGAGCGCTTTACATGAGTACCACTTACGTACAAGTTTAGTAGTTGAAAAAATATGCAAACTGCCACATTTTAAACAGAAAAAACACAGGACTCCTCAATGAGACTCTCCTGGCACAGTGGGAGAGTCAGAACTGCAATATTCACTGCACTCGGGAAACTCGCAACCATAATGCTTTGCAGGGCATTTCTTTTACAAAACATTTTTTCCCATAACTCAGCCTGTGGTTGTCCTATGACATGGCTGGAACTTCATGTTTTACAGCTGGGAGTAGTTTGTGTTTTTATGGGCCTTGTGTGTAATATTATTGCAATAGGCCTGCTAGGCTTGAAAGTGTGCAGGGCACCATGTCCTGTAGGGGACTAAACATATGGCTGAACTGCATTTCTTTCTGCCATTCTGTTTTCATGTGGTGTTGCCCTCTATGGGCTGACTATATGGTTAGATGATCATGTTTCTTGCAAATGCTATTATTATAGTGGTCTCCTCTATGGGCTGTTCTGCGCATTACATTCAAGATACTATGATATACGCTGCATTGGAAACTCGTCCCATAGTGCTTTGCAGGGCATTCCTTTTACAAACTATTTTTGCCCATAACTCATCGTGTGGTGGTCCTAGGACAATGGGACCACCATCAAAACATTCAGCACAAAACATCCTTTCTGTCTAGGCCATCTGTGGGTCCCCACCCTGGGTTGTGGGGGGGGGGAAATAATAAGCCCGCCACCATTCAGTGTCTTTTTAAGCTCTCTCATTGCTGGAACTTTTGTTTTACAGCTGGGAGTAGTTTGTGTTTTAAGTGTCTTGGTTGTGATATTATTCCAGTAGGCCTAAAAATGTATCATTATTTCCAATAGTGATTACCAAATTGTGATGTTTTGCGAATCGCAATTAAGTAATCGCTATTGGAATGTATGAAACTCCAGGAGTTTCATATAAAGATTTGCAAGGGTTCACAAATGGACCTACCTCACAAATTTTCATGGGGTAGGTTGCAATGTGCGACCCATTGAGAATGGCTACAGGCACAGGGATGGTGGCCTGCAGTGATTGCTTTTAAATAAATTTAGCCAGTTTTCCTTAAAGGAAAACTGGATGCGTTTAAAAAAGAAAAAGTTTTTTTTTTCTTTTTTTAGGAGCATGCTTTCACAAAGGGGAAGGCGTCCCTTGGATTACTACCTATTTTCAATGGGCGGTAAAATGCGAATGTTTCGTGACCACATTTGGGTCACAAAACATTCATACATACCTCTGCGCATCGGTGTTAGGGAGGGATGCCCTTGACACGCCCCTTCTTAATACCGAATCAGTATGTAGTCGCAAATCCAATTTGCGGTTTGTTAACAAGTTACTGAATCGTAAATTGGACTTCATACATACCAAAATGCATTTTTGCAATAGCAAATAGCCTGGCAAAAATAGTTGATATATCTGGCCCCATATTTCTTACAAATACTATTTTTACTGTGGTGCCCTCTAGAGGCTATTCTGAGCATTACAGTCTAATGCCAAGTGTATGAAGGAATGCACAAACACAAAGTTTACTTCTAATGATTTTTTTATGGGGTTTAAATGATGATTATATATATTTTTTGATCTATCCTTATTGCAATTATGACCATGATTCATGCCAACGTAGCATCCTTATTACACTATGACTGTTTGAGCACTCTTGATATGTTTGGGTGACCCTCTGAGGGGGTCACCAGTGGTTGCCCATTGTCGGCTATAGTATATTCCATCTGCCAATGTATGCTCCATCTACTGCATGTCTAGATACTTATAAGGTCCCAAAGGCGAGACCTATTGGCTATGCCATTGCATGTTGTAGTTTCTAATTTTAAGGTTCATTCAAGCTCATAGTCTGATGTAGACCACTGTAAAAAAGACTCCAAGTTTTTGAATGAATTGGTAAATTCATACATTTTGTGTGTTCTAATGAACAGTTACTGTTGATTAACCAAAATATCGAGAGATTGTTGGTTTTTGAATATTTTTTAGGAATCACATGTAATTAGTCACATTTTGCATGCATATTAGTTGCTGGTAGTTTGTGCCCAAAACATTTCTTTGAATGTGTCCAGAACATCAGGGGTGAGGAATTCCTATAGCCAGATGCCCAGGACATATTGTTTGGGGTCAAGGACAACAAGTTCTTCGGACAAGTAGGCCCAACCTCCAGCAGCACAAACCTTTTGGCTGCAAGTTTACAGTAGCACATTATGGAGCAAATAAGGAAATTGTCTGCAGTTGAGAAAATACTTGTGTGCTTATGTTAATGCTGTTTGAACTTGTATTTAGGATTAATTAATACAAAGCCTTTGTTATTGGGGTGAACGCACTGGACTGCACTACTGACAGTGGTTCTAGTAAAAAATGAGTACACACTTTCGCAAAGTTCACCAATATGAGGCTTTATATAATGGTCCCAGAATGCACTCTGATTAGATGCAAATATTTGCAGAACTTTACAAGTAAAGTTAATGTTCCCTTGCTTTCAAAACAAAATGTTGTAAAAAAAAAGCAACTAGGAAAAAAATGTTTTTCTGAAATTTTAGATACCATTTCTTTGACGCATCATTGAGTAAAATGTGTTGATGCATGCTGTATTTTCCAAAAATTGTCATAATGAAAAAATCCGTATAACCAGCTTCAACAAGATTTTGGAAAACATGAAGAAAAACAGGCATTGGCAAAGCCAGTTGGTCTTACATGGGTGTCAGCCTTTTGGTTTTGTCACTGTGTGTCTTGTTTTAACACAGCTTATTTAAAACTTTAGTGTTGTGAGAGCTGCCGGGCCCTCAACATTGTAACAAACATTGGCAAAAAAACATTTTTGGTCTCAAAAAGTACACATTGCCCAAAGTAGTTCCTGGCACTGATCAAAACTACTTTGTGTCCTGATGTGCTCCTTCAGAAACAGCAGATTGCTATCAATCATAGTGAAGCCAGCAGACACAAGGCTAGAGCGAGAAAGATAGAATTTTAATAAAAACAAAAGGTCTTGGATGACACCAGACCTAACTGGGGGCCCAATTCTTAAAGAAAGCCACAAAAGTGCTCCCAGCTTTGATGTCGCTACATTAGTGCAGATTTGTGTACTTTCACGAATTCGCAAGAATTTACAAAGGTAGACCAGAACATTGTACTCCTAGAAAATATTTGTTAAAAATATTTCAGCACAAGCAAATATGCATGTGTAAGTTTGATCACGCGATAATCTGTTGAACTTTTACTAGTTCACTTTCCCTCCAACCACTTTCTTCCCAAACCAGGGTGAAGTTTTACATGTGCCCTTGTGAGGAGTATATTTCCAACCTTTCTCAGGATGGGAAAAGATTAGAAAAAAATTGGTGAAAGCCCTTAAAACATACAAGTTAGTAGGCTGGTATAAATTCCATCCCTGGAACTATTGCTTACCGGTGCCTCCAGCCTCAGTATGTAGATCTGCAGAAAGGTGACAAGATAAGGAAATTGTTAGTATTCAAGCTCCTATTAGCCCTGGCAGAATCAGCAAGGCCATTATCAGAGCTCTTATATAATGAGATTGCTGCCATAATTTGTTGCTGCACTACATGGCACTGAATGGACAAGTAGATTTTTTACAGGACAAGTAGATTTATGAAGCACCCTGTTCCATGGACAAGAAGATATTTTATTAAATTCCAAAGCCCTGAAAACATTTCTTTGTGCAACAGTTGTTTGCATCATTGTGTTCCCTGGACAATTAGGGTACTCGATCTATTGCTTGAAAGAAGGTTATGCTACAATTTATTTGCCATGCAAATGTCTATCCACCGGAGAAGTAGTTAAAGTTAATCTTTTGCTTATTGAATATTTGTTTTGCTGCTTGTGATGTTTGACGACCATAATAAATCACCGTAAATTAAACATTAAAAATGGTACATGAATGTATTAATGCATGATGAGGCTATTTTGGATCTCATCACTGTGCTTGAAATTTGTAAAGAAAATGCCCATTGAAGCAAAATTAGTTAGTTTCAATATAATATATAATTTAGGAGTTGAACCATAAATATTGGGTTTGCTTTGGTGTCACTTTCTTTTAGAAGAAGCCATTCTGCACCTGTAGAAGTATGGAGTGTGGAAGATAACAGCTATTGATCTCATTATTAATCTTGATAGTTTTCTTTAAAAAAACAACAGTGTCCTTAAGGGTGTAAATTGTCATATTAATGGCTATAGAAAATGGTTGACATTAAATAGCTAAACATTGACTTCAAGAGTTAATCCCCACTGTAATAGAAGGTCTCTCAGGTGGAGTAATCAGGGTTTTATGAACCTTCTGCATTTTATAAATAAAGCAGGGTAGCAAGTTGTGCTTTCAACAGAAATGTTTTTTTTTCAGAAATCCTTTCAATTTGGTGGCATTTCTCAAAGGCTTTCCATTACATTAATACATTCAAACTTTTGTTACATGCTCAGTTTAGATGTCATCTCTTGCCCCAGTTGACATTTCCCTTACAGTCTCTAACCTATTGCATTCAGAACAATGAGTGCTCCGGTTTGTCCTCTTTGTTTATAGTTTTGTCTGAATTTCTTGCCAAATTCTAAATCCAAGACTTGCCTTTACGTGACAAATAGTTTTTTTACCTCATGTGTAAATGGAAATGCAATAGAAGTTTCTCAATATCTTGAAGTATTGAATGTTTATAGAGATCATGTGTACAGTTTGTTACTGTTGATCAGTAGTGCTCTTGGGTGCAAGTTTATCAACCATTTAGCTGTCATCAGCCCATCCTGGACATACACCTGCACACTGACCAAAAATAGCACTAACAAGAGATTTCAACCTACGGTTGAGATCAAAAAGTCAAATTGTCAGTAGACATGTGAAATAATATTGAAGCACTGGCTTCAATTAACTCATTAAATTCCCTGATCACACAGCTGACATATGTATGTGAAATTGGTGAAGGCTGACCCTAAAGTCCTAAATAGGAATGACCACTAATTGATTACTTTCCATGTTCTGAACATGTCACATCTTCTGCCGTCCTGCTAATACAGAGTCCCTGCCCATCCAGGTAATATAATGCAATACATTTAATATAAAACTCAGCACCTGTTCCAAGGGATGCCTACAAAACCCTCATTACAGTATTTCTAAAAAGCTAGAAAAAACGTCATACCCATCAGAAAAAGAACAAAAATACAGAACTAGCATATTAAACAGATGACTTAATAATGAAGTTACGACATGAGTTGAAATTAAAGGAATACGGAATGAATATGGAAAAGTTTCCACAAATGCCACAGTTATAATTTGTTGCAAATTATACAGACGTTTTATTACAGGTCAGTAAGGAGGACATAAAGATCCAACGCACTGAAATGCACTCATCAGCTTCAGAGTACTATGTAAATCCAAAATAATAACTATCCAAGTAAGCAAAACAAGTAAACCCCTGAGTCCTCTTATGTTCCAACCACTTGGTCTCTTATCTTTGGATTTTCTTTCTCCTCCATCAAACCTTTCAAAAAGAGCATGGAAGGAAATTAGCACACACAATAATAGCATTATCCATCACTGACCTTCTGGGTAGAGCCTACAGACTTGATTGAGCCTTCAAAGCTGGACATCATTCTTCAGTAGTTGTGGACAGTTCCTGGAGCAATTGTCCCAGAAATGTGAGATTTTCTCAGACCTTGAAACACTTTAAACAAAAGCTTAAAACCAACCTAATGTATAAGATAAACACATGAGGTGAGTCTATTGAGTTGATGAAACTCTCAAGATAAAAAACACACATATCAAAATATCATCATTGTAGGAGTAAAAGAAGTATTCAATTATAACTATGTGTAAATGGACTTATTAAGTATATAAAGCATATGCACGTTGATCAGTGTCACCATTATTTTATTATATCAATAAAGCATTTAAAAATTTACTTCACATGGGTATATATTTTATATATTCTCAAATCACGAAAACACAATCATAAAAACAGCCCCTACAGGGCCTCACATTCTGATCACACAATATGTAACCCTAGAGGATGCTATACAACATGTACCTTTCTTTAGAAACCTTCATGTCTTAGAATTGGGGCCAGATTTATCAAGATTTTGCATCACGCTTGCACCATGCAAGTAGGCGCAAGGGTGACGCAAAACTTAAGTGCATTTTATCTAGCCATGCAAGGCCACCCTGTGTGGGCCCGCATGGCTTTTATAAATCTAGAGTAATATGTTTCTCTGCAGTAGAGAGGAGTTCCATGGGTGATGACCTGGGAATACATCAAAATTCTACACCAACCCAGGTGGGGTGTATTGAGAAATATCTTTATTACTCCTCATTTATTCCTCTTTCTATAGAAAGAGGAAAATGCCTTTCAAAAATGTTCCCTTCCTGCAGAAAAACAGTCCTGTCTACAATGCACGCACCATGGCTCCATGTCGCAAGGGTACCTGCATTGGCACTAGGCAGCCAAAAGTGTGCCAGTGCTAGGAAAAGACAGGAATGCACTGTATAATCATAAATATGGCATATTCCTGCCCTTTCACGCAGTGCAGCGGAGCAAGGTGGCTTGCTTAGTTGCACTGTATGAAAGAATGATAAATCTGAACCTTAGCGCCTGGAACGGTGCTCCAATCCTAGCTGTAGAGCACATACTCCAGCTTGAGAGTGCTTGAAATTCCCAACAAAGCCTACAATAAACTTCCTTTCTGTGACCAGTCCAACTTAGTGTTAGTGCTTTTGAAAAAGATCCTTGGGGCTTTAGGGGGAGAAGCTGTGGTGTTTCTACATCTCCTCTGTACTCGTGTGTCCTTGTTGTCCTTGTTGGTGGTGGCCCCACTGACCAGAGGCCACCACAAGCAGCAAAAATGCTTCTTCAACATCAAGCCATGCAGGGCATTATGGAACTTCTGCATTCTTAATGAGCAGCTCTCCTGCTGCACCAGGGAGAGCCGCTGCCTTCGTTTTTTTCTATTTCTACTTCAGAACGGCTTGTTCTTTTACTGGGGGATGCCCGGTTCCACCTGGGCACCCCCATGTGTCTCCTTCATCGGGGGCAGCACAGGGAACCCCTGTCTGCGTGTCTTATCCAGGTGACTGGTTGACACCTGTTCGGTATAAGTCAATAAGGACGCTCAATGAAAGACCACACGCCATTTATAAATACAATTTAGCTTTACTAGAATTGCAGGTAAATGTAGGCATTTAGCACATTAACAATAGTAGAATAAGAATAGTAATGAAAAGCATCTATTTATATATAAGTACAATACAAAGAGCATCTATGTATATATATATATATAAGCAAAGAGTTAATTGACAGATATAAGTTTTGATTAACTGTATACCAAAATGCATCACACTACGATGTTCAGGAAGCATAATATAAATGAGTTGGATACTTCAGATAAGCTTTGATTTACTGCACACGAAAATGCATGTTTCAATTACTGCAGCAGGCTCTCACTACGATGTTTAGGAGGCAAAATATAAACGAACTGAATACTTCAGATAAGCTTTGATTTACTGCACACCAAAATGCATGTTTCAGTTACTGTAGCAGGTTCACACTACGAGGTTTAGAAAGCAAAATATAAACAAGCTGAATACTTCAGGTTATAAACACAGTGCAAGCATAAATAATCAGCCATAATAATAGAGCAGAGAAACAAAGGCCTTTCATCCCTGTGTGGAACTTAACTTAGTCCACGAAATGCTGGGAAGCCCTCTACCGCCTGCTTGGACCTCTCTCCCCCTCAAGCATCACAGTCAGCAAAACAGGGAGGCAGCGCTGGGCCATGGCACCTTTCACAACTCCATCTGCGAGCTTCCAATCCCTCCCCCACACTTCAGTGCTTAAATAACTCGAAGCTTGGACTCTATCTCATTCTGGCATTTTCTAGCTATGTTATCAGTACTTGGCTGCTCTGCCCTTCTCCAGCCTTTGTTTTCATTCCATCTTCTCCCTGTACTCTCGTTCTCAAGGTTGAGACGGAGTCTTCTACACAAACAAGCTTGAAAATAATATCATGAACTTTTCCACGTTGTTTGGGGGGGGGTTCAACAGGCATCACAATCATCTACACTGCTCAAGCTAATTAACCCTTCGCGTCACAATGTCTTCCGCACCTTTCCCTATACTGATCACTCCACCCCTTAGATGAGCGTGATGCATGCTGAAACGGATATCATTTACTTTGATATTCCGCTAGCTAGGTTGCTACTAATACTGCTCAGCGTTATTCTAAGCGCCTGCATCTTTAGTATGAAGCTGTTTTGTGCATACATATAGTCTACATAGTATAGTCATTAGCGTAACACAAACAATCAATAACCAAATTAGCTGTTGTAACACTATATTTAGCGTCTTCATAGCTCCTAGTGCCCAGCCTAAGAAGATGTCATACCAATGATGCTCAGTTATTTGCTGGATGCATGAAGCAGTGTGCATAAGCTGTTTAGCGTTTATGGTCATCAGTATGGCTGTATCCTTGGTGTATTTAGCTGCCATATCAAATTTAGCAAAGGTAACTTGTGTGTAGTGCCTGATTGCCTCTAAAGTGGGTAGCTTAACAACAAGCGAGATGTTCCACTCTAACTGCGCACGCATTTGCGTCTGTAATGTGGTTATTGTGAACTTAGTCGGTCGGTACAAGATGTGAGTGCTTATGTCAATAATGCTGGTAATATTGCGCATACACATTACTTGCTCGCCGGTGGTTTGTATAAATCCGTTAATAAGTAAGGGATGAATAATGACATAACATATACTCTCTGTCCCTGTCTGATATAAGTCTGTGCCATTTAATAGGGTAATGTAACCATTCACATTCTCCCGGTATTGTGTGAAGACATAGATCTAGCACCCGTCCAGTGTGGGTACATACCCACCCCTTAGAACAATCTGCACATCTAGTGGGATCTACAGTGTGATTTGTTTAATCAATCTACTTTTTGTCAGTGTGAGGTATCCACCATTCTTTTACTTATCACTACGGGGACCAATATAAAGGGGCACCATATGTCAGGAGGAAAATCACTTTTTACTATATCAAAAAGAGCATAACACATTTCTTCCTCACCGTGAAACTGTATGGGCTTTACCCATATTTCTTCAGGCAAATACAATTGTTTTCTCCAATATTCACCCTGAGGCTGTCCCCATTCTGCATTAAAGTCAGCATACTGTAGATTAACAATGCTTTGCCATAGTACGCACTGGATGCCCTTGGACACTGCTTGTGGGTTTTAAAAGCTTTTTTTTTTCCCCCCGAATTGTTCATAAGTGAAATTATGCCATTGCCAATCGCGATACAACCCACGCAGGACTTTCCATACTTCTTGTGAGTGTGTGGGCCCCCATTGAGAAATTACTTTTATGGCCTCTCCTGTACTATATCCTGTAGAAGATAGCTTATTCCTAATGGCTTCAACATCAAAAGAATTCAGGGCCCCTACCCCGATTCCGGTGGCCCAAGCTATCAAGGAGCCTAGATCTCTTCTATTGCGTAACTTTGGCAAGGGCCATAACTGTGGTGTCCATGGTGCACATAATGGATCATACTTTGAGACATTCCCCTTGGCAATATTTATCTGTAACACAATACGCTTAATTATGCTTGCATGCAGAACTTGCTTACATCCTATTCTATATCGCACTATAGAAACGTTGCTTAAGTTGTTAACCATGCGTCTTTCGGTTACATAAAACATGAAAGCTGGTGTTCTATTGTTCATTGTAACAACCACCATGTGTCCTGGTAGCACAATATTTACATATCATGTTTAGCATATAACTCAAAGCCTGTACTGTTGCTGGCGTCCCCTTCACTTTGTTCAGTCCGTTGGCATGTTGGATTTGCTGTCCAATTACCTTCCAGGTCACAGCTTTGGCAGCCATCCACTTGCCTCCAGGAACCTTCACGTTGCAAAGTGAAACATTTCCCTGGTCATCAGTTACGTTAGCGGCTTGAGGTGCACAAGTGACATGAAGGTCCGTAACGGCATTCTCTGCTATCATCAACGCAGATGTCATCGTTTATGTCCGTGGGGTAAGTCTCACTGCAGGCACAAATAAAGGTACATTAGAGTTCTTTAAAAGTACAATATACGTACTCCCCACCCCTTGACTCAATAGCTCTCCTGCCTCTGGCTTTTTCCCTGGATGGTTCACCCATACTTTTCTTCCTGTGTTTCCAAATCCTCCCTCACCTCTCTGGGTGTTATCGGGGGGGGGCAGATCTTTCTTCAATGTGGGGGGTGTACGCTTGTTCACAAATCACTTGTGCAAGTCTGTCATGTGCTGATAGCTTTTTTAGCTGTTCTTTCAACAATCCGTTATATCTCTCAATCATGCCTACAGCTTGTGGATAATAGCTAAGGTGCACGATCCACCGAATTCCCTGTTCCTGCACCCAGCCCGGCACTGTTTTCCCTGAAAAGTGTGTGCCCCTATCTGTTTGGATCTCAACAGGTGTCCCATAATGTTTTATCAGGTAGTTTAGCCCTCGCAAAGTGGACTTTTGGTCTGCAGACTTACAGGGCATACCCAACATAAGGCCAGAGTAGGTGTCCACCATGGTCAATACGTAGCTTTTTCCTCCTTCTTTTGGTAGCGGCCCGATATAGTCCAATTGCCACAATGTAGTAGCTGCAGTTCCTCTTCTGATATGGCCGCTAGGCTTCTTTTGCAAGGGCATTTGTCTAATCTGGTTGCATGTGGGGTACTCCTTTACTGTTTTTTTGCACTTGTTCTTTAGTGACTGGAATTTGTCGTTGCTGTGCCCATGCATAAGTGCCATTCTCTCCTAGATGTCCGGATGTTGCATGGGCCCTGTTTGCTAAAGCAGCTTCAGCTTCCTCCTTGATGACCACGTTTGCGTTTTGGCCATTTGATCTGCGGTGTTGTTGAATAGAGATGCAAGTGAGGTATCCGTTGGGCAATGGGCATCCACATGTCCCACATAGATTTGACAGTTTTGCCGTTTCTCCCACATCTCTTCCCATAGCTGCTCGCCTCCCGAAATGGGGGTAATTTTAATTTTCCATCCATCCTTGCGCCAAGTCGGGGCCCAGCTTACTAGTCCTTGGTAAGTGGCCTGACTGTCAGTGTACACAAATGTTTTCTCTCCAATGGGGGCTTGTTCGATCAGTGCTGCTACCCCCTGCAGTTCTGTAAGCGGGCTTGATTCATTATCCCCTCCTCGCAGGAACATCGTTTCTGTAGCAGGTTGGAATACGACTGTTTGCCATTGTCTTTTCCCTTGGTAGTACCGGGCGGTACTAACTGTGAACCATGCATTTTGCTGTTCTTCTTCGGTGAGTTGTTCAAAAGGCGGGGCTGTCTTAAATGGTGAGGATTCCATTTCAGAGGGCTCTGGTGCAGGGGCCATTGCCTGCAAGTCTACTGCCCCTAGCTTATCTTCTTGTAACTTCGACACTCCTGCTGGTCCCAGTTTTGCCCTCTGCTGCAGATACCATTTCCACTTCACGATGGCAAACTCCTGCGCTCTGCCTACTTTATTGGCAACCCCTCCTTCTCTTGTCCAACCTAGTAAGGGGACCCATGTTTTTAAGGTGACCGGCCGATCATCAGTTATGCGTTCTATTTCCACTAAGGCCCAGACCGGGGGGTGGATTGGAATAGAACAGCAGTGGAGTTTCACGCTCTCTGGGATTGTGCTAGAGGTTAAAGGTTAAATCCTTCTCTGGATGATATCGTCGGCCCAGTTGGGCCGATCTGCATGCTTTGGACCTCATTTTGCACTTGGTGTCAAGCCCTAGCCACCTGAAGCCCTTTCCTCAGGCCTCCTCACCTTCAAAGTGGTCAACGTTTTAGAGAGCTAGTTCCACTGGCTTCCTGTGCCAGCCTTTCATCTTTTTATCCTCTGGAGCTACTCTCTTCTTTGACTCTGAAGTCCAGTCTTTTCCCCAACTAGTCTACCAGGGCATAAGGAGACCTGCTTCTCTGGTTCTGGGGAGAGCCCCACTGATCCTGGGGGCAACTTTAGTCAGTGTTCTTAATCCAGGTGGTTATCAGGGGGTTTCTCCTTACAGTTGTCCATAGCTGCCACCTCCAGTCCCAGTGTCTAGCATAAAAACACGACCAAAAGAGAGATCTCCATTTCGCACAAGACCTTTTAAGTTGGGGCAGAAGTTTCTAGAAGTGAGGCACCTCTGGCCTTTCCTGGGGTGCCACATCACTTCTCCACCCATGTCCCAACCCCCTTCCCGGTCGGCTGGAACATTTCAAAATGGCATCAACCAGGAGTCAGTGGTCACAACTCCTATGTGGGACTTATCTTCTCTCCTCACTGACATCACTGGCAAGGCCATTCCCACTAGGACTTTAAAGCCCCCTGCTGGATTGGCTCCAGTTGTCTGGGCTTCCTCCTTTGTTCAGTGGCTTGGGCTGGCCCATTCCTGGTACGGTGTGACAACTGATTGATTGATGCAGATCTTCCATTCCTTCTCATTTCCTCCTCAAGAGCTGAGTAACGAACTGTTAATTGCTCCCTTTGTGTGAGGAGTCCTTTGTTCCTGCCTCTGGACAGAAATGTATTTAACTTGGCACAGCAGGATGACAAAAGGCCTGGGTTCTGATCCAAAGCTGATCCAGAGAAAAATTACAATCCAGGATCACCCATAAGCTATACAGATATCTTCTTGGAACTCTCATAATTGGTCTTGACATATAGATTCCACCCCAATTTGATACATGACTAGTGTCTGTAGGCTAAAGGGAAGCAAAGCTGCACTTTAAGACAGTCTTTCCCATAGGTGTATAATTGAGTGTAGCTGCAGAAAAGACAGTAAATCACACTGACTTTCCCTATGAGTGTACACTAACATTATGAAGGTTACCGCAGGTCATTATCCAACCCTGCCTATTCCACTATGCACCAGGATATCTGTGTGTTGGAGCTTACCTTTGGCTTAGAAGATATTTCAAGAAAAATGTTCTGAGAAGGTAAACATTCAGCAGGCCAAGACTGCAGATGGTGTCCGAGGTGTAGGCATCATTGCTAGGGAGTGCTGGACAAAGTCATAGTGACAGTTTCCACATACGGACTTAGTCTCTTTTTTGGAAGTCTAACATTTATAGTGGGAAGATACTGGAGGTTGTAACTGACAAGGGCTCCACAAGGCCTGGTATCCCTTCTGTGATGAACCACTGAATAGGATTTATTGATGCAAAGAAGAACGTAGTAGTAGTAGCTGCTCTGAAGTCAGGCCAATGGAAGATGCCCCTCAGGTTGATCAGCCATCAGGTTGGTCCTACTCTCCTCTCAGTTCTCAGAGCAGTTTTTAGTAAAAAAAATGTTACGTTCGAAGCTTTGGATTTTTGCTACCTGGGCAGTTTTTGCACTACTTCCAGGAGTCTGGGGATGAAGAGGCACCACTTGGAGGGTTAGGACTCAGTTAGGCTGTAGACCAGGTGTGGATTCAAAATATTGGGTCCTTTTCCATCCCTGAGACTCTGATCAGGAGGCCAGCCAACTAGCCTTTAGAGTCATTATTGTAGTCTTGGGTTCAGGAAATTGAACAGGGCTCATGCAGCAGAGCAGGTCACTGAAGATTCAAGGCAGGCTTCAGGCATCAGAGCAGTCCCACCAAGTGCAGCAAAGCAATCTTCTTAGGTACATAGTAGGCCACAACAGCAGGCAGTCCTCTAAACGTCCTTCTGCAGGTCCAGAAAGTGAACTGAAGAGTTGGTCTGAGGGTCTTATTTTTATACCTCGTGCCCTCTTTGAAGTAACAGATGTTTCTAAAGAATTCACTTTGAAGTGCTTGACGTTTCCTGCCTCTCCTGCCCAGGTTCCAGGCTGACTGGTTGCACAAAGAAGTAGTGTGAAGTCCTTTTTTTTAAGGCAAAGAACAGCCTATTGAGTTATGTAAGAAATTGGTTTAATGGTTGTGAGATTTGTGAGGGGGAGATGAAACAGAGAAGTGGTGTGAAGTCTTTGTGGGAAGGCAGGTCATACCTATTGATCTGTAATAGAAATTGAGTTGCTGGTTGAGGGTGGGGTGGGGTGAAACCCTACCCAAGCAGAAACCACAATCCTTGTCAGTGTGACATTACACACAATCCCCAAATTAACCTGTGCTGAACTCATGTCTAGCTTAACTTAGAGGCGATGTGTAAAGTACTTGTGTAACACTTCAAACAGTAATAGAATGAAAACACAACACAGAAATATCCCACATCAATTTAGAGTGAAGCGTAACAAGTAATTTGACACCAAAATGACAAAAATACAATCAGTAGAACCGAGATATGCAATTTAAAAGATTGAGGTGAAAATAGCACCTAAAAGTGCAAAGTGCCACTAACGGCTATATGATTGTGCGAGACAGTCACAAGTTCAGGCAATTATAATGGAGTGTGGGTCTGATACAAGGACCAGTGTAGTCTGGCTGAAGGAATCATCTTCTCAGTCCAGTGGCAAGAGTTCGATTCACAGTGAAAGGGGCCTTAAGGACAGTGCGGACCATTGTTGCTGTAGAGAGAAGATTCTGTTAGCGTTGCAGACTATCAGGGCTAGAGGTTCACATTGGTGGTCACCACCACTGTTGATGCTGTAGTGTGAACAAGCCAGTTTGTGAAAAAATAAATCTGTGACTTTTTCACTGCTAGGATATATATAACATTATGGACATGTCCAACCTTTTAATTACAATGCACCCTGCCCTATGGACTAACTATGGCCTACCTTGGGGGTGACGTCTATGCCATAACAGGGGATTGTAAGGCTTGGCAAGGAATTAGTTTGCCATGTTAAATTAGCAGTTTAAAACTGCACTCCGGGATCAATGGCAGACCTGAGGCATGTTTTAAGGGGCTACTGAAGTGTATTTCACAATAAGTGTTGCAGGACCTCTAGTAGCATTTAATTTAGAGGTCCTGGGTATATGGTATGCCACTTTACTAGGGACATAAAAGTAAATTAAATATGTCAATCAGGGATAAGCCAATTTTACCATATTTTAGGGAGTAAATACAGACACCTTAACACTGGTTAGCTGTTGTACAGTGTACTGAGCCCTATGTCAAACAGAAACAAATTTTGAAAAAAAGATGGGTAGGTGCAAAAGGTTTGAGGCTGACCCTGCAGAGAGGGCAAGTCTAACATACACCACTAACACTATTCATACCTAGGCAATATCTCTGTAGAGTCTTAGGGTGCCTGCAGTGTCATCAGAATCATCGCTGCCCAGCCCTTGGAATCGATTGGGAATCGAAGCGTTAGCAAGCTACTCATCTCTTGTTGCCGGTGTTCGTATATTCCATGATGCATGTTTTTGTTCAGTTTTTTCATTATGTTTAATTATGTTCTTGCTCAGATCACGCAACTGTGATCTATGTACTGATCCTCAACAGATGACATTGTTTAAAGATGATCTAGGTATTGGAGACATTACAGAAATTTGCTTTGACAGTGTCATGTGTTGACTTTATGGTAGCTACCAATTTATGAATCTCATTTCCCCAAGCTAATGTGACTTTTTTAGGAATCACTGGCCAACAAGTAGAATGATGACTTAATGGACTCTTTCATCACCATATTTGCCCACAGTGCACTTTTGAGAGGCTTGGCATCATAAAAAACAAGTGATGTGTTCCTATGGCTTGCAAAGTTTACATTCCATCATTTTGCTCTGGCACACTGCATGCATTTCTAGGGCCTGTTGAGTTTACGGGACGGCGGATATTTGAAGCGGTGGCCAGACCTATGGGTAATTATGCAGAGTCTAGAACTTGTCACTATTCTCTCCAGCAGCCAAATAAGTAGCCTGTTAAATCCCTTAATCTGACTTTAAGCACTTCACTGGATGCCAGTTCAGCCCTTATACGAATTAATCCACTAAATGATTTACGTGCACATGTATGCAAGCCATCACAGGTAGGTAACATCTCAAGTCTTCCCTTCATGAATTTAATTAAACGAATGGTAGAACCATATACCATGATTATGTTCGGTTGGGAAAAAACTGCCTTGCGATGAACTCTTGCAGAACAAAGCTACCTACTTAGCAGTGCAGTGGTGTTCAGTATGACATTGCAAACTGGCATCTGACATTTTCTAGGAAGAAAGTTATGATGATATCTCTGTAATTGAAAAGAGTACTTTGAAGCAATTAGCCAGCCATGCTTATACAATCCTTTTCTAAATCTGCCATTATCGTTTTGGTAATATTTATAGTAAATGTTAAAGGAGGCAATACAATTAAAGCGGCACGATGATCTGTAAATTAGAACAAGCGTGCAATGTTTTCCTAGCCCAAAGCTATTTTCTGTTTACTTAAATTAACTATTTTAAAACTATGTTCTAAATATATCTATCTTGGGCGAGCCTTTAAGTGGTGCATAAAAAATACAGCGTAGAACCTAGTTTTTATGCATGTTTCCATTCTTATAATCATCTTTTTGTTTCCAATGTGGTCTTTAATTGAATATCAACAGCAATTCATAGTACACGTCTGTAATATGAACATCCCATTAGTGCCACATATGGTAAAAAAAAAAATAGGACTGGCTCCAAACACAAGCCAGAATGGATCCAAAAACAAGCCTGAATTTAAGTTCATAATTGTGCCCATTGGCGATGTTAATAGTAATACCATGCACTTTTTTCATAACTTTGCGTTCCTAGTAAGATAGCTCAGTGGGCTACTTACCTATAGCAAAGGCATTTAAGGAATTCTTATGTATATGTTAGCATCACTGCCAGGCTAACTCAAACTCCAGTTCTTTTGAAGGGAACACAATTAGTACTTCTAATATGGGTTGTAATTATTTATTGGCTCCATCTCATCCCATATTAAAATGAGAACATCAGCCTGGCAACTCTATGCTGGTGAGATTCCAGTTTGATGAATTTCAGTTCTACTCAAAACGCTTGATAAATTTCGATCATCAACACCAAAGAAGAGTTACAGGAAATGTAATGAGTAAAATTGACAGGGGTGAAAAACTGGGATGAGGGGGTAGGGTACGAAGGCAAAGGATGGGGTAGAGGTTCTATGGTGTAGACATGGCTGAAGGTACTTTAGGACAGTTGTATGTAGCAATTTTGAGTATGAATACATGTAGAGTTGAGTATGAGTACATGCAGAGGTGTTAGGGTATAGGCAAAGGATAATGTACTGGGCATTGGCAGGGCAGTAGCCTCTATCCTAGTACCTTAACCCTTCTAGGGGCTAGGAGTTCCTGGCTATATGTAGGGATATACATACTAGTAGTAGGATGGAGCTGCTAGGTGGAGGTAGAGTTACTCAGTTACACGTAGGCAAATTGATGTATAGGTAGAAGGGTATAAGCAGGAATAGCAGTAAAAGGGTCAAGTGAGGGAGATCATTTAGGTACCAGGGTATGGGTGGTGATGAGAAACCGAGCTATATGCAGAGGTATATACGGATATATAAGAAGGCATAGAGTGACTGAGTTTAGCAATGTTGAGACACAGGTAGGGCTAGAGATAGCAGCACATAGGGGCAGAGGTACTAAAGTAAAGGTGTGGATAAAGGAAAGGGGTACAGTGCAATAATGATGAAAAACACATAGTGTAAGGAGACAGGTGGAGGGAGCTGCCAGGGTATTGGAAGATGTATGAAGAGAGGAAGGGAGAAAAAAAGTACATGGCCAGAGGAAAGAAAACAGGTATGTTGGACATCACCCATAAAGGGGTTCATGTGGAAAGGTTTTCTAGAACAAATTACGTTTGGTATGTCTTTCTGTGTAATCACAATCTATTGAACACCCATTGCCTGCACCAAGAAGCAATTTTATTTTGATAGCTACGTAGGAGCTCATAATTAGAATTAATATTCTTCAAGGCCTACAATATACTAAATATATTTTTCAGTCAGGAATCATGCTTTTCTCCTAGGTACTATGAAGACAAAGTGGAGCTTATCTTTCAGTAATTTACCTCTCACGTATACTCTCAGCCACCTAACATCAAAAAAGTTAAACAACAGTCAACTAACTAAAAGGTTGTGCATTAATAAGATGGCAAAATGCCTCAGAAGCTCCTTATAGATGACAATGTTTACGCCAAATCCGGGGGAGGGGTTTAACCACCTTAGTGCCCACCTGTGACTCTGTGGTTCCTTACTACAAAAATCCCAAGGCTCTGTTTTGATAGAGGTTCCTGAGATTGCTGATTCCATGTGTTTTTTGTTGGCTTCAGAGCATCCATTTAAGCATATTAACGTGAGATAACTTCTGAACTTTTTTTGTGGTTCTTTTGAGTCAGCTTAGTTCACAGAATAACATCTTTGTATCAGTTGGACTTGGATTTTGTCTATTCTACGTAATGGGTGCATGGACATATTGGTTCTGTGAGAGCAGAGATTTTACTAATAAAATGTTGAATCTTTACGTAGTCATACAGCTTAATGTGTGAATTAATTAGATAATAATATTGTGTTTTAGAAAATGTGACAAATTGAATGGCCAATTATTCTGTCTTTACAAGAGAGTGTGTTTTTTAACTAAAACAAATGGTAGAAATAAATGTGTATTTAGTGGCCTCTGCTGGACTGAAGTAGAAGCAGCTGCAAGATGATAGTATAATGCAAGCTGTATAACATGTTTCTAATGTGTTCCGTAGCTTGACTGACCTCATTGTTTGAAGATATGTTTCTAAATTGTATGTCTTTCCTCGAGGGTAAAGAAATGGTGAAGTAACATATTTCACAATCATTCTTCCTGTGACTTAGTATTTTCAGTGGAGTGGAAACAAAAGATCCACAGATGAGAAAGAAGAAGAGGATGTCTTGGATACTAAATATATTAGTTTAGATTTTGTCAATGGAATAACAGCAAATAGAAGAGCTTGGAGTAAACTAATTGTATAATTTTTATATTAGTTAATGTTCTGATTGGTCATAAAGTTGTCACCTCAGGCTTTATCCAATCATTTAACAAGTTTAATTTAATGTTCAGTCGCCATTGTTTTTGGGTCTTTCTTCTTTGGGATTCTCGTGTATCCTGAGACCTAGAGATTATATTGCTTTATGAAGAATTTATGCTAGATAGTATAGTGTATCCTATAGTCCAAAATTCTAAACCATTACCCCTTCTTACTGTTCCTATTCTGATGTTGGTGCCTGATGTTGCTGTCCCAATGACGAAGAAGACATTGTTGTTGATTACTGTAGTATTTTGGTAATGTATTGATCGTGAATTATTATTTGTTTTTTGTTTTTCTGGTACCAGCTGCTTAGTTAGTGCTGCATATTTTTGATAGCGCCGTAGCCAGATGTTTTCTGAATTTGTGTTACTAAAACTTTTACATGAAACCCAACATGTCAATGCTAATTAGTGGTTAGTGAGGTGTTACTCACATGCTCATGATTTGTCTTTGATATTTCTTTGTCTAATCATTATTCAGATGTATTCAATTTCTCTTGCTCAGATTCTATTGCTGTGGTTTTGTGTTATAACCATTGAGGTAATTTGTCTTTTTGCGTTGATTAAACTCAGATATATACGGTGTTCGAATGAGCCTTTATTGTTTCTCTATATGTATCATTTGTGTTTGAGAATTATTTTCGTGACCTTAGTGTTGTTAATATAGGGACATAGATTATTAAACTGGTGTGGTTATTGTGGTTGAATTGATTATCATCTGTTACATGTGATGTTTACGACGTATTTCGAAATACATTTTCCCAAAACAGATTCGGTTTGGTTCATCGACCTAGGTTGTTAAATCCACTATTCAGTCCTAGGTGACTAAGAATATAGCTAGGATTTCTCTGCATTAACAGTTCCATGATAATCTGATTAAACGTGGCCAATGATTCCTTCTTTTGTGGTTTATCTTGGTAGGAGTTGTTCAAAATGTGGACAGATCATTGGTTCAAAGTGGGTTTTACTGCAGCATTTGCTGCTATTGTATGGGTGCTCCCAACTGTTCCCTATTTTAAAAGGCTCCTCTTGAGCCAGTGAGATGACGAGCTCTGGTTGCAGCACCTGCATGCCAGTGATAGGTACTGAAACCTGAGAGGACTTTTGGCAGCATTTCCAGCAACTCCAGAAATAAACCTGCTGCTCTCTACTGATAAAGAGCTAAACCCAGAAACACTTGTCCAGAGATATACAGCACTAGCTGCACCTGCTAAGGTGAAAAACTACAGACTACTTAATGAAGTAAGAACAAATCTGTACTACATTTACCATGATGCAATGGGGCTGGCTCCATGCTGGAGCGTGAGGCAGGGAGCTCCCAACTGTTTCCTACCACTTTATAAGTGCCTTGGTGTCCTGTGAGCCAAAAGACCTAAACGTTGTTGCCTATATTGCCTGTTTGCTTTAGCAAGAGATACTGTTTCAGTTAATCACTACCTTTTACACCAGAACAAACTGGTTTTCCGTGCATGCTCGTACCCTTTGTCTTTGCTAGAGCCTAACGTTGTTGGGTCCCAGGCCATATAGACTGCGCCTTTGGAGGGAGTTTCTTCCATGGTTGATTGATTAGTCCCTTCAGTTAGCGGGTGTCAATCAGTCTTTTCCTTCTGGGAGAAGTGTTCACAATAGTTTGTTAATACATCGTCATACTTTTGTGCACGTTTACGTTATTTTGTTTTGACGAGGAAAGCAGGTTGTGCTGTTACTCGTATAATCCACTTCTTTTCAGAAGCTCTTTTAATCTTGAGGCACTTCTCATGTGCATCTGGTGCGGGAACAAGGGGAAGCGATTCTGAGCATCTTTGGAGATGTTCATTTGCCTGTTTCACTTCACAGCTCACCAGAGCCGCGTGTCAAATGAGAGCAAGCTCACCGCCATGTTGTGATCCGCAGGTTGGCAGAATTGTTCTGGTGACTGCTGTCCTCTCTGGCACGCCGCAGTGCTTCGTGGCAGTTCAGTGCCAGAGCTGTCAGGTGTAAGGGCAAGTGTCCCATCCTTCGTCGCCAGTGTTCTCTTCGAGGGGCATGTGTGGGAGGAAGGCGCATGGAATAAATCACATTTGCTCAGAGCAGCGTAACTGAAAGAGCTCAATTGTGACATTGACAGACTCCCTCATCATTTTTCAGGCACCCAAATGTAGTGATATCTCAGTCAGATATCATGACTTCCTGGCAGGCATAGCAGAAGTTTTTGCGTGACCCAGGTCAGCACACTCACAGCATCTGACACCAGCTAGTGGAATTAGCTACGTAGGAAGCCTCACCATTGTGAAATAGAACGGACTTGCTTTAAAATCTGTAAATAAATTATACAGTGGAGTGCTGGGTCTGAGGATAATGACCCCACTGACTCCACCTTCCCGAGGGCTTCCTTCCAGGATGCTGGAGTACTGGTATTTTCCCAGTTAGCTTCTAAAAAATGGGAAATTACAGATCACCTCGAGTGGAGGCCATTTTTGATACTGTCTCAGTGGCAGCTGTCAGCGTATTTACTAACCTGCTGTTACAATTTCCTCAACTCTCCACAATGTCAGAGCAGTGGGGTGAAATTGAAAATTGGGTAAACCAATTCCCAGTACTCCGTCCATGGGAATAAAAGTAATGTGTGACATTCTCCGTTCCTTTATGAAATATTCTTTTATGCTATTTGTGTGTGGAAGACTGCACCACATAATGGAACACTGCCTTCGAACATCTCTGCTGTGATCTGTGCTGCCACAATGTCACCTGGTCAGTCCTGCGACTAAGCACGAAGTCCCATTCAGATTAGGGACCATATCCTAAAAAGTGCGAAAGGAGGGTATTGAGGTGGTGTGAACAGCAACCTCAATGCACCTGAGGTTCTGCTTTGTTCTCACACACACACACAGCTTGATGCACAGGGTGTGGACATTGTCACAATCCACTTACATTTTTAGGTTAAGCGTACCAGACAGCACAAAAATGTTTGATTGTAATATGGTCAGCTTATCAAGATCTTACTGTGGACTTAAAATCCACAATTTGCTTACTATTAATTAGTTTTATTGTCCTTCTTTGCTTCTTATTCAGTGGCTTGCCTTGTCCATTTTGTGTTTGTTCCTCCCCTGGACCAAATCCTCTTTACTTATATCATTCCATTGCTCACTTTTAAGGAACTGTTTTTTCTTTTTGTTTAAGCACTCCCAGTGGCGTAGCGTGGGTTGTCAGCACCCGGGGCAAGGCAAGTAATTTGCGCCCCCTAACCCGGGGCAAGGCAAGTAATTTGCGCCCCCTAACCCGTGGATTTAGTCTCTTCCAAGATGTTGCGCCCGGTGCGGCCGGCCCCCCCTGCACCCCCCACGCTACGCCACTGAGCACTCCATGAGGGTGCATGCGTTTTCCAGCTGTTTCTCTTGGGTGCTCCTCTCTCCCATTCAGCGTTGGCGTTTCTCATTCATATGTTTTTGTTCACCTGCGCTGAATCACTCTCGTTTTTTTTGCTTACGCATTCCATGTGTATTCCAGCTGTTCCCATTGTGTATTCCCCTGCACCAATTTGCTCTTGTTTCTTTTTGCTTAAGCACTCCAGGAGAGTGCATGTGTGTCAGGCTGTTTCTCTTGTGTGCTTCTCTCCCTCCTCCCATTCAGTGCTGCTGTTTCTCATTCATATGTTTTTGTTCACCTATGCTGAATCGCTCTCATTTATTTTTGCTTAAGCGTTCCATGTGTATTCTAGCTGTTCCCATTGTGTGTTTCTGTCTCTCCTCTCACACAATGTTGCTCTTTCCCACTTGTGTGCCTCTGCCCCTGCCATGTAATCTTTCTCACCGGTGTGCTTCTTTCCCCCTCCCCTGCACTCTGTGCTGCTCTCCCTACCATCTGTGTGCTGCTTTTCCAATTTTCCCCTCCACCCACTCCTCTGTCCAACATTCCAACACTTGCAGTCCTTTTTTTTATTGGCGGTCTTGTTCTAAAATAAACCTTTTTTTCATTTACTGATCCAGTGGACATCCAGCATCTTGAATCAGTAAATACAAAAATGAATCAAACGGTGCCAACACCATTCTGCTGGCACTCATCAGTAAAATGACATAAATACTATTGCACCTTTTATTCCTTTATATATTTATTTCTATATTTGTTTTTGATGCTGCTGCACTGAGTCACAACGCTGAACAAAACCACCAAAAGCAATTGACAGGGTGAATAGGTCCCAAAGATGAAACTTATTGGCTTTGCCAATGCTTATTTTAAAAGCAGACACCTAAGGCAAGCATTGTGCAACACCATCAGCAACAGTCAAAGGCAGCAAACTTAGTAGCAGAGCTGCTAAGAATGCATGCACAAGCTTCATAACTAGGAGAAAGATTAATTGTATAACAGACGATGAAAACGAGAATCAACACTTTTGATGAGTGCATAATAAATGGGATGTTTTAAAGAGTTCTGAATTTATTTACAAGAGACCTCTGTGACTGAGGTGAGGAGATCGCACGTGTGGTGACGGAACGTAATTCTATGAGTTTGTATTGGAAGTTTTGCAATGCCTTGGCTATCAATGAGCTCTTGTACAATTTTCAAGAATTAGGTTAGGTAACAATATCTGGACTTGACAAGCTTGACGATTCAGCGTAATTTGTTTATGGAGGGGTATGACGAAGCAAGATGGCCAGTGGGATGCGCTTCTAGGAAGCTCCTCATGGACCTGGCCTAATCCTACATTATCCCTTAGTGTCTGCTCCTTCCAGTATGCTGCACGGGAGCGGCATGGAGCGCTGTGAACCGCCTGTCATTATTACAGCCCGAAAACAATTATATTATGCTTCCCTAGATGAGGGAAACCAAGTCAACTGTGGTGGCCAGAGGGGACCGCGTGAGTGCCACAGAGGGCAGGTCTGATCCTCGTTTCTCGATCGGGTCGCTGCATCTGCGTCCCCCACACCTTCGCCTGTCCCAGTATTGGAGAACTGCTTGCTGGATCGGGTTCTGGCCGGTGAGGGGACCGGTGGCCTGGGAGGCGTGCATCTGACGCCGCAAACACTGTCGTGCAGCCCATGACGAGCCCTGGATATGCACTGAGCCCTGTGCTCGAGGAGGCCCTGATCCTGGAGTATATGAGCAGCGTGTAAGGAGGCTTGAAGGGCCCTGCCTTTGGATGCTTCCTCAATCTGTGGGGGACAAATTATGGGGTCATCTACACAGTGAGGATTGTCTCTCTTCCCACACTATTTCCGCCTTCACAACTGCAGATTCCTGGTGCGTGGGAAGCAGGCTGGACATCGGGCCCTCATTTGCCTTATTATTGTCTGAGGGTCCTTAACACTGGCTGTGGGACTTCAAGGGCACCCCGAACTACCACAATTACTCTTCCACTGACCCCATGATCATGGCGGGTGGCCTCAAGACTCTGTTGGGACCTGCATGGTGAGGCCCATACTACTCACTGGAAAGCAGAAGTGCCCAACCAGTGGCTGATTGTTGGAGGGCCATGCCCCCTGGAGGCCTCTGGGACTATTGTCCCTGTCGTTTTGGGAAGAGAGGGGTCAACGTGATCCTGAGGAGCCTAATCCTGTGTGGGCCGTTCTGTTGTGTTGGAGGAAAACACAGCTGCCTTGACTCTGGTGCCTAACGTGAGGACTGCGGTGAAATATGTGAAGACTCTGCTGCCCCCAGAGAGTGTGGGGTACGTGCTGGGCACCCAAGAGTGGTTGGCCTACTTAGAGAGGGGTGGTGCTGGTGGATCTGCCGATAGTTTACTCATAGGGAGAAATAAACAGCCTGTGTTCCCCCAAGGGAACACTATAGAGCAATACACCACAGTGCCGTAATAACATTTGGCTAATTTGGTTCCCCGAGCGGGCCTGAGGACAGTGCCACAATGACGTTTGTGGAACACTGAATCAGGGATGTGCCTAGGCCGGCAGAGCTATCTACCATGTTTGTGATTGAATGAGTGCACTGGACCCTGGTGGCCCCGCCCCCATGAGATCTGGGCCGCCGCCATGTGCCATTATAGTCCAGACCCTGAGTTACAGAGATAGGGACTGCATCCTTCTGGCAGCCCGGGAAACAGACACTGCGGTGTTCGACAATCACAGAATATCCATGTATCCGGACTACACCAACAAGGTCCAGGGCTCCAGGAAGAACTTCTTACAGGTGAAGGCCAAGTTATGATTGATGGGCATCCGCTACAAGCTCTTGTATCTAGCATGCTTGTGGGGCATTTCAGTGGGCAAGCCCCACTTCTTTGGTACTCTAGAGGACATATGGCGCTAGTTGGAGATATGGGACAAAGTACCAAAGGACAGGTCACAACATGATCGATTGACACCAGAGAATGCAAAGGGGTCCCGCAGTTCCAACTGGAGGTCACGTGAGTCTCTGAGGATAGATGACTCCCTGCGTCCTGGCAGTGTGGGTCCCTCCAGGATCGAGAATCAGGGAGATCGAACCATGGTGGTGGTGCCCTTGAATCTAGTACTTGTTGCTGCGGAATCAGCGGAGGATCCAGCATCCGGGATTGAGACGGGAAATGCTACAGGCTGACAATTTATCCTTGCTTGATTTGCTTTTTGATATATTTGTGTGCCTTCTTTTCTATTTCTCTCTGCTGAATTCCATTGGGGGGTGCAGGTTAAAATATGTACTTTATTTCACGATCTGTGCTCAGCTGCAAAGTTCTTTATAGGAGACCTTGATTCTCATTGTTGTTAGCACTGCTCTGGTGGGGGCTGCTACAACTTAACATGTATAAAAATTGTTTCTTACAGATACAGTACCTCTTGTCAGTGGGGCAGAGGTTGCTTCCTCCACACTTGTGGTAGGCTTCATTACGGGGTTAGAGATTAGGCTGTTGGTCCAGGCAGCAAGGATACAAATGGATGTGCAGTGTGTGTTGTTAATGTTCGTATACTGTTTAACCGGGGTGAGGAGAGTTAATGGGGTTTCTTTGCTCTGCTATCTCATGGATCGCATGATGTTCCTGTTGTTTTTCTTACCCACATAGGGAAAGGGGAATTGGAAGGATTCAAAGGCTATTGACTTCCTATGTTGGGAAGAGAATGCTGGTAATCTGGAGGGTATACAAATTATTCTACATGCTATAGGGTACATTCCTTCCTTCTGAGGCACAAGGTTCACGAAGCACATTTGATGGACAGGGAGTTCCAGAAATTGGGTAAGAAGTGGCGGGGTCAACTTTTCTTCGCATCATAATCGTCCTATGCGAGGGGCGTAGCCATTTGGGTGGCACCAGGTTTCCCCTTTACACACACTTACAGTGAAGCAGATGTGGAGGGGCATTACCTCCTTCTCCAAGCTACACTGTATGGGGAACCATTTACAATCCTGAATACATATGCACCTAACATCGATGCTTGATCGTTCTATGATAACATGCTGGATTTGCTGGAGACTGGGGTGGGGTCTCCTATTATATAAGTGGGAGATTTAATTTGTGTTATGGATTGGAAGAGGGATCGTCACCCCCGAGACATAGGACTAAGCCAATGATGGTGAGGTCTCTCGCCAGTCGTGCATAATCTGGGACTTTGGGACGGTTAGAGGGAATTGCACAAAGATGGCAGAAAGTGCACTTGTCATTCAAAAATGAACACTATGTTTAGCCACCTGGATCGCTTTCTGCTGGGGGGCCTTGACCACTAAGGTGTGGAAGCAGTGACATATCTGGGGCGATTCCTTTCTGATCATGTCCCTGTGCTTCTTACACTGGGTTGGGGGGGCAATGAGAGGCGGGCTCAGTCCTGGTACATGCCTTCTGACTTCTTGACTGATGCGGCCTGTCGAGAAGTTCTAGCTACCTCTGTGACAGACTACCTGGAGGTGAATTGGGAAACTATTGACACTAGGGCAGTCAAGTGGGAAGCAATGAAGACAGTTGTCTGAGGGAAATATATAGGAACCGTATGTGGGGTTCGCAGTTGGTTGGAGGTAGAGCCTAAGACCTTGGAAGGGCATTGGCAGCTTTGCAAAAACTGGAAACACTCGGTGCTAAAGCATGCAGGGAACATCTCCTGTTGCATAGAGAGGTAGGTAGGAGCTGGGAGGCGCTCGATAAGTTGACACTTAAGACCCATCATCAGAGGTTACATAAGGAGGGAGATAAATCAGGTCATCTGTTGGCATGGATACTCCAACGGGAGGTGGAGTCTTCTCCCATATTGCATCTCAGGAATGCTACGGGAGGGATGGTTACGAGCCTGCAGGACGTGCTGGCCATGCTGGTGGATCATTTACACACCGGTGGGCCCTGATGGGGCATTAAGCAGCTTTCTTCAGAGAGTGGCGCTCCCCTAGCTGGGACCTGAATTTATGCAGGAACTGGAAGAGGGTATATCTTTGGAGGAGGTTGGGGTCGCTCTAAAGGCCCTGAACAAGTCCAAGGCTCTGGGTGGGAATGGATATCCCATCGAGGTTTATCAAGCATACTCTGCAATACTTCAGGAGAAGCTATTGGAGGTTCTTCTTGAGGCTGGTGAGATGGGTATGTTGCTGGAAGCTATGCATCATGGTATTATTTGCCTTCTGCTCAAACCTGGAGGTGACCCAACAAATCCTTCCTCATATAGGCTAATCAAACTGCTTAATTCTGATATCAAAGTCTTATGCAAAATCCTGGCCACTAGGTTGCATGGGGTCATTCGTGCCCTGGTCCATGAGGATCAATGTGGCTTTATGCCAGCGTGAAGCACGACCTTTAATTTGCAGCGTTGAGCACATACCTTACATGGGACAATTGGAGCGGCGCAAGAGATGGTGCTGGTACCACCAGACCTGGAAAAGGCCTTTAATACAGTTTAAGGGGGATAGCTGATGACTGTGCTGCAGGGTATGAGGTTTGGACCCAAAATATGTGCTTGGGTGTGACTTCTGTATACTGTCCCCTCTGTTCGTGTTCTGGTAGGTGGTGATTTAGCTGAGACCTGGGTGGTAGGTAGGGGGTCCAAGCAAGGGTGCCTTCTGTCGCCTCTCCTCTTTGTTTTACCAATGGAACCCTTGGCTATGTAGCTCCGTCTATAAATGGATTGTTGGGGATTTTGGGTAGGAGACTCTACTCATGTCATCTCCTTGAATGCCTATGATGCGTTCGTGTATCTCAGGTCTCCAGGCAAGTTGATGCCCTTGCTGATGTGCCTGTTGAAGGAATATGGGAGCGTTTCTGGACTCAAGGTGAATGGCTACAAATCACTTCTATTTCCTTTGGGAGGACTTTGTGGTTGGTCAGTGGAATGGCTGACGGAAGTAGGCCTACGTTGAGAGCTGGAGGGATTCCGATACTTAGGTATCTGGGTCACTCACACCGAGGCTGCTCATAGGCGCCTTAATGTGGAAAGGGTGGTATCTGGCCTTGAACATTCCATTCTGTTTTGGATTAGGCTGCCACTTTCTGTGATGTTTAGGGCTGCGGTTACCAAAATGGTGTTCCTCCCGAGTTGTCTGTACTTGGTCCAGAACTCTTTGTTCCCATTGACTCCACAGCAGTTTTCTAGACTGGGCAGGCTGCTAGACTCCTTGGTCTGGGCTGGGCACTGTAGTAGAGGGGCATTAACCACGCTCTGAAGGGATTTGGAGGACCGGGGTTTGGCTATCCCGGATGCTAAGTTATACTACTATTCAGTGCATCTGCAGCATGCCATGAGGTGGCTGACTGATACTGACATGTGGGAGAAGCAGCTCTTCCAGTTCATGCTTGGTAAGGACACGTTAGCTCAACTTTTGATGATGGGGTGGTCGCACGGAATACCCTATCCTTTATTTGGTCAGAACTACTGCGGCTCTATGTGAACAAGTGGTGAAGAGGTTGCTCATTCGGGCCCTGTTTGACAGGGAATTTCAACTTTGCGATCTAGCCCTGTTCCGAGCTACTGAGAAAAATATGTTCACGGAGCAATGGAGAATGGGGGGCTGTTTGGCGGTTGGTGACCTTTATCTTGGGGAGCTTTCTAGCTCATTCCAAGATGCTCAGGATACATTTGAAATAGGCTCAGCTCATCTTCTACACTATGCCAAACTGGAAAGCGTTGCAAGGGAGGTGTGGTGTGACTTCCTGGCCACCCAGTGGCGTCAGAGGTCATGGAGGGGTCTAATCTACTGGGGAGAAGGATGGCACCTGATTTCACTGTTTTATAAGTGACTCAGGGGTGATAGTTGGCAAAATCCCTGTACGGCACGCCACGCCTGGAAGCAAGAGCTGGAGGTCCTGGTATCTGATACTGATTGGGCTTGAGCATTGGAGTTAGTGGGTACTGTTTCCTGCAATTATAGGTTTAAGCTGTTACATTTCAATTTTTTATATAGCACGTATGTGACCCCTTATAAATTGAGCAGGATAGATACCTCTAGGGGAGCCAGTTGTAAGGACTGCAGAGGATGCCACTTTCCTACATTTGGTGTGGTTATATGATGGGGTGCAGCAGTTCTGGAGGGAGGTGGTCCCCAGGATTGTGGAGGTCACTGGGTTGGAGGTTGCTCTGACCCCCGACAGTTTACCTGTTGGGGATGGTGGTCAGGCCTAAAGGAAGGAAAATCCTGTATAGACGTGCATAGCTTGCCCTTTTATTGGCCAAATATAGAGTGGCCATAGGGTGGTTAGGCTGCTAGTGACCTCTGGTTGACCACTGGCTTAGAGATCTCCAGGAGTGGCGAGCGGCAGAGGAATGGCATATGCGCTTGGCGCACACAGATGATGGAGCAACGGAAGGGATATTAGCAAGGAAACAACTGCTTAATCGATTTAATGACAATGATGATTCGGCTTCTAATGTCAGCATTGATGATGAAAGCTAATTTGACCACCCTGTTTGTTCAATATTAATGTGACAACCAGCTGTGATAATATTAGATTCATTGCACTCTGAGAGGGTTATTAGGCTTGGTTTATGTAGTACACCCAGACATACACGGCGTGGTTATTTCATATGCTGCCTGTCTTAATGTGTGCTGTGTGACTTGCCTAAGGACCCTTGGGTCTCTCTTTTTAGCAAGATTTGTCTTGGTGATCTCATAACTCTTGTACTGTACTGTTTGTATTTGAATAATAAATAAAGTTTACAAAATCTGTTTACGGAGGGCGAACAGATTACAGGATGCCACAATATTGATTTAGAAGTACATTTCAGTCACCAACAATCACTTTAGACTTTCCAGAATCTCCTTTGTTTGATGGTGTCTGCTTGAGTTTTGAGAGCTAATGTTAAACAATTTACTGCATTTGCTTGATGAGCCACGTAAGCAAAGGTAACGAAGTGTTTTTGGCCAGCCTACGGCAAATATTACAGGATGTGTTGATACTGAAGCTATAGGTGTCGATATATGGAGTAGTTGTAAGAATGTATACATGAGGGTGAAGAACCGATCGTCCTGCAAAGAGCTAAAAGGAAGGCCTTTTTCGGGGACAAGCAATATCATACCATTGTGGGCAACTTGAATACAAATCCTCAAAGCCCATTCTGAGCTTTTATTGCATGCCATGTAGAGCAGAAATACAAAAGGTAAAATGGAAATATTGATGTAAGTCCTGCTAGGTTTATGTTGCCTTTGTACCAAAGGCTTTCTATTTTTAGAGTAAATATCTTGATGGGATTATACTTGTTTGAGACAGAAGCTGTGCTTCAAAAAACAGGATTAAATCTACAGAAGAGGAAAACCTTGCAAACTCTTATCAGGCTTTGGCAGCACATTGTTGATATTAAGTTAATTACAATCTATATTCCTCACCTTTATTCCTTCAATCGTTGTGCCCGCGAGAGCATTGTACACCTTTTCCAGAATCGGTTTCAAAGCGTGCTTTGTACATCTTACTCTTAATTAAATCTGAGTTCTGCATCGAGGTAAGACCGAAAATCGAGACACATGCCCTTTTCACTGCTTTTCCGTGTGTTAAATTCAGCATAAGTCATGATGGTCATCTGTGAACTCATGGCTGGTGCTGACTTGTTGTGCCATATCACAAGAAAAAGCCCAAAATGGACATTTTTTACAGCAACATGGAGAGTTGTACACATCAATTATTTTCACTAGAGGGCTAGAAATTCTTACGCCATTCCTGTAAGAAATGGCACCGAAAAGAGCTCCATCTAGAGGTATCAATTGACCACAAATATGTATCAGTAAAATATGTTGTTCTTCGTCTAGGTGCAGTGCTGAAGCTGATTGATTAAATCCAACATAGCCTACAAGCTAACTGCAATGATGGGGAAAACAGGGAATCAAATAAATATGATAATGAAATCATACAAGGTGTGGAATAATCACGTTCTTAAGTTATAAACATTGAGTCTGAGTCACAAAAGGCTCATTTTAAAAGTCAGTACTTTGCTCCCTTAGGTTTATACCTCCATTTTGAGTGAATTTCTCAGTTGTATTGAATCATAGTGAATTTCAGGAGTAACTTTACACTCATGGTCTTGTACAATCTGACTTGTAGATTTCCAGAAATACCTGTCTGACTGTTTATCTTTGAACAATGAAGTGTACAGGTGTATATTATTGCATATGTGCACGGTATGTGCACTTGTCATTTAAATTTTTTTTTGTTTCTTCACGAGGAAATATTTTCCATCGGGTGAAACTCTTTCTGTTTGACCCTATCGACTTTTGAGGTGTTCACTCCCTGTTCCAGTCTTCAAAATTGTTGTATTTCTCCTCATGTTAGTGCAGTGGCATAGCAAAACCTAAGGGGGCCCCCATGGAAGTACATGGAGGGGGTTCCCTTCCCTGGCCCACCACCTGCCACTTTTGTTGAGGCCCCCCCACCACATCACACGGGCTATGGTGGCTTATGTCACACCACGGTGTCAGTATAACCGTGTGACTGTCTTCATGGTGGAAAACTACCTTCAAATGTTTTGCGAATACCCACATACTTGAAAATGAGTGTGTCATTTTGTGGGTGAACCCATCAACCTCTCTTTTTGATCTGTAAAGTGCTTCATGGCCTCGCCTGGTGCATGAAGTGCTATTCAAATTCTCTAATACAATTTTCATGAGGAAATTCCATCATGCTGTAGAATTTCTACATGAGCAAGTTACATTTACAATGACAAATTCATAAATTTACAAATAAGGAACAGTATTTACCATCATAAATGCAGAGTTTGTGCACCCAAATTCCACATAGGTGCAGAAATACCTTTATAAATGAGGCGCATGGAACAATATTCTTCAAAGAATTGTAAATCTTGCTCCAATGTTGTGGTGAAAATATGGATTTGTTTTTGAAATTACAGAGCTTTTCCAGAAAAGGCCAGGAAAGCAGCACCATTTGTCCGTTTCCAGCATTACTACTGTCACACTTTTGTGAAGTTCATATAACTTCTTATGAAGCATTTCAAGGTGCATAATTTCACAGTGTATCCTAAAACATGCAAAATGTTTGGACAAGTGCAGTTCATTTTTTAGCTTTTTATCTGCTGTTAGACCTGGTATCCTTATGGAGGTCTGACAGCAGAGTTTTTACCTTTCACCTCCTGTTTTCCGCTGTATCTTTTTGTTGGCCGTAAGACTCTGAGTACTTTACCACTGCTAACCAGTGCTTAAGTGTATGTGCTTCTCCCCTAAACATGGTTAATATTGGTGTATCCACATTTGGCATATTTAATTCACTTGTAAGTCCCTTGTAAGTGGTATATCATATACCCAGGGCCTGTAAATTAAATGCTAGTAGTGCGTCTGCAGCACTGATTGTGCCGTCCACCTGCTATTGGAGAGCCTGTGTCTGCAGTTTCACTGCCATTTTGAATTAGCCTTTAAAACATCTTGCCAATCCTTAAATCCCCTTTTGTTACATATAAGTCACCCCAAGCTGGGCCATAGGTAGCCCATAGGTCACGGTGCTATGTAAGTAAAAAGCAGGACATGTACTTTTAAGTTTTATATGTCCTGGTAATAAAAAACTCCCAAAGTCATTTTTCATTACTGTGAATCCTACCCCTCTCATAGGCCCACATTGGGAATACCTTAATATACTTTTAAGCTGTAATTCCTGATGAGAAAGGAGTAGCTTCTTCATGTTTCATATCATTGAAATGGTAATGATAACTCCTCTTTACTGATGAAATCTAATGTATTATGTTATAAGTATTTTAGAAATGCTACTTTTACTCAGTGCTCTATGTGCCTGATAGCCTGTCTCCAATCCATGTTTGGACTGGGCTCGGTGATGGCTACATTTGTGCATTCCCTCCAGATGGCCACAACACATGACACTCAACTGCATCTGCATTCATCTGCATACTGATGGGTCTTCCTTGGCAGGGAGGTTGGGATGAGCTCACAATTACACTTCAAAGGGTAGTGGCCTGAGCCCTACACAAAGGGCTGATTACCCCCAACTGACAGCCTGGAGCCAGGGCTGGGATGAAAGGAGTACCTATGCACTTTAAGAAAGGTGCTTAGAGGTGACCTCAATTCCAAAGGCACTTTTTGGTATACGTACTGGGGCTTATGACCCTAGCAAATAAGATCACTACTGTACTTGGGAAGAATTCTGCAGGAGTAATGAATGATTGCTGTGCTGTAATGATTGCCACTCTGCTTTGACTGACTGTTCTGAGGAACTGTTTTTCTGCTTTGCTGAGCTGCCCTACTGCTTGCTGATCTCTGCCTTGTTAAGAACAAAGACTGGATTGATCTTGCTGACCCTGCGTGCCTTCAAGGGCTTGCTGGCTTGCTCCCTGTTCTTCCGCAGTCTCAGATACAATTAAATACAGTTTGTGACTCTCCTGGTGCTGCTGGACTCTGCCATCTGTGAGTCCTACTGCTTCCTGAGTTATCCCTCTCCAGTCCTGGGCTTCAGAATTTCGATCTGTAGCTGATTCCTGCAAAAACACAATGCATCGCCTTAAGTGTGTATACAATTTCGCCACATTGCCCTGGAGAGGCTGCTCAACAACATCGGATCCACAGCCTGTGTAGTTCGATGACGACACTCAGTACGGCCTGACAACAATGCATTGCATTGACTTGAATGGAGCCCGACGACGACATGGACCCCCTTTGCACAGCTTGACGGCGACGCAGTGGATTTTCAACATCTAGTAAAGCTCAATCCAAGATACTTTTTTAGTAGGACCTGTCTGGGTCCTGTAGCCAGCCTACCTGTCATTGTGGTCGGCTTGTACTTTGGATTTGCACTGGTCCCTTGCAACTCAAGTAACTTTTTGACCCCTAGCGACATTTAAGCACTGTTTCACATTTAATCTGTAAAAATGAATATCTCAACTTCTACTAATTTGATTTGCTCTGTTCCAAGCTACCAGAGGGTGAGCACAGGTTAATTTAGGTTGTGTAACTGACTTACCCTAACTAGAATTGTGGTTTCTACTTTGACAAGGTGCATACATCTGCCAAATAGAGACCCAGGGCCTCATTAAGAGTGTGGCAGTCTCAAGACCACCAAACTTGCGATAGCGGTCGGACAAAAACCCCTTTTAAACTTCAGAGTGATTTAGATATGTGTAGCCCAGTACAGCTTTACTTGACACAGATGTTATGCTTCTGCAGGTTATGGTACCAGAAATAACTATTTGAATAGTATGTTTTATAGATTCTGTCCAGAATCCCACACTTTTAATCATGTAGAATAATACAGTATTTTTAGTTGGGCCTATTTAAATGTCTAATTGCACTTAGCTAAGTATTGGATTTGTAAACCACTTACACTGTAAGGCTGTGTCAGTGGAGACCTGGTACCAGTGGTTGAGTGGGTTGTGTTGGAGACAGACCTAAAAACTGTTAGGAGGCCAGCATATCCCAAGAGAAGGTAGAGCGGAAGTCAGCAGACATTTCTGGAGTATGGAAGAGATTAGAGCAGATGGACTTTCAAAGCCCTTCCGGCTTTCAAGTGGTCATATTCTAAATGTAGAGGAGTTGGAAGAAGATTTATAAGCCGTATTGTGTATGAATTGGATTTCAGGAAGGGACTGCAGGTTCATGGAAACTGTCAATATGCTTCTGGTCAGCTGGTAGGGTATGAACACTTTGTCAAGAGAGTGTAACACAATAGTGTAACATAAGTCCATTAATACATTTGTGTTTCAGGCAGAGGCTTTGATGCCCAATTGATACTTACTATCCAATAATTGAAGAGACTTCCTTTACTCTGTGAAGTCAAAGTGCTTTTGCCAGATGTCCATCATAATGCCTCTTTGAAGTTTCAGAGACATCCTTTCACAAGGAGACCATTTTGCATGCTATTTAAATAGTCATGATGTTGCAGTATGATTACCTGGACTAACATCATCCATTGGTGCAGGAGGGGCAAGAGAATCGTACAATCATTTTCCATGACCCTATTGACTTTAGGTTCCAACTAGAAGCCAGCATTAACCATAAGTTTTAGGTTGTATATTTTCTATGTAGATAATGGGGCAAAAGGCATAGATATGGGTCTTGAACAAAGCGGCTACCTGAATGGGGTGAGATAATGGTCTGTACAGTCAATAAATATATCCTCTCTCATTGAGAGGCAATGTAACAGCCAGTTTGAAAGAATCCATGCTCAGATTTTAAGGGGAATCTCTGTGCTTCACTGCCTCTATCCATTTCCCCATGTAGGTTGTTGAAAATATGCTTATCATCCATATACATTTGGTAGCAACGCTTTTATCTCCTATGCAGGACTACCAAAGGATAAGATATGTACTCAATATTCTCAGTGATAATGACAAACCTTATGGCACTTGGGATATGGTCATAGTGGGCAATACGTACGTATAAAGGTTCAACTGTACACCAGTGGGTGCCAGGAAAGGTTTGAGCCACCTCTAGCCAGTTCCTCTATGCCCATGTTGTCTTGAAGGCTGTAGAGGAGGATGTCAGATTCTACCACAGACTACTAGGTACTCCCAATTCACTGGATTTAATTTGGTCTGTGGGAGAGAGCAACATTTCCTGCCTGTTTCTGATGGTATTTTCCAGGTGGAGGGGAACGGTTGGAGAATACTGAGTCAAGATACTTGACACAGCAGAGAAGCAAAGACATTTTAATGAATATTCTAGGTAATGAGGGTTTGAACGGGGTTTCTTCTTGATGATGGATGCCTGATTGCTTGAAGATGAGCGCGCTGACTTACAGTAGGACTTCCACTGTGTTGTAGCCTAAATGGAGCCTTCTTGGATCTGGTTACGCCATACAGTACGATAGATGAAACCGGTGGATGCTTACTTACCTACTCAAATGAATATTTGGGGTATGTGTAACAGCAGTGCTGCAGCAGCAATACATCTAGGTTAAACTTTTTACTGAAACTTACAGTAATCTGACCATGTCATTCATATGATTTGCAGACATCAAGCCAGTTTGTTATTTCTGTATGAGTTCATCAGCACAAATGGCATCTCTTTCAAATCTACTGCTCAGGGATATATGTAAAGCTGGATATGGAATTATTGCCTATCTTGAAAAGGCCTTCTGATAAAGATAGCAGTTGTTTGTAAATCCCCAGTATTAATGTATGTGGTAGGTATTAAGAAAAGTTACAGTTTTGGCAGAAACAGAGAGCTTGGTGCAGAATTCTTTGGAATCAATGAATGCATCAGAGAGCTTGATGCAGAGTTCTTTGGAATCAATGTCTGCAGAGTCTAGGCTGATGGGTGTTTAGAATCTAAGAGATAATAATTTTGATAATTTCTCCGCCCGATTCACAAACCTGTCACATAAGTGGCAAGGACAGTTGTCATTTTCAGTAGTATAGGTAAATCAATGGAGCTCTATTTTACTTAAGATTTCATGTGGAAGTGATGCGATTTATTAGATGCAGTGTATAGGTGCATGTATATGTATCGGAATTTGGTTAGGTCAGCCTGTCTAGAAAGCAATGGAAAACTGAATAAGTTTGAAAACTCTCATTATTTGGGACTGGTTGCCCAATTTTTAATTAATAGCAATAATGCTTGGCATAAGTGTGTTTTACTTAGCATAACCAGGCTTTAAATGACATAACTAGCCTAGTCAGCCTGCACTGGCGTTCCTTTTGCAGTGAGAGAAAGAAAATGTAGCTTTTGAAATTGCATGCATGTTTCTCTTCTGTGTCTTTCCATTTTCAAAGACTAAGTGTAAGAGAATTCATTTCATGGTCACGTTTATTTGTTGAACTGAAATGTATTAATTTTTGTTCCTTGAGAAGAAAGCCATGTGCGGAATGTTCCTGTATTAGCAGCAGAGTCAAGGCTCCTTTCCCGAGTCTGCTCTAAGCAGTTGTACTGTCTGTTGTTTTAATATGTTGCACAAATGTGTAATTTCCTTCATTTCCTATGTACACCTTACTAAAAATATGCATACAAGTTGTTCCTAAATGTTTTTATTGGATGTATCATATTTTTTGTTTTAATACTGGTTTGTGTGAATTAAACATTATTAGTACAGTCCTATGATGTAAGATCTCCCTATGCCTAGAATGTAGTTTTCACTGTAGCCTAAAATGTGCCTTTGTGGCACATGTGGCAGGCGTTTTTTTTCTAACTTCCACAAAGGCAGACTTCAGGTCAGACTGCCTGTACTGAGACTAGTCTCACCTTCTGAACTGCGGAGACTCTGTACTAGTCTGCCGATTTGGTTTATACTTAGGGTTTTTTGCCTTATCAACAGAGCAGTCTCTAACTCATTCTGCGTGTTGAGTTATACTTTGACTTTTGAAACGAGCAGATAAATGTTATTCCTCTTGCTTAACTATCCTAGGGTTGTGACAATTTACTTGCTTTAAAGGTGACCCTATGTTGATTCCTCCCACAATTAGGACTATTTGATACATTAGTGATGCTGAATTCAATTTGACTAACTACATTTTGCCTTCTGTAATGATTCATAAATTTGAATAAACCGTTATGATTTTTACTTTACATTTTGTCCTATCAGGGTTCTCTTAAAAGGCACCGGCCCTTCCTCATTTGAGGCTCACAGGCCTATATCTCAAACCTTTCAATTTATTAGATAAAAAGAACTGGCAGAACCATTTATAATGAAACACGGTTACGAGGGACATTCAGTGGGTGTGGTGTATTCAAGAAAGGTAGGTGGGCAGTGCTAGCCCCATTTTCATTTGGCTTTCCCTCTGTTTCAGTAATTTGCACACAATTGTCACTTGAGCGCTGCACTGTCACTTATTCACTTTTAGAGCGCCCTTATCAATTATGAATTATAACTGAAATAGAACCCTTTTTAATTATATATTGTTGAACTATTGATTGAGTGTGTGGTGTACCTTCTTTATGATTAATTAATTATGTTACAATGTATGTATTCACTAATGTAGAAAAGTGGATCGTTATTTGGGTTGGACAAGTATCTATCTCAAGGAAAAATGCGACCACCTGCTGGATGCCACATTTTAAATATAGGTTGTATGATGGATGGATGCCTGAACCACGAATGTCTTAAGAACACAGTCTCAACAATGACCGTGTCTTTACTATGCATGCCTTTTCCACGCATGCCTTTACAACAAACCTTGTTGCAAAAGCATGTTTGGTAAAGGAACATGCATGTTAAATTGTCCCCCACTCTGTCCCTTACACCTGATAGCATAATCTGCAAACCACCCCACAGCACCCTTAAAACTGCCCCACCTTGTCCTAAAAACTAGCCCGACCCCAGCCTTGAACTGTAAAACCTACCCCGCCATGTCCTAAAAACATGGCGGGGTATCTCCGGGGTTCCCACCCGGAACCCTAAAACCTACCCTGCTCTGTCCTAAAAACTACCCTGACCCCACACCCCTGCCCTGAACCCTAAAACCTTTCCCACCCTGTCCTAAAAACGACTTCGACCCCCCACCCCACCATGAACCCTAAAACCTACCCCACCCTGTCCTAAAAACTACCCCAACCTCCCTCCCCCACCCTGAACCCTAAAACCTACTCTGCCCTGTCCTAAAAACTACCACAACCTCCCACCTCCACCCTGAACCCTAAAACCTACCACTCCATGTAGTAAAAGCTACCCTGCCCCCTACTCTTAACCCTAAAACCCACCCCGCCCTGTCATAAAAACTACCCTGCCCCCTGCTCAGAACCCTAAAGTCTATCCCGCCCTGTCCTAAAAACTACCCCAACCCTCTGCCCCCACCCTGAAAACTAAAACCTACCCACCCTGTCCTAAAACACCACCTGACCCTGCCCTGTCCTAAAAAGTACCCCAACCTCCTTCCCCCCAAAACCCAGCCCCAGCCCCAGCCCCATTTACCTCTCTCTCCTCTGCTCTCTGCTCCTTCCTGTTCCACCTGGACAGCTAGACTGCTCTAACTGCCTTCACCACGCATATGCGTAGTAAACGCACACATGCTAAATGCATACGCCTGGTAATGGCAGCGTGGTAAATGCATTGTGTTGCATTGACAGGGTTGTAAGTGATGTTTGCCTTAAATTTATTCAGAAATAGTAATTTTAAATATATTCAGAACTACACATTTCCGACCTTGGTGCAAGAACAGTGATGTCTGCTTCTGGCTACTAACTTGACTAGAATTGCTTACATTCTGGCATGTGACTTTGCTCCCACACCAGCCTGGTATTCTGTTACCCATTTGATGTTAATATCTTTTATGGTGGCTATGTATGAAGGCCTAGCCTTTCGCCCTTTGGTGGAACAGTTGCAGCTTTACTGACTGACTGACAGTGCAATTTCATCATATTGTCTGCCAGTGCGAAATGTGTTTTTTTCTTCATTGGCCTTTCTCTTTTTAACTGAATGCGATACTCGTCCTGTGGTCTAGCCTGTTTCAAGTGAGTGTTGGGGATGCTGTTTCCAGCAAATTCGGACCAGATGAGCTGTAGTACACATTCAAGAGCCACACTTCTGCTAGGGGCCATTTGTTGTGTTATATCTAAGATTCAGGTTCGAAACGAAGAACTGTTATCACCTAACACCACCCCTGAACAATTGTAATTCTGCAGGACTGAAAATGGCACCTTTCGTAATGATTGTATAAATCAATAGTAGCAATAGGCATCAAAGTACAATAAGGTACAGGATTTGGGTTCTCCCAGATGGCAAGAGTTGCACTGAGAGTTTTGTGGAACAATGTATTCATCCCTTTGATTCAATTAAGGGTTTCCATCTATTGCTTCGCGGGAGGAGAAAGACGAGACTGATGGTTGGTTTAATTCTTAAGGTGTTCCCTGCTACGTATTCCTCCCACTACTTGTGATTGATTTATTTCTTCTGAGACTGTTTGTACTCTCTTCCTTATACCTTTAATTTTTACAGCCTCACTGAAACTTGTTTTTGCAAAAAAGATCCAGACATTGGTTCACTTATGTGTCTTTCTGATGAACGAATCTTTTATTCACCGTTACGTGTGAAGCTCATCTTCCATTGGTGAAAAAAATACATTGGCAGTGTGACTCCCCTCCGTCCCCCTCTTACTCTCTTAGTTATAATAATCTATTATATCCAGGGGACTCGTCCTGGGAAAAATAGTTGGGGGACTAATTATCATATGTAATTTACAATGGCTTCACAGGAAGTCACATCACAGTAAGTAGTGTCATACAGCTACAATATTTTTCACTTAAAATGGAACAGGACTATTTTGCATTTTTTTTTTTTAAATAATCATGCAGAAATATGAAAATAACAGCTTTTGGTTGGTTTTACTTTATATCATTCGTATGTTGATTTTTTGCATATCTGTGTAATGGGCTCCAAAATGGACGAAACAGACCCTGTTTTTAAATAGACGTGTGGGGCTTAGTATAACTTCTCAACTGTATTTAGCGAGGGAACTAAGGGCCATATGTACAAACACTTTTTCCCATAGACACAGAATGGGGAAAAACCTTTGCTACATCTGGCCCTAAATGTGCTAGGGCGCACTTATCAACAGAGAAACTTGGTGTTAATGTTTGTTTGCTTCCTGCTGGTGTTTGTTATCCACTTTCAAAGCACAAATGACTGCCCATTTGTAGTTTTTTGGGCAATAGAAGAATTAGTGTTATTTAGTCCCCCCTTACTTCTCAGATAAGAGAGTCGAAGATAACAAACAAATGAAGGGGGTTCGACCAAGGGAAAGGGGATTTTAAAAACACCATGAGGACAGGCTACAGATAGGCAGTGTTTGTAAAGGCAAGTAGCTACAGTTCTAGAGCACAACCTGACACCTCTAAGCCTCCTTCAGGCTTGGTTAAGAGGACCAGAATCCCTTCTCTCAAAATAGTGGGAGAAGGGAGGTCTGTGCACCACTGTCCAGCACTGATGTGCCCTGATTAAATGTACTGCAAAAAATAGTAAATATGCAATGTTGTGATTTTGAGAAGCTTACACAGCATGTAGAGAGGGTATGTCTCCTATACGATCCCAACCATTCACATGAGTAAAAGAAGTAATAGCTCAATTAAGTTAATGTTTGCCCTTTTTAGGGATATGTTGGAATTTTCCCTTTTGCAGGGTCATCCCCAGACTTTTTGCCTCCTTCCTCCTATGTTTTCTAACCTGTTTCTGTTGGCTTTTGAAGTCTGAGCACTTTACCACTGCTAACCAGTGCTAAAGGGCATATGCTGTCTGTGTACATTGTATGCAATTGGTTTATCCATGATTGGCATATTTGATTTACTAGTAAATCCCTAGTAAAGTGCGCTACAGGTGCCCAGGGCCTGTAAACCAAATGCTACTAGTGGGCCTGCATCACTGGTTTTGCCACCCACATAAGTAGCTCTATAATCATGTCTCAGACCTGCCACTGCAGTGTCTGTGTGTGCAGTTTTAAACTGTAAATTCGACTTGGCAAGTGTACCCACTTGCCACGCCCAAACCTTCCCTTTTCTTACATGTCAGACACCCCTAAGGTAGGCCCTAGGTAGCCCCAAGGGCAGGGTGCGATGTATGGTTAAGGTAGGACCTAGAGTAATGTGTTTTATATGTCCTGACAGTGAAATACTGCTGAATTAGTTTTTTACTGTTGCAAGGCCTGTCCCTCTCATAGGTTAACATGGGGGCTACCTTTAAATCTGATTAAAGTGTAGATTCCCTTTGGGAGCAGATGGACATGGGGAGTTTGGGGTCTCTGAGCTCACAATTTAAAAATACATCTTTTAGTAAAGTTGCTTTTAAGATTGTGTGTTTGAAAATGCCACTTTTAGAAAGTGAGCATTTTCTTGCTTATACCATTTCTGTGACTCTGCCTGTTTGTGGATTCCCTGTCTGGGTCAGTTTGACAGTTGGGCTGGTTGCACCTCACACTAGACAGTGATACAAAGGGAGCTGGGGTTTAGTCAAGTACAAAGGGAGCTGGGGTGTAGTCTGCATTTCCTGATGAGCCATCTGTGCTAGGAGGGAGGGAAGGAGTGGTCACTTACACCTGAAAGGGCTGTGACTGCCCTCACACAATGCAGTCGCCAACCCCCTGGTGAGTGTCTGGGGCCTGGCCTGGGCAAGGCAGGATTTCACATTCAAAAGAGACTTTACTTTGAAGTAGGCCTACTTCAAAGGAGAAATTGGGTATAAGAAGGGCACCCAAAACCACAGACTTGAGAAACCCTTCTGGAAACAAGAGGAACCTCTGCCTGGAGAAGAGTTGAAGAGCTGAGGAAGAAGAGTTGCCCTGTCTGTGCTTTGTGGAGCTATCCTGCAGTTGCTGCTTCTGCCAGAGTAAGAGGGCAAAGACTGGACTTTGTGTGCCTTCCATCTTGAGAAGAAATCTCCAAGGGCTTGATTTAGAGCTTGCCTCCTGTTGTTTGAAGTCTGAGGGACAGCAAAGACTTCTCTCTGCCAGCACCTGGAGTCTCTGGAGAGACTGCTACTCTGCCCTGTGCTGCCCATCTATTCCTGGGACCCTGAAAGGAGAAGCAGGCAGCCTAAAGGTGAGGAAATCCACGCACAGAGCGCCGTGCGGGGAAAAGATCGACGTGACTCCGATCTGCGGCTGAAGAAACGACTTGCTGACGCTCGCAGGGAACGTGACCGAAGAATCGACGCACGGAGCAGGAGAAACAATGCGCAGCATCGCTGACGGAGGCTGGGAGATCACAACCCACGCTGCTGGGTTTTCAGATCATAGTGCGGCTGGATTTCCAACTCAAGTACCGCTGTGCGTGGAGAAACAATGCAAGGCCTGCCCAGACCCGAGAGTGCTGACCGGATTGACGCATCGCTCTCCTGTGGAGAGAAGAAACAATGCACCCTGACCCGGCGAAAGGAGAAACGACGCACGGTCCCGCTCGTGAGTGGAATCAATGCCTCGCAAGCCCTTTTTGACTCGCACTCGCCCGTGTGGGGTTATTTTTGACGCGCCCAAGTTACTTTTTCACGCTGACAGCGTTAGTGTGTGTTTAAAACTACTTAAAGACTCTTTTTGATTTTTTTATTGATAACTTGACTTGTGTATTGTGAATTTTTGTCGTCTTGGTCTTGTTTTGTTTAGTTAAATATTTCCTATTTGTCTAAACTGGTGTTGTGTCATTTTGCAGTGTTTTCATTAAGTTACTGTGTGTGTTGGTACAAATACTTTACACCTAGCACTCTGAAGTTAAGCCTACTACTCTGCCAAGCTACCAAGGGGGTAAGCAGGGGTTAGCTGTGGGTGATTCTCTTTTACCCTGATTGGAATGAGGGTCCTTGCTTGAACAGGGGGTAACGTGACTGTCAACCAAAGACCCTATGTCTAACAGGCGCGGATAGACATGTGGAGTGTGGGGTCTCTGAGCTCACAATTTAAAAATACACCTTTTAGTAAAGTTGATTTTAAGATTGTGTGTTTGAAAATGCCACTTTTAGGAAGTGAGCATTTTCTTGCTTAAACAATTTCTGTGACCCTGCCTGTTTGTGGACTCCCTGTCTGGGTCAGTTTGACAGTTGGGCTGGTTGCAGCTCTCAGTAGTCAGTGACACAAAGGGAGCTGGGGTGTAGTCTGCATTTCCTGATGAGCCATCTGTGCTAGGAGGGAGGGGAGGAGTGGTCACTTACACCTGAAAGGGCTGTGCCTGCCGTCACACAATGCAGTCTCTAACCCCCTGGTGTGTGTCTGGTGCCTGGCCTGGGCAAAGCAGGATTTCAAAAACAAGAGAGACTTTTCTTTGAAGTAAGCCTACTTCAAAGGGCAACATGGGTATAAGAAGGGCACTCAAAACCACAGACTTTAGAACACTTCTGGAAACCAAGAGGAACCTCTGCCTGGAGAAGAGCTGAGGAAGAAGAGCTGCCCTGCCTATGACTGTGCTTTGTGGAGCTATCCCGCAGTTGCTGCTTCTGCCTCTGCTTGAGGACAAAGACAGGACTTTGTGTTGCCTTCCTTCTTGTGAAGAACTCTCCAAGGGCTTGATTTAGAGATTGCCTCCTGTTGTTTGAAGTCTCAGGTACAGCAAAGACTTCTCTCTGCCAGAACCTGGAGCCTCTGCTGAGACTCCTACTCTGCCAAGTGGTGCCCATCCAGTTTCTGGGACCCTGAAAGGAGAAGCTGGCAGTCCAAGAGTGAGAAATCCACGCACCGACCGCCATGCGTGGAAAAGATCAACGCAACTCTGATCTGCTGCTGAACAATAGACGCGCCGCCGGCTTCACGGCTGAAAATCGACTCTCGTCTGCAATGCGACCAGAAGATCGACGCCCGCGGCTGGAGAAACAATGCGCAGCATCGCTGATGGAGACCGGTGAGATCGCAACCTGCGCTGCCTGGTTTTCAGATCATCATGCAATAAGATTTCCGACGCAAACATCACTGGGCGTGCAAAAACTATGTAAGGCCTGCCCTGACCTGAGAGTGCTGACCGGATCGACGTATTGCTGTCCTGCGGAGAGAAGAAACGACACACACCGACCTGACTGAAGGAGAAACGACGCACATTCGCTTGTGCGGGGTTATTTTTGACACACCCAGGTACATTTCCACGCTAACAGCATTAGCGTTGTGTTTAAAATTACATGAAGACTCTTTTTGGTTTTTAATTGATAACGTGACTTGTGGATTGTGAATTTTTGTTGTTTTGCTTGGATAAATATTTTCTATTTTTCTAAACCTGTGTTGTGTCATTTTATAGTGTTTTCATTAATTTACTGTGTGTTGGTACATATACTTTACACCTAGCACTCTGAAGTTAAGCCTGCTGCTCGTGCCAAGCTACCGATGGGGTGAGCGGGGGTTAGCTGAGGGTGATTCTCTTTTACCCTAGCTAGAGTGATGGTCATTGCTTGGACGTGCGGTTACCTGACTGCCAACCAAAGACCCCATTTCTAACAGGAGAGAAAGTATATGAATCAGGGTGCATGTGTAGAACACTGCTACTCATGATTGTAGAATATAGAAATATAGCAAATTCTGCATGATTATCTCTGAGCTCTTGACTGTATTACAACTGCATTCTAGGTCCCAATATCCTACTGTGGCATATCCCAGCAGTGCCTTAATGCAGCCCACCAATAGTCATGTATGCTTATTATTTAGTGGAAAATGCTGTAGTTGTATACACCTGATAATAATAGAGATGATCTGCTTCTCTCCACTTTGAGAGTGTAGAGACAGACTTTCTGGCTCCACTTATGCAGGTTATTATTGGATTCCTCAGCAACATTTTAAAGCACCTGCAACCTGCTTGTATACGTTTTGGGCATAGAATAATATCTATGGGCCTGATTCAGACTTTAGACTGGTTTTATCTAAGGTAGGGCTGTCCTATCTTTGTATGTGCAAAGACTCTGCAGTTGTCAAGATACTATTAGCAAAATACCTTTGTGAATAGCAAACAATCGTAAACGTACATAAAGGTGTACTTTTGCCTTTGTGAATTAGGCCCCATGAGTGTAGAGTAAAACTCAGAAAATCATAATTACACTGTGCATTATTGTACCAAGACTCTTGAATGCCCATCGGTTTCACTTGCCTTAAATTAAATACACTTAACAGAGTGTTAATACCAATATTATTATTCTATATAATATCTACTATACACAGGTACAGGCTGTAGCCAACACTAAAAGATGGAACAGACTTTCTGGCTCAATAAAGTTAAAATAGTTAACAACTCTTTTATTTGAGAGAAGAGCAAGGAACACATTTAACGTTTAATTTACCTTTAAATGAACTATTCACATTGCAGTTTGTAAACTATACCCAACGCAGACTGAGTGTAGTTGTGATAAAACACAATTGTTTTGATTAATGGGATCACGAAATAAAGACTAACAGTATATTAGCATGTAAATCAATTAATGATTTATTGCTGAACCAAGCCGCTCTTCAGGCACAATAGGCTCCTTTCATAGTCTTTGCTCAATGCAGATATAAACATCAAACTCCTTTTAGAGGTTACTTCTTCATAGGAACCATGCAAATGTGAAATAAGATGGAGGAAGAACATGATATCTTGATGATTAGCAATCACTTTCTGAGAGATAAGCTTTGTGCACTTTTCTCCCAGGGTAGAGGTAAATCCTGGTTACACTAAAATTAACTTTGCACATTGTCAATAAGCATACATTGGAGCACGTTTGACCAGGCCTGCTGCAATCACTTGGTCCATATTATTCCCAGGACACAGGTGAATCATTTAGTGACATTCTGAAATTCGTCTATATAGATACTTCTCAATTAAGGGTGTGTAAAATGTGTGTAATTTCCTTTTGTGTAATTATGCGAAATTTCTTGAAAATGACACAAAACTATGTGAACTGTAATCTCTGCAGTTCGTGTTATTTCTTTAGCATGAAAGGCATCCTTGCACCCTTTTGATCTTGCGGATGCATTTTGCCTCAAAAAATTGCAATGGTGCTAAATGGCATATAACTGGAACAGCAGCCATTCTCGTTTCAGTCACTCACTTTGTTCCGATACTCCCGCGATATGATTTTTCTTTCAATTGGTTGGAAAATTATGTGGCATTACTGGTTTAACTTCGGCATTGTGCATAACACGTGTAATGTGATATTCCAGGAATTATGTAAGATTATGTCAATGTAACAAAAATTTTGCCCGGGAATACTCTCAGACTTTTTTCAAGGCAGAAAGACATATACCAATGTTATGGCACAGTACCAGGGGTTCCTACTCTGCCAGGCAGTAGAGGGGCCACATCCTGGGGCCGTACCTGGAAAAGTAATAAAAAGAGCATTTCACAGTCTCTCACTGTGAAGTTCAAATATTACCCCATAATTTGAGACACAACGACATTGAAATGGGAAGATGAAGTTGGCTTATGAGCAATCTTTCTAATAATTATCAGATGTAACACTGGAGTATTTCCCTCCTCAAAAAGGAGAAAACACTAACCAAGATGAGGAGCTAGCATTATTTTGAGTAACAGCCTTCATAGGAAATCCTCCTTAAGTTGACCTAATGTTGATCGAACCTTTTCCAGTTTGGCCCATTGTAATGGGCCTTTGGCCATTTTCAACATGAGCCCTCTTCTTAGTCTGTGTTCAGTAGCATATCATGTGTGCCATTGGATTTATTCCACTACGAGGCCATGGCTATGGTAGATGCTATGAATAGGTTGACTTCACCTGCTGTTTTTGTGGCATGGCTAATGAATCGCCTATCATGTAGTCTTCCCTGAACACTTTAAGAAGAATCTGGCTTTGACCGTTCTTCATAAAGTTGCAGATAAGAAGATGGTGAGATGCAAACATAGGGCATCATTATGACCCCAGCGGTCGGTGTTATAGTGGCCGGAGTACCGCTAACAGGCTGGAGGTACATACTGCCATATTATGACATTGGTGGTTTGGCAAAAGTACCACACCGACCGCCACAGCGGTAATGACCGCCGGGCTGGAGACTAGGCCGCCCACGGGAATATGACCCCGCTCACCGCCATGGTTTCCGTGGCTTTCTTACCACCACGAAAACCATGGCGGTCTGCACTATCAGTGCCTGGGAATTCCTTCCCTAGCACTGCTAGGGGTTTCCTCTGTCCCCCACCCCTTCCCAAGAGTCCTCCCCCACCCTCCACCTCCCCCTTCCAACACCCCCAACATACACACACCTACATGCACAGACATACACACGCATACACGCACACATACCCACATTCACCCACGCATGCATACATCCATGCACACACACATCCACACACACTGACATACATACAAGCACGCACGCACGCACGCACGCACGCATTCACACAACACAACATACACGCACACTCACTTCCATTCATGCACACACGCATTCCACACGCCCCACACCCCCATGCACGCACACAGAAACATACACACACACAACACCCCCCCCGTCGGAGCACCCGACTTACTTGCTTGCCGGGGGTCCTCCGGCAGGAGATGGGACGGAGAGCTTCTGCCGGCAGCAGCGTCCGCCAGCAGAACACCGCCAGGCCCTATCATGATACGGTTTGCGGCGGTCTACTTGCATGGCGCTGCTTCTGGCAGCAGCGCCACCTTACCGCCGTCCGCCGCCATGACCGTAGCTAGAGCGACAGTCTTTTGGCGGCCGTCAATGTGGCAGCATTTACCGCCTATGTCATAATGAGGGCCACAGTCTGCTTAACTAGAACAGACACACAACTAACTGGTTGCTTTAGTAAATTCTTAAGTACGTCTTTTTAAAAAAAAATATTATGCACATAATGCAGATACTGTTTTTACTTTTGTAATGATTATATAATTAATTAATTATTATGCATAACCTATTTTTGTCTTTGTTGTCCATTGTGGCCTTTGAATGTCAAACATTGTGTCAAGATTGTGCCACCACAGCAATCTAAAACAAGTCTCAAGGAAGTACAGTTTGACCATAGTCATCCACTTGTTTAGTTGATTTGATAGTGTTGCATAAGAAAAGTGAAAGAGGATCTTCTGATGTCCCTCTAATCAAGACTCTCATTAGCAGGAGCTGGAATTCATACTAGCGCGCCTATACCTTCAGGAATGTATTTTGTGAGTAACATATAAAATCTATTTAATGAGCTTTCTGTATTGATTGAGAGACCTTTCTTGTTCTAGGCCTAGTCCCCACAAATTGGAAAACATTCACCTGACTTTTAGCTGTTTATATTGTAACTCTCTACAGAACTGTAGTTTTAGGCAGTGCTTAATTTGTGCTTGTTGTTTCCGGTGCTGAGCATGGCACTTATTTTTGAGGGCCGGGGCTTATTCTTCTACCTCAAGCATTTTCTGCGAGCAAAAGACACATATGGGAAAGATGGAGGAAGGGAAAAATTAAAAGGCGTCACAAAGGGAGAAAGCAGGAAGCTGCAGGAGTGAGCTGAAGGTGCCAGGAGTGGCTTTATATGGATTGAAAAGGCCCCAGATGGCTTCAGGATTACACCGCCTCAGTATTCAGTGCTCACAGATTTAATTGCAGCAGCCGCATGTTTAAGAGGAGGGCTTTGGGCACCAGCATGTTTTTATTTACAAATTAAGCACTTGTTTTAGGCCCAATATTTCTCATTTGCTCTGGATACAATGTTCATATGAATGATATATTTTCAACTTCCACCTTTGCTTAACAACTTAGGGCCTGATTACGAGTTTGGCTGTTGCCTGCCAGACCTGTGGTGAGGAGACCAATGTTGAGGTGGCGGTCTCCCCACCGGCCCTATTACGACTTTACCACTGGGCAGGAACCAAGGTGAGTTCTGCTCCGCCATGGCTGATTACAACCTGCACCGCTGCACAGCAGATAGTGACAATTTTGAGGGTGCTAGGCAGGGGGGGCCCATGGGCATGGACAGTGCACAGGCCACCCTGTGGCCCCTGCACTTGTTCTCAGCCAGCCTTTTCATGGTGTTTGAACGACAGTGAAAAGGCTGGTGGAGAAGAAGGTTGCAATCAGCAGGGCGGCGCTGATATCAGCATCTCCCTGGCTGATTACAACCTGCACTGCTGGTATCCAGTCAGGATTGGAGATCCTGGCGGAGATGGCGGTAGGTTGATGGGTCTGCCTGGCAACCTCATAATGTGGTGGTCACCAGACTCGTAATAAGGCCCTAAATCTCCAACAATAAGCTCAATGGCTATGCATGGAAGACATTTTATGGACCATAAGTCTTTCGTAGGTGACTATGGTGTGCAGAGTTATGAGGTCAGTAGTGTGAGATTTGCAGAGGTAACAGAAAGGCAGTATTGGTACCCTTTCACAGTAAAGCAAAACTGTTTAAATCCTTACCTTGCTTCCTGACAAACTCCCTTGCTTAAAGCCCTGTCAGCAAAGTTCCCTCCCCAGAAAGAGAGCTTCCTGCCTCTTCCCAACAAAGTCTTTCCTGCCTCTTGCTTTGCTTCCTTGACTGACCTTGATTTCCGTATGAAACATACCCTTGCCTCTATGATCCTGATTATTCTGTGTCTGATTTTCACCAAGCTAGTGGACTGGGTGTGCCACCGCCGGCGATCCTGGAAACCTTTCTCAACATTACAGAAACTATAGTTTGTCTACTACACACCACCTTCGCAGACCGCTATTGGAGACATTCTTCATTAGCAAATGTTTCAGAAAGAACACAAAACTAATTCAATGTTATTTAGGTGTGCATTGATTGATTTAATCTACAGTCAAACTAATAGTTGCGACCCTTTATGTCTAATTTACTCACTTTGGGACTCGTTTTAAGCCAATGAATCTTTTGACCCTGATATAGAACAGGAAGTCCAGTCCATGTTAGCCGCTGGTATTATTGAGCCATCAACCAGTCCTTGGTGCTCTCCGGTTGTGCTGGTTCCCAAGCCAGACGGAAGTACCAGGTTTTGTGTGGACTATAGGGTGGTCAACAACCTAACCCACTTTGATGCCTATCCCATGCCTCAAATTGACGAACTTATTGAATGATTGGGCCAAGCCAGATACTTTTCCACCCTGGATCTTACGAAGGGTTATTGGCAAATACCCTTGAGAATGGAGGACAAAGAGAAATCATCCTTTGCCACCCCTTCGGGACTATATCACTTCACGGTTCTCCCCTTTGGGCTCCACGGGGCCCCTGCCACCTTCCAAAGACTCATGCATAAAATCTTACGGCCATATAGTCAATATGCCACGGCCTATCTTGATGATACTGTTATATATAGCAAAACGTGGGGTGATCATATGTCCCATTTAAATGAAGTTCTGCGGGCCCTAAGAAAAGCTCAGTTAACCGCAAATCCGGAGAAATGTCGATTAGGTCAAACCAGCATCAAATACTTGGGTTACATAGTAGGGGGTGGTCAGATTAGCCCACAGGTGGAGAAAATAGCAGCCATCACGCAAATGACGTTCCCAAAGAAAAAAAAATACATTAGGGCTTTTTTGGGATTAATAGGCTATTATAGGCGCTTTATTCCCTATTTCTCCACTGTGGCGGAACCCCTTACTAACCTGTTACAGAAAACATGTCCTAATACTCTTTTCCCTCCTACGTTGTCTGAGTTACAAAGCTTTGACAGTCTAAAGGCTGTGCTCACTTCAGAACCAGTGTTATGTTGCCCGGACTTCCGTAAGCCTTTTGTTTTACTGACCGATGCCTCCGATGTGGGACTTGGGGCTGTACTGTCCCAGCCACAGGACGATGGAACACAACATCCCATACTATATATCAGCAGGAAACTCCTGCCTCGGGAAAAACATTATCCTGCTATAGAAAAGGAATGTTTGACGATAAAATGGGCTATTGAATCTCTCAGATATTATCTGTCGGGCAGGACCTTTACTCTGGTTACCGATCAAGCTCCTCTCACCTGGCTCGCCCATAATAAGGACATATATTCCTGTATTCTGCGCTGGTTCCCTTCCTTACAGCCTTTTTTGTTTCAGATTCAGCATCTCCCGGGAAAGCAAATGGTGACTGCTGATTTTTTTGTCCCGTTTTCCGGTTTCTGAGCGTCGCGACCGGCCGCTCTCTAGGGGGAGTGTATGTGACGGGCTACTTATGGATCGCCCGCACATGGAACTGACTGGTGCTGGGGCTGCCGGTATTGCTCCGGACCTTCCCGGCCTCCCTTCCCGTGATTGGCTGAAGGGATCGTGGCCGTGGGACGCCGGGAGGTCAAATATCCCTGGAACTGAACGAGTGGGCGTCGGAGGAGAAGGAGATGGAACCGGTGAGAAGGAAGCAGACGGCGAGGACAACGAGGAAGAGGACGAAGGAAGACGGAGACATGAGAGGAGCCCAGAGACGGGGAAACGGTGTTCATCCCAGCGAGAGGACCAAAGACCTCCGACTGGAACCCTAACAGCAGGAATCCGGTAAGACGGAACGCTACACCCCGCCACGCTTCCGGAGAAGAGTGGCAGGTCGCGGTGTGTGAGGGCACTGCCCTGAGGGAGTGGGAAATGGGGGGTAAAAGGGGGTGAGAAGAAGTACAAAAGAAAGGGTTACGAAAGGGGGGGAAAAGGGGCACTACCACTTAAACGCACTAAGTTTCCAGCACCACGTATAGAGATCACTCCAAGGCACCGCGCACAGGGTCTTACCCGCCATGCAGGATTGAAGGAGACGAATAGACTGATAAGTAGGAAAAGAGAAGGAAGAAAGAGAGAGAAGAATAGCCCTAGGAAGAATCGTAGGAGAAAGAGATAGATCAGAAAACGAGTACCAGGAAGAAAAGACACCACAGTGGAGAGGAAACAAAAGAAGGACAGCGAGAAAGGAGACAGAAAAGAGAATAACAAAAACCCTGAGTAGCAAAACCTGAACACTTACCTCTGTTCTTCTTTTTCTCTCCACATACGCTTCCCGGGGAACCTGTGAGACGAGGAGGCAAAGGAGAAGAGTGAAGACCATACTCCAATATTGAAACCCTCCATAACCAAGCCAGCAGAAGGAAGACCTAAAACAACTACTTGGATTTTAACCCACACAAACCAAAATAAACACCTTGTATATAGCACAGCCGGTTCATGTGTGATTCCTACGCGCTAATACGGTTACATAGCCTTTCTTTTAATGCCTTTCGTCTATCATCAGTGTGATCTAAAAAACTCTTCTCTACGGGTGTTAGTAAGCAGGTTAGATTATTGCGGTGCGCATAAACTGTTCGAAATGTCAGTGTCAGCTCAAAGAAACCCCTAACTATTTTTATGCTGTGTTCTTTAGCTAATTTGTTTAGAAACTCAATCACAGGCACAAAGAAAAACACTACATCTAGGCTAGAGTAGAAGTACTGCACATGTTCTTGATCATAGAATCTTGTTAATAGCAAACCACAGCTTATCCCATAAGTTAAAGGCAGACTATGATAAGTAACCCCTTCTTGTACTGATGAAGGAATCTTTGTGCACACATAACAGTTCTTTGCATCCATTGTGTCAAAATACTCATTCAACAAGCGATAGAAGACATTAGTAGAGAGTTCCCCTTTTGGATTAGTTCCCTCCTGCAAGTATTTTGCATCCTGCTCAAATTTCTCCCATGGTGTTAGTGTAGCAGTTTCAGAATTTGAAGCCTTGTTAGTCACTTTCTTATCCATCCATGGCATTCCCACAATCACACCTATAATTATTATTGCACACACAATACCTAAGCTAGCACTTAACCAACGACACATTCTAGCCTTTTTGCTATTCCCTCTAGTGTAAGCCATGATCTGTAAAGAATCAAATAGCAGAATAATACAAAGCAAACAATCAACTTGAGGACGATGTAAAAAAGCTTGTTTTTTTTTTCTCTATACAAAGTCTCTTCTGCGAGTATTTACAGCGTTTCACTCACTCCAGGACCCTTTTGTCAAATCAGGTTAGCAGTTTGTCATAATTGGTTTTTCAGAGTCAATTCAGGTTATCAGTGTCACATCCGGTAATTTATCAGTCTCTCTTCTCAGCTTTTCAGCTTTTAATTTTCAATTTCAATTTAACACAGCCTCTTTCTCAGGTTGAATTCAGGTGCCGTAGTATTGACCTGGTACCTCTCGATCAAAGCAGAACACCAAGAATTCTTGTTGCCATTCAGCTGATGTTGCATAAGCCCATTCCGGACCAGCGCATCTTCTGTTTGCAACTCTCTTTCTTTTCAGTTTGCGTTCACCCTGCAACTCTCCTTCACTGAGATCCTCTTTTCTAGTTGTGTCAACTTCTTCTTCTATTGTATCACAAGGGACCACTTTCTCTCCTGCAGCTTGTGGCATCGGCCAGCTATCCCCTTTGTTTGTTTTCTTCCTGCTTGGTCTTTCAGGACGTTAAACAGCGCCCTCCTCTTGTGCTATGGTGTTTTCTTTTGATGGACCTGCAAGTGGCTCAGGAGGAGTCGGTGCACTTTGACCTCCTTCTGCCTCTTCACCTTCACCTTCAGGGTCTGATACAGGCTCAACTTCAAACTTGTATCCGTCTGCTTCTGGGAGAACCTCTCTTTGCGTCGGTTCTCCTGTTACCTCAGCTGAGATAGGCTCAATATCACCCCTCTGGAACTCACTTTGAGTGACTAAGCCGTCCTCAGCGGGCTCTCCTTCAGTCTCAGTTTCCCTTTGAATACTCTCCGGCCCTGAGACTTCCTTCTCTGCAGCTGTTGTTTTGGACACTTCAAGTTCCTCATCAGTCGGACACGTCACTTTCTTTGTGTGACTGGCATGTATCCAATTCAGAACGCCTGCACATTTCACAGCAGTAGTAGTTGCCAGTATCACTTGATATGGCCCCTTCCAACGCGGCTCCAAGCACGACTTCCTCACGTGTTTCTTGACAACAACCCAGTCACCGGCTTTCAGGGTATGACCTGGATCACTTATCAGTGGCAATGTGGTAGCCTCCACCTGGTGAGAAAAAGAGCGGACCACATCAGCCAGACCCTTGCAGTAGTCCAACACCATATCATCCGTGATATTCACAAGAGCATTTGCAGGTACTGCGGGCAATCTTATAGCTCAGCCCATTAGAATTTCATGGTGGGATAGTCCTGTTTTCTTGTCAGGTGTGTTTCTCATTGACATCAGCACTAAGGGTAATGCATCTGGCCACTTCAAATTGGTAGCTGTGCACATTTTTGCCATTCTCGACTTCAAGGTACCATTCATTTGTTCCACTAGTCCTGATGCTTCAGGGCGATAGCTACAATGCAGCTTCTGCTCAATGTTTAATGCAGCACACAAGAGCTTAATCACCTCATTGTCGAAGTGTCTGCCCCTATCTGATTCTAAAGAGATCGGGAATCCGAACCGTGGTATCAACTCCTTAAGCAGCAGTTTTGCTACTGTAAGACTGTCATTCCTACGTGTAGGGTAAGCTTCAATCCAGTGACTGAAAACACACACAACCACCAACACATACCTCAAGCCTCCACACACAGGCATCTCAATGAAATCCATCTGCATCCTGCTAAATGGACCACCAGCTCTCCCAACGTGGCTCATATTTACCACAGACCCTTTTCCTGCATTCATCTGCTGACAGATGATGCACCTGTGACAGATAATCTCTGCAGCTTGTCTGAATTTCGGATTGAACCAATCGATTTTGAACAACCTGATCATTGCGTCTCTCCCAACATGTGCCTGACCATAGTAAAACCTTGCAAACTGTGACAGAAGACTGTTTGGTAAAACCATTTTTCCTTCCTCTGAGACCCATACATCGTCAGACCTCTGTATACATTGCATTCTCTGCCAGGAGCGTTTCTCTTCCTTGCTAGCACATCCCTGCAGTGATTTTAGCTCATCTAATGTGTCAACCACTCTTAATGCAAAGCCTAAACATGTTTCATTTTCAGTTTCAGGTAACAATTCCCACTGATCTCGGAACGATATACAGTTCAATGCGCAAAACCTTGCATAGCCGTTTCCCATTGACACAAAGTCTTGTGACTTAACATGAGCATTGCATTTCACCACGGCAATTGCAAGAGGTAACTGAATCGCATGCAACAAGTCCTTAATCTTTTCACCATTTTTCACTGGTGAACCAGAAGAGGTCATGAAACCCCTCTGTGACCATAATTGGCCAAAATCATGTACAATTCCAAATCCGTATCTGCTGTCAGTATAGATAGTGACTCTCAGATTTTCAGCTGCGTGGCATGCTTTAGTAACAGCAATTAATTCAGGCACTTGAGCAGAGTACACTCTGTCGAGCCAGGAAGCTTCTAAAATACCGGTGATTGTACACACAGCAAATCCGGCTCTCAGTGCTCCTACTGAATCTCTCAAGCATGAAGCATCAACAAACATAATGAAATAATTTTCTTCCAATTGGGTATCTTTAATGTCAGGTCTTGATTTGGTGCATAGTTCTGTTACCTCAAGACAATCATGTTCTACTTCCTCGGTATTATCAATGTCTGCATTATCAATAGGAAGTAAAGTTGCTGGGTTCAATACAGTATATCTCTTAAGGGAAACATTAGGTGACCCCAGTATGATTGTCTCGTATCTGGTCAGCCTAGCATTTGTCATGTGCTGCGACTTGGTTCTGGTTAACAAGATTTGAACTGAATGTGGAACCATTACTGTTAAGGGATGTCCCATCACTATGCCTTCACACTGAGTGAGGCTTTGACCAACTGCTGCAACTTCACGCAAACAACCTGGTAAGGCTGCTGCGACTGGGTCTGAAGAATATGCTACTGGGCGGTTTGCACCTCCATGGACCTGTGTTAAGACAGACAAAGAACAAGCATCACGTTCATGACAAAACAGTAGAAAAGGCTTTGTGTAATCAGGCATACCTAAAGCTGGTGCCCTGCACATGCTTTCCCTTAACTCCATGAATGCCTTCATTTCTTTCTCGGACATGGTTATGGTACCCAGGTCATCCTGAACTTCTTTGCCTGTCAATTTCACCAATGGTTTGGAGATAATCGAAAAGTTGGGAATCCACTGGTGACAGTAGCCCACCATTCCCAAAAACATTCTGACGTCTCTCTTTGTTGTCGGGGGATTCATCTGCAGAATGGCTGTCACTCTTTCTTTGGATATTTTTCTTGACCCTTTCTCAATTAGGTGACCTAAGTACTTCACCTCTTTCTGACAGTATTGCAGCTTCTTTGGGGACACTTTATGTCCATTCTTTCCCAAATGGTTCAGTAAGGCAATTGTGTCATACCTGCAGTCATCTTTTGTTCTGGACACGATTAACAAATCATCAATGTACTGTACTAGAGTCGAACTGAAAGGCAGTTCTAATGACTCCAAGTCCTTCTTTAATATCTGATTGAAGATGGAAGGTGACTCAGAAAACCCTTGAGGAATTCTGCACCAACTGTACACCTTATCCAGGTATTTGAAACTGAAGAGAAATTGGCTGTCCTCATGAAGAGGCACCGAAAAGAATGCTTGCGACAGGTCCACAACTGTGAACCACTCTGCATCACATGGAACCTGAAACATAATCACTGCTGGATTTGGCACTATGGGGCAGCATTTTACCACAATCTCGTTTATTTTTCTCAAATCCTGCACAATTCGAACCTTCTCACAAGGCTTTTTCAGACCCATTATTGGTGAATTACACGGGCTACTCAGCACTTCTTTCAGAACCCCTTGCTTCACAAAGTCCGCAATTATCTGTGCTACCCGAATGAGGACATCTTGTGCCATGTGGTACTGTGGTACCTGAGGAAACACTGCATTCGGCTTTACCTGTACCTTGACCGGTTCTACTCCCTTTATCAGTCCTACTTCTTTTCCTCTCTGGTCCCACACCTTTTCTGTCACTGTTCCCTGCAGCTCAGGTGGTAAATTAGTTACTGTAAGCATCGGGAATAAGGTTATCAGAGGATATTCTTCATTTGCGGACTCTGGTGGTCATTCTGACCTCGGCGGTAAAAGGCGCCTACCGCCGGTCAGAAATCCTCCATAATCCCGCCGCGGTCGCGGAAACCCGCCACGGTCATTCTGACCCGCAGAAGGCAAACCTCCGAAAATCCGACCGCCACAACAGACCGCCAGACCAGCGGTCGGCGGAAAGGTGGAGGTGACCAAACCTCCACCGCCACGCCAACAGAAATACGCCCATGCCATTACGACCCACGAATCCACGCGGCGGTCATTCAAACGCGGTATTCCATTGGCGGGACACACCGGCGCGGTCAGAATACACACAAACGAACAAAACTCACCCACATTGGACGATTTGAATCCCACACACCTGATACACATACACACACCACTCCCACACACACAATACAATATAAAACACCCACCCACATCACCCACAAACCCCTACGCTTAAAAATTCGTAAAGAAGACAAGAGCGAGACACCAGCATCCAAAACATAACAGCCACAGCCACTCAACACCATCACCCACACACTATCCACAAACAAAACAACACACACCACCACACTCAACTCACTTAAATACACATACTCCACCCCACACATCATACACACCACCCCATGGCACCCCAAAGACAACCCCGCTTCACAGACGAAGAACTCAGGGTTATGGTGGAGGAAATCGTTCGTGTAGAGCCCCAGCTGTTCGGCACACAGATACAATACACCAGCATTGCCCGGAGGACGGAGCTATGGCAGAGGATTGTCGACAGGGTGAACGCAGTGGGACAGCACCCCAGAAATCGGGAAGACATCAGGAAGCGATGGAACGACCTACGGGGGAAGGTGCGTTCCATGGTATCCAGGCACAACATCGCCGTGCAGAAGACTGGCGGAGGACCCCCACCTCAACCCCCACAATTCACATCATGGGAGGAGGAAGTCTTGAACATCCTGCATCCTGACGGCCTCGCAGGAGTCGGCGGAGGAATGGATACTGGTAAGTTGAAGCTTCAATACTGCTTCCCCCCCACCTGCATGCCAAATCAGACCCCAACCCTCACCCCCATCCTCGAACCCCACCCTCACCCCCACCCCCATCCTCACCCCCACCCTCACCCCCACCACCATCCTCACCCCCACCACCATCCTCACCCCCACCCCCAGCACACCTATTCCCCGCCAATGTCTCACCATCACAACCCACACATCCCAAAACCTAGGCCTGCATGCGTCCACTAAGCATGGACACCCATCACCAAAGCATGCCCAATGCATATACACATCCCCCCCACAAGCCACCCTCACCAAAGCCCCCACACACGAATGCCAGCACTTGGGGACACGGGAACCCACAGATACACCCATATGCCACACATTGAAACTATAACCATACCTCTATACCCCTGCAGGACCCGACCGTCAACACACCGCGGCGGAGGGGCCAGAATTATCCACACCCCCCACCCAAGAGGCCGTCAGCGATGACAGCAGCTCTGTCGATCTGGACACCGATGACCAGCCCGGACCATCGGGGACCTCTGGACAGTCGGTTCCCCTCACACAGGCACAGGCCACTATAGACCCTAACCCCTCTGGGAACACCAGCACAGCTCCCACCCAGCGGGCCCATGCCTCTGTCTCCAGGGCGCGTCAATCTGCGGTGTGTCTACCACTACAGGGCACCCAGGATAACCCACCACCCCAACAACAACAGGGACCTGGGGGCAGTGGTAGTGGGCACACCGGCCAGGGGGCAGAGGCCCAGGGAAACAGGGCAACTCGGCGGGCAGCTGTGCGACAGGGGGGGGAGGAGAGGCCCAGGGAACCCACTCTCCACGAGGTCCTCACCACCATCATGGGAGCATACAACCGCTCCCAGGAGACGATGGCGACGGTACTGGCCCGGTTCCAGGAGATCCAGGTGCTGCAGGAGGAACACTATCGGGGGTACAGGGAGGACATCAGAGCCATCAACACCACCCTGGTTACCATGGTAGGGCTGCTGCAGGACCTCGTAAACAGCAGGGCGGACACTGAACAACACCCAAGGGCCCCTGCCACTAGCCTGGACCAAGAACAGCCATCCACCTCCGCCGGCGCTAGTGGACAGGAGGCCCCCGCACAGCAGCAGCCCACCAGACCACCACCTCCTGCAGGAGAAGAACCACCCCGCAAGAGGGCCCTGAGATCTCGCAAGACAGAGTAGGATGTCAAGACCCCCGCCAGCAATGGATACCACCTGATGTCATCCCACTGTCCCACATTGTCACCCTGTCCATCCTCGAACTGCCCATGCTCCATCTCTCCACAGGCCTCTGGACAATGCACCTGTGTGACTGTTACTCTGGACTCTGCCATGGACATTCCTTCACCATAGCCCCCACCCACTTGAAACCACCCATCCCATTTTGAGCACTTCAATAAACACCTATTTTGCACCAAAATATCAGGAGTCTGGCTGTGATTTCAATAGATTGTAATTGACATGACAGTGCAAATATGTCCTTGTACATGGTGAAGTCAACAAACAGCTGCCACAAAGCTGTAGTCCATGGGGAAACGAAGCACAGGACTCGTAGTGGGGACCCCAGATCTGAAATAGGGAGGGAAAAGCCAAAACTCAGTCATCATACACTGGGGCAAATAGACAGGCAGCAGAGATGCTGCAGAGTAGTTAACATTTACTAAATTATCTTTGAAATGTTACCTGTGTCCTATTGGAAGTACTGTTCAATGATTCTGTCCCTGTTGTCTGTTTCAGCCCCGTCGTCTTCCTCCTCGTCACTCTCCTCAGGTTCCACCGCTGCCACAACACCACCGTCTCGACCATCCTCCTGCAGGAAAGGCACCTGGCGGCGCAAAGCCAGGTTGTGAAGCATGCAGCAGGCCACGATGATGTGACACACCTTCTTAGGTGAGTACATTAGGGATCCACCGGTCATATGCAGGCAGCGAAACCTGGCCTTTAGGAGGCCAAAGGTGCGTTCGATCACCCTCCTAGTACGCCCATGGGCCTCATTGTACCGTTCCTCTGCCCTGGTCTGGGGATTCCTTACTGGGGTCAGTAGCCACGACAGGTTGGGGTACCCAGAGTCCCCCACTAGCCATACACGGTGTCTCTGTAGCTGTTCCATCACGTAAGGGATGCTGCTATTCCTGAGGATGTAGGCGTCATGCACTGACCCTGGGAATTTGGCATTTACATGCGAGATGTACTGGTCAGCCAAACACACCACCTGGATGTTCATTGAATGGTAACTTTTTCTGTTCCTGTACACCTGCTCCCTGTCTCTTGGGGGAACCAAAGCCACATGGGTCCCATCAATGGCACCAATTACGTTGGGAATATGTCCAAGGGCGTAGAAATCACCCTTCACTGTAGCCAATTCGCCCACCTCAGGGAAAATGATGTAGTTCCTCACGGATTTCATCAGGGCAGACAACACTCTGGATAACACCTTTGAAAACATGGGCTGAGACATCCCGGAAGCAATTCCCACGGTTGTCTGAAATGACCCACTTGCCAAGAAATGTAGTACTGACATGACCTGCACCAGAGGGGGAATCCCTGTGGGTTGGCGGATGGGGGACATCAGGTCGGGCTCCAGCTGGGCACACAGTTCATGGATAGTGGCACGGTTAAGACGGTAGGTCAGGATAATGTGGCGTTCTTCCATTGTCGACAGGTCCACCAGCGGTCGGTACACGGGAGGATTCATCCGTCTCCTCGCCCAACCCAGCGGACGGTGCCTAGGAAGGACAACATGGAGCACACAGTCAGGCAACCCACAGGTACGTACTCACAGCTAGCACAGTATACGATTCTCTATGCAGTGAATGGCGTCTCTGAGTGGCTATGCAAGGCCTAGGCCTGTGTGACGCAGTTGAAATTGAGCCATGTGGGCCCTGGAAATGGCGGCTGCCTGACCTGTGAAGTGTGACAATGGGATGTGAGGTCAATGCGCTGGCGTGGCACACCGCGGCGGGCGGCGGGCGAAGACCGCGGCGCGAAGCCGCATTGGTTAACATTGAAGCCTATGGGTTTCAGGAGCCAATGGCGAAGGGCGCCGGCGGTGGCGGGACGCACCGCCGCGGTACGCACCGCCGCGGACGTGACCGCCATTTTCTATCTACTTATCCACTTGCGACTTGAACTTTCACAGGAGAGGACCTATACTGCAAGTGTTGCTGTGACCTCGGTCTGGAAGGGACAATGGCTGCTGCGACTGGGGAAAGGGCCCCTGCCTTCACTGGAGAGGAGTTGGAGAAACTTGTGGATGGGGTCCTCCCCCAGTATGCGCTACTCTACGGTCCTCCAGACCAACAAGTGAGTTTAATTCAATCTGGATTTGGGGCCACTGGCTGGCTTGGGGGCCTGGCGGGGATGGGGGGCATGTTGGGGCTGGCGGGGGGCCTGGCGGGGATGGGGGGCATGTTGGGCCTGGCGGGGGCCTGGCGGGGATGGGGGGCATGTTGGGCATGGCGGGGGGCCTGGCGGGGATGGGGGGCATGTTGGGCATGGCGGGGGGCCTGGCGGGGGGCCTGGTGGGGATGGGGGCATGTTGGGCATGGCGGGGGGCCTGGCGGGGATGGGGGGCATGTTGGGCATGGCGGGGGGCCTGGCGGGGGGCCTGGCGGGGATGGGGGGCATGTTGGGCATGGCGGGGGGCCTGGCGGGGGGCCTGGCGGGGATGGGGGGCATGTTGGGCATGGCGGGGGGCCTGGCGGGGGGCCTGGCGGGGATGGGGGGCATGTTGGGCATGGCGGGGGCATGGCGGGGGGCCTGGCGGGGATGGGGGGCATGTTGGGCATGGCGGGGGGCCTGGCGGGGGGTCTGGCGGGGATGGGGGGCATGTTGGGCATGGCGGGGGGCCTGGCGGGGATGGGGGGCGTTGGGCCACTGGAAAGGAAAATGCTGAGAAACTTGAACGTGGTATTTCTCCCTCCCTGTACGTGTCACATAGGTCCGCGCCCATGAGAAGATCGGGATTTGGCGTGCCATCGCCAAGGAAGTCCGGGCCCTGGGGGTCCACCATCGACGGGGCACCCACTGCCGCAAGAGGTGGGAGGACATCCGCCGCGGGACCAAGAAGACCGCCGAGTCTCTGCTGGGGATGGCCTCCCAACGTAGGCGGGGTGCCTGCCGTCAACTGAGCCCCCTGATGTTCCGGATCCTGGCGGTGGCCTACCCTGAATTGGATGGGCGCGTGAGGGCAGCACAGCAGACACAAGGGGGTGAGTACAAGCATTATCTACTCTGTTGTCGCGCAGTGGAGGTGTCTGGGTGGGGGAGGAGGGCTGGGGGTCCCCCTAGGCCAGGGCGATATCTGTAGGCTGGGCACCCCCGTAAGCCCCTGTGTCCCCAGCCACCACCCTCAGTAGTTTGTCAGTACAGCCATCCCTGGGCCGTGTCATCCATGGGTGCAGTTGTCAACTCTAGGCGTGTAGGGCATGTTCCACGGAATGCGTAGCGGACCCCAAGTGCGCAACTTAGTGCAGGGGGCATCTGTGTCTGTCATGTCCGCTAACTGTACCGGAGATCCATGTAATCAATATCCCTTTATTTCTCTCTCCCCCCCCTTTTTGTTTGTCTTTCTGTGCTTGTGTGCATCAGCATCATCAGGCGGAGGAGAAGTGGCATCGGGGCAGGAGGGAGCTGCATCTCACATGGCCCAGGAGGGCCATGCCACAGAGTCAGACTGGACCAGTGAGACGGAGGGCGAGGGGAGCTCCACGACGGGGACGACTGGAGCCTGCAGCGACACGGACACGTCCTCGGAAGGGGGCTCCCTTGCGGGGGTGGCACCATCCGTGCCCCCGCCATTACAGGTACAGCCGCCACCCAGCGCACCATCTCCGCCCTCCCAGCAGCCCCTCCGCGTTCGCCCCGTGCCCGCTCTGCCAGGAAGCCGGGCATCTCCTTCGCCCCAGGCACCTCAGGCCCTGCCCCTGTTACCCCCGCTGCCCTCAGTGAGGAGGTCATTGACCTCCTCCGAACGCTCATTGTTGGGCAGACTACCCTTTTGAATGCCATCCAGGGGGTGGAGAGGGAGGTTCATCGCAGCAGTGCGTACCTGGAGGGCATTCATTCGGGTCAGGCTGCCCATCAGCGATCGTTCCAGGCTCTGGCCTCAGCACTGACGGCAGCCATTGTCCCTGTCTCCTGCCTGCCTCTACTAACTCCCTCCTCCCAGTCTCCTGTTCCTCTGCCTGTCCCACCCACACCATCAGACCAGCCTGCACACACCTCAACACCCAAGAGAAGCTCATCCAAACATAAGCACCACAGATCACGCAGACATTCACACACGCAACATTCCGATGCAGACATGCCAACAGTCACTACCACCTCTGTGACCCCCACCTCCTCGTCTCCCTCCTCCCTCCCTGTGACGTCTACACTCACACCTCCATTCACCTCACCATCAGCCAGTGTTTCCATCACCAGCACACCCTCCACTCCAGTCCGCACACGTGCAGTCACCACCCCCACTGCCATTTACACGTCCCCTGTGTCCTCTCCCACTGTGTCTGTCACCCCCTCTTCCACACCACACAAACGCAGCCACCCACCCACCCAACAGCCATCCACCTCACGACAGCCTATCCCTCCTGCACCTGCACCCAAAGACAGCAAACGTGACTCACCTACAACCACATCCTCTCCCTCCACTCCCATTCCCACTGTACCTACCACTCTCCATTGTCCCAAGAAGCTCTTCCTCGCCACTACTAACTTCTTTCCTGACCCTGAGCCCCCCCCTCCTTCTCGTCGGGGTAAGAAGAGCACCTCAGCCACCACCAGCCCTGCAGCCCCCTTGACAAGGGTGCAGGGGTATTGGAGCCCGCCAGCCCGCATGTCTGGATCTTCGCCCAGCAGCAAGGGGACAGCCAGCCCACCCCCTGGGAAGAGGAGCAGAAGGCGGAAGGGGCGCCGCAGGAGCCCGCCTTCTACATCCCCCCCGGACACCACCCAGAGACAGTCACCAGCCACAGCTCCAAAGGGAGGAAAGGGCCACAGGCCGACGACTAAGGAGGGCAAGGGCAGCAAGTTGGAGAGGTCAGGCAGCAGGCCTGCTGCCCAGGAGGAGCCCACAACCCCCATAGCCGCTGCCCCGGGAGGAACCGGCACAGCTGCCCCGGGAGAGCCCACCAGCCCCATAGCCGCTGCCCAGGGAGGACCCAGCCCAGCTGGCCAGGAGGGCCCCACCACCCACAGCCCAGGTGGGCAGTGAAGGAGCACCATCCCCGCTGCCCAGGAGGGCACCACCAGGCATTTAGCAGTTGGCCATAGACCGTCCGCCGTCTCAAGAACCGCTGAACTGGGCCCTTCAAGGCAAGAACCGCTGAACTGGGCCCTTCAAGGCAAGAACCGCTGAACTGGGCCCTTCAAGGCAAGAACCGCTGAACTGGGCCCCACCGTCTCAAGAACCGCTGAACTGGGCCCCGCCGTCTCAAGAACCGCTGAACTGGGCCCTTCAAGGCAAGAACCGCTGAACTGGGCCCTTCAAGGCAAGAACCGCTGAACTGGGCCCTTCAAGGCAAGAACCGCTGAACTGGGCCCTTCAAGGCAAGAACCGCTGAACTGGGCCCCGCCGTCTCAAGAACCGCTGAACTGGGCCCCGCCGTCTCAAGAACCGCTGAACTGGGCCCTTCAAGGCAAGAACCGCTGAACTGGGCCCTTCAAGGCAAGAACCGCTGAACTGGGCCCTTCAAGGCAAGAACCGCTGAACTGGGCCCTTCAAGGCAAGAACCGCTGAACTGGGCCCCGCCGTCTCAAGAACCGCTGAACTGGGCCCCGCCGTCTCAAGAACCGCTGAACTGGGCCCTTCAAGGCAAGAACCGCTGAACTGGGCCCTTCAAGGCAAGAACCGCTGAACTGGGCCCCGCCGTCTCAAGAACCGCTGAACTGGGCCCCGCGTCTCAAGAACCGCTGAACTGGGCCCCGCCGTCTCAAGAACCGCTGAACTGGGCCCTTCAAGGCAAGAACCGCTGAACTGGGCCCTTCAAGGCAAGAACCGCTGAACTGGGCCCTTCAAGGCAAGAACCGCTGAACTGGGCCCCGCCGTCTCAAGAACCGCTGAACTGGGCCCCGCCGTCTCAAGAACCGCTGAACTGGGCCCTTCAGGGCAAGAACCGCTGGCCCTTTGGCAGACGTGGCAGGGCAGGATCTATCTCGGGCAGGGCTGCAGGATGTCCTCTGGCCAACTTGCCTCCTCCAGTGGCAGTGGGGTCTGTTATGGACTGTATGGACTGTGGCTTTGCTCTCCCCAGGATGGCCCAGTGGGCAGGCCACCCACTGTATGGACTGTTTGGACTGTGGCTTTGCTCTCCCCAGGATGGCCCAGTGGGCAGGCCACCCACTGTATGGACTGTATGGACTGTGGCTTTGCTCTCCCCAGGATGGCCCAGTGGGCAGGCCACCCACTGTATGGACTGTATGGACTGTGGCTTTGCTCTCCCCAGGATGGCCCAGTGGGCAGGCCACCCACTGTATGGACTGTTTGGACTGTGGCTTTGCTCTCCCCAGGATGGCCCAGTGGGCAGGCCACCCACTGTATGGACTGTATGGACTGTGGCTTTGCTCTCCCCAGGATGGCCCAGTGGGCAGGCCACCCACTGTATGGACTGTATGGACTGTGGCTTTGCTCTCCCCAGGATGGCCCAGTGGTCATGGAGTCCCCTCGTGGATCTGGCGTCGTGTACTCAAGTGGCTGAGGTGCCCCCCCTTCCCTTCCCCCTGAGGTGCCTGTCCTATTTTCTTTCTGATGCCCCTGCAGTGTTCTCTCCGTGGAGTTCTTGTCGTGGGACTGGGCCTTGCCCCTTTGCACAGGACCCCTGTGATCCACGGACAGTGGTTGGACTACATTTAGTAGCTGTATATATTTTGTACATAGTTTATTTATTTTTTGGGATTAATGGCGTACATATTTCAATATATCTGCCCGTTTATGATCTCTTCTTTTGGTCTTTGCATTATTTCGGAGGGGGGTGGTTAGTGGGTTGTGACAGTGATCTGTGGGAATGCATTGATGTGTGTGTTGTAGTGGGTGTGGGTGGGTGGGTGTGTGCCGGTAATCTTTTCCCTCCCCTGTGTCGTAGGTGCAGTACTCACCGATGTCTTCCGCGCCGCCGGGCGTGCTCCTGGTATATGAGGAGGAATAGGAGTGCGGGGATGACCTGTAACTCTGGCTCCATACTGCCGGAATCTCGCGTGGAGTGCGTAGAGGTGAGCGTTTTCCCGTTCGTAGTCTGTTTCCGCCGTGTTCTTATCGGCGGTGCTCCCGCCCCGGAAAAGGTGGCAGATTGGTGGGTCGTAATAGGGTGGGCGGTACTTTGTCTGCCGCCGGGCTGTTGGCGGGAACCGCCGCGCTGTTTGTTTGTACCGCTGTGGCGGTCGGAGTGTTAAGTTGGCGGGCTGTGTCGGCGGTTCCCGCCAGGGTCAGAATTGCATATTTTAGACCGCCGGCCTGTTGGCGGCTTGGCCGCCGCTTTATCACCGACCGCCAGGGTCAGAATGAGGGCCTCTGTCTCTAGTTCTATAAATGGACCCTCATCCCTTTCATCATCACTGTTTGTCTGCACCTCGATCCCGTCATTGGAACAGGTAATCAAACATCTTGTTTTGCACAGTAATTCTCTTCCCAGTAGGGATACGGGACTAGAATCACAGACTACAAATTTGTGCAATCCCTGGAAGTTGCCAATCTCAACTTGGACCGGATCTGTAATCGGATTTGTTAGGAACTTATTTGCTACTCCTACTACCCATATGGTATGCCCCGAAAGTGGCAATTTCGGAACCTCTGCACTTCTGACTGTAGAGCGTGTAGCTCCTGTATCAACTAGGAATGAAAACTTGTGACCCATCACTTTTCCCTCTACATAGAGACCCTCTGATCTACCTCTAGGGACGCTGCAAGCCTGCTCTCCTCACTGTCTGAAAAATCATTCGACCATTCATCGTTTATTCCATCCTCACCACGCAATGGGAATTGTTGTACTGTGTTATTTTGACTCATTGTTTGGCCTGTGACCTGTTGAGGAAGCATCACCTGTTGCTGTCCCATTGGAGCTAATGGTATTTGCATTTGCTGTCTAGGTACCATGGGAACCTGCTGTTGTACTTGTTGCATCTGTGCTGGTTGAACACGCGGCATTTGCATTTGTTGCATGGGCTGTAACCCCTGCATCTGAACCATGTTATTCTGGAAGTTTTGATTCTGGCCCCTCATCTTTGGACCCCTCACATTTTGGAATGTACCGACATCATTGCTTTGTTGAACGACACCGTCCTGCACCACCATTGGGCATTCCCGCTTCCAATGCCCCACGCCCCGCACGTGTGACATGGTGACACCTTTTTTATCCCCTGCACATCATTTTGAACTACAACAGTATTCAAGTCTGGACCGCGGTTCACAAAACCTCCTCTTCCCCGACCTCTGGGTTGCGCCTGAAACATGCCATGCCCCTGCGGTTGCTGCTGTATCACCTGTTGTACTCCATTTCCCTGCATCCCTGCTTGCGCTGCCTTAATTTGCATTCCCATCACTTTCTCCTTCAACTTTCTTTGCTTTAATTCAATCTCGTCACTACAGTATTTCGCATACTACAGCACCTCATCAATCGGCTTTGCCTGCCAACAGATCATCTTAATCATCTGGCTAATCTCTGGCCTCAACCCTTCAACAAACCTGAATACAAGATGGTTCATGTCTTTCGGCTCAATGACCTCAGTGCCACTGTAATGTTTGAACGCTTTCAACAATCTCTCATAATAGGCATTAATCGACTCTTTAGCTTCCTGTGAAGTTCGATCGATTTTCTGCCAATCAGTGACTTTCGGTGACACTTTCTGCTTCAAAAACTCAATCACTTTATGATAATACTTCATCACCTCCTCAGATGGTGCTCCAGTTACCTTATCCCTTGCCGGCTCCTGTGTCGGCCAGTCCACACCTCTCTTGCACTCAAGCCATAAGACGGGTGGAACTATAATCTCAAACAGGATATTCAAGGCCTCCCAGAGACATTTTGCAAGCTTCACAAACCTATCTGTCTGCTGGTACCATTCTATCGGCTTCTCCCTCAACCTGGGATAATCATTTGTGAACGACAGGATGTCTCCCCTAGACCACGGTACATGGACTAGAACCCCTCCGGCTGTTTCTGTCATTGGTAACATCTTTATTGTCCCTGTGTCCGGTGCAGCTTTAGCCTGCTTTGGTTCCGGACCATCATCTTTCTCTTTATCTCTTTTCTTTGGCCATCTGCCTTCCCACCTCTCCAGTGCTCCCCAGATTTGCGCGTCTTGCAGTATCTCTTTAAGATGCGCTTTCATTCCGGTCGACCTCATGTGATCAAAAGCTTTAGAATCGAAGTCTAATCTGTAGCTTCTTTTCAAATGTTTAGTATTCTCAATGTCTATATTGTATTTATCTGACAGGTTTGCCAACCTCTGATGCACCTTGCTCACTTCTTTAGTGATTTTGGGGCACAGATACCTCAGTTCGGCTTCTGTATATGACTCTAATCTGTTCACCCCATTGTCCCTTCCTTCAGCTCCATGGCTTCTACACCCAGTCTCACAAAATTTAAGTATTCGTCTCTCTCTGACCTCTCTGCGGTCACTGCAGTAGTCTGTGAAGCGTTGATCTTTTCTAACCACTCATTCAACTGTTGCGCGGAAAAGCCTTGCAACAAAATGTTTCCTGACTACATCAATGGTGCCTGTGTCGTATTTGTGCTCAATACCTGTGGGGATAGCACACCTAACCCTGCTTGCCTCATTGTCTCCAAAGGGCCCCAATCGGACTAAGGTCTAACAAAGACCTGAGTCCTTCTGCTGTCTGTTCCCTTGGTGTCATTACTTGGGGAGTTCCTGTGAACCCTCCTCTTATTGCCTCCTGATCACACACTCCAGGCTTACCCTGCGCATACAGCGGTACTGGTGGACCGACAGTAATTGGCAATGATATAGCAGCTGGTGACTGTCCAAGTCCCAAACCCTGTGGAGCATTAACTCCCATAACTTGATTCATCATAGGTGCTGTAGCTACTGACTGTTGTCCTGCGACTGCATTGTAACTCGGAACCAGCTGTTGCTGCGGCTGGGGCAGCAATTGCAGAGTTGGCTCAATCTGCACTAGCTTTGATCTCGTATATATCGGATCAGGCAGCACCATCAGACTCGTATTTGTCTCTAATACTGCGACGTCTGGATAAATCCTTTGAATCTGTGGTGGCTGCAACTGTATCTGTGGGTCTGGCGCAGTAGGTACACTGACACCATTCTGTATCAAAACTGTATCACTTGTCTGCGTTGTACTTGAGACGCCCTTACTCTGTGCCTGGTTTTCAGAACTCATACTAGTGCCCTGTGGGTTATCATTTATAGCATATGGTGGCGGGCGATCATGTAACAACTGGTTAAGAAACTCTTCATCGTCTGAATCATCTTCATCTACCCAAGACCTCTGAGTCTCTTTTGACTTACTAGAGCCCTTGTCTGTCTTACAGGTGGCTTTCTTTCCCTGTGTCTCATCTTCTTGAGTTATTGCCGGAAACAATTTAAGTCCGTCAACTATTCCCCTTCTCCACATCCTGCTCTCATTGTCCCATCTAGCCTCAGCTAAAGTCTTTTCTGCCCTTTTCATTCTCCTTTCAAATTTTTGCTGTCTTTGTCGTATGACCATTAAATCCCAGACTGCTAACGCCTCATACTGGGCTGGTCTCGGAGGTGGTTTTTGCACACTTAACATCCACCTCAAATTCTCTAAAATTCTTTTATTAAACGTTCCATGCTCCGGAAACGCTAAACATCCCTCTTTCTCTGTTAATTTGCGCCACTGCTTCATCCAAAGACATGGCGCAACTCCCTTTTCCTCCATTACGATATAAGCTGGAGTACCCTCAGGCGGTGTAGGCTTCCCTTCACCAGCCATAATATATGTATCTCCTTTTAAAGCACTCTTTAGAGCCTTGAAGAACTTCATTTTTGCGTCTTTCATTTTGTTTAGAATCTAATCAGGAAGTGACTTTAATTCCCAGAACACTCTTCACCCTCCTTTCTCAACCTATTGCCTCTCACGGACGGCTGCCAATCCGTGCGCGACCCCTCTCAGCAACTGACCTATCCCACTGCGGCACCACTGACGTCACACTCACACACACTGCGGCTGACAAAGTCTTGCGGCTTGTCCTCCTCACACAAAACTAATGCACTATATTGTGAGCACCTTTTAACAACAAAAACCCAAATTTGCCGGTTTACTACAGGAAGGGTAACACATTCGCTTCAGAACTTTACAGAGATTTCACTTGAAGCCTCAGCCGCTACTCTCTCCTTCTCAGCTCCCGCACTCGCAAGCAGAATTCGACCCGCAAATCCTACTCTCGACTTGTCAATGGTTTGTTCCAGTGCACTTTAGAACTTGCCAAATCTCCATCGAAGGTTTCAATCACACAATTTGACTCAAACTCGACTTGTCAACCACGCCCGATTGACCTATTAAACCGCACAAATTACAACATAAAACCAAGTGTCTCCTACACTTGTCAATATACTCCGGAGTCTTACACCACGACGGGTCCGTACATCACCAACAACCACGTGGATATTTTTTTAGTACAAAGCGCCACACTCACATGAAGTTCGCCGACTTCCCTACTCTCATACTGCGGAGTACGCACACTCCTACTAAAACAACATTACCTGGCCTAAACACGCAAACTTCACAAATCACCTGCAATATGCATAAGCTGAGCATGCGCAAATTCTACACCACACATGCTAAAACGCCAAGAACATTCCCAACTCACTTAGACAGGCTCTGAGATTCCGGGAAAGTCATGGGGAATTTAGATACACATCATACCTCCAATTTGCATTATTTCGAAAAACAATTTAAAACAATGGTTCTCCGTCCTAAGGCCCCAAAGGGTCTAAACCGTCGCTTTGCTACCAGAACTGTTAACTCGTCCCTTTATGTCTAATTTACTCACTTTGGGACTTGTTTTAGGTCAATGAATCTTTTGACCCTGATTGAAGACACCTTAGGACAAGATAGCTAATCAGCATGATAATCAATATGTCAATAACGTCATCAATGTTTACCAGAATAAGACAATTCACTTTAGTCAAAGACATTAATAAAACTCAGAAACCACCATGACCTTGCAGTCATGAATAACCACACCAGTTTAGTATGAATTTTTTTGTGATATTCATTCCCTATTGATTACAATTCTACTAGCACGTTTATTAATCTCAAAACCAAGAAGCTCAATAGCATAGTCACAATATGGCAACTGTGATAAGATTTCATCAAAGCAAGAATCACGAATATTAGAACATAACACGGCGTCAACATAGGTTATCCTTAGCAGAGTAACATTAGCGCATTATTCAACAAAGCATAGATTCCGTCATTTGTCTATTTGCGTCAGTTTAGTGAACCCTCTTAACTAACCTCGAATTAGCATTGGCATGTTGGGCTTCATGCAAAATAATTTAGCAACACAAATTTGGAAAAACATCTAACTATGATCTCTGTCAAAAGAGAAGCAGTTGGTACCTAGAAAGAAAAGCAAACAGACAATCACAATTTCCTTGTCATATAGTTACCTTCCGAATTTGGTCAGCACTCAGGTTCTGTCTTCGTCCTCAGGACATCAGTTGATTCGCCATCAGCCAGGAATTCAGCAAGTCTGGTAAAGGGGCACTTCCCTCATAAGGAGGTAAAGTGTAAACGGGCAATATATGGCAAGAATGGTTTTAAGAACCAAACAGCAAAGTCTCTATGCAGAGTGACAAAGTGTCTGGGTCATAGCAAATCGCATCAGCATCTCCCCCTCTCCTAGTCTCCTACTCCCTACTTCTAATTCACTTCCTGGTGTCAAGGGTTTTTATCCCATTTTCGTTGTACATTCCCCCAAAATCTGGTTGGACAAAGGGTTGCGCCCCACTATCTTTAACCAATTAACTTCAAATTAGCTCATCAAATTTGTCACCCCATAACAGTTCTCACGTATTTTATTGGTCCTTATAATTTACGTCTTTAGCGGGTGGAATGTCCGGTATGATTTCATCCTCTCGTGGTCCTTTGCACATTTTCAGTCAGTGGCTCCATTGTCTGTACCGGTTTAGGCGACCTTGTACCTACGAGTGATCTACAGTGTTGCATTCCGCTAAGATGTTTCTACAAGCAAGTTGAATTTCGTGAGAACGGATCTACTACAGTTACATTCAGCTTCCAGCTTTTGGAAGAAAAAAAACAAGAGTTCATGTCCTTCAGCAAGTCAGCACACTGCACGTTAGAAAAACACATTTAATATGAGAGTCAGGCAGCTAGGCCTTGACTCTTGCTAACTAAGGCCTAATAATTTATTAGTAAAACTCTAATACATATCCTTTTAATATTAGTACAAACTTATATTCTATCATAATATTTCAACATTATTAACCAGTTTCATTAGTTCCCGATACATTGGCGGCCACTCCCGTGGGCACAATTTCAAGCATGCATTTAGCAAAATACATTAATACATTTTCTATGCAGCATTATTACACATTAGTTCATAATCTTTTCATGTTAATATTAATAATATAAGCTATGCTCTCTCATAGTCATTAGTGATAAAAATCCAGCTATCAAGTTCATATTTCATTAGAGTATTTCCTCATGTTACCATAGTCACCAGTTTCCCTAACTCATTAATTCGCTGCTGTATTTCAACTGTATTTGAAACTTTGCAATTTTGCAGGAAAGTCCTTTTTAACCTGGGCCAGCAGCTCAGTTGTTGTTGACTTTTCGTAATTGCTGAAAAAGGAGCCTTTATGATTAGTACTGACAGAGGGGCTAAACCTCCACCCACATGCTGATCCTCCTCACTACAGGCTTTGGATTGGCCAGATGTGTTCTTCTTCTGATTACAAGGCAATATTCTAATCTGTATGTCTGATTGGTTCATTGGGAAAAGTTATGTCAGATGCTAAAGATGCTAAAGATCTGACCCGATTATAATGGAAAGTTATGACAAGAGCAGTAGGCATGACTTTTTTTTATTGAAGAAATGCATATTGTAAAGCCAATAACGTTTTAGGGTGTATTATTCTTCTGCTATGTTAAAGCCTGTAGACAGGTGTTTTGTTAAATGTCTCATGCATTGCTATGGCAGGAAAGGATTTCACAGTTGGTTATCCTTCAAAACACCCTGGTGTTAGAAGATTTGCCTTGTGATAATCCTTATCAAGCTTACTTAGTGAGGGTAATATGTTGTTTCACCCACTTCAATTTTGAAATCTTGTGACTGTTTTTCAGATGGTTGCATTATGGCAAAGCTTATACTCTATATAATTGGTCTGAGTTGGTTATAGTGACAATCCAACAACACAGGCTATAGACGTGATTAGTTAATTAAAAAAAAATATTGAAAGACAATATGTCTGATTTTGTTAATTATGAAGAGTTATGACAAAGCCAGCATACCTCGAAAACCTAGAGCTTCGAAGTGCACTAGACAGAACACGCACAGCTGGTGCCCTAAGGCTACATAGTAAACAATGTGAAACAAAATATTCCAAGTGATCAAAATGATATAATGCAAAATAAAAAGTTGGAACAAAACAAAACTGTAATTATGCAAGATGATTTAATAAACTGCAAGAAGGATTGCCGAATTATGACAATTGCTGCTTCACACTTGCATGCAACAAACTTATGATATTGTCATATTGAGAAGGTAGTTGATTTACATGACCCAGTGCATTTCGGATGCAAACCTTTTGTAAGTAGTAACTGTAAATACAGGACAAACAGAAGAAGAATATTCCCCAATTATATACCTATGGACCCAATACAGGTTTAAAAGCAAACAACTTTAAAATGAGAAAGGACAAAAGTGTGACCAACCAAAATTCTAGAGCAAAGTGTCAATACAAAGCAGCCTAAACAATTACTACGAGATGTCACCTCAGTATGCAAAAGCAACCTTGTGAAGGCCGACTTTTTTATTTCTCAGTATCATCCAGCGGGACCCGTCTGGAAGATGTAGGCAGGCAGGGCTCCAAATATTACAGAGTCCAACTGAATGCATTTGCAGCACTGGAAAAAGCTCCCTGTGAGATGAACATCCTTTTCTTTCTTGTCTTGGGTGCAAGCTCCTTGGGCAAGCCTGAGCACCTTATCTCGGTCCTCTAGACATGGAAAAAATAAGTTCCACTTGGTCCAACTGCTGAGAAATTTTTTGTGGTTAGCCCTTAAGGCCTCAGTTCCTCAGAGCGGTCTTCTAGGCATTAGACCTCTCTTCAGTCTGCCCTTGTGAAGGGCCTGCTCACTGTGGTCAGTTGGACTCTCTTGGAGTCAGAAGTGCTTCTGCTTTTTGTGTCGCAGGAGCAGGAAAAGAGAAGACCAACCACTTGACCCTTGGAAAGTAGCCCCGCCACCTGAATGCCAGCAAGAGCCAAGAGTCCTTAAGTCCTCTTCTTACAGCAGGTATCACAAATCTTCTTTCATTAGGGACTTCATCTTCAGATGAAGTCTTCATAGGACCAAGAATGTTTTGAGGTGGTAGTGGTGAGGAGGCCAGTCTTTTCCTATGTCCTAGCCACTGAGTGGAGTATTTTCTCTACCCAAACCTTCTTGTCTATTTGTTTTTTCACAAACTGCTTTTGCAGCACTACCTCTTAACCTTACTACAAAATTACACAGAAGTAATTATTTCAGGATGGCATAATCCTTCTGCCACCATGCAGGTCACTTGCGAGCTCTCTAGTGATGCTCCTGTTTAGATTAACTTTTCTCCCACCTGACAGGGCCACCTACCCACTTGTCTGTGTCTCCCTTCCACTGGGGTTGAAGCAAAAGATCCCAAGGGGATTCTGGGAATGTATGGGAGCAGATTCTGCCAGTCCCATTTGGGATCAGCAAGTCAAAAGAAAAAGTGCCTAGGCAGTCACTCTGGGGGGCACACTTTTTAAATATATAATAATGTGCCACTTTTTTTTATATATTATGCATTTTGCCTTGCGGGCTTAAACGTAATAATTTAGATGTAATTTCATAATATTTGAAATTGGGTTTATGACAGGGCAAAGGCACTTTTCAATAACTTGTTATTGCAGTGCCTTTAAACTGAGGTCCAACCAAATGACCGTGGTGCTCCATATATTTTTGTCACATATGTGAGTGGTGTAAATCTACACTGCAGCACACATGCCATTTAACTCTCATTGTATTGGCACATTTTCTGTGCCCTCTCTATGTTCAAGTTAAATAGATCAAGTGGGTGAAACTAATTTTACCAGTATTATTTATGGTCAGTGCACCTAACTGTGACAGCGAATAGGAGTGTTTCCTACTACCACCAAAAATAGGGTCCAGAAAAAGGCAAAATATCTGAGGTAGGAGACCACAAAAGCATTCCATAAATGCACTTCCTGTAGTTTGAAAGAGCTTCTACTGGCTTTGGTCTGATTGAAACGAGGACCTGCCAGAAGACGTGAATTATCAGAACTGAGAGCGGTTGATGGCATAAAATGAGATATCAGATTGTAAAGGAAGACTGGACAGATAGAAGGGCCGATGGGTCAAGAAAAGAGCCTTCAAATGTACATGTCCATTGATAGGCAACCAATGCAAGGCTCAACCAACTGCCATTACATGACCCCTGTCTTGCAGATGCAGACCTAGTCACAAGTTTCTAGTATAGTTCCCTTGATACATTTTCCCTCAAATACAATCAGATGCTTAGCAGAGATCGTGAGAATGGGAGAATGACCTTCACAAATAGCAAAAATGTGAACAGCTTTTGCCTGGGAAAATTATTCTCTCATTTCATGTCATGGGAGCCAGAATGTAAATTGCATCAGTGTAAGAGATGGCACTCTATATGGGCAGTGTTGGTCTAAGCAATAAAACGTGGCTGAAGCAGGTTATAGTTAAACTAATGTGTGTAAGTGTGTTTTTCACACTGTCAAGGTAAATAGCTCTGATCTAAAGGAGGCTGTTGGGATTGAAATATCCGCTGCATGGTGCACACCTTTGTCCCATGCCTTGTGTGCCTTAACTGCAAGCATCTTCACACTAATCCAAAGTATGGGCAGAGGCCTCAGCCTCCCCTTGATTCAAGAAAGGTTTGGACTTGTTTTGGACCTGGAGGGCACACCAAGTGGACCCTTCATAGTGAGTGCTGGAGTACTATCTAGCTGTCACTATGGAAAGCTAGCATACTGTGGAGGACAGTAGCTGCAGAAACCATGTTTTTTAGAAATTGCAATCAGACTAGGCCTTTTTTCCTACATCGTGTAAAAAGATGCCTACTTGACATCTCATCAAAATATTAAACTGCTCATGGTGATTCTGAAAGCCAAGGGTCAATATCCCGTACTCTTGAGCATGTGCATGTATGCTAGTGGAATGGTGTGTAGCACATGTGTTTATGAGTGAACCAGAGTCACACATGCCTGTGGGCTACGTTTTGGAAACCATTGACCTGACCAGGTGCAAACGATGGAGGTGAGGTTACTTTCCCAGAAAGTGGAAGTAGGAAGTGTATTGCTGACATTCCTGAGACTGGGGGAAGGGAACCCAGACAGTAAAGTGGGGAAAGAGGAGACATGCGTCCCCTTAAAAATCCAATTATGGCCTTTCCGATACAGAGGGCTGCTGATTATTCTTCTTGGAACTGCAATTTAGTGGATGGCTGGGGCGAAGGGTGGGACTGGAGTATCTGTTGTCAGGGTGTAAAGTGACCATAGAAGAGGGGCTGCCTTTACCTCACCTCCTGATGATTGCCAGATGTGACTGTTAACAGTCAAGGTGCAGGCTGCTTGCAACTCTTTATGCCTTTTTTGTGATTGCGCCGGCATAGACCGGTTCAGAAAAGGCAGACAAGCAATCCATATATCATGTCTACTAACTCATAAGAAAAGCGGTACCAGCTGACCCACTTGTTGTTACAGTTCCAAGTTATCTTCAAAGGAGGAGGGCATACCTCACAGAGTAGTCAGAAGACCACTTCACAGCTAAGGGCTGGTTTCCTGCCTGACAGCCATCTATTCAGAGTTGAGGTACATTCACCTAGAGCTGATCTTAAGGAAGAATTGCTTATGTCCTGAGACCCAGGGAGCACTGCTTGAGTCAGTGAGAAGAAAAATACCAACCCTGCAGGACAAGCAGACTATTGGAAGTGACTGTAGCAACTGACCCTGGTGTAGGGGTCTGTCCAACAGAGATTTGCCACCTGAGTGATTGATGTGGTCCAGAGTACCAATTGATTTTAAGTGGCTTCATTGGTGGAATCGCTGCATTGCCAGAGTGTGCTGTGCGGCCTGGATGTATCCCAGTCATCGCCACCAAGCACTGGAGTTTATGTGTTTGATTAGCTGGTCAGACTGAAGACAAGTAGGTATCCATCTGTGGCACCCGCTGCATGCCAGTGAACTTTGACATTGTTACCTCAGTTCTGCCACTTTGTGCCATGTGGTCCCTACCGCCACAATGAATAAAAAACTGCAATCAATAGAGAACCTGGTACTGCCCCAAATGTGCCTAAAACAAGCACTACTCCGGAGATCCAAGGTCGTAGCTTCATAGCACTATGGGGCAAAGATAGCATATGGCAGCTGTCATTCTGAAGACCTTGGCACCTGATCAGTCTTCCCGCCATTGTGACCCAGAACGTCAACTGGAAGTGTGTCACTGGACCCATGCATTTGGAGAAGAGGTCTGTCACCCGCAGCCACCTGGGGAGGTCACTGTATGGCTAACCAAAAACATACAAGAATGATGGCACAAGGCCTTCCCACATTGAGCAATTGACGGGGCCAGAAGAGAGCCTATTCCAGAAGCACCTGTTCCTGCTGCAACCTTTTTGAGACGCTGCATCTGTCCAGAAGCTGCTTGCCTTCAGAGGAACTAATGCGTGATATGCAGGAAGCCCCACCCACAATAGGTGAATCTCCTCCCACAGGTTGGTTCAATGCAGCCCCTGAGCCGCATTACCACAAACAGTTGAAAGACGTAAACGGTCCTGGGGCTCTTAAGACTGTATGTTGAGAGAAGTGGGGAAGAGCAGTGCACCCATGATAGAGACTACTCGTCATTAATACTGAGTACCATGAGACTGAGACAAAGGAAGACAGTGGGTAGGCTGTCTAGAGGGGGTGACCCACTTTGTAACATAAGAGACTCTTACCCTTAAGTCGAGAACTGAAGTGTGAGGGTGTAGTTGTTGTGTGTAGTATTTTACTTTCTTCGCAAAAACACACACTTCCCTTTTATAAATAGAAGCACTGGGATGGACAGTTATCTTTTTGTGCTGCTGGGGTCGGTGTTATGTGGTGTTCCTCAGTAACTGCACAGAAACATCCCTGCGAAGCCTGTGACTGCTTGCCATCGTTACCATTGAGAGTCAGGTCCTGAAAAGGCTGCACTTGGCACTGTGAAGGGAAGAAACTGATGCTCAGACTTAGGGTTGTGAATCCTGAGCTATGACTCTGCTCCAAAGCTAACTAACAAATGATAAAAAGGTAGAGTAGCCCCAAATAATATTCACATACATTCCCTCCTTCTCACATTATTTTATTTGGGTCATCGTTATTGAAATAAAATGTTGTGACTCCACATAGTTATGTTTACTGAGAGCCCTCTAGAGAGGTCTAATGAGCCTGAGGAAAGGCAAAGCAAAATGTTCCCAATGGCATGTGGGGTATTTGAGGAGCTATGCTGGGGAACTAAGTCAACAATTTTACAATCTCTCAATGCATCCTCGTGTCTCTATTCTGGCTACGCTCTATGCTTTTAAATACTGCTATAAAGAAAACGTTGTGAGAGACCTACAGAAAGTGAGCCATGAAAATATGACATGCCGTGGCCAAACTTGTAGAGAATCAGATCAGTTAGACTATCAGGCAGAAGAGATATATTTAGAGATTTCGGAAAGGTGTTCTAATGGTGTAAGAACTCACATATCACCTGTATTTTTCTTATAAATAGAAGGAAACTCTGGCACAACTACATTAATGTAATTGGCAAAATATTGATATACAAAAATATCATAGGCTAAATATCAGATGAACATATTGTGAAGTTAAGTGTATGTTTAGTAAGCACATGTTTACTAAAATTTATTTCACATATATGTACCTCGATGTAGGAAGCAGGCCTGCTGTGTGGTGAGTACCCGAGGCACTTACACCTTATACCAGGTCCAGGTATCCCCTTCTTAGTGAAGTGTAAGCAGTGTCTAGAAGCCAGGCTCTCTAGAGGTAGCTGTGGATGAGCAGCCAAGATGTATCTAGGAGACAGGCAAAACCATTGTAGTCACACAGCACTTACACACATGAAAGAAAACACTTAGATGTACAAAAATAAAGTAGGGCAACCCTCCGATAGGAGGTAAGTAGCACACTAATTATACACACTAGGAAACAGCAATAGGCATAAAAAAAGGTTAGAAAACAGTGCAAATGCAGTTAGACAATAGTGACCCTAGGGGCAGCTCAAACCATATACACCTAGGTAAGTGGCATGTGTAGAGACGAGCTGGGAGTAGTAGAAAACCACAAAGTTAAGTAACACAGTACCCCCCAGCAACCAGGAAAGAAGGAGTAAATCACTGGAATTTCCCCAAACCACCCAAAAGGAAGGAAAAGAAGAAAAGAAGACACTCAGACAAGACTGCAAGAAACCAGCAGTGGATTCCTGGAGAGGAAGACCAGTGGAGAGATGGGACCAAGTCCAAGAGTCAGGAGCTACTACCCACCCAGCTGTACTTGCAGGAGTTGGTCAACAGTGACGAAGAGAAGGTTAGCCCTGGAGCCAGAGAACAGAAGAGCCGGAGGAGAGTTCCTGAGGGATGCAGAGGATGTCCCACGCTGGAAGGAAGATTGCAGACGGGTGTCGGTGCAGGAATTCTACCAACAAGCCTTGGAAAAGGCAAATATCGCAGTTGGTGGAAAGTAGTGTTGCTGGGGACCTCCAAGGACCAGGAGGACCCAACACAGAAGGGAGAGTCAGAAAGGACCCTCAGCGACACAGAGCTTACAGGAGTCCCACTGGAAGGGGACACAAGAGTTACAGAAGAGCCCACGCAGCACGACTGAAGAAGGACCCCATGTCACAGGAGAACCACGCAGAGGGCTGTGCGTCACAAGAAGGAGTGCTGGGGGCTGAAAGAGATGCAAACAAGCCTTGGCAGCTGCAAGTGCACAGGGGTACTGTTCTACGTGGGAAGGAAAGGGCTTACCTCCACCAAAGTTGGACAGCTGGCAGAGAGGACCAGAGAGGACCAAAAGGACTAATCTGGACCAGCACTCGTGATGCAGGATCCACGCAGCTCAGGGTGAGAGAAGATCCACGCAGCCGGTCGTCATTGCAGCAGGTCCCTGCGGATGCAGGGGAGTGACTCTTCACTCCAAGGGAGATTCCTTCTTCTTTCTCATGCAGACTGAAATCTTGCCACCCTCTATGAATGCACAGCTAGGGAAATGTTGCAGAAGCTGGAAGGAGCCTTGGATACAATGTTGCTAGAAGAGTCTTCTTTGTGGATGCAGATTGTCGGTTCCTGGAGGGTCCAGTCACGGTGCCAGTTGCTAGAAGTCAAAGTGGAGGTTGCAGAGGAGTCTTGCTGGAATCTTTCAAGTCGAATCTGAGGACCCACCCAAGAGAGAGACCCCAAATAGCCCTGAAAGGGGGATTGGTCACCTAGCCAGGTGACCACCTATCAGCAGGGGCCTCTGATGTCACCCGCCTGGCATGGTCACTCAGATGCTCCCAGAGGTCCCTGCCAACCTTGGATTCAAGATGGCAGAACCCAGGGGCCCTCTGGATGAGCTCTGGGCACCACCCCTCAGGTGGTGATGGACAGGGGAGTGGTCACTCCCCTTTCCATTTTCCATTGTCCAGTTTTGTGCCAGAGCAGGGACTGGGGGTTCCTTGAACTGGTGTGGACTGGTTTATGCACGGAGGTCACCAAATATGCCCTTCAAAGCATACCAGTGGCATGTGGAGGCTACTCCTCCCAAGCCAGTCACACCTATTTCCAAGGGGAGAGGGTGCTACCTCCCTCTCCCAAAAGAAATCCTTTGTTCTGCCTTCCTGAGCTTGAACAGAAAATGCAGCAGGAGGGCAGAAACCTGTCTGAGGGGTGGCAGCAGCTTGGGCTGCCCGGAAACCCCTAGAAGACTGGTGGTTTTAATGCTGAGGGTGCTCTAAAGAGTCCCCAGAGTGCATGGGATCATACTTCCAATACTTGCAAAAGTATTGGGGTATGATTCTGACATGTTTGATATCAAACATGCCTAAGTTCGAAGATACCATTATGTAGCTGGACATAGGAAGTGACCTGTGTCCAGTACACGCATAAAATGGCATCCCCGCACTCATGAAGTCCAGGAAAAAGGAATTGGAGTTTGTTGGTGCACCTCTGCTAGTGCAGGGGTGCCCTCACACACAGATAGTTGCACCCTACCCTTTGGGCTAGGAGGGCCTGCCATAGGGGTGACTTACAGTGATCTGGTGCAGTGACTTGCAGTTATATGGGTGCATGCACCCTTTAAGATAGCCTGCAATGGCAGGTCTGCAGTACATTTTGCATGGGCTCCCCCTGGGTGCCATAATAAATATGGCAGCTTATGGGGATCCCCTGGCACCCCAATCCCCTGGGTACCATGTACTAGGGACTTACATGGGGAACCAGTATGCCAATGTGGGGAGAAAAAGGTACAGTCAACACATTTTAAGAGAGAGAGCATAACCACTGGGGTCCTGGTTAGCAGGATCCCAGTGGACACAGTCAAACACACTGACAGCAGGCAGCAAATGGGTGTAACCATGCCAAGAAAGAGAGTACTTTCCTACACGTGATGATACATACATCTTCAAGATATGCAGCTGTTAAATGAATAATAATAAATCTGTATTTATTTATAGATACTTACCTTCACAATATGTAGGTACTCAATTTCTCAATTTCTGGCAACAATACTTTTATCAATATTTTTGCCCTGATATTCTGACATACAACCCTGGAATAATTTCTCATCCATAGAAGAAAAGATATTAGGAGCATTTTCTTTCTTAAAAAGTAGATAGCCAATTGTTAAATGAGAATTCATGAAAGTCATGGAATGAATTGTTGCTCTGTTGGTGTAATACACCTTGTATTACTATTAGGAAGTAAATCTGGAAGATTTAAAAATGTACTTTGACAAAAACAAAGCTTCCTCAATGCCCAGGCCAGTTTGCTTTCCAAATTAAAGGAAATAACTCCTTAAAGCATATATTGGTTCAACTTTCCATAACATTGACAAGCTTTCCTAGAAGCCTGCTGGTGCAAGGATTAAACAACTCAAATAGTCAATGAATATGCAATTTCAGGTCCAAACCAGGTTCTTGCAGAAACAAAATGTCTTAGAAAACTACAACTAAAAGGTTAAAAATTAATCACTGAAGATAAATGGAATAAATAATAATAGCAAGTCCTCACAAATTACTTATAAAAATTGAAACAATGAATGCGGAGAAATTTCATGTTTTTAAAGATTGTAATGTTTTCAGCAAACTACGAACAATTTAAATGTAAAATGAAACAAATAGAAAAAGAAACATAAAAATACAGATTGCTATTTAATAATTTACTAAGTAGTTTTATTGAAAGTATATCTTTATTCAGCACTTTCAGCACCTTTAACAAAGTGTCTACTAGTGGGCCAGAGTGAGCCACCATTCTTGACAATGGATTCCAATCCAGTGAAGACAATTACTTGGGTAGATCCCTACTGGGCCATAATATTATCATTTGTTCGTGCTTTACTCAGTTTTTCTTTCCTTAAGTATTGTGGTTTAAATTTGTTTACCATAATACTTATGTGGTTGTATGTGTTAGAAATGGGTCTCTAGTTGGCAGTCGGTTTGCACCCTGTCCAAGAAGGGACCCTCACACTTGTCAGGATGAGGGAAATACCCAGCTCAAATAACCCCTGCTCACCCCCTTGGTAGTTTGGCATGAGCAGTCCGGCTTATCTCAGAAGCAATGTTTAAAGCATTTGCACATAACACACAGTACTACAGTGAAAACTCTAGAAAAGGACACCACACCAGTTTTAGAAAAATATCCAATATTTTTCTGTGTAAAACAATACCAAAATGAGAAAAATCCAACATACAGTAATAATGATATGACTTTTGCAAGAATTAACTTACATATACAGTTCATTGAAGGCGATAACTCCATCTGAGGCTATCACAGCGTCATGAACAACAAATCCAACAGTTCAGGCTGGCCGCAGCGTCGCTGGCCAGCTACGGTGTCAGGAAGACCCGCAAACAGTACCTTGGAAATGCAGGGTGTCATGATCCTTGCAATGAAATCCAGAGTGTGGCATCACAGGTGTTGGTTCTGGAGGTCGGTGCCGGGGTCGTCGGGCCCTTGAAGTCACATGTGTTGCAGATTGAACTCTGGGCTGATGACGAAGTCAGGAACACTGGCTTTGATGGCGTCTGGGCTGTGGTGCAAAGTGGGGCGGTGCGATGTGCGTTGCCCACAGGTCACAGACCAAGCAGTGACCCAGTAACGGCATCCTGCGGCGTCGGTGAGACCAGGGCTGCGGTGTGGAGTGGGGAAGTGTGACGTGCGGTGTCTCCAGGTCACAGTGCAGACAGAGGGGTCGTTGTTGCTGAAGCGCTGAGGTTGGTAGACCCAAGACGGTGGTGTGGCGCAGGGCAGGTTCCGTGCAGCACCCACGGGTCGCAGTGCAGACAGGGGCATCTGTTGACGATGCTGGAGTCATTTGGCGCTGGTGTCGGTGGACCAGGGCTGCGGTGGGGGACGGTGCTTTGTGTACCTCAGGAGCAGTGTCCACAGGCCATGATGCAGACAGCGGCGTCTGTGTCAGTGTAGAGCTGTGGCTTTGGGAATGCCAATACTGCAGTGTGAGCAAGGTGATGCGGAGTGCGGGGCCCAGAGGTCATGGTGCAAACAGTGACTCGGTGACGGCATCAGGTGGCGTTGTCGGTGAGACCAGGGTTGCGGTGCAACGTGGGACACAGCTCCGTGTGGCATCGTCGGGTCACGGTGCAGGCAACTGCATTGTTGACAGCGTTGTTGTAGTTTTTCTTCTGTTGCAGCACAAAACACACAGTTCTCAGTGCTGTAGACAGATGAAGCTGAAGTCTGATATCCCTGAGACTTCCAACAGGAGGCAAGCTTTACTCCAAGCCCTTGGAGAAACCTCACTAGCAGGATACACAGCAAAGTTCAATCTTTGTCCTCTTTAAGGCAGAAGCAACAACTGCAGGCCAACCCAGCAAAGCATACACAGCAAAGGGGCAGTACTCTTCCTCCAGCTCTTCAGCTCTTCTCCTTGGCAGAGATCCTCTTGATAAGAAGTGTTCTAAAATACTGGGTTTTGGGTCCACTAGTTATACCGCTTTCTGCCTCTCTGATGTTCACAAGTTCCTGCCTTGCCAAGCCTGGCCCCAGACACACTCCAGGGGGTCGGAGACTGCATTGTGAGGAGACTCTTCAGGATATGCAGGCTACAACCCATCTCCCTTTGTGTCACTACCTAGAGGGAATTCACAACAGCCCAACTGTCAGTCTGACCCAGACGTGGAATACACAAGCAGGTGGAGGCACAGAATGGTTAAGCAAGAAAATGCCCACTTTCTAAAAGTGACATTTTCAAACTGACAATCTAAAAAGCAACTTTACCAAAAGGTGTATTTTTAACTTGTGAGTTTAGAGACTCCACACTCCATATCTCTCTGCTCCCAATGGGAAACTGCACTTAAAATATATTAAAAGGTAGTTCCCATGTTAACCTGTGAGAGAGATAGGCCTTAGCAGTGAAAAACGAATTTGGCAGTATTTCACTGTCGGGACATGTAAAACACATCAGTACATGTCCTACCTTTAACATACACTGCACCCTGCCCATGAGGGAACCTAGGGCCTACCTTAAGGGAGAGTGCCTTACATGTACAAAAAGGGAAGGTTTAGGCTTGGCAAGTGGGTACACTTACCAGATCGAATTGACAGTCTAAAACTGCACACACAGACACTGCAGCGGCAGGTCTGAGACATGTTCACAGGGCTACTCATGTGGGTGGCACAACTATTGCTGTAGGCCCACTAGTAACATTTTATTTACAGGCCCTGGGCATGCATAGTGCACTTTACTAGGGACTTGTGAGTAAATCAAATATGCCAATCATAAATAAACCAATTACCAATACAATTTACATAGGGAGCCCTTGCACTTCGGTACTGATCTGCAGTGATAAAGTGTGCAGAGACAATAAACCAGCAAAAACAGATCAGAAAAAATATGAGGAAGAAGGTGAAATGTTTGGGGCTAACCCTGCAAAAAGGGCCATTTCAACAGTATGTTTCTAGATATTGCCTGGAGACAGGTACCTTATGACATGGCAAGGTTGCTACCTGTAACTATTAAGGATATTAAGGATATTATAAACAGATACGATTTAGGCAAGTAGTTCCCTATTGTGCTAACACTATGGGTTGCACTTGCATGCCTTGGGATTGCTTTGCTTTTCTCATTAGATGCATTCCACTTATCCTATATGGGACCAACTGGGTACTTTCCTTTGATTTTATTTGTTTTCTTTATCTTTGCTGAATCTTTAGGTCTTATAGATAATTCCTCTTATAGTTTGGTACACTGTTGGGAATGTACTGAGAATTATTGCAAAGCACATGGTTTCCACATTTAGACGTACCTTTGCATCATTAAGCACTGTGTTTGGTTTCTAATGGTGAAGGTAGTAACTGTACATATGTAATTTTACCTTACTATGATGGTAGCATTTCTATGTTACTTCCAGCCGTGATGAAGTCTCAAGGATTACTCCAGTTTGACGAAACATGTATTGGCTGGAATTGAGGCTGTATTTATGGGACACCAGAAGACAATTCTTCAAGAATAAATTCAAGAATGATGAACTTTGAATATGTCTGGAGAAATGTGAATTGAATTTGGGTTACTTAGAGGGCATGCCTTGGATTTCATATTATTACTGTTAATCTTTCGATTTGTATTGTGGGGGAGTTGGGTGGATCTACTCTTCCAGGAGCACCACAAATATATTTGAATGTGTCTGCCTATAGTGTGAACCTGTGAGCGCCATTTCCTATTAGAAACACCCCTTTGGTTTAATTGAATTCTCTGAATCATTTGATGCATTTATTCAGTTTTGATAATGTGTTAATCTTCCAGAGTGCATAGGCGTCTTTGTATAATTTAAAGAACAAGTCATAAAAACCTATTTGTTATAGCTAGTATTAGTTTGGGTATTAGAAAAAATAAAAATATACAAACACACACAAATGTGGAATACTTGTCCATCAGCCATAATGGCATGGTTCCGAAGAACATTATATCCACACCCTTTTAGAAAAGATCCAGAGGAACAGTGATGCAATTATCTTCCATTTTCACATTTCATTTGTTCTATAAGGTTGAATTTGCTCACTTTATATAGTAATTGTGCTCTCAGAAACCTCCACATCTGCCCAGAGATTGTTTGACTGACATAGGAGGCCTGATAAGGCCACTAAGGATTTTCAGTTCCAGTGGTGGGCTCACCTCCCAGTTTTTGCATCCGATTCAAGCCGTGTGCACCTAGAACAGCTTAAGAACGGCACTGCTAGCCAACCAAAAAGACTTAGGGCCTGATTTAGATCTTGAAGTTATTACCTCCAAGCTGCAGCAGGTTTGTGTACTCCATCAAGCCAGGAGCGGTCTGCCCGCCGTATTTAGATGTATTGCGGCTGACACACCAACCGCCATGACAGAGTGCTCTTCCCAGCCGTCAGGCTGGCGGGTTTCTGACGGCCATATTTCGATGTTACAGTTGTACAGGCGGTGTACTGGCTGCAGATTGCTGACGGAGGGGGGAGGTCACGGGACCCAAAGGACATTGGACAATAGCAGTGGAATAGAGGTAAGTCTCACACACACACACTGTACCTCAGCCATATGTGTCCCCCTGCACAACATACTACACAACACACCATATATGTACTATTATCCTTGGCATTCAACCACAACACGTACATGCTGAAAACACACATTGCAAAACATCCATGACACAACATACACACATTATCAATACTACAGCCACACACTACAGACCCAAGGCAACCACCACAACTACACACTCATCTACATGCGCACACCCTTGGACATCATTGCAGCTACACACATCACAACAAAGGCCACCACACAACAACCATACTCACCTAAATGTCACACACGGCCACACAACACACAACCAAATATACACCACAACAGCAGACCCATATGCAAGTGGCACACAATCAACCTCACCCAGCCATTGCAATCACATATACGTACTGACACACATATACAACAGGTAGCACAACATTTCAGGTACAGGTCCCCTTGCAATGTACACACATAGACATGGTTGATAAGTGCTATTTTAATGTCATTGTGGTGCCAGCATTCATTTGGCAATGAATACTGACAGCATATTGACAGTTGTGTATGTGTGCAATATGTGTCTTGTACCTGTGTGTCCCCACCCATGTCGGACACAATTGTTTCCCCGACATATGCATATTACAGTATGACACGTATATGACTACAGTGGTCCCAAGGACATGTGCAGTGACTACACAGGCAATTCGGGTTCCCTACCTTCGAGTTCTGTGACGGGGGGTCAGGTTTTCTCTGTGGTCCGGTATCAGTAACGACGGAAGATCTAGTCCATTTGTGTCCAGTCGAAAACGTTTGTTTCCCCCCATTTCCCCAACTCAGATGTGGAGGTTGCACCACCACAGTTGGCCTGGCGGTGCATGGCAGCAAGGGGGGGCTGGAGTCCTACTTCCAGACACTATTTCCAATGATGCAGTTGATGCGGATGTGAATCCTTGGTGGAATCAGTGGGGCTCAGGCGATGTATTGTGTATGGGACCGCCAACACCTAAATTGGGCAGGCAGACCGGCAAGCTGGCGGGCTGGTTTTCCATCAAGAAAGTGGAGTTGAGTTTTGTTTAGTTTGCTGGATTTATAGAGTGCATCGCTACATGAAGGCTTCCCAGTGCCAATGCAAGACCAAAAAACTAAGCACAAGCCTATACTGAAAATAGTAAAGTCTTCAGTTTTCCCTGAAAAGAAAGTTCAGAGTTATCTTGGTGGAGTTCTTGTGGGAGGGAATTCCATAAATTGGCTACTCTAAAAGCACAGGATCTAACCCCCATCTTAATTTCTTAACACAAAACGTGTTAATTAAAGAGGCTGATGATGATCTAAGTGACCTTAGGAATATAGGGTGTCATGATTCTCCTAAGAAAGGCCGGTTCCTTATTATGAAGGGATCTGTGCACAGTACACATAGCTTTAAAATTAATACGTTGTTCAATAGGGAGTCAATGAAGAGAAACTAAGGCTGGTTTGGCAGAAAGATGTCTGGGAGTGTTCTTCAGTAAGCGGGCGATCTCTTAAATACATAACATGGGGAGCTCAAGAAAAGAACATTCCCATAGTCTAGGCGTGACAATATAAGGACCTGGATGATGAGTCTTTTAGCCGGAAATGGAAGGAGCTTAAACATTTTCCTGAGAATTCTTAACAGACTGAAGCAAGTGGCTGCAAGTTTTTTGGAATGGCATTCCAACGTGAGGCAAGAGTCCAGCCAAAATTTAGACTTTTTATATTCTCTTTTGGCAGGGGGAGGTCTTCTAACCCTTCCAGGGCTGGAACAGGGGACTTGGGGAGGGAAAATTTCCCTACCATCATTACCTCTGTTTTCACGTCGTTAACTTTAAGTTTGCTGTTTGCAATCCATCTGGTGACATCCAGAAGACAGGATGATAGAGTAGCCTGTTCTCAGTTAGCATTAGTAGAAAAAGAAAAGACCAGCTGAGTGTCATCAGCATAGGATGCTAGGGATAGACTGTAGGGTTCTACCATCTTTACCAAGGGGGACATATACATATTTTTAAAGGTGGGGCTCAGGAAAGAACCCTGCGGGACCCCACAGATGAGGGAGAGAGTATTGGAAAAGAATGACGGATCAAGGACTTGAAAGGTGCTCTCTTTCAAATAGGAGGAGAACCATTTGAAAGTGGTCCCCTGAAATCCTACATGAGATATTCTTTGAAGTAAAATCTTGTGATCCACAGTATCAAATGCGGCACTCAAATCTAATAAAAGTATTGCTGTATATCCACCTGCATATATCCGTGGTTGAGTGTCTTCTGTAACAGCCAAGAGGGCAGTCTTAGTGCTATGTTGTGGTCTGAGGCCTATTTAGGTGTGATAAAGAAGCTTATGTTCTTCAAGAAAGCCTGTCACTTGTTTAGTGACATGTTTTTCCATTATTTTAGATCCTGTAGGGAGGAGAGCAATTGGTCTGTAATTGCTCAGTAGAGTTGCATCAAGCCTAAGTTTTTTTAATAGAGGTTTAATAACTGCATGTTTCAAGTGTTGTGGTAAGTGACTGGATGTAAGAGAATCATTAAGAACATAGGTTAAACTGTGACATCACAACCTAAGGCTAAAATAGAAAGGGGGATAGGGTCCAGAGGAGATCCTGATTTTATAGTGCACAGGTAATTCCCCACTACTATGTTTTCCATCAGTGGCTGAAAAACTGAAAGTACGGCTTTGGAAGGATGGAATTCATCCTGAGGTGTTAGCTTGACCTCTTGAGAAGAGTTGTTAGGAAAGGTTGCATGAATATCAAGCATTTTCTCTTGGAAGAAACACGCCAGATTATTGCTGTGTTCCTCAGGGGCTTCCGTTAGGTTACCAGGAGACGGGTGCTGAATCATTTCTTTGAAAATTAGGGGAGTTGGAGGACTGTTCTATTCTAGAAGCATAGAACACTGCCTGCCCAGATTTAATTTCCGCATGGAAAGATCTAATCTCTTTCCTATATTCGAGTTTGGAGGCATCATCATAAGTCTTTCTCCACTTTCTTTCTAGTTGCTTACATTCCTTTTTTGACTGCCGCAACTGGGGAGAGAACCAAGGTAATTTTTTTGGCAAGCATTTTTAAAGACAGTCTTAGTCAGTAGTATGATGTCGAGGGCGTTAGAGATCCACTTATTGAATTTGTCTGCTGAGCAAAGCTCAGAGATGAAAGGGGTAGAGCGAGAGTGTTCTAAGGTGTCCATCCAGTCTCTGCGACTCAACTTTGACCACTGGTGCAAGGTCAACTTACTAGGCAGTTGGTATATTGGGGCAGAGGATTTGGGAAGCGTGAGCGAAATTAAAAAATGATCAGATCAGACCAAGGGGAGAGGATCCTGAGCTAATAAATTTGGAAGGTTACTGAACATGAAAACAATTATGTGACCTTTGATATGAGTGGGGCCAATAATCAACTGTGTCAGGTCTAAGACTGCTAGATTCATAAGTAGGGTTTTAGCAGATATATTGTATGCCTCATCTACATGAATATTAAAATCACTAAGAATGGTGACGTTAGAATTCCTACAGGCAAGATCTGCTACTAATTCTGGTAGAGCCTGTAGGAACTTCCCATAAGGGCTAGGAGGACGATATATCAATACTCCAGAGAGAGTAAAAGTGGCATTAATTGCTAAAGAGAAGGACAAACTTTCACAGAGTTTTAATAAATTATGGCAACCACCCTGCCCTTAGAATGGGGTCTATCTAGTCGATGCATTAAGTAGTCCTGAGGCACGACCATGGCTACATCTGGGGAGGTTTCTTCAGATAACCCGTTTTCTGTTAAGAATAAAGCCTCTGAGGCATAGTCACTCAACAGTGAGTGAATATGTAGTTTGTGGCCAGGTAGGGAACGACAATTAACTAATAAAAGTTTGGAGGTGGATCTGTGAAAGGTCAGGGTCGTTGATGTAAAGTAAGTCCTTTATTCTTAAGTAAATGCGTATAACAGCTCCTTCACCCGTTCCTCCCGCACCAACCTCTCTCCACAACTGCCAACCCTCCCGCATTCCACATTCCCCCGATGGCTCGTTCCATTGCACGGAACCCATGACAACAACACGAGCCATCTACATGACCCAACACATCTTTTCCCTTTACAACAAAATTAACAAAACGATAACTGGAATGCAAAATATAACATACACATAAATTGCAAAATTGCATGAATCATATTGCAGTGCAAAATTATCTATAACTATATACATGACAAAATTTCATATAATACACTTCGCACACATCTACATCAATAAATTTACTCCAAAACATAGTCATTAAGGGGGTCATTCCGACCCCGGCGGTCAAGGACCGCCGGGGCCGGGGATGCGGGAGCACCGCCAACAGGCTGGCGGTGCCCCGCAGGGCATTCTGACCGCGGCGGTTTGGCCGCGGTCAGAAGAGGAAAACCGGCGGTCTCCTGCCGGTTTTCCGCTGCCCTGGGAATCCCCCATGGCGGCGCAGCTTGCTGGCTCCGGCTCCGACCGCCAGGAACAGGATGGCGGTGAGGGGTGTCGTGGGGCCCCTGGGGGCCCATGCAGTGCCCATGCCAATGGCATGGGCACTGCAGGGGCCCCCGTAAGAGGGCCCCACTTTGTATTTCAGTGTCTGCTTTGCAGACACTGAAATACGCGACGGGTGCCACTGCACCCGTCGCACATACCCACTCCGCCGGCTCCATTCGGAGCCGGCTTCCTCGTGGGGAGGGGTTTCCCGCTGGGCTGGCGGGCGGCCTTCTGGCGGTCGCCCGCCAGCCCAGCGGGAAAGCCAGAATGGCCTCTGCGGTCTTTCGACCGCGGAGCGGCCATTTGGCGGCTCCCTCCAGGCGGGCGGCGACCGCCGCCCGCCGGGGTCAGAATGACCCCCTAAATCTCTTAGGTGGGATGATTACTCTAGCAGGACGTTGGCTGGGTGGATTGATTATTCTAGCAGGACGTTGGCTGATAGAACCTTTGCAAGAGTTTCGTTCATCACTTCCATCCGACATACCTAACAAGCCTCTGTGTTTACTAGTATTGGTCAAGGAAATTTTGTCCTTGTTTCACCATTTGTCGTCTTCCAACTTAACGGCACTATCACCCACTTGTACAATTTTCTTCCAACCACTAAACCTAGATTGGCCCTTAACTCCTATTCTCAGAGATTTCACCCTCACCCAATCTCCTTCCTTCCAAACAAATCTACGGTGATGGGATTGTTGCATACTCTGAACATTTCTCTGTTGAATATACTTCTGTTGAGCTTCCTTCCGTTTCTCCATCACCTTGTCCACTCTATACCAAGGTGCTTCGAAACACCCCATCAACCCTCTGGTTAATTTGGATGATGGAATGCGACCACGTAACAAAACAAAAGGAGACACCAGTGTACCAGCATTGTTTGTGGTGCGTATAGCCCACAACAACATTGCCAACTCAGATTTACAATGCAAACCACTAGCCTTGGACAATTGAATATTGTCTTTGAGAACTCTGTTAAATCTCTCTACAAGTCCGTTACTCCTAGGATGATACAAGGAAGTCTTTGAATGTCTAATACCCCAAAAATTCACAAATGCTCTAAATTGACCAGAAGTAAATTGGCTTCCATTATCTGTTAAAATTTCGTCTGGAACTCCCTCCTTTGCAAAAACACCTTCCAACCACTGTATTATACTACTAGAATCTGGAATTTTTACAAACTTGACTTCTGGCCATCTACTATTATAATCAATGAGTACCAAACCGTACTCTTGAGATCCATATGATAAATTGACAGGTCCAATTATATCAACAGCTATTTTACTCCATGGTTTGTCTGGTACTCTTACAGCTTCAATTGGGCTAGGTGCTGTGATTTGAGATTTGTCACTGACAGCACAACACATACAATCCCTTACAAAATGCTCCACACACTTGTCCATGCCAGGCCACCAGAAACTATCTCTGATCCTCCTCTTCATGGCTCTTATGCCGATGTGACCCTCGTGTGTCAAGTTCAAGACTTTTCCTCTCATACCCTCAGGCACTACTAACAACTCTGACCTAAATAATAATCCATTGATTACAGATAACTCGTCAAATACATGTTTGTACTTGTACTTAGATCCTCTTCGGAATCCCATTGCGACCATCCTACAACAACCCCTTGCATGATTGATTTAATATCCTGATCCTTCTCACATGCATTCCTCCATTCCTGTTCACCTAAAGCGCCATCCAATTGTTCATTTACTAAACACACAACCACTTCATCATCCACACCCTCAGATTTATTCTCTGCAGCAGACATTCCAGAAGAATCAGTGCTAGTTAATCTTGATAAACAATCAGCTAGGATATTTTTTCTTCCAGGAACATACTCCAACTTGAAATTATGTTCAGACAACCTGTACTGCCATTTGGCAATTCTTGGTGTAGCTTTTCCTGCACCTTTAGTTGTAAATAGTTGCAACAAAGGCTTATGGTCGGTTCTTACAGTAAATCGAGTACCCCACACAAATTGTCTAAAATAACTTATGCCCCACCAGCAAGCTAGGGCCTCACGCTCGATCACTGAATATGTCGCTTCGGCGCCTCTCAAACTCCTTGATGCAAATGCTACAACTTCCTCTCTACCATCCCTTCTTTGTAATAAAACAGTACCCAAACCTTTCTGGCTGGCATCAGTCATAATGATGGTATAATTATTGGTGTCAAAAGACTTCAGTGGAATGGCATGAGCAATTTCTCTTTTTATATTTACAAATTCATCATTGCACTCGGCATCCCACAAAAACTTTGTGTTTTTTTTCAACAAATTCCTTAAATTGTAAGATTTATCTGAACAATTGGGTATAAATTTCGCATAAAATTCTATTAAACCCATGAAGGATCTTAATTGGTCCTTATTTTCTGGACACCCAAAATCATCAATCGCTTTCACCAAACTCATCTTGGGTCTGATACCATTCCCAACCAAACAAGAATCAAACAAAGTCAACAGTGTTGTCTCTAATAATGCTCCTTCTTCTAGTAGTGATGAAGGGGAAGTATTTGTTCTTAATGATAATGATTTGTTAATTAATGGCTTGAAACACAGTATGAAAAGACCCTTTTGCCTAGTTGAGATAAATGGCATTCAGATAAAAATGATGGCGGATTCCGGTTCCCCTTTCACACTGCTAAGCGAAGACAAGTGGAATGATCTATTCAAAAGTCAAGGACTCACTTTATCTCAGTCACTAATTCGACCTATAGGGTATGGAGGGAAATCCATCGAGGTGATAGGAGAATTCAATGCTGAACTTAAATTCAAGAATAATGTTACATCTTCTACAATTTATGTGGCTAAGGATGATGCGTGTCTCCTTGGGTGGTTTGATCAGGGCAAATTGGAAATAGTATTAGATCCTAATAACCCTGATCAAGTGGTAATGAGGAAGGAATGTATGCAGGTATCTTCAGTTAAGTGTGATAAGTGGGAGTTCCGCTATCCTGAAATTTTTAAAAATGGCGTGGGTTTGTACAAGGGATTTTCTCATAAGATCAAAGTTAAAGACAATACCCAACCCAAAATCCATAAGGTGCGCAAAGTTCCCCTCACTTTGAAAGATGGTTTAAAAAAAGAATTAGATAAGTTGTGTGCGGAGGATATAATAGAACCGATCGAATCATCTGATTGGGTTGCACCTGTAGTTTTGGCCAGTAAGGCTAATGGTTCACTGGGCATGTGTGTGGATTTACATGACCTTAATGAGCAAATTTGGGTGGACCAGTACCCTCTTCCCAACATTTCAGAAATGTTATCGTCTATCAAGGATGGGAAAATATTTTCCCTACTTGATATGACATCTGCGTACCATCAAATTAATTAACATCCGAGTTCTAGACACTATACAGCCTTTATAACACCTTTTGGTTTATTTCAATTCAAGCGGATGCCATTCGGTTTGGCCTCTGCGTCTGCTGTTTTTCAGAGGACAGTAGAGAGTATGTTCAGGGAAATGAGTGGAGTGAAGGCATTTCAAGACGATATTCTGGTTTACGGTAAGGATATGTGTGAACATGACGAAAGATTGTGTCAGGTATTGGAAGTGTTGAAATCAAAAGGAGTGACTCTTAGTCCTAGTAAGTGTTGTTTTGGTGTATCCTCAGTAAGTTATTTGGGTTTTGAGTTGTCAGGGAATGGTATCAGACCCAAGATGAGTTTGGTGAAAGCGATTGATGATTTTGGGTGTCCAGAAAATAAGGACCAATTAAGATCCTTCATGGGTTTAATAGAATTTTATGCGAAATTTATACCCAATTGTTCAGATAAATCTTACAATTTAAGGAATTTGTTGAAAAAAAACACAAAGTTTTTGTGGGATGCCGAGTGCAATGATGAATTTGTAAATATAAAAAGAGAAATTGCTCATGCCATTCCACTGAAGCCTTTTGACACCAATGATTATACCATCATTATGACTGATGCCAGCCAGAAAGGTTTGGGTGCTGTTTTATTACAAAGAAGGGATGGTAGAGAGGAAGTTGTAGCATTTGCATCAAGGAGTTTGAGAGGCGCCGAAGCGACATATTCAGTGATCGAGCGTGAGGCCCTAGCTTGCTGGTGGGGCATAAGTTATTTTAGACAATTTGTGTGGGGTACTCGATTTACTGTAAGAACCGACCATAAGCCTTTGTTGCAACTATTTACAACTAAAGGTGCAGGAAAAGCTACACCAAGAATTGCCAAATGGCAGTACAGGTTGTCTGAACATAATTTCAAGTTGGAGTATGTTCCTGGAAGAAAAAATATCCTAGCTGATTGTTTATCAAGATTAACTAGCACTGATTCTTCTGGAATGTCTGCTGCAGAGAATAAATCTGAGGGTGTGGATGATGAAGTGGTTGTGTGTTTAGTAAACGAACAATTGGATGGCGCTTTAGATGAACAGGAATGGAGGAATGCATGTGATAAGGATCAGGATATTAAATCAATCATGCAAGGGGTTGTTGTAGGATGGTCGCAATGGGATTCCGAAGAGGATTTAAGTACAAGTACAAACATGTATTTGACGAGTTATCTGTAATCAATGGATTATTATTTAGGTCAGAGTTGTTAGTAGTGCCTGAGGGTATGAGAGGAAAAGTCTTGAACTTGACACACGAGGGTCACATCGGCATAAGAGCCATGAAGAGGAGGATCAGAGATAGTTTCTGGTGGCCTTGCATGGACAAGTGTGTGGAGCATTTTGTAAGGGATTGTATGTGTTGTGCTGTCAGTGACAAATCTCAAATCACAGCACCTAGCCCAATTGAAGCTGTAAGAGTACCAGACAAACCATGGAGTAAAATAGCTGTTGATATAATTGGACCTGTCAATTTATCATATGGATCTCAAGAGTACGGTTTGGTACTCATTGATTGTTATAGTAGATGGCCAGAAGTCAAGTTTGTAAAAATTCCAGATTCTAGTATTATAATACAGTGGTTGGAAGGTGTTTTTGCAAAGGAGGGAGTTCCAGACGAAATTTTAACAGATAATGGAAGCCAATTTACTTCTGGTCAATTTAGAGCATTTGTGAATTTTTGGTGTATTAGACATTCAAAGACTTCCTTGTATCATCCTAGGAGTAACGGACTTGTAGGGAGATTTAACAGAGTTCTCAAAGACAATAATTAATTGTCCAAGGCTAGTGGTTTGCATTGTAAATCTGAGTTGGCAAAGTTGTTGTGGGCTATACGCACCACAAACAATGCTGGTATACTGGTGTCTCCTTTTGTTTTGTTATGTGGTCGCATTCCATCATCCAAATTAACCAGAGGGTGGATGGGGTGTTTCGAAGCACCTTGGTATAGAGTGGACAAGGTGATGGAGAAACGGAAGGAAGCTCAACAGAAGTATATTCAACAGAGAAATGTTCAGAGTATGCAACAATCCCATCACCGTAGATTTGTTTGGAAGGAAGGAGATTGGGTGAGGGTGAAATCTCCGAGAATAGGAGTTAAGGGCCAATCTAGGTTTAGTGGTTGGAAGAAAATTGTGCAAGTGGGTGATAGTGCCGTTAAGTTGGAAGACGGCAAATGGTGGAACAAGGACAAAATTTCCTTGACCAATACTAGTAAACACAGAGGCTTGTTAGGTATGTCGGATGGAAGTGATGAACGAAACTCTTGCAAAGGTTCTATCAGCCAACGTCCTGCTAGAATAATCAATCCACCCAGCCAACGTCCTGCTAGAGTAATCATCCCACCTAAGAGATTTAATGACTATGTTTTGGAGTAAATTTATTGATGTAGATGTGTGCGAAGTGTATTATATGAAATTTTGTCATGTATATAGTTATAGATAATTTTGCACTGCAATATGATTCATGCAATTTTGCAATTTATGTGAATGTTATATTTTGCATTCCAGTTATCGTTTTGTTAATTTTGTTGTAAAGGGAAAAGATGTGTTGGGTCCTGTAGATGGCTCGTGTCGTTGTCATGGGTTCCGTGCAATGGAACGAGCCATCGGGGGAATGTGGAATGCGGGAGGGTTGGCAGTTGTGGAGAGAGGTTGGTGCGGGAGGAACAGGTGAAGGAGCTGTTATACGCATTTACTTAAGAATAAAACAAATGTGTTGCCACCCGTAAATTGCAAGGCGTATGTATTATCATACACATTGAATTGTCTTCAAAACAAAATGAAATACTTAAAGATGGCCGCTTGACGTAACTTGTCCATTAATGTAAGTTGAACCAATTTGAAATGGCCGCTAAAGGTGTGCGTGTCACCGTGACACGCAGATCAGATATGCGCGACCAACATAAAATGGCCGCCAACTTTGAACAGCGTTGAATGGCCAACCAGCATTGACAATAAGAGCCTGCCTCCACAGTTGGTTGTTACTTGGTAAATGTGTCCCGGAACTTCTTCCGTATTTCCTGCGCCGACAAAGTGTAGCCGAAGAAACCCACCGTGACAGGAACCGAAGCGATCTTGCGTAGGGAAGAAGAAGCTGGTTATATGCTTCTATAACGTCCTCAGGTACCCTCGTCGCCACTGAAAGGTCAGGGTCGTCGATGTAAAGTAAGTCCTTTATTCTTAAGTAAATGCGTATAACAGCTCCTTCACCCGTTCCTCCCGCACCAACCTCTCTCCACAACTGCCAACCCTCCCGCATTCCACATTCCCCCGATGGCTCGTTCCATTGCACGGAACCCATGACAACGACACGAGCCATCTACACGACCCAATAATCTGTTACCACCTAGATCTAAATCAGGCACTTAATCAATGGCATTCAACTGTTCATTCCATGCAAGGAACAATCTTGTTTCAAAGAAATATTTGTTATGGCACTGACAGTTAAGACCGGGATACATACACTGTCTACAATGGAATCGTTCAAGAAATGTCAGGTACTCAGGACTCCAAACATAGTGACTGTACTTCGTCTACATCGAAGGTACAATTAGTGCTAAATAGAATGCTGGCCAAATTCTTGCATTCCCTGTGTAAGTAAGGCCTTGTCTGCACTGAGGGCATCATCTGAGGTATTCCCCAGTATATTCTGGCATTACTGAGTGCACCATGTCTGCGTTGGTCTCATTTTCTGGACACATTTCTTGCTATAGTGACCATGAGTTTGCATTTTGCTTTGTTGTCAATAGTAGGCTGATGACTAAAAAGGGACATTTAATGTGTGCAACTTTTCATTTTTGGGGCACATTTCCTACATTGGTGACAACAGTAGGACATATATGAGCCTTCAGTGGTAGTAGTTAATTTCGTGATCTAAAGGACAAATGCATAAAGCGTGTCTTGCTTCATTGTGAATGCTAAAAGTATTTATTAATTTAATGTTTTCACTGCTCCATATATCCTTCAATGATCTAAAGACAGCATCCAAACCAGTGTCAGTACTGGTGCCATTTCGTTTATTTGCCATTTCTGTAATATAGCTCAGGACGTTTTCTGCTTTCATATAATTTCTGGTAGACAGTTCTTTTGATGTTGCCCTCACTACAAGGGACATTTTTAACCCCTTTGTTGACAGGCCTTTTCCCTTTCAGGTGCCGCGCCTTCTTTTGGCTATTTGGGGTAGTTTGCGCTTAGGCCCTCATAACTTTTTTTCCACATAAGCTACTGATGTCAAATTTTCGTCCTTGTTTTCCAACATCCTAGGTATTCTAGCGGTACCCAGAGTTTGTGGGTTTCCCTGGAGAAGACCAAGAAATTAGCCAAAATACTGCAAAAATGTAATGTGTTTTAAAAAATGGGAAAAAAGTGCTGCAGAAAAAAGCGTGTGTTTTTTCCCGGAAAAATGGCATCAACAAAGGGTTTTATGGTGCTAAAATCACCATCTTCCCAGCTGTAGGGAACAGACAGACTTGAATCAGAAAACCACATTTTTCAACACAATTTTAGCATTTTTCTGGGACCTACTCCATTTTTACTATTTTTTGTGCTTTCAGCCTCCTTCTAGTTAGTGACACAAATGGGTGTAAAACCAATGCTGGACCCTGGACAGCTAAACATTTCTGCAAAGTAGACAAAATTCTGAATTCAGCAAGGGGTCATTTGTGTAGATCCTTCAAGGTTTCCCGACAGAAAGTAACAGCTAAAATAAACAAATATTGAATTTGAGGTGAAAAAAGAGCCATTTCTGTCCACGTTTTCTTCTATAACTTGTACCAACTATGGCAGATTTTTTAAAGCAATATACCGTTATGTCTGCTGGACTCTTCTGGCTGCGGGGATATATAGGGCTTGTAGGTTCATCAAGAACCCTAGGTACCTAGAGCCAATAAATGAGCTACTCCTTGCATTGGGTTTTCATTGTGTACCGGGTATACAGCAACTCATTTGGTGAAATATAAAGAGTAAATAGGTATCAAGGAAACCTTTGTATTTCCAAAACGGGCACAAGATAAGGTGTTGAGAAGCAGTGGTTATTTGCACATCTCTGAATTCCAGGGACCCATACTAGCATGTGAATTACAGGGTATTCCTCAAATAGACTTCTTTTTTACTCCCTGCCTTACATTTGGAAGAACAAAATGGAGAGAAAAACAAGGGGCAATAACACTTGTTCTTCTATTCTGTGTTTCACCCAAGTCTCTCGATAAAAATGGTACCGCACTTGTGTGGGTAGGCCTAGTGCCCGCGAAAGGAAATGCAACATGGACATATCACATTTTTACATTGATATCTGAAGTGTTTTTTTGAAAGTGCCTAGGAGTGGATTTTGGCCTGTAGCTCAGCCTCCACTTAGGGAAACCTAGCAAACATGTGCGTTTTTGAAAACTAGACACCTAGGGGAATCCAGGATGGGGTGACTTCTGGGGTTCTCACCAGGTTCTGTAACCCAGAATCCTTTGCAAACCTCAAAATTTGGCCAAAAAAATCACTCTTTTTACTCACATTTCGGTGATTGAAAGTTCTGGAATCTGAGAGAAAACACAAACTTCCTTCCACCCAGCATTTCCCCAAGTCTCCCAATAAAAATGGTACCCCACTTGTGTGGTTAGGCCTAGTGCCCGCAACAGGAAATGCCCCAAAACACAACTTGGATACATCACATTTTCCCAATGAAAACTGACCTGTTTTTTGGAAAGTGCCTAGCTGTGGTTTTTGGCTTCTAGCTCAGCCAGCACCTAGGGAAACCTAGCAAACCTATATATTTCTGAAAACGCAACACCCAGGGGAATTCTGAATGGAGTGAGGTGTGGAGCTCTCACCAGGTTCTGGCATCCAGAATCCTTTGCAAACCTCAACATTTGTCTAAAAAAACACTTTTCCCTAACATATCGGTGCTGCAAACTTCTGAAATCTGAGAGGAGCCACAAACTTCCTTCCACTCAGACTTCCCTCAAGTCTCCCGATAAAAATGGTACCTCACCTGTGTTGGTAGGCCTAGCGCCCGCGACAGGAAATGCCCCAAAATGCAACATGGACACATCACATTTTTACATTGAAAACTGAAGTGTTTTTTGGAAAGTGCCTATCTGTGGATTTTGGTCTCTAGCTCAGCCAGCACCTAGGAAAACCTACCAAACCTGTGCATTTTTTAAAACTAGACAACTAGAGGAACCCAGGATGGTGTAACCTGTGGCACTCTCACCAGGTTCTGTCACCCAGAATCCTTTGCAAACCTCACAATTTGGGACAAAAACATTTTCCTCACATTTCGGTTCTGCAAAGTTCTGGAATTTGAGGGGAGCCACAAACTTCTACCCAGCATTCCTCCACATCTCCCGATAAAAATGATACCTCACTTGTGTGGGCATGCCTAGTGCCCGTGACAGAAAATGGCCGAAAACACTATGTGGACTCATTTTGCAGAGGGGCACATGCATTTTTGGTCCTGGGCTCAGCAGCCATCTAGGGAAACCTACCAAACCCAGACATTTCTGAAAACTAGACACCCGAGGGAGTCCAAGGAGGTGTAACTTGTGTGGATCCCCCAGTGTTTTCTTCCCCAGAATCCTGAGCAACCTCAAATTTAGCTAAAAAAAACAAATTTTCCTCACATTACTGTGTGGGATCACTGCACTGGCACAAATCTCCTACCACCCAACGTTCCCCTCAATCTCCAGACAAAAATGATACATCACTTGTGTAGGTGGGCCAAGTGCCTGTGACAGAGCCAAAAACATGTCTAAACTGAGGGGGAACCAAATAAGGTCCAAAAGGGCAGCTCGGAAAAAATATTTTTTAGGCTGCAAGTGGGGTAGAATTTTTATTTGTATAGATGTGACAATGCTGGGTGGTAGGGATTTTGTGGATTCCTGCAGATTGCGGAAGGTTCCATCACAAACGTGGAGAAAATGTGTGATTTCAAGCACAGTTGGAAGTTTGTAAGGATTTGTGGTTAAGAAAATGGTGCGGGTGCATGTGAAGCACACCACCCTGGACTCACCCAGATGTTTAGTTTTCAGATGTGTCTAGGTGTCGTAGATTTTTCTAGATGGCAGTGTCTCAAAGTCCAAAAAGTGCAGTCCTCACCATTCTAAGTTGGACGATTTTGAGATTTAGCCAAGCTCTCATGGCCCAAATGTAAAATCCAACCCAAAATAATCAAATGTCCTCTCGCTTGCTGTTGGGATAAGATCTTTTAGTGTGTGGGGGTGTGGCCATACGCCCACCCTCTTTAAAAAAAAAAACATCTTCCCTTGTGTTTAGTGAGCATTCTGCCCCTCCTGGGGACAGCTGGGCCTTACAAAAATAGGCCGATCTTCCCCCAAGGGGGGCAGAAATGGCCAACAGTGATATGCCCCCATGGGGAGTGACCCTTGCCCAAGGGGCTGCCCCCGAAACAAAAAACACACACACCAATCCCTGGTGCCTAAGTGGTTTCTGCCCCCCTCAGGGGCAGATAGGCCTAATAGAAATAGGCAGATCTGCCCCCATGAGGATCGGCCCTTGCCCACGGGGCCGCTCCCAATGTGTAAAATAGTAACGAAAAAAACCCTTGGTGTCTAGTGGTTTTCTGCCCCCCCTTGGTGGCAGATAGGCCGAATGAAAGTAGGCAGATCTGCCCCCAAGGGGGGAACGTAATGGCCTAAAATAAAATTGCCCCCAGGGGAACGACCCTTGCCTTAGGGGGTCGCTCCCCTTCCGTGAAATGGCGCAAAAAGAAATCCCTGGCATCTAGTACTTTCTGCCTCCCTTGGGGGCCCCTTTGCCTAATAAAAATAGGCAGATCTGCTTCCAAGGGGGGCAGAAAAAGGCCTTAAAAACAAAAAACCTTGAGGAGTGACCCTTGCCGCTCCCCTTATTTGTTTACAAAAGTAAACAAAAAACCCTGGCGTCTAGTGGGAACTCCTGCAGCATGATCGCTATGCAATCCTGCTGCAGGAATGCTCAGAAAGACATCAAAGGAAATTAAAAGCCTTTCCTTTCATGCCTCTCTGATCTGCCCCCTCCCCCCATATGAGGAGAAACAAATCAATTGCGAGCTGACATCATCAGATGTCACTGGGGGGGGTCAGGTGGTAGGGGAAGCGATTCCCTTTCCATCCCTGCTCAGGGGAGGGGGGTGGGAGGTCCACGGGGGAGCACTAGCTGAGGACACAACCGTTACGTCCAGGGCACCCGTGGGGTTAAAGCACTGCAGTTTCATTTTATTCCCTGTGGCACTGTTAGTGCTGAAAATATTGGAAGAATTGCTGCCACTACTGCTCCCTGCTCTGACGACACTAATCATGCCTTATGCTGATCCCATCTGGGGAAGCATGTAGAATTGTTTTAGGTAGATTTAGGTAGGTCGTGTTGAATTTTATTTTAATAAGGATCATCGGGAAATTGTCTGTCTATCGAATTCTGCCAATGAAAACATGTCATTACCCCAAGGTGCCTCCTCTCCTTGTCCCATTCATTACAATCGGAGATATATACTGTTGCTCAGACAGAAAAAAGAACCAAAGGAATGCTGAAGCGTGCCCCACCCCCTCCTACTGAGAGTTCTTAATGCGTACTTACTCAGCATGCATTCTATTCTTTTTTCTGTCTGCCGACTGAACGGGACGAGGATTTCTGTGAGCTGCTTCTGCGGGGCTAGAGTGGCATTGTTGGTGCTTCAGCCGTAATGACTGCCGAGTGGCGGCTGGATGTTCACGCGTCTGCCTGCCTGCCTGCCCTGCAGGAAGGCGCTTGTGTGTCGGATCTGCTCCGATACTCTTTTTGGAGTGGAGCCTCCTGCTTGGATTGCTGTCTTAATGGAAGGTTGCCCTTCTGGGGTCTGGTCTATGTAGTGTGCTGCGCATCTCCTTAGCTGCCGGGTAGGTAGAGGGACATGTGTCACTGAATTCTATCAGTCAGGTCCCAGGAAGTGCGTGGCTGGGCTGTGCTTTCTGGTTTTGCTTGACTTTCTTTTGGGACATGTATCTTTTTTCACAGGCACGCTAAAGGCTGAGCGCACACCTGTGCTGTGTGGGTATTTTTTTCAACCTGAGGCTGTGATGGGATGCCTACTTATGCTGGCCCTGGTGGTAAGTACCACATAGCAGTTTCATTTGGTGCTGAATGTTGGTGCAGAATTGTGTTGATTTGTCACTTTGCAGCAGATCAGTCTCATAATCTGAAGCTCCAGAGTTTGATTCTAAGGGAGGGCATTTATTTGCTCCTTAAGTTGGAGACAGGTGTTTCTGCAAGTCAACAGGAGAGGGGGGTCTAGGAGCCAATGGAGGGCCAGTACCTGGGCTTCAATACCAATAATTCAATACAAAGGGAAGGTACTATTCTTATAAACAGAAAAAAAGAGAAGATCAGGACACAGGACGAAACAAAGATGGGAATCCTACTAATTGTTTTATGGTGCCCTCACACCTCCCATAGAGATGTCATGCTTCATCATAGGGCATGTCCCTCATAGGACATGTCCTACAGGCCCCTCGAAGGGTCACTTTAACAAAGATCTTTTTTGTTTTCGTAATGTTGTATGATGAGAGTAGGAAGTATGAGGGTTTCCTAAGTGAGTGTGGTGGAATGATGATGTATGTACAAGTGGGGGAGAGAGATAAAACCATCTAAGAGATAGCAAATACGTCTTTTAATGTCATGGCTCTCTTGACAGCATTAAAAAACATACAAATGGCGAGGGCTGCTATGGGGATATAATGTACCCAAGTAGCCTACAATGTGCAAATGAAATCATATCAACATGTTTTGCCCCCTGAGTCCCAAATAAAGTGTCCACAGTGCTTCTTCAGGACCTAACAAACATGGGGGTGAAACCATACCTTACACCTAAAAATCTCATATGTAGTCAAGGTATTCCCCTAAAAGATAATACCTGTGGTTCATGAAGAATAAACATATATTATTCTCTAATCTGAAGAAATAGGTGAGCCTCTGCCCCAATCGCTGCCTAAAAAAATGTTGTGGAAAGGAATGCTGGAAGAAGGACTGCAGTGGTTGTGGGGGCATCTGAAAACCGGCATCTGAAAACTGGGATGCCACATCTGTGTTCGACCTGAAAAAGGGTGCATCGGATAGCCAAACAGGGGAGGTGGAGGGACTGGTCCCTGACGACTGTCATTACTGCCCTAACTTTCATTGCGTAAAGTGCTGCTAGAGGAGTGATGTGTCCTACGTGATGTGATGTGTAGGAGCTGTCGTCAATGACAGTTCACTGCCTACTGGTTGGTGATCTTCTTTAGTTAGGGAACACTTTCTCTTTATTGAATCTTTTAATATCCTTGTGGAGGTTGGATGTTATGCTCATTCATTTGGGCATTAACCTCAGAAAGCCCCGACTTAAACACAGTAACACAAGTCCTGGCCTTCAGTGCATTTTCTGCAATGTTATTCTTGATGATAAGTGCATCAGATAAGCCTTTGCCTCTATTGATGATAAGGATAAGCCTGTCACTTGCACATTTCAATGCAATTTATGACCATTCTCATCTGAACACTGTCTTCCAGGAATAGAGAAGGTGTTGTCATCACTAATAATCCATGGGGTACTGTGTCATAATGTTGCCATGCATAGTAATCTTAATCTGTTGTTTCTTCAAAGAAGCGAGGGAGTTCTACTCGTCTTGGTTGCTACACGTTGGAGTGCTACCATCTTCGCCTAATAAGGATGGTGTTTTCTAGATCTCAGCAATGATATCTTCACAAAAACTCAGGCCCTGATTGTCATCCATATGGAAAGGAAATATGTCTGTACTATAGTGTGTGTGTACTGATAAGATCAGTAGGAAAAAAAGGAGGAAAGTAAGTCCCTCAGCTGAACTGCTGTACATTAAATGCAAGTCAACAAGAGAGGGGGCGATGCAGTGTCCTACGGGCCCCTCAAAGGGTCAGTTCAACGGAGATCTTTTTGCATAATGCCTTATGATGAAGGTAGTAATTATGAGGGTTTCCTAAGAGAGTGGGGTGGAGTGATGGGGTATGTACAAGTGAGGGAGAGATATAAACCCAATTAAGTCTTTTAATGTCATGGCTCTCTTGACAGGATTAAAAACTATACAAATGATCAGGGCTGCCATGGGGATTTAATGTGCCCAAGTAGCCTATAATGTGCAAATTAAATCAGGTCAACATGATTTGCACCCTGAGACCCCAAAAGGATCCACAGTGCTTCTTCAGAACCTTAAAAACGTGTGGGTGCAACCCTACCCCATTCCTAAAATCTCATATGTAGTCAAGGTATTCCCCTAAAAGATAATACCTGTAGTTTATGAAGAAAAAACATATATTGTCGTCCAACCTAAAGAAATAGGGGAGAGAGAAAGAATAAAACATGTTAAGCCAGTAAATACCATGTTACTGCTTCAATGCATCAGCAAGATTGTTCTTCCAGTACATTATGTCATGGTGTCATCAATCGTAGACATGCACATGCTGCAACAAAAGCACTGTATCAGTCACCACAAGTCAAAATCAAGTGAAACAGTGACAATACACACACCAACAAAACACAAAAAACAAACAAAATGGTAATGTGTGGAGTATATAGCACCCAATCAAGTCTATGTAGGTGTCACATAGTGAGTCACAAGGGACTAGTACAGTTTTAGGTGTGAGGGGTCCTACCCTTTGGATCAGTAGTATATGCCCCATAGATCAAGGACCGTGGTTAGAGCACAGCTGCTAACTGTAAAATCACACTAAAGAAATGCAAAGAATACAGAGCTTAATGGTAGTGCAACCGTACTCACAAGTCTGCTGCGTGGAGAGCGGGACCGAGCTACCCTCCTCTGCTCACCTGAATAGAGAATGAGCGGAGAGAGCAGCCCATTTTTAAAGTACGGCCAGAAGGGTTATCAAATTCAGGTGTAAGAAGTGCAAGGGTCAGATGCCCAATCAGGATTATCTGCGGGGGCTGTGTAGTGGAGTAAGGTGTGGGTGACTCATGTTACTTGGAACATGCACCCCTCAGTGGTGGCCATATTGTAGTGGTGTCGTTGCCATTAACAAAGTAAATGCGCATTCTTTGGATAAAAAAGGGACCCTATGAGGACTTTATTTAATAAATAGTGGAGGACAAAAGTGAAGTGCATTGTGGATGGCCAGAACCTGTCCAGATGGTATAAAAAAGGTGTTACTGCTACAAGTGTCAAGCACCAGATGCTCACTGAAATGTATTAGGGCTATGTTGTGAGGTTGGGAATATGTGATTAACGTGACCCGGAGTAAGGGCCTTCTGATGACGGACATCTTGTTATGGAGCGGTTGCTCTCATAGGAGTTAGTGGTGGGCAGAAAACCCGTACATATGGTATAAAGGTATATTACTGCCACATGTGAATAGAGGGTCATGTAAGGGAGACACAGTACCCTAGGGACATTGTTTCAAAGATTCAAGAGTGGAGAAATATTGACGGCATCCGTTTAATGTAAAGGGGCTAAAAGATAGGATAATGTTCAATATATAGCAAATATCATATCACCCAGGATGTGTGCCCGTTGGCGACAGTCATTTGTGTTGTAGTTGTCGTTGTGCTGTGCAAATCAAAGAGGAAAATAACCTCTCAGTTCACAGCTGAGATTAACAGACTGTATGGTATGTATTTTGGTCAGAGGGATCATACTCTCTGGCTATTAATCAAAATATCACAACATTCATTTCATTGGTATGAGGAACAGAGTGTCCCCTTTGAGAAAGCTAAGGTGAATTGATTAGCCTAACTGAAATGTCAAGAGAGTGTGTATGAGGTAAGTGCATGGAGGGGTCATAGAGCTCTTATATCTCCCACAATGGAATCTCATTGTTCAAGCTCATGCTGTTGGTAGAGAGGTGAAATTTCCATTGCTGCTCTATCCTGAACAGATTAGTATTGCTCCAAAGTTTTTTGCTTCCAAGATGGTCCATCGTAGGTCATCAGGGGAATGTTTAGAAGCACAGAAATTATTTAATTCCTTAGTAGCATTACACCCACAGCGAAGAGTGCTGCGATGTGCCATTACCCTAATCTTGACAGCCCCCATCGTCATACCAATGTAGTGTAGACCACAGGGACAGGTTATGATGTAGATGCAGTTTTTCATGTTGCAATTCAAGGAGTTTCTGGACTTGTGCTGAGTGCTTAGATTGGTGACCGTCAGGAAGCATGTGCAAAAGAGGAAGCATGTGGCAGAGTCTTCATCTGTATCTCCCTGTTTATGAGGCTCTTCCCATTATCCTTCTCTGACAAAACAGCGCGGGGAAAGTGAGGGCTATAGGCTGAAGAAGTTGATCCATGAGACTTCGCTGGAGATGGGGGACTCTTGCAGACCTAAGGGCTCTATCCCTGTGCAGTCCTCGCAGTCCTCAGGATCAGAGGAGGAAGGGCCTGGTCTTGATGAGCAGAAGAGAAAGTATATTTCTCGGGAAATGTTGCCATACTTGATCGGACATGTTAAAGCAAACATGGGGTTTACGGATGATGAAGTCCTGCATACTCCTTCTGGTTTCCTCCTGCACCAGTTTCAGAGTTCGGCGCCTATCGATGTTCCGGTACACCTCTACATTCTTGAGGTTCTCAAGCATGAGTGGAAGGATCCTGACAAGATTATGCTCCCACAATTTATGGCCAAATTGTATCCCGTGCGGGATATGCAAAAGTACTTACCAGTCTCTGCCTCCTTTGATTCCTTTGTGGCCAGTCAGGTGGGGATAACATCATTGGTGGAGGATGCCATGATTAAGAATGCTGTGGAGAAGGTTGCTGCCTCCCTCCGGAAGGTGTATTCTGGCTCTGATCTGGCCATTCAGGCAGATTTGCTATGGTACTGTGGGACTGGGCATCCTTGGCGTGGTGTTCCCTAACCTTTTTTTGCCTGCGCTTCTCAGGTTGTTGATGTGTGCTGGACTCTCTTTTTGCTTTTTTTGATACTCTTTACCGCTGCTAACCAGTGCTAACGAGCAAGTGCTCCTATGTAAAATGTATATGTAATTGGCTTATCCATGATTGGGATATTTGATTTACTAGTAAGTCCCTAGTAAAGTGCACAAGAGGTGCCCAGAGCCTGTAAACTCACATGAAGGAGGAGCTTCAAAAGGCATTGAGGGCCTGGGTGACACCCATCGAGTCTGGGGGGCACACAGAGGAGGAGGAGGAGGATGAGAAGGTGCAGAGTATACACAGCGGTGTAGTGGATGGACCTGTTATGCCTGGGAGGAGGGTCTCCAAGGCAAGTAGCAGTGTCCTCCAAGGATCTGACTCCTGGGGAGTTACAGGACAGACAGTCAGAGAGGAGTCACCAGATGAAATTGGAGAGGCTCCAAATGGAGATGGAAGGGCGGAGACTAGCCATTGAAGAGAAAAAGTTACTGCTGGCTCATGAGCTCAGTTTGAGGGAGCTGGATCAGAGGAGCCAGTCCAGTAGGGATGGTGAAAGCAGTACCTCAGAGGAGCCTGAGAGAAGGGTACACATTCCTAAAAACTTAGTGAAGGACTATAAAAGGGAAGATTACATATATTTGTGGTTCAAGGGGTATGAGTCTGCTCTCCATATGAACCTTGTCCCTGAGGCACATTGGGGGATCCTCAGGGACTCACCTACACCATAAAGAAGGTCGCCCTACTCACAAGATATGGTCTGACCTCTGAGCAGTATAAGGACAAGTTTAGGTCCTACAAAAAGAAAGAGTCCTAAACTTGGTTGGAGTGTGTAGATTCCTTTTGCAGGTCACTGGATTGTTGGGTGAAGGGCAGTAAGGTATCAACATATGAGGGGCTTTACAATTTAATTTCCTGGGAGCACCTGTATACTCCTTGTTTTCCAGAGCTGCGCCAGCACCTGATTGACAGCAAGCTAACTGACCCCAGGAAACTTGTGCAGGAAGTGAACCATTGGGAGAGCACCAGGGTCCATAAGAAGTATGGGGGAGACCACACAAAGGGTGGGCAGGGTCCCTCTCAGAAGAAAGGGAGGGTAATGGTAAACAGGGGGAGTTCTCTAAAGGGCCCCAACCTAATTCCCAGGGTAGGGATTCCCAGCTACCCAGTGGGAAGAAGCCATAGTTCCCCAAAGGAAAACTTGCGGAGGGGGGTCCCCGCAAGTGTTATGCATGTGACCAGGTGGGTCATGTAAGAGAAGATCCCAAATGTCCCAAAGGAACACCGGCACCCACCGTTGCTCAGTCACAAGGTTTGGCCAGTGTAGCTCTTGGAGGGCAGTAGGTTCCAGGTGGGTGGGAGCCAGCTGAAATGACACTTGTCAAAGAAGCCTTGTGCCTGTAAACACTAAAACGTACAGGCAGTGGGTGACCATCAATGGACAGAGGGTGGAGGCTGTGAGAGACACAGGAGCCAGTGTGACCACAGTGAGAAGTCACCTGGTGTCTAAAGAGCAGATAGATCCCTGTGTACTTCACCAAGTAGTTGCAGTGGACAACTCAGAGCACCTGTGCAGAGTGGCACAGGATCCCTTTGAATGGGCAGGTTCTCAGGTTCCTTGAAAGTAGACGGAAGTCCAACCATGCCTGTAGATTGTTTGCTTGGCAATGGCATGGAGGATTCCCCTTGGAAGGATGTGGAACACAGGTCATACTTGGAGATGTTGTGTCTGTCTGGGTGTGTGCGTGTCTACCTTGTCAATGGCAGTCCGCCAGGGTGGTGAGAAGCCCCTGGAGCCTGAAACAGTGGCCCAGGGGTCCGCTAGTATGAGGAGGGGCAAGGGGTTCGGGAAACCAGCCCCAGAAGTTCTCACAGTCCGGGAGGAGGGTGAACCCGAGGGTGACACCCCAGAGCCTACAGGGGAACAGGTGGCTGAGCTGGGAGAGGTCCCTGAGCTGTCACAGAGGCAGCAGGAAGGGGGCCCCACCCTGGAGGCATTCTGTGAGGCACAGAAAGTATGCTTTACTCTGGAGGGTTTGCCGCAGCAGTCTGCAGACCAGGTGGCTGGCAAGGAGCCGGAAACACATGATCTATTGGGAGGACGGCCTCCAGTATAGTGAGCCTAAGGTTGCTGAGCCTGGGTCAGCCTGTGTGCTGGTGGTACCTCGGTGCTTCAGAGCCTTTCTAATGGTTCTGGCTCATTATGTGCCTTTAGATGTACTTTTGGGGGGAAACAAGACCTTTGACAGGCTTGTCACCCACTGTTCCTGGCTTCAGATGCGCAGCCACTCAGATGCACACTGTAGGTCTTGCTGAACTTGTCAGGCAAGTGGCAAGAGTGGGGAGAAATGCAAGGCTCACCTCCAACCTTTTCCTGTGGTTAGTACCCCCTTTGAAAGGGTTGGTATTGACAATGTGGGGACTCTGGATCCCAAGACATCCATGGGCAACAGGTTTATCCTGATCTTGGTGGGCCATGCCATCCAGTACCCAGAAGCCATGCCTCTGAGGTCCATCACCTTCCCTGTGGTGGGATGTGCTTTGATGGGGGGTTTTACCCACATGGGGTTCCCCAAGGAAGTGGTATCTGATAGTGGTACCAACTTCTTATCTAATTATATGAAGTCTCTGTGGCAGGGGTGTGGGGTAACGTATAAGTAGCTTTTAGGAACTAGACTGCCTGCTTCAGCGCTCTCGCACAAGAGAACCTAGGAGCAAGCCAGGAAGACATGAAACGCTGGCATGACCAGAATGCTACTCTCTTTGAATTTCAGCCTGGCTAGAAAGTGTGGGTGATGGCGCTCCAGGACAAGTGGACTGGGCCATTTGAGGTAGTAGAGCGCAAGAGCGAAGTCACCTACCTGGTAAACCTTTTGACTCCCAGGAACCCTTTGAGGGTCCTTCATGTGAACCGCCTCAAGTCGCACTTTGAGCGAACAGAATGGACAATGCTCCTAGCAACAGATGTTGGGGTGGAGGAAGAGAGTGAGCCTCTTCCTGCCTCCTGTCTGCTAAGGAGAAGGATGAGTATGTGGAGGGTGTGAACCGCTCCTCCTCCCTCTCCTCAGAACAGCAGAGGGACTGTCATCAGGTGTTGAGTCAGTTTGCCTCCCTGTTATCCTTGATCCCAGGGGTCACTTACTTGTGTACACATGATGTGGACACTGGGGACAGTCCACCTGTTAAACAAAATGTTTACAGAGTGACTGACAAGGTCAGGGCTAGCATCAAAGATGAGGTATCAGAGATCTTAACCCTAGGGGTAATTGAGTTTTCCAGTAGTCCTTGGGCCAGCCCAGTGGTCTTGGTCCCAAAGGCAGTTGCTCCTGGTGCCACACCAGAACTCCAGATCTGTGTTGATTACCGGGGTCTCAATGCGGTCACTAAGACTGACGCGCACCCCACCCCCCAAACTGATGAGCTCATTGATCCGTTGGGAGCTGCTAAATACTTCAGCACCTTTGACTTGACGTCTGGGTATTGGCAGATTGCCTTAACTGAGGGGGCCATGGTGAGACTACCCCAGATGGACACTACCAGTTTAAGGTAATGCCATTTGGGATGTAAAATACCCCTGCAATTTTTCAGAGGTTGGTCAACCAGGTGTTGGCTGGACTGGATGATTTCAGTGCAGCTACATGGACGACATTGCTGTGTTCAGTTCTACTTGGGAGGAACATTTACAACACCTCTGCAAAGTGTTGGAGGCCCTGCAAAAGGCAGAACTCACTATTAAGGCTAGTAAGTGCCAAATAGGGCAGGGTTCTCTGGTGTACTTGGGACACCAGGTGGGGACTGGCCAGGTGGCACCCCTCCAGCCACAAATTGACACCATTCTGGCTTGGGAGCCTCCCAAGATCCAAACAGAGGTGAGGGCCTTTTTAGACCTCACTGGCTATTATAGGAGGTTTGTCAAGGGGTATAGCACCATTGTTGCTCCCTTGACTGAGTTAGTTTCCAAAAAGCAACCAAAAAACAGGATCTGGATTGAGTCTTGCCAGACAGCTTTTGATGCCCTGAAGGCAGCCATATGCACATCACCTGTGCTGAAGGCACCTGATTTCTCCAAGATGTTTGTTGTGCAAATTGATGCTTCAGAGCATGGTATAGGAGCAGTGTTATCACAGCTAAATGAAGAGGGTCTAGATCAACCTGTAGCCTTCATTAGCAGGAGATTACTTCCCAGGGAACATAGGTAGAGTCCAATAGAGCGTGAAGCTTTTGCTGGGGTCTGGGCACTGAAGAAGCTAACCCCCTACTTGTTTGGGACTCACTTCCGGGTTCAGACTGACCACAGGCCCCTCAGGTGGTTAATGCAGATGAGGGCTGAGAACTCAAAACTATTGAGGTGGTCCATTTCCCTACAGGGGATGGACTTTACAGTGGAACACCGTCCTGGCACATACCACACCAATGCTAATGGTCTGTCCAGATTCTTCCGCCTTAATGATGTAAACTCCCATGGGGTTGGGTAGTTTCTCTCCACTTTCAGCTGGAGAGGACACGTGTTAGGCTTGGCATTGATGGCGTGAGTTTCCCTAACCTTTTTGCCTCTGCTTCCCAGGTTGTTCATGTGTGCTTGACCCTGTTTTGCAGTTTGTGATACTCTGGGCACTTTACCACTGCTAACCAGTGCTAAAGTGTAAATGCTCCTATGTAAAATGTATTCTGTAATTGGCTTATCCATGATTGGCATATTTGGTTTACTAGTAAGTCCCTATAAAGAAAATGCTACTAGTGGGCCTGCAGGACTAGTTGTGCCACCCACATTTGTAGTCCTGTAAACATGGCTCAGACCTGCCACTGCATTGTCTGTGTGTGCATTTTTAAACTGCCAATTCATCTTGGCAAGTGTACCCACTTGCAAGGCCTAAACCTTCCCTTTTTATACATGTAAGGCACCCCTATGTTAGGCCTTACGTACCTCCATGAGCAGGGTGTAGTGTATGTTAAAGGTGGGACATGTACTGATGTGTGTTACATGTCCTAACAGTGAGCTACTGTTACATTCACTCTTCACTTTTGCAAGGACTATCTCTCTCATACGTTAACATGTGGGCTGCCTTTAAATATTATTAAAGTGCAGATTCCCTTTGAGAGCAGATAGAATTATGGAGTTTGGGGTCTCTGAACTCACAATTTAAAAACACATCTGTTTGTGAAGTTGGTTTTTAGATTGTTGGTTTGAAAATACCACTTTTAGAAAGTAGGCATTTTCTTGCTTAAACCATTCTGTGACTCCACCTGTTTGTGGATTCTTTGTCTGGGTCAGTTTGACAGTTGGGCTGTTTATGAATCCCCTCTAGACAGTGAGGCAAAGGGAGCTGGAGTGCAGCCTGCATATCCTGATGAGCCGTGCTAGAGTGGAGGGAGGAGTGGTCACTTACACCTGAATGGGCTGTGCCTGCCTCTCACAATGCAGTCTGCAATGCCCTGGTGTATGTCTGGGGCGTGGCCTGGGCATGGCAGGATCTTGTGAACAACAGAGATGTTCCTTTGAAGTATACCTATTTCAGGCAGAAAGGGATATAACTATTGGACCTAATCCCCCTGAAAATTAGATCACTTCTGGATTCAAGAGGCACCTCTGCCAAGGAGAAGTGCTGAAGAGCTGAGGAGAAGTGCTGCCCCTCCCTGTGACTGTGCTTTGTTGGTCTTTCCTGCAGTTGCTGCTTCTGCCTGTGAAAGGGGACAAAAACTGGACTTTGTTGTGCATTTATACTTGAGAAGAATCTCCAAGGGCTTGAACTGAGCTTGCCTCCTGTTTTGAAGTCTCAGGGCCATCAAAGAATTCCTCTGCCAGCACCTGGACTCTCTCCTGAGACTCCTGCCCTGCCAAGTGGTGCCCTATCCAGTCCCTGGGCCCTTGAAAGGTGACATTGGCAGAACAAGAGCTGAAAATGCACACACAAAACGCTGTGTGGGGAAATTTGCGACGCACCATCTGCAATGCAGCTGCTAAATGACGCGCCGCCGGCTTTGCAGCTGAAATCGATGCTCCACCTGCATCGCAGCTGGGAGATCGATGCATCACGGCTGGAGAAATGACGCACAACACCTGCTTGTGGCTGCTGATAACGACACAAACCCCACGCAGCGCGGTTTTCTAACACTGTGTAACAGGATTTTCCACGCATCGTCCCTAGGCTTCAAAGTCAACCTGACTCTGCGCGGATCCAAGGTGCCCCATCTAAAAATCGACGCATCGCTCTCTTGCGAGGGAGAAAAATGACGTATTGCTGACCAGACCAGAGAAGAAACGACGCATGGACTCCCTTGTGAGGAAGGAATCAACGCATTGCTGCCTTTTCTGACGTACACTCCCCGTGTGGCTTTATTTTTTATGCTAACCAGGTACTTTGTGCAAAATCAACATTTCCATTGTTTTCCATGGAGTAAGACTCTTATTCTTTTGAAAATTCATATCTTGACTTTTGTATGTTGGATTTTTGTCGTTTTGGTCTTGTTTGATTTAGATAAATATTGTCTATTTTTCTAAACTGGTGGGATAGCCATTTTGTAGTGTTTTCACTGTATTACTGTATGTAAATACTTTACACATTGCTTCTGAGTTAAACCCGCCTGCTCGTGCCAAGCTACCAAGGCAGTGAGTGGGGGTTAAGCAGATGTGTTTCTCCTTTGCCCTGACTAGAGTGAGGGTCCTTGCTTGGACAGAGGGTAACCTGACTGCCAACCAAAGGCCCCATTTCTAACAGGTACTATGTGGCTCAGTTTCTGATTGCAGACATTAAGGCCCTGTATATATCCCTGGATGATACTACTAACTGCTCTGGATTGCTGGAGTATGTTGGGTGAAAGGTGGAATATCTTTTGGAGATGTGGTTAGGGCTTCAACATTGTCAGGTGGGGCCTATGTTGCCCCTTGCCAGAATTTATTTCTAAAGGACTGGTGAACTAATTCAGCCCAGAAAGTATCTGCCCTCTGGCTGCCTTTCCAAGGGAATGTGTTGTTTGGGGCCGAACTGGAGGATAAGCTTCACGAATTGTTCAAAGAAAAGAAGCATTCGCCGTCCCTGAAATTGGCTTCTGCACATGAATAGTCCTTGAGGCCCAAATCCCTCTTTAACCAGCCTTCATGAAGGCAATGTCCCCATTCCCAGAGGAGGTTTCCAGCTGGGAGGGGTCAAGATAGGAATGCCAAGTCTCCCCTTCTGAAGCCTCGTTCTTGATTACATGATAAGGCAGGAGTCTGTGGTTGGCAGTCGGCTCCAGCACTTCCTCTGGGCATGGGAGGGATCTGCTTAAGATGCCTGGGTGTTAAACATTTTGAGGCAGGGTTACCGGTTTGAATTTGGGGAGGTTCCTCCGGCTTTGGCGGTCCATCCGACTCCTTGGCCTTCCAGGACAGAGAAGTGTTTGGCTTTGTCTCAGGTGATTTGCTCTTTTCTGCAGTGGGGGCCATTTGGAAGGTTCCTCCGATGCAGAGGGGCAGGAGGTTCTACTCCATCATCTTTCTGGTGGCAAAGCCTACAGGAGGCATCTGGCTGGTTTTGGATTTGAAGTCTCTGAGCAAGCTTGTGCTGCACCTTCCATTCAAAATGGACGCATTGCAAAGAGTGATTCCTTTGAAGGTCACGGGATATCTGATGTGAAACCTGGATCTGCAGGATTTGTGTTACCATGTACCAATCTATCCCAGTTCCAGCAATTCCTGAGGTTCTGCATATAGGGGACTCATTATCAGTTCCAAGTGCTACTGTTTGTCCTTCGGTCGGCACTGAAGGTTTTTACCAAGGTGATGGCGCCACTGGTTGCTTCTCTCCATTTCCAGGGCATCCACCTATACCCTATCTGGATGAATAGCTGCTCCATGCTCCACTGGAGGAGCAGCTTCTTCACAACTTGCAGATGGTGTGTGTCTCTCAAGGCTCATGGGTTTCTGCTGGACCTGCAGAAGTGTCAGTGGTGCCCTCTCAGGATATGACATTCATTGGAGCTTGGTTTTATACCAGCCTTAACAGGATCTTCCTTCCTGCTCCCAAGGCTTTGGCCTTTCAGTCCATGGTGAAGTGATTGATGTGCAGTGCTTCCTTTCCGGTATGCCAGGGTTTACAGCAGTTGGGTCACATAGCAGTGGTGGTGTTCAAGGTCCCGTTGGAGCTGTATCACCTCCAGCCTCTGTGGACTCATCTGTTGTCTATTTGGGATCCACGCTCCAGGAACTTCCATAAAATGGTCCCAGTGACTCAGGCGGTCCTCCTAGATTTGTGCTGGTGGACTTTGCAGGACAAACTGTCTAAGGGGTTGCCCTTGCAGCCAGATCCACCACTGGTCCTAACTACAGATGCCAGTGCTTTTGGTTAGGGGGCAACTCTGGGGGACAGGTCCCTGTAGGCTACCTGGTCTCTTCAGGATGGGAAGATGTTTTTCCAATTGGAGGGAACTGATGGCATTCTACTGGGCTGTCAATGGGTTTCATCATCTTCTGGTCCGTCACAACTTTGTGGTACGTTCCGGCAATCAGGGGACCATGGCATATCTGAACAATTGGGGAGGATCCATTCCTGGTCTCTCAATTCAGTGGTTCTGCCTCTATTGCAGTGGGAGGAGGGGCATATACAGTTTCTGGTGGCAGTTCACATCAGGGGGTGGACAATGGGGTGATCTATTTGGATCAGACTAGGGCGCAGATTTAATAAGGCCCAGCACCTCCTTGTGCCACATGCATGCATTGCACCACTGTGCAACCCCTTGCGCCACATTATGCCTGCACCAGGCATAATGTATGCAAGAGGGGGGTTCCTCCATTAGGGGGATTTCAAAAGTAGTGCAGTGGAATATATGAGATCCCACTGTGCCATTTTTAGCGGCTATTTTTAATGCCTGCACAGAGCAGGTACTAAAAGGCGGCACACCATTATTCTTATGGGCCGCTATGCACTAAGCAGGATTAGCTCCAACATTTTTTATGCTAATCCTGCAATGTACTACAATAGCATCAAAAATGATAATGCTATTGTCTCCAACCTGCGCCATGGTGCGCCGTATGTTTAATACGGCGCACACATGGTGGCATTACTAGGGCGCTGATGGGGGCAAGAAAAATGGCTCTGCATTTAATGCAGTGCCACTTTTCTTAAACTTGGGCCTAGTTTTTTTAGGCACACTGACTCCTTGTTTGTCCCTTTTGGGGCATCCTCCTGGGGTGTTAAGGCTTCCACTTTGTCCATTAGTAGGTGTATCAAGATTGGGTTGGCATATTCTCAGTCTGGGCCTTCTCCTCCTACGGGGGTGCAAGGTTGCTCTACTAGGGGGGTGGTGGCTTCCTCTGCTGAGTTGAGCGGGGTGTCCATTTCAGAGATTTGTAGAGCTGCTTCTTGGGTAATCTCCAATGCCTTTGTCAGGAGCCTGTGTTAAAAATCACTTGTGGGTGCTGTTGTATGATGTGCATCCTTTTGTTATGTCTTTTTTATATGAATGCTGGGTTCTTGGTTTGGGTATTCTCCAGTTGTAATGGATGGGACGAAGACTGGAGGAACCTGAAGGTAATCCTTTTACTTACTGATATTCAAGGGGAGGGCCCATGTCTGATGGCATAAGTGGGTGGTGGGCTGGTATGTTGGTTGGCACCGACTGTTTTGCTGGTTCCCCAGTTTGACATACTTAGATGTAGCCACTGGATTGAGAACTCTGCTTAGGACCATTATAGTGCTTTTAAGAAATAGTCAATTATTGTTAAATGCATATGTTTTATTAACCTGTTATTCTAAAATATGTTTGCCGGCATTGAATGTCATTGTATTTAACTCAGAACTTCCACACTTTTTGAAGTGTGTGCATGTGTGTGCGTGCGTCGTCTTCACTTGGAGCCTTTCTTTCTCTCAGTTATTTTTTTGCTCCCTTTTAGAAGGCTTTAAGAAGGTGAATAAAGGTTAGATGCTGAAGTCTACTTCTGGCAGCCTAATAACAGCAGGAGGCCATCAATTTTTAGCTAATGGGAGGCAGTAGAAGAAAATTGCTGGCATTCAGACACTTACTTTGGAAAATGAATGTGTTTCCTATCAGGTGCTCCAGCACCTCTTTTATTTTTACAGAATGTGTACCTGCATGGCTTTGGCCCACAGGGTACTGTCCATCAGATAGCACAGGATTTGCTTGACGTTTGTAGTATCAAAGACTGTTGTATGTAATATAGTTTGATTCAACAATGGTGTAACCTGTTTTATGCTTCACTTGCAACTGGACTATTTACCGTTCCTGACCTATCTCTTGCTGGCACAGCATCATTAGGTAGACTTCTACGTGACCAGCACAGCAAACTGGAACCACCACACTCATACTTTAGGATTGTAGAAACATGTCCACGCTTCTAGAAGACAGAATTCCCTGCACATGCATTAGAGATTAATTGAAGAACCTGATCTCCGACGATGCTGGAAATGGATGAAAATATGACTGCTTAATGATGCCCATGAGCAGCTGCGGCTGCCGCAAATGTCATAGGGGGAGGGAGGAGGGGATAACAGGAATGGGGGAAAACAATAAATAAAAATAACAAATTAAAAAAATACATTTTGCGCTGTTCCTGCCAACTCCTGCTGCCTCGCTCGTCGCTCCTCTTCCTGTGGTGTCCCAGCATTCACTACGACACCAGCACAGGCTCCCCAGAAATCCTGGTACTGCTCTCATGCTAAACCTAGCATGAAAGCAGCATCAGGATTGGTCTGAGTGGCTTGGACTGCTGCTCAGACACTGCCCTGGGGTCTGTGCAGTGTCTCCAGCCCAGCTGTTCAACACAGCAGGGCTGGAGAAACCTAAGTGCACATGTGAGTTTGGCCGGCCTGAGATGGCCGGCCAAAAACACGTGCGCACTTAGGTGCACTCTTTTCTCCTCCCATTGCCCAGACCTGCCCCTCCCTGCACTCCTGGCTCTTGGCCAGGGGGCGATGCTCCTCCACCATTGCCTCAACTCGGCCCCCTGTTGTGCCCCTGTCTGGGAGGAAGACATAAACTCCAACAACAGACCCAGTCACAGTCATGTGACCAGGACACTAGCATAAAGCACGAATAGTTAGGTCAGAAAAATGCCAATTTTCTATAAGTGGCATTGGCCACAAGGAGACTGTTGTTGGCAGAAGGAACAAGCTGGGCATTGTGTATGATCAGTGTTGAGGCTAGAAGAGTGGGTGTTGCTAGAGATTAACGTCAGAAAGTGTCACTGACTATTGTTGTTTGTCGCAAGGAGTCCATTCTTGGTCGCAAAGAGCCCAAAACGTCTGGGTTTTCACCTGGAGTTCAGGAGAAGTATACTCTGATGCCTGCTAATGGTTCTTGACCTGGGGGAATCAGTATTCACTTCAGCAGAGGTCATCAGCAGGTCTCAAGCAGGTCCAGGAGGTGCTGGTCAGCTGAGCAGTTGCAGTGAGGCCTCTGGAAACTTATTGTGTCCCCCTTGCTCAAACAGATAGTCAACCAATTGACCCTTTGAGTCACTTTTGGGGATACTAGGTCCAAAGCAAGCAGGTCCAGTCTTCCTTCTTCAGACAGTAGGTCAGTTCTTCTTCTGAATTTTCAGGTGGTCCAGGACTGTGCTGAGGAGAGGTCCTGAAGGTGCTATTCTCAATGCCAGCCTGTGGTAGGGGAATGCCTTTGTCTAACTTTCCCCTTTCACTGTGTGTGGCTTCAAATTGTCTAGGGTAACAATCTGACTACTTCCACCAGAAGGTATCTGACATCTACAGCAACTTCAAACCCCAGCCCACCAACCACAACCTCCACCACACCCTAACCAGCCCCTCCCCCCATCTGGATCACTGAATGGAAACACCTTCACCATCATGGCATCCATCCACTCTAAGTCCCCAGTGGACCCTTGCCCTCATCACTTCTACAACCTAGGAAAAGAAGCAATCGTAGCACCACTCACAGAGATCCTCAACACCTCTATCACCACAGCCACCTTCTCTGATGTTTGGAAACACATCACAGTCAAGCCCCTCCTGAAGAAACCCTGTGCCAATCCCAACAAACTCAAAAACGTTGGCCCCAGCTTCCGGCCTAACCACAGCACCAAGACTACCCTGATTGCAGCTACTGATGACAACAGAAGTCTCCTCGACCTCAGAGGAACTATGGCCCTCATCCTCCTCAACTTCTCTGCCATGTTTGACACAGTCTCCCACCACACCCTCATCAAAAGACTATACAGCATTGGCATCCAAGACAACGCACTCCAGCGGATTGCCTCCTTCCTCTCAGGCTGGACACAGAGAATCCGCCTCCCTCCCTTTGTCTCTGCCCCCAAAGAAATCACATGCGGCATTCCCCAGGGCTCCTTCCTCAGCCCCACCCTCTTCAATGCATACATGACTTCTCTAGCAAACATCGCATGCACCCACGGACTCAACACCATCTCCTACGACACCCAGCTCATCCTCTCCCTCAAAAACGACGCCACCATGACACAAACCAATTTCCAGAACACCATGACTAACATCGCCTCCTGGATATAGTTGAGATAAACTCAGACAAAACAGAGATCCTCATCTTCGGAAACAAGCCGTCCTCCTGGGATGACTCATGGTGACCTGCCGCCCTTGGCCCCCAACCCACGCCCGCAGCTTAGGGATCATCCTCAACACCCAACTGACCATGAAATACCAGATCAGCTCCATCTCCTCTGCCTGCTTCCACACCCTCCTCATGCGACACAAGATTTTCTGATGGATTCCCATCTCCACCAGGAAGACGGTCACTCAGGCCATCATACCCAGCCGCCTCGACTATGGCAATGCACTCAGAACCACAAAGCAGCTCCTGAACCACCTCCAGATCACCCAGAACTCCGCCACAAGACTCATCCTAGACCTCCCCAGAAAAAAACAGCATCACCCCCCACCTCAGAGCCCTGCACTGGCTCCCCATACAGAAAAGATGCCTCTTCAGATTCCTGACCCACACCCACAAAGCCCGTCACAATGCGGGACCAGCCTACGTCAACAATCGCCTCACTTTCCACCAGCCTACGAGAGAACTCTGCTCAGCCACCCTCACCTAGGCCCACATCCCCTGCATCTGCCTTGACTGCCTCGGAGGACGCTCCTTCTCCAAGCTGACCGCCAAATCCTGGAACACCCTCCCCCTCCACCTGCACACCACCCGCTCTCTCAAGGTATTGAGAAAGCATCTCAAGACCAGGTTTTTCGACCAACACCAACCAAGTGAGTCCCACAGCTTCACTCCAACACCTGAAGGCCCCTGGGGTGACAAGCATGCGCTCTACAGGACCCCATTGATTGATTGATTAATTGACTATCCAACTTCACAATTAAAGAGAATTTAAAATTACAAGGCAAATGAGTGGGTTGAGCATTTCTCTATCTGCTCCCAAACTGATGCTATCAGTTATAAAATATAATAGGGTAACCCAGTGTTGGTCTATGGGAGAGACAGTCTTACAGCACAGAAAAGTGACCTTAGCAGGACATGTAAAACTTAAATACACGTCATACTTTTTAAATACCATGCACCCTGCCCCAGGAGTATTTAGGGTGCTCCTTAGGGGTGACTTATGAATATTAAAAAGAAAGCCTTGGGCCTGGAAAAAGGTTTATTTTACCAGGTTGGAATGGCAATTTAAAACTGCACTCCTGGCAGCAATGATAGCTCTGTAACAAAAACCGGGGCATGAAAGCAAAAGGTCTAGGGGAATACCACAAAAGGATGTCAATTCTAACAGTGGTGTAATTATATAGTTTCCTGAGATCCAGAATATACCACCCTTGCACCCTATCACTGTCTCTATCCCCCATCTATCTATTATATTTTCTCTCCAGCGCTGTAGAAAGACAAGAAGTCACCCCCAAATTATATGATAATGATATTATTTGAAGCAGATTCTGCAAAGTCAGTTGATAGTGGGGATTGCTCAACTAAACACGATTCTAATGCCAGGATGATTATGTTACAGGAAATCATTATAGGGCATGCCCAATCTAATTTTCAAGCTTTCGGAGTGGAGAGGAGTTTATCCTTGACTAATCCATAGTCCAGCAGTAAAAGGAGTCTCCAATGTCCTAGCCTTTTTTTTTTAATATAGCTACTGGGGTTTGTATTAAGGGAAACGAGCACTGTAGGTCAGTAGAGAGTTTGTGAACTTTCAAGTGTATTAGTACTCCAAGTGGTTAACAATGTTCGGAACCTTTTCTCAATGCATAGTTTGATTCCAGACAATAAGGTATATTTTTATGTTCACAGAGGATTTTCATGGAGCTGGTTATACTTCCATGGGCAGATCACAGTGCTTCCAAAACCTCTTAAAAGTACAAAAGAGTGGTCTGGAATTAGAGAAACTTTGATTTTTAAAAGCAAAGTTACGAAGCACATCATATCCAATTAGTATAGCAACAGAATACATTTACATACAGATGCAAATCTCAAAATAGCTACAAAAGTCAGTTACAATAGAAAAAATATGACTTATTCGGAATGTTGTTTATAATAGAAGCTTAGATTGTATGAGCTATCATGAATAAGTGGATCTATATTATGAAATACGAAGGAAAAGGAGACAGACAAGGTGCAAAGGAGTTACATATAAATAAGCATCTTCTTGATAACTTTGCTTAACCTAATATTTATGTTACCTTACTCTTTTAAATTTAGTATGAATGCAATAGTGAAGAATAGAGTTTGGAAGAAGGACAAAAAGATTATTTAGTAGAGATCGTAGGCTCACCTTGAAGATATCTTGAGTCAATAGACAATAAAAGTATTGAAAGATATCATTCTGTCAACAATAGCAACAAAGTCAATTAGGAAGAAAATAACAGCCATTAACTTTAAAGGATAAAATGCCATTCATTAAGTAAAGACCAAAGTTAAAGACCAAAGCTGTACAAAAAAACTATTCACAGCACTAACTTTTGCATCCACCTAAAAACCATAAAAGTTACAATGTGTGTAAAAAAAAGTAGTAACAAGTGTAATATTCCTTATTCAAGAAATTGGGTTATTGGTTGAAGGGGGTAGAATCCCTACTCAAGCAACAGCCACAATCCTTGTAAGAGCGAATCCACGCAAAAGAGAATTTCTTCATTTTGGTTTTTGGAGAACCTTGTATTTCCAGGAAATGGTTGTAATAGTGGGAGGCAGCTTGAACCCCGTTGACTGTGGTGCTGCCCTCTTAACAGACCAGAATGGGAAATAAAATGGATGATATGCCGGAGTCTCTCACATCATTGCCTTGAACATCAGAAGAAGCAAAGCTGCCCACTGGACCTTTGGACTGCACCACATAGGGCTTGCACTCAAAAGGACTGCACCTGCTGAAATCTCAAGGCTCCACAAAGAAAAGTCACTAAATTAACTTGTGCTTACCTATCTGGTAGCTTGGCACATACGTAGGCAGGCTTAACATAAAGGCAAATTGGAAACTATTTATGCAGTACTGTTGGACTTAGCACTTTCTGCAGAATCATCCCCAAACTTTGTGCTTTCTCCCTCCTTTTTTCTGAACGCATTTTTGTTTACTTTTAGAGCACAGTGCATTGCTATTAGAAACACAAAAAGGATGATGGACTGGGTGCTGAAACTTTTCAGACACTCCCCCACAGTCACAGATCTGGGTTAAATCCATTGTTCTTTTAATCAACACACCACCCCAGTTTTGGACCCAGCCTTATGCAGAGATTGTGGTGTTATTACTAGCTGAAGGTACATACCTCCATCTACTAATAACCCACTTTCCTACAATAAACCTGTGCTTAACCCGTCTGGTAGCTTGGCACAAAGCAGTCAGGTTTAACTTAGAGGCAATGTGTAAAGTATTTTAGCAAACCTCAAGCAACTAAAAAGTGGAAACCCAATACAAGAACAATCCCAAGCCACTTTAGAAAAATAGAGAATTATCTAATCAATAAAGTAATACAAAAACAACAGAAATCTCATCAGTAGAACTGAAATTATGAGGATTTAAATGTTAATGTAAAAATAGCTCCAAAAGGCATGAAGTGCCAATTTGTGAGTGTCTGTTCACCCTGGACTGATACATACTCAAACGTTTGGGCTGATCACGATGGAGCACAGGTCGGATACAGGACCAGGTTTATTGCACTGGAAGTTTTACTTTCTGACTTTGATGTGGAGACGGTGCGGTGTGGCCTTGCAGGGCTTTGCATCCTCCTGCGTCACGCCGTGGTGGATCCGGTTATACTTTCAGGAAGGAGCTGAGTGGCTCTGCTTAGTCCTGTGTCATGGTGTGTTAGATCCGGTGAGGCTTTCAGTCAGGAGCTGTGTGGCTCTGTGGGGCTCCGTGTCTCACTGTGTTGGTTTTTGTGAGGCTTCCAGTCAAGGGCTGTGAGACGGGGGTATTCAGGGCTCTGCATTCCTTGGTGTCTGGTCCAGTGAAGTCCGTGGTCAGACGCTGCAGAGCGCTGCATCTATTCCAGTGACATCTTCACTTAGCAGGCAAAAGTACACTCTAACAGGGATCAGCAGAGAGGACAAGGTCAGATCCATTTGGGTCTGGATAGCTTGAAAGAATGAAAGACCTCTGGTAGCTTGTTGTTTCCTTGTCGCTTAAACATGAGGTCACCCAACTGACCCTTGGAGTCACTGGGGTCATGAGTTCAAGGCAAGCGGGTCCAATCTTCCTTCTTCAGACAGAAGTCAAGACTTTCTTCTGAATATCATCAGGTCCAAGATTGTTCTGATTTCAGGGTCTGGAAAAGCCATATTTATGCTCAGTGCCAACCTGTGGTTAGGGGACACCCCCTTTGTCTAAATCTAAACTGGTTCTGGTCAGTTACTCCCTTTCCGGGGCTAGTGAAACAAAGGGCATGCAGCCCCAGATGTGAGCTTCAAAATGTAACCAGGTCAGCAGCCCAACATCTCCCCAGACATCCTATCAGGAAGACACACTCTCCTCTACACCCACGTCCTTTGTCCACTCAGTAGTTCCAATACACATTTCCTAGTGGAGTAGCCGTCAACAATCAGGAGACACTGGCAGAAAGGCACATTTGGCCTAGGAAGAACAATGGCAACTTTCTAAAAGTGGATTTTACAAAATAGTAATGTAAAACCTGACTTTACCATTAGAGAAGATTTTAAATTACAATTAAAATGAAATGAGTGAAATTGATTTACAAACTGAATTTAGCACTTTAGCATCAAATGTAATAAGATAAACATGTGTTAGTGTGTGGGAGACCAGCATTGCTACAGTGAAAAAGGATTTTGGGGAGTTCTACTGCTGGCACATGTGAAACATTAAATATACATTTCCTACTTTTGAACTACATTCAGCCTTCCCAGTGGGCCTCTGGAGCCTACGGTGAGTATGACTTACAAGCATTACAAAATAAGATTTAGGCCTGGCAAAAGGTTTATTTTGCCACATCAAAATGGCAGTTTAAAACTGCACTACAGACTGCAGTGGCAGGCCTGAGGAATGTTTTACAGAGCTACTTTAGTGTATGACACAATGAGTGCTGCAGACCATTAGTAGTTTTTAGTTTACAGCCCCTGGATACAAATAATATATGTGATATACCATTTAGTAGGAACTTACAAGTAAATTAAATTTACGAATGAAGTCTACAGCACTTTTACAATATTTTAATAGGAAGAACATAAACACTTTACCACTGGTTAGCAAGGGTAAAGTCCATAGAGTTAGAATACCAACAAAAGCTAACGAAGGCAAAAATCCAGGGGAATGCATTGCAAACGATGGTCATTTCTAACAGTGTGTACATGTATCTGTGTAATCTCCACTTGATGTACACAATCGTGTAGATCATTTCCTGACCCGTCGTGTAATGTATGGTGCTCTATTGCCTCACAACTATATTAATACCAATACACACAATAAGGCATGATATAAGTAGATTTAAGGAAGGCAATTTCTAATGTGGTTGGAGGTTTTCATAGTGTAAAACCTTTTTACAACATATCATTGAACTTCTTTGGGTTACAACAAAACAGCAAAAATTAACTCGTAGGAGCTGCTGCTGATAAGTCAAAACAATCAGGCAAATAAATCTTTCACATCTGTTCTTTTCCTATTGCTTCTCTGTATATTTTCACGATCTGCAATGTTCATGTTTCCTCCTCCTCAGCACTAGATGACAGAGGATTGTTTCAATTTGTCACTACCTTAATGCAACATACAACACACTACTGCTAAACAAAATACCCTTTCCTATCCCTGCATTTGGACTCATAAGTAATGAGAACACAATGGAATCAGTTTGTTATGAGATCTCACACAATTTCTATTATATATTATTTCCATTTGTGGAGGGCACGGTAAGGCACCTCTGCAGCAGTCTTTGGTTGCAAAATTAGAACCAAAACCAGCGTGCAAAAAGATGCGTTGTTGGAAAGTTGGAATATATTATTAAAACAAAAATATAATGAAACTTATAAATTGAACAGTTACCAGAGAAAACTTGGCCAATTGCCTTTCTACATAACATTTATTACTATTGTAATACTGTAAATCACCTAATAAGTAACCAATTTCTTACTTGCTGTAAGTTACCTATTGATTTATGTTCTGTGCTACTTGGTAAAATACAATATGCTTGTGCAAATGCTGAAAAGTAGGCATTGCAGTGTGATATCAAATGAACAATATTGTAATTTGTTTACACTGTAATTAACTAAATCATTTTCTGTACCTGTGTACTGACAATGTGTTGCTAAAAAACCACAGAGGAAGAAGGCGGGTGATAGTAGATGTGCTGTCTTCATATTTTATCACTGAGTGTTGGAGCTAGCCCTCTCTGCATGGTGACTCCCAAACTTTTGCCTTTTTCCCTCCACTTTTTGCTGAATTCTTTTTTGTTGACCTTAGGACTCTGTGCACTTTACCACTGCTAACCAGTGCTAAAGTGCTGTGTTCAATCCCCTTAAACCTGGTTAAATTGGTTTGTACCTGATTGACATTTTTTATTTACCTGTGCCCAGGTCCAGCAAATTAAATTCTCTGGTGGGCCAGCAACACTGTTTGTGTCCCCCACTTAAGTAGCCCCTTTAAACATGTTCCCATATCTGCCATTGCAGCCTGTGTGTGCAGATTTAAACTGTCAATTCAACCTTTTGCCATGCCAAAACCTTTCTTTTAATACATATAAGACACACCTTATATGTATTAATCAGGAGGGTGTGGGGAGGCTGTTCTAGGTTTTTGCTTCAACTTGAGAGGCACGTCCTCCACTTCTGCTTCAGTAGATGCAGGGAGTATGGGCAAGCGAAAGGTCATGACACTTTTAATACGTTAGCATTTTTCTACCTTAGCCATTTGGTGCATGACTGAGTCTGGGTGACAGATGGGCTTTGTGTGTTCCTTTTAGACAGCTACACACAATAGGGAACTTAGGTGTGCCCGGATGGGACATCACTGAAAGGGTGGGAGGTAGGAGCTGGGCACAGCCCCACTTACACCCGAATAGGCTGTGTCCTGCCTCCACAAAAAGGGCTGTATACCCCCTGTAGTTAGTCTGGAGCCAAAGCCGGGAAGGCAGGGCATCAGTGCACTTCAAAGGCATGCTCTAGAGGCTTTGCCTTCCTTCAAAGGCACAATTTGGACTCTTCCAGGAAGAAGGACTGCTGTGCTGCTCAAAGGACTGCTACTCTGCTGTCCTGCTAGACTGTGGCCATGCAGAACTACTGGCCTACTGCTCTGCTGCCTCCTTGCCTGAGAGAAAAGAACTGGAGCTGCAACTTCAATTTTGAACCCAGGATGCCAGAGTGACTCCAATGGATAGTCTGCTGGCCTCCTCATCTGTACCTCAGGGACATAAAAGGCTCCCAACATCCTGCACCAGGCCCTGGACCCAACTTCAGTAAGTTCTGTACCCCCGAGTGGTGCCCCTTAGGTCCTGGACACTAGGTGTGGCTCAGAGAGCAGAATTTAAGTTTTTGAACTCTTTGGGACCGCAAAGGGACGTTCGCACCAAGACATAGCTGCTCACACTGTGAATCTATGTAAAGATCCGTCAGCAACCTCTTTACCCTGTAGCATCAACTGCTAGTGAGGACCACCACATGAAGCTCCCACAGTGCCCCTTCGTGACAACTTCAGGATCTTCTTGCGCCAACGGGCGACTGCCGGTGACACCTGGCCTATTCTTAGCACTACTGCAGCAGCCTCCAGCAATGCTGCCCCTGTTCCTTGAGGCCCCCTCTAACACGAACAGAAATCTTGGTGCTGACTTGAGAAGGTAAACTTCAGTGGGACTATTATAGTGACTGTAGCTGACCTACACTCCATTGTGGTTGGCCTGTAGTGCGACTTTGACCTGGTCCAGCGTGATTAGATATCAATAGTTGGTGATTTGTGCTTTTTGTTGCTATTTTTACTAAAATCTTTAAAAGTTGATAACTCTGCTTCTACTGACTGGACTTTGTGTTGTGTCGTCACTTTATTGCTGTGTATGTACTGTGTATATACTTTAAACTTTATCCTCTAAGTTAAGCCTAACTGCTTGTGCTAAGCTACCAGAGGGTTAAAAGCACAGGTTAATTAAGGGTTGGCTTGTGTCTCACTCTGACAAGGATTGTGTTTGCTGCCTGACCCGGGTTCACACCTCAGTCAACCAACAACCCCATTTCTCACACTGAGCAATACGTTTTTTTCAGTGGCAGGGCAGTAAATACATATTCTCATTCTCAGTTTGATGTTCTCTTTATGACTGAAACGTGAATGGGGGAGGATTCATTCACTGACTTACAATAAGCTCTTCCGAAAACTATATGTGTGTGCATTTGGATAGGGTTGGTTGAGTGAGGTGGGGATTTGGATATTGCCTTCAAAAATAAACTCCAATGTTCCACCTTTCAGTAGGAAAAGTTCAAAGGTGTGGATGCTTTGGGTTTCTGTATATCCTCCTCTGCCCAATCTTCTTTTTTGGGGGTTCTAATTTACCAACCACCTGCTTATGCTGAGGAACTTATTAACCCCCTAGATGAGGCTTTGGTGCCAAAGATGTTACAATATGCTAGCTTTACGATCTAAAGAGACTTAAATTCACATGTTGATGATGCAGATGACTCTGGCTAATTTGTTTGTTAAGGTTTTAGACTCTGTTAATCTGCCTCTGATACCAACTGGACTCACACATCGAGTGGGCCACATTATTGATCTAATTTTGTCAAATACCTCCATTTTAGTGGAAGCACCTCTGGAAGTAGTTTGGTCTGACCAATGTCTAATTCCTTTTTCCAGTTTTGGCCTCTTCCGATGCAGGAGGTGGGTCAAAGTTTAGCGGTAGCTTATTGATCTCAATCCTGGAATAAACTTGTGACTTCTGATTTGCGGGACATTCTATAGACTTCAATCCCTGCATTATCTGGAGTTGCTAATAAGGATGCTATGGCTGTGAGCCAATGGCTCTCTGCCACAGCGGATTCCCTGAACCCTGAAAAAATGCACACAAAAACAGAGGAGTACTCCGTCTGCCCTTTGGCTTTCCCAGAGGCTCACCATAGAAAGAAAACTGCAAAAAGTTGAACAGAGTATGGAGAAGGCTCTATAAGGAAGATTATGATAAAAATAACCAGTAAGCAAATATCATTAGATTCTAAAACTAGCCCGCAGCAATTTTTACACAAAGAAGATAAGCAAAGCAAATAATAGGCCTAGGGAGATCTTTACAATTGTATCTCACTTTTTGATCCTAAAGTCCTTGCTCCATCTCTTAAGGCTAACCTGGACTTATTTTCCAAGTTCAGAGGCTTTTTCAAAGACAAAATTGTTAGGACCCAGATGAATATTTTGTTGCTGAGCTCTCTCTGCACCATCTAACCTTCTCTTACATCCCCAACACTTCTTCCAGAATGTAAGCTTTTACAATTTAAACCACCTCACTTGGAGAAGCAAAAAGTGAGTTACTTGAATTCCAAATCTGGCTTCCCTTTAGATCCCTGTCCGCCATATATTATGAGACAGGTTGTTGCTATCATTTGTCCAGAGTATCTTAATTTGTTTAGTTCCACCTTGCAGTCTGGCCTAGTTCCTAAGATTTGGAAGGGGGCAAGTGTTGTCTCTCTTCTGAAAAAAACCCATAGCAGATGTTTCTGTTCTCTCTAATTTTAGACCAATCTCTCTCCTTCTGACAACTTCAGAGATCTCAACTTTCTGATTTTTCAGAGACAGTCAAACTTCTACATCCTTCTCAGTACGGTTTTCGATAATCTCATAGTATAGAAACCTCATTGCTGGAAATAGCAGAGTCAATTAAGATGATCTTGGCTATAGTGTGATTCTATTAGATCTTTCAGCAGCTTTCAACACTATGGCCCACATTATGATACTGGCGCTAAAAAGTGCCTACTGCCGCGGCGACAGCCGGCAAAAGACCGTCGCCACGGCTACCGGGCATCCGCTGTAATATGAACACAGCTGGATTTCCGTCAGAAGGATGGCAGAAATCCAGCTGTGGCCATGCCGGCGGATAGCGGTAAGGTAGCGCTGTTGCCACCAGCAGCACCACGCCAGTAGACCTCCGCCAGACGTATTATGTAAAATAATACGACCTGGCGGTGTTCTGCTGGCGGGCGCTGCTGGTGGCAGCAGCGCCCCGTCCTGTCTCCTGCCGGAGGACCCCCTGAACACAGGTAAGTGGGTGCTCCGACAGGGGAGGGGGGGCGTGTTGTGTGTGTGGGAGTGTGAATGTTTGTGTGTGCGTGTATGCGCATGTGTGTTTCTTGTTGAATGCATGTGTGCAGGTATGGAGGTGTGAGTGTGTGTAGGTTGTGTTCTGTGAATGCTTGTCTGTGTGTATGTATGAAAGTGTGCAGATGTGTGTGTGAATGGATGTTGCATGCGTGGATGCATGTGGGAATGGGTGTGTGTACGTGTGTGTGTGTGAAGGGGGGCATGAATGTGGGGGGGATTTATAGAGGAAGGGGGTGGGTGGTATCTGGCGAGGAGGGTGGGTGAAACCTCTATCAGTGACAGGGAACGGATTCCCTGTCACTGACAGTGCCTACCACCATGGTTTTTTGTGCCGGTAAGGAAGCCACGGAAATCATGGTGGTAGGCGGGGTCATAATCCCGCAGGTGGGACAGTGACAGTCGCCGGACTGGAGATTGATATCTCCAGCCTGGTGGCTGTTACCGCCATGGCAGTCGGTGTGGTACATTGGCGGTTTGGCTTCAGCCAAACCGCCAATGTCATAATATGGTGGAAAGTACCGCCAGCCTGTTGGTAGTACTTTCTGCCATATTACCGCCGACCGCCAGGGTCGTAATGAGGGCCTATATCCCTTGATATCCTATTCCAACTTCTCACAGCATTTGGGGTGGCAGTATCGTCATTAAAGAGATTATGTGCCTTTCTGAACCTTAGAGAGCAGACGGTTTGGATGAATCCTTATTTTTCTGATATCAAGACCCTCAAATGTGGGGTGCATCAGATTTCTGCACTGAGTCCAACCTTATTTAAAATATATGTCCCCGTTTGCCTCGTTAGTGGAATCTTTTGGCATTAAAATCATTTCTTATGCTGATGATACTCAGTTACACCTCTCTTATGAGGGTGATTCTGCTTCAATAAAGAGACCTTCTCAGCATGTATGGGGGCAGTTATAAACTGGTTGAGATTAAATAATCTGCAGTGCAACCCAGATAAAACACTAATTTTGCTATTCGGCCCCAAACCACTGCCCGAATAAATAGGGTGCTGGCCAAGGAAATGTCCTGCGCCTCCCTCGCCTACTGAGGTTGCTAGAATTGTTGGAGTATTGTTTGATGGTCAGCTCTCATTCATGGCTCAGGACTCTTTCGTATTGAGCTCGTGCATCTGGATAATGAAAGCTTTGAAATCGTTTCTGGCTCACTGTTGACAAGAGAACTGTATTTAAACCTTTAGTGTTGGCTTACCCTGCCTTTCATGAAACGTGGCCACAGTATCTCAGTGTTAAAGTACAGCAATATTGTCCTTCCCTGGTCTTTTGCTCGGAGGGTGCATGATTGATGGGGGTTACTCATTCTAAACAGATGAGACGAGGAGGGTCTTCCTTTTCCAACCATGTTGCTTCGGTTTGGAATCGTCTTTCATGTCAATTCAGGAGTATGCCTACTGAGGAAAAGTTTCGTAAAATTATGAAAATCCACTTGTTTAGCTTGCAACAACAGTGTCCCTGATCTGTATCTGCCGAGAGTGCTAGGACACTCTCTTGAGTGGCCATGCACTCTTTAAGTTTGGACATTCATTCATATTCAGGCAGGAGTTGCAGTGCTTAGTCTAAGTATCTTAGAAAGTTGGGCCTTGCCCATCATTTAAAAAACCCTCCACTTAAGATCAGAGTATGCTGCTTGAGTTTGTATTGTAGGTCTTTTTACTTACAGAAAGTATGCCACTACTGGGCAGGAAACAAGGCTACCCCGTCGCGGAGCTTGCACTCATCGAACAATACTCAACCTTGCTAAGAAGTGTTCTTTTCTGTTGTGCTTTGCACTCATGTGGCAGAGTACACTACTCAGCCGTACTCAGATGGCAGAACTGCATTCGCATTATTGCATGACTCATCCAAACATGGCCCAGTCGTAGACTTCAACAGCTTGGGGTTTCCAGGTCTAGTGCTGGAGGGGCCAGGGGAAAACAAGCACAGACTTTAACCAGACTTTCCCTGATGAAATCTAAGGTATTTTTCTCTTGGAGCACTAATTTGTGGCGTGTCATATGGTACTCTCAATGTGTTTCCCAAGCATGCATATCATACAAAATGCATATCTTCTAACTAAGCTGCTCCTTTTCAGTGTAAATTATATATTTTTAGAACATTTTCCGAGTATTCTTTTCAGTATGAAATATACATTCTTAGGTCTCACCTACAGATGCCTTTTAGTTATCTAAAGACCTGTTGAGTACAATACAATACTCACAGTGGTCATTGGGTCGACCATTGCTCATGACTGTTTGGCTTTCTTTTCTACCTAAATGTTATGCTTCTTATACAATGGTTTTCTTTGTCTTGCATTTATCCATCGCCTTTTCATTCATCCTTTACCATCCTTTTGACGAAATGACAGCCAACATCGGTAGCTACTTTTCTTTCAGCCCCTTTTGGGAGTGCATGTGTTTCTTGCTGTCTCCACCTTATGCAGCTCCCCTCACATCTGCAGCGCCCTACACTCTCTGTGTTGATCTTCCCTTTTCTCTCTCCATTAGTTCATTTGTTGTGTTCCCTTCCCCACCCAACCACGCTTGCATTTTTTTATTATTATTATTTTCAATTCCAAGCCCCTTTGTTGCTCCACGCAGTGTTCTTGTATGGCCTTCTTGTGAACCGCAACAAGGTGGAGTCTCATTTCTAACCCTGGAGCCCCCCCTATCCAATGACACCCTCTACATTCTGCATCCTGTTATTTAAATTTCTATATTTGATCACATTTTCTGAAAGGCCTCGCAGCTGCGGTTTGCTACTGGAGCATATCTTCCCTTCTAATGCTCTTTTGTGCACCTTTTCGTGTGTTCTTAATTTAGTGCTTTGATATGGGTGTCTGCCGTCTATGAATGGTGCATTTTCAGAAAGCCAAAATGTTCTTTATTGACGTCTGCACACTCATGGTTGGGGCCATCCATTTTGGTTTGTTTTTTTCGTTTTTCCTGATGCTCTTTAGCATCAGCAACAAGCACTGGCAACCGTTAAAGGTCAGCTAACATATATTCTATAGGCTTTGACAATGCTTGTTTTACATTAGGTGATACATTTACCAGAACAGAAGTTCAGCCAACACTGAGGTCCATGTGTTCGTGGGTATTTTCTTAAGTATTTGATTTTTGAACACCCCCCATGGACTGCACCGACCAGTTAACTTCACGAGGGATTGGACTTTACAGCTGATATGTTCGGCATACTGTTATAAAATATACGAGCAAATGTAGATGTCGCCCGAGTTGGGGGTAGAGTTGTAACTTTCGTCATTTTGACAGCGTGTTACTCCTGAGTTATCTACTGGTGATCAGAACTTTACTACACAATCCGAGTGTGTCTCCTGCATGATTTATCCACGCAATTATGTTTCTATCAGTTTTTTCCGATATTGTAGCTACACAAGCAAAATGGTGTCAGTTGCTGGAGGAGAAATGTCCCTGGGCTAAAAGGAAAATGGAGCAAATCACATAATCATGCAGGCATACGTTTATGAACTTCCAGCAAGATGACATTGCCAAGACAAACATAGGATTAGACAAAAGTTCCGAACTCTTTCTGTAATGTGTGATGTGAAACTAAACGAGAAATAGAATTGTTAAACTATTTCTTTAATGAACTGTTAGCTTTCTCTGAATACAATAAACTTGCTTACGATGGAGCCAGCCCTCGGTGGCCGCCCCTTGACAACCATTGTTGAAGATTTATTGAAATTAGGACTCTTCATCGATTTCCTTAAAGACCAGGTTTACTCTTCCAAACGGTGCGCAATCATGTATCACCACCGCCACAGGTACAATATACGGCCGAGGTCCAGCTTATCCAGGCGAGAAAGGTAATTAACCCAGATAGAGATGCCAGGGGGCTAATATGGCTTGCAGAAATATGAATCTGGAGTCAGGAGCAGGGACTCATCAGAAAGTATGCATGCATACCTAACCGAACAAAGCATCGCACAGAAACGGGTCAGAACTAAACTACCCCTTCCAGCAATGCATTTGGATGTGACTTCCGAAAGCCTTGGGCTATTTTGCAATCATTAATTCAATTGTGTTATACCTCTGTTCTATATTGGGGCTTGATGAACCTCTTTTTCGACTCTCTTACGAAGGGTAGTTTCTAGCTTAGAAACGAGCAAGGAATCATGAAGGTAGTCCACTTTAGTCAAACTGATCCTAGTCAATTGTAGTCACGTTTAGTTGTCTGGGCTGTACAGATGTACCGACGTTTGTTTTTATAATTACTTTCGTATTTTATTTTTATACATAGATTGATTTTACATAATATACAATCAGCCATGAATTCATTTGAATGTGTTTATCAAATTTGATTTTGGTTTATTGTTTAGCTTCTCTTGCCGTCCCATCCAATTTTACAGGGTAATTTTCCCATGGGCTAGGTTCCACAGCATTTAGCAAGGTGAACAGTATTATAATTTTACCAATAGTTTGCTTTACTTAGTGCTTGCTATTGCAGTTTTACCGCAGTTTCGTGACACTGTAATTAACAAAGGTCACTAAGAGACAAGTCAATGGCATTCTATTTACCTACTTTGTAATCAAAAAATGTCTGCGTTCATACTGCTAAGGTCCGGATCTGTGATATGGCTCCCTTTGTGTACCCTTTCACGGCCCTTCCATCTTTCGACAGTTTCACGACGTCCCTCTTGTCTCATCATGTTCGTCCCCCTTAATCTTGCATGCTCTTCTATGTCCCCGAGCCTTATCTTACCACCTCCTTTCATATGCAGTCTCACACCGTCTCCCATGGTCCTCGTCCACACTCATTACAATTCCTGTGCTCCTCACACACCTTCCCGCCTCCTCGCTCATATCAGCCTCTATCTCCCACACCTAGAGACCTAACGCGACATGGTGCCTCCTCCACAGAATACAGCGAGGGCCCCCTGAGACTCCCCTTTCTCAGCGATATTAATGGCTGAATGGGAGACCCCTGAAGGGTGCCCCGTCCCTGCCTATACCCAGCCCTTGCTCAGTAGTTTTCTTAGTAACAAAGATATTTTTCACACACATAAAAAGACACAACCACTGTTTTGTATTAGATGGTGATAGCTTATTTTATTAGATCTGTCGTAAACCTTCGGAGTAGCAGGTTAAACAAGGCGATTTTAACTTGCTGCCATTCCCTTGGGTACAGAGTTCGAACTATGAGGAATAAGGCATGATAGACATTAGGACTGTATGAAAGTGATAACACATCTTGCAGACTTTGACATCATGACATTACAAGTCTTAATATCTTTATCAGCTTGGCGTAACTTCCTTTTTTTAACATTGTTCTCAAAATATATTCATCACGGCCATTATATTATTTCTTTACTATGTGGCGTATCAGAAGTTTACAAAACTGACGTCAGCAATCAGAGAGAGCCACCATTGATAAAGGCATATCACAGGCTTCCCAACAAATTAAGACACCGTGATGTGAATAACCCCGCGGAGAGCTAGAAGGCAAAGGTTACCAGCAGGCCCACCTTCACCTCAAGCCAGCCCGTAACCCACATCAAAGTGAGTTTAGACCAATTTCAGTACGCCAGCAGGTGCCATAAACTTGTCCATAATCTTTGTTTTTACCACATTGCATGTAGGTTACTGGCCTGCATGCACTCCCTCGACTTAAATGCAGCTATTTCATCGGAATGCACCTCAGTTGCAACAACACAGTGCACTCCCAGCAGAAGCCAGACAACCAGACTCTGTTCCATTGGATGATACCACTGTGCGCTATGCACCCCTAAACTGGTTCCTTAATGGATACCACAGCTGAGTAAGCCCAGCACATTCTCCCTTACGGGAGAAAAATATGCTCTGTCCCCTCGATGGTCCTCCAAGCAGTTCCAGGCAGCACCAGATCATTTTTGGGCCAACTCTCTCCTGGTCAGAGCCAGAAAGATGCCAAGTCTCCTTATACAAAGGGATAGCCACCATTGTGCACAGAGCACACAAAAGAAACCACTTGATAAACACAGCAGAACTCATAGACAGGCACAACATGCCCAATTAAACAGAGTACCATTAGTCCTAGAGACTGCAAAAGCAGCAGCTTTGAGCTGCCCCTCGATCATACAATGGACTAATGTCCTCCAGCAGTCATAAGAATCAATCTCTTCATGATAACCAGGGAAATCAACCCATAGGCGTTTTGTAATATTGCTATTCTCCAAATGTCTCAATGCAGTATGAAAAGAACAGTACTGCCTTCGGTAGTTGGAACACTATTATATTCAAGCCATTAGTGCCCCGGCATGTCAAGGGCCATAATTAGCCTTTCAGTGCTATGTTGTGAGCTATATGTTCTTAGCGACCCTATTATCAGCAGTCACCGGGGAGCTATAAAGCCCTGCCAGTATAAGCGCTGGCCTTCCCAGATATGTGATTTTGTTGAATATACTCTAGTATGAGCCTTGGGCTAAAAAATAAGAATACTTGGTGCCTGAAAAAAAGAGGAGCCACTCAAACCTCCCCATAATGCCTGGCCAGCAGGCCAGCCTTCTTGCTTATGTCCCTCTGAGGAAGATATAACATCTGACCCTAGCACTGTATTAAAACCTAGCTGAAAATCGTACCATTTATTGCCTATTTGCAAAACATTTGGAAGAAAAATATACCAGCATACTAGAGAAGTCAACTTTTGCACATAGCTATCTAAGAATGGTTCAAAATGTGTATGTATGCATAGATATTTTTCTGTTGGCTCTGCCCCTTGCAATCTTGTTAAGAATGTGGGCCAGGCTGGCCTTCTGCTGACTAGAGTGACATATCATCACCTTATAGCCTTTATATATGGTATAACCCTTGCTATAGTGACTCCCAAATGTATGCAGAGTGTGGTTAACTAGGATCCATATCCTCGTGTAAAGTCTCAAAGAACTTACATTACACCTCTACTTACCATCACTAAAGATACTGGCGCATTAGCCTTTCTCTTGCCAACTTGGCTCCTGGTATCCCGTTAGTGATGCTGCATTTGTCATTGATTTGGAGACATGAGTCACTCTGATGGACATTTCTTCCCACTGGCAAACATGTCACTTCTTCTGCATGCAAAGTTTAAGTCGACTTTCAGAAGGATCAGGATCTCAAGCCAAGAGCCCACTCTAAATAATCACTGGCTTTTACAAATAAAGTCAATCCCAAAGTTGTGATGTAATCTGTAATCCCCCCCATATTGTTTGACGAAAGTAATCTCTTGAGAAATTGGAGAGACATCTTATGGCCTTCCTGTAAAAATACAATTCCTAAACATAGTTCCCAAGACGCAATATTTAAAAATGTGCCATAAATTGATTCTTTGAACTAAGAGGGTGATGTAATTGGGATAGCCTGTACTATCTCCGAACACATAGACAAAAACACCTCATGCTCATTGTACCCAGTGCTCCTGTTCTATGAAAGATGCACTGCCTGTTTGGGAACCTTGACTGCGACATAACGTGCTGATAGAATATCTCACTTCTTGAGGTCCCTACACTGGTGGGCTCTCGTAATAATGTCAGCCACGGATATTTGATATCTGTGCTGTAATCCTTCGCTCAAGGAGATGTTATGTTTCTCCATCCTGTGGTAGTTCTTGAGCCTTTACTGTGATTATCTTGAAAAGTTTTGAGCGACATACCTCTTTTTATACTTAACCTTCAGTAAACCGGCTTGAGTGACCCTTTTCTTAAAGGATTAAGTTGCGACCTTCTGTGATCCGGGTTTAAGTGACCCTTTCTTCATCTCGGACAAACTATATGAAGTAAGCGAGGGAAGACGAGTTGCAGGAAACACGGTTAGTTTTTATTAATTTTATCGTCTCTCAAAGATCTCCAAACGCGTACTCCAACGGCACACGAGCAGCAACCGTTTGCCTCTTACCGCCGCGCTCGCTCAGCTCTTCTGGTGTTGCGCTAGGCAACACCAGAATGCTACTCACACAGCGCGAGTACAACATTGAGTTTTTTTTTTTTTTTAAACAGAAAAACAACACCACTATTTACAAATGTCACAAACCACAAAATAAAATGAACACATAAGAAATCGACATTGCCAGAAAATACATCGAAAATTACCCATTGTCTCATAAATACAGTTTTGAAAACACATCTCATACGGTAACTCATTGACGCAGTTTCCAAGGCAATTTTCTTGCTCTGTTACTCCTACGCATGACCACACCTTCACCAGCACTGTCACACAAATCCGACTGTTTCCCTAAACCAGCCAACCCTAACCGGTTCAGAAAATTTGGGAGTGCCCTTTTTAATAAAAGTAGGCAATTTTACTGCAACCCAATCGCCTACTGCAATGAGCGACTCTTTTGCCCCTTTCTTGTTGTCAAAGTATCGCTTTTGTGTACACTGTTTATTATCCACATTAGTTTTGATAATGTCAGTACGGTCTCCAACTTGCATATTTTTGAAAAACTTGGACATCCACCCAGGTTTGATTTGCGTATTGGGCTTTCTTCCTTTCAAGGCTTCAAAAGGAGAAACCCCCGTGGTGGAATGAGGAGTTGTTCTATAAAACCACAGCATAGCTTGGACCGATGCCTGCACATCACACCCATTCTTCAACGCCCACCTGACACAATCCCCCAACACACGGTTGAATCTCTCCACCAACAAAATTTTAAACTCTTCAGACATAAATTGAACTCCATTGTCCGAAATAACTTCCTCTGGAAACCCTTCACTCATGAACACTTCCCTCAGGAATAGCACAAGAGTCTTGGCATTCGGGTCCTGAACAAATTTGACATAAGGCCACTTTGAAAAATAGTCAACAATAACATACGCATACCGCAATTTACAACTTAGTGAGTGAAAAGGTCCTACCATATCAACCCCCAATTTACGCCAAGGACCAGCAGGACACATTATGGGCATTAAGGGTGGTGTCACAGGTTTCAAACACTTGTCAGAGTTGGAACACACTACACAATTCCTTACTAATTGATCGATTTCATTGTCCATGCGAGGCCACCAAAAGCTGTCTCTCACTCGTCTTTTTGTCAATGTGGCCCCCAAATGACCATCATGCGCTTTCTTCAATAGAGAACACCTCAACCCCTCCGGGGGAATTAATTTGTCGTTCCTCAAAAGAATACCATCCTCAATTGTCAACTCATCCGAAACCTTCAAAAATGGCTGAATGGCCGTCGTCAAGTCCCTCTCATACGGCCAACCCTCAACTATACACTTCATAACTGTGCACAAGTCAATATCATCAGCCATCTTCTCCTTCCACTCTGACTCAGAACATACACACACTTGTTCAACCTCAACTGCTGCAATCATTCAACATTCGTCATCCACAAAATCATCAACCATCGGGCTACACTGACTGGGAAATCTTGACAAAAAATCTGCCCTCACGTTACGCCCCCCAGGTATATGCATCACTTCAAAATCATACTGCATCAATCTCGCTACCAACCTAGCAATCCTGGGTGTACCTGTTTTGTCATTAGTCCCTTTCAAAATTGAGACTAAGGGTTTATGATCCGTTTTTAACAAAAAATGTCTCCCCCACACATAACACCTGAACTTTTCCATGGCCCAAACACAAGCCAAAAGCTCCTTTTCGATAACAGAATAATGCACCTCTGGTGTTCTTAATACTCTAGAGGCAAAACCAATGGTGTTTTCAACACCATCGATCATTTGGGTTAACACTGCACCCAAACCAACATTGCTGGCATCAACCGTAAGACAACATTTAAACCGTGGATCATACGGTTTCAGCACTTTAGCCTGAGTCAACAGGATCTTGATGTCCTCAAACGCCTTATCACATTCTGAACACCACACAAAACTGGTTTTGTCTTTCAATAAATTGGATAAAACTCTCATTCGACTCGCATACTCCGGTATAAACTGAGAGTAAAACTCACACATACCCAAAAACGCTTTGACTCCAGCCTTGTCTGTGGGCTGAGGAGCGGCTGAGATCGCATCAATCAAACCAGGTTTGGGACTAACACCCTCCTGACTAATTACATGACCCAAATACTCAACTGACGACTTCATGAATTTACATTTTTCTCTCCTAAGAACCACCCCATGAGTCATAAATTTCTGTAAAACCTCTCGTAAAACATTGTCATGCACTTGCTGGTCAGGTGCATGAATTAATACGTCATCCTGGAAAACCACCACGTTGGAAATCCCCTTTAACAATGTACACATGATTCTTTGAAACACCGAAGCCGCCGATGCCAGCCCAAATGGCATACGGCAAAACTGGAAAACACCAAAAGGCGATACAAATGCTGTTGAAAACCTGGACTCCGGATCATGTTCTACCTGATGGTACGCACTAGCCAAGTCTAACTTCGTAAAAATCTTCGCACCTTTGATAGTGGACAACATTTCATTGATATTGGGGAGGGGATGTGAATATACCCAAATTTCCCTGTTAAGTGCTCTCAAGTCCACACAAATTCTTAAATCCCCATTTTTTTCCTAGCCACTACTAATGGAGAGAGCCACAAAGAGGATTCAATTGGTTCTATAATCCCCTTGTTCTGTAAATTTTCTAGTTCCCTTTCTAAATCTTCTCTCACGCTAAAAGGAACCAATCTTAGTTTATGCTTGACTGGAATGGCATTGGCTTTCACTTTTATTTTATGTTTAAACCCATGCAATTTTCCCAATTCACCTGAAAAGGCCTTTGGGAAATCATTAAGAAGAAACTCAATCTCCCTTGAATCTCTTACTACTGCGATCTGCTCAGAAGTACCAGGTCTCAACACCATTCCAAACAGGCCCTGATGGAACCAGCCTAAAATGTTCAACCCTCTAGATGCTACATAGATTTTACCAAATATGCGTCTCCCCTTCAACTCGAGAATATCCTCAAAAAAACCTTGAAGTTCAATCTTTCTCCCTTCGTAGGACACTGGATCCCTGTCAGGCGGTTCAAGAACACGCTCTCCCCAATTCAACTTGAACAATTCTAAAGTAATCATGGTGATCCTAGCCCCTGAGTCAGCTAGCAACCGCAACGACTTGTCTCCCACTCTTCTGCAAACATAGGGATCCACACAATTATCTGGATCACCAATCTTAACCGCTCCATCAACCACACTCAAAACCATGTCCTGAACCTCTCCCATAAGATGCTCCACCACTTCATCATTCTCTTCCATCACCGTCATGACGGAATCACGTTTACCGCCTTGACAAACTTTTGCAAAATGCCCCAACCTTCCACAGTTCCTATATTGGACACCCAAAGCTGGGCAACTCCTAAATCCTTTTTGATGCATAGAATTACCACATCTAAAACAAACATTTTTTTGTTTAAAGAACACATTAGAATTTGCAAACTTATTGTTTTTCTGTCCACAAGACTTGATCCCAGTCTTTTTGTCATCCTTGTTGACAACCACATTGACTCTGCTGGACGTTGCCAATTCTATTTCCTTAGAAGACTTGATAGAAGATTCTATGCTCTTAGCAATCCTTATCGTCTCCACCAATGTTGGATTGTCCAGCGATAATCACTTCTGTCTGATAGACTTGTCTGTCCCTTGACAAATAAACTGGTCTCTAATAAGTTGATCACCCAGCACTCCAAACTGGCACTCTGCAGCTAAAACGCGCAACGCCGAAATATATGTGTCCACATCTTCACTTGAGCGTTGTTCTCTTTTAAAAAACTTGTGTCTAGCCACAACCAAGCTGGGGGGAGCATCAAATCTGTTGCTCATTTTCTTCACTGCAGATTCATACTCATCCATTTCATCATCCTCCATATGTACTTCAGGTAGATGTTTGAAAATCACTCTACCCTCAAAACCAATAGAATGGAGCAACAGACATTTTTTCCGTTTCGGCCTGTAACATGATGCACCAATCGCCCCTAGATATGTTTTGAAGGCATCATACCATTGTTTCCAACATATAGCTGGTTCCCCTGGACTGTCTAGAAATGGCGATGGGGGCAGAACCGATTGCATGATGAGGCTACTCAAAAATACATATTTTAAAAAAACAATATAACTATTCCACAATACACCAGAAAATAACTATTGTTTTTTTCCCACATCAATGGTTAGATCTCCAACAAATGTTCGCTACACAGTCTATAAACCTTCTGAGAACAGTTGTCTTCAGTCTGTAAAACGCTGTCTGTAAACATATACTGTGACAACGTAAAGTAACATAGCTCAAATCATCAGTATCCCAGAGCCATACCTTTTTTTTTTTTATTTAGTAGTCAATAAACTCCTTAGTTTACGTTGGGCTTATTTCTGCGTGCAGTTGGAGTACTTCCATGAAGCAAAACCACTCCCTCGAGGTGCTGAAATCTCCTTTTTTCTATTCCCGACGTCGTCACAGCCTCTAACATTGATGAACCAGACAAGAGACTTGCCGTGCAGGTCCACAGCGTCTGGAGATAACCCTCGTCGTCAAATGAAGTAAGCGAGGGAAGACGAGTTGCAGCAAACACGGTTAGTTTTTATTAATTTTATCGTCTCTCAAAGATCTCCAAACGCGTACTTCAACGGCACACGAGCAGCAACCGTTTGCCTCTTACCGCCGCGCTCGCTCAGCTCTTCTGGTGTTGCACTAGGCAACACCAGAATGCTACTCACACAGCGCGAGTACAACACTATAGTCAACCCAAACGGAGGAAGAAAGTAGCCCCTGGGGGAGGGGAGAACAGGACATTGCAGGGGGGAAACCTCTCAGCCGACTTCCCCCTGGGTGCAGTGAAAACTATGGGCCAGTGTGTTCAAACACTTGGTGCAACCAAGGCCCTCACCTCGCTCATCTCTGGCAGGGCTACAGCTTCTCATCTCCTGTCTCTCACGCACACCACACATACACGTTCACTCTCTCGCGACACATGCACTTACTCACTCCAGCCATGAGGACCAAAGTAACGGGAGGGAAGGCCAGAGCGGAGGGGCGGATGTTGATCTCCTGTTGTGTCTGTACTTTAAAACATCAATTGATCCGCCATTTCCTGCAGAACGGGCAGGGACCGGAAAAATAGTGTGGTACTGCCTCACATTTTGGCAGTGACATTTTGCAACTTGTTTGCCAGCTAGGAAATGTTGACCTAGAATGGATGGATTGTAAACATTTATCATAACCCCACCCTTTGTTTTGCACTGGCATGCCAAACCTCTGCACGATGTATGCTGTGAACCGGCTGGAAAAAGCAATGTCTTTGTGAAATTAATTTGAAAGATGTACCAATCTGTCCACAATTTAGATGTCCCTTGAAGTTATGCTTTATTTTGCCAGTGACTAACTGTAGTCTGGCTTCTGACATTTATGCCTCGGCTGCTGATGTCGTAATGCAGCTTTACTCAGTACCAATCTGCTTGCAGCAGCATCTGCTGCCATTTTCTGAGTACCGCATTTATGTGCTGAATTCAGGCAGGAAAGTGTTAACTGCTGAACGGAACTGCTATTAGTGCACGTGCGCAGACATGCATTGTGAACAGCTACTGTGGCTGGTTGTGATAAACACAGAACCACCTTTCACCAATTTTTTTGCTGGTTCCTGGTAACCACTGGGCGCTAAAACTGGCCTGCATGCCTTCTTAAGCAACGTTTATGACTCCAAGCTTCAGGGGGTTTGCGTAGTTCATAGAATGACCAGGCTGATGTGCCTTTCTCATCAGGTGAATTTACAGTCAAACTGCGCATCCCTTTTAATCGCTGTGGGACATTAGGAGTTATAAAATGATTCTTGCTTATGGTATGATGAGGGGGTTGATTGTGCGTGTCGTCATTGCTCTTGTTTTTGCGGGTAGTAATTGCTATCAGTGGGACAGGTTTGGGCTCTGGCAAAGCAAAAAAAGAATATTGAACCAGGGCCGTATGGGTCCCTCTGTTTCCATTATTCACAGGCTAAAATAATACAAACCCTATCTTTTTGCTTGTCACATGCCATGGCTACAATTCTTTGCCACCAGAAGTCCATTTTATGACACAAGGACTAACAGCCTGATTTAGGACTCGGCGGACGGGCTACTCCTTTACGACGGTGATGGATATCCCATCTGCTGAAATCTAAATCCCATTGGAAAGAATGGGAGTTCAGTTTCAGCAGATGGGATATCCATCACCATTGTGCCAAACTAACCCATACACTGAGTTCGAAATCAGGCCCTAAGTCACAAGTTGCTACTTTTGTGTACCATTGGTGTTGCAGAGCCTGGAGCACTATCTCATTTCAACTGAGTAACTAACGTTTTCACACTTATCCAGAAACTTAGCTTGTCAATGTTTTTTGCTTTTGGCTTTGGATACATGCATTGTTAAATAAAATATTCTACTGGTTTTGATTATACATTTGCCCAATGAGACCGCATTTATGAAGTTGTCAAACACAGGGTGGAGTTTCACATGTATTAATTACACATGCATGAGAGTAGGCAGAAAAACAAATATCCCCCCTGTTTAGAGCTACGTGACTTTCAAGGATCGAGCAGAAAGCATCCCAAGCCCTTTAAGGAAGATCCACAGTAGTTGTTTCCTGCTGGCAACATTTCCTTCCTTCCTTCGTTCCTACTCCTTACTCCTTTAATTCTTTCTGTCCTCCATCACATTTGTTTCATTCATTGCATTCCTCCTGGTTTCTCTTTTCTTTTGGTCTTTCTTTCCTTCTTTGCATTGTTCCTTTTTTTCCTTCGTTCGTACTTTCACTGCATTTGCTTCTCACATCTTCTCTGTGACTTTTGTAATTCCTCTTTCTATCTGCAGCCGTGCTTGGTTCCTTTGCCACCCCTTGCCTCACATGCCCCAAACGTGTCACGGCATCTTCTTTCTTGGTGTGTTATGTAGTAGCTTCTGCTTCTATCTTCTGAGTTCAGAGATAACCAGAGCCATAAAAATAAATGTACTCTCATCTGTCCAGTGACACCCCGGCTCAAGCTTGTAGAGCGGGTGCCTCTATATGCCCTTTTGCACAGGCCGCACTTCGTGTAAAGGCTTGCTCACGCTCACCAATTTTAGGCCCCACCAACTTTTTTTAATCCCACTTAAAGCAGTGCGTGTGGCACTGTTTGATGTCTCTGACGTCTATCCAGCTGTGGTGTTGTCTCCAGTCTGCCACGCATACGTTTCCTAATTAAACACAGAAACTTAGAAGCACGGGGATTTCAGTTGAGTCTGCAAGATGAACGAGCAGTGTCCCCTTCTAAGAACCCTTTCTTCTCTCAAGAAAGCAATACTTCAACCAGTGGCAGCCTAAATCTGCAGAGCTGAATTCTAAATACTATTAATTGAATGCAGATTGGCTAGCTGTCGCATCATCTGCACTAATAGCACTGTTAAATGTCTATAAAGAGCTCCAGCAACTAATGTTCCTAGTTTTTAACAACTTAGTTGGCGCTGTTGATTTCTGCTATCCCAATTTGTACTTGCCCTGTCTGTTAATTGAGCAGCATTCTCAGCATTTGAACACAACGCAGATATTTCTGTACAACTTCACTTCAAGAGCTGTGGAGAAGCCAGCAATTCAGCTGGTATATTGTTGCTAGGCTGATTTGTCAAATTCCTTGTTATTTTCTTTTCTATGCTGCCTTTGCAAAAATAAAACATAATAATAATCCTGGTCAGACAGTGAGAATGCTGGCTCAATCAACACAGTATTGATTGGTCAAAGGTAACAGTAAAACTACATTTAAAAGTAAATATTTTATTCCGAAATCATTGAAGATAGTGTGTACTCCCTCTGTAAAATATTCAACTCTCAGTTCTTGTATATGAACATGCAAATGGCTCTGTGTAGTATTGAATTTAACAAGAAGCTGCCATTAATACAAATTACATGGGCCCAGGCAAGTGAACCACAGCGCAAGATGTAAGCTTTGTACGTTCACTGCTGAAATACTCATTCATCTATTGTTCCTGTCTCACTCTCATACTCATACGAAGTGAGGAAATATGTGCATCTCTTTTCCTGTGTAAAATGCAGACAGGAAGGGAAAACAAGTCCTCTGTGGACAATATGCTTGCAGGAAGGCAGAGGTGCCTGGGCAAATTCCAGTCATGTTGTAAAGTGGAAGTTGAGCTGAGGAAGAAGGGGAATATGGCAGAGAAGAGGAATTCAGGTAGATTATGTGTTCTGAGTGGGTATGAAATGATCGTCTCAGGTATGTCATTACATGTAACTATGATCTCTGGCACACCTCAAGAATCTTCGAGAGAGGCTCAATAATGACATTAGTTAAAATAGGTGATGTAGGCCACTTCTAATATGAGGTCTAGATCAATTACTCTACTTTAGTGAATGATGATGTGTATTTTCTGTTCTTTCGTAGAGCATTTCTACCCAAATTTATTTTCCACAGCCTTTTTTAAATTGAGCAGTATCATTGATTTTTTTTAAACAAATTACGCATACATGCTTGCTCGTTTGGGGACTGCATTTACCCCCAGTCATACCTGCATCCTTCAAGCAAGGGCTTAGATATTCACTGATGTGCATGAGCAGATTTACCTTCTGCTTGCAAAAGCATTTGCTGGGCTGACAATTTCACACCCCTGAGGTCTGTGAGGTCATCATGCCGGCAAAGTCAAAGCCTTGGAGAAAAAACCCACCTGTTGATAACATGATGGTAAAGTTAGTCGTCGGCGCTGCAGACTGAAGTCCTGTAGTGCCTGGAGTTACACATCCATAAGGAACTGATGAGCAATGTTACCCCAACCCTTCATAGCTTGTCACAAGGTGGGGTGGAGTCAATGATTCCCCCTGACATCATCCCACCATCTGTCGAATTGGGAAAGGGAGGGGGAAGAGCAGGCAGAAGCAGGGAAACTGTGTCTACACAGTATATCATCAGGAATGTTGAGGATGTTGTGTTACGGCCAGAGGTGCCGATTTTGGATTTAGTACTGGCATCCCTCAACATTATGTGACTCTGAGCAAATCACTTCATCTCCCTGTGCCTAAAAACACAAAAGGATGTGCCCTTGTTTAACGTACCCAGTGCTTATGTAAAGCGCTCCAATGCCTTGTCAGGGGTAGTAAGCGCTATATAAATACTATTACAATTACACTTACCTTTGAGTGGAGTTCATTCTGAAACTGCAAACAAAAACAAGCATTTGCAATGCAACGGGTCTTGAATTTGCTCGAGATAGAGCTATTAGCATTGTAAACTCCTAACCAGACTTTTCTTCCCACACAAATTGAAAGAAAAAAAACGAGCATGATCACGCTGAAATTAAAACCCAAAAAACCGAGCACGATCGCGCTATGTAAAACTCAGCGTGATCGTGCTGTGTGGAAAAAAAAAAGATAAAGTGATTTGGAAATCATGCTGAAAACATGGAGTTTTGTATGTTTTCAGTAGTTGGCGGGGCGTTCGAGGAGGGCTAAATACCAGAAAAGGCATGTCATATGCATGCCTTTCACTCAAATCAAATCAAAAACATTTATAAAGCGCGCTACTCACCCGTGAGAGTCTCAAGGCGCTAGGGGGAAGGGGTTACTGCTGCTCGAAGAGCCAGGTCTTGAGTTGCCTCCGGAATGCGAGGTGGTCCTGGGTGGTCCTGAGGTTGGTGGGGAGGGAATTCCAAGTCTTGGCCGCCAGGTAGGAGAAGGATTTCCCACCTGCCGTGGTGCGGCGGATGCGAGGGACGGCGGCGAGTGCGAGGTTGGCGGAGCGAAGCTGACGGGTGGGCGTGTAGAAACTGAGGCGACGGTTGAGGTATTTGGGTCCCTTGTTGTGGAGGGCTTTGTGTGCGTGGGTGAGGAGCCGGAAGGTGATCCTTTTGTTGACTGGAAGCCAGTGCAGGTGTCTCAGGTGGGCGGAGATGTGGCTGTTGAGGGGTATGTCGAGGACGAGGCGGGTGGAGGCGTTTTGAATTCGCTGCAGGCGTTTCTGGAGTTTAGCCGTGGTTCCTGCGTATAGGGTGTTGCCGTAGTCCAGGCGGCTCGTGACGAGGGCGTGGGTCACGGTCTTTCTGGTGTCGGCGGGGATCCAACGGAAGATCTTTCGGAGCATGCGGAGGGTGAGGAAGCAGGAGGATGATACGACGTTGACTTGTTTGGTCATGGTGAGAAGAGGGTCCAGGATGAATCCGAGGTTGCGTGCGTGGTCCGAGGGGGTAGGTGCGGTGCCAAGGGCCGTGGGCCACCAGGAGTCGTCCCAGGCGGACGGGGTGTTTCCGAGGATGAGGACTTCCGTTTTGCCTGAGTTTAGTTTCAGACGGCTGAGTTTCATCCATTCTGCGACACCTCTCATTCCATCTTGCAGGTTGGTCTTGGCGCTGGTGGGGTCCTTGGTGAGGGAAAGTATCAGCTGGGTGTCGTCGGCGTAGGAGGTGATGTTGATGTTGTGTTTGCGTACGATGTCGGCGAGGGGGCTCATGTAGACATTGAAGAGAGTCGGGCTGAGCGAGGAGCCTTGTGGGACGCCGCAGATGATCTCGGTGGGGTCTGAGCGGAAATGTGGGAGGTAGACTCTTTGGGAGCGGTTGGAGAGGAAGGAGGTGATCCAGTCCAGGGCCTGTCCTTGGATCCCGGTGGAGCGGAGGCGGGATATTAGGGTTCGGTGGCAGACGGTGTAGAAGGCAGCCGAGAGGTCGAGGAGGATGAGGGCGACTGTTTCTCCGTTGTCCATCAGAGTTCTGATGTCGTCTGTGACTGAGATGAGGGCGGTTTCTGTGCTGTGATTGGCTCGGAATCCGGACTGAGAGGGGTCGAGTAGGTTGTTGTCTTCCAGGAAGTTGGTAAGTTGTTTGTTGACGGTCTTCTCTATGACTTTGGCGGGGAAGGGGAGGAGCGAGATGGGGCGGAAGTTCTTCAGGTCGCTGGGGTCCGCCGTAGGTTTCTTCAGTAGGGCGTTGACTTCTGCGTGTTTCCAGCTCTCGGGAAGGTGGCAGAAGCAAACGAGCTGTTGATGATGGTCTGGAGATACAGGGCGATGATGTCGTCGGCTTTGTTGAAGATGAAGTGTGGGCAGGGGTCCGAGGGGGCACCGGAGTGGATGGAGTTCATGGTGGCTTTGGTCTCTTCCGTGTTGATGTGAGTCCAGGCGTTGAGAATGATGGCAGGGGTTGTAGGTTCTGTGGTGGTTGGCTGGGTCTGGTGTCCGAAGCTGTCGTGTAGGTCGGTGATCTTATGATGGAAGAAGGTGGCGAGGGAGTTGCAGAGGTCTTGTGAGGGCGTGATGGCGTTGGCGTTAGGGTTGGAGAGCTCTTTGACAATGTTGAAGAGTTCTTTGCTGTTGTGAGTGTTCTTGTCCAGTCTGTCTGTGAAGGAGTTTCTTTTGGTGGCGCGGATCAGTTGGTGGTGTTCGCGGGTGACGTTCTTGAGGGCAGACATGTTATCTGCGGTGTGGTCCTTGCGCCAGGCTATCTCGAGGGTGCAGCAGTTTTTTTTAGATTCCTTGAGGGTGTCTGTGAACCAGAGAGGTTTCTTGGTGTTGGTCTGTCTTGGGAGGCGTCTGAGGGGAGCGAGGTTGTCTGCGCAGTTGGTGATCCAGTGCGTGAGGCTGAGGGCTGCGTCGTTGGGGTCGGTGGAGAAGGTGGGTTGGTTGTCGCTGAGAGTGGAGAGAAGCTGTTCCGCAGGGATTTTGTTCCAATGTCGGCGTGGGATGGATTGTGTGCGGAGGTGGCGCGTCTCGCGTCGGAAGGTGAAGTGGACACATCTGTGGTCGGTCCAGTGTATAACGGAGGAGTGGCTGAAGGATACGTGGTTGCTGGCGGAGAAGGGGTCGAGCGTGTGTCCGGCGATGTGGGTGGGGGTGTTCACCAGTTGCTTGAGACCGAGGTTGTCGAGCAGGGCGGTGGTGTTGGGGTCGTTGTTCTGTTCCAGGTGGAAGTTGAGGTCACCGAGGAGGATGTAGTCCGGCGAGGCAAGGGCGTGCGAGGAGATGAAGTTAGTGATAGAGTCGCTGAAGAGGGCGCGAGGACCAGGGGGTCTGTAGATGAGAGTTCCTCTGAGGGTGGTCCTGGGGTCTGTGTGGATCTGGAAGTGTAGGTGTTCTGCTGCAAGGGGGGTGTCTTCTGTGGAGGTGGTGACGTTGATGGAGTCCTTGAAGACGATGGCGATTCCTCCACTGACTTGGTTGGTGCAGTCTCTCCTGGAGATCTTGTAGCCGTCGGGGATGGCTATGGCGATGTCGGGGGCCAAAGAGGCGTTCATCCAGGTCTCAGTGATGAAGGCGACGTCCGGTGCGGTGGAGTCCAGGAGGTCCCATAGTTCAATGGCGTGCTTGTGGACGGATCGTGCATTGATCAGGATGCATTTGAGGTGGTTGTTGTCGCGTGGGCGGCCGGGGTGGTTTCGCGGTGGAAGGTGAGTTTGCAGGTGTGGCATACGAAGGGTCCATGGGTACATTTTGGGTTGGCTAGGAAGCAGGTGCTGGAGCACCCCGGGTTGAGGGCGTGGAGGGTGTTGGGGTCGTAGTGGTGCTGCGGGGTTTGGGAGTGCTGGGGGCCAGGGGACGTGGCGCTGGGCGCGGTCCAGGCGCGGACGGGCTTACCTTTGGCGTGCCTTCAGCGCGGCCGTGCAGCGGCCGCCATAAGGGGGGGGGAGGAGGGGTCAGCTGGGGGCGGGGGCCGGGAGGGGGGCGACAAATGGGAGCGGGGGTGGGGCCGAGCAGGAGGTGGCGGCGGGAAAGCGGAGGGTGGGGGGGTCAGGTAGAGGGGAGGGGAGAAAAGATAGGGGAGGGGGGGTTACAGAGGTGGAGGGGAGTGAGGAAGAACAGAGGTGGAGGGGAGTATGGAAGAACAGAAGAGGAGAGGAGAGAAGAGTGAAGAACAAAAGAGAGAAGAGTGAAGAACAGAAGAGAGAAGAGTGAAGAACAGAAGAGAGAAGAGTCAAGAACAGAAGAGAGAAGAGTCAAGAAGAAGGGTAAAGAAGAAGAGGAGAGAAGGGAGAGGAGTCAAGAAGAGGAGGAGAAGAACACGCAGGTCGGGGTGCAGAGAAGAAAGAAGAAACACAGATGAAGAACACAGATGAAGAACACAGAAGAAGGACACAGAAGAAGAGAGAACACGCAGGTCGGGGTGCAGAGGAGAAAGAAGAAACACAGATGAAGAACACAGATGAAGAACACAGAAGAAGGACACAGAAGAAGAGAGAACACGCAGGTCGGGGTGCAGAGGAGAAAGAAGAAACACAGATGAAGAACACAGATTTCACTAATGAAATCAAGCGGATTTTAAAAGGCAAACCCACGAACCAATGAAAGTGACAGGCGTAACATGGGCGTGGTTAAAAGCCCAAAGAGAGATTACAACAGGGACCGAGCGGTTGTGCACTCGGCCCTAAAAAAGTGTGCAATCCTGTGTTGCCTACTTCTGCACTATTTAAAGAGAGACACTACTTCAGAGTGAGACAACAAGAGCAGTGTGTACTGCAGGTGTGGAGCTTGGCAGGAAGCCTAGATTTCCACCCAGTAACCCCCCAGTGTATTTGCCTCATTTGATCCACAAGAGTAGGTAAGAAAAAAATAATATATTTTTTAATCAAGCAAGAAGCGAATAACCGAATTGAGCCAGGCAAACTCCGAGTCCTCTCCTTAAATAGATTTTGCTTTTATGTGTCACAGGTATTGTTGACATTCAAACAGATTTTATTTTAATTAAGACTGAGAGACGAATTATTCATTTGCCTCCAACAAATGAGCCCTCGTGCACATAACCTCACACGCTATCCACGCAGGCCAGACACAACTAGAATTTTCATCATAGCAATTTAGCAGATGTCCAAAACAGACCACAGAATAAAATGTCAAGTTGTTTCAGGATATTATTGTCTGCTGTCAGTGTAATTATAGAATTATTGAGTTTTTTTGCGGGTAGTGGCCCTCGAGGTTTGATTACTGATAGACATTGACCCAGCCCCACTACCCTCACAGAGGAAAATCTCTCCTTAAAGCCACTTGCCTCTATTTAGTACCTGTAGTTGTTTGGTAGCACTTTTTTGTGATGCCATAAATATTTTATGTTGCGCTGCATGTAGTATTTTCTCTTACTTCTCAGTGCTGCAAATAGCAGATGCTGCTGTCGGTTCCTGAGGGTAATGGCACTTAGTGAATCGAGCACTGAAGAATGAAGGGGCTGACCTCGATCTAGAGGGATTTCAGGGTAATACTCTGCACTGCACATAACACACAGTGCCTGTAGCCAGTTTTTAAAACGCCACCTGAGTAAGGCACATTGCACAACGTGACTAATCACAGGGCAGTGAGATCAATCAATAGAGTGAGATCACGCAGATTAAAAATATTTATTTTGAAAAATGTCTGCAGTTTTAATATTTTTGTATGCTTCTGCAGTTTTAACATTTTTGTATGCACTGTGCAATATGTTTACATCGTTTAAACTTGGAACCTAGTTACAATTGGGAATTGATTTCTTGATTCTAATGACGTTGGTGCCATTTAACAAATCTTCACACAGCTTTCCAAAAAAAGCTCATTCACCTCCGTGCCTTTCTTGAAAGCTTTGGGATGATCTGTCATGTAGGGGCCTAGCAAAAAAAGAGATTTTTGAACAGTGCTACAGCCAAAACAGCTAAACTGAATTACACTAAATTTGTCAAAAAGCTAGATCTTTATCCAGAAAGTGTGCGTTTTGTTATTGGGTGTAAATTGGTTCAGTCGTTTTTGAGAAATTAAGGTTCAATATATTTGTATATCTTGAGAGTTGGTGTTCACAGAACACTTGCGAGAGTCCCGCGGGCATGCAACATCAAATAATAGAGCAATCTGATTGGCTGATTGGTCCCTGTGCCTTGAAAATGAAAACAAATAAATAAATACGATTTAAGGGGACAGAGTAGGGGTACCCTGACCTCCTTAATCCTGTGGGTAGGGTCCCACAGGGATCCCCCCCAATGGCCAAATGTAAAAAAACATATTTTCCTTGGTTTGCAATAGGATCACAGGAGCCGTGCTGGCTCCCATGACATTCCTCCGGGATAACGGCAGCCAAAAGGGGGCCTGAGTGACTGTGGTGGGTTGACTGCATATGGGCGATTGCCATGCTGCCAAACCACACCTTGCACAGCATTTAAGACAGCACTGTACATGGCAGTGGTGAGGTATAGTTACTTGAAATGAACTATAACTGATTAATTCCAGTGTTTTGAATTTTTATAAGTTTAAAATATTACATTTAGGCTGACATTTTCACCTAACTGTAAAACTGTAACTTCATCTTAATCTTTGGTTTTTTTCCTTTCAGTGAAAGGTATATAAATTGTTGGACTTTTTTCCTTACGCAGGGTCATCCCCAGTCTTTTTGCCTCCTTCCTCCTATTTTTTTCTGACCTCTCGCTGTTGGCTCTAGGATTCTGAGCACTTTATCACTGCTGACCAGTGCTAAAGTGCAGGTGCTCTCCCATCTAAAGTTGGCATGATTGGCTTATACCTAATTGGCATTGTTAATTTACCTGTAAGTCCCTTGCACAGTGGTATCTCTATACCCAGGGCCTTTAAATTAAATACTACTAGTGGGCCTGCAGCGCTGCTTGCGCCACCCACTGAAGTAGACTTTCAAACCTGTCTCAGGCCTGCTAGCGCAGGGCCTGTGTGCACACTTTTGTGCCACAGGGACCTGGCATCTAAATTTACTTGCAAAAAAGAACAAGTGATGGACGGAATGCTGAACAATGTAAAACATTTACCCCCAGTACAGAGATCTGGGCCTAAATCAATCGTTTTTTTGCTACCCATGCCGTTCTAGTTTGGACCCAGCCATATGCAAATCAGTCTTGACCCTGTTCCCCATGGGAACAGTCCAGCCTGAACTGCCAAACCAAGTCTTCCCTGGACTGGATAAAGCATCCTAGGACTTGTTTCAGGGTATCACCCTTCATCAGCCAGGCTAGCTTGATTCCAGTGGCATGGGGAGCACGGGACCCATGTCTGGGCATTCCATTCCCACTTGCCAGGCCCAGAACTCCCCTTTTACTACATGTAAGTCACCCCTAAGGTATGCCCTAGCTAGCCCTATGGGCAGGGTGCCATGTATGTAGAAGGCAGAACATGTGCCAGGTTGCGTGGCCTGTCCTGGCAGTGACAAACAGCCTAACTTGGTTTCTCACTACTGTGAGTGCTGCCTTCTCATTGGATTGCATTAGAAATGCCCTGCCTTATGTGTAAGGGGTATTGTCTGATTGATGAGGGGTAGCGTAGGCGTGTTTGGTATGGTTGTGATGGTGATAATAAATGCTGCTTACTGGTGTAGGTGTATTTTTTATTACTGTTACAGAAATGCCACTTCTAGAAAGTGCACATTTCTCTGTGCTTATGACTCTGGTGTTTTGCAGCTTGACTCCATCCACTTCTGGGAAGAGTGACAGTTGGGGCTTTGTGCATACTTTTCAGACAGTCTGTACACAGGGAGGGTGGAGGTGTCACAGAGGTGCATCTGCATACTGAATAGTCTTCCTGGGCTGAGAGAAGGGAGAGGCGGGGCACACCTACATTTGTAAAGGCTGTGCCCTGGCCTCACACAAAAGTGTTGTTTACCCCCCACTGATGTTTGGAGCCTGTGCTTGAGGCGAGAGGGGGCACTCCCAGAAACAGTTGTAACTGGCTGGAACGTCCTCTCCCTACCATTGCAAAACATTGTAAGGACTGAGTATAAGTACAGGGGAATTTTTCCCACAATTTGGGACTCTTGGAATCATCTTGGAATTGGACACAGAAATGCTGGAAGGAGTCACCAGGAACCGCTATGGACTGCTGCTGTTGTGCTGACCTGTGTCCTGCGTGGTCACTGAAAAAGGACTTGCTGCATCCTCTTTGTGCAGGCCTGTTGCTGGGCCCCTCCACCTGTAGGCCTTTTCCTGGAACTCTGATCCCCAGTGGCAGGGTGCTGTGGCCCCTGACCCGTGCATCCACTTTTAAGCACGAGGGGTTCTTCACTTTGTTTCTAAGTTGAGCACTTGGGAAAGTGCTTCTTTGGGGATTTCGTTAGCGATTGAATGCGCTTCCCCTTTCCTGTAATTGGCACCTTAAAAAGCACTTATTTGTTGTGCCAGGAGAAAATTACTGCTGCGACCTGGGCTTCATATGTGGCTCAAGGGCTTTTGAGAGATCGCGTCGTAGTGGCAGAAATCATCGCCGCAGCCCGGGGAGGCTGCTTCACCTAAGCGCGAGTGAGCACGCTGCTTGGTGCCCCCGGGGCACAAAGAAAACCTATTTTGCTCAAACCTGAGCAACCGTGCTCCTATGGTTTCCCCCGGGGCGAGGACCGCTCGATAGAGCACCCCCGGGGCACCGGAAGGCCCTGCCTTGGGCCAGAATGTCGTTGGGAGCAGGGAGGAGAGGACGACCCCTCTCCTTTGCCTGCTAAGCCCCAGAGGGCTTCTGTTTAACTGCGGGCGGGACGACGGCCTCACCAGAGGCTCGCCCGCGCTGCAGACTCCTCGTGGCCCCCTCGTGGCAGACTCCTCGTGGCCCCCTCGTGGCCAGTGTCAGCTTTGGTGGTCTCCCCCCACAGCGGAGGGCAAGTGCAGGCCCGTAGGGGACCCCAAAAGATCTCAGACCCCAGGTGAGTCCCGTTATGAACAGGAGGGGGTGCATGGTGTCCCCTCCCCCCTACATTATCCGGAGGACATTGGCCCCTCCTCGTGACGGCCGTTTGAGGCTCAGGGGGGCCCCCAGTGATCACGGGCCCCAGGAAGGGCTGTCCACAACACCGAGGAGGTGCGTGCTGCCCTCCTCTAGGCCAAAGGATATCAGGCCCATTTTGCACAGAGAAGCGCCGGGGGCCCCACTTTTTTTCGTTTTCTGGGCACTGGAGGTGCCTTTATCATTACCAAAGGTATTCCCTAAAAGGAACCATATACTTATTCTAAAGTTCTTTCTACAGACTTGATGAATACATATAATGTCTACCTGCGTTTGATGTGTTGATATATGTATGAACATGGTCCTATAATGGGCATAACATACTAATATGTTTTATGACTTGTTATATGGTTTATAATGTTCTTACTATGGGCGTTTACGATATTCTTATGACAAGTGTTTTGGTTTAACGTGTTTCCTGACTGCTTAAGTTGCAGAATACTGAGTAACCTGTGTGTTATATGTGACTACTGCTAGTTTGCAGAGTAACTAATGTGTAACGTTCTGACAACTGTTAAGGTAGCAGGATGGTACTGATATGTGATGTTTGGTATAATAATTGCGTTGTGTACAATACAGTATATTTTCATATAACTTGGTGTTGTGTTTCCTTTGTGGTGGGGATAGTGCGCCACGTGTGTTGTGTGTGTTGTGCAAGCGCTTTACACATTGCGTCTGGGATAGGCCTGACTGCTCGTGCCAAGCTACCAAGGGGGTGAGCAGGGGTTATCTTGGACGTGTAACTCCCTTGCCCTGACTAGAGTGGGTGGGTTCTGCCTGGCTTAGGTGCATATCCTAGCCAACCAGAAACCCCATTCTAACATACACATATATATGCTACTGCCATTTGACAGTAGGTAGTTATAGTTAGGACTATCTTTCCATAGACAGAGCATTTTTTGGTTTGCTAATAGGTTTGGCGCCGTTTGACGAATCTTCATGAAATTTTCAAAACGTTTTCTTCAGTCGGTTCAGCTGCTGTGTTGAAAGTGTCGAGTGAACCATCAAGTAAGAGCCGAGAAAAAAGAGGGTCCCAAAACACATTTTCCACCTTCTACGTCAATGGGATTTTTCACATTTTTGAACATGAATACAGCACGAACAACGTTGAACAGAATTACACCAAATTTGGCAGAATGCTAGCGCTTGGTCCAGGCAGAGTGTTATTTGTGAGTTGGTGTTAATCCATTCAGCAGTTTTGGAGGAATTAGAGTTTGAACAGTATAGATATCTAGGCATTCGGATAATCCGCAGATCCAACTGTCCACATGCTGATTGGCTCCCAACAATTCAACAAGGAAGTGTTGGCAGCCGTCTTGGTACGTAGCTTGAGCCGAGTCCTGCAAAAAAGATTTAAAAAAGGAAAAGGGGCCAGGTCTAGTGGTCCCCCACGGACCCTGCCAGGGCTAAAAAGCATTGTTTTTAAAAAAAACAAATCTCAGAAAAATCCACGGATCACAGACAAATAGGTGGATGGGGGAGGTGCCCCCGTGTCCACCACCAACTCCCTGGAGTAAACCAATAATTTGATATGTGGAAGGCCTGTATTGCCTGCCCTGGGGACCTCCACCTCCCTGAGGCTAAATGTGATATGCATGCAGAGGGGCCAGTGCAGTCCGCCACAGCCCTGGAGACCCCCACCTTCCTGGGGCAATTTGCACTAATGAAGCGGGGCCAGCACCCCCCCGCAACCCTGGGTACCGCCACCTCCCTAGGGCTGAAACAAAAATAATGAAGGGGGTACGTCGCCAACCCCAGGCCCCAGGGACCACCACCACCCAGGGCTGTTTAACATTCAAGGGGGGAATGTAGCCCTCCTGAGGGAGCCATTAGTTGCCCTGGGGACTACCACCCTCCCAGGGCCAGCTCCTGCTGTGTCCCGGGGTGCCCACCCCCAGACATAACTGTTTGCTCTGACTTGGCGGGAGCTTTGACAGCTGCCACCTAGTCAGAGCAAGCACTCTGCTTGCAGGGGGCGAGAGCTGTCAAAATGCTCTCACCCGCTGGAAGCAGAGGTTTCCTCTGTTTCACTTCCTGCAGAGATGTGGGTAGGGACGCAGAGGAAACAACTGTTTTTGCGTACAGGGAGCTACATCTTTAGCAGCTCCCTGTCTGTGACAGCAATGCTGGCTCCCGCAGGAGGTGGGGAACTGGCTGGGACCGCGGGGACCTTGAGGCTCCCCTCGTGTTCCCATTGCAAACTGGGTGTACTCAGATGGCCGGGCCCAAGGGGATGGGGTCCCTGGAGTGAAAATCAGCCTGGCAAGGGGGTGAGTGGCCACCTTCCTTCATTTAATCAAGGCCAGGCCCCTGGGGATGGGGTCACCGGGGATGAGATCGGCCCGAGGCAGAGGGCCGCACAGCACCCCTCCCCCATTGAATAGAGGTGGGCCTGATGGGATGGGGTCCCCAGGGCCGAATTGGCCAGGAAACTGGGGGGGCACACAGCCACCTCCCCATGGTTCTCCCTTTGAATTGCTCAGGGTATGCAAATATGCTAATCACCTGGATGCTGTGCCCGCTTGGTCCCACATTGTCTACCATAGGAGTATGCAAATGTTTCCCCCCCCTTTTGCCTGGATGATGGACAGCTTACCAAAGGGCCCCTCAGTGTGTTTCCTATCTATTTTGATTGAATGTTCTTGATGCCGAGGAATATAAGGACATCTCCACAAAACATAGAAGCACTTACTTCATATAGATATGAGGAAGGACCCTGGTTTGGTGGAGATTTACATCTTTGTAGTGTCGTTGGCCTCTCTATAGGAGGATTCATGTTATCACAGAATTCAGGAGAAAGATGCACGAGGAACAATCACACTGCCAAATGCACACAAAGTCACTGGTGACATTTCCTTGTGCTCCATTACACAGCTGTAGTATAGAATACATACTAGACATTTACCCAAGGAGGCACATAGAACCCCACTTAGGTAGATATTTCATGCAGAGCTGTGGACTCTTGTTGTATAAAACAGCCAGTGAAGGTGGTTTGTGGCAGAGTCACTCACACAACTACTGACACACCCATACATAAATGCATCCACTCACAGATCCATTCAGACACTCATGCACCCACTCACAGACCCACTTACACACTCAAGTACCCACTCTCAGACTCACTCAGAGACTCATGCACCCACTCACAGACCCACTCAAACACTCATGCACCTAGTCACAGACCCACTCATACTCACACACTCACTCACAGACCCACTTAGACACTCATGCACCCTCTCAGAGACCCACTCAGACATTTACACACCCACTCACAGATCCACTCAGCCTCTCACGCATACACTCACACACCCACTCCCAGACACCCTCACACCCACTCTCACTGCCAGAGATACCCTCTTACGCCTACTCTCACACCCAGACAGGCACTCTCACATCAACATAGACCCTCTCACACGCAGTCTCACACCAGAGAGACACTCTCAACCCCAGAGACACCCTCTCACACCTATTTTCAAACTCAGAGAGACAGGCCCTGCAGCCAACTCCTTTTGCACACGGACAAAGGCAGTGCGCAGCGTGGGAATGGGTGGTTAGGGGGGTTGGCCGCAGGGACTGCCCCCAGGCCAGGCCCTGCACCCCACTCCCACCGTGCTCAGCCAAAGGCCATGTGCGGCAGTGGTTGGATTAATGTATGGTAATGAAAATTAGTTAAAGTTAGAAAAACATAGTAACTCACTGAAAAAAACAGAGGTTACAGGGACGTTATAGTTAGGAAATAGAATTAAAAAAAGCATAGAAATTGCCTTAAAAAAACAAAGGTTACATGGACGTTATAGTTAGGTTCTGAATTTGCTTGCACAAAATCAGAGAAAATCAGCAGTTATAGTTATAGTTATTTCAATTAACTATAACTTGCTACCTAAGGTAACTATAACTCACGCCCTCTCCATGCACTACTAATTACCCCATATATTACAGCACTCCTGACAACTTTTATATTGTCAATAAAAATAGCAATGAAACCTTAGAAGTCAAATTATAAAGAAAAAACTGTGCATGGTGGGGGTGCGAGTTATAATTACCTTAGGCTGTAAGTTATAGTTATTTGAAATAACTCTAACTTTAACGGCTGAATTTCTGTTTTTTGTGAGTAAATTCAGAACCTAACTATAACGTCCCTCTAACCTTTGGTTTTATAGATAGATAGATAGATAGATAGATAGATAGATAGATAGATAGATAGATAGATAGATAGATAGATAGACTGAAGAAACTAAAGGTTAAAGTGACATTGGAGCTAGGTGAACATTTCAGTGACAACATAACATTTTAAAGTTAAAAACCTAGGAAATTTACCAGTTATACTTATCTCTAGTAGCTCTAACTCAGGCCCTTAGGTAACTATAACTGCCATCCACAGTTTTGTCATCAATGATGTAATTGCAAGTGTTGCAATTATATTATCAATGATGTTATAGAACATGTAATGAGTGATGTAATATGTGGGATAATTAGCTGTGTATGGCAAGGCGGGGTTATAGTTACCTTAGTGCACAAAACCAATAAAGGCCCCAGGGACCACTTCCTCCGGTCCTCTGGTTGGTGCTCACCCAGGGCACCCACAAAACTCTGTTGGGGGCAACATGGGGAACCCCAGGGCCACCATTTCCCTGCCAGCTTCATGCATGCTTCCCTTCCTGGGTGCGTCAGGAGCTGGTATTCCCCCCCACCACCACACCCCAGCGGGAGAGGATAATTTTCACTGCTCCCGATGGGGGGAAGAAATATGAGTTATCTTGCGTGCAAGAGCTTAGGCAGGTAAACAAACGTCTGCTCTCAACCAGAAGGAGCATTTTTAAAGCTCCTTCTATGTGGGAGCAGACATACCTTGCTGTCCAAACTCCTGCTGGCAGGGAAACTACTGTGTCCCGGGAATGGGCTGCCTGTAGCAGAGCCTTTGAGCAAGCTTCTGAGGATTGGGTCCATAAGGACTTAACAGGCTGAAGGAGGGGTCACACACCTCCCTCCCATTTACTCACAAGTTTTTTATATAATTTTGGGCTTGAGGTGGTCCCTCTGGGACCCTCCCCGCAGAAAGTCTAGGGGGCATGGTATTCCTACCCTGCCCCTTTATGTGTTTTTTTTCATTACAAACTCAGCATGGTGGACTAAGTCCGCTGGTCCTGTAATAATGTCCTACAAACATTTTTTTCTCATGTTGCAGACAGACAATCAGAGCACTCGCTCATGCAGGAACCTTGCTCTAGTGGGAACAAGTTGGCCTTAGGGGAAAAAAAGCCCTGTGGGCCAGTCAAATTGGGTTTAAGGGATTCTTGTGAGAGTCTCTTGAGCCCACTTGTGCAGATATACAACTATTTTTGATCATTAATGTTTCAAAAAAGCTACTGAACAGATTTACACCAAATCACAAAAAGCACACTTTCCAGACCAACATCTAGCTTCCTGCCAAAGTTAGCATAATTTTACTCAGCAGTTTTTGTGTTAACACTGTACAAAAATGTCTATGGAAAATGCATGGGGATTTTGTGTTTTGTGCAACAGCGCCAAAGTTCTTAACTAAACAGAAAAGGCATTTCCTATGGAAATGCTGATCTAACTATACCTACCCAGTATTCCAGTATTTGCAGTAGCTGTAGCTTAAACAATCACAGAAATACTAAGATTTGGACACACTGTAAATCTGCTGCCTGATGGCAATGAGCAAGACCAGATCCCTTGTCAAGGGTCAAAGAAAGATCTATCTGAAGTTGCCCTGGGAGATCCTCAAAAGTCTTATATTTGAAGTAACCCGATAGATCATTTGTATTGTGAGGCTAGATTTCAAAAGTTTATTTATGTTCACAACACAACCAAAGATCCAAAAGATGAGTTTTGGACAACACATTATGTATTGTCAAAATAAAACAGTTGGTGGTATGATTGGCCATCTCTTTGATATGTCAAACATATAAGCATATTTGATAAATTCAACACTGGATCAGTAATGATCATCGGCTATTAGCAGCAGACGAAACAGCAACTTCTGGTACCTCCTCATCCCAAGCAACGCTTCTGCGCACGGATTCTTCTCGTAACTTTCTGCAAATAAAATCTACTGCAAGAGCTCGTGCTACAACTCCATCACATTCTATATTCTGGTACAGAGATAGGCATGGAGGTGGTGAACTTCTGTGAACATTCAAAGTTGCCTAGTTAGGTAACCTTGTATTTGGCTGGTTCATGTTTTGCCATTCACCTGGTATTGCGTGCTCTGTTGTTAGCGCCTGCCGGCTCCAATCAGGAAAGTACTACTGCTGTCTTGGATGATGAGGCCATTAAAAATTCAGGGTGATTCTACAATTACTCCTCCTCTGCAGTGGATAGGCAGTTCATGTGTTAGCTTTTTTTTTTTTTACTAACTATGAATGATTCCACTCATGATGAGTTTTGTTTAATAAATTAAAAAAAACATTTTTACTACTTGAACTTGGTTTTATTACAAGTTACAGTTAACAAGTATAAAATGCCAAATCACAAAACCAAGTTGAAGTTTCAACATTTGGTAACTGGAATTTGCAGTAATTTCAGAGCGCTACGATTACATAGAGATAAACATTGAAATACAACAATGAGGTAAACAGCCAGATCCTGACAGATAAATTATGGTTATTATAAATTACATTCTTCGATTGTGAGCCCTGGTGCCATATTAGGTAAAGGGTTTCTTAAGGAGTCCAGTTTAGAAGAGATTTCTGAATTGGAGGTAGTTAGGTTTCCCTCTGAGGAAGGGGTGTAAATCATTCTAAAGTGTGGGAATCCAGCACTCACATGAATTGCCCTCTGCCACCAGTTGAAGGAGAAATGAGGAATCGTATGTGATTCTGCATAGCAAAGATTTCCTGAAGGGATATAATGAAGGCTGACCTTTTTTCAACTATGTTAGATTTGTGTATGATGCAAAGCATTTTGGATTTAATACTTACACCCACTGATAGCTAGGGATCTAGTGCCTCTTTGTAATAGTTAAATCTATCGATGTTCAGATGCACTTTAGCTGCTTGATTTTGTAGTCTCGGGAATCAAATGTCAATTAAATTATTTGGTAGGCCTGTGCGTAGTTGTTGGATTTTTCTGTATAGAGGCTGTTGCAAGTTAACCACATTGCTGTTTTGGGGGCCGAATGGGAGTACTCAGTCAAATATGATTGCAGAATTTTTTTCTGAGTAATGATGAGGGAACTGCCTTTTACCTATATCAGTGGAGTGGGCCTACAGGCCCACTCATGCAAAGTTCTGGGGCTGTGTACTTAACTCACCCTTGGCCTGCATGAATTGTGTGTATCATGTGCATGCTGGGTTGCAAGTATGTGCCTGCGGAAGGTACATAACACAGAGGCCTGTGGATTCCATTTTGGAAGCACAAGGTTGGTAAACCTTGAGCGGTCCGAACTGCTAAGCCACACTGGAGATTTGTACTGCTGGCATTCTGGAGGCATGAGGCACAATCACTTAAGGTAGAGGAGCATAGCATCCTCTGTGGGCATCAAATGCCTCTTTAATTTCAGGAAGAATTATTCATCAGTGGGGCCTGAGCTCATTGTGAGGGAGAAGGTGGTGTTTATAAGGTTGGCACATAGAATCTTGATAGAGAGGAATTTTGATAGGGAAGAAGACTTGTTCCTTTGAAACTTTATGGGGCATATTTCAGTGGAGACTGATAGCTAGGTGTGATGCCCAGTTATTCCCTTGGCCTGTGTTGTGGACCACTCAGACTTAGAGCCATTCCTGCAGTGGCTGACTGTCCCTTTGACAAAGGGCAGTACAGAAGAGCGAGCACTTCAGTGGAGCTGACACACCAACACAAATTTCAAATGCCATACACTAAATCACATATTTGTCAAGATTTGGACTATATAGGTTGGAGCATGAGCCCCATACTTTATTGAAAAGCACTGTCTCATCAGAAGAAGAAAGTTTGCAAAACGTCTTGCTGCTGGAAACAGGACTGGGGACCAAGGTCTGCCAGTCTCCCATCCAGGTGAGGGGCCATCACCCAGGAGACAAGAAAACGTATTATGCCTGGAGGACCAGTCTTCTTCCTACCAAGATCAGTGTGCCCTGTGAGGAGCAAGAGAGAGTCTGGAGTGAGTGAGTCCCAGTGGGGATCCTGCCAAGTGTATACCGGTGAGCATGGTGTGAGGTGCCCACGTTAGTTGGGGCCAGTGTTATGAGCGAGCCATCCGTTCTCTTGTGGAAGTCACCAACCCCTGTTGGGGCTGCCGTGAATTTGCAGGCCGGCAGCAGTGTCATTGATCTCATTAGGGCCATTGCCTCTGTCTGTGACAGCTGTGTGCCATAAAGGGGCCACTGGGATTATTGGGGCTGTTGCTGTGGGCCATCACACGGGTCCGTGACACCCATATATGCCAGGAGCATGACTGTGGGCAACTGAGACTGTTGGAGCTGTAACTGGAGGATCCCACCTGAATGAGACTGTTGTCTGTATCTGGGACGCCCATAGGCCAAGAGACCATGGGACCATCTCTTTTTGGAGAAAGACCTACAACCAGTGGAGGGACTCAAGAACAAGTCCAGAAGCTGTCTACCCAGGAGCACCATTTCTTCACCAACTTACCAGCAGGAACTTCAAAGAAAAAGGAGCTGCTGCACCCGGAAGGCATTGTCATTGTCTGCAACAGCCTCCACTTGTTGACCCTGAAACTGTGAGTGGGATGCGGTGTGAGATACTTGCTGTGGCATTTGGGTGAGGGAAGCACCTTTGTTCCTGAAGGCTGCACTTTCGAGAATGTAGAAGCAGGGCTGGCAGCCCATGTGGAACTTGTTCAAACTTGGTGCTTTACCATCTGGGCAGCTCAAAACTTCTAAGCCGAAAAGCCAGACTTTGATGTGCATCGCTAGTGCGGGTAACAAGGAGTTGACCTCCTAAAACCCTCCAGCGACGCTGAATATAGTGTGGACGAGGAGATGTTGGCAACAGGACCTGCAGGGGGAGAACTGCCCTGATAAGCAACAGTGTGCTAGTCTCAAGAGGCTACGTGTGTGAATTATTTAGTCTGCTGTGTTTATCATGTGTAATAAATACTTCTTTTTACTAAGGGTGGGTAGAATGTTTCATTTAGCTTGTGGAATTGGTGGAATGTGGAGACTCCCTGTTACTCTTGTAACATGGAGTTCCAGCCAAATTCCGCCAATCGCCTGGTGGTAGAATTTGTTCCAGTAAAGTTCCGGATATGAGAGCGCAAGTGAGATTTAGCTCCCCCATGCAACATTTTGTAACGTGGTGTTCGCAAGCAGTCACGAGCGATCACAGTCAAATGGCTGCTTCTCAATTAGATTTGCTGCTGCACAAGCAGGTTTTCCATTTCAGCGGCAGCAAAATCAACTTGAATGGCCCTACACTCTTGTGCACCTCATGATACCGTTTGTGTTGCTTTTACAGCACTACTCATGTAACTGATGCTATTCTTTGCCTGTTGGCAAACTCCACAGAATTTTGTGAAGTTTTATTTAACTGCGGAATTCCACAGAGTGAAACTCTGCGAGTTCCGCCCCCCCCCCCTACTTTTTACACTAAAGATCAGTATTGTGCTAGACAATCATGTTATTGGGGTCACTGTGTATATTTTGAGTTATGAGCCCTTGCATACCTCTCCCCCACCCCACTAAAGAGCCTTTGACTGTCGACCCACTCTACCACTGGGAGTCAAGTGCTGAAGGCCTAGTACTTGACCCCATACTAAGTCGAGCCCCGGGTCAGCAGGAGCAAAAGGGTATAACTCCCACGTTTAGCTCGGTAGCTCTTGCTTTTCCATGGACCTATAGAAGGGATTCTGACACCCTTCATGTTGTTATCCAAACTGTAAAAAGAGGAGGAATGAGGCATTGTTCCCTCAAGCCCTTGATATGCTTTCCCAGCAGGCTAGGGGTTCCGCTTTTACTGCTTCGTTGGACCGATTCCCTAGCAGATTAAAGGACTTTTTCTAAATAAATTATTCACCGTCTCACCACCAACGTCAGTCTCAAAGGACATTTCAGAAATCTAGACTCCAAGCTATGTAAATGCAGAGGCAACTTTACTAGGTGTTTCCGTTTCATAGAAAATGTATATTATTTGAAAAGTATTACAGGATGAAAATGAATATTGTAACCACATATAGAAGGTGGGTAACATTGCATAAAAGTCACTCTCTGAAACAATACACTAATACCCCCTTAATAAGCATGTTTTGGTTTTACAAATCATATTCACTGGGCTGCGTCATATTATCCCTTAAAAATAGCAGTTATGAGCTTGATTTTAGTCCATCAGTGCAGCTTTCCCAGTGGCATTATCAAGAAGTCTTCCACAGGACAAAAAAAATGGAATACAGTTTTATACGAGGCTCTAGCGAAAGACTTATTGCATGCAAGATTGGTTTTCATTCTGATGACTGATAACTTAAAAACTGTAACCCAGTGCTGCTCAAATCACATATCTCACGAGATCCTGAAACAAACTGATAACCCAATAAAAGCGCCATTATCATCCACAATTGAGCAAGTCAGTGAAAAGGGGAACGACAGAGGCCCCAGTGGCCACTGTGGAAAAGCACATTTCACCCAGAGGCAAGAGGCGATGGCCCATTAGTGGGTACCAGCTTGCAGATGTTAATAACTGTGCACCAGGGTGGAGAGCTCTTTATTTAATGGTATCCATTTCTCAGTGTGACTGTAACAGCTGCCAAATCAGTTAGAAAGCCAAATTCTCCGTTTTTTGGAGAACAGCCAATTGAATGCATTCTACGGAGACAAACGAGCAAATTATCATCATAGTGCCTTGAAAAAGGGGAACCGTGTCCGTGAGTACTGCATTCTACAGTAAAATAGGCTCCCCATATATAGTCTCACCTCAAGGCAAAGGGCAGACAACTATGTTGGCATAAGGTACTAAAGTCAGGAAAGCCCCTGCATCTAGACAGGAGAACTCCCAGGTATTTTAACAAATACAGCTCTAGGGAAGCCAAAGTTCTACCACATGGAGAAAACAAAAAAGCATCCGAAAAATTATTACATCCGTGGATTGCTTAATACAGGCGAAACAATTAACAAACTGGAAAGGAAAAGCCCACCCATAGCTCCTTGCCCAGAGCACCACGACCACCCCAGTGACTTCTGGGCTCGGGCTGTAGCAAATACAACTTCTTCCACCACATAACTGTACTTCGGTTATTACAGGTTATAACTAATGCTGGAGGTTATTAGTAGACACTAGGGATATTCGGGAGGGGGACAGACTGCACAGTCAGGAGAGCTGCGGGAGCAACAGTGAACGGCTGGAGCCTGGATTCACCTTTAAGCAGACAACTTGGAGGCTTCTACGTGCTGTATTCAGTAAATATCAGTATTGTGTCCTGTGGGCACATATACAAAATCTAATGTACATGCAAATCAGAACCAAACCAAACACTAATTCCACGTGAAACTACATCAGAAACCTGCAGGCAAAGGGCAATTTTGCCATCACGTCAGCAACAATACTGTTGGGTAAGTTTAGGACGTTCCACGGTGGGGCATTCACTGACACATGCCCTGTGCCACTGTCCTTCATGGTGAATTTCCCAGGCACACGTTTCACTTTATACCCACTGTGAGCTTTTTTTCGTGCTTCTCTTCTCGTTTCCTCTCTCTCTCTCGTGTAGAGAAGAACTGTGCGTCACCCTCATTCGGATAATAAAGAGGCCTTTGGGCCAGCCTCCCTTCTACGGCGCATTTCTCTTTTTCAAACGGTGGTGAGAACGAATCCCAGTCCCCAAATGTACCACATAGCCTTTCCTTAGTTTTTAATTTTTACAGGAGTGGCACGCCAGCCTTGCTACCAATCCTCATGTTTATTTTATTTTTTTTAATTCATCCCCTAAACTGTCCACGGTGTATTATCACGTGACGCGGACAACTAACAGATGCGGAAAAATGTGCTGCAAAGAGCCCATCCTCCCTTAAGAATGCAGAATGTCGGATACTTCTTTTACGTCATGTATTTTTTTTTTTTTTTTAACTTATGGAGCGCAGGTTCTCTATAGCTTCTTGGCATTGTAATTTGCAGGATATATAAAAGTCATCGGCGCGGTGTGGATTCAGGCTTTCACAATTCTTCTTATTTTAGAAGCATTTGTTTAATAATTTACAGGAGTATTTACCATTCCTCGTGTGCGAGCTTTCAAGATTTGAATACTCTGGCACTCATTACGCAGATTTCTGCATTGTCACTTCCGCTAAGGGCGTGAACCAGATATCACCATGGCAGCATGCTAAAATCTGCTTAGCAGAAGTCGATGGAGCTATGAATTTGATTAACAGCAGCGCCCAAGACATATGCATCAGACCATCTCTCAATAAGCCCAACTATTTCATCCAATTCGCAGTTCTCTCGGGGTGATAAATATATATTTACTTCTATAAACTTAGGCCTAAGTTTGGGTAAAGTTCTGATTTTCATAGAGTTCTTAGTGAATTCTTGGAGGGCTCTTACGAATCTGTGAACGTTGCAGATTCCCAGGAGGACTGACGAGTCTGTAGCCATATCACCTTTGTGATTTATGTCCAACAATTTAAAAAATCATTTTCTGCTGTGACTTATTATTCACGCGTTGAACTTTTCCCTAAGGGGAGTGTAGTAATTTTATAAAAGCTCTCACGAAGCATGGCAGAAATAATGCTACAGCGGGTTCATGTTAAAACATTGTAATCAATAATGCCAAGTGGCTTCATGCTATAACATGGTAACATAATAACAAATAATGCCATGCAGGATTCACACTGTAACGAATAATGCAATGCTAGATTCATGCTTTAATATGGTAATAAACAATGCCCTGTGGGATCCATTTTATAGCCAGGTACCTAATAATGCCACGGTGGTGTCATGTGATAACATGGAAGCTAATAATATCAAGATGGATTCCTGTGACCAAATGATAACTAATAATGCCATGATGGATTCCACAGTGTAATTGTGTTGCAACATGGTAACCAATTATGTCACGGTGGATATGTGTTATTAAATGGCAACTAATAATGGCATGCTGCATGCAGGGCATAGCATGGAAAGTAATCATGTTACAACCAAGTGACTAATATTGCATTTGAGTTATAACATGGTTACTAATAATACTAGTGTGAAATCATGTTATTACATAGCAACTAATAATGTCATGCTGCATTCATGTTATAACAGTAACTAATAGTGCTGTGATGGATTTTTATTATAACATGACAGTAATTAACACCACGGCCGGTAAAGAAACGAAGAAAAAAACTTCATTCCGATTCAGTGTGATATAAAATAACATATTTATAGGCGTTGCCTCTTTTGCGGTTCGTAATACAGACAAAGCAGTTGTTCATACTTATCTCATAATCTATCATCCTCATTCTGGTCATAGACAGTTTTGTTTTTAATGGTAAGATTTTTTCTGTTCAAAAGCATCCTAGAGTATCCTTTAGTACAGCTAAGATCCACACAGATATAAGAAATATAATAAATGTTGGTCTAAGCCCTGGAGATAATTATCTCATTTTTCTATTCATTTTGCAGAAATCTGGAATACTTTAAAGGCAGTGAGTTAGCAGGGGAGCGTGTTTCCTTTCTACCATACATCAAACCCTCTCTGTAAGTACTCTGTTTATGTTTTCATTTTATCCTTATCGCCGGTAGAATGTTGTTTTTGCTGAATGATGAACATTTCCAATCCTTTACCCATTCATTCATATCCTGCAGTAGCAATGCCGATGAACGCTTTTTGTAAGCAGTAATTTAAAGAAATGCGTCCCCTGTTGTTTCAGCAGACTTCAGAGCAGCATCGAGCTGGCATGGACTGCTGGAGCACGCATTAACACGACCACACTGACATGCCACGTGTGCTGAGAGAGTGCCAAGCGAAGATGGGCCTCATGCATTTTGCCTGAAATAGCAATGGCTGTGTCGTCTTTGCCCTGCGCTCCACACACACTGACATCTACAGAACAGAGCTGAGCGCTCCTGGGCGCGTGATCTCATTATACAGCCCTGATCCCCTCGAATTATCATGTGCTCTTCCTAGCAAATTCTCCTTGGACATTATCTGCACCCCAACTCTCCTTGCCTCAAACCGCGCGTTCATGTTTCCAAGCTTCTCTCCACGGAGGCTGCTGACCGCCAAACTACGTACTTCTGTACCTGTCAGTTACCTCCTCCTCTTCACTGCCTACAGCGCCTACATATAAAATGTATCATCCTGGTCCTGTAAGTTCTCTACTGTACATCTTACGACACTAATATGTCATTCCATTCTGCAGTGTACAGTGTGCTGGCTTCATCCATTCCTCCCATGTCCACAGTCCACAAATCCCATATTCTCAGATTATCTGCATGTAGTATGTAGATTCGTTTGCCTCAATATTTAATTTGATATCATTTCTGTTAATTATTTTGTGTGGACATAACATACTCTTTACACATATTTATATATATGAAGGATGATTGTTTCAATATTTGTATTTATTTACATATTCTCTTTCTAATATGTTTTTGTGGACACATTCTATGTGAAACTATGCATTTCTTGTGGTGCTTCATAAAACCAAAAAAACTAATATTTAAAATATGAACTACTAACTATCACTTAAGAGTTTTGGTCGCCATTTAGGTATGATGGGACATTTTTAATATTTAAGAAGGCAGCCAAAACTGTATTTCAAAGTACATTAAAAACTAATTAGGCGAAAATATATGTGAAATTATTTCACTAGACCTGCTGCTACAGGCAGTATTGGTAATGTTGTAGATCAGGATCAAAAGAGAAGGCAAACCAAAATAAGCTGAAATATGGTTTTATATAGTGCATTTTACACCAAAGGGCTTTTCGTGACCGCTGAGTAAAATTGCTCGGATGAGCACAGACTAGAAGCTCAAGGATTGTGTTATCTGAGAGAGGTCTTCAACTTCATTCTAATTGGAAGATGATTTTCTTTGTTGTTTAAAAATTTTTTGTTGTAAGTTTCATGGCAAACATAGAGTACAACATTAGCATCTCGGTCAGTGCAGCGAATAGTACACATTCTGACAGTACACAATAATTATGCGTATAGGTATAAATGTTGCAAAGTACATAATGTATAAACGTAAATTGCAGGCCTTACTGAGTGTCTTATATATCTACCAATTGCTACTAGTAGAAGTACGCTAGAGTAAAGGTAGGGAAGATGGCGATGAACAAACAAGAAGCGATGAAATAGGTATATCACACAGTGAATGAACAAATAGTTAGTGTAAAGAGTCAATTACAGTTTATGTAATTGTTTAATCATTAAACACAGGTGGGGTTTTCATTTGGGTGTAGAATCGTAGACATGTATCAAACATCGAACAAATAACTGCAATGCTCTGAGATGTAGGTGGGTTAAAGCAGGTGAACTCAGTGCGAGTAAGGCAGTGTAGCGGGGGCTCCTGGTCTTTTGGAATTTGGTGCCGGTTCAAGTCAGTGTGTTCTAGAGTTGTTCCATGGCCATGATGCGCCACAGCCAGACCATCCATAGTGCGATGGTGGGTGGTGCTGTTTGTTTCAAAGTCAGTGTGATCAGCTGTCTACCAGTGTGTAGCATGTAACTAATAAGAGTCCAGTCAGCCTGAGTCATCGCCTGGAGGGTGATTTTCAACCTCACTTAGACGTCAGTCTGTTGTGTTCCAGAATAATGTAGAGTGGAATGAAAAGGTCCAGGTCTTGGTTGAGTTTCTGCAACTGGCGTACCATTAACATGAATTATTCTAGAGGATTCACTTGACAAGCAGTCTATGAAGGCAGGGCTGTAATAAGTGAATCGGCGACTATTAGGTAGTGAGTAATTATGATACACAGTGGGTATAATATGGCTGGTATCAGTGGATCAATGGGCACTAGTACGCACTTGAACCAGATCCCTCTTTCTTCTGGGGGGGGCAATACAAATTGCCCCGAATTGGCACAATATGCTAGTTGCATGGGGTCTGTATGTTCCTATAATACAGTAATCATTCATTTATTAAACTAACTGCCCGTCGGACTGCAGACACACAAGCCTTCTCCATTTTCTCTTCGTCAGGTGCTAAATTCTGGAAAACTCTTGATCTGTGCTATGGTAATATATCATACTGTCATGCTCCATTAAATCTATTTATGAATGTATGGATGCATGCTTATTTTCTATGGCACAAACCTAGCTGAAGAGAAGTGGAGCTATGTACAAGGTTTAAAGCTAAGAAACATTCAGTGTGTAATTCAAGGAGTAGCTTCTTTCTAAGAATGAAAGTCGACTATTAATGCTTGATGGGGAAGTGTTCTTTAAAGAGGCGTGTCTTCATCTCTTTCTCAAATAGAGCAGGGTTACGACAGCCCTGATATGCTGGGAGGTGTTTGAAAAATGGAACAATTTTATTGTTTTCAATTTTTATTAAGGAGTACAGCAAAAAACTTTGTACTTTATGCTTTGTTCAGATGTACAATTTTAGTTTGGAGCAAATTGGGCTTGTTTGTATTTCCTTATATCGCACAAGAAGCAAATATGGTTCAAATTGATTTGCCTTATTATTTTCAAGCAGTGCAGAGTGTTTGTGACATGGACCAGGTAATTCAAGCTCCAGTTCTTTCAATGTTATTGAAAAACACATACAATTAAATTGCGGAGTCAGCCATGGCAAAAATGGGACATGCATAATGATGCATCGTGTTCATCTCAGGAAGAATTTGCATAAAATAATTGTAAGCTGACAACTAAAAGATCAGATCTAATGCAATCGCCGTACATCATATTGGCCTTGACCTTTGGAAAAAAGACGAAAATTCAGCAATCAGAAGCTGCTTTCATTATTTCACCAGTTGTGCCTAGGATGGAAATGAGCTGTGAAGTGAAGCAAAGGCATTAATCGCTGGGTGTTCTTTTGCTAATGCAATGACTGCCTTCTTTCCATCGGTATTCACAGATATACATTATCCCAGTTCACTAACCCGTCACCCATCTACATCTTTGGTTTTGAAATCTACTGTTTTAACTTTTTCACCAGGTTACATGCCTAAGGACCATCTTTATTGACAATTCCCGTTAATGGGGAAATATTTTCTTGTTTCGGAATTAAAGGTAAAAAAATAAATAATTATAACGAGCTGCAGAGCCCTGAACAAAATGACATTGTGTTATTTGGGTGGATTAGTTTTTTTCTTGAGAACATTTGTTGCAAACGTATGCCCTTATGTGGCCAGGTTGTGGTAACATCATGAGATAGGTGCTACCTGTGGCCTTAATATTAGATCACATTCTATGATGATGACATTAGCTGCAGTAATGTCAGGAGTATGGTGGCCCGTTGTTCTGGTCATACTAACGCAAACTCCTTAGGCAGTATGGAAAGGTTGTAATTCAAAGCATGCTGTGTCCTATTAGCTGTCTGTCTGTGGAAGTGTGGCTCAAGCAGTGCTTAATTTGAGTGGGTAGTTACTGGCACCCATCTGTACTCATTTTGGGGACTGGGACTTATTTTTCATGAGCAGAATTTGACCCAAAATAAGAGAGAGAAAGGCAGAAAAGATGGAAAACAGAGGGAAAGAAAGACGACAAATGGAGCCATACAAAGAAAGGGGGGTTGAAAGAGAAACTGCAGGAGCAAGATAAAGGCTCATGGAGTGCTGGGTGGTGGACGAAAGAGGCATGCAGTGGAGTCAGGTCTAGGTTCTGTGCTATGCTAGGGATCTGTAAAGCACATGGCTACCCAAACGTGCCTCCCAGCACTGAGGTCCAAGCCCGTCACATGGTGGCTGAAAACCAAGCAGATAGCGTATTCATCAACAGTAGTATTCAGCGGCAACAGCAGCAGACTCCTAAGTAAAAGTATGAGCCTTAACACTCATTCTTTTCAAGCTTAAGCTTCGGACTCAAGTAAAGAATGCCCTTTTAGTGTTCCTAAGACTTAGAAAAAACAGCAAAAATCGCCCTTTAAATATGATTTATTGATTTGCATAGAGGTAGCTGGCTGCTGGAAGAAAGGAAGGAGCCGGAAGGTGAACTGCTAATTGTTTGCAACCATGCCTGTGTGTTTTGTCATGTTGCTATTTGTATCACCTTGTAGCTCTTTCTGTATGAGGAAAGGAGTGTGTAAAACCACCCCTTTGGCATGGTCAGGACACTGACCAAGATGGCCACTTTTTGTTGAAGCTCCAGGCGAGATTCCCCACATTTCATTGAAAGGGCACTTTTGGGTATCAGAGAAAAATTACCACAAAGTCCCCATCGCCCGGATGCTCAGATGGAGGGTTTGGTGCCCTGCCAACTCTTTTAAGTAAACTTTGCAGTCAGAGAGAGCCTAGGTCACAGCCTGAGAAATTGTCTTGAGGTCTTACTGATGGGTGAAAAGAGAGGGGCCCAGCTCTGCCGACCGTGGCACTCCTGGATATTTTGTGGTTGTGGAAATGTGCCAGATCTGTCAACTCTGACATTGTGAAGGAGGACGTGGAACAGCTGACTTGAGAGGGTACAGTGGATTACCCTCCTATCTTAAACTGGGGGCCTAGACGGTGAGAAAGGCACACTGGAGTTGTTGCAACTATGGTCTTCATTACTGGCATGCATGGTCTGAATGCTCAAAGGAGGAACACGTGATTCAATTTAAAACACCTGTGGCCCACTTATGGCAAAGCCCTTCAGGTTGCTGCTGGCCTCTCAAGTTCTTTTCTTTTTTGGAAAAATGAACTTTTGAGCACCATATCTGTATATATATACACACATATACACATTTACCTTAAGTTACCTCGGGAGATGAATTACCATTAGATGTGGGTGCTGATATTGGAGGTGACCAGCCGACTGTCACTGTGTGCTTAAGGTTTGAAAATGTCAATGGTCTTCTTAACCCTTTGATGGCGGAAGGTCTCAAGGAGTATGGAGACTTTTAGCTCTTGTTTAGAGGCCTATTCTTGTCATAATGCAGCTAAGTCAATGTATTTTATCCTCAGTACTCAGCAGCTGATTTTTTTGCATATCCCTACTGTGACATAAGTATTCTCAGGAAATGGCCACAGAATGCCACTGGAGAAAACCTTCCAAAAGACAGTTAAAAACCTATTTGAGGCCTAATCACAAGGCACAATCCCCCTTTCAAGAGCTTCTGGCTCTGTGAGGCAAACATCTCATGGCACTGTGACACCCCCAAAAGCCAATCTAGGTGATACCCTTCAACTATTCAAAACTGATTTTTGGGAAGGAATAAAATCTGACCTGACCAGGGAGCTGCCAACCCTCAGATCGGACCACACTGAGAATATCACAGCCCTTTGTAAGGACGTTGATTCTGATGGATTGAGAGTGGTGCAGGCAGAATTTAATAATTCAAGGTCAGAAGACACAAATGGGAATTTGAGGAAGCAACTTCATAACTTTCAAACGCACTCAGAATTGGATGCAATCAAAATGAAGGACTTGCAAAATTGTCCAAGATAAGAGAACGTTAGAGTGAGGGGACTGCAGGAAGGAGCAGAGGGCACATATCTGCATCAGTTCTTAAAGGAACTCTATGAAGCCTTGCTGCTAGGTGATCATGGAGAGATAAAGCTTGACAGAGCCCACAGGGTGGGTCAACGTCCTCTCGGGGATTACCATAGATCAAAAGAAGTCTTGGTAAAAATTCATGATTTTCAAATAAAGGATGCTATATTTGTTGTGTTGCGGAAGCAGGATGTAATATAGTGCAATGAGTTTGAATGCTAATTTTTTTAAGACATAAGTTCAGCAACTCTTACCCACTGTCAGTTATTCCGACCTGTTATGGACAAACTACGTCAAGACAAAATGAGATACCAGTGGCTATATCCTTTTGGGATTGATTTTGAAAATTGAAATAAGCTTTATCAGACATCCAGGATAAAGGAGGCATCTAAAATTCTGGACGTACACTTAGACGAGCCAGAGGGGATTGGGGAGGGCAAGGATCTGCCAGTGGAAACAGGAGCAGTCCCGGAAATCAATGGGCGATGAATGGCAAATGGCATGCCCAGGCTCCCAAGGAGACCAAGACATCGCACTGGTGACTGGAGATAATTGTTTGTTGTTTGATTCCATTTTCTCCACTCCTATTGTTGAAGCTTTTTTTAGATTCAGGAAAAATCCAAAGACCAACCAGCCCAGTAAGATTAAAGAAAAATATTTTATTTACATGCACGGAGACTACTGGCCAAGTCAATGCAGTCCAAATGAAGGAAATTGTTTATGATCTTTTATTTCTGCAAACCACAAGGCGTGTTCATGCATCTCATTAATTCTATATCTTGACACATGACCATTCTCAAACATTGCAGAAGGTGTTACCGTTAATCTTTCCTACCCTCAATGCGTAAAGTCAAGTGAAATACAGTAGATGAAATTCCAATACATGGCCTACGTGCCTCATATTGTAAGGTGGAACCATCCACCCGGCATGGGCAGCACGTACACAGGATAGTACATGTCTTAATCCATATTGCTTCAGATAGCATGCAATGATATTTCATGAGGGCTGTCTTGATAGCAAGCCTTGCATCATAATGCTTTCTGAGTAAGAAGATAAGAACAGCAAGCACAGTTCACCTAGGTCATGAGTTGTTCAACCAACAAGCCTTGTTATCATTGAGTATCAAAGGGCCTAGCAGACCTAAGATGAATTCCAGATAAAATGCAATTCCACATTATAAATACACACATTGAACTATCACAAATTTGTTGGAGTTGGATGAGGAAAATGTAAAGCTTTGGAAATCCACCATTAGTGTTTGACAGTAATGATTGTGCATGTCTTCAAAGTTTGCTGCTGTTCAATTTTTCCACCCCACTTGGAGGCAGTTATTAGCAGTTATTAGCCTCCACTCTACGAGTCTCACATGCTATATATTATAATTTTCCTACAATTCTAGGCCTACGTGACAAGCGCTTTGACAATACTTGCCAGCTAGGATGGGTTTCACTCAGAATAGTTGCTCAAGCTATTGCCCCTTATGGGGTATCACTAAATATCAAGGGTCTAAATTCCCTAATAAAAGAAACAAAGTGTGTAACTACGTGATGGATGGGGGAATAAACACACTAGCAGTGAAAGAAACTCACTTGGAAAGAATTGAGGAAACAAGGACCCATAATAAGATATTTCCTCAAGCCTTCTATTCTTCTGGATGAAATGAAATCTTCCTGCATAGATCACTGCCATTTATATAAGATGTTGCACAAGACAAAGGGGTCAGAATACTGCTAGCCTAGGTGAAGATACTAATTATAGCTGCAGCGTTTGCCCCAAATTTGGGCCAAAGATTGTTTCTATGTAATTTTATAGACAGGGTATCATCCTTTCCCGAAGGCGAGTTATTGGTAATGGGAGACCTGAATGTGGTATGGGACCCATCTTTACATAGAACGGGTCCAGCTACATCATACATGGCACACTTTCTAAAAAACTGAAAAACACAACTAAAAAACTGGGGCTTCAGGATATTTTGAGCAGTAACAAGTTTTGGTGAAATTGAGCACCGGAGAATCCGACAAACAATGGGTACATATGGATGTACCATATGTCTCCAGCCGCCTCAACAATGGCAATGCTCTCTACACTTGCATCTCCACCCAGCTCCTCAGATGACTTGAGACCATACAGAATGCAGCTGCCAGACTCATCCTTCCTGGGCCTCCCTAAAATGACCCACATCAGCCCACCCCCCCCCCACCTGAGACACCTCCACTGGCTCCCCATCCAGAAGAGATGCCAGTTCAAGATCTTCAGTCATGCCTACAAATCCCTACATGACCTAAGACTGGGCTACATCAACCAACTGAATTTCCATCGCCCAACAAGACACCTACACTCCTCCGATCTTGCTCGTACGCTCACCCCGCATCTGCCTCAGCTGCATCGGAAGCTGCTCCTTCTCCTACATCACTGCCAAGACCTGGAATGACCTGCCCCTCCATCTCCGAACAGCACCCTTCCTGCAGGAGTTCAGAAAGTACCTCAAGACCTGGCTCTTCGACTGAATCGTTGCACCCTCAGCACCCAGATATCACTAAGGGTGATAGTGCTGCGGTATAGAAATCCTTTCAATTTCTATTGATTTGATAGAGACAATGCAGGTCCTGCTCTCTGGGATCTGATTTGGAATCCACAGTACACAGATGGCTACAACCCTTAGAACATGGCACACTCTCAATAGAAAGAGACACTCTATGACATATCCTCCTCACAATCCAATCCACTTCACCCCATTGTTTACACTGGCATTCATACCAGGCCATTTCTCTACCTGTCAAGAAGGAGACTGCCTCATGATTAGGGATTTGTTTCAGAATGTCAACAATGTGTATTTGAATGAATCCAAACAAAGTTTTCATCTTACTGAAAAAGAAAGATTTTAATACACAGTATTACAGACAATTACGACAAAGGGTACCCCAGAGAGGAATGAGGGAAGCAGCAATGAGAAAATTTGCCCAAGTTGAATCCTGGGTAAGACAGGTGAGGGGAAAATCACACAATTATATGCCCACATGCTAGGCTCCACACCCAATAATCACAGTAGGAAACTGTGGAGGTGGCAATATCTTGTGGGTACGTCACATACAGACCTAATGTCTTGTGGCTTGTAGGGATCACCTTCAAGCAGTGCATAGTTTTGCAGGCACAGAGGCACACTATAAATTACTTCTAGCTATTGCTATCTAGTTAAACGAGGTAAGTTATATCCCAAAGTCAGCCTGTGACGGGCTTGTTTCGGATCATCCGAACATGGTCCTGAGTGATGCTGCCACTTGTGCTCCAGACCTTCCCGGCCTCCCTTCCTGTGATTGGTGGAATGGACTGTGGGCGCGGGGTGCCGGGAGGTCAAATAACCCGGTAACAGAACCTGCAGAGGGTAGAGGAAGGAGAGACGAGACAGATGTCCAGGAGGAAGACGGCGAAGACCAGGCAGACGAGGAAGATGGAAGTCGGAGCCCGAACGGAACCCTGAGACAGCGAAACCAGTGTTCATCACGGAGAGAAGACCGGAGACGTCCGACGGGATCCCTGACAACAGGCAACCGGGAGGACAGAACGCTGCACCCCCCCACACTTCTGGAGAAGCGTGGCAGTTCCAGGTGCGTGGGACCACTACCCTGAGGGAGTGAGAGAGAGAGAGAGGGGGGGGGGGAGATTCAAAGGCACGGGTACTGGAAGGGGAAAAAAAGGAGGGGGGAGAGAACTGGGGAGCACTATCACCAGACCACAACAAAGTATAGTATCACGTATAGCCATCACCCAAGGCACCACGCACAGGATCTTACAGTCACAGAAGAGGATAGAAGATGCATAGATCAAGAGACATAGGAAAAGATTAAATAGAGAGAAGAATCGCCCTAGAAAGAACCGTAAAAGAGAAAGACCAGATAACGAGTACCAGAAAGGAAAGAGAGACAGGAAGAGAGAATAAGTAAGCCTTACTGAGTGAAAAACCTTGACCACTTACCTCTGTTGTTCTGTTCTCTCCACATATGCTTCCCGGGGAAACCTGTGAGACAAGGAGACAAAAAGAGAAGAGTGAAGAACAAACGACGAGAGTTAAACCCACCATATCCACGGCAGACGAAGAAAGACTTAAACCCACCTTAAGTGTAACCCACTAAAACCTACTAATAAAACACCTTGTACATAGAACACGCGATTCCTGAGTGATTCCTCCATGCTGATACAGTTACAAGTGGTGCCAGAAGTGGGATTTGAGGAACCGCCACCATGGAAGAGAAGGCATCAATGGCTGACGTAATAGCACAGTTGGCAGAGGGGCAACGGCACCTCCAGTTGATTTGGGAGCAACAAATGAAAGAAGCCAAAAAGGAACGTGAGGCGTTGTAAACAGCTCTTAAGAGCCAGGCAACAATTATGGCTAACAACCAGCTGGTACATGAAACAGCTCTGGGGAAGCTTACCGACACCATCGCCCATACAAAAGTACACCCCAATGTACCGAGTAGTGTGCTGCAACGTTATCTGGAACAGGAGGACCCAGATTCTTTCTTCACAAACTTTGAGAGAGTTGCCAGCACAGCTAATTGGCCAGAAGACAAATGGGGCCAGTATATTGCCCCCCTACTCACCGGCCACTTGCAGTCAACTTACCAAGCCATTAATCCAAGTGGTACCCTACCCTACAGGGAAATCAAGAAAACCATTTTAGAAGGATTGTGGTTGGATAGTGAAAGTTACCGCACCAGGTTCCGACAAGTGAAATGGCAGCATCAGGAGAACCCTCGCACCTTATATTATAGAGTCCAGCAAGCAGCAGGGAGGTGGTTACATCCCACGGAGAAAACCAGGGAGGAAATGTTTGACGTCGTAGTCTTAGAACAATACTTGGATGCCTTACCATCTACCACCCGAAACTGGGTAAGGCAACATCCCAGACTCACTAATGAAACAGCTGTGGATCTTGCCTGCGCATATCATAGGGGTCCGGACTTCCGTGCTACCGTTAGTCGAGCCCCTCCACCTCCTGTTCGACCTGTCATGACTAGAAATACCACCCATCGGCCAGTATTAATCCATGGCCCTGACCGTTCCCAACCAGCGGGCCCGGTTGCTTCCGGATACTCAGGCACCGGACCGCAGTGCTATAACTGCTCAGAGTGGGGACATATCGCCAGGTATTGCCCCCATAAAAAAGATGCAGAGGAACCTATGGAGATTGGTTTGACAAGAGGGAGAGTGTTCTGGACTGGAGGAGAAAAGCCAAAATATACCCTCCCCATCATCATCAATGAAGTGGAAAGAATAGCCCTAATTGATTCCGGGTGTAGCCAGAACGTGATCAGGGGGGATCTGGTATTGCCTGGTCAAAAGGATTCTGAAACCCAGGTCCTAATCGCCTGTGTTCATGGCGATCAATGGATTACCTCCTGGCCACCATAAGGTTGAAGTGGAGGGACAGAACCGAGACCCTACGGGTTGGGGTACTTTCACAATTGGACGAGGACATAATCCTGGGTACTGATTATGAGGACTTTCCCTCTTTATTAGAGAAAGCCGGGCAAGAACACCTTTTGAGGACCTGGTGGAAGGAGGCACCCAGTGGATTGGATACGGAGGAGCCCAATAAAGCACAGGTTATCCTCAGTAGGAGACAGAAAAGGGAGCAACAACGTTATTATGCACAGAACTCCCTACCACAAGACGGTCACATAGTTACTGGGAAAGTGTGTACAGTCACAGGTGACTTCCGGCGGAGTCAGAATGTGGACCCCTCTTTGAAACACGCATGGCAGCAGGCAGTATCCGTGGCAGCACAAGGGGTAGGTCCCAGATTCCTGATTCGTAATAATCTATTGTACCAGAGACCCACCACAACAGGGGGAAAAGAATTACAGTTAGTCGTGCCTAGAAGTCACCGTCAACAGGTGTTACATTTAGCCCATGGGGATAACGGGGAAGGGCATTTGGGGAGGGAGAAAACCGAGGAAGCAGTGCTCAGACGGTTCTATTGGCATGGGGTTTTTGGAGAGATTCGCAAACATTGTTCCGAGTGTCCCAAATGTCAACTGTACAACCCCTCTCCACATAAACCCGTTCCCCTCCAACCTCTTCCGGTTATAGACATTCCATTTACCAGAGTTAGGATGGATATCATTGGTCCTCTCACCCCCTCCACTCGGGGCCGGCAATACGTCTTAGTATTGGTGGATTATGTCACCCGGTATCCGGAAGCCATTCCCATACCCAGTATGCACACCAAAGCCATTTCACAGGCAATGATAGAGTTCTTTTCGAGGGTGGGCTTCCCGAAAGAAATATTGACTGACCAAGGGACCCCTTTAATGCCCAGACTGATGACTGAGGTATGTCGATCGCTAGGGGTGAAACAAATCTGTACCTCTGTCTATCACCCACAAACAGATGGGCTAGTGGAAAGATACAATAGGACTATTAAATCCCTTCTAAGAAAAAGCATATCCGAGGCTGGTAAAGATTGGGAAAAAAACTACCTTTAGTTTTATATGCTATCCGTACCCACGTACAGCCCCCTAGGACATAGCCCCTTTGAGATGTTGTTTGGCCGACAACCACATACATTGCTGGATATGTTAGCCGAACAGTGGGAGGAAACTGAGGAGGAAGTAAAGGATCTATTAACCTATACACAAGACTTGAGAGAGAATCTTCATACAGTATGGGAGGAAGCCCACACTGCTTTACGTGAAGCTCAGACCAAGCAGAAGCAAATATATGACGCCAGAAGCGTAGTTCGTACTTTAGCTGTAGGAGATAAAGCGTTGGTCTTACTCCCTAGCACTGAAAATAAATTATTGGCTCGATGGCAGGGACCATTTGACGTTATTGCACAAATTAACCCCACCACCTGTAGACTGGCCATACCCCAAGGCAGTGGAAGGGAACAGATATACCATATCAACCTTCTTAAAAAATGGTTAGACCCCACCGGTGGGCATTCCGTCCACTACATCACCCCTGATGTTACCGAAGACATCCCATATCCCGTCCTCCCTACCCAAGAACTTTCCAACCTGGCCAAACCTTGGATCAATCCCGCTCTCACAGGTTCTTGTCATAACCAACTAGTCCACTTAGTAGATGTAAATCAGGATGTCTTCTCTAAGTACCCTGGGAGAACCACCCTAGTCTAACATCCCATTTGGCTCAAAATAAATAAAGTATCCCGACAGAGGCCATATCGCATCCCAGAAGCAAAACAAAAGATTATAGAAGAAGAAGTCCAGACCATGTTAGCAGCTGGTATTATAGAACCCTCAGCCAGTCCTTGGCGCTCGCCGGTTTTATTGGTTCCCAAGCCGGACAGCAGTACCAGGTTTTGTGTAGACTATAAGGGGGTCAATAACTTAACCCACTTTGATGCCTTTCCCATGCCTAGAATTGACAAACTTATTGAGAGATTGGGCCAAGCCAGATACTTATCCACCCTGGATCTCACAAAGGGATATTGGCAAATACCCTTGAGAGTGGAGGACAAAGAAAAAACAGCATTTGCCACCCCTTCGGGATTATACCACTTCACCGTCCTTCCCTTTGGACTCCACGGGGCCCCTGCCACCTTCCAAAGACTCATGGATGACATCTTACGGCCATATAGACAATATGCTGCGGCCTATCTTGATGACATTGTTATAGATAGCAAAACATGGGGTGATCACATGTTTCCTCTAGATGCCATTCTGCGAGCCCTGAGAAAAGCCCACTTAACCGCAAATCCGGAGAAATGTCGATTAGGACAAACCAGTATAAAATACTAGGGTTACATAGTAGGGGGTGGTCGGATTAGCCCACAGATGGAGAAAATAGAAGCCATCACGCACATGACTTTCCCAAAGAAAAAAAAAAGACATTAGGGCTTTCTTGGGATTAATAGGCTATTATAGGCGCTTTTTTCCCCATTTCTCCATGGTGGCAGAACCCCTTACTAACTTGTTACAGAAGGCGTGTCCAAATACCCTTTTGTCCACCTTCGTTGTCTGAATTACGTAGCTTTGACAGTGTAAAGGCCGCTCTCACTTCAGAACCGGTGTTATGTTGCCCAGATTTCCATAACCCTTTGTTTTACTGACTGATGCCTCCGAGGTGGGCCTTGGCGCTGTACTTTCCCAGCCACAGGATGACGGAACCCTCCACCCCATACTTTATATCAGCAGGAAACTCCTACCACGAGAGAAACATTATCCGGCTATAGAGAAGGAGTGTTTGGCGATTAAATGGGCTATTGAATCTCTCAGTTATTATCTGTCTGGCAGGACCTTTACCCTGGTTACTGATCACACTCCTTTCACCTGGCTCGCTCATAATAAGGACACTAATTCCCATATTCTGCGCTGGTTCCTTTCCTTACAGCCTTTCTCGTTTCAGATTCAGCATCTCCTGGGAAAGCAAATGGTGACTGCTGATTTTCTATCCCGTTATCCGGTCTCTGAGCGTCCCGACCGGCCGTTCTCTAGGGGGAGTGTATGTGACGGGCTTGTTTCGGATCGCCCGCACATGGACCTGACTTGTGCTGGCACTGCCACTTGTGCTCCAGACCTTCCCGGCCTCCCTTCCCGTGATTGATGGAATGGACTGTGGGAGCGGGATGCCGGGAGGTAAAATATCCCGGTAACAGAACCTGCAGAGGGCGGAGGAAGGAGAGACGAGACAGATGTCCAGGAGGAAGACGGCGAAGACCAGGCAGACGAGGAAGACGGAAGTTGGAGCCCGAACTGAACCCTGAGACGGCGAAAGCAGTGTTCATCATGGAGAGAAGACCGGAGACGTCCGACGGGATCCCTGACAACAGGCAACCGGGAGGACGGAACGCTGCACCCCGCCACGCTTCTGGAGAAGCGTGGCAGTTCCAGGTGCGTGGGACCACTACCCTGAGGGAGTGAGAGAGAGGGGGGGGGAGATTCAAAGGCACGGGTATTGGAAGGGGAAAAAAAGGAGGGGGGTGAGAACTGGGGAGCACTATCACCAGACCACAACAAAGTATAGTATCACGTATAGCCATCACCCAAGGCACCGAGCACAGGATCTTACAGTCACAGAAGAGGATAGAAGATGCATAGATCAAGAGACATAGGAAAAGATTAAATAGAGAGAAGAATTGCCCTAGAAAGAACCGTAAAAGAGAAAGACCAGATAACGAGTACCAGAAAGGAAAGAGAGACAGAAAGAGAGAATAAGTAAGCCTTACTGAGTGAAAAACCCTGACCACTTACCTCTGTTGTTCTGTTCTCTCCACATACGCTTCCCGGGGAAACCTGTGAGACAAGGAGACAAAAAGAGAAGAGTGAAGAACAAACCACAAGAGTTAAACCCACCATATCCACGGCAGAAGAAGAAAGACTTAAACCCACCTTAACTGTAACCCACTAAAACCTACTAATAAAACACCTTGTACATAGAACACGCGATTCCTGAGTGATTCCTCTGTGCCGATACGGTTACACAGCCATAAATGCTAGGGGAGCTGTGAGGCAATAGGCAACACTAGACATATTTGATGGAACAGCGTACACATTTTCCAATTCTGGTCTGAAGTACTAGAGGCCTTGAAAAAGATTTTGGGATACCTGATACCTCAAGGTATGCCTATAATTGTTCTGAGTGTTAGATCATCAAGCCTAAAGTACCAGTCGAAGGCAGATAGAATGGTACTGTGGGACTTTCTGAGGGCAGCAAAAGTTACATTAGCCTCACACTGGAAGACACCACAGCCACCGCCACTCACACATTGGCATGCACGCCTCTGGGATATTCTTACAATGGAGAATTTAACAGACTATTCAACAAATAGGAAAAGAAACTCATTTGGGATCCTATCTCTCAGAAGGTAACATAGCCTTACCAGATGCCTTGAAGGTGTTGAATTTGGTATCACTGTAAATTATAAGGGAGGCATGTGCTGAGAGCCCTTAGAAGTCGAATATTTTGTCATCTACTCATATACAATGTCACATAAAAACTCCTAACTAGGGGCCTTGATCGAGGGGTGAATTGAATAGCATATAAGGCTGTATTGGGCATAATCATACGTAAAGTGAAGGGTTGGGGGAACTGTTTTATTTTTGGTTGGGCTTTTGATGATGTATTAACTGTTGCTTGTAAGAGGCAAATATTTTTACTCAGAAAGCCAAATTTTCTTAGTGGACACTGTTACGATCAATTTGCTGTGCTAGAAGTCCGGGTATTGGCGAAATACTTATAATATGATGCCCTCTTCTTTGTTAAGATGGTGTCCACATTAAACTAAAAGAATCGTCTACATTAAAGCCCGTCTCTCTGGTCTCTTACTACCCTTCTACTGGGAGACTCCAAAATAAGCACTTTTTACATCTCTCAAACAGGACATCAAAAACCAGTTTACCCAGAATGAGGATGAAATATGCAACATTTCTTATCTAGGGACACTATTAAAAATTCTCATTAGAAAAGTTGTATGTTTAGTCACCTAAGCTTCCATCTGTGATCTGAGGGCATTTATAACACCTGGTGTAGTCGTGGGAGGCCATGAATGTCACATTTACCTTATATATAAATGTCACAATACAATACAATATGTACATGGTCATGTGCATATCTATGTTAGCACACATAGGGTACGTTTCTGCATGCAGAAATATGAAGCTAATGTGTATTTGCGCCTTGTATTTTTTTTCTTTTTGGAGAAAACATTTTCCATAGAGGAAACCACCATCTCATGCTCTCTATCAATGTTGTGAGTGCTTTGTCCTATTCCTATCTGAAAACGGATCTAATCCTGACTTCGACAATAGTAAATGTATGATTGTTTTTAGTGGGTGAAACTACCTACAAAAGTTTCACCCGTAATATTGCAGGTTGGTGAGTGTTCACCAGCCTTCGAAGGTGAACTCACTCTGGAACAGGTACAAAAACACCCCTGTGAGCAGATTTGCTGACATTCCCAATTCCATGTTTCGGGAATGAGACCTTTCCCTTGAATATGCTAGTATTTGTGTTTTGGGCCCCAGGTTATGTGTTTAGAAATTCTGAACTGACAAGAAATGCTGTGTAAAGGTGTGATGACAGGGGATGCTTCAGTATTGTTAGCTGTTTCTATAACACAGTTCACATGTTCTATACCATATAGTTTAACACAAATGATTAAAATTATGATGGTAGTTGTACCAAATGTACAATGACATCTGGGTGGACAAGCCACAGGAGTTCATGCCCATGAGTAAGAGACTGATAGGTCCTGAACTGGCTGTAAGAAGGCAGCTGGCAAATCCGGAAACAATATGGAGAGATTCTGGTTGATAACAGGCAAAGTGATGAGGATGTATAACAATATAATGTGAATAAAAGTGCATATTTATCATGTTATAGGGTAAAGAGAAACCTGGATATTGGGTGTTTCAGGAAGAAGACCACAAACATTTCTATAATTTTATAAATTGTGCAATCAACTTCACCAGAAATGTGCAATGGTCAATGAAAGTTGGCTGCAACAAATTATTGTATCAAAAGCCTAAGTGGTCTGTTTGACTTCTGAGGGAATAATGCCTCTTCTGATTACCTGATGTGAGCTACACATGTATGCCAGTCGTTGGAATGGTCAGCAGCATCAGAAGTACATCACTGCCAGCCTATAGTTGTCTGATCTTGGTTGTGTGCTAAGAGAGAAGGGGGGCTGTATTTAGTTGTACTGGGTATGATGAGGTAAATAATGTATTTTTTAATTAGCTTGTGGTCCAGCTCTTACATCTACTGAGGCACCAGACATGAGGCATAAGTCAGGGCAGAAGGTTCATATGTAAGAACAGATGTTCAAATCAACAGTAAAGGAAATGATACATTTCACAAATTGGCCAGAACTTTATCAATGTGATACAAAACATAAGCACCAGAATCTGATGTTCTGAGAATAAGCATTGACCAGTTTCAAAGTGTCCAATTTCTTCTAGTGCTGAACTACAAGGCATGGGGACAACAAGTAAAAAGTAAATAAAGGACAAAAAGAAGTTGGAAAACCAACATCTGGGACAGGCTATAGTTCATAAAGTTGTCAAAAAGAAAGTAAAATGTGAAGGTGTCAGTATTTCAGAAGCTTGGTCAAGAGTTTTTTCATGGGTCAATAGAAAAAGTCTTCTCATCTCAGTATTAGGGAAGGTATGGGGCAAGGGCAGAGAGATCTGTACCTCTCAAAGTTTAAGGGAAGAGTCCAGTGCAAGAATGGGGTTAATCCAACTGGGAACGGTATATTAAAGTCCAAAGTCAAAGATGATTTGTTCCTCCATCACACCACATGAATCAGATAGTTTAATTGTCCGATCACAGTCCATCATATGATAGGCACTTGAAACATCAGGAAAGATTTCCATTCCCAACATGGGAAAGCCATCCATCTTCTTCTCTTGTACAGTTTGAAACAATTGTATCTTGTAGATGTCCACAGTTACTCTATGTACAGAACTCAAGGTTGCTTTTTCAGGCTACCTATGCGTAAAACAATAGGTCATCTATTTCCAAGCTAACATTCTGTGGGAACAATGTATGAAAGAAATCACACATTAAGAAGACAGACACTTGAAACATCAGGAAAGATTCCCATTACCAACACGGGAAAGGCTTCCATCTTCCTCTCTTGTACAGTGTAGGAAAGTCCTTTTTTTTTGCCTGATCACCCCCACTCTTTCTGGATAGGTACTGGTGGTTACTGACTCTTGGCTGTGCCCTGGGTACTGCTTACCAGTCCCAGGGCCAGTGCTCTGTGTAAAGTGGATATGCAAATTAGGCTAATTATAATTGGCTAAGTTAACCTACCTATAAGTCCCTAGTATATGGTAGGGCATGTAGGTTTAGGGACCACAGCATAGGTGGTGCACACCTAGGTGCATTGCTGAGGTGCCCAGTGTCATTTTAAAAGCAAGCCTGCCTTGCTGGCTGCTTTTAAATTAAAGTTATATGCAAATTCGACTTTGGAATTAAAGGTACTTCCAAAGTTTTAAACTACCTTATTTTTACATATAAGTCACCCCTAAGGTGTGCCCTATGTGCCCCTAGGGCTGGGTGCCATGTAACTATAAGCAGGGACTTTATAAAAATAGATTTATAAGCCCTGGTGAGGTAAAAACAGCCAAATTCGTTTTTCCCTCATTGAAGTCAATGGCCTTCATAGGCTAGAATGGGCAGACTTTATTTAAAATTTTAAAGTCTCCTTAAATGTTACATACCAAGAATTTGGTATCAAATTGATTGTTATAATAAATCCCACAACTTCCAGTTGTTGGATTTAATATAACTAGTGCAGGTAAAAAGTTTAGACTTTACCTAAAAAGTTGCCAATTTCAGCTCTGCATTGTTTTTGCTGCTGTGCTCTGATTGGCCAGCCTGCAGCAGCTTCTGCCAGGCCACTTTTATGAGGTGTGAAGTGGCCTGGCTTTACACAAAGGAATGTGCTTGGGGGAGAGAATCTCCCCTCAGCAGATGGGGAAGCAGGAAGGGGGAGGGCTGCCAAACTGGTCTTCAAAGGCAGAGAAGGACATCTGGAGCACCCAGCAACACCCCCACATCCTGCAACCCCAGACAGCTAGGTGCCCCCTTGATTAGATTAGGAGAGGGCAGGAGAGGGGTGTGTTTATGATTTTTAGCCACACCAGTGGGTGGGCTCAGCCAGATCTCTCCTCTAAAAATCAGATTCATCCATTTTGGATTTTTAGAGACTATTGCCTTCTGGGATGGATTTTTGCCACACTTCCCAGGAAGTGGTCATCACAGGGGGACGACCCTGTCCCTGATTGGAGGACCAGGGCCCCCCTGCTTTTCACCCAGGAGCAAGGATAAAACTGGCAGACCTGCACCCACGCCTGAGATCCCCACCAAATTTCAAGAAGAAAGAACTACAAGGAGAAGAAGGACTGCCCTGCTGGACCCCTGGCCTGCACCTGGACCCTGCACTCAGAAAGACTGCACCAGCTGCACACTTGGGCTTCACCACAAGAAGGACTTTGCCTGGCTTCCACTGGTTCAAGGAGGGACTCCCTGTTTGCTACAGGTGAAAAACTGCTAACCAGAGACCCCTGCACCAACTCCTGAAAAAGTGACCAGCTGACCACTGTCCAGTGGCCAAAAAGGAGTTTGCGCCAGGTGTATTCTGGGAGTTGAAGTCCGCACTTCCCAAGGACCATCACAGAACTTCTGGACCCTTGGGGTGAGCTGTGGACCCCAAAAGAACCTTAAAAGAACATCTGGGTGAAGCCCCAGAAGTTTGGAAAAGATTGGAGAAATTTTAGAAAAAAGCTCCATAAAGTGACCGACTCGACGCGGAAATTCTAGCCGGCTTGCCTCAACCGCGACCCGGCCTGACTTCGTGGTTCGTCCCGGTCAAGAAAAACATCCGAAAAAAAGACTAAGTCCGAACGTAAAAAGTTGACCGGGACCTTCCAGCCATCGTATCCGAGAAGGGCTCCACGGACGTCGGATCAAGATCCAGGTTTACCCCGGTCGAAGGATTTTCGTCTCGAAAAAACGACTAAGTCCGAAGGTAAAAATCACCACCGAGGAAACCGACTTCGCGTATCCGGACAAGGGCTCCAGGAGGTCGGATCCAACTGGCAGGTTCGTCCCGGGGAAGAAAAACATCGAAAAAGAGACTAAGTCAGAAGGTAACTTTTTGACCGAGGCCTCCCGCGACTTGTAGCCGAGCAGGGCTCCATCGCGGTCGGCCTGAAAGTTTGACTTTGCCCCGGTCCTGGTGCAACCAGATGACCCGATTGGCGCTTTTCGTTTCTGAGCGCTAGAAAATAATAATACTTTAAAAATTCATATCTCCGGTTCCCCTGAACCGATTTTAATCGTTTTTGTGTCATTTTAAAGATAAAAATATAAGCTATTTTTATAAATTGGTTTTGGATTTTTAAACTGTTTCCTGTGTTTTATTTAATTACTGTTTTGTGATATTTGAATGCTTTACACTTTGTCTCCTAAGTTAAGCCTTGACGCTCGATGCTAAGCTACCAAGGGTAGAGCTGGGATTAATTTACTGAGACCTAACTGTACTTTTGTGGAGGTTTGTGGCTTGTTGCTAGGTGTAGGTACCTACCTGCCCTATCAGTAACCCATTTTCCAACATACAGTTTGAAACAATTGTATATCGTCAATGTCCACAGTTCCTCGATTTACAGAACTCCAGGTTACTTTCTCAGGCTACCTATGCAAAAAACAATAGACCATCTATTTCCAAGCTAACATTCTGTGGGAACGATGTCTGTAAGACATCACACATTAAGAAGAATTACTGAACATTTTTCCACACATTTTAGAAACAGGGCCTAGCAGATATTGCATAGACTAACGAAGCAATTTAAAATGACACATTCATTTATGCTAGACAAGGCACCTATAACATTCAAAATTATGAATTCATCATTAACAATTTTGTACAGTGTTCTTGTTGCAGTGATTTTAAAATGAAATAACTTTGCCAATACATTTCGATAGCTGTTATGGAGAACTGCATTTCAACATTAGCATGTGACATTTAAAACATTTCCTTCTAGAAATTCATTATCATTTTAGAGAAAACTACTAAATAACATCATGGGAAAACACATGAAATTGAATTCATTGATTATACATGAAGTTGTCAGGCTATACCACATCACATTAGATCACTATTCTATAGTGAATGCACTTTAATATGTTTTCACTGCACCACCTCATGGTTAAGTTGTTAGAACTTCAAGTGACAAAATGCAAATTCTGTCACATCTAGATGATTATTGTGACTCAATAGTAGCAATAACATTTCAGCTACATCAGCACAAAAAGCAGTGGTGTAGCTGCAGGATTTTGAGGGCTGTACCCAACCTGTAAATGTCCTCACCACTGCCCCTACACCCATAATAGCTGCAGCCACCAAAAACAGACATGTCCGCTCAGCTTAGGAACAGTGTTCTTGGTCCTATTTACAATCCACATTTTACTTGCTCTTGCATTCCCTATTGTATTTTCTTTTTCTAGGATGGTGTGCTTCTGTAGTTTTTTCATGCCACACAGTACTAATGTATAGTGAGCAATATAAAAAGAGTCACTCGTATGTAGATGTTTGAGCTCAGGTTGTGTGTGGGTCACAATTGAGAGCTATGGAGTTCAGATCGAACGCAGTGCAATTTTCTCTCAGAGCCTCTCTGTAGATCATAAAGGGGTTTGAAATACATGCATAGTCAACCTATGGCCTCTCTGCAAGGCATACAGAGCCATGGTCAAATGTGCCAATTGTAATTCTTCTCATAAATGCAAAATTGTGTGTAGGACGTATACAGCTGTCAACATCTTGACAATGAAAGTTAAAGAAAATGCAGTGCATAAACGTGAGTGAGTGCATTGAATGTTGGGGGAATGGTGAAGTGAAGGAGGTGCAAGGACTTACGTGTAGGAGATAATGAAAAGAGGGCGCTAAAGTGGAAAGAGATACGGTGTGAGAAATGCATATTGTTTCAGAAAGCTAATAGGATAAAAAGAACATACATTCCTAAAAAACAGACTCTAGAAGACAGTGGTGTGAAGAAGAGATCAGGAGTGACTGAAACACTTCAAAGACTTTGCCCCTGCCGCAGACCATAGTAATGTTTAATTTACAGTCTGCTTAAAAATAAAGAAAAATATTTTATATAATTACTATATGTATATGTAGACACACACACATATACACACAATCTTTACGATGGCTTGTAGGTGGCCCGCCAGTTTTATCTGTGGCCCCTTGTTTACGTCCCCTACAAATCAAACCTAGAGATGCCACTGACTCAAAGGGACATAGTGGGGATGAGGAGGGATTACGTTGCAGTTAAGGTGCCGTTCGCCCCTGACATAAAGTAGGGTAGGTGATAAAATTTAAAATGTCAATGTTCCAACACCCTGTGCCCCTAAAGAAAAGCAATATTTTATGTAGAACTGAAGGGGACTATTGTTTTTTTAAAACGTTGACACGTACTGCTATAGTGTCTACACACATTTAGTCCAATGTTTATGCTGTACAGTGTAATGTTGTAGTAAATGGTATGTAGCAAGGCCAGCCTACATATTGGAGAAGATGATTTTATTACTCCTTCTGGAACTTTGTTCGCCCTTACAAAACGTTGGTGGTGAGGACTTGGTGCGATGTGCTCTTTTGCAACTGCAAGAATGAACTGCTCTTATAGGTTGTTAAATATAAATAATTGTTTATCTGAGTACACATATTAATATCACATTTTATTTCAGCCTTCTCTTTTTATGTATGTTTTCACTTTCGGCAGTTCTTCATCAGCCGATTCACTATTTTTCGAATTTTTAATTGACAAGTCATTTTCATTTTCGAACTGTACCCTTTTAGAAAAGTCGTAAACATGCAGTACTGTTAACCCTCAGGTTGCTCCTAATTTTATCAGCGCTTTAACTATGAAAGGCCCAGCCAACTGATCACATTTTGAACCCGTGTCTTTTGAGCTATGCGCAGACTTATACTGCAGTCAAATTAGCACATTTAGTAATATTTCTGGCTAATCAGAATCCTAATCAGCTATATGATTTCAAAAATACAGCGAGATGTAATTATGATTCATGACTTTGTCTCCTTAAAGATCTTACTCCTAATTACGAAATTACAATATATTATTCTGTTCTATTATTCATGATGCTTGCCCATAGTGTGATGTTTGCTTGACTGGCAGGTTGAATGGAAACGCATGTCACTTGGGCTACAGTATTCATGTCTGAACGGAGAAGAGGGATAGCAATTAATGGAATGGTAATTTTTTTGTTCAACGATTTGATTTTGTAAGCTGTGCAAGTTTGGCTAATTATGTGAAAATATTCTTTGTGTATGTTATGGGGGAGGGCAAAGCCACAAGAGGAGGAGAAGATGAAAGGGACTGAAAAGATGAACTAGTTTTGCATTGTAAGGTCCTTGTAAGAAATTGCGTTACTGTTTGGGTGAGGTGGAACCCTTCTCAAGCAGCAACCACACTTCTTTGCAAGGTGAAGTCACACGCAAACCTTACATTAACCTATGTTCAGCCCTAGGGTGGCTTGTCACTGAGGGGTTAAGTTTAACTCAGAGACAAAGTGTAAAGTATTTGTGCAACACTTCAAACAATAACACAATGAAAACATACCAAGAGATGTAGGTCCAATCCTTCTCACACAGGCTGCTGGTCAACCAATCAAATCAGCTGTGCAACAAGCCAGAAGTCCAGCAGAGTGCACTCCAGCAGAGTGAAGTCCTTCAGCAGCATAGCAGTCCTTCCTGGCTGAGTAACCAAAGGTTCAGAAGTGCACTGAAGAGTTGGTGTCTGATGTCCAGTATGTATACCCAGTTGTGACTTTGAAGTAGGGGAGAAGCTTCTAGAGGTTTTCCTTTGAAGTCCCCAGGCATCCTGCCTTCCCTGTTCTGGCTCCAGACTAACTACAGGGGATATATATAGCTTGTCGTGTGGAGGCAGGATACAGCCTATTAAGGTGTAAGTGGGGCTGTGCCTAGCTTCTCCCTTCCATCCTGGCAGTGAAGGCCCACCCTGGACCACCTAAGCTCTCTGTTGCCTTTTGTTGGTTAGTGCAAATGCACTGAGCCAAACTGTCAGCTACACCCAATCATGTGACCAGAGACAGGCTATTGGCACTAAATGGCTAAGGTAGGAAATGACAATTTTCTAAAAGTGGCATTTTAAAAACTGTAATTTAAAGTCCAACTTTACTTAAGTTAGGATCTAAACTTTTTAATTAGGATTCCAAAGACACCAAACATGAAGTGGTGGCCTATTCCTATTTGAAAATGACACCTCTAAAAAGTAATAAGGTAACTCTAATGTTATCCTATGTGAGGGGTAGGCCTTGCAGAAGTGAAAAACAATGTTTTCACTACTAGAGCATGTAAAACTTAAAAGCACACATCCTACTTTTTAAATACATTGCACCATGCCCCCTGGGCTGTCCATGGCTAGCTATAGGAGTGACTTATATGTTTTAAAAAAGAAGGCCTGGGCCTGGCAAAAGATTTATTTTGCCAGGTCGAAATGGCAGCTAAACTACACACACACAGGCTGCAATGGCAGGCCTGCAAAATGTTTAAAGGCCTACTTAAGTGCATGGCACAATCTGTGCTGCAGGTCCACTGGTAACTTTTAATTTACGGTCCGTAGGCACATGTAGTACCACTTTACTAGGGACTTATAAGCAAATTATATATGCCAATCATTGATAAGCCAATGTTACCATGGTTTAAGGAGAGAGCACAATCACTTTAGCACGTTAGCAGTTGTAATGTGCACAGAGTCCTAAGGCCAGCAAAAACAAAATCAGCAAAAATGGAGGAGGAAGGCAAAAGGTTTAGGGCAAGACCAAACTAAGGCTGACAAGTCTAACAGTCCTGATAACAACTGAGCCAGAAAATTACAATCCCTTTCCAAACTCTTGTTTGCACATGGGTCACAATGTTCGCTTTTATAGAGTTTACTTCACCCTGTTGTTACCAAAGTGTGATGAAGTCCACAACCCTTCAATGATCCCCAGGTACATATCCACAGTTTAAACCTGCAGATATGTATAGGGTGGACTGGGGGGCATTGAGACATGGAGTTTTTGGTGTGGAAAACACCAAAAGCCATGTTATCCCCAATTTCGTAGGGATAATCTTGAAATATCAGATATTTTTACACCCAAAAAAAACTAAACCTCCAGAAATCCATTTTTTTATCCACTGTCCAGCAGGGCCTTAGCCTTAAGCCTCCATGATCCAGAAATAACAATGTTTTAGATAAGGACTATTGTTATTACCTGGAAATTGTCTATTTAAATATAGACAATTAGGTTTTAAATGTGAGTTCGCTCCTTGTCCTCTCCCTCATCTGCAAACATGCACTGGGGCTATGCAACCTGGAAACTATGTGCATATTCTGTCCTCCAAGGTAAAAAAATATGTGAGCTTGGGTTCATTGAATCTGTGGGTTGCTCCAGATAAGAGTCCTTTGTCATTGATAGAACACCATGGGAAATGCATAAGCTGCTTTGACCCCATGTTGACTTTGCACTTTGGTGAGTGAGTTTGCAGGTTGATGCAAATTATGTTATGTGTATTTCTGTAGAGCACAACTCAGCCAGGAGGCTATCCTGGGACCAAAGCAGGTCAAGCATGGGCCAAGCAAGGGTCGGGGCTAGGTGAAGAGCCAGGACTTCAGTTTCTTGCAGAATTCAAAACTGAGGGGGTGCCTCTGTTGTGCATGGCAGGTTATTCCAGGCTCTGGCAGTGAGGTAGGAGAAAGCATGACTACTGGATCTGGTTCTGTGTATACAAGGGGTGTGCGCAAGTAGGAATTCAGCTAGTGTGAGGTGTCTAGTAGGTTTCTGTGAGTTTATGCAGTTGTTGAGGTACGTGGGGCCATCGTGGTGTTAGGCTTTCTATGTGTGTGTGAGGAGTTTGAAGAGTGCTCATTTGTGGGTTGGGAGCTGGTGAAGCTCCCTGAGGAGTAGGGTGATGGGTTGAGAGTGAGGGTTGCTGCTGAGTTTTGTATAGTCAGTTGAGTATTGATTCCAGCTTAGAGTGCATTGCCATAGTCCATCTTGCTGGTGATGAGGGCTTGTATGATGATTCTTCAAGTGTTGGGAAGCCATTTGAAAATCCTTTTGAGCATGTTGAGTGCGTGGAAGGAGAAGACCGAGACTGCATTCACTTGGCCGGTCATGGTGAGTTGGTTGTTGATTACTATTCTGAGGTTGTTCACATGGGTTTCCGGGAGGGATGTGGATCTGGGTTTGGCAGGCCACCATGTGAAGTGCCAGAGCAAGCTGGCTTTGCCAGAGATTGCTGCTTCTATCTTTTGTGTTGAATTTTAGGCAGCTGTTTTCATCCATCTGATGACTTCAGTCATGCAGGTGGAAACTTTGCTCTGGGTGTTTGGCCTCTTGTCGAAGAGGGAGAGCATAGGCTGGGTGTCTTCAGCGCAGGATATGAAGTTGATTCTGTGGACATGGGTGATGGTGATGAGCGTGGTCATGTTATACCTGAACAGAGTACGGCTGATCGAGAATCCTTGTAAAACTCTGCTTATGAGCTGGACAGCATCCAAGAGGAAGACTAAGCAATCAATAACAAGGAAAGAGGGAGGTTCTTTATTTCCTGTCGTCTTTTCATGAGCACAAGAAACATAATTGTGGAAAAAAAATTGCGTGTTTGCAAAATCGGTATCTGGAGGAGAAAGGACAGGAACGCTCAACCGATTGAGCACTTTTAGGATTCATCCTACATGTTTACACTGGCATGTGCCTCTTAACACACATTAACCTTCAGGAAGAGGAACAAGATCACTCAAACGTATTTTGTGCTAGGGATTCAACTGTTGAAGTTGCCACAGATCTAAAAACAGAATAGGCTGGGTAACAGTAGTTGAGACAGCAAAGAAATTGTCAGGATGAATGTCACCAAACGCTTTGCAGAGTAGAAAAACACATTTGCTTTCATTGGCAAACAGATGGATAGTAAAGTCAGTGCTTAATTTGTGCTTGTTGTTTCCAGTGCTGAGCGCTGGCACTTATTTTTGAGGGCCGGCGCTTATTCTTCTGCCTCAAGCATTAGCTGCGAGTAAAAGACACATTTGGGAAAGTCGGAGGAAGAGAAAAACAAAAAAGCATCACAATGAGAGAAAGCAGAAAGATGCAAGAGTGAGCTGAAGGGTCAGGAGTGGCTTTAAATGTATTGAAGAGGCCCAAGATGGCTTCAGGATTACTCTGCCTCAGTATTCAGTGTTCTCGCATTTAATTGCAGCAGCCGCGTGCTCAAAAGGAGGGCTTTGGGCACCGGCACCTTTTTATTTACAAATTAGGCACTGAGTAAAGTTCATGTCTACAACAATCACAGATCTGAACAAAGTTGTTGCCAAGACAGTACAACGGCAGAGCTACAAATATCCACTTGTAGACATTACCAAAACCCATGCCAACACATTTTTCACTGTATATGTGCATCAGCTAAAACATAATATGAGAACATCTAGCATGAAAAAATTCACACCAAAAACTATATTTGGGAAAGAACAATGCACACGTACAATAACATTAATATAGAAGCATCTAAATACACTTTACACAACTGTGCGCCCTCTAGCACAGTACCTTGACCAACATTGTACTCAGAACACACATTTGCACATAAATAAGAGCACTCAGGTACTGTTACCTACACAGCTAACTAATCTGACAACAGCTCTGAAAGGGTGGTCACATGCTAGAAGGCACTGAAGTTAATATTTATATGCAATTACACCTGTTCTCCAGACCTACAGCCGGGTTGACATTTTTAAAACAATCATGTAGCCATTTATATTAGTATGGCCTCAATATTTACATATTGCAACCTTCACCTATCTCTCCTTCAGTACAAGAGATACCAAGTGACAGCCTCCTATCAATTACTGGTCAGCTGCAAAAAAACAGCTGAACTGAGTGCGGCATGGGCTGACCAACAGCAATGTAGTAAACAGATACCAGCAGTTTCTTCTGAAACCACCAAATGCTCACCAAACTGGAAACCTTTATTTAAATATTCACTAAAACACACCAAGGAATAACAAAGAAAAGTCAAAGTAGAAGCTAGAGCCACAAGCAATCCTAACATGAATTGCTGCACAGTAGCTGTGGTTCATTTGGCAGCGTTCATTATTTTGTTGAATCATTTGCAAAGTAACCAGATTTAAATTAAGTTAATGCATCAAAGTGCTCTATGTGGATAAACTGCAATGAAGGATGTGGTAAAAATAATTTAAACAAAGAAAATTGGTAGTTTTGGTTCACAAATACACTTTTAGTGTTAGCTCATTAATCTACTTACAATTATGAATGTTTCAACCATGTTGACATCACGTTTATGGCTCTTCATCAGGACATATACTTTTGTGGACTATCTCGAATGGGACAAAAGGGAAAAATAATTGATATAATGATGCCATATAATTAATTCTCCTAATCAAAATGTCCAGTCACAATTAACCAAATGTAAATAACAAGTGCTGTTCTTTTGGGTGAGTCCAGTGAACGAGCACCGATTCAGGAGCAATTGCAGCACAAGTGAACTTCACAATGGAGTTCCTTAAATAATGAGACAAAGGACATGACATCATCATAGAAAGGGTTTGCCAAATTGGATTGGGAAGAAATACATGTTATATAACTTGCATTTCATAGATAAACATTTAAGTGAGGCAATATTTCCACATTAAGTGATTTTCGGATCCCTCCATAACCTCAGGTATTGTAGAAAATATCCACAAGTGGCGTTTACCCAAAAGCCAACATGGGGAAGGATTTGCCTCACAATACCCTGCACTATCAGAAAGCAAAGCATCACAGGGAGACTCAAGATTGCAGCAGGCGAGGCTGCCAGTGCGTCGCTGAAGTCTGGAAGAATGAGTGCGGGCAGAATCTGCTAGAACACTGCTGCAGAGCCCGCTCATGGTGGAGAAAAACTAAGTGAAGAACACTTACACCAAAAGGCAAAAAATCCAAAGTCATCCTGAATTCACCGGACCGCAAAAGTCAATCCCCCACCCCAGAGGGCGTGCTGTCCTTATTGCTCTAGTTTGGGAGAAAGGGTTCCTGGCCATCCACATCACTGTCCCTCTGCAGATATCTCCTCCGTGGGTGCAGGCATTTCCACTGGGCCGGCAGCACCAGACACCTCCAAAGAGGGAACTGACACAGATGCCAGTTCTGTAGTGGTTTTATAGGTGAGACTGACAAAGACAAGATGAGGTGAGGTATCAGCTGGTCATGAGGAGGACATGGAGGCAGTGGGAAGGGATAGGATAAGCAGCTAATCCTGGGAAGACTATGCATCCTGCAGGTCCCTTAGCATGTTCTCAGCCGTTGAAAATTACTTTTCAAGTGTATAGTTGTAGGGCATTGCAGGATGGCATTTTGCTTATCTGCCATCCAGCTCTTAAGACACAATAGATTGAGAGTTGCGAAGGATGACGTGAGGTCACAGGATTGTATGGAGTCAAATGAACTCTTAGTCTCTGATGTAGAGCTGGGTGAGCACTGTCTTTCAGAGGAGGAGGACAGGAGAGGAGTACCCATGCTGTAATGATGGGCACACCAATCTGTTCCTGACATGAGGATCCTCTTCCTTGCTGTCACTGTGTCATGTGTTGTTTAGAATTAACAACTGTCCCTGCTGTGTGCTCTCATTTGAAAATGCTTTGAGAATGAAAGGGTGTGTCTCTAGATAGCTCCATATTTTCTTCAGAGGAGAGCTGCTCTGTAGTGGTGGGTGTCCACTAAGAGCCAAAGTCTCTGCCATCAGTCCCAGTTTGTGTGCCATCATGTACTACATATGACAATTACAATGAAAACCGTGAAGTTCAGCATTTGTGATATGGCCAACTTTGTCACGCTATGGATCACAGATGTTACATTGGCACAGGGATCAATGTGTGTGAAGATCAACTTGCCCTATCCTGTACAAGTGATGACTGTGCTGCTACAATTAATTGTCACAACTGTATTGCCTTCATTTACCCAAGCCATTGTTCAGTGATACAACTTCATTTTAAATACTTACATTTTTTCCTGACTCCCAATGGGCCATGATGCATGTGGTTTCCCATCTCATTGTATGACATGCAGGCCATCACAGGTCACTATAATGTATGAAATGCATATTGATAAATATTCCAATGGAGGTAAGTGGATCGCTTCCATACTGCTCCTCATGGGCCTGAAATGGAAGGTTGGCCAGGTGTTCACCGGCATTCTCCTCTATAATGGGATAAGCTGGAAATGGCATTTGGTGTGGTGACATTTGGATCTCCCCAGCGCCTTTTTCCTTAAGCCCAGGTAGAGGTCCTTCTAGCACTTACAGATGCCTCTAGCAGTTATTTTCATAATTTGAGTGCACTTCATGGTCATCTCTTGCCAGACCAAATGGCATGCAGTGTGTCAGAGCATCAGCAGCCTGTAGAGTTGAAGGAAGTATGCCCTTTCCCAGATTTCAGTACAAAGTTGGTGGCCATGTCACTCCTTTACTCAACCATTGGGAATTTCAACAAAGTTGAATTACAGCAGGACTGAGGTGTGGATAGCTGTTTTTGCCCTTTTGCTTTGTTTGCTTTCAGGAAAGCATTGTTAGAGATCTATAGGGAAACCAGACCTTAAAGACATCCTCAAATAATGTTTGTTTCACTCATTTATCTGACTCAGCTAGTCTCCTTTATTTCCTGGATGCCTCCTCTCAACTTAGCAACTTACATGGATGTGACCCTCCTCATTTCCTCTGTGGCGAATGCCCAATGTATTTTCACACCATAATTACCTTTATGTTACTATTTAAATGTTTATTACTGGTACATGCCCTTTAACTGATTTAAGCATCTAATAGCCTGCTTTTTCTAACTACCATTGTCCTGAGTAAGGAGTTCTGACCTCCTGTTATACTTCCCAGGATATCTAGATGGAAAATCTAACAGTGTATCTCCCTTTCCTACCCATCTTGCCTATTTTACACCAGTATAAGTCAGAGCATGGTTTCCATCTACATGCCCTTTCCGAGGACATTGAGAGGCAAAGCACCGTAGTCTGAGGCTACAATCTATTAAAGTCCTGACTGGAATGGCATTAGAGTGGGCTGTGGGTGAAAGGGAGCTCCTGCTTCTATTTTGCATATTCTTTCTCCTACTCAAGTAGATATCCTTCAGGATTAGGGGCAGCACAACGAGCACTAACATTGGCATTGTGTAGCATTTCACCTGTGGCATGCTTTCTCATGATGCCCACCAAAATTGGTTAGCAGTTAAGCGATGCACAGCTAGGTGTAAGCTCCCCGCCCTTGCATTAGCAGCAAAGCATTTCAGTACATTTGCTTTTTGAGTCTTCTGATGTGTGTTGGTGTCCTGTCCGTATTTTTTGTATGTTCATGTTTGCAGGTAACTGTGTTAATTTTTAATTTTTTAATTGTTGATATATGTGAAGTTTCAAGTGAAATTATTTTACAACTGTGCTTTATTTATGTTTATATTAATTAATCCACACGTGTGTGGATTCTGTCACAGGTCTAACCGAGATGTGTCCACTTATATTACATTAATCATTTAGTTTATTATTTTTTTCTTTGTTTGGGTAGCATTATTCCATGCCTCTATTGATTTCAGTGTGATTCAGTTGCAGTAGAGTTAGAGTAAATTTGAGCTTGGTTGTCCTGTAATACGTTTTAGGGCCTAGTCATAAAGGTACATTTACGCATGAGTAACGATACCCATCTGAATTTGTTCTTACACTTCGTAGTAAATGTACTACTTTTGACTATTCACCGTTTATGAAAGTAAAGTTACTTCAATGTCTCCACTTCCTAGATTCAGGATGGACCCAAATTTACACGTCTAAAATTACTACTAGTAACTTTTCACACACAGACCAAGATCTCCTCTACTTGGTGGAGATCTCACTATGATCAGGTACAGAGAAAAGTAAAAAAAAAAAAAGTGTTTTAAACACTGAATTTTTTTAACAAAAATGTTATGTTAAATATTATTTGAAATTAATTTTATTTATGTATTTTAAATATAGCCACAGTACTATTTGGCAATACATAATCTACATATGTTACATTAAATTAAAAGTATTTTGTAAAAGATTTATTTTAAAAGAACTAAAAAAAAAAGAATTTTTATATTCATTATGTATGAAAAATTACTATGTTATGTAAAAAATTATTTATTAATTCAATTATTTAAAAAAGTTGCATCTCCTTTTTAACAAAACCGTGTTACCATAACGTATGGGAAAATGAAAAAGATTTGTCATTTCTGAAATCTTTGTTTTTTTTAAAACAAAAAAAACATATATAAATGTGATGGAGCACAGACTGGGATTCATTGGTCAGGTTTCTCCCACTGAAAAAGTTACCTTCTAGAGTCCAGGGTGAAGCGTCCTGTTATCAGTGGAATAGCCCACAATGCACAGGCTGGGCATCGTGAATGGTCATCGCTGTGTCACGCAGATGCCGTTGTTGCTGGTGCTTCGCATTGGCTGTCACCACGGGCTGTTAATGCTATAGCGTGAAGTGCAGATCTTACTTTTCTGGTCTTAGAAATGGGGTCTCTAGTTGGCAGTGCCTTGCACCCTGTCCCAGTAGGCACCCTCTCTCTAGTCAGGGTGAGGGAGTCACAGCGCCTTGAGACCCTCATGGGTGAGTAGCCATGCTTTACAAATACTGATTGATTGACACAACTAAGATAACCCCTGCTCACCCTCTTGGTAGATTGGCTCAAGCAGTTAGACTTATCTCAGAGGCCGACCTGTCAACTCACATGGTGCCACCATGTGACGCACAATATTGCCTCCCCTCACACAGTCTCCAGGTGAGGAGCCAATATCACATGGTGGCCGGGGAAAACGAGCTGAAATCCACTGTAAACGGTGGTTTCAGCTCATTTTCGGAGGCTTTTACCTGACGATGTCCATTAATGGTTGTGAATCACACCAGGACATCGACCGCAGCCTCAGTAAGCTTGTTTTTTTTAGTAGAGGGTTGGAGCCGGGGTGGAGGCAAAAGTGCCTCTTAGGTGCGCCTTGGCATGAGGCCCCGCCCCCTCCTCACACAGTGAGGTTTTTGGTGTATTTTGCAGGTCTGCACAGGCAATGTGTAAAGTATTTATACATACACACACACAGTAACACAGTGAAAAGACCACAAAAGTACTCCACAACAGTTTAGAAAAATAGCCAATATTTACAAACAGGAACAAAATGACAAAAATCCAACATTCACAATTAAAGATACACATTTTCAAAGATTAAATGTAGTATAGTGCACACACACACAATAGATCCAACTGAGGTTATCACGACGGCTTGACGGAGTCGCTTCCAACAGTCCGGCACCACCGGTGAGAGAGTGCGACTGGCCACGGAGTCATATAGACTCTGGCTACAGTGCCTTGGAAAACAATGAGGAAACAAAAACGCTGCATGGAGTAGGGGAGGTGAGATGTCTCAGAAGGCAGTGCATTGTCAGTTTCTTATTGCCACAGAGAAAGTAAGGCGTCAGTTCCTTACTGCTGAGCAGGGGAGATGAGGTGTCTGTTCCTTATGGTTGCAGAGGAGGTGATGTGGCTTTGGCAACTTTGGAGGCAAGGCAGCAGGTCCTTATGACAAAGCAGGGTCAGGAAATCCAGTAGGCCAAGACACGAGGGGTAGACGTTGCGGTGTTGTGATCACATCAAGGGGCCACCGGTGAAGCGGCGGAGTCGGGCGCCACATATGTTGGTGACATACGTATGTCTACATTTTAGCCGTAAATGTGTGAGGGACTCTAGACTTATGATGTGGTGGGAATTCAGAGGTGCTGTTTGCCTGAGTTGTAAGTCACTGTTGTTGCACTCAGGGGGTGCCCACAGATCTGGAGCGACACCTGTTCCGAAGTCGTTCTGGAAGTCTATGCACTAGTTTCTTCCTTGTTGCACAAGAATGCACTCCCAAAGACCCATAAACTGGATTTGGCCCCACTTGGTAAGTCTGGACTCTCAGCAAGAGAGCCCAGGCACGGGCAGTAGATGTCTTTGATGTACCTGAGACTTCTTAGCAGGAGGCAAGCTCAGTCCAAGCCAAGGATGTAGAAAGCCAAGTCCAGTCCTTTCTCTCCAGGACAGAAGTAGCAAGCAGCAGGCCTTCCTACGGCATCCAGCTCTTCTTTCTGGCAGAATTTCCTCAGTCCAGAAGGATTCTAACTATGTGGTGTCAGAGGTCCTGTACTTGCAATAGTGAAAACCCAGTGTAGCAATATTTGACTGTCAGGACATTTAAAACACACTAGTTTATGTCCTACCTTTTAAATGCACTGCACCCGGGCGATGGGGCTGCTTGAGCCTACCTTTGGGGTGACTTACAGGTAATAAAAGGGAAGTTTGGGCCTGGCAAGTGGGTGCACTGGCCAGGTCGACATGTAGTTTAAAACTGCACGAGCAGACACTGCAATGGCAGGTCTGAGCCATACGTATAGGGCTAACCATGTGGATGGCACAAGCAGTGCTGCAGGCCAGCTATTAGCATTTGATTTACATGCCCTGGGCACACACTGTGCACTGTACTAGGGTCTTACTAGTAAATCAGATATGCCAATCATGGGGAGACTGATCACCAATACATTTCAGACAGAGAGCATATGCACGTTAGCAGTGGTAAAGTGCCCAGAGTCTTAAAGCCAACAAAAACTGGTCAGAATAAAATAGGAGGAGGAAGGCAAAAAAGTTTGGGGATAACCCTGCAAAAAGGGCCAGGTCCATCAACTGGTCTTTGCTGACTGTCACTGTTGTGTGAAGAGTCAGGTCAGGTTCACTGGAGATTCACCTTGGAGGGCAGCATAGGTACAAGAGTTTGACACAAACTGGCCCATTTGCAATCGCAAAACCCCCCAGGTCTTCAGTGTTTCTTCTTTGTTTCCTAGGAGGAGCTCAAATGATGACACACCAAGGGTCCAGGACCTGAAAGGCACCTCTTGGATCAAAAACTCACTCAAACAGAGGCCAACAGGGCTCAGACAGGCCCTTATTTCAGGTCCAGGCAGACCCAATGCAGCAGGTCAGCAGGGCAGTTGCAGAGAGGCCTCTGAAGCTTGTTGTGCCCCTGTAGCTTAGCTAAGAACAGGAGGCCAGCTAATTAGGCCTTGTAGTCACTCAGATAGTCAGGGATGAAGGGTGTAGGTGGTCCAGTCTTCCTTCCCAGACAGCAGGGCAGGCCTCAGGCAACAGGACAGTCCACTGGCAGCAGGGCAGTCCTCCTTCTGTAGTATCCTCAGGTCCAGGAGTGTACTGAAGAGTGGGTCTGAGGGTCCTACTTTTTTCCCTAGGGACTTACAAGTAAATTAAATATTCCAATTGGGTGTAACCCACGTTTGCCATGTTTAAGGAGAGAGCACAAGCACTTTAGCACTGATTAGCCGGGGTCCTAAAAGCCAGCACAAAATTGGTTCAGAGAACAAGAATGGTGAAGACAAGAAGTTTGGGGGTAACCTTGCAGAGAAGGCAAGGTCCAACAGTATTCTTCATTTTCCAGCCACTCCTCGATCCCTCCCACATTTACAGCTAAAATGTAGACATACGTATGCAGAGATCTCTGCAGTTAGGCAGAGATCTCAGCACATAAACATTGAGAGACAGAAGCTTAGATGTAGAGACTTATATGCAAAGATCTGAGTCAATGCCGCTCCCTTTTTTTCTGAACAGCATTTTGTAGTACATGAGTTGTTCTACTGTAGCACTCCTAACAAGCTACAAATTCAGTTTGTGAATAGCCCTCTTGAGTAGATGTTGATGGGTGTAACTTTAGTTAATTGTGCATAAGTTGAATTTTTGAGCTGTTTCAGTGGATATGCATGGCCCCCTGTGCAACGACTTGAATTTCCAATTGCCCCTCCGCTTTGGTAGTAAACATTCCCCATTTTTGTACACTTCTCCATTCACACAGTCACTTTACATATCAGTAGTATATTTTTGTGTGTAGCATTTACAGACTCAAAGAGGATTAATACAAATGTAGGAGATTGAACATCTACTGCAAGTACATTTCCAAATAGGCCTTTGTGAATTGAAGTTACACAACCACCTTGGTTGTACACTTAATGGACTGCTACACATGGATGCGCATAGATTGGTGAATGGGGTACCAAGGGACCAATTCACAGAGGTAAACTTAGACTTGAAGTTTAAGTTTGAACCCGAAGTCTGTTTAGACTTGAAGTCTTCAGACATAATTCATAAAAGTGAACTTAGAGCTTAGGTCTGAGTTTACCTTTGTGAATCGACCCATAGACTTCAGTTCTAAACTTAGACTTCAGTCCAAAGCTTACCTTTGTGAATTGGGTTCTAAGTGTATAACTGCTTTTCAGTAGAGTCCACAAGTCTTCAGTGGAACAACACAACAAAGCGCATCACAGAGCCCTCACAACATGGGTTTTCCTGTGCAGGAGTACATACCAGTTCTGCTAGAATAGTAACCGTAGAAGCAGGGCGACGTACTGTACTGTGCCAGGGACTTCTGATCTTACATTATGATTCCGCGAAAAGTTCACAATTCAAATAATTCAGGGAGTCATTTAATCAGTTCTTTCAATATAACTCCATGAGTTGCTTCTTTGGCATAGGGTTTAGGATGTATGGATGCAAATATATTCTGCACTGAAGGTGCATTAATATGAGGAAAAGATGTCAAGTAAAGCTACAGCAAGTTATTAAAAAAAGACTGTACTACAGGATTGACATTTTCAAAATCATTCATAGTCTTTTCTGCTCTGTGAATATAAACGTGGGACAAATAAAGCTGCTGGCAAAATATTAAACAATGTCTTATAATGTCAACAGTGTACCAATCTGTCTGCATAATGTTTTGTGGATTTATCTGAATGAATATGTTGTATAAGAGAACTACGAAAAAATCACAAATCTTGTTGTCAAGTAGCTGAAGCGAAGGAAATCTGCTCAAAAGAATAACTTAGTTTGAGGGATTTGTTTTTTTACTTGTCGTTAAGTTGTAAGCATGTTTTCAGAATTCCGGTTAATCTTTACTCTGCAAGACAGTGAGGTGGTCATTAAAACCCTGGCGGACGGTGTTAAAGCTGCGGTAATACCGCAAACAGGCCGGCGGACAAAAAAAGGGAATTACGACCCTGGCGGAAACCGCCAACTAAGACAGCCACTTTAACACACCGCCCGCCACGGCGGTACAGACAAACAGCGCGGCGGTCACCGCCAACAGACAGGCGGAAGACAATGTACCGCCCACACTATCACAACACACCAATCCGCCACCTTTTCCGGGGTGGATTCACAGTGGATAAAAACACGGCGGAAACAGCTTTTGCTATGGGAAAACGCTCACCTCAACACATCCCACGAGGATCGAGGACACCATGGATCCGGAACTACAAATACTCCCTGCCCTTGCATTCCTGCTCATCTACGACCAACAGCGACGTAGGCGCAGAACATACCGGTGAGTACAGCACCTACAACACAGGGGAGGGGGGGAGGCAAAAGTTACGGGGACACCCACCAAACACCTCCACCCTCGCATATTACAACATACACACCAATGCATTCACAAAAATCACAGTAACAACCCACAATCCCCCCGGAAGAATGCAAAGACAAAGCGAATAGCGGTCAAACTTTGTATTGTGCCAATATACTACTCATTAAAAAATATACGGATATATATATCACGAAATCTGTCAAAAATAAATGTACAATACAAGAAGTAGTGCAGATATGTACACAACAATGTCTGTGCACCAACAGTCCAAAAATGCATGGGCGACGCCCACAATAGATACCTGACCAAAATCCGAGAGAACACTGCCGGGGCATCAGATAGAAACACTACAGGCACCTCAGGGGGAATGGAAAGGGGGGCACCTCAGCCAGATGAATGCGAAGCCAGATCCACGACGGGGCTCCATGCCCATTGATGTATCCTGGGGAGTGCAAAGCCACAGTCTCTCAAGTCACTTCAGTGGGTGGGTTGCCCACTGTGCCATCCTGGGGAGTGCAAAGCCACAGTCTCTCAAGTCTCTACAGTGGGTGGCTTGCCCACTGTTACATCCTGGGGAGTGCTAAGCCACAGTCTCTCAAGTCTAACAAGTGGGTGGCTTGCCCACTGTTACATCCTGGGGAGTGCAAAGCCACAGTCTCTCAAGTCAAACAAGTGGGTGGGTTGCCCACTGTTACATCCTGGGGAGTGCAAAGCCACAGTCTCTCAAGTCTCTACAGTGGGTGGGTTGCCCACTGTTACATCCTGGGGAGTGCAAAGCCACAGTCTCTCAACTCTCTACAGTGGGTGGGTTGCCCACTGTGCCATCCTGGGGAGTGCAAAGACACATCTTCGCAAGTAGATGCAGTTCTCTACTGGTACTGGGTGGGACTGGTGCCCAGACTGGATGAGTCTCCCCGTGAAAGTACATGTCCTGTCACAGTCCCAGATGCACATGGGAGAACGATGCCTGATGTGCCGGACTATTCATACCCACACGGTCTTTGCCCTGTTCAGCGGTGCTTTGCCATGGCAGTCTTTGCCCTGTTCAGCGGTCTTCACCATGGCAGTCTTGGCCTTGTTCAGCGGTGCTTTGCCATGGCGGTCTTTGCCCTGTTCAGCGGTTTTCACCATGGCGGTCTTTGCCCTGTTCAGCGGTCTTCACCATGGCGGTCTTGGCCTTGTTCAGCAGTGCTTTCCCATGGCTGGCTATGGACTGTTCAGCGGTGCTTTGCCATGGCAGTCTTTGCCCTGTTCAGCGGTCTTCACCATGGCGGTCTTGGCCTTGTTCAGCGGTGCTTTGCCATGGCTGGCTATGGACTGTTCAGCGGTCTTCACCATGGCAGTCTTGGCCTTGTTCAGCGGTGCTTTGCCATGGCGGTCTTTGCCCTGTTCAGTGGTCTTCACCATGGCGGTCTTGGCCTTGTTCAGCGGTGCTTTGCCATGGCTGGCTATGGACTGTTCAGCGGTGCTTTGCCATGGCAGTCTTTGCCCTGTTCAGCGGTCTTCACCATGGCGGTCTTGGCCTTGTTCAGCGGTGCTTTGCCATGGCGGTTCTGGTACGGATATTGGTGTGTGGCATTACGATCTGCACAATGGACATTGGTGTGTGGCATGACGATCTCCACAATGGACTTTGTTGTGTGGCATGACGATCTCCACACTGGACATTGGTGTGTGGCATGAGGAACTCCACACTGGAAGTTGGTGTGTGGCATGACGAACTCCAAACTGGACGTTGGTGTGTGGATTGACGTTATATCATTGCCCAGCGGGGCTGTGGGATTCTGGACCCTCATGGGCTGTGACTCCGGCGGTGGCGGTGGTCTCCTGACCAGTAACGATACTTGGGCCCTCCTGGGCTATGACTCTGGCGGTGGTCTCCTGACCAGTTACGATACTTGAGCCCTCCTGGGCTGTGACTCCGGCGGTGGCGGTGGTCTCCTGACCAGTAATGATACTTGGGCCCTCCTGGGCTATGACTCTGGCGGTGGTCTCTGGACCAGTTACGATACTTGAGCCCTCCTGGGCTGTGACTCTGGCGGTGGTCTCTGGACCAGTGACGACGGTGCTGGCGGTTGTGTCTGGACTGCCGGAAATGATGCCGTGACACTCACAACAGGTTGGGGAGACTTCCTCGGGACCTTCCCCACCTTCTTTGGAGTTACAGATGACTCACCAATCGCCTTGGATCCCATTTCACTGTTTGTCCCACCAGGAGTCTTGACACGGTCCCGTCGTCTACTCTCCAATTTCGGAGCCTTTACAGGGGGTGGGCTGACAGTGCCTTGGCTCCGGGTCCTACTGCCTGCCCTGGTGGACGGGGCACTCCAAAAACCTGGTACACGCACCACTGGTACTGGAGGCTTTTTGGCTGAGGCGCTACGACGGGACTGATGAATTGGAGGGGGGGGGCAAAAAGGTCAATTTGACATAGGGACAGTTTCTGACGTACACTGGGATGGGTAGCTGGAGGGACTCTGGGAGTGGAGGAAGAGGAGGTGGTTGTAGGAGGTGTCACTTTAGCTGTTTTGGGTGCAGGTGCAGGTACTGGAGGCTGTCGTGAGGTGGATGGATGTTGGGTGAGTGATTGCCGGCGTTTGTGTACTTTGGGAGGGGGCGTCACAGACACACTGTGAGAGGACACAGGGGACGTGTATATGGCAGTGGAGGTGGTGAGTGCAGGTGAGCGGCTTGTGGTGCTGGGTGTCCTGCTGCGAGTCCTAGTGCCTGTAGATGTGGTGCATGCAGGTGTGTGTGTAGACGACACTGGGAGGGAGGAGGGGGACACAGTGGAGACAGTGGATGTTGCTGTGTCTCTATGGGTCTGATGCTTGTGTGAGTGCCTGTGGTGTGTGTGGTGCCTATGTTTGCTTGAGCTACTTCTGTGTGTTGGCTTGTGTGCATGCTGGTCTGTAGGTGTGCTTGGGATGGGCTGGGGTACAGGGGATTGGGTCTGGGTGGAGGAAGTTGGAGGGGGGAGGCTGGACACAGGGACAATGGCTGCCATCAGTGCTGAGGCCAGAGATTGCAGGGTTCGCTGAAGGACAGCCTGACCAGAATGAATGCCTTCCAGGAATGCATTACTGTGTTTCATCTCTCGTTCTACACCCTGGATGGCATTCACAATGGTAGACTGCCCAACAGTGAGTGACCTAAGGAGGTCAATGGCCTCCTCACTGAGGGCAGCAGGGATGACTGGGGCAGGGCCTGAGGTGCCTGGGGCGAAGGTGATGCCCACCCTCCTGGTTGAGCGGGCACGGGGCGAACGCTGAGGGGCTGCTGGGAGGGCGGTGTTGGTAGGGGAGGTGGCGGCTGTACCTGTAGAAGTGGGGCGCACAGATGGTGCCGCCACCACAGGGGAGCTCCCATCGGCGGACGAGTCCGTGTCGCTGTTTGGTGATCCTGTGGCCGACGTGAAGCTCCCCTCCGTCCCACTGGTGAATTCAGAGTCTGTGGTGTGGCCCTCCATGGCCATGTGGGATGCAGCTCCCTCGTGCTCCGGTGCCACTGTACCTCCGCCTGTTGATGCTGATGTACAGAAGGACAGGGAGAGCAGAAAAAGGGTGGAGACAGAAGAAAGAGAGTTTTAGTGCATGGCATACCGCTACCGTTGGCGGACAAGACAAACGCAGCAGCCCCCTGCATTACGCCGTGCTCCTGCCCTTTGCACATGCAATTTCTGGGATATGGCCTACATGGCAATGGTAGAAATCTGCCCACATGGATGGCAAGGGGCAACTATACATCAATTTGCCTTTTCTTTGAGCTGGGGTAGAGTGCCACATGGCCTACATAACGGAGGGGCCTTGCCTAACTAACTCACCCTGGCCTAGCGACACCCACAGCCCACCACCCCCACCCAAACAGCTCCACTGCACGCAAAGTCCATAGGATGAGGTTGTACTCACCCCCTTGTGTCTGCTGTGATGTCCTTAAGCGCCCATCCAACTCCGGGTAGGCCACCGCCAGGATCCGGAACACCAGGGGGGGTCATGGTGCGACGGGCACCCCTCCCACGTTGGGAGGCCATCCCCAGCTGAGCCTCCGCCGTCTTCTTGCTGCAGCGGCGAATGTCCTCCCATCTCTTCTGGCAGTGGGTGCCCCGTCTCTGGTGGGCCCCCAGGGTCCGGACTTCCTTGGCGATGGCACGCCAAATGTCCCTCTTCTGGTGGGCGCTGACCTACATGACATGCACAAGGAAAGAGGAACAGTCATTACCTACAGAACCGTCGTTGTAATTGGCCCCCTCCCAACTCTATCCCTGTGGCCCATTCATCCCCATGCATGACTGTTCTATGTACTCTGCCCCCTTCCCTCATCCACCCAGCCCTGTCCACCCAGGCCTAGCCCATACAACGTGCTCCCTGTGTCCTAACCTGTTGGTCTGGAGGACCGTAGAGTAGCGTATACTGGGGGAGGACCCCATCCACAAGTTTCTCCAACTCCTGTGCAGTGAAGGCAGGGGCCCTTTCCCCAGACGCAGCAGCCATCGTCGCTTCCAGACCGAGGTCACAGCAGCACTAGCAGTGTAGGTCCTCTCCTGTCGAAGGTCAGGTATCTAGTGATTGAAGAGATAGAAAATGGTGGTGACGTCCGCGGCGGTGACGTCCGCAGTGGTGCGCATCATCACCGCCAGCGCACCTGTTCATTGGCTCCTAGGACCCATAGGGTCCAATGCTAACCAATGCTCCATTTCTTTGCAAGTGGGTCTTTTCAGACAACAGTGGCCATGGCATCAGGGATGTCCCAGCCTATGTTTTCCAACGTTTTGTCCAGAGTGTTGTCTGCCCTGCTGAAACACGTAAGGAGATACATAATTTTCCCTGAGATGGCGGATTTGCCTACAGTGAAAGGTGACTTCTATGCCCTTGGACATATCCCCAACGTCATAGGTGCCATTGATGGGACCCATGTAGCTCTGTAGCTCTGGTCCCCCCCGCAGGAATGAACAGGTGTACAGGAACAGGAAGAGTTATCATTCGATGAATGTCCAGATGGTCTTTTTGGCAGACCAGTACATCTCGCAGGTAAATGCAATGTTCCCTGGCTCAGTGCATGACACCTACATCCTGCGGAATAGCAGCATCCCTGATATGATGGGTGAACTCCAGAGGCACCGTGTATGGCTATTGGGGGACTCTGGTTACCCCAACCTGTCCTGGCTACTGACCTCAGTGAGGAATCCCAGGACCAGGGCAGAGGAACAGTACAATGAAGCCCATGGGCGGACTAGGAGGGTGATCGAGCGTACCTTCGGCCTCCTGAAGTCCAGGTTCAGGTGCCTCCATATGACAGGTGGGTCCCTATTCTACTCACCGAAGAAGGTGTGCGACATCATCATCGCCTGCTCCATGCTCCATAACTTGGCATTGTGACGCCAGGTGCCTTTTCTGAAGGAGGATGATCCAGATGACGGTGTTGTTGCAGCGGGTGAGCCTGTGGACAGTGATGAGGAGGAAGCTGATGAAGATGAAAACGACAACAGGGAGCCAGTCATACAGCAATATTTTCAATGAGACACAGGTGAGTACAATTTCATGTTTCACATTATATTACATTTCACACGTCTACCTCTATCCTCTACCTACATTTCACTCCCTATTTGGTAACTGAGTTGTCCCCTTCCATTTCAGTTTCAGTAATGTGGTAACCTACGTGTCAACAGCTTGCACCCTTGAAAGGCTTGTGATGTGTGACATTGGTATGTTGACCTTCCAATGGGTAACCTTTTTTAACACTGTAATTGACAATACAAAGTTCACAATCATTGACTGACTCCAATATTATTGAGGTTTCAAGGGTGTTTATTGAAGTGCATAAAAATATAGGGGGGTTGTGAAATGGGGAGAGGTCATGGTGGAAGAATGTCCATGGCAGAGTCCTGTCTATTAGTCTCACAGGTACATTGCACATCTGGCCATTGGAAGTGGAGCTGGGGCAGTTTCAATCTGGACAGGGTAACAAAGTGGGACAGTGAGGGGACAACCAGGGTGGTCTTATTTCCTGGCGGGGGTCTTGCCATCTTGCTCTGTCCTGTTCCTGGATCTCAGGGCCCGCTTTCGTGGTGGTTGTCCGTCTGCAGGGGGTGGGGTGCTGGTGTGGTGGTCCTGTGGCGGGGCGTCCTGTCCACTAGCGCCGGCGGAGGTGGTGGGCATTTCATCGTCCTGTCTAGTATCAGGGGCCCCTTGGAGTGCCACGGTGTCCCTCAAGGTCTTTTGAATGTCTGTCAGCACCCCTACGATGGTGCCCAGGGCGGAGGCAATGGTCCTGAGCTCCTCCCTGAACCCCAAATACTGCTCATCCTGCAGACGCAGGGTCTCCTGCAACTTGTCCAGGACCGTTGCCATCGTCTCCTGGGAGTGGTGGTATGCTCCCATGATGGAGGATAGGGCCTCGTGGAGAGTGGGTTCCATTGGCCTGTCCTCCCTCTGTCGCACAGGAGCCCTCCCAGTTCCCCGGTGTTGCTGTGCCTCCGTCCCCTGGACCGTGTGCCCACTACCACTGCCCCCAGGTCCCTGTTGTTGTTGGGGTGGTGGGTTACCCTGGGTGCCCTGTAGTGGTGGACACACCGCTGATTGACCTGTCCTGGGTAGGGAGGTATGGGCCCGCTGGGTGGGTGCTGTGCTGGGGTTACCAGAGGGTGGAAGCTCGGTGTTGGGCTGTGGCTGGGCAAGGGGAACCGACTGTCCTGAGGCCCACGATGGTCCGGGCTGGTCATCAAGATCCAGTAGGGCAGAGCTGCTGTCGTCACTGTGGGCCTCTTCTGGGGGTGGAGTGGTGTTGTCTGGACCCTCTGGTGTGGTGACGTTCCTTCGGGTTCCTGCGGGGGCATAAGTACATGATTATTGCATGTGTGTGTTTCATGGTGTGCAATGGTTGGGTGTGCGTGAACCCCAGTGCAGGCATTCCTGTGTGGGGGCTTGTGTGGTGATGGTTGGGGGGTGTTGTGGGTCTGTGCAGTGGGCATGCTTTAGTGATGGGTGTCCATGCTTAGTTGTGTCATGCAGGTCTTGGGGTTGGGATGGGTGTTTGGTGTTATGGGTAGATTAGTGAGGAGTTAGGGTGATAGGGGAGGGTGTGAGGGTGGGGGTTTGTGATAGCATGCAGGTAGGGTGGGGGATATGATAGTGAAGATTTGACTTACCAGTGTCCGTTCCTCCAACGACTCCTGCGAGGCCCTCAGGATGCAAGATGGACAAGACTTGCTCCTCCCATGTTGTTAGTTGTGGGGGAGGAGGTGGGAGTCCGCCGCCAGTCCGCTGTACCGCGATGTGGTGCCTGGATACCGTGGAACGCACCTTCCCCGTAGGTCGTTCCACCTCTTCCTGATGTCCTCCCTATTTCTTGGGTGCTGTCCCACAGCGTTGACCCTGTCGACTATTCTTTGCCATAGCTCCATCTTCCTGGCTATTGATGTGTACTGTACCTGTGAGCCAAATAGCTGTGGCTCTACCCTGATGATTTCCTCCACCATGACCCTGAGCTCCTCCTCGGAGAAGCGGGGGTGTCTTTGGCGTGACATGGGGTGTTGTGTGTGATGTGTGGGGTGGTGTATGTGTTGATGAGTGTGGTGAGTGTAGTGGTATGTGGTGTTTTGTGCATGGATGTTGTGTGGGTGATGGTGTAGTGTGCCTCTGTGTGATGGTATTATCTATTCTGTGCTGTCTCTCTCTGGCCTTCGTCTCTAATTTGTGGTCGAAGGGGTTTGTGGGTGATGTGGGTGTGTGTTTTATATAGTGTTGGGTGTGTGGGAGTGGTGTGTGTATGTGTATCAGGTGTGTGTATTTGGAATTGTCCAATGTGGCGGTGTTTTGGAGATGTGTGTGTATTTTGAGCGCAGCGGTGTGTACTGCCAATGGAATACCGCGGTTGAAAGACCGCCGCGTGGATTCGTGGGTCGTAATAGCATGGGCGTGTTTCTGTTGGCGGGGAGGTGGAGGATTTGTTTCCGCATATTTATCGCTGACCTTTGGGGTGGCGGACTAGTGTGGGTGTCTGAATTTCGGCGGATTCCGTGATGTGTGTCATAATAGCTGTGGCGGTCTCCCGCCGCCGCCGCAGTGTATTGGCGGTCTTCTGCATGGCAGTAAGCGGCTTTTACCGCCAATGTTGTAATGACCCCCTGAGTCTTCTGTCCACATTCTCATCCACATTGGCCACTAACTCATCAAGTGATGCAGTATTACTAGAAGAAAAAGGCAAATTAAGCCTGATTTTTAAAGAAAAGGTAATAAAATGTTTTAACTGTCACCTTTATTATGTAAAAAAGATAGATGTTTTAGGCCGAACCAACAAAACTTTTAAAAATCTCACCATCACCTAGTGTTATTATAAAAAATAAACATCTGTAATGGTCATACTTAGCTTAGAACTACTTTCGAACGCACCATACATCATCTCTGGCAATTCAATTCGGATGTGACCTTCAGCACTAGTCCACTTATTACAATCACAATTAGATACCCACCAGTGTAACCAATACACTTTCATATTACGGGCAAATTGTAGTTGGGCGTGTGGTCCAAAGACCATTACAATTACTCGTCCTTCCTGCAGGATTAATGACCAACACTCAGTCCCAACAAAAACAACCTCCTAAATTTAACTAATGTGGTCCTCTTCAAATATATTTGATCTTAAGCATGATGCACGTTTCTTCTCCTATGCAGCTTTGGCACAGAGTTTTTAGCTGTTGCCATCTGGTTGTGATGGAAAACTGCCACCTCATGCTAGGTCTTTATTTCGGCCGGATACCAGACTGGTGCCTGAACATCGAGACTTGTTGTGGTTTTGAAAGTTTGCTGGAGCTATTTCTTGCTGTGTATTGTCATAGAACCCATATTTGTGAAGAGAAAAATTATAGATCTTTTGTTAAGCATCATTCTCTAAATTGCAAGTTTAGGAATGCCTTTGTTTCCCCAAGATGGTCTCTTGATCTGTAGGCTACCCTTTCCTTTCGGTGAGCTGCTCATAATGCCATTGTTGCTTGGAATGAATGTAGGTGGCTGCACATCACTGGCAGCGAGATACACTCCTTTGCCTCCCCGTGATCATCATGTGCTCATTTTGACCATACCCCTACAGAAAACATGTTTCTACTCGCCACCCAGTAAAGAGTGGAGCATTCTCCGAATCCTAGTTGCAGTTTGTGATGTCTCAGGGTGCTCTGCTCTTCAGATAGATGCACTGTATGTTCTGGATCCCCTGTATAGTGATGACTACCCTGTCACCATTCCTTCTTCTAATAGGATGGGGGGCCCTGCATAATGCATCATTTGCTGCCTGCAGAGGAGCACAGCCTCGCCCTCTAGAGGTGCTTTCTCCTTATGTAGGCGGATCCAATCTCCAGCAAATGCTGATGGGGCGGGTGTCCAGCAGATGATTTAAGATTATAGAGATGAACTCCCAGAGTCACATCTTCTCCGAATCCACTCAGCCATTACCAGTGGAAGCATTTTCAAGTAACGAATTAGAAGCACAAATTTGTTTTCGAAAACAGTTTTCCTGTATAGGTTAAGAAAAGGAAAATAATTTCTATTAACAGCTAGAAGCTAGAAGCGTCATACCCTGTTCACGTAATGCTGGGACATCTAAGAGCTCATATCCAAGTGACTTGCCATTGAAACTAGAAATGAGTCGATATGGATGCGAAAGAAACACAAATCTGAGAATTGGTTAAACCAGATGCAATTGACATCTATTTTCTATGAATACAGGCGAATTCATTATTTATGACACAGGGGTACCATTGAGTCGTTTGAAGATGATTTAAGTGATTCGTTCCACAAGTTTAAATGTTCATTGTTAGAAGCAGAACCACCCATGCAACACCTAGACACAAGAAAAAGTTTGCAGAAGGTGCAAAGATTAGGGTGGGAGGAAATAATTAGCAGAAGAAAGTTCCAGCTTTTAAACATTAAGCAGTGGTTTTTTTTTCAAATCCCTTTTTATTATTTGCTAATACAACATAGGCAACAACTGCAGAACACTGGGTATTATAAAAACACTGGAAGGTAAAAAACTAAACAAGCGATAAGGATGGGAGAGGGTGTCCAAGGCCCTGATGAGCATGATGGCAGGTTGTGGCACTAAACAGTATCATTAACATGAGCAGGTACACGTGATCATAACATCTACAGAAGTCAGCTTCATAACAAGAAGGGATCTGTATAGTGCCACAAGAGGCCTACAACAGCATTAGAGGGGGATGCCGTCATGTGATACCATCTGGAAATGATCTTTGTGTCTGGGTACAGGGGAACTAGTTATCTGGAGTATCCAACCCGGGGGGAGGGGGGTATTGCCATGTCAGGAGGTGGCGTATCATGCCACAATGCAAGGTAGGGGCTCTCACGGTGTACCATGAGTGTGGGGCTTTACAGTGGTATGTGTAGCCTAAAGAGTAGTGCACATGGAGTATGCCCTGCTAAAGCACCAAGGACTACATGTGCTAACGCTTATTGTCCCTGTTCAGGGAGGCCGGGTTTCATTTTTAGCTTCAGCCTTGACTATGAAGGCATCCCAGATCTCGTGACCCGCCAAAACCATACTCCTGTCACTCAAGGAACGGAGTGCCTGTGACTCGGCCATAGCCCACTGCAGCAGTGTACCTAGCCACCTGTTGACATCCGGAGTGGAAGGCACCTTCCATTGCTTTGCTATGAGGCATTTGAATAAGACAAAGGCCTGGTCTATGAACCTGTGTAATTGTTTGTCTCCTTTAGCCTTAGCATGGATGCCAAGTAGACAGGACTCAGGGGTAGGGGAGAGCACATAGTCAGCCAATTCCCCCATCATTGTAGTGATTTTGTGCCAAGTACATTGTATGAGCAGGCAGGTCCACACCATGTGTAGAGTAGCTTCCCATTCTCAACAGAGTGGGCATTCATGTGTTGTGTGGTGGAACATGCGTTGGAGACGGTTGTGGGATAAATACGCTTGGTGGAGATAATTAAACAGAGAGAAGCAGAATTGTGGGTTGCGAGAAACACACTGTACCTGTTGAAGCGCCTTGGCCCAAGAATTTGGAGATAATGGAGTAGGAAGAACCAAATCCCATCAAGTCCATGCTCCTGTCTGTCCAGTGTCAATGCATAGGGATACAAATTTTGTAGGACCCAGTCCAGATAATAATGCGGAAAAATAGGTTCCGTACCTCCCTCCTGCCAAGCTGTTTCTTGGCTCAGTGTGTTAAGAACTGTTTGGGGCCAATGTTGTAAGTAAGAGAGCGTAGCTTATATAATCTATATTAACATGAAATGTTTATGAATTAATGTGTGATAATGCTGCATAGAAACTATAATAGTAATTTTGCTTAAACGTGTACCTGAAATGTGACCACGGGGAGTGGCCGCCAATTTATACGTAGACTAATAATGATGACTGAAATGTTTATATTGTGTTTAAATAAGTTTATACTAATGATTGCATTATTGGATCTGTGCTGAAATCCTCATAGGCCCTAAGTTAGCATGAGCCGGAGCTTAGCTGCTTGGCTCTCATATTAAATGTATTTTTCTATCTTGCAGTGTGCTGACTTACAAAAGGACATGACCACGTATGTTCTTTTTCTTCAAACTAGAAGACAAATGTAACCATGTTAGATCCGTTCCCATAGCTTTTCCTTGCTTGCAGAATAATGTTAAAATAAAATGAAACAGTATAGATTAATGTAATGTACAATGTCATTCAAACCGGTGAAGACAATGGAGCTACTTACCAAAAGATGTGTAAAGAATTACAGAAAGATGAAATCATACCGGACGTGCCACCTCTGAAGACGTCAATTATGGAGACCAATCAAAGACTTGTAAAATAATATGGGGTGAAGAGTTAGGTGACCTAATGTGTTTTCTGATAGGTTAAAGATAGTGGGGTATAACAAATGTCCAATAAAATTTTGGGGGAATGTACAACGAAAAAGGGATAAAAACCCATGTCACGGGGAGTCATTTAGAATTAGGTAGGGAATGCTATTGATTTTATCCAGAAACTCTGTCACTCTGCTTGGTGACTTGTTGGTTTACTTAACACCATCCTCGCCCTTAGATTTGTCCATGTTACACTTTACCTCCTTATGAGGGAAGTACCCTTTCTGCCCCGAGCTGAGTTCTGGCTGATGGCGAATTGACTGATGTCCTGAAGACGAAGACTGAACCAGTGCGCTGACCTAAACTTTGGAGGGTAATTATGACAATGAAATTGTGATTTGTCTGTTTGCTTTTCCTTTCTAGGTACCAACTGCTTACTTTTAACAGAGACCTTAGTTAGATATTTTCCAAATTAGTGTTCTAAATTGTTTTGCATGAAGCCCAACATGCGAATGCTAATCAGTGGTTAGGACAGGTGTTCACCAAAACTGACGCAAATAGACAAACGACCGAGACTATGCTTTGTTGAACTGATGCATTATTGACACTCTGTTAAATTTGATCTATGTTCATGCCGTGTTATGTTCTGATGTTTGTGATTCTCGCTTTAATGAAATCTTACCAAAGTTGCCATATCGTGACTATGCTATTATGTTTCTTGGTGTTGAGATTAACACATCTGCTTTTAGATTGTAATTAATAGGGAATAAAACTTATAAAATTCTATTAAACTGATGTGGTTATTCATGGCTGAAAGGTCATGGTAGCGTCTTGAATTGATTAATGACTTTGACTAAAGTGAAATGCATTGTCGTGATACATATTGATGACATTATTGACGTATTGATTGACATATTGATTAGCTATCTCGTCCTAAGGTGTCTCTCAACTGGGTCAAAAGATTCATTGGCCTAAAACGAGTCCTGATGTGTAATAAATTATCATAAAGGAACGCGTTAACAGTTCTGGTAGCAGAGCGACGGTTTGGCCCTTTGGGGCCCTAGGACAGAGAATTATTGTTTAGACTGTTTTTCTGAAATAATGCAAATTGGAGGTATGATGTGTTTCTAAATTCACCATGACTTTCCCGGGATCTCGGAGCCTGCCTAAGTGAGTTGGGAATGTTCTCTGCGTCATAGCATGTGTGGTGTAGGATTTGCGCTTGCTCAGCTTATGCATTTCGCAGGTGATTTGTGAAGTTTGTGTGTATCTAGGCCAGGTAAATGTTGTTTTAGTAGGAGTAGGCCTACTCCGCAGTATGAGAGTAGGGAAGTCGGCGTACTTCATATGAGTGTGGCGCTTTTGTGCTCAAAATTATCCACGTGGTTGGTTGTTTATGTATGGACCCGTCGTGGTCTAAGACTCTGGAGTATATTGACAAGTGTAGGAGACACTTGGGTTTATGTTGTAATTTGTGCGGTTTAATTAGGTCATTCGGGCGTGGTTGACAAGTCGAGATTGAGTCAAATTGTATGTGTGAAACCTTCGATGGAGATTTGGCAAGTTCTAAAGTGCACTGGAATGAACCATTGACAAGTCGAGAGTAGGATTTGCGGGTCGAATTCTGCTTGCGGGTGCGGGAACTGAGAGGGAGAGAGTAGCGGCCGAGGCTTCAAGTGAAATCTCTGTAAAGTTCTGAAGCAAATGTGTACCCTTCCTGTAGTAAACCGGCAAATTTGTGTTGTTGTTTAAAGGTGCTCGCAGTAATTTTTGCATTAGTTTGGTGTGAATCCAGTGGGGGGTGGACGAGCCGCAAGACTTTGTCAGCTGCAGTGTGTGAGTGTGACGTCAGTGGTGCCGCGCTGAGATATGTCAGTTGTCGAGAGGGGTCGCGCACGGATTGGCTGCCGTCCGTGAGAGGCAATAGCTTGAGAAAGGTGGATGAAGAGTGTCCTGGGAATTAAAGTCACTTTTTGATTAAATACAAACAAAAGAAAAGACGCAAAGATGAATATTGTCAAAGCTTTTAAGAGTGCTCTGAAAGGAGACACATACATTATGGCGAGTGAAGGGGAGCCTACACCGCCTGAGGGAACTCCAGCTTACATTGTCATGGAGGAAAAGGGTGTTGCGCCTTGTTTATGGATGAAACAGTGGCGCAAATTGACAGAAAAAGAGGGATGTTTGGCGTTCCCAGAACACAGGACGTTCAATACGAGAGTTCTAGAGAATTTAAGGTGGATGTTAAGTGTACAGAAACTACCTCCGAGGCCAGCTCAGTATGAGGCTTTAGCGATTTGGGATTTAATGGCTCTTAAACAGAGATAAGAAAAGTTCCAAAGAAGACTGAAAAGGGCAGAAAAGACTCTAGAAGAAGCAAGGTGGGATAATGAGAGCAAAATGTGGAGACGGGGAATAGTTGATGGATTAAAACTGTTCCTAGCAAGAACACAGGGAGATGAGGCACAGGGGAAGAAAGCCGCATGTAAAACAGACAAAGATTCTAGTAAGCCTAAAGAAATTAAAAGATCTTGGGAAGAAGAAGATGATTCAGATAACGAAGAATTTTAAAATCAGTTATTACATGATCGCCCGCCACCTTATGCGGTAAACGACAATGTCCCGAGCACTAGTGCGAATCCTGGGAACCAGACGCAGGAGAAGGGAATTACTGATCCAGCACAGACTAGTGATACGAGTCCGATACAGAATGGTGTCAGTGTACCCACTGCGCCAGACATGCAGATACAGTTGCAACCTCCACCGCAGATACAGAGAATCTATCCAGATGTCCCAGTACTAGAAACTACTACAAATCTGACCCGATATATACAAAATCGAGGTTAGTGCAGATTGAGCCAACTCCACAATTGCTGCCCCAGCCGCAGCTGATACCGGGATATAACCCAGCAGCAGGACCTCCATTAATACCTGCCCCGGCTTCACTGGATCAGACCTTTGAAGTCGCTGCTCCACGAGGTTTGGGACCAGGTCAGACACCAGCTGCCATATCATTGCCAATTACTGTTGGTCCGCCGGTACCATTGTATGCACAAGGTAAGTCTGGTATGTGTGATCAGGGAGTAATGACCCAAGATGTAATAAGAAGAGGGTCTATAGGAACTCCCCAGCTAATGGCCCCAGGAGAGCAAGCAGTCAAAAAACCGAGGTCTTTGTTAAACCATAGCCCAGTTGAAACACCATTGGAGGCAATGAGACAGGCAGGGCTAGGAGTGCTAACCCCACAGACAATAATTACGAATGCTTCACAGTCGCCAATGATGCATGCAGGGAACATCTCATTGCAAGTATTTACGATACAACAGTTAAATGAGTGGTTAGAGAAGACCTATGCTTCGCAAAAGACTACAGTAACTGCAGTGGAACCGGAAAGGTTAGGGAGAGATGAGTACCTGAACTTTGTGAGACTGGGTGTGGAAGCTGCTAAATTAGTGGAAGGGACAATGGGGATAAACCGATTAGAGTCATACACAGAAGCAGAATTTAGATATCTGTGCCCTAAAATCACTAAAGAAGTAGGTAAGGTACATAAAAAATTAGCGAACCAGGGAGATAAATACAATATTGATATTGAGAATACTAAACATTTGAAAAGAAGTTACAGGTTAGACTTTGACTCAAAGGACATCGAGCACATGAGGTCTGCCGGAATGAAAGCGCCTCTAAAAGAAATATTGCAAAGTGCGCAAGTCTGGGAAGCCTTAGAAAAGTGGGAAGGCAGATGGGCAAATAAAAGAGATAAGGAGAAAGGTGACAGTCCGGGATCGAGTAAAGCAAAAACTTCACCAAATACGGAATCAGTAAAGATTCTACCAATGAGAGAAACAGCTGGTGGGGTTCTAATCCATGTACCGTGGTCCAGGGGAGACATCCTATCTTTCACAAATGATTATCCCAGGTTGAGGGAGAAACCGATCGAGTGGTACCAACAAACCAATAGGTTTGTGAAGCTTGCGAAGTGTCTCTGGGAAGATTTGAATACCTTGCTTGAGATCATTGTTCTGCCTGACTTATGGCTTGAGTGCAAGAGAGGGGTAGACTGGCCGACACAGGAGCCGGCAAGGGATAAGGTGACCGGAGCACCCTCTGAGGAAGTGATGAAGTACTATCATAAAGTGATTGAGTTTTTGAAGCAGAAGGTGTCAGGAAAGTGACTGATTGGCAGAAAATCGACCGGACCTCACAGGAGGTTAAAGAATCGATACATGCTTACTATGAGAGATTGTTGAAGGCATTCAAACATTACAGTGGTACTGAAACTATTGAGCCGAAAGACATGAACCATCTTGTATTCAGATTTGTTGAAGGGCTGAGACCAGAGGTTAGCTAGATGATTAAGAATCATTTGATCTGTTGGCAAGCGAAGCCGATTGATGAGGTGTTGTAGTATGCGAAATACTGTAGTGATGAGATCGAGCTGAAGCAGAGAAAGTTGAAGGAGAAAGTGATGGTGATGCAGATAAGGGCTGCACAGGCAGGAATGCAGGGAAATGTAATCCAGCAGATGATACAGCAGCAACCGCAAGGGAATGGTGCGTTTCAGGCACAACCGAGAGGTCGAGGTTTTGTGAACCGCAGTCAAGACTTGAATACTGTTGTGGTTCAAAATGACGCACAAGGGATGAAAAAGATGTCACCATGTCACGCGTGCAGGGGTGTGGGGCATTGGAAGCGGGAATACCCAAATGTGGGCAGGATGGTGTCGTTCAACAAAGCACTAATGTCGGTACATTGCAAAATATGAGGGGTCCAAAATTGAGAAATCAAAGCCCGAACTTTCAAAATAACATGGTTCAGATGCAAGGGTTACAGCCCATGCAGCAAATGCAAATGCCACGTGTTCAGCCAGCGCAAATGCAGCAAGTACAACAGCAGGTTCCCATGGTACCTAGACAGCAAATGCAATTACCATTATCTCCAATGGGACAGCAACAGGTGATGCTTCCTCAGCAGGTCACAGGTCAAGTGATGAGCCAAAATAATACAGTACAGCAATTCCCATTGCGTGGTGAAGATGGAATGAATGAAGAATGGTCAGATGACAGTTCAGACAGTGAAGAGTTCAGGCTTGCAGCGTCCCTAGAAGTAGATCAGAGGGGACCCTATGTAGAGGGAAAGGTAATGGGTCATAAGGTTTCCTTCTTGGTTGATACTGGAGCTCCACGCTCCACGGTCAGGAGTGCAGAGGTTCCAAAATTACCACTTTCAGGGCGTACCATAAGAGTGGTTGGAGTAGCAAACCAGTACTTGACAAATCCAATAACAGATCCAGTGCAAGTTGAGATTGGCAACTTCCAGGGACTACATAGGTTTGTGGTCTGCGATCCAAGTCCTGTGTCCCTACTAGGAAGAGACTTACTGTGCAAAACTAAATGCTCGATTACCTGTTCCAATGATGGAATTGAGGTGCAGACAAACAGTGATGATGAAGGGGATGATGGTCAGTTCTTAGAGTCAGAGAAAGAAACCGCGAATTAAGATTACCCTTTGATAACCTTATTCCCGATGCTTACAGTGACTGACTTACCAACTGAATTACAAGGAACGGTGACAGAGAAAGTGTGGGATTTGACAGGAAAGGAAGTGGGACTGATAAAAGGAGTAGAACCAGTTAAAGTACAAGTGAAACCAAATGCAGTGTTTCCCCAGGTGCCACAATACCACATGGCACAAGATGTCCTTATCCAAGTGTCGCAAATAATTGCAGACTTTGTAAAACAGGGAGTCCTGAAGGAGGTATTGAGCAGCCCATGTAATTCACTGATAATGGGTCTGAAAAAGCCTTGTGGGAATGTTCGAATTGTGCAGGACTTGAGAAAAATAAACAAGATTGTGGTGAAGTGTTGCTCCATAGTGCCAAACCCAGCAGTAATCATGTTTCAGGTTCCATGTGATGCTGAATGGTTCACCGTTGTAGACTTGTCACAAGCTTTCTTTTCGGTGCCTCTTCATGAGGACAGCCAGTTTATATTCAGTTTCAAATTCCTGGCAAGGTGTACAGTTGGTGCAGAATTCCTCAAGGGTTTTCTGAGTCAACGTCCATTTTCAATCAAATATTGAAAAAGGACTTAGAATCCTTAGTACTGCCTTTCAATTCGACACTAGTACAGTACATTGACGACTTGCTGATTGCGTCCAGGACAAAAGATGACTGTAAATGTGACACAATTGCCTTATTGAATCATTTGGGAAAGAACGGACATAAAGTGTCGCCAAAGAAGTTGCAGTACTGTCAGAAAGAGGTGAAGTACTTAGGACATTTGATTGAAAGAGGGTCCAGGAGAATATCAAAGAAAAGGGTAACTGCTATTTTGCAAATGAACCCCCCGACAACAAAGAGAGATGTCAGGATGTTTTTGGGAATGGTGGGCTACTGTTGTCAGTGGATACCCAACTTCTCAATTATCTGAAAACCATTGATAAAGCTGACAGGCAAAGAGATTAAGGATGAACCGTACACCATAACCCTATTCAAAGAAGAGCTTGAGTCATTCATGGAATTGAGAGAGTGCATGTGCAGGGCACCAGCTTTGGGTATGCCTGATTACACAAAACCTTTTCTACTGTTTTGTCATGAACGTGATGCTTGTTCTTTGTCTGTCTTAACACAGTTCCATGGAGGTGCAAATCGCCCTGTAGCATATTTTTCAACTACCTTGGACCCCGTCGCAGCAGCTTACCGGGTTGTTTGCACGCAGTTGCAGCAGTTGGTCAAAGCCTCACGCTGTGTGAAGGCATAGTGATGGGACATCCCTTGACAGTAATGGTTCCACATTCAGTTGAAATTTTGTTGACTCAAACCAAAACTCAGCACATGACAAATGCCCGACTTACCAGATATGAAACAATTATTTTGGGGTCGCCTAATGTTTCACTGAAGCGATGTGCTGTACTAAACCTGGCAACTCTACTTCCTGTTGAGAGAACCGAGATTAATAATGAAGAGGAAGTGGAGCATGATTGTCTTGAGGTAACAGAACTATGTACCAAGCCCCGACCTGATATTCAAGATATGCAGTTAAAAGAAAATGACTGCATTATGTTTGTTGATGGATCCTGTTTGAGAGATTCACTCGGAATGCTGAGAGCTGGTTACACTGTGTGTACCATAGCTGGTATCATTGAAGCTTCCTGGCTCGAGAGAGTGTATTCTGCACAAGTGGCAGAATTAATTGCCCTTACTAAGGCATGCCACGCAGCTGAAAATCTGAGAGTCACTATCTATACTGACAGCAGATACGGATTTGGAATTATACATGATTTTGGCCAATTGTGGTCACAGAGAGGTTTCATGAACTCTTCTGGTTCTCCTGTGAAAAATGGTGAACAAATTAAGGATTTGTTACATGCAATTCAGTTACCTCTTGAAATTGCCGTGGTGAAATGCAATGCTCATGTTAAGTCACAAGACTTTGGGGGTCATTACAACAAGTTGTAACCGTCAATGCGGCCGCACTCCCGCGGTGCCCATTATGACATCCCCGCTGGGCCGGCGGGTGGAAACAGAGTTTCCGCCGGCCGGCCCAGCGGGGATGTGGGCCGCAACATGGGAACCGGCTCCAAATGAAGCCGGCGGTGTTGCGGCCGTGCAACGGGTGCAGTTGCACCCGTCGCGCTTTTCACTGTCTGCTATGCATGCAGACAGTGAAAAGCTGCACGGGCCTTGTCAGGGGGCCCCTGCACTGCCCATGCCTGTGGCATGGGCAGTGCAGGGGCACCCAAGGCCCCCCCGACTCCCCGTACTGCCAGCCAGGAAAAGGCTGGCGGTAGGGGGACTCGTAATCCCCTGGGCAGCGCTGCAAGCAGTGCTGCCCTGGCGGATTATCACCGCCGGGGCAAATGTGGTGGGAAACTGCCGGCCCCGGCGGTGCGACCGCAGCGCTACCACCGCGGTCGTAATCCCTTCTGAAGCACCGCCAGCCTGTTGGCGGTGCTTCAGCCAAAACAGCCCTGGCGGTCTCGGACCACCAGGGTTGTAATGAGAGCCTTCGTGTCCATGGGAAACGGCTATGCAGATCAAGTCGCAAGATTTTGTGCATTGAACTGTATATCGTTCAAGGATCAGTGGGAATTGTTACCGCAAACCGAAAATGACACATGTTTCAAACTTGCATTAAGGTGGGTTGACACACTAGATGAGCTAAAAACACTACAGGGTTCGGTTAGCAAAGAGGAAAAACGCTCCTGGCAGAGAATGCAATGTGTACAAAGAGCTGACGACTTATAGGTCTCAGAGGAGGGGAAACTGATTTTGCCAAACAGTATTCTATCACAATTTGCGAGCCTTTACCATGGACAGGCACATCTTGGGAGAGATGCAATGATCAGGTCATTCAAGATTGACTGGTTTAACCCAAAATTTAGACATGCAGCAGAGGTTATTTGTCATAGGTGCATCATCTGTCAATAGATGAATGCCGGAAAAGGGACTGTGGTAACTCTGAGCCACATAGGTAGAATTGGCAGTCCATTTAGAAAGATGCAAATGGATTTCATTTAGATGCCTGTTTGTGGAGGATTGAAATACGTGTTGGTGATTGTGTGTGTTTTCAGCCACTGGATTGAAGCTTACCCCACATGTAGAAACGACAGTCTCACAGTTGCAAAGCTGCTGCTTAGGGAACTAATACCCAGGTTCGGGTTTCCAGTCTCTATAGAATCAGATAGGGGTAGACACTTTGACAATGAGGTGATTAAGCTCTTTGCCACCAATCAGTGATCCACGTCACACCCTGCAAGCCGGTGACTGGGTGGTTGTCAAGAAGCACGTGAGAAAGTCGTGTTTGGAGCCGCGCTGGAAGGGGCCATATCAAATAATATTGACAACAACCACTGTTGTGAAATGTGCAGGCGTTCCAAACTGGAAACATGCCAGTCACACAAAGAAGGTAACGTGTCCAACTGATGAGGAACTCGAAGTATCCGACTCAACAGTTACAGAGAAGGAAGTCTCAGGGCCTGAAAATAGCCAAAGAGGAACTGAGACTGTAGGAGAGCCCACTGAGAACAGCCTAGTCCCTCAAACAGAAAACGAGTTCGAGAGAGGTGACAGTGTGCCCATCTCAGTAGAGACAGCAGGAGAAATAAATCAAGGAGAGGTTCTCCCAGAAGCAGACGGATACTGGTTAGAGCTTGAACCTGTTACAGATCCAGAAGAAGAAGAAGTAGGGGAAATAGTAGAAAGAGATCAAAGTACACCGGCATCCCCTGAGCCAATTGCAGGTCCATCAAGAAAAAACACCATAGCACAAGAGGAGGGTGCTGTTCAGCGTCCTGAAAGGACAAGCAGGAAAAAAATACATAAGGGAGATAACTGGCCAGAGAAGCAGGCTGCGAAAGAAAAGGTCGTACCAGGTGAAACAATAACATAAGAAACCGATACCACAAGAACAGAAGATCTGAGTGAAGGAGAATTACAAAGTGAACACAGGTTGAAAAGAAAGAGAACTGCAAATAGAAGGTACGCAGGTCCTGAGTGGGCATATGCAACAACATCTGAATGGCAACAAGAATTCTTAGTGTTCTGTTTTGATCGAGAAGTACCAGGCCAATACTACGGTACCTGAAAATCAATTAAAAGAAAGAGACTGTGTTAAAACTGAAATTTAGAAAAGAAAATAGAAAGCTGAAAAACTGAGAAAGAGACTTATAAATTACCGGATGTGACACTGATAACCTGAATTGACTTTGAAAACCCGATTATGACGAGCTGCTAACCTGATTTGACAAAAGGGTCCTGGAGTGAGTGAAACACTATAAATATAAGCAGAGAGAAAGAGACTTTTGCAACAAGTAAAAAAAAAAAAAAAAGAAAAAGAGAGTTTTATATCATCCTCAAGTTGATTATTGTTCTGTTATCTGATTCTTTACAGACATGGCTTATAATAGAGGTAGTAACAAAAGGGGTAAGGTGTGTGGTTGATTAAGTCTTATACTAGATATTGTGTGTGCTATAATAATTGTAGGTGTGATTGTGGGAATGCCGTGGATGGATAAGAAAGCGAATAACAATGCTTCAAAACCTGGGACTACAACACTAACACCGTGGGAAAAGTTTGAGCAAGATGCAAGAAACTTGCATGAGGGAACTAACTCAAAAGGGGAACTTTCCACTAATGTCTCCTATCGCTTGCTGAATGAGTATGTTGAGACAATGGATGCGAAAAACTGTTATGTGTGCACAAAGATTCCTTCATCAGTACAAGAGGGGGTCACCTATCATAGTCTTCCATTAACCTACGGGATAAGTTGTAGTTTGCTATTAACAAGATTCTATAATCAAGAGCATGTGCAATACTTCTATTCAAATTTGGATGTGGTGTTTTCTTTTGTGCCTGTGATTGAATTTCTGAACAAGTTAGCCAAAGAGCATAGTATAAAATTAGTTAGAGGTTTCTTTGAACCAATGCTTACATTTGGGACAGCTTATGCACACCGCAATATTCTGAATTGCTTATTGACACCTGTAGAGAACAGCTTTTTAGATCACACTGATGACAGATGCAAAGCATTGAAAGAGAGATTAGAAAAAGGGCTAGAGAAACGCACATATGCAAATGATTATGCTTACACCGTAATAAAGACACAAGGCAAACTAGCTATAGATGCATTACATGTAGGAATGCTTTGTATATATATAGGCCGAAATCTGAACATGACACTTTATTTGTGGGAACGAGTGAATGCAGGCATGTATTTTTGTTTCAGAGTAAATGGACATTCATGTTAAATGGACAGGACCCAGCGATCCCTGGGATCTATTATATCTGTGGACTTAATGCTTATTACCATCTCCATAAGGGATGGTATGGGACATGTTATTTGGGAATAGTTTTCCCAAAGATTTACTAGATTGATGACTTAAAGCAAATACCTAAAACGTCTGAATTACAACATGCTAGACAAAAACGAGAGACGAGAGACAGCGGTTGCTGTCGTTGGTGACATATTTGGAGCCATAATTCCTTCAGTAGGGGTTATCTTAAACTCCATAATGATTCAAAAGTTGTCTACTATTGTGATTAACATGCTGACAAATTTTACAGGGGCTATACTCCTGATGGATACTGAACTTGCTGCGGAAAGAGCTATGACTCTTCAAAATCAGCTTGCTTTAGACATCCTTTTAGCAAAGAGCGGCGGAGTCTGCAAGATGCTCAACGAGCGTCATTGTTGCTCATATATACCTGACAATAGTAAAACGATTAGAGGTATGCTTACTAACCTAACTAAAGATAGTGCAGATTTGAAGGATTTGAAGGAACCTGGAGTGTGGGAGAAATTAGGCAAAGGAATTGCCAGAGTAGGGAGCTGGTTTAGCAATATTTGGAATGGGGTTCTTGCAAAAATATTAGGGGGTCTATTTATTGTTCTGGCCTGTCTATTAGGTTTATGGGGAGCATGTAAAATTTATGATAAAATAAAAAGAAATTGGACAAAGAGAAATAAAAGGAACGAAGAAAATAAAAGGGAGAAAATGTTTAATGAAATTTGGGAAAGTTCACACAAGGGACAAGATGTTGAAATGTGCATTATGCGTAAAGTGAAAAATTAAGTGAAAGGTTACAGGGAAAGGTTTGTGTGATGATGAACGTCATCAGAGGAGGGACTGAGAGAGCGTAGCTTATATAATCTATACTAACATGAAATGTTTATGAATTAATGTGTGATAATGCTGCATAGAAACTATAACAGTAATTTTGCTTAAACATGTACCTGAAATGTGACCACGGGGAGTGGCCGTCAATGTATACGTAGACTAATAATGATGATTAAAATGTTTATATTGTATTTAAATAAGTTTATACTAATGATTGCATTATTGAATCTGTGCTGAAATCCTCATAGGCCTTAAGTTAGCATGAGCCGGAGCTTAGCTGCTTGGCTCTCATATTAAATGTATTTTTCTATCTTGCAGTGTGCTGACTCACAAAAATACATGACCCCGTATGTTCTTTTTCTTCAAACTAGAAGACGAATGTAACCATGTTAGATCCGTTCCCCTAGCTTTTCGCTGCTTGCAGAATAATGTTAAAATAAAATGAAACAGTGTAGATTAATGTAAAGTACAAGGTCATACAAACCGGTGAAGACAATGGAGCTACTGACCAAAAGATGTGCAAAGAATTACAGAAAGATGAAATCATACCGGACGTGCCACCTCTGAAGACGTCAATTATGGAGACCAATCAAAGACTTGTAAAATAATATGGGGTGAAGAGTTAGGTGACCTAATGTGTTTTCTGATAGGTAAAAGATAGTAGGGTATAACAACTGCCCAATAAAATTTTGGGGGAATGTACAACGAAAAAGGATAAAAACCCATGTCACGGGAAGTCATTTAGAATTAGGTAGAGAATGCTATTGATTTTATCCAGAAACTCTGTCACTCTGCTTGGTGACTTGTTGGTTTACTTAAAACCATCCTCGCCCTTAGATTTGTCCATGTTTCACTTTACCCCCTTATGAGGGAAGTGCCCTTTTTGCCCCAGAGCTGAGTTCTAACTGATGGCGAATTGACTGATGTCCTGAAGACGAAGACTGAACCTGTGCGCTGACCTAAACTTTGGAGGGTAATTATGACAATGAAATTGTGATTTGTCAGTTTGCTTTTCCTTTCTAGGTACCAACTGCTTACTTTTGACAGAGACCTTAGTTAGATGTTTTCCAAATTAGTGTTCTAACTTGTTTTGCATGAAGCCCAACATGCGAATGCTAATCAGTGGTTAGGACAGGTGTTCACCAAAATTGACGCAAATAGACAAACGACCGAGACTATGCTTTGTTGAACTGATGCGTTATTGACACTCTGTTAAACTTGATCTATGTTCATGCCGTGTTATGTTCTGATGTTTGTGATTCTCGCTTTAATGAAATCTTACCAAAGTTGCCATATTGTGACTATGCTATTATGTTCCTTGGTGTTGAGATGAACGCACCTGCTTTTAGATTGTAATTAATAGGTGATAAAACGTATAAAATTCTATTAAACTGGTGTGGTTATTCATGGCTGAAAGGTCATGGTTGCGTCTTGAATTGATTAATGACTTTGACTAAAGTGAAATGCATTGTCGTGATAAATATTGATGCCATTATTGACGTATTGATTGACATATTGATTAGCTATCTCGTCCTAAGGTGTGTCTCAACTGGGTCAAAAGATTTATTGGCCTAAAACGAGTCCTGATGTGTAATAAATTATCATAAAGGGACGCGTTAACATAATTATCCTCTATATCAGTGTATGTCATGAGACAGCCGTCTCTAAAGTGATCCCTGATCGCAGTTAGTCCCGCTGCCAACCACAGTGTCAAATTATGATGTGTGTTCAATTCCCTTGTGCCCTGTATACTGAGCAATGAATACTGGGAGAATAGGGTGGTGTTGGGTACCTGCTTTGAAAAAATCTTCACCAACAGATTCGGGCTCTGTCCATCAGATTAGAGCCATGTAGAGGAGGACATGTGCGGTCTGTCAACAATGCCAATACATCTATCTGACCCAGTCTGTCAAGTACCATTGCTCTGTCCACTGTGTGGGTGGGCCGTAACCAGTGAAGCGACCATTGTAACTGTGTCGCCACATAGTATAACTCGAAGTTGGGCATACCCTGGCTCTCTTCCTCGAGCGGATGATGTGTGGTGGCTAAGTCAACCCGGCGCCTGGTATTCACCCACAGTAGTTCTAACATCAGACCATGTAGAGAGTGGAAGAATGATCGGGGCAGCACCAACTGTAACACAGTAAAATAATATAGCAGTCTGGGAAGTACATCTTTGCGATTGCCACACGTCCCAAGGGCAACAGTGTTAAGGAGCCCCAGAAAGGCAGTGATCAACGGATCAAGCAAATTGTTCGACCCAGATTGCCCTCCCTGAGGTCCTCAGCAGTGTGGAAAATCTGTATGCCGAAATATTTGAAGGTAACATGACACCATGGCAAGCGATATACCTGGAGAGCGGACCACAGTAGCTCTGGAATAGGAGCCAACGGAAATAAGCAGGACTTCGTCCAGTTCACAGTAAGCCGTATAGGTCCCCGAAAACATCCAGTAGATGCATGGCTCCCGGTAATGAGAACGTACTTCTATACAAATATATTAATGCATCATCAGCGTAGAGAGAGATGATGTGAAATATGCCCAGATCCAGGATCCCCCATTGCTGCGCACATAGTTGCCGGTGAGAGGCTAAGGGTTCAATTGCTATCACAAATAACAGAGGCAAAAGCGGGCAGCCTTGTCTAGAGCCACAGCATCCAGCGCATCCGGTTTTCACGCGGGCTCTGGGACTAGAGTCCAGTCCGAAAACCCAGTGCCAAAGCCCATACAGCGCATTGTCTCCTTTAAGTAAGGCCATCTGAGAGTGTCTAGTTTTTATAGAGGGGGGATTCGGGTCAGGTGAAGGTTAGTTAGGAAAGCCTCCAATTAAGCAGGAGAGGGCTCATGCTCCACTGCCTAAAGCCTGCAGTAATAGTTCCGAAAGGCATCATTAATGGATGCTTGGGTGTTGACTATAATACCAGAGTCCAGTCTAATAGCACCCATGGGAGTGTGATGTTGCTCACTATGAGTCAGCCACGCCAACAACCTACCAGAACGGTCCCCCTCCATTTGGAGTCTAGAGAGGTAATGGAGGTAGTCATGCCTAGCCACTTCCCTGTGTCGAGTACATAGACCTCGGATCGTATCAGGGTGTGAGCTACCCTATGCAACAACCTATTCCAAGATGCGCAAGTCAGTCTCTAACGAGGTCATCCCACGTATCAGGACTCGTCTGACTCCTCCAGAAGCCGAGAGGCAGTGGACCCGCATGACCACCTTGTGGGCATCCATTCCATGGCCCGTAATGAAGTTGTTGCCTTATTCATTTTAAAGTAGCTAGAAATGCCGTCTGCCAGCTCCTGACGGAATGGAGCATGACCTAGTGTTTCACGTTGTAGGTGCCACATTGAGATGCTTGTGCGTGGTCTTCCCCACTGGAAGCTTACCTGCTATGGACAATGACCAGACAACATCCTGGCCAGTTATTCCGCCTGCATGACATCCTGGGCCAGGTAAGCCGGTCCAATAAACAAGTCTAGTCTAAAATGTAGTCTGTGTACTGAGGAGTAGAAGGAGTATTCCCACTCTTGGGGGTGTCTTAGGTTCCACATATCATGCAGTTCTCTATCAGACATCCAGGAGTGGACCCCGTGGGACGTAATGATGATGGGTGCACTCAGAAGTGGTGGGTGGGATCTATATAGTTCAATATCGGGCACGCAGTTAAAGTTGCACTCCCAATATACCATTAACGGAAGGGTCCTGGAATAGTGTAGGTGTGAGAGATGCCAGAAATTCTCTGTGTCTCGAGTTAGGGGCATATATTTCAGCTAGCACTAAAGGTGTACCGTCCAGTGAGCCTTCCACTAATACGTATCTCCCCTCCTTATCTGTAGCAAGGCTCTCCATAATGTAGGGGATGTCAGGAGCCACCCAGATTTAAAAAACCCTGGCGAATGCTGATGTTGCTGTGCCATATGCTCACCCCCTCCATTTGGTGCTGAGACTTTGCAATTCCCTGTACGTGAGGTATGTTTCCTGGAGTATCGCTATTTGTGCATGGTGGCATTTCAAGAATGCTAATACCTGAAGACACTTGGTGTGTGTTGCCATGGCCCTTACATTCCATGTTAACACTTTATATCGCATGTCTCCCATAATGGTGCAGACATTCAAAATGTGTTTGTTGCCTAGTATGTGTGTCTGACATTGGATATGTTGTCACAATTAAGGACAGGAGTGTACATGTACCTCTGACACCCATGTCTCCCCCCCCCCCAAGCCACCCAATGACTGTATCAGGATCAGTGAAAGAACATAAAGAACCACAGTAACAACAATCCCACCAAGCTGCTGGCAACAAGCTCATAGCCAATAACCCCCATATAATTTCAATAGGAACTAAAACCATCGGAGGGATGAAAGTTGTCCATTCGGAGAGCCACAGTAGGGGCGTGAGTGTTGAAGTGGGGTGCGGTAGGCCATTCCGGCCCGTATCTAGAACAGTCGTGCCCACTACACCGGGCCCCAAACAATCAAGGGCCCCATGTATTCATAGAATAATTTCTGGGACCACTGAATGCAGGTGTGCCAGTTATTAGTGATGATATTGTCAAGACTCAGCTTGAGTCATGAGTCTGCGAGTAGGACCATGTAGGATTAGTAATCTTGCAAGGGCTTCTTCGTGTCTTGGCCCACTATGTGCTAGTTCCTGTGCCAAGCATGGCACATCGCCTCTGCTGCGGATTAGAGACATCCTCATTAAGGCGACCGCCAGTACTAGAAGGTGGTGTGAAGTTAGAAGTCATCTGCTGTATGTGGAGTAACATCTGGCCCTATCTTAGAATTAATAGTTGTGCCGCTGGAGTGTCCGAATGACGAGGCAGAGTCCGAAGTGCGGTCCTCATGGAGGACAGCATATGAGTTCAACGTGTATTGAGTTGCTTCAAATAGTGCCTACGCTTGGCCCTGTGCTGCTTGAGACTTTGTTGAGCTTGTCCTGGCTCCAGATCTCTGCTTGTGTCGAGGTTGGGGGTCACCCACCCCTCGGATAGGGGCTCCCCCTCGGTCAATTGTTCTAGGCCTTTGGCATGCAGCCATACATCCTCCAGGGTTGAGAAGATGTAGGTCCTCTCCCCATCCACCACTCCAGGTCGTGCTGGAAAGAGTAAGCGCATATCTGATGTTGTGCTCACTCAGGTGTTGCTTAACCTTGACATAAGAGTTTCTCTTGTACTGTACTTGCATCGTGTAGTCGGCAGAAGCCGTGATGGTGACGTTTTCGAATAACCAGGGGCCTTTGGTCTGGAAGCACTGGAGGATTAAATCACGGTCTCGATAATTGAGGAGATGGGCTGTAAATGGTCAAGGTGGAACGCCAGGTGGTGGCGGTCTGCCCGGTATCCTATGTGCCCACTATATCGAGAAAAAGTAGGCAACTGTTCCCTGGCGCTGTGGTCTTCAACCATTGTTTGAGGAAGAGTTCAGCATTAGGATCTTCTGCACACTCCTGAAACTCTAGGAAGCAGACATTGTTCCATTTTGATCTTCCCTCTGTGTCTTCTGCCCTGCGGCTGAGGGAGGACACTTCTGCTCATAATTGTGACATTTGAGTCTGTAGTTCTTGGACCGTTGGTTGGATAGTTACTAGGGATGACTCAGTGCCATCCACTTTGTTGGCCAGTTTACATTGGTCCGCACAGAGTAGATTGACTTCCTGTGACGCGCACATCGAGGACTGCTTTCCGGCACAAGGGGGCGGGGCCAAGTCCCCCTTTAAATCTACACAGCGCGCCCGCTTCGGGGGACGCGCACATCGAGGACTGCTTTCCGGCACAAGGGGGCGGGGCCAAGTCCCCCTTTAAATCTACACAGCGCGCCCGCTTCACAGGACGCGCCCGGGCAAAGCCCGGGCCAAGGGCGGACCCATCCTTCACCCCTCAGCGCCCGGAAGAGACCGGGCTGGGCCATATCTCTTAATTTTTGTTTTTAGTGTTGTGCTTTTCAGTGGTGCTGAGTGAGTCTCTTTTTTTATCCCTCAGCATGGGAAAGCGCACGGTCCGCTCTAGCCCCGAACCAGCTTCAACTAAGTCTAAAACCTCCAAATCCAATAGAGCAACGCAAATCCATTCTAATTGTGTCTCTAGAGAAATTGATAACTTAATTGAGGAAGTGGAATCTATCCTCAAGAAAAAAGAGGGCAATGCCCATAAGAGACTGAAACCAGGATCTTTACTTCCGTTTTTAACAACAGGCCCTAACAACTCTAGCAATGCACAGCCTTCGAAAACTTCAGCCCTTGTCTCTGCTTCTTCCAGTTCGACTTGTTTGGCCAATCCTTCGTCTTTGCCTGGTTTTAGTTCCAATTTGGATGTAACTTCTTTTGACTCCATCCGTAATGGGATTCCTTGTGCAAATCGGTTTTCTGTCTTGGACCAACCAGAACTGGTGGGTGTCAAACAGTCTTTGCCTCCTGTGCTTCTTAATTCCAATTGTGATCCTTCCAGCGAAGATGTTTTAACAATGGTTTCTAGTTTGATACGTGAAGTTGGGGAACTGAAGAGTCTACTGTTTGAGGTTCTCAAACTCCTCAAAAAATCTGATTTAACCTCTCAGTGCATTTCGATCTAGGCGCCAGCACAAGCTTCTTGTCCTTCGGTTCCTGTTGCCCTGCCAGTAGATTTTCCACTGCTACGGGAAGCTGACAAGGGTCCCAGTTACAGACCTCATCACGGAAACCATTTAACCTTAGTTCCAGCTCCTTGCAACCCTGATCAATCTATAACCCATTCTATTCACGTGTCTAAACAAAATTGCATTGACATGTGCAATGTACCCCAACTTACACCTCATATGAGGGAGGACACTTCTTCTCTTATTAATAAGGTGTCGTATTGGATTCGCCACACTAGGGGTTGTGGCTCCATTATCCATGCTGATATTGTCTTTGCTTCACGTGTGTGAGGTTGCCCTGGTGGACGGGACACCATTAAACTCAATCTTGCCAGCCCCGCTTTAGTCAAGGGGCTTTTGCAGATGGAAGCTCGCAATTTACCAAGAACGGACTCTGATATATTTTTTAGAGAAAGCTTGCCTGCTACGGGACACAAGAACTCGTCCTCTCTTCCACCTAGGGTTAAGGCAATTCCTCGCAATGTTCTTGTTTCTGTTGCCCCCCCCGGCTTGTAGTCTTTCCCCGGCGATGGGGCTGCCATGGTCTGTAACACCAAAGGTGCTAACATTCGAGACCCCGTTTGTCCAGGGGACACATCAGATGTGGATTGACTACGCCATTTTAATTCCGGCAAACACAGTGTCCCATATCCACAGGCAGAGCCACTTTCAAGATCTTTATTTGGCATGGGTGCCAATACTATAGGGGATTCATCTTGCACTATTAATGCGACTTCCAATCCAGTTCCTGATGCCGACTCATGCATGCCAGTTTGTAGTACCATACCAGGGAAATTATTGTCTTGGAACGTGGCTGGCATTAAGAGTAAATTATCTGATCCGGAGTGGGGGGCTTATGCTGAATCTTTTTCCATATGCATGTTTCAGGAAACTTGGTCTACGGATTGTATGTACAGGCAAGGCTATCGCTGTTTTACTAAAAAGGCAATTCAGTCCCCTAGGGGAAGGGCTATTGGGGGTCTATGCACTTGGGTCAAGCTGACTGAGGTGGGCAGGGTAAAGGAAATTGCTGTCGACTCTTGCGACATTCTAGCAATAGAAATATGGCCAAACTTAGGTTCTCTTGTGTTATGTATTAATATTTATAATAGACCAGGTCCCTCTAACTTTCAGTCTGACACTATTCATCTTCTGCATAATCTCTTATCTGAACTCCATTTTAAATATCGTGTTATTATCGCAGGCGATTTTAATGCTCAAATTGAATTCGACTCAGCCTTCGCTGAGTCTATTCAGGCTGAAGATGAAGTGTGGAATGTTTCCCTGCTTTTAATTCAACCAGTGTCATGTATTCCTCCCCCTAGGGTGTCGCAGATAATAGATCTTGCAGTAACATATGGCCTTCGCTTCGGAAATGGTCGATTTCCAAATGACAATCCTGTTAAACCTACCTTTTTCAGAGGCTCCTATAGCAGTATCCTGGATTATGTTATTTTTGATCTACGAGTCTGGCATTTTATAATCAATGTAGAAGTGGGTTCTCGGTGTACTAGTGACCATGCCCCTTTACAAATTGTATACGATGCAACTCTTTTCAAAGGGCATGCTCCACTTTATGTCTCGGATGCTTCCAAAGATTTGCTGGAATTATCCAGCAATAGGCGCGTGGTGAGATGGTCTTCGTTTTCAAAATCCAATCTGCTTAATGATAAGCTTCACGCCTTAGTTTCCTGTCATCAGCTCTTCGATGATCATACTGTATTATCCCCCTCAGAAGTTATGTCTTCTCATGTGGCTCTTTTTACGGATCTCAAGGAGCTTTTTACTAAATCTCCTACAACCCAAAAGAAATTTCCTGTACCTAATTGCAAATGGTTTGATAAGGAGTGTCGAGAGGCCAAGAGCCTTCTGTCCAAAGCTTTAAAGCTAAAGAGCCCGGACGCCATCATACATGCGAGAAGAAACTATGTTTCTACTTGCAAGTTATCTAAACTTAAATATAAGGAAAATCTGTGGGAGTGTTTGGCGGAGGCGGCCAGTGCTCGCGATGCCAAAGCTTTTTGGACTTTAGTTTCACGTAGAGATCCCGCCCTTTCATCTATTCCCGAGTGCCATATTGATGCAGAAACTTGGCTCTCCCATTTTGGGGAACGGTATGGGTCCTGCCCGGATTCGAACATTACTTCTACTGATTCTTTATCGTGTCTTCCTGCTGTGCTGCCCTTTACCCTAAAAGAAACAGAGCTGGCAATTTGTGCCCAAAAAAACAGGGAAGGCTCCTGGTTCAGACGGTATTCCTTCGGATTTGTATAAATCAGACTTATCCATATGGACCCGGTACATCAATAGGGTATTGAATATTGTTTTGACAACTCGATCCTACCCGGACTCGTGGAAGGTGGCAATTATTGTCCCCATCGACAAAAAAGGAGATAAGAAGGCACCAGGAAATTATAGACCTATCAGTCTACTAGACAACTTGCAAAAAATATTTTCTTTCCAGCTGCTATCCAGATTAAAATACTGGATAACGAAAAACCAGGTTTTAAGTCATCTTCAGGCTGGATTTAGGGACAAGGTCAGCACTATCGATCAGGCCTTCCGATTTACTACCATCAAGTGGAAGATCATAGACGCATATCAAGGCCATCTATTTGTGGCCTTTGTTGATTTGAAATCTGCGTTTGACCTTGTTCCGCGTGTCAAGCTCTGGGAGGTCCTGAGCAATACTGGAGTTCCGGGTTCTATGATCACATTATTAAAGATCTTTATTCTGATAACTATGCCAGAGTTCGCTGGAGTTCGGCTGGCGATCTGTCCCCAGCTTTTCCAACAGCTCGAGGTGTGAGGCAGGGGTGCATTCTTGCGCCTACCCTATTTTTACTGTTTATTAATGCATGTATTCCATACCTCTCAGATTGCCACGGCGATGCCCCAAGTTTGGGTGGGCAGAAGTTCCCTTGTCTTCTGTTTGCGGATGACACCCTGTTACTCTCACGAACTGCCACGGGCCTTTCCAGATTGCTCTCTCGATTTTTGGAGTTTTGCAAGGACCACGGGTTGGAAATCAACTCAGCAAAAACAAAATATATGGTCTTTGGGGATAACAGGTGTAAAATTAAGAGGCCGGTATACCTAGAAGGTGCTCCCCTGGAAAGAGTGGGCACCTTCGATTACTTGGGTATTAAATTGGAAGACTCGCATCTTTGGCATGCTCACCGCCAGAAATCTTTATTGTGCTTGAAGCAAAGGGCGGGTGGAATCGTAAGATTTGCCTGTAGATCTCCCATATGGGGGGCCTATATGGTGCCGAACTTTGGGGTCATTGTAACCTGGTGAACTTGGCACAGGCAGAAAATCAATTCTTGAAAATGTTGCTAAAAGTTCCCTCCAGTACTCCAGTATCTCTGCCCATTCGAATGGATCTAAACTTTTTTCTATCTCGCAGATTGCCGCTTTAAGGCCCTTGTTATTTTGGATCCGGCTCTGGTCAACAGACACCCTCTCTCCATTTTGTTGGGGGCTTCTCAAATTGGTGGGCAGTAACACTATCATCAAAACTAAATGGTGTGTTTATGTCAAACAGTCCTTAACTCACCTTGGCCTAGGGTCCTATTGGCTGGATCCATCTTCCATTCCTAAAAATGCTGTGCAGGTACTGAAGGATGCTTTCTGGCACAATGTCCAGACTATGCAATTTACTAAGATTGTTCCGCTGTCTATGTTTGATAGTTATTTATCAATTAAATGCCATTATGAATTTGAGCCCTTCATGGACATAGCACTATCTCCATTCGCACTAGCTCTTTTTGTCAGATTCAGAATAGGGTCTCTCCCTTTATGCTCTTTAAAGCACAAATGGCCTAGTTCCACCAATAGATCCAAGTTCTGTCCGATGGGCTGTAAAAGTGAAGAGTCTGTTTCACATGTCTTTTTTCATTGCCATGCATACCACAAACAAAGAGTCCTTTGGATCATCCCGTTTTGTAAATCCATAGGTGTTAGGTCCTATCTTCATGTAGAGAGAATTTTAAAATCTGACTCATCTGTCCAGGTAGTTTTACCAGTGGCAAAATTTTTCGAATCAATCTGGCGTTTTAGATTAGTAATTTTAAAGAACAGGACTGGGTAGCTAATTTTTAGACTTATTTATGTATATCTATTGACTCTTGATGTTCGATTTTAGCATTCAATTTTTAGCACAAAGATATTGTTTTATTATACTATTGAGTATTTATGGATCCAGGGAATTGGTCCCTTGTTGAGTGGAACCTTTTACTATTAAGAGACACATACTTTGATTACTTTGTTTGGATCTTAACTTTTCTCTACTTTTTTAATTTTCTACTGCGCTTATATTCTTAGTGTTTCTTAATCTCAAAAACTCGATGCCTGTACTGTACTTTTATGGTATGTTTTTACTTACCGAAATAGAGTTAATGATGATGATGATGATGACTTCCTGCGACACGGTGTCGGTTTTCATCTCTTGAGTGGTTTTAGTGTCCAGCTTGCAGGATCTTCTCAAACTGGATAGAGTGAGCTTGAAGTGTGATATTCATCTGCTGGAGAGTGACAGTGCATCCTTGGAGGCCACTGAAGACACAGGCAGAGTCCCATCCGAGGACAGGGCAAGTTTCGCAGTTTTGGGTTTCACCATTGTGGTGGCTGGTGGATGTGGCTGGTGCCTGGATGCCCGGTAGTGCCAGATCTTGGGCCCAAGGCAACCGCAGATAGACCGAGCGCTACAGTTTAGGTGGTGTGTTCCAGTGAGTGACACTCAGGGAGAGTAGGCAGAGTCACTTAAGCGGCACCGCCTGTAGTTGGATTCACTTGCAGGAGTCGGGCCCACTGTGAGAAGACTAACGCGCCCAAGGCTCCAGGGGGCAGGACGCCCAGACACAGGTGAACACTATAACCATGGCTTAGAGAGAAGGACTAGTGTCTCAATATCTCGGGGATGGCTATGTCCTGATGTCAGGGGTCCCCCTTTTTCCCACAACACCCTTCTCAACAACCTGCATGCTAAAGTACAAATCTGCGGGCCAGTGTCCCTGGTGTACTTATATCTGTTTCTGCTTTGGGCAATCCATGCGAGTCTGAGACAAGTGAGCACTCTGGTACTACTTCACAACCAATGGAATTTGCGGCTGTGCTGAGTGTGTTCAAGCTGCTCTGTGGGGCTGCAGCACAAACTGATAGCAAGACGAACCACAATCACAAAATGGCCACTGCGTGCTTAGGTGAGGCAGCCTATGTTAACGTTCATTCACCTGGTGAGGTTACATTGGGCATCCATCTCCCGCTGGAGGGGATCACATCTCCTTTAATATATGCGGCTCAGCGGTCTGTTGCTGCCCCGTCTGCTGTGTCTCCCGAAATGTCACATAGTCAGGTTAAGAGCAGAGCATGGAATTTGGTAGGTGGATAGCGCCACCACTCAAAACCCTATTCAGGGCCTCAGGACGCAGCTGCCAGCCCCCCTCACAGGCACTTCTCCCTGCCTTTCTCAGCGCGGTGCCGCTTTCTCTCCGTAACTTCCGATGATGTCATGTTTCCAGCCGCCGCAGTGCTCAGCCGCTCGCGGCATTCGTCGGCACCAACTCTGCCACAAGCCCTCTGTCCGGGTCGATGTCCATAGACCACAACCTGCAGCTCAGACCCGCAAGTGTCTCACCGCAAGCGTCCGTGTCCCCGGGACTCTGCCCTGGGGGCCAGCATCTGCATGTACTAGCGACCAGGCCACAGCCGCTCTCATCTATTTACCACATGGTGCGGCTGTGGACCAGCTCAGTTGGAAGATGACCAGGCGATCGTAGACCCTTGATTCCAACAGCCTGGGGATCCGGGTGGGATAGTTATGGCAGGATAACGGTTGAGCCTGAAGCAGAGCTGGGTATTAGGCGTCTGCTCTGGTCACCATCTTGCTTAATTTGTAAGAGAAATAGTGCTGGTGCCTGAAGCCTTACTCAGAAGCTCACGGCCAGTGCAATGAAACATCAACACCCTGAAAAGCAAGGCTGTGTAGCCCTGAAAGAACACCAGGCCTCTTTAATCCACTGCTAGGCACTCCCTCCTCCTTTATATCACTCCTAGAGGTCCTTGCCTTCTCCCTTTGTGGCGCCTTTCCATTTTTCTCTTCATCCTTCTTTCCCGTTTATGTGTGTTTTCCTTCTTTTGCTCTCGGGAAATGTCTGATCAGGAAAAATAAGTGCCATCTCCACCAGCAACCAAAGGCTCAAATTAAGCACTGACATTAAGGACGTAGAGGGACTGGTAGCCCCTTGGTATTTTCAAATGATAGCCCCAAGCTAAAGTAGATTCGTAATCCAAGTAACCACCTGGAGAAGCAGTTTTGATTAAACATTAGTCCAAAAATATGACTCAAGTAGTGACAAATGCATGAAATTTTAAAAGTGATTCTTCCTATGACTGTTAATCAGTGAAGAGGAAAGACCTGATTGGACACATGCACCATGTTCTTTATACGTCGTAGCTAGGCAATTAAATACTTATGAAAAACTAATATCTCGAGTTTCCTTAGTCCAGTTATGATGATGTGATTGAATGGTCATTGACTACAGTTTTGTGGTAGTTGATGGTAAAAAGCGGGAGTTTTTTGAAGGGTTTTCAATCAGGAAATTCTAGTGGCGTATTGGTTTGTTAACGTAAGCCTTAAAAGAAAACTCACTGTCGAAGAGGGTACCTAGGTTATTTACCTTTGGAAAAGTAGTCTGTGCAGTGTCTATGAGGAAAGGTTCACATTTTATCAATACCCCCAATAAAGTGAAGAAATAAAAAAATGAATTAACCTTGGCAAACAATGATCTCCAAAGATAGTCTGTCATACCATATGATACCACTATTACCACCACAGGCTGTCCAACTGGCTGGCAAAAACTTACTTGGCTAACCATGGGTGCCCCTCAGTCTACCCACCATCATTGCAGCACTCAAAAAGCCTGGACTTTAGGGGTAGGCTGCTTAAATAAATGTGGCTGTGCATGCTAGTGAGCCGTATGTGATGCTGTGATGTCAAAACTTCAAAACCTTGTGTCTCCATAATGATATCATGACAGCCATACTGAATCAGGCATAGAGTGCATAAGGATAAGAAAGACTGTCCTCTGTAGAACACTCTCTGCGTGTCATACAAAACTTCCCAGGGCGTGATGCCTATAACAGGACAGCATATTGCACTTATTTCCCCTACTTTAGGCTAATAGCTGTTCTGGGTTGACATGTCCTTGTAAGCTGTTATTAGAAGGGCGAGAGCATAACTTTTTTATTCTCTGCCATTGGATTTTCACAAACGTCCCCTGGACACAAAAACATCTACAACACGGATCCTGATAAACGTTCCCTACTCTGCTATGCTCTCACAAACAAGATATTATGTTTATAGATTTATCATATGAGGTTGACTCACTGCAAATTGCCTTAACTATGTTTCTCTTTCATTGCAAATAGCAAAATACATCAAAGCTGATGTATTTTGCTGATCATTTCATTCCAAATATGAACAAGCATTATTTGTAATAATTTCAACACTTCTGATTCTGTAGATCGAAAATGATTAAATATATGATTGTATAGATGTGTGAACAGCGGTCATATTAAATTTAGAATGAATTTTGCCAGGAATGCCAGCCAGTCTGCAGGCTACACACTGGGGCAGTGAAGTGGCAAATGCCACGAATTTCTGTAATAATGCTATTTCAAGGATGCTCTCTAACTATAAGTGTATTGTTCCTAGGTTAAAGTCCCTGTAACGTTTAGAAATTCTGAAACTCTGATATCAAGATTATCAAACAGGAGAGGGATGTTTGAGTCATCATTTTGAATGGCCAAATCATGGCTAAACCCAATAGGAGCAATTTACAAATATTTAGCTATAAGTAGGTGTAAATTCAGCTTGCTGTACTTCTGGATTACTTATGTGCTTCTAGTTTAAGCCAAACCTTAAACTAGAGTTAGGCCCTGCAAAACATTTGTGAATCTTGCCCTTTAGGGCTTGACATGTGGCAAGCATAATACATGTTGGTAGTGCACTAGCATAAAGCAATTAATGAACGCATATAATAGAGACATTCAGAATACCTATGAGACCTAAAGTTTCAATTCTAAGCATTTTGCCATATCCTGCAGCAGTAACATAGTGATACCAATGTATGACTGAGGAGAGAAGAGAAATGTTAGTCAGTCACAACACTGATGGAGAAGTCCAAGAGAATAAATGAGTACAGACTATCAATAGGTTCCTTCTCCTTTAAGCTTATAGATAATGAGCGAAAGATGCCATCTGATAAGAAAGGCAAACTGAAGATGGGTGTTTTCTGCAGAGACACACTCCAAGACCAGGGGATGGATTGCAGCATAAAATGCCATGGAGTAGACTTTTGTAGGGTCTGTGCTGACTTACTTCGAGTTTAGGTTTAGTACCACTGCCACATTACATATTTGTAAGGGCATGCAGATTTAGTCCATTTCTTTCTACAGTGGTCAGTTTTTTCTTATGGCAGTAAATATCAATATTTGTATTTTTTATTCCGTAAACTCTATGTGAACATGATTTTTGTTGCTTTAATACAGCTCTGACCACAGCAGAAATAAGTTGTTCAATGGCCATGTTTACGGAATCAACAACCATTACATGAAAACTAAACCTGCATGTTTTTTGGTTTTAGAATATTTTGCACAGATTGATCAAGGAGAAAAATATAAGAGGGGTTAGACTGAGAGGGAACATTTTGGAAGTTAGAACACAAAACTGCTTGCTGAGTGAAGAGACTCTTTAGACTTAGAAAGTAAGTGCTGGTGAGGAGGACACCAGGAATCAGAGGAATGTGAGTTTTGCTGTGGAACTGAATGGTCTGCAAGGTCAACCCATAGACTGGAGTCAAGGAAACTTACCCTGAAATTTTGGGTAGTGTAGACATCTAGAAATTACATCACAGAACCTTTTGTAACAGTTGGGTCTTTGCAAAATGGATCATGATATGATCTGCGGTGGTCTACTGGTGTGGCGCTGCTGCTGGCGGCAGTGCCACCTTACCACCGTCTGCCGCCATGACCGTAGCCAGAATTCCGCCATCCTTATGGCAGAATTCTGGCTACGGTCATATTATGGCGAATGGTAGGTAGCCACGGCAACGGTTTTGTGGCAGCCTTCGCCGTGGCGGCATTTACCGCCTACGTCATAATGAGGGCCAAAGTGTTTACATATGACTGAGTCATTGATACAGTTTGCACCAGAAGCTAGGTGCTTGTGTATTTGGATTCGACCAGGTCCCTCAAAGCTACTGTTAGGATAATTTGTTGCCATTTCTCATGGTAATGTAAGTTGATCAACAGTTGATGGCAGTAAAATTATTCCAAGTGATGTTTTCCCTTCATTGGCAACTCTGGGAAGGCATACCCAGCAGTTAAGTTGTAAAACAGGACTGCTTGTTCACACATTTCCTATTTACACTTTACACAAATTATATCTTTCAAATGCTGCTGTAAAGTACAAAGAATGTACAGGGAGCATGAAGAAAGAAAGTTGTAGGGCTTTTAAATGGGGACTATTTTATATTGCTGACCTCAACTCTCACCTCATTACCAGCATTGCAACGCACAGTACAAGCGAAAGACATGTATTTTATCATAAATGAGTTGATTTAACACACCCAAATCACTATCCTTGTTGACAGTAAAAGTAGAAATGGAGACAATATAATTTGATAAATGTGTGCACCTCCCAAAGTAGGCAGAGACCCTGTGTCAAAAGTGCAGGTCTTGGCTAAAGACTGTGCAGTGGAAACAGGACACAGACTGTAGTCATTCGATCATTGCATATGCCTAGATCCAATACCATCTTCCTCCATATCCTGCATCCAATCGCCATATCCATGAGACCAAAGGCCCAAATCATTTGGCTGTGCACAAAGGCACTAAAGGTTGACCTTTAAAATCAAAATGCTTTATAAATTTCTGCAGATCTTGAATTGGATCCATGATAATGTACAGTGATCTGTAGTTCTCCTGGATCCATTGTGCCAAAGTTGGAATATAACACTGACATTGATACAACATTGTCAGTAGTAGTAATCATACTCCTGCTACCACTGTGTTCAATGTTATATGCTGAACTACCACTGCTATTCATAAGCACTGTAAATAACAGATGTTACTACTGCAAGTCGGATACTCTGTCATATTTGACACATAACTTATGATTTCTCGGCTGTTTTTCTGTTAGATTATCCTCCAGGAAGCACTGCTGTGTGGTAGTCATTGCGATCATGGGTACACAACGTGCTTGCTGAGTCCAGCATGCCTCGTCTAGCAATTATTGCTCATTTCTTCTGCGTCAAGGTCACCCACATCATCAACTTGACAATTTGTACTGACTCTCCTGTACCACCCATGGGGGAATGTTCTCCACCATATGGCACTCCATACTGGGCAAATTTCTGTCTGTTCTTGCTATCTCGTTAATCATCAATTTTAATTCTCTTTGTGAATGTAAAGATCACAGCATATATACTCAGCCTACTGTCAATTTAATTTTACTCTAAAATTTGTCATTTTATAATTTAGCCACATTTCAGGAATGTCTGCTCTTTTATCTACATGTAGTCTGGTGTGCTGCAAAGTTCTTGCTTATTGCAGTTCATATGAAGTCTGAGAAAGTGCTCAGTGTTTTTCTGGGGCAGTAAATTTCATTTTAACTGACTTGAGAAATGGCCAGTTGCTGCTGGCAAATGTGAATTGCTCAGCTTTGAAAGGCAATAAAGGTGTGAATTATAGTTGAGCCGAAGTCTGCTTTTAGGTGGTTTAAAGTGATATCATAAATGAAGACACTTTCTCTGGATTTGCAGGAAATTGGTAACACAGGAGATGTAATGGCCAGTCTGAGGAGGCTGAAAGCGTCCTTGAACAAAATTAAAGAGACAATTTATAGAAAATAAAAATCAGCACTGAAGGAGGAAGACAACAAAAGGCCAAACGTTTTACCATATGTTAAATCAAAGAATAAATCCGTGAGGAGACTAAAACAGATTTACATTTATGTTATTATTTTTAGCACAGACACGCACACACTCTCCCTGTCTCTCATAAACACACACACGAATGTCGAACACGTGGCTGTGAATTATGGTTCAATTATGCCAACAAGAAATTCTGTAGGCAATAAACTGCAAACCTAGACTGAGTGGTTTGTAAATGTCACCTGATCCATAATGCATTGATACTCCAATAGCCATACATGTTTCTGTTGTTGCAGGTGAAGAAAAAGAAGCCTGTTTCAAACTGCATAGAGTATTTGAAAACAATTATTTAAGTAGCAGATTACACTGTTTGGTTGCATATAGCATAATGTGGATGGCATATTAGTTTATGTTTCCTGTAAGATGAGATCATAAATGAAGACACTTTCTCTGGATTTGCAGGAAATTGGTAACACAGGAGATGTAATGGCCAGTCTGAGGAGGCTGAAAGCGTCCTTGAACAAAATTAAAGGGACAATTTAGAGAAAATAAAAATCAGCACTGAATGGGGAGGAGAACAAAAGGCCAAACGTTTTACCATATGTTAAATCAAAGAATAAATCCGTGAGGAGACTAAAACAGATTTACATTTATGTTATTATTTTTAGCACAGACACGCACACACTCTCTGTCTCTCATAAACACACACACGAATGTCGAACACGTGGCTGTGAATTATGGTTTAATTATGCCAACAAGAAATTCCGTAGACAATAAACTCCAAACCTAGACTGAGTGGTTTGTAAATGTCACCTGATCCATAATGCATTGATACTCCAATAGCCATACATGTTTCTGTTGTTGCAGGTGAAGAAAAAGAAGCTTGTTTCAAACTGCAAAAAGTATTTGAAAACAATTATTTAAGTAGCAGATTACACTGTTTGGTTGCCTATAGCATAATGTGGATGGCACACTAATAAGTTTATGTTTAAACTAATAAGTTTATATTTCCTGTAAGATGAGATCTTGTGAGCACATTGTCTAGGAGCAGCAGGCTCAGCCCATGACATTCAGCCACTCCCTGCTCTATGTGCTCTTGCTTCCAGAAACCACTACATGGCCCTTTCTCGTGTGCTGTGGGTTCTGTGCAGAGGGCAAGGCATCTGGCCATTCCAGCTACCACAAATCCCTGACACACAGCCTAAAAGGAGCGGTTTGCTTTCCATACCTATTATCAGTGGAGTTTGTGAATACCTCCAAGCTTGCATGCCATGCAAGAAATAACTGCAAAAAAAGCTAAGCAGATTTACAGCAAACCACAATTGGATATATTCTTGTTGAGATCTGTTTCCTGGTACGATTTGTGTAATTCTGTACAGCAGTTTTTGCTGGAGAAGCGACCAAATATACCTAAGGGATTGAAAATGGGAAATAGTATTTTTGGTTCGGCTGCGCTAACTTTGCACCCCTTCCATTGATGTGCATGCAATGTGACGCAGTGAACATACACATCATTATGGGTTAGCCAAAGTCTGATGTAGGTTCACTAAACAGCTGACATATTAGTTTAAACACACCAATGAATAACTTTAGCCGAATGGACTAAGTGTGCCTAATTTACATACAGTGTATTCTTCACACTGCTGTAAAGTTATTAGTGATTCAAAATGTTGATTTCCTATGGGCTAATAAGCTCAATAATGGCTACAGAGAGCTCGTCTAAAAATAAGTTGGAAATCTGCAGCCACAGTAGCATGCGAACAGACATAAATGTTTGCAATTTAGAAATCTTTCCTGAAGTTTCAAAAGGTATGTCATTTGTAGTTTTATAGGCGTACTTCGCGAAAACCTTTGTGAATTCCTTGCTGTGCCAAGAGTGCACAAATATTTCTGGTGAAATGCCATCACTTTTGTGCACATGTACAAACCTTTTTCTTTTTTCAATGAGGAAAGTATTTTCCTCGAAAACAACCCCATTCATCTAACCCCCACCAATGTCTCTACCCCTTCCCACCTGTGAGAATGCCTATCTCCTGCCCCTAAAACGATTAAACCACAGGGCACGAAGGATACGAATATATAGCTTAAGAATGCACTCTAAATTTGATTGCCAATATTCGCTAGGTGAACCCTTCAATGGAATGCCAGATTCTCAGCATCTAGGAATAATTTACTGGCATCTAGTATTACACATCTGTGGGATAATTGGATGTATGAGTAAAAGGCTTTATAAGTGCAAATTATCCTATTTTTTATTAACTTTCATTCGGAGATCCATCCACCTATGCCATATTAGTTCGAAATCTAGTTGACTATGTGCATCTGGTGCCTTATCTCCATCTCAAATTGTCCCTTCCAGCACATTCTTCTTTCCTGCAGAACCTGGAAAATATTGTAAGTTGAAGTGCTATATAGAAATAAGTCGTTATTGTTGTGAATAATATTGTTAGCCCAAGGTGCAGGGTGAAGCGCTATGTAAAAAAAGTTATTATTTTTAACGTTAGATTAGCTCTCAATAATGCACTGGTGAAATGAACTATATATTTGGTTAGGAAATGTCATTTTTTTCAGAACTTGAGGAAGTATACATTTATATTATCCCGATCATTTTTTTTCTTTTTATTTTCCTTGATCTCAGATGCATTGAACCTGACATCTATTGGGTAATCGGGATTAAAACTCTGTGATAAACAACTGTAGGTAAAATAATGCATCTCTTCCTCCCATCAAATACATTTGCGACTTGGCAGCTAACTACTTATACATATGTGGAGTTTTATACCAGTTGAGTTGAATTATCCCACCCCTCCTCAAGTGAGTGGTTTTCAAAGTTATTGCCTATTTAAGTGTGTCTGCTAATGTGCAAATAATCTGACTACTCTCAATGCGTGACTGCTGAGGTAATATGCAGAGTTATGCAATATATTTCTATCTTCTATTTTTCTTTTAAGGTCCATAGAATAGACATTTTACATGTTTCCCAGAATATGGCACGTTAACGTCCTTTAGCCTACAGTTGCGTCAAACTTTTCATGCTGTCTTCCCCAAATTCCTTCCTCTCCCCTCTCTCTGCCCCAGGATTTGTAAAAACCTGTTGGCAAATGACACTACAGTGCTTTGTAGCTTGACTTGTGGCACAAATATCAGAATCACGTTACTAATGTGGCTTTTACTGTGCTTTGAGACCGAGCCATGACAGCAGCAAAGAGTGATACAGGAACTTTCATTCTAAATAGGTTATATTTTATCTTTGGGTAGAAAGTATATGCTATTTTATGTGTTCCTTGACGGAATTGTCACACTATTTTGGGTAGTAGTGACAACAGACACACTTGCTGTTTGTGAAAAAGAGTGTTTTATTTAGAAGTAATCTGAGATTACACAAATGACCGCTCGTGTTAAATTTCCCTGGCACCATTCTAACCTTAACAACAAACCCATGCACCTCCCCAATTACATTATCCTGACCATGGTGCCACCAGTAATGAAAATGGAGTTGGCTGTGTTCCAGTTGTGCAGTGTTAGCTGGCAGGTCATGCATGGAGTGATGTAAAAAACACTGATGGCTTCTTTAAATCAGCCCAGCATTAAAAGCAGCGACAAGTGCAGAAGTATGACTCTCTGCAAAAGTGCAAACCTAGAAACATCACCTAGATTCCTCAAATTGTGTTCTCCTGTCTGGAAAAAAACAGTACCAATGTTCACAATCTTCCCCAAGACACTAGAGCGAATTGCCTGAGAGTCACTGCATCACCCCTAAATGCTCGCTGACTGAAACCCATTCAACAGAAAAACAAAAATGCTGTGGTGTGACCAATCTTTGTGTTTCTGTTTCAGACTGATGGTATGATGAACCACTGCAGAGGCTTTGCTCTAATGCAGAGTGTTGCAAAGGGGTTCTGCCCACTTAGTATATTTTTGCTTGTTGATCAACTGGGCACGGGTACACCTAGGCCTTCTCAGGCTGTGTAGGTGTTTGGAGTCCTGGATGCAAACGACCTTGAACCTTAAGGGTTCTTAGTGCTGTCTTCGATCCCTTTAGGGAGAGGTGGCCTCATGGGTGAGTGAGGTAGGTTGTGTTAGAGTAGGAAGGCCAGCATAAGATCTCTGAAGTGGAAAAAAATGGGTGATGTGTCTGGTCAGAACACATTGTCACGTGGTACAGCTATCTAGGCAAGAGTACCCACAAGCAAGTTCTACTTCTGCTCGTAATTTAGCCGGTAGCTGGGTATGATGCAAAAATGTTCCACCCATTTAGTACAAAATGATTTTGGTTCTTTCTCTTTTTGCTTTTTCATCGCCCAGCTTGATCACCCAGTTTTTAGATCCTTACTGTGGGAGAGGGATTATCATTGTGTACATCTAGGGGGCTGCACACAGGTAACCTGTCTTTGCCAGCTTTAAACTTCAAATTGGACCTGTCAAAGGAACCTCTTTTGACAGGCCTTAACCTTCCTTTTAAATATTAATTTCACTCCTATGTAGGCCTTATTGCCTGTATAATTAGGGTGCAAAACATTAAAGGTAGAACATATATAAATGAATGTTGAACATGTCCTTATAGAGAAATATCCGCAAAAGCCATTTTCACTGTAGCAAGGCTGGCTGCTTCTTAGAGAATTATTGGGCAGCATTGTTACACTTATTTAGTGCAAAATGTGGATTGGTAGCAGCTAGAAAAACAATTCAAGGACTCATTTTAATGCTAATGTAAAATACAATTTAAGGGTGAAATCAAATTTTGTCTACACATTGAGCAACATTTTCAATATTTACGATTTCTCAGCCTAATGCTCCCCTACAGTGAGATGTGAATTACTCCAGGCAATAAACGAAGGGTCCTGGGTGTTTGGGTGGAGTTTCTGTCCATGAGAAGATGGCCTGAAGGTTATGCACAGAAACTTGATTATCTTCAAAGGTCCCCCATCACAAGCAGTTGTAGCTGACATCTGGGCCTGTCCTCTTCCTTAGTGCCTCTAGCCAACCTGGTACCAAACCTGGTAGAGGGCAAGATGTTCCAAATCTAGTTTGAAGTGACCACAAGGGAGGGTTTACCCATTATTCTAGCTGCACCTCAGTTTGTTCACAGGAGTTCTGTGCAGGAGAAAAATGGTTTTGCCATGCTGGAATGTCTCATAATACTTTGCATGAGGGTTGGGCCAGGGGTGAAGGGATGATGTGGCATCCTAGAATTTGCCATGGTCGCCTTGCTTCTTATAAACGTATAAACCCCTGTTTACTTATAAACCTCTGCGGGAGGGAGAGTCAGAGAGGAAGACCCTGGACCTGGATGGTGATTACACCAGAAGCTGATGCACTAAGGTCTTTGCCTACATCTGACTCCCCTATACCCCATGATGACAGGTGGGGTGAGCCTTGAACTGCAGTGTCCCAACAGATGCCCTGCAAGATGGCCAGGAGGCCATGGGGTCTCTAGAGGGCAAAGCAGATGAGAAGGCTGATGCAGGGAGCGAGTGAAACCAGTGCACTCCTGTCAAGAACAGAAGACTTGCTAAAATTGCTGGTAATGATTTTTGGTCAGGGGCTGCTCCTTCGCAATGGTGAAGGAGCATAGTCCCACTGGCTAAGAGCCAGCAGCTGAAAAATAATACAATATTTTGTTATTGTTTTATTTTTCAGCTTCTGGCTCTGCCAACGTGTGGAGAGAGAGGTGGGGCTGGGCCATGGGAGGGGGGAGGAAGCATGGAGGGAGTGCACTGAAGTGTGCATGTCAGTTTGGCCAGCCATCTTAGGCTGGCCAAACTGACATCCGCACTTAGATTTCTTCAACCCTGCTGTGTTGCCAAACTGACATGTGCACTTAGGTTTCTCCAACCCGGCTGTGTTGCAAAACCGGGTTACAGAAACTGCACAGACTGTGTTGCACAGCCGGGTTAGAGAAAATGTACAGATTCCAGTGCACTACCTGAGCAGCAGACCAAGCCACATCGGCCAAACCTGATGCTGCTCTCGTGCTAGGTATAGCATGAGAGCACCACCAGGATTGCATGGGGAGCCTGTGCTGATGTCCCAGGGACTGCTGGGACACCAACACCATCGAAATGGGAGCGAGGTGGCCAGCGGCGGTGGAGGCAGGAACAGGTTATGTTTTAAAAAAATATATATTATTTTATTTCCCCTGTCCTCTTGAAATTTGCAGTGACCACCACTGTTTTTGGTACACATTGCAATGCTTTTATAATCAATAATGATTGCATTTAGACATTGTTACTGATGCCATTGAGCTGATGGTGACTTTTAACATGCGGTTACTGTTACTTTAATGTGGTGACCCTTTGATAAAGCCATTAGGCTTGGCTTAGATTTTTATGAGGTGACTACTTGACAACTCAAATAAGCTTGCCTCATATTTGGATGTGGTGACTGCTTGAAAAAGCAAATAGGATTGCCTTATTGTTTTAACCTGCTGACCCTTTGAAAGATCCAACAGACTTGCATGTTATTTGAATGTGGTGTCCCCTTGACAACGGCATTAGGTTTGCCTTGTATATTGATGAGTGACCCCTTGACAAAGCCAATAGATTTGTTTTACTTAAACCCCCTCCCCCCAATTTTGGTATGGTCTATGTAGTATAGCTGGGGGTACTGTGATTTTGGGAGTCATGACCCACTTAGGGGTAAAATGTGATTTCACAATATCACCAAAGGTAATTCCATCTGATTGATGTGTATAATTGTAAATTATTGCATCATAATTAGTAGTGTTTGTGTAATAAATATCTGTTGCATTTTTCAAATAAAAAGCACTGACTGGACAATGATTTATTTAGTTTTGTTATTGTATGCAGGCAAATGGAGATTACTAGTTACACCACCTCCCCTGAGTAGGCCCTGGACTGATCTGCTTTGCTACCCTACAGGAGTCAAGTACTGCAATGGGTTGTTTAGTTCCCATAAAGGAGACAATTGTGGACCTATTACTTGTGCAGGACTCCCATCCTGCACAACTAATAACCAATTTTTTACCCAGAGGCTAGCTCTAATGCAAAATAGTTGACCAGTGCTAATTTGAAGAGAATTTCCCATCATGCATAGAAAGTGATATAACTGCATATTCCATCATACATCTGCACAGGAAGTGACATCGCTGGATTTCTGAAAGACCTGTCACCTGCAGCACTGATTGTGCAATTCACTTAAGCAGCACTTCAAAACATGTCTCGGGCATGCCATTGCAGCCTGTGTGGGCAGTGCCAAACTGCCATTTTGACCTGGCAAAATAAACCTTTTGCCAAGCCTAAACCCTCCCTTTTAATTCATATAATCCACCCTTCGCATAGGCCCTAAATAGCCCATAGGCAAAATGTAGTGCGTTTAAAAAGTTGGACATGTACTTTTAACTTTTGCATATCCTGGTATTACAAAAAACTCTTGCCTTTGTTTTTCACTACTATCTGGCCTACCTCTCACATGGGATAACATTGAGTTACCTTATTACATGTCATTAGTAATAACTTTCAAATGGGTTTGGTCTCTAAATAATTGTGATTTAAAACCCACTTTAATGGTAAAGCTGGATTTTAAGTCACAGTTATGAAAATGCCACTTTTAGAAAGTTGGCATTTTCTTGCCCTTACTACTTCATTGCTGCAGCTTGTATCCTGAGTCATATAACTAGGTGTAATTGGCACTTGGTCTTTGTGACAAAGACAGTGAGACAAAGGGGAATAGGTGCCCTGCACGATGGGCCATTTCTGACTTGATGGGTGATTGGAGCTGTCACCTATCACAACTGCACATCAGAAAGACTCTGCCTCAGCACACTCACAAAGGGTTTCACACTAGTCTTTATGCCCGCAGACAAGCTGGGGCCAGTGCAGGAAGGAAGCAAATTCCAGACATCTCTTTAAGGGGAGGTCTCTAGAAGCTTCTCCCACTTCAAAGTGGGTACCAGGTATAAATAATGGACTATCAGACCTAACTCTTCTGTACACTTCTGGACATGCAGAAGACCGCAGAAGACTGCTGCTCTGCTGCAAAAAGGCTGTCCTGCTTCCTGAGTGAAAAGGGCTGGGTCCGCATCTTGAACCCAGGACCACCAGAGAGACTCAGGGCCTGATTTAGAGTTTGGAAGAGGGGTTACTCAGTCACAAATGTGACAGATATCCTGTCTCCCGTATTACTTTATCCATTGTCCTTAATGGAAGTGTAATACGGTGGACAGGATATCTGTTACTTTTGTGATGGAGTAACCCCATCCGTCTTGGAGTGCTAGTCGGCTGTCCTCCTGAGCATCAGGGACTAAAAAGGCTCCAACAATCTTGAACCCTGCACCTGGATTCTACTGGCTGTGAGTCTAAACTCCAAACCAAGGAAAGGTACAGGGTCCCTACCGAATAGCGAGAGAGATTCAGGGAAATATACAATAAGTAAACAGTACATCACTCTCCTATTAATTCAATAAAACATCCTATTTTCAAAAAGGCCTGACTGATATTCAAAAATGTATTGATCCAAACACAAGTATATGTGTGTATGTATACATTATTGTATAGTTTGAAATAATGATGTATACATACACACATATACTTGTGTTTGGATCAATACATTTTTGAATATCAGTCAGGCCTTTTTGAAAGTAGGTTGTTTTATTGAATTAATAGGAGAGTGATGTACTGTTTACTTATTTTGAGTCTTAACTTAAGTCCAGGACCCTTGGAAGTGACATCACAAATTTACCACCAAAACTGTCTTTACCTAATGGCCGCCACAGCACGATTGTGCAGCAGATGTACCACTGGTGTGCCAAAGGGGAGTCAGTTGTGCCTGTCTGTGCACTGCCTGTGCAAGTGCCCAGGCCCTACTCCTCCTACTACCCACTCCGAGCCCATCGCTACTTCACCGCAACTCTTTTTGCCTTGAGTCCTGGTTGCATCTTCTGGCAATACTGCCACACCCTGCCCTTCAATATTGAAGGTGTGTTCTAATGCACCAACAGCCATTTCACAAGCATCTCCCTGCATCCACCTCACTCTCCCATGCACCTAATACATCCAACACACTCAAGACTTGACGAGACACACCTAACCCTCACTGCACCACAGATACCCCTGTCCTCCATACTCCTCAAAACTCGCGCCCTCACTAAACACAAAATAGACTCAACACTCGCTCTCTCTCTAAACAGAAATTTGGGATCTGCTCCACGACTGCCCCGAGGACCTGCACTTCCTGGCCAAAACCTGTCTGTCTTCCTCGTCAGCCCCATTCATTGCCACTACAATTCCCCTGGATACAAGATCACAAGACAGGACAAACAGACCTATTCAAAGAATCTATCCAAAGCTCTGCTACCTTGGAAAGCACCACCAACAACACAGAACACTTAACCTTGAAACTCATCATCATTGCCAACCACGCCCTGAGTGGCACCCTAATCTACCACACCCCCAACCCAGGACCATGCACCACATTCAGCAGCATCATTGTGGACTTTGTCACTGCCCTAGATCGTCAACTCCAGCACCTTCTTCTGCCTTGCCGACCTCAAATACCACCTGGAGGACGTCAACATTCTCATCACGACCAAGCTCCTAATTTAAGTAAAGATGACACTGAAAAGATCACCTATAAACCTGCTCTCTGATGGTACCATCAGCAAATCAGAGCTGGCTCAACAAATGCCACTGCAAGCAACTTGAATGCAGATGGAGACACCTTCCTGTACATTAACATTGATTGATGACCTTTTGCTCTTTCTGTGTGTGCTGCAGAATGCAGCGGACATGAAAAAATCAAAAATGAGGAGGAATAAAAGTATTCCTCCTCGTTGTGCCCCAGGGGTGGCGTTAGTTTTTGGCGCTGCAACAGATTTACGCTTTCTTGTAAATCTGGGGCAGCATCAAAAGCAATGGGTGCTGCGTTGGGACGCCCACAGCAACACCCATTGCATGCCCCTCTGTGGCAGAAAACTGCATCGGAGGGGCCCTTGTTTACAAGGTGGCAGTAAGCCACACAAATGTGGCTTAGCGCTGCCTTGCAAATGTGGTGCACTGCACAGCACTACCAGACCATCACAAAAAGTGACGCTCCAGTGGTGCTCGGGCCTTGTAAATCTGGCTCTTAACTGTTTGTGGTGAATGTACTATGTCTGCGCTACACTGCCCTACATACATGTCCTTGATACCACATGTTAATAAAGTTGTGCTTCTACTCTTAATTTTCCTCTTACCTATGCCCCAAGATTTGTTTTGAGGCGCACCGAAGCTACGTATGGGGCGTGCAATTAATCAATATGCAGTAATCATTCATGCCATGACGGAAGCTAAAAGTTCTTTGTTCTCCAAGAGAGACCAGCGTGGACTTTCCTGCTAGTGAGATAGTTGCTGCATGTAAACTTGAATGAGGATTAGAGGATTCCTCACCCTCAATCCCAGAAGAAAAGATGTTCCAGTGGAGGGATGTGAATGGCTTGGAACTGAGGTAACTTAGTAGAGATAGTGAGGAGGAGTTTTTTGGTTTGTTAACTAAAAGCATACCTAGATGTAGATCAATATACATTTGACGTTTGAAACAGTTTGTGGCACAAGCTGGGGATATATAAAAACTCTCTAGTCAAGGTGATGTACTCTCAGCAAAGTACAGGCTGCGGGTAAAGGGAAAGGGATAATTTATATATTTGATTCTGAAGGAGCAACGAATGCCAAAGGGGAAACCAGTTAGTTTACGGTGAAGTTGAGTTGAAATTTAAATAAACTAAGATTTTAAAATCTATGAGTGATTGGTGGTTGAGCATACAAACAAGATTATGTTTTTCTAAGTCAGTTCCACCTGTTCAGTGCTTACTTTGATGCTGGTGGTTGCCGGAGCAGGCCACAGGCACTTATGTTTGGGGACTGGCACTTATTTTTTCACATCAGATATTTCCGGAGAGAAAGAGAGTGAAAAACACACAAACCGGAAAGAAAGAGGGAAGCAAATATAGAAAATGTCACAGAGGGAGAAAGGAACATGCAAGAGTGAGCTCAAAGTACAGGGGGTATCTGGAAATGAATTGGGAGAGGATGTGGTGTAATGGCCAGAGCTGCTGACTTTGGAGCTGGGGAATTTGGGTCAAGTCTCAACATCTTGTGATTCTGGGCAAATCATGTTATATCCCAGTGCCTACCAAAAATGAATGTGTCCTTGTGTAAAGTAACTGGTGCTCATGTAAACAGCTCCAATTCTGTGGGTCGAGTTTGTGCTATATAAAACTGGAAAAAATTATAATGCAGCATGAAGTAGATTGAAGACTATGCAGCCTTGGAATTCGGTGCACTGACATTTAATTGCACCAGCCGTGGACTTCTGAGCAGGAGCTTCGGGTACGGACACTTTCTTTTAGAAAGTAGGCACTGCACTTGTTGCTTCTACTGAATGCTTTCGCATCAAGCTAGGTAGGAACGAGTCAGATGGTCTGGCAGCAGAAGGCTCAGCTGTGTGTTACGTCATGTGGCCCACTTTGCTAGAGCTGTGCAGTGAAGGGGGAATCCTTTTCATTACAGCGTTTCACACAGTCACACATGTACATCCTCTTCTGGAGAGGTAGTACGTTCTTGGAAGCAGAGTCTAGCCAGCTGGCGAGAACAAAAAACTTTCTCCAGGAAGTTACGTGCATGTAAGATTTTGTGTGCTGGGCAGTTTTTTCTTTTGAAGTCATTAACTTTTTGGACTCAGTTAGGGGATTTCATGAGCATTGTTCAAAAGAAGCATCAAAGCTCTGTGCTCCAGAACTGCGACTTTCATTATGCCCTAATAAACGCAAAACATGGGTCTAAATGCATCCACAGGCATAACTAAATAAAACTATTTTGAAGTAACAGTTTATGAGATGCTGAACTATGATCGCAGTGGTAGCGTTTACATTTCAATCTGCAGTCAAGATTCGAACTCAGACACCCAACACTGGCTTTCAACGCTCTACGGATAAAACTTGAAAATAACTATCTCTTTTCTAGTTGGTGCTCTGCAATCTTCCGAGGCTCCATATTTAATTAAAATAGACTCGTCAATTCCTCTTGCAAAAAACGTCGCTGACATAATAGTTTAGAACCCTAAAGCTGCCACTGAAACACGTGACTGTACTTGCAAAATATCAATTACAAATCTATTTTAAAACATACATATTTAAGAATTAAGTGGAAACTCCAGGGCAAGGCTACTAGTTCGTTTCACGAGAGGTGAAGAGAATTGAGTCCACAGTTGGGAGGAGCTCTGCTCATGGCCATCTATTTCTCCTTTCTCTGCAGAAAGATACACGTGGCTTGTGGTCTCTCCCACAACATCCAAGCTCAAAGAACTGTGGTACCCTATCTTATGTGTGGAGTCTGACTTGGGAACAGCAGCATTTCAAGCTCTGTTCCATAAGTAAATCTCATTTTACTGTCTCTCCTCAGCAAATTAATAATTAGCACAACATTTAAAAAGCCAGAAAATATTGTAATTTCTGAGCGTAAACAATCAATAATAGCAAACAAGCAATCTTTAGCCAGTCACTGTTGTGTTTGTGTCAAGTAAAGTAGCTTTAACACTGTGCTGGTCCTAACCAAAGTAGAACGTTTTCCCTTATTTCCTTATTTTGATGCTATATGAGTTGTTGTATTGAATAGATTTATATATATATATTGCAACAGGTATTTGAATGAAAAAACATAACAGAAATCCAAGCAATTAGTTCTATTACGTCATAGAAGCCAACACTGAAGTCTAAATCTAAACATATCCTCTAATGAAGTGTTGTGATCAATTGAGTAATGATTAACAAAAGTGAGAGCCATATACAAAGTTGCTGCTATACAAATATCACTTACAGGGGCTCCTTGCAACTCAGCTATAGATGTTGACATGCTTTGGGTCGACCTACCCTGATTACCTGCTGGCGGTATCTGATGCACTGCTCCATGAGCTGTTGAAGTCATACCCAACAGTTTAAAGAAACAGTGGACAGCTTATCATCTCTCCTCACTGGCCCAAAATTGATGAACAAAGATTCAGACTGTCGAAGAGGAGATACTCTATCTAAATCAATCAGTGTAGCCTTTCTAACATTTAAGCAGTGAAGTCTATTTTCTTCCTCCGAATACGGATCTGGAACGGATGCATGCAAAATCAATTCCTGCTGTCAGTGAAATGGAGCAACTCTGTTCTGAAATAGCTTTCAGTAGGGGATTTATGAGAAAGATTGCCCAATTCTCCTAACCTTCTGGCAGTCGTAATAGCCACTAGAAAAAATGTTTTCTAGGTCAAAACCCTATGATGTACTTGGTCAAGAGGTTCAAAAGTAAAGTAGGACAATGTTCTTAACACCAATTCTAAATCCCATGAAGAAAACTGCTTCTGAGATGGAGGAGAAATATTGGCCAAACCGTTGACAAAACATGGAACCATCCAATCTGAGTCACAGAGGTTCCTCTAAGAACCGCGAAAACCTGAAAAGCAAAAATTGTGGCCCATTGGACTTCTAATATTGCTAACTTCAAACCCATAGAAGCCCCCTACTTGAGGGACTGCAAAATCTGACGTAGATTGACTATTTTCGAATCAAACTGTTTGGAAGTACAATACCTACTGAAGACCCTCCAGTGCTTAGCATAGGTCCCAGGAGTAGAACCGCTCCGAGAAGTTTGGAGAGTCAAATCCACCTCATGCAACAGTCCCTTCTTCTTCAACCCCCTTCTTTCAGCTTCCATGCTATCAAGTTTATCTTCCTCAAGAAGTGAAGAGATAACACTGAAAAGAGAAGTGGAGTGAGATTTATAGGAATCATCACCTCCTCTGATACTCTCTGACCCCTCAGCAAAGGAAACCAATTTGATCTGGGTCATGTGGGAGCTATCATAATGACCTAGGCGTTCTCTCTCTTCAACCTTACTAGAAAGGGCTGTATCAGAGAGAAAGGGGGAAACGCATAAAGAAGACCCGAAGGCCATCTACTTGAAAGAGCGCCTGCTGCCCATCCTTTCTCCTCCCTCCACCTGAACAAAACCTCTGAACTTTTGCATTGGCTTCCAAGGCAAGCAAATCCAGGGTCAGTAAGCCCCATTTGTCCACTAACTGATCAAACATGGAAGGGCGAAGGGAAAAATGGATAGACAAAGAGATCTCCCGATTCAAGAGATCTGCTTGCACATTGTCTGTCCCCTGAATGTGAACAGTTGTCTGTGAGAGAACAGATTTCTGGGCCCATCCAAAGATTCTCTCTGATATCTTGCCCAGAGAGTGGGATTTCACTCACCCTTGTCTGTTGATCAATGCCTTGGCAGTGATATTGTGCGTCTTCACTAATATCAAGGGACTGAAAGCTGTCAATGACCTCCTTATTGGTTCCAGTTTCCTCCATTTCGATGATCTGTGAGCCTGAATCAGAGACCAGGAACCTTTGATATGTCAGGGACCCAACCAGCCACCCCATCCCGGAAGGCTTGCATCCATTGTGATGATGATGGTTAGAGGGAGAGGCAGTGGCATACCCTTACTCAGATGTTTACTGACCAACTACCAGTGGAGCTCCAATCTCATTGTCTGAGACATCAGAATCCTTTTGCTGAGATCCAGAGGAAATACAGTTGAGTGATCCAAGATGCATCTTATCAGTAGATGTATATGAACCCTTGCACAGGGCACCAAAAGCACAGTTGCTTCAAGTTTCCTTGTACCTGCATCCAAGAAGCCAACTTTGAAGCTTTTGATGCTGTCAATTTCTGAATGTGAGATTGAATCTTGCACATTCATGTCTCCAGCAATGATACAATTCCCAATTGAAGACCTTCTATGACTCTGGCTGAATGAAGACCTACTACTTCTCTTGATGTAGTCTGCACAAGCCAGTTGTCTAGGTACGGATAAAAAACACCTTTCCTGATGAAGAATTTCGACTTGAGCCAACTCTTTTGTGAATAGGCTTGGTGAAGATTTTAAAAGTAGGAACAGAACCCTGAACTGAAACTGTCATTCCTCCACAGCAAATATGAGAAAGCTCTGATGAGACTGTCGCACACAAATGTGAATATATGTGTCTTGCAGATCAAGGGATGTGAGAAAATCGTCCTTGTTGTCCAGGGGAATGAATGATTGAAAAGTGACATGTGAAAGTGTGTAGTCTTCATCCAGGTATTTACCCACTTCAAGTCTAGAACTGGTAGAAAGGAAGGCTGTTAATATATTATGAAGCAAGAAAAGAATCAAATACGTTCCTTCACCTCCCTCCTCTGTGGAAACAGGAACTATTGCAGCGTTGTCCAACAACAACTGTATCCCTCCCAGCAGGGTATTCTTCCTCACTGTATTGTTTGGAAAGTGAGTAACAATCACCACAGTGTATGGGGAGTTTCCAGAAAGTCTGTTGCATAGCCCTGCCTGATGATGTTGAGGACTCATTCGTCTTTCACTGTTTGTTCCCACTTTTGAAGAAAGTCTGGCTCCAACTGGAAGACAATCATTGTCAGGATAACTTCTTTTCCTTCAACCCTGGATGCTGGGAAAACACATGCTTGGAAGAGTCTTTCTTGGGCTGGTACTTTCTTGTCTTATCCAGCCATGCTTTGTATTCCAGTTTAGGAGAAACTCTGCTGGGAGGCAGAAGACCTGCCCTTATTAGAAAGGGTGAGACTATGTGATCCTTAACGGCCTCAGCAGTTGTGCTATCCAGCTGGAACATTGCTTTAGCTACTGCTTCATCAATCATTTGTTGAACCTTGTCAGGAGTTAAGAGAGAAGGAACAGCAGCCAGAGGAGACCGAGATCCTACGATGAGGTAGAAAAAACATGCTTCCTCTCCATGCACCTTTTACTTCACATAGTGAATAGCGCCCACACAAGTCGAGTGCTGTAATTTACTGAAAGAAAAGATTCAGGGAATTCAAACACACTAATCAGCACCCCATATGCCTTTTTCCACTAGCAATGGGGAGCTATTTGTATCTACCAACCAACTGTTGGAGAAACATACCTTGAAAAATACATAATTATCAGTAAATGTGACCCACTGTACCCCTACCTTCATGTGGCAACTTGTTAAGACTCTAACAGAGAGCAGCACCAGAGCTCCCTGGATCCTGCTCCCACATTGGGCAGACTCTCCCTGCCCTCGGAAGACAGAGCCCTAGCTGTACTGGAGCCGACCGGACTCTATCCAGATCACTCCAGAATAGACACTCTGTCCTATGCCTGGCGGAGCACCTCAAGCCATCTGCTTGCACTGCTTGCCAGATTTGTGCTGCACCGCCACACAACCTGGGACTCTCAAACAAAAACCTCCATGGACAATGACCGATGCTGACAAGGCATTACTACTGCAAGCTGGTGAGTGTCTTGCAAGACAAAAATAAACAGTAGGGTCATGAGGAGGTAGGGATTTTTATTCAAAGACTTGGGGGTGGAGTCTACGGAGGCAAAACTGACCCATACTGTGCTAAATGGAAGCTAGAGAAGGGCACTAGGTTAAAGTATTTTCCTTTATCACTTACTTATTCATATTAAGGGTACTGTTACTTTCCTTTACATTTAGCTGTAGGAGTTCCAGCTATATTTTTTCATTGACCAGTTATAGAGTGGTGGTCTGCTCTTCCCATCTTATATCTCTATCCAATAATCAGATATTTTTATATTTTTGTTTTACTACTCATTTCTAGGCTACAACATGACCACTAGTGGCAGGAGTGGTATTAGTAATGGTAGTATTAGTAATCTTAGTAGTAGTAGTAATAATAATGATAATAATACTATTATCAACATTTGAACAACAAGAAGACATGGAGATTGCTTTTTTAATTCAGTGCTTCATAGCAGAATGTTTCTAAGTGCTGTAAATACGAGGTGTTAATGTTGCTCAATTTAGTGGTGTTTAGTCTGCCCACTTCGGAAAGATGGCAGGCTTAGTCAAGTAGTCTTCCAGTATTCGACACTTCTTTGCAGGTTCTTGAGAATTAGTGGAAAAAACAGCAAGAAACACTGGGGTGTACATTTGCTCGTCACTATCCTTTATAATTTTAGAGGTAGCGGGAGTGGAGTAGAAGCGCCCCCTGCCCCCATCCACGCGAAGGAGACAGTTTACCGATTCTTCATTAACCTTTCCAGACTACACTGGTGGCGCCAACAATACTATTTTAAAACGTCAAATTAAATCTTAGTTGAAATCCTTACAGGTGTTTTCACCCAACAAAAAGTTCACAAAGCTCCTTGTTCTTTAAGTGTCGTATTTTTAAATCCAAAAGGCATTTTACTTTGCACGTGTAGGCCTGGTTAAAAGGAAAACTGTCTACAATTTCATTTCATTTAAGCTCATTTCCCTCCTCTTTTTTGAAGGACAATATTAATCTCTGACTCGTATAGCCCAATCTGGTTTATTATTATTATAGTTCTGCATCACAGAAGCATGGAAAAGTATTACCAAATGCAATGTGACCATGTTATTCAACGGGAGGCACTCTTCAGAAATGTGAATCCATGCGCGCTATGGGCATACCACCCCCTACTCACTCTTCCTCCCTCAGAGCACTACCAGAACTCCCATTCATCTTCCTGTATCCCGCGGTTCATACAACAATATTGTTATTGATACATTTGTTTTTTCGTTATGAATGGATGATTTGATCTAACATTGTTTTGGGGTGCCTCCTTATCATAGTCTGCCTTTATCACATAGTTAAAAAAGTAGAACATCCATCAGTTGGTACTTTTAAGAAAAAAAAAGTTTCTTATAGTGATGTTGCAATTTGCTAACAGTAAAAGCAAATGGAAAATGCAATGGGAACTTTGTTCTCCTCAATTTCAATATGTATTGGGAAATTTAAATGAAAAAATGAAGACTTTGGTAAAACATGAGAATTGAAATGTGTTGCTGATATGATGACAATGTAACAGCTAATGTAGAAATTGTGCTTTAAATTAGAAAATGCGATTTTTAATAAAGACATTTCCTTCATTCAGGTTGATGAGTGACATACTTTTTCAACTTTGGAGGATTTTATATTAATTGAAGTCTGTGGTAGTGGTGGTATCTGTGAACCATCTGACTTTCTGCAGAAGTCTATGGGCAACATACAACTCAGAGTTTCAAATACTAATGGGCCAACACTGTCCTTGAACTTTCTCAGGCTGATAAAATGTTTTTTTTTTAGTTAGATCGTATTTTACAAGTTAGTGGATTTATAGCATTATTGTGACATCAATAAGGAACAATTGCAAAGACATGAGATGTGGTGACATTCTCAATGAAAATAAATCCAAGACTGCATAACATACACACTAGCAAAAATACATTCGTTTTGGATTAAACTTACTTGTTAAATCAGAATGTATGTCAGAACAACGCATGCTGCAACCACGCATGCCTGAACAACGCGGTTGGAACAACAACCGTTTTGTTACCACTAATGCTTTTACCACAAATGCCTTAAGAATGATATTTAGTTGTAAAGACATTCCTGGTAAAGGCATGCGTGGAATGGCATGCATGGTTCCAGCATGCGACCCCCTTTGTCCCCCACCCCGCCCCTAAAACTACAGTGACCGCCCACCCCTAAAACCTAAAACTTCCCGACCCCCCTCACTACCCCTAAAATCTAAAACTACACCTACCCCGCCCTTAAAACCTGAAACTAACCCCGACCCCCACCCCACCCCTAAAACCACCCCAACCCCCACCTGCCCCTAAGACCTAAACTACCCCAAACCCCCACCCTGCCCCTAATACTACCGCGACGCCCACCCCTAGAACATAAAATTACCCCAAGCCCCCACCCAACCCCTAAAATGACCGCAGCCCTCCAACCCACTCCTAACACCTAAAACCACCCCAACCCTGCCCCTAAAATTACTGCACCCCCACCCCACACCTAAAACCACCCCAACCCCCCAAAAACCGAAACAACCCCAACCTCTTACCTCTGCCCCGAAAACTACAGCAACACCCCACCCGCCCCTAAAACCTAAAATTACGCCCGCCCCTAAAACTACCCCTAAACCCTACCCCAGCCCCACTTACCTGACCGCGTCCTCTCCGATCCCGAGTCTGTTTTTCTCTGCCTTAACCATGCATGTTCGTTGTTCCGGACATGCGTGATTAAGGCAGAGGAAAACAGGGTCGTTGTTCAGGAAAGCGTTGTTCTGCTTTCATGGACAATGACCCTTGTTGTTCCGCCTTCGTGATTTAGGCTGCTTCCCGTTAGATCAATTATAATAGCTCCCTTCTCCCTCAAGGTATCTTATACACATTTATTCCTCATGATCTCTTTATAGAAGCTAAAAAAGCATCATTTTTGATAGTATTGTTTCCAGCGATTTTAACAAAAACGTTTTGTTGTGGACTTCTAGAAACTTGTTTATACAATATTATGAGACCATATATATTCTCCAAAATAGTCTCTAATGCACAAGATTTAACATTGTTTCTGCTGCATCAATGGTCTATTGATTCTGTAGTCAAGCACAAGATCCAGTGTAATTCGATGAACTTTGGTTATCAGCAACGTTTTTATAATCGACCTGAAAGTAGCTGTGAAGAAATATCAAAATACGTCCTCTACAAAGTAATAATGTAAGCCCAATAACAGGAACATGGTGCTGCTTTTACTATGCAGCAGTCAGGAACATTTAAGAAGGGAACAATGTAGCCTTTGCTTTAGTGGCAAACAAGCAATTTCCTTGAATCGAATTCTACTTATGATGCTTACGGATGTAATGGAGAGTAGGTTTCTAGATGGAGCCTACTGCCATTGGAAAATAACAAGGGGAATTGAAGGCTTTACACTCTGACACGGATGCCCTTTTGAGGAAAATCTTCAATTAGACTATTTATACACTAAAATATAGAGAATAGGTACCTATCTTGTATTTAAATGTTCAGCAAAGCATGCTTTAGCATTTTCATGTACTGTCCATGGATCCACAGGTCAAGGACGTTTTTTAAGAACCATTTTTATTTGCTACAAAAAAATAAGATTCTGAAAGCCAGTTTTGTCCCAGGATTGCCAATTGATAAATATGAAAATACATATTCTTTGAGCATATTAAGCATGTTCCTGCATATATCTGCTCAGTTTGCAATAATGTACAGGTATGTGACAGATTCGCTCACTGTTTAACCACAAAATAGATTAGTCTTTTGACATGCTAGAGAAGATATGTAATTTATTTGAATAAGTGCCTCCATAACATAACATGTTGGACAATCTACTGTGAAACAGCACACTAAGGTGTGAAAACTCTGATTTTACTAACGAATAGTCATGTATTATGAGTATTGAATTTGCATAGAAAATTGAATAACGTAAGCAAAAATAATGCACGCATTTGAACGTGTGCCCGTGTGAGTGGTCGCCAGTGTTCACAAAGTGTACTTATTAATGGCTTATTAATTTGAAAAGTTGAGCTTATGTTTGATTAATGTAGTCTTTTGAGAAGAGACACGCTTAACTTTACTGCTTAGAGAGACTTTGCCTTTTCTGAACTTTTATGCTGAATTCTGATGCCTTGCTGACCAGACTGATGTCCTGATGACAAAGACTATCTTAGCTTGCCGATCCAATTGAGGAGAGGTATACTATTAATGATGTTGTTTGCTATCTCTATTTGTTTTTGTTTCTAGGTACCAAATGCTATGTTGATAGAGCCATAGTTAGATGTTTTTTTCCAAATTAGTGTTGACTAAATTGTTCTGATGTTAGTTAGGGTCCACACTAATGAAGTTCAACACATGTAATAACATCTGATGTATTTTCTTTGCTGAATCTAAATGTATGCAATATTCGTGCTATTAATTTGCACTGTAACCTTAGAATGTGTAGTAGCCCAAGCATTGATGAGACTGCGATTCTTTCACCGCCAGTGTTGTTTCTGTATGTTTATCAATTGGTTTTGAGATTAACTTATGTTACATTAGCATTGTTAATATAGGGAAAGAAATATTCTAACTTTTACATAAAGGTGTGGTTATTCATGAATGCAAGGTCATGGTGTGTGACAATTACTGACTCTTTTTGACTACTAATGTTATTGATTGTTATTGATCTGCATGTACAGGACATATGGTGGGAAAACTTTGAAGCGAGTCAAAAGGTTTATCGACCTATTTGCGTCTCCCTTGTTTACTTATTAAGGTCTGACGTGCTAACAGAGATGGTAGCAGAGACTGAAGGTTAGGCTTCTTAAGAGCCCATCATAGATGCCTCGTACATGGTTAGTCTCCTTAAGAGTCCATCATAGATTCCCAGAGAGAGGTAGCAGAATATTTGTTCCCAGAGATTGTAAGCAAGAAATAACAGGTTTCCCCAGAGATGGTAGTAGGGTAAGAATTAGTCTCCCAGAGAGAGCAAAGTAATTCACAGATTTGGTAAAATTGGTGAAGACTTGGATTTATTTTTTCAATGAAACAAATTGGAGACAAAATGTGCCCCTAAGTCCCTAAGATGACTTTCCCAGAATGTTGGAGCTTGCCAATGTTTTTTTGAGGATGTTCTTTGCGTTCAAGTGATAGTGTGAATGAAGTAGGTTTTGTGTTTGCACAGCTTATACAAATCGCAGGTGAATTGTGATGTTTGTAAGAGTTTAGGGAGTTTGCGTACTCCAAATGAAGTTGTAAAAAGAGTGTGCGTTCTCCGCACTGGGAGAGCAGGGAAGTCGTTGAACTTCACATGTGTGTGGCACATTGTGCTAAAAATTGCCCATGTGGTTGTTGGTATTTGGACCCTGCATGGTCTAAGACTCCGGAGTATATTGAAAAGTGCATGACACACTAGGTTTTTGTTGTAATTTAGCTGGTTTAATAGGTCGATCAGGCGTGGTCGACTAGTCAGATGTTGAGTCAAAGCGAGTGGAAGGAATTTTCGATTGAGATCTATCTGGTGAGTCCTATGTGCACCAGGAAAGGCACACTGATCCATTGAGTGTAAAATTTGCAGGTTGAATTTTGCTTGCGAATCAGGGAAGCTGAGAAGGAAGGAATAGCTGTGAGAGCGAAAGCCGTCAGTGAAAAATCTTTAAAGTTTCTGACACAATTGTGTTACTTTACCTATAGTAATCAGACAAATTGGGTTTTGATTTTGTTTAGTGCTTGCAATAACTTTGCATTAGTTTCATGTTAATCTGAGTTTAGGAGGACAAGCCGCAAGACTTTGCCAGCTGCAGTACATGTGAATGTGACGTCATTAGAGCTGTGCTGGGATAGGTTGGTTAGTGGGAATGATCGTGCACGGATTGGCAGCCATCCATGAAGCGCCATGGGTTGAGGAGGTGGGTAAAGAGAAATCTGGGAGAAAAGTCACTTCCTGATTTGATTTTGAATAACATAAAGGTCGCAAAAATGATTTTTTTCAAAGCTTTAGAGTGCTTTAAGGGGAGATAGATAGATTACAGTGAGTGTAGGGGATATTGCACCTCCAGACGGCACACCTGCTTACATTGTAATAGAAGAAAAGGGTGTCACGCCATGTCTTTGGCTGAAACAGTGGTGCAAAGTGACAGAGAAGGATGGGAGTTTAGCATTTTCTGCTAACGGAACATTTAATTTGAGGAGCCGAGGCATTAGCAATCTGGGAGCTAGTAGCTAGACAGCAACAGCAACAGAAATTTGAGAAGAGAATGAGAAAGGCAGAAAATACACTAGCAGAGGCTAGGTGGGACCATGACCAGAGGTTTTGGAGAACCAAGACTTTGCAGGGGATTAAGTTATTTCCAGCAATTACACAAGACAGTGAAAGAGAAGGAAGGAAAGCTACCAGAAAATCAAACAGAATCCCCTCCGAAGGCAGAGAGCAGAGATCAGGGGAGGCTAGGAAATCTTTGACATGTGCAGAAGAATCAGACGATGATGAGTTTATTTAACAATTATTGAGTAATCGTCCACCACCTTATGCAGCACATGAGGGTGGTCCGAGCATCAGTGCAGATCCTTCGGCCAGACCCATGTTAATGCAACAATGAGTCCAGTACAGGTTAATCTTAACGTGACGTAGAGTTTGATGCAGAGCAGTCTTAACGTACCCTTTACTCCGATAGCACAGAAGCAGGTGCCATACTTGAGTGTCTTGAGAATTTATCCAGATGTACCTCTAGTGGAAACTGCCACAAACTTAATAGTGCCTACAGTACACGTTTTCCTGAGACCAATATTAGTTCAGACAGAACACACTCCACTTTTACTGCCTTAAATGCAGTCACAAACAATGCCGAAGTACACTTCGATAACTGGGACACAGTCAAATATGTCTGTACTGATGAACCAGAATACGGGAATTACACAATCACAGAACTTGAGTGTCCGACCAAGCCTAGATGCTGTATCCGTGCCTGTTACCTTAGGTCCGATTGTACCTTTGTTTGCACAGGAGAATAACAGAGCAGGTGGAAAGGGAGTCCTGAGTCAGAATACCATGAAAGGAGGACTCAATCAGAAAACCCGAGTAGTCTCTTCAGTGGGACAGACTTTTGAAGGGACGAGATCACTGCTAGACCTTAGCACATTCAGAGTTCCTATAGATACTGTCATTGGGTCGAATGTTAGTGAGAGCCTGAAATTATTGATCCCGCAGACTTTAAATACAGTTCTGCAACAGGTAGCACCTGTCCAGGCCAGCAACATTTTGTTGCAGGGTTTGACTGCCCGGCAATTGACAGAATGGCTAGATAAGGTGAATACCCCGCAGAGTGCCCCTAGGGAAGAGGAGTACTTGAAGTATGCAAGACTAGGAATGGAAGCGGGCGAGCTCATTGAGGGAACTAAGGGTGTGAACAGAGTAGAGTCCTACTCCGAAGCAGAATTGAGGTATCTGTGCCCGAAAATGACAAGGGAAGTGAGCAATGTGCACCAGAAGTTAGCAGACCTGGCAGAGAAGTACGGCATAGAAATAGAGAAAACGAAACATTTGAAAAGGAGTTACAGATTCAATTTTGACGCAAAGGACTTTGAACACATGAGATCTGCAGAAATGAAGACACATCTTATGGAGTTGCTTCAGAATGCCGAGACTTGGGGAGCTTTAGGTAGAAGTCAGATGGTTAAAGAAAAGAGATAAAAGAAAAAGGGAGTCTGCAGAGCTGACTGCGAATGTGCAGCAGGGCAAGGATCCGGTGAAAATCCTACAGAGAGAGATTCCTGGAGGGAATTTTGTTCATGTCTTTGGAGCAGAAGTGACATTCTGTCTTTTACAAATGACTATCCAAGGTTGAGAGAGAATCCAGTAGAACGGTACCAGCAGACAGACAGAGGTTTGTGATACTTGCAAAATGCCTTCGGGAAGACATGAACACTTTATTAGAGATAGTAGTTCCAGCTGATTTGTGGATGGAGTGCAAGACGAGTATAGATTGGCCGACAAAAGGACCAGAGAGAGATCAAGTTACAGGTGCGCCATCTCCTGAAGTAATGAAATATTACTACAAGGTGATTGAATTCCTGAAGATCAGAATTTCACCTCAAAACATTGATTGGCAGAGAATAGACAGGACAGCTCAGGAAGCGAAGGAGTCAATACATGCTTACTATGAGAGATTGTTGCAGGCATTTAAACATTACAGTGGTACAGAGACAATTGAGCCGAAAAACACGATTCATTTTGTGTTCAGATTTGTGGAAGGATTGAGACCTGAAATTAGCCAGATGATTAAGAGTCATTTGATTTGCTGGGAAGCAAAGCCGATTGATGAGGTGTTGCAGTACGCAAAGTACTGTAGTGACGAGATTGAGTTGAAGCAGAGAAAGCTGAAAGAGAAGGCGATGGTGATGCAGATTAAAGCTGCACGAACAGGGACATTTTCCACAACAGCTACTGCAGCAACAGCAGGGAAAAATGGTATTTCAAAATCAGATGAGAGGTAGAGGTCACAGAGGAATTGGTAATGTAAATCGTGGTCCAGACTTGAGTACTGTAGTGGTTCAAAATGATGTGCAGGGAATGAAGAAATTGTTGCCTTGCTCCCCTGCTTGGGGAGTGGTTGGACATTGGAAACTGGAGTGTCCGATGATGGTGCATGAAGGTGTTGTTCAGCAAACGAATGACATCAACTCGTTTCAAAACATGAGAGGGCCAAGAATGAGAGGTCATAGTCAGACAATGCAACAACAGGTTCCCATGGTACCTAGACAGCAAATTCAAATACCTCAAGGCCCAATGGAACAGCAGCAGGTGATGCTTCCTTAACAGGTCACAGGTCAGAGGCTTAACTAAAGTAATAACACAGTTCACCAATTCCCGTTACACAGTGAGATTGGGAAAAACGATGATTGGGTGAGTGCGAGTTCGGGTGAGGAAGAATGTGTGCTTGCAGCGTCCTTAGAAGTAGATCAGAAAGGTCCCTATGTGAAGGGAAAAGTCATGGGTTAGAGTTTCATTCTTGGTTGACGCAGGAGCTACATGCTCTACAGTAAAATCTGCAGAAGTTCCGAACTTGCCCCTTTCAGGATAGACAGTCCAGATTGTAGGAGTGGCAAACCAGTATTTGACCAACCCGATCACAGAAACAGTTCAGGTTAAGACTGGCAACTTTCAGTGATTGCACCCATTTGTAGTCTGTGATTCAAGTCCGGTATACCTACTGGGAGGAGACTTACTGTGTAAAACCAGGTGCTCGATTACCTGCTCAAATGATGGAATCAAGATACAGACAAATAGTGATGATGAGGATGACCCAGCTCCAGAGACGGAGTGTGAGACAATGAATGAGGAGTAACCTCTGATTAATTTCTTTCCAGTGTTCACAGTGAAGGAGCTTCCTCCTGATTTACAGGGAACAGTTAATGAGAAAGTGTGGGATCTGACTGGGAAAGAAATAGGTCTGCTAAAGGAAGTTGAGCCAGTTCAGATTCCAGTAAAGCCAACTGCAATTTTTCCTCAGAAAACAACATGCCACAGGATGTTCTTATAAAGGTTGCCGGATAGTTTCGGAATTAGTAAAATAAGGGGTTTTGAAAGAAGTGTTGAACAGCACATGTAATTCCCCGAAAATGGGATTGAAAAAGTCCTGTGGGAAAGTTCGAATTGTCCAGGACTTGAGGAAAATAAATGACATTGTGATCAAATGTTGTCCAAAGGTGCCAAATCCAGCTGGGATAATGGTTCAGATTCCTTGTGATGCTGAGTGGTTCACTGCCATTGACTTGTCACAAGCTTTCTTTTCTGTGCCTCTTCATGAGGCCAGCCAATTACTCTTTTGTTTCAAATTTTTAGTCCGAGTTTATTGTTGGTGTCGAATTCCTCAAGGGTTTTCAGAGTCACCTTCCATATTCAATCAGATCTTGAATCTTGAAAAAGAATTTGGAGGCGTTGAATTGCCTTTACAATCGACCTTGGTACAGTACATTGATGACTTTGCTGATAGCGTCCAAAACTAGGGACAATTGCAAGTATGGCACAATTGCCCTGCCGAACCATTTGGGAAAGAATGGCCATAAAGTGTCTCCACTCAAATTGCAATACTGTCAGAAAGAAGTGAAATACTTGGGTCACCAGATTGAGAGAGGATCAAGGAAAATAACCAGAGAAAGGGTCATGACAATATTGCTGATGAGTTCTCCAGCTACACAGAGAGATGTCAGGATGTTTCTAGGGATGGTAGGCTAATGCCACCTATGGGTTCCCAATTTTTCCGTCATTTTGAGACCATTGCAGAACCTGTCTCACAAGGAAGTCACTGACCCCATAGTGTTAGACCAGGTATGCATGAAATCGTTTTCTGAGTTGAGAGAGAGTCTCAGCAAAGCTCCGGCTTTTGGTATGCCTGATTTCACATTGTTTTGTCATGAGCGTGATGAATGTTCTTTGTCTGTCTTGACGCAGGTCCATGGAGGTGTAAACTGCCCAGTAGCATATTTTCAGCTACTTAGGACCCAATCGCAGCAGCTTTACCAGTCTGTTTGCATACACTTGCAGCGATTGTCCGGGCCTCACACAGTGTGAAGGCATTGTGATGGGACACCCCTTAACTATCATGGTCCCTCACTCCATTGAGATCCTACTCACAAAGACGAAAACCCAATATGTAACACGTGCAAGATTGGCCAGATATGAGACGAGTATTCTAGGGTCACCAAATGTGTCATCGAAAAGATGTACAGTGCTTAAACAGGCAACCTTACATCCAAGTGAAAATGTTGAAATTGAAAAGATGGAAGACATTGATCATGATTGTCTTGAAGTAACTGACTTGTGCACAAAACCGAGACCTGACATTAGAGACACCCGACTGGAAGAGAATGACCAAATTATCTTTGTTGATGGTTCTTGTCTAAGAGACAATACAGGAACACTGAGAGCAGGATATGTGCACAATTTCTGGTATCCTGGAAGCGTTTTGGCTTCGAGGAGTATATTCTGCACAAGTAGTGGAACTGGTAGCCCTTACTAGAGTGTGTCATGTTTCTGCTGAGCTAAAAGTTACCATCTATACGGATAGTCAATACAGATTTGGAATAGTACTTGATTTTAGCCAGTTGTAGTCACAGAGAGGTTTCATGAACTCTTCTGGTTCACCAGTGAGAAATGGTGAAAGAATTAAAGAATTGTTGCAAGATATCCAAATGCCTGAAAAGATTGCCATGGTGAAATGCAGTGCACATCTGAAATTGCAAGATTTTGTGTCAATGGGAAATGGATATGCGGGTCAAGTCACGAGGTTTTGAGCATTGAACTGTATATCGTTCGAGGATAAGTTGGAATTGCTACCTGAAGAAGATGAAACATGTCCAAGTTTTGCATTGCATGTGATAGATACGTTGGAATAATTGAAAACATTGCAGAATAATGTCGACAGGGAGGAAAAACGATCATGGAGCAAAATGAAATGTGTACAGAGACAGGACGAACTGTGGGTTTCAGAAGAGGGACAATTGTGTTTTGCCAAATAGTCTGTTGTCTCAAATGGCTAGGTATTATCATGGTGAAGCACAGTTGGGAGGGATGCCATGATTCGTTTGTTCAAACATAGTTGGTTCAATCCAAAGTTTAGACAAGTTACTGAAGCAGTTTGCCATCGATGCACTATTTGCCAACAAATGAACGCGGGAAAAGGGACAGTGGTTAATTTGAGCCACATTGGAAGAGCAGGAGGTCCATTCAGCAGAATGCAAATGGATTTTATTGAGATGCCTGTGTGTGGATGTTTATGATATGTGTTGGTGATTGTTTGCATTTTTAGTCATTGGATTGAAGCATACCCTACACGAAGGAATGACAGCCTCACAGGAGCGAAATTACTGCTTAGGGAACTGATACCACGTTTTGGGTTTTTGATCTCTTTAGAATCAGATAGGGGAAGTCACTTCAACAATGAAGTAATTAAATTACTGTATGCAGCATTGAACATTGAGCAGAAGTTGCATTGTAGTTACCGCCCTGACACATCAGGACTAGTGGAACAAATGAATGGTACCTTGAAGTCAAGAATGGCAAAGATGTGTGCGTCCACAAATCTGAAATGACCTGACGCACTGCTGATGATGACCATGAGAAACACACCCGACAGGAAGACAGGATTGTCACTGCACAAAATCTTCATGGGCCGAGCAATGAAATTGCCAGTGGTGCCTGTAAATGCACTTGTGAGCATTACAGATGACATGGTGTTGGACTACTGCAAAGGTCTGGCTGATGTGGTTTGCTCTTTCTCTCAGCAAGTGGAAGCCACCCCACCACCACTGATCCATGACCCAAGACACAACCTGAGAGCTGGTGACTGGGCTGTTGTCTGGAAACACTTGCAGAAGAGGTGTTTGGAGCCTTGCTGGAAAGGTCTGTTTCAGGTAGTTATGATAACTACCACAGATGTGAAGTGCGCTGGCGTTCTGGACTGGATCCATGCCAGCCACACGAGAAAACTGGCATGTCCTTTGGACGATGAAGAGAAGTTGTTGAGAGTACCAACAATGACAAGACAAGCTTCAGAACTGTAGGGAGAAGAAAGAGGAACTGAGACCGGATCTGAGCAAGTTGAGGATGGTTCAGTAACTCCTGTGAGAGATGAAGGAGGTTGACAGCGAGCCAATCTCAATTGAGACACCAGGAGACTCTAGTCAGAGGAGGGCTCTCCCAGCAGCAGACGAATCTGAGAGACAAACAGAGCAAACGCCAGACCCCGAGGGGAAAGGAGTGGAGGCGGATCAAAGCCAATGAGATCTAACTCCTCCTGAACCAGTTGCAGGTCCGTCAAGAAAGAATCCTTCGGACCAAGAAGAAGTTACAAGTTCAACTCTGAAAAGAGCATTGACAAAGGTTCCACTGAAAGGAGCTAGGTGGCCGGAGTCACAAGCAAAGAGAAAAGAAATAGTTGTTGAAACAACAATCAAACAGGAAGTAGATACGACCAGGAGAGAAGATCTAAGTGAAGGAGAATTGAATGGAGATCGAAGGTTGAAAAGAAAGAGAATAGCAAGTCGAACGTACGCAGGTCGTGAATGGGCATATGCAACTACAAGTGAATGGCAGAAATAATTTTTGTCTTTTTGTTTTGATCGAGACATTCCAGGTCAATATTTTGGCACTTGAAGGAAATCAATGAACTGAACTGTTGAGACAAATTTGAGAAAAGTGCAAAGTGAAAATGAGAATGTTGAAAGTAACCGGAAAAGACTTTGATAACCTGATTTGACAAGCTGCCAGACTGATTTTGACAACCCTACCAATTTTTGACAAAGGATCCTGGAAGTGAGACTGAAAGCTGTAAATAACTGCCAAAAATAAATTTTTTGTTCTTGATTTTGATTTTTGCTGCACAGTTATAATATTTTTCTCTTCTACTTTCTAATTCTTTACAGATCATGAGTAACATTAGTCAGCAGGGTAGGAAGAATAGGTGCTGTAAATACATGAGTATTGGTTTGGCAATTGTGTGTGTGATATTGTGCGTGATATTGATTGTGGGTATGACTGTTCTTGACAAGAGTAAAGCCAACCAGACTTCAGCTTTAGAGACAACTACTGCATTAACAGCAATAGAGAAGTTTAGGTTGGATGAGAAGTATCTGCACGTAGGTAATGCACAAGGGGTGCTTTCTTCTAATGTGTTCTATCGCTTATTGACTGAGTATGTTGAGACGATGGATGCGAAGAATTGTCTTGTGTGTACGCAGATTTATTCATCAGTCGAAGAAAGAGTTACCTCTCATAGTTTGCCTCTTACTTATGGGATAAGTTGTAGTCTGTTAATAACAAGGTTCTATAACTATACTCCAACCACAACGTGGTGTTTTCGTTGTCCCCATAATTAGATACCAGAGTAGAGAAGCTAAGGATAATGACACAGTATTGGTTAGAGGTTTCTTTGAACCTATATTAACCTTTGGCACAGCTTATGCACACCGTAACAACTTGACGTGCTTGCTTACACCTTTAGAGAAGAACTTTTTAGATCACACAGATGATAGAAGAAAGGCTTTGAAGGAGAAATTAGAAAAAGATTTAGAGAAAAGGACTTATACGAATGATTATGCTAATAGTGCAATAAAACACAAGGGAAAGTAGCTTTAGATGCAAAACACGTAGGGAAACTTTGTGTAGATAGGCCTAAATCTCGCACTGACACTTTATTTGTGAGAACGAGTGAATGTAGACATGTGTTTGTGTTTCAGAGTAAATGGACATTTATGTTGAATGGGCAGGATCGAGCAATTCCTGGCATATATTACATCTGCGGGCCTAATGCTTATTGACATTTTTTAAGAGGATGGTATGGGACATGTTACTTGGGGATAGTTTTCCCAAAGATTTTTCAACTTAAAGAAATTTCTGAAGTGACTGAGTTACATCACATTAGACAAAGGAGAGAGTTTCCTTCCAGTATAGTGGGAGATATATTTGAAGCAATGATACCTTCAGTAAGAGTTGTTCTGAATTCGATAAAGATTCATAAGTTGTCTACTACTGTGGATAACATGCTGACAAATTTTTCAGGAGCCATACTCCTGATAGATACTGAATTAGCTGCTGAAAAAGCTATGACTCTTCAGAACTTCCTTGCATTAGATATTCTTTTAGCAAAGGATGGCGGAGTTTGCAAAATGCTTAATTCTAGGCATTGCTGCTCATGTATTCCTGATAATAGTAAATAAATTAGAAGCTTACTTACTAATCTGACTAATGATAGTACTGAATTGAAAGAATTAAAAGAACCAGGTGTTTGGGAGAAAGTTGGCAAAGGATGTGCTTAAGTGGGAAATTGGCTCAGCAACACTGGGAAAGGGATATTATTGAAAATAATACAATGGATGCTAATTATTGTAATTTGCATAACTGGAGCATGGGGAATATCTAAATTGTGTAAGAGAATCAAATTGAAGAAAATGAAAAATGATCAGAGGAGGAAAGAAATGAAAAGAGAACATTTGTTTAGGGAAAATGTGAAAAGGGAACGAAGATATGAGGGAATTGAAATGACAGAATTTTAGTCAATGCCAAATTTGTGTAAAGGTTTATTGTGCTGACACATTTAGTCATCAGAGGAGGGATTGTTTACGCTGATTTTACTAATGAATAATTATGTGTTATGAGTGTTGAATTCGCGTAGAAAATGTAAACATGTGAAGGTGCGCCCACGTGAGTGGCCGCCAATGTTTACAAAGTGTACTTATTAATGGCTTATTAATATGAAATGTTGAGCTTATTTTTGATTAATGTAGCAATATGTCATACAATCATAGGCCTTAACGTAGTGAGGTCTTGGCCTAGTTGCACAGCATCATGTCAAGCTGCATTTCTTAGGCGTTTAATAAAATGGATGCTTAGAGAATTCAATTGTGATTTTCCACTGTGCTGACCTAATGTGCTCGTAGTCTTTCTCATGAACACTGCTTGCTAGAAGATGCTGTACTTGCTAGCACAACATTGTTTAATGCAATGTGTGTGAGACTAACTTTCCCAGGAGAAGACAAAGACTATACTGACTGGAGAATAAGCTTCAACAACATTGTTACCTGATGACCTGAATGATGGGAGTGGGTGAAAGGGAGCCAATCACCAACATGTGAACCATGCACTAGTAGAAATGTAGATTTGAAGTTTTAGTTTTAATGGACAAAGTGTGAACATGCAATCCTTTGACAAATTTGGATGTGGGAAGTAGTTTTAGGAAATCTAACTTAGCCAGACTGCACTGAGAAGAGGACATCATTTGCCTATTTTCTATCTTACCGTAAGGCCATTACTTTCTTGACCACCTTGAGAAGAGACATGCTTAATTTGACTGCTTAGGGAAACTTTCCCTTTTCTGCCTTTGACTTATGCTGAATTCTGATGCCTTGGTGACCAGACCTGACGAAGACTATCTTAGCTTGCCGATCCAATTGAGGAGAGGTATACTATCACTGATGTTGCTTGCTACCTCTATTTGCTTTTGTTTCTAGGTACCAACCGCTATTGTGATAGAGCCATAGTTAGATGTTTTTTTCCAAATTTGTGATGACTAAATTGTTTTGCAAGAAACCCAAACATGCTATTCTAATCTGATGTTAGTTGGGGTCCACACTAACAAAGTACAATACATGTAATAACATCTGATGTCTTTTCTTTGCTGAATCTAAATGTATGTAATATCCTTTTGCACATTTATTCTTGCTATTAATTTGCACTGTAACTTTCAAATGTGTAGTAGCCCAAGCATTGATTAGATTGAGATTCTTTTGCCGCTTTGGACAGCCAGTGTTGTTTCTGTATGTTTATCAATTGATTTTGGGATTAATTTATGGTACATTAGCATTGTTAATATAGGGAAATAAATATTCTAACATTTACATAAAGGTGTGGTTATTATTGACTGCAAGGTCATGGTGTGTGACAATCACTGACTCTTATTGATTACTAATGTTATTGATTGTTATTGATTATTGATCTGCATGGACGTCTCCCTTGTACGTTTACTTATTAAGTTCTGATGCACTAACAGGTTATAGAGCTCAAGAGCAGATTGAAAAAGAAGACTGAGCCTACCCCTCGAGTTCCGATTGTATGTCAGCTAAGCATCAGCTTATCACATATAGATTTCAAAACGTTAACCTCATAATTACACTTTCCAAATGAGAGGGCAAAGAACAAAGACAGTGTTTGAGCAAATCATTTAGGAATGAAAACTGAGGATCTTTATTCTGGAGGGCTGAATCTTGGGACAGGTTTTGTATGTGCCCTTAAGGCTATGGTCTCTCTGAAGTTTCAGTGTCCCTTAATCCTATTGGTCTCACGTTTTCACCCTTCCTTTCACTCCTTAGTTTATAAAAAAAATGCATTTTGGTTGACCACCAGTGAATGGCTAATCCCATAGGTTATGTCCCATCATTTAACCATGCATGGAAAACAGGGTAAATGACTTGTAGGCAGGACTGTCAGAACAATGTGGATGCTTACTGTTCATACCTTTATGGGGTTAATGGACACATCTATTTGATATCATAGGGAAAATGTTTTGGTTGATTATCAACAAAAGTAGATGCACGTCATAAGAAACCCATGTGAGATGCCCTCAGGGTGCAGTGACCATTTGTGTGCATTAGAGTCAACCAGGAACTCCCAGCTATAGGCACAACAATAGAAATTACTCGGCCATAAATGGTGCATTGTTCTGGCTTTGTGATCCTCTATAAGCACATTTCTAAAATTTCGCTTTTTTATTTCTCTTGCTACCTGATCCATGCGTGCAAATAGATTCTCTCACTCACCTCACATATAACACATACATCAGTCACATAACACAGTGGCAGTCTTTTTTTGCTTTTTTTTATTTGAACACTAATGCAAATTTTATTTGTCATTCAATGAAAACATTAGACCAAGGGGTGGGTGTAAGTCATGTAATTAGACTCTGTGGAATTCTGCAGAGTTGCATAAAAACTCCATGAGATTCTGCAGAGTACTTTCAATGGGTGGAAAATATGTTCATTGAGCTGCTTGTGGGACAATTTAGCGCTAGTGGCACGAGCAGAGCTAAAACGGCATCATGTGCTGGGCAAGATCGCACTGTGATTTTGCTGCCACTCAAGTAGAAAATCTACTCAAGCTACCTCAAAACAACTTGAGAAATAGCCCTCTAACTATGGCCACCAGCTACCACCTGTGTTAGAAAATCGTTCTTGGGGTGCCAAAATCTCGCTTGCATTTGCCAGCTCACATTTCTGGAGCCTTGTGGGAAAAATATTCTGCCACACGGCGATTGGCAGAATTTGGCTAGAACTCTGTATTACAAAAGTAACACCGAGTCGCCAAATTCCACTGTTGAATTAAACATTCCACCCACTCCTGGATAGAATTGCCTAATGATTAAGAATTGGAGTGGTTGGTGTACAGGCATTCCTTCATTTTCCACTAAATAATCTGTCTCTCTTTGCTGCTGTGCCTGTTGCACATGCATTTTACTCACAGTACTACATATTATTTTTCTCAACTGCAGAATTCTTGAATGTATTATGTGCATACCTTCTGGAGATGCTGTAAAAATGGTTAACGAGTTCATCACGCATACTCTGATAAATAAAAGAGATGTTGTAGTTTTCCTTAAACCTATAGGGGGTTTAATGTTCAGTCTGTCTTTGGTTGTGGCACAATTTGTGATAACTTTAGCTTTGCGAAGCTCACTCCACCAGGCTAACATATTAAGTGATCTATCTAAGGGTAACAATGACTTCATCATTTATCGAACTCAGAGTAAATACAGTTGCAATGTTTTCATTTCATCTCTCTGAATGGCTTGCAATAGCCCTAAAGTTTCTATCATGTCATTTGTTCTTCTGCAAAAAAATGAGATAATTTAGTATATTTATCTCCTGCTTTTACAAAGTCTTCAAGTATTTGATTTTGTGTCTGATATATGCAGGAGTTAAAAGATTTTTTGTTTAGAGTACATGTCTAAGACCTCTCTAAATGGCCTTTTTATGAACTAGCTTGGATTTGGTAGATGGATTAGTCAGCTTTCAGGCTTTTCTGTCTCTTATGCTTTCCACTGCCCTCTTTCTTTTATAAAATCAGTTTCCTAGAGACCCATTTTTCTGGCTGCAATGCATGGCTTGCTTCTCTTTAGACTTTTTTTTTGAGTTTTGCATTGAGGTGAGTAGTTCAAGGTGGAGCCAAATTTATTGGATACGAATTACTAATGAGTGCGTCCAGCAACCTCTTCCTGCTAGGAGTCACTGCAGTGTTGCTGTGTTTTGGAAATGCACTGCCATTGCATAGGCTACAATGAGTTCAATCGAGTTTACAGTTTAAATGCACTTGGGGCCAGGGCTGGATCGGAAACCAAAAGCAGCCCTGGCAAACTTTGTCAGAACATCCCCCATGCTGCATGTAACCAGCACGTGCAGCAAGTGAGCCTGACCACTGCATGGGACGTTTGTGGGGAAGGAGGAGGCGGCGGTTCGACCTCAAGAAATTTTTGAAACAAAATTCAAATATGGTGAATTTTACAAGCCATTTCTCATTAGCAAACCTTGTCTAATTACTGGGTGGATGGAAATTAGAGACAGGGTTGCATGGCCTAGTGTATGAATAGTTGGATGGTGAGGAATTGTTGGAAGAATTAATTCAAGAATGGATGACAATGAATATAGACATTTAGCTACGTGAAGCAAATGGTCTCAATGCACTGACCAAGGGTGTGTCCTCTGCTCTGGTTTACATTTTTGCTTGCACCCTTCCCAGCACCACTATAACCAATCCTTAAGAAACATGCATAGCATGGATGCATTTCCTCACAGTGGACTGATTTTGATTTGATCTAAAAGAGGCGAAAGAAAGGGATAACTATGTACAGGTTGAATTGCACAAAATTATTGCATTAATCCCGACTTCCAGTTGACTACATTGTGTTATAATAGACAATTGCAGCGTAAGTTACAAAACTGACATAATGGGACTTACTGAGTGAGATCAAAGGACTCATATAGATGTTAAAAAGTGTTGGACTGATTGACAAACCTTACAGGATACCTTGTTTGATAGCACTAAACTTGTAGCGGTAAGGAGGGAGGGCCTCCTCTGCCCGACAAATAAGAGCAAATCCAGTTCATTACTGTACCAATGACTCCAATCGAGTTCAGCCGAGACAAGAGTCGTGTTATGACTAACCATATCCAATGCAGCAGACATGTCTAAATGGATCAGTACCACAGAATGACCATTATCTACCCTCATTCTGCCATCGCCCATAGTGGTGAGCAGAGCTATTTTGGTCCCGTGACATGGATGTAAACCAAACTGCTTCCCTTCAAGAAGTTTGTTAACTTCCAGGTACTGGGGTAGTGTCTTACTTACAAAAACGTTCCAGGATTTTGACAAGATACAGCAGAATGGATAGGCCTATTATTACTTAAATTTGTAGGATCCAGTAATGTTTTTTTCAAAATAGGTGTAACAATTGCCTTTTCCAGGCAGAAGGAACCCTGCTTTTTCTCAGTTGTTGGCAATAGATTTGTTAGAGCAGTGGGAATTGCTCCCCGTCTGTTCTTTCCAAACCTTGTGAGGTGGGGGGGGGGTCTAAAGGCGAGCCAGAAGACGTGGCAGCACCAGAGTTCTGAAGCAGTCTTATGTTAGGGTCTCGAAATGTTTTAATTTACATGGCAGCTTGTCATGCTGTATACTATAGATGATCCTCCTGGTCGGCAGTAACTCTTGGAGAGACCTGAGTCGGGTGGGAGGTGTTAATGCCTTCTTCAAGAATTGTATACATTTTTTCCTTGAGGAAGACTGCAAGATCATCACAAGGCCTGGGACGAGGGGGTTGTATAATTCAAACATTCCGGGCTGGCCAGTTCTCGCATTCTATTGAACACTTTTTTGTGCTGTTGGGTGCACCCAAAATAGAGCTAGAGTAGTGTTCCACTTTAGCTTTAGCAATTTCGGTCCCATATTCCAGCAAAACGTCCTTTAGGGATTTTATGTTCTCCCTGCACTGTAGGTACTCCACCCCTTTCTCTCAGCTTTTATACAGGACTGTTTTAAAGTGTTGAGCGAGGTCCTGTACCAAGCAGCAGAGGGCCTCTGTGGAATTTTCAGTTCCTTATAGGGATAACCGAATCTAAGGTATCCCTAATTCTGTTTTCTAAATCTGAATAGTTTCCCTCCACCGATCTGTCCAGGTCAATGGTAGGGGGCAATTTAAAAAAGAGACTTTTCTCAGCCTGTTTATTAAGTTTCTTCAGTGCTCTGCCAAGGTGCTGACTAATCGTAATCATCTTGTGGGCTTTGGTTTCTCTACCCTGAAGATAAAAGGTCACTAAGTCTGTTCACCAGAGCGGTAAGATGTTCCCCATAGTGGTGAGATCTTTAGTGGAAAAAATGAGATCTAGAATATGGTCGCTCTTGTTAGCCAGTCCCTGTATTACCTGATACATTACTAGGGTGTCACAAGACCCATTTCATTCTCTAAACACAGGACCTGGGTCGCCATCCGACCGCAGATTACAATCGCCCAAGTAGATACACTTGGAGTCGGCAAGAGCCATATTGCTAAATATCCCAATGAGAGACTGTAAATAAGGACTTATGGAACCTGGAGGGTGATAGCATGGAATGCCTGAAATATATAGCCTCTGCTATATTTCAGAGAAAAACATAATAATTCGGGGCCATTGAGCTTGTCTACCCATATTAGAGCAAAAACCCATTTGTCATTAAAAATGATACCCAGTTCACTCCTCTTCCTGTGTGCATGAGGTTTATGAAAAATCTTTTATCCTGGAGGGCTGGCTAAACATAAGTCAACATCTGAGTCAGTGGTAGTCCATGCTTCTGTCAGGAAGAGTGCGTCCCAATCACTTGGTTGCAATAGTAGATGTATTTCAGATGAGTGCTTCACCATTAATCTAATGCTGAAAAGCCCACAGCTTAAAGTACTAAGCTCAGCATTCTTATTTCCACAAGGGATACGTAATAAAACTTCCTCACATAGGAGTATTATTGAAGGACTAGTCATCAGTTTACCAATCTCAAGTAGCTGTTCTCTAGTGTACTGTATATTGGTACCAGTTCCTGGGAGATCTCTGATACAACCGACAGCATAGCTGGTGCTGTGTGCGGTTGGTGTACAACAGGAGGAGATGGGATTGCCCTTGGTGCGCCTTTGGTGCCCCTGTAGCGCACCCGCTGCATAGTTGTGCCAGCATCAGACCACCTAATGAGGAAGACTAGACCGACAACAAAGATGGTGGCAGTGTGGTGACCCACTCTGACAGATGGAAGTACACCTCAGTAACACTAAAGGTGTTGGTCCCCCGGATGGCAGAACAATCAGGTAAGATCAATATTAAAAAACACTGTGCCACACAATCATAAAGACAAAAAGTAAAGTGCAGGTAATTAGCCGCGTATTAAAACTCACTTTGCCAAACAATCTTATGAACTATGTGGAAGTAAAGTGCAGGTAGTTCGCAGCATTCCAGTATCTCATACTGTATACCCCCTATAATGGCTGCACAGTCTCACCAGCATCTATGTAATATAGTCTCCTCCTAATTAGGACAACTACACCGACAACAAAGATGGCAGCCAGGAGGTGACCCACTCCAACAAGTGAAAGTACACATCAGTAAAGCTAAAAGTGTCAGTCCTCCAGATTGCTAAACAATCAAGTAAGATCAGTATTAAAAATCACTGTGCCAAACAATCTTATAGACTATGCAGAAATAAACTGCAGTAGTTAGCAGCGTTTTGATATCTCATATTCTATTCCTCCTGTAATGGCTAGTTACGGGGGCATATGGCTCATAAATGTTACTAGAAAGTTTTTCTTTGGTTAGATATACATTCTTATTAGTAAAGAGAACCCCAACCACAGCATTATATTCTGAATCCTGAGTTTATGCTTTCCCAGACCAAGTACTCTTAAAAAAATTCCTACCAGTATGGATGACATGTAAGTCCTACACCTTGTAGTGCCCTATGTCTTATATAACATTTTCTATACACTGATTTACACACGTATGATTCATTGTGTCTCTATATATGTGTGATGAAAAGTGCTCCAACACCCTACGCTGGTAAGAGAAGTACTATAAAACAAATAAAATATATGTGAGAGGGAGGATATGGAAAGATGAGAGACACTGTTTAAGGGTGGTGAGGAAATCATTGAAGAGCCCTTATAAAGATTGCTGTATCCTGGTGCAGTGTAAGGTCATCATTTACTATGCTTTAAAAACTAATACAATTGAATATATAAAGGAAGATGTGTTGTGAAATGCACAATATTGCCATTTTTTCCCCAAGTATTCTTGGGGGGAGAACTTCCCCAAACCCCATTGTAGTGGTCAGGCTTGCTGGCTTTGTACCCTGTGGGCGTTGGTCTGACAAAACTTGCCAGGGCTTCTTGGGGTTCCCATTCCAGCCCTGAAAGTATTTCTTCTATATGCACTGGACTCTTGAGACAAACAACAGCAGACTGCTTATCTTCATCCCACTAAAACCCTGACACTGATCGCTGCTTATGGAGACCCTGCAGGAGACAGGACCCTCCCAAATGCATAAACATGCTTTAAAACCATTTGGTTTGTAATGGTTATTTAGAAGCGCTGCAAGCAGGAAATGTATCGGGCAGGGCCCCAGCAACAAAACTAGCCCCACTAGCAGTGAACCCAGTCCCCATCCTGACAGCCCACCTTGCAAACACCTGGTTCTGCCAGTCCAGATCTGTGTAGGGCAAATATTCATTTACGATAATTTGACCATGGAGGCGGTCTAAAAGCATCAATAAAAGATGCAAGAGAATTGACAAACTGCTTGAAACAATTTCCAAAGCAACCTCATTAGATATTTCCACATTTTGTGAATTAAGAAATGTGTCACTGTAATATGGTCAGCATCATCCCGCATGAGAAAATCAGGCCTGATTCATCGGGCATTCTACACGTTTTACACACATTGTGGGACTACAAGGACTACTTTGTATGCGACGTAGGCACACTTAACAAAGTCCGACAAATCTTGTGTTGTGAATGTCAATGTCTCCCCAGTGTATGTGGAAGTTAAGTATTTACATATTTTTTCATTCATAAGTTTGCCAGGAATGAGCGTAGGAGTGGTAAGGGTAAGGCACAGCAAATGGACAGAGAACCTCTGAGCTACTCTCCGAGTTTTCAAACACTTTAAGTCTGCAATGGTACATTAATAAAATGAAGGTAATCTAGTGTTAGGAATCAGCAAAGTTCCTTTTCTCTTCACTGAAAGATTTTTCCATGAAAGGTAATAGCTTCTTACTCATTGCCTGGGAAAATGTGAACTATTGGAGCATTTTATCAGACTTACTTCAGCGCTACAAATGAATCATGTGAGGTGATGGAAGTGTCTATATGTGTCAGAGATACAGTTTCTCACAATTTCCTAACACTATGTAATGTCTATACTCCACTATTTTGTGTTTATGGACAAAATGCATAGGGACGAACCATATGTGAATCACAAACCCATGTGTATACAATATCAGTAAATTATAGATTTTATTAATTTACCCTTGCAGACTTTTGAATAGATAATTAAATAGAAATCTCTGGATTGCTTAGGTATGAGACACTTATCTAAAATGTCTAACCAACTTTGTATATTAAACCCATACCAATAAATGTATATGTGGGATCACAAAGTATGCACATGATTCCTTGGAAATGGAGAATATTTTCTTTCAGAGGTATCATCAGTTTTGCAAGTTGGTGTATTCAGACTGTGGCATTTGTGGGTGAGGTAGTAACACTTAATGGCCTTTGACTTTCAATAGATGCAGGTTTAGTGGAACACATATTAGTTCTTATACTAAGGGAGATAGGCAGTAGACAGGGACAACCTCTCTTCTTCACTTTCACTTCTGAATGGTCTTTATTTCAATGTTGATTTTTATCCTGGATATCGTAACACTGTCATCTGAAGAAAAGTGTTCGCCTGTGTGGTTTTGAAAGGTTGTGCATTGTACCAACTGTCGTAATATTTTTACTTGCCATGTTTAGAAGTATCAAAACCTGACATATTAAGGGAACCACCACAACTGCAATACAGTGATGGTGAGGCGGCTGTGAAGCCGGCGGCCTCACTATCGTCGTATTACAATGTTTCCACCGGGCTGACTTTTCCGCTGATTAGTCCAGTGGAAACAGTGCAGCGGCATCGGCCTCGGCTCCTTTAGGGAGCCGAGGCCAATGCCGTCACACACAGCACCCTCGGAATGCGCACCGTCTGCACAATGCACACATTCCGAGGGTGCTGGCAGGGGGATCCCTGCACTGCCTTTCTGCCAGCCTTTCCATGGCATGCACCCGCCATTGAAAGGCTGACGGAAAGGGAAGTAGCGATCAGCATGGCAGTGATGATCTTGGCACCACAGTGGCTGACAACGACTTTGACCGCCACCAACCCATCAGGATCCCTGATCCCAGCAGAGGCAGCAGTTTCCTGGCGGTCCAATCAGTAGGATCATAAACTGGCGGTAAGCCCACCAGAAGTGTAGTGGTCCAATCGCCACCACAAGTTTGGCGGTCCTCTGACTGAAAAACTTGTAATCAGGCCCTTAGATGTTAAACTTCACCACAAGATGCACAAACCTCTCACAGTTTCTAATATAAACTTTAGAATGCGTAAATGTATAGTTCATAAATTGAGCTGGCTTTTTCTGTGCAGAGGCAGTTCCTCCTAAGGAGCATTGCCCTCCCTAATGTGAGTGCAGCTGGCAAACAAATAAATAAAATGGCATAATAGTGCCATTTTATTTTGCACTCACACTGTGTACAGTGCAAGCATGAGGGCAGGGGCGGGGCTGCATCCAATTGCAGTATGATTGCTGCCTCGTACAGTGTACATGTCGGGTTAGCCAGCAGTCTAGCTACGGCCAGCCTGACAGGTGCATTGTAGACCCAGCAATCCCATGGCAGTCAAACAGCCAGGTAATTGCTGGCACAGGCCCCCAACCTCAAAATGAGCGTGAGGTTAGTGCGCTCCCACCAATCCTGAAGCCGCTCTCATGCTGACAACAGCCTGAGAGCAGCTCCAGGTTTGGTTGGAATCCCAAGCAGGAAGGAAGTGCTTCCATTCCTGCTTGTGGATGCCGGAGGAGCCGCATATATGTTTGGTGCCATCGCGTCTCCCCATATTTAAGACCTACAGGCCGCCTCTGGAGAGGACATACAATTGTCTCCCCCTTCTGAGAGTTTACTGTTTGTACTGGCTGGAAGAGAGGTTAGAAAATATTCTCTGCCTCTTCACCTGCTAATATGTGGTCAGATCACATGATAGTATCCTCCTTACTACACATTAAAGAAAGGTGAAAGAAAGCAGCACTTTGGCAGCTAACCTGCGTTATAATGCCTCCTCCTCTTCTATCTTTGTAATTTAAGCCATAGTAGATGTAGATCTTTTGAAATGTACAACTGATTTAATTTTAGTAGTGAGGGAAAGCAATGGTGTGTCACATACAACTATACATTAGAGGATCTGGGGAAACTTTCCACTCCCTCTAGCATAACCAGTGGTTCCCTATTGATGACACTGTACCCGAAGTTTCCCTTTCCCCACTATATTTCTTCACTGGGGTCAAATCTCATTATACTCAGTCCTAGACATCTTCACACCACCTCAAACTCATCTCACTCCAATCTTTCTGGACCGAGCCCATGTTTTGGTAAGACTCCACTGATAACCATTATTGAAAACTCCAAGTCACTGGAGTTCTTTATAATTGTCTCAATCTTCAGAAACACATTAGTAACATAGCCAAAAACTCCACGTATAAGCTCAAATTTATAAACAATATTAAACCTTCCTATAAGAATGGGGCCTCAGAGAGCAGCACAAGCCCTGATTCGTTCCCGACTAATCTATGAGAATCCCATACTCTCGTATTCATAAAATTCACCCTGTCCCTCCAAACGACACCTTGCTTGCATCAGTTCGCCTTTTCTCAGAGGCAGACTATTTCGACCATATCACTCCTCCCTTTGAGGTGGCTACTTACTGAAGGCAAGTTATCATTTCAACTTTCATGCATATGTCTCAAGCACTGACACTCACTGTCTTGCCACAAAACGGGAGATTTCTGGAGGAAGTCAACAATTATTCACTTCTGGCACTCTCGTACTTGCGTCCCCTTTTTTCAACCAAAATGTATCATCCATCTTTTTCTGGCTGCAAGACTTGAGTTTGGAACTCAATTCCAACAGTTCAATGGACCATTGCCACTCTTTTCCTGCACTCAAAAGAGAGCTTCAGCAATCCCTTATCAACTTTCATCTCTCTCCTTCCTCCCTTTATTTCACTCTTTTCATTTCCAGTTGAAAGGCTGATCTCTCTGACAGTATCAGCTGGAGTTCACTATTTGGTCTTTCTAACAAAGCCAGTTGGAGTTCACCATTTGGATTGTGCTTTAATCTATATAGCGTCACGTTTTTCACTTTGTATATTTATCACTCAGTTTGTCCGATGATAACTTTTTCACTACTGTATATATTTATAGATATTGCCCCTTCTCATTTTGTTCTGTATCTAGGACCTGGTGCTTCTACTGCTTTTGCTGTGACCTGTTTTGCTCTGTCACACTCTAAAATGCCATAAGTAATAGGCCTGCAGTGGGTTGGTGGGATACTCTTACTGAATGCCTTTCATTAGAATTGCATGTTTTTTTAAAGTTTCTTTATTAAGAAATTGTTTGAGTTGGGTCATCCACCAGTGGATAACAGCCTTTCTGATTTTCAGCCTCTATTGATCCTAGCCTCGACAAATGTCAGTCTGAATTGACACCAGCCTCCATAGAATTCTGCCATCAACCTCCTTACCCACACCAAGTCTTAACCTACAATCTACCAACATCAGGTCAAGGGCTGAACGTCCCACAACAACATCATACACCACAATATCACATAGGGGAGCAGTAGACATAATTTGATCTTAATATAAAACCTGTGTATAAACAATAAAGAAAACAGACAAAATGGCCCATGGGTAAGGCAAACAAGTATTCCATGAAGCCCAACCAATCAATACCTCTGCATGAGATACAATATGCATTCCCTTGCCTGTCAGCCCACACAAACAACTCATTGTGGGTTCGTAATTAGGATCAAAACTGGTAGGATGTTTGGAGGAAAGGACAGTGCCAGCAGGAAGTTCAGGCAGTTTAGATTGGGGTCCTACTCTGGTGCATCCACACAAGGGCACTTCCAAACTGCAGCATCCACACCAGCCCCAACCAAATTGACCACATGATGTGGTGACCACTGAGTTTTGGGCTGAGGATTTTGGGCAGTGCTACCCACTAGACCAGATAACTAGGACATTTACCCATGATGGATAGTCATCTGTTTTGGTGCCAACTGTAATAGGATTGTGTCACAATTATTTAGACAAGTAAGCCTCCAGCCCACCTAAGGATTGTGATAATCTCATTCACAGCTATTCTAATCTATATAGGTCTGACTTCCAAATAGTAAGTCTGGGGGACGTGTGCCAACCACCAGCACATCACATTCAGTCTCTTTGCCAGCAGCTGAGTAAGTTTATCTAATCTACAACATGTATTCCCCATCTTCGATTGTGACATGAGGCTTCGCAGACAGGACTCTTGCCTAAAGAGATTCTGTTTACCTGCCATTGTGGGTATGGTATTAGTTCCTTCTCACAAAATGTCTCCACCCTGGGGCAGGCCCCAGAAATCTGGAATGTTGTGACTGCATCTGGTTCAAGAGTCTGCTACCACTGGGTAAACTGTGTGCAAATGCTTAGCAGTAAGGTAGGTGCAGTAAATATAATTAAGCTGCAGGAGCTTAAATTTCACGTTCTGAGAGACCTTAGCTGCATGTCACAGGATTTGAATCCACTCTACCGTTGTCAGGGCACTACTCAAGTCTATTTTCCACTTTACCTCCAGGGACCCCAAGCTTGGTCCAGATGCTGGTCCTGTATAGTTGTGTCACTAACTTTCTCTTTCATCCTATCATCAACAGGCAGTGTAGGGTAAAATAAATTGATGGTTCATTATGCTTGCCTCTTATCCCCAAGCGTTTCAAAAACAGCCTTATCTTGACCATTCACAGTTATCTTTGCCAGCAGCAGCTCTAACCCCAAAGCACAGTGCTAGTGCATCCTCTTATCAGCACATGTAAAGCAAAGAAGGATCCATCTTGAATGTATGTGCTGCTAGTCACTTACAGCTGGCCTGAACGTATGATAAGCACAGGGCTGGACTGTGAATCAAATGCAGCTCTGGCAAAAATATTCAAACCAGCCTCCTTCCCTCCTCTCCCTCCAGCTTTTCTTTCTTTTTCCATTTGTCAATTCTCTGCAAGTCCCTTCTCTCTTTTTCCTTCCCAATCTCTCTACCATATATTTGTCCGATTTAGCCCCTGCTGTGCAATTAGCCTCGGGGACCCAGAGAGAAAGAAGTAGGTGGCATGTGGTCCCCAAAAAACAGCCTCCAAAGACTTCAGAGCCCCTGGGGAAAAACACGATGGAATAAATGGCCAGTCCAACCTTGGACAAATGCCACACTTGATTTAGCCACACAAAGCCTCTGGAATAAGATTATTAGTTCATGGAAAAACCCTCAGAGGTTTTAAAACGAGTTTTTCCACCCAGTTCCCAAGTAGAGTAATAATATGCCTGTTATTGAGCCATAAGACAATAATATTTGCTGTGTTCAACACATAAACCTTGGGTAAGGGTTATATAACATCTAGGAGAAATGTCTCTGATTCCATAATGTGCTGATTTGTAGCGAAATATGTTTACCCCATTACTATAGTTTTCCTTATGGCAAATAAAAGACCCTGGCTAAATAGGTTCAGAGACAATGCTCAGTAGGCCTTCTGTAGTTAGATCACATTGTAGTCTTTGCTGTAAGGAAATGTACTCCAGCGCACTGGCGAAATGATTGGATATCAAGGCACATGGGTAAAGTGGGGATCATGCACAGGAGAACAGCAGCCGTCCTCATCCAGTCTACAAATGTCCTTGTCTACTTTTATCATCACATACCGTATCTGGCCTTCAGGATGTTTTGCTTGCCAAACCATTACGTTTTCTTTCTTACGGCTGTATTTGTTACTTGTGTTCATATACTACTACTCCATTGGTGCTGTGACACGCCATGGGAGAAACAGAAAAGTGTTGGATGAAATGCTAGAATTCATCTCAGTCACTGATAATTAATTACTCTAGGCTGTTTTCCAGTTCATTTTGTTATTTTCTCAGTTCATAATTACATTTAGGAGCCTACTCCTGGGCAAATCAGCCTTGATACTGCTCCTATAGGAACAGACCAGCATGAACCTCAGGCCGCTGCCCTCTGAAAAGAAACACAAGCATCCCTGGACTGATTTTAACCTCATAAATATGCACTTCATGAAGCATCACAATCAATTTAGACCAGTCCAAATCATACATTAAGACATTTTGCTATCAGAAGAGACCAGACGAGAATACAAATATTAGGCAACAAATGTTATTACAGTTATTTCTGCTTTGTATGATGACCTTCTGCAGGTTAGAGATGAAACCAATCGAAGTAGGAATGTAAAACAGATGATATTAGAGAGCAAAAAAACAGCACAGATCCAAAATTGGAACCTGGCCAAATATCCATTTCATTTAATGACAGAAAGCATGTACTAAAAGGGCAGGCTGGGCTATGAAAATCCAAGGGCAGAGCCGTGCATGACGCCCACCAGTAGCAAGAGGTTGGGCTTTTATGTTACCACAAATCACAAAGACTGAATGTTCTGAAAGATAACATTCAAAATGGTTTAAGGCACAGCCAGGCTTTTGAATTCATTCGAATGCTGATGGTGTAATATCCTATTTAACGATGTGAACCATTTTCAGGATAAGAATGCCTTTTCAGGAGGCATTCGCCATAGAAACACGGAGAAAGAGATTTTGTAGTAATTTAAATATTTATGCAGGTATATTTTATGAAGTACAAACTTTTTTTTATAGATTTTATTTATTGGATTTTGCAGGTGATACATAATTTCAGTGCCGCTTGCTCATAGATATTGGCGGAGTTGACAATTAATACATTTAGATATAGTTTACTATTATACCACTGGGGAACCGGGATCTGAGTATGTAATAATGAAGTGTTACACTCACTAGCTCGTGTCATACATCTACCATTGCAGCCACCATGGTAGTCAATAACCGTTTACCAAACTCCCCTTTACCCCCGCAACAAACAATATGCAATCAGTCCGGAGCCCTGACGTATTCAAAGTGGAAATAAATGTACATTCTCCTCATTCGCATAGGTGGGTATCTTCCCCGCTGTTAGACTTTTCATCCTTGGCGTGGTCTCCCTTAACTTTTTGCCTCTGTTCCCCAGGTTGTTGATGTGTGCTGGACTCTGATTTTACTGTTTTTGTTACTCTGGGCACTTTACCACTGCTAACCAGTGCTAAAGTGCAAGTGCTCCTGTTTAAAATGTGTACGTAATTGGTTCTCCATGATTGGCATATTGGTTTTACTGTTAAGTCCCTAGTAAAGTGCACTAGAGGTGCCCAGGGCCTGTAAATCAAATGTTACTAGTGGGCCTGCAGCACTGGTTGTGCCACCCACACAAGTCACCCTGTAATCATGTCTCAGACCTGCCACTGCAGTGTCTGTGTGTGTATGTTTACACTGTAAATTCGACTTGGCAAGTGTACCCACATGCCAGGCCTAAACCTTCCCTTTTCTTACAAGTAAGGCACCCCTAAGGTAGGTCCTAGGTAGCCCCAAGGGCAGGGTGCAGTGTATGGATAAGGTAGGACATATAGTAATGTGGTTTATATGTCCTGACAGTGAAATACTGCCAACTTCGTTTTTCACTGTTGCAAGGCCTGTCTCTCTCATAGGATAATATGGGGGCTACCTTTAAATATGATTAAAGCGTAGATTCCCCTAGAGAGTAGATGGACATGTGGAGTTTGGGGTCCCTGAACTCACAATTTAAAAATACATCTTTTAGTACAGTTGATTTTGAGATTGTGCGTTTGAAAATGCCACTTTTAGAAAGTAAGCATTTTCTTGCTTAAACCATTCTGTGACTCTGCCTTGTTTGTGGACTCCCTGTCTGGGTCAGTTTGACAGTTGGGTTGTTTTTCATCTCACACTAGACAGTGACACAAAGGGAGCTGGGGTGTAACCTGCATTTCCTGATTAGCCATCTCTGCTAGGAGGGAGGGGTGGAGTGGTCACTCTCCTCTGAAAGGACTGTGTCTGCCTCTGACAATGCAGACTCCAACCCCCTGGTGTGTGTCTGAGGCCTTGCCTGGGCAAGGCAGGATTTCACAAGTAGGTGTGAGTCCCCTTTGAAGAAAGGTGACTTCAAAGACTAAAATGGGTATAAGAAGGGCACCCAAATCTACAGACTTTAGAAACACTTCTGGAACCAAGAGGAACCTCTGCCTGGAGAAGAGCTGATAGCTGAGGAAGAAGTGCTGCCCTGCCTGTGACTGTGCTTTGTGGAGCTTTCCTGCAGTGCTGCTTCTGCCAGAGTAAGAAGGCAAAGACTGGACTTTGTGTGCCTTCCATCTTGTGAAGAAATCTCCAAGGCCTTGATTTAGAGCTTGCCTCCTGTTGTTTGAAGTCGCAGGGACAGCAAAGACTTCTCTCTGCCAGCACCTGGAGTCTCTGGAGAGACTCCTGCTCTGACAAGGTGTGCCCTATCCAGTCCCTGGGCCCTTGAAAGGAAAGCTGATGGAAATCCAAGGAAACTGACTTCGGACGACTCCGGACCGCCGGCGCTGCTGAATCCGGTAACGCCGCCTGCACCCGGCGCCGTGACCCTCGCTGGAACGCGACGCTCTTCGCAGGCCCGACGCCGCTGCAGCCCCGCTGAAGTCCGTGACTCCGTAGAAGTCGCCGCACCACGTCATGACCGACGCCGCTTGAAGTGCGTGGATTCAACGTTTCGCACAGACGCCGCGATACGCGACTTCGCACATTGGCTTGTTTTCACTCTTCACCAAAGGTACTGTACTTGGGGGTCTACACGACTCCGTGTCCGGCGCCGCTGGTGTCGGCTTGTTGGGAACGACTCCGTCACGACGCCGTGTTAACATCTCATCGAAGCATTTTTGTTTCTAAGCGCTATTTTTGAGTTTAATCTTTAAAAATTCATAACTTGACTTGTGTATGTCGGATTTTTGTTGTTTTGGTCTTGTTTTGTTTAGATAAATATTTCCTGTTTTTCTAAACTGGTGTTGTGTCATTTTGTAGTGTTTTCATTAAGTTACTGTGTGTTGGTACAAATACTTTACACCTAGCACTCTGAAGTTAAGCCTACTGCTCTGCCAAGCTACCAAGGGGGTAAGCAGGGGTTAGCTGAGGGTGATTCTCTTTTACCCTGACTAGAGTGAGGGTCCTTGCTTGAACAGGGGGTAACCTGACTGTCAACCAAAGACACCAATTCTAACACCCGCTGACCTCAGTAACTTTAGCACAACACGCTCCCATGGCAGCTATGTACACCCTGATTCATCAGACTCTGATGTATACTTGTGTTCCTCCAATGCCCTCTCCTTGAAAGCAGTCAAGAGAGACACCTAGTCATCAGCCACCGGGTGCCTTTGGAGACTCTTGCCTTCTTTCACTCTCAATGCTTTCTCCTCTGCTTCAGCCCATGGCTCCACCTTAGCCCGCACCTGCAATGGGGTGGTCAGTTTGAAGACTTCCAGTGCATGGCCTGGGCCTGTCTGGCCAACACCAAAGATAGATGCAAGAATCTTGCATCCACCTTGGGCACTCTTGGGAATGGGGACAACCCCAAGAGGCAGACTTCCACCCACCAAAGGCTCGCACAGTCCAAGGTATGATCGAAGTTGGACACCATCCCCTTAACAAACCGCATAGCCCTTGAACACAACCAGGTCACATGTATGAAACTAGCATCAGGTTTTCAACATCGAGGGTATTGTTGATTAGTTGTGCCCCGTATTGTATTAAGGCAGTGTGGTGTAAGGTATGTCATGTGTAAAATGTTGAACTGTGTGTAGTGGAAGCGGGTGTTACAGGGTACTGCATGAACTCTTTTCAGTGCCCGTCTCCATTCTCCATCCCACAGCCTGTGGCCCACTGCTGTTTTCCATCTGCCCCAGATCAGCACCAAATCCAACTGAGACTAAAGTAGCCCTGATTTGTAAAGCCAAGAAAACATCCTATAAAGCCAGAACAATTTGCAAAACTTCATGTGCCAGAGGTTCAGACGGCCCCCTCTGCCACAAGGCATGGCCTGCTCGTGCCACCACTACTTACATTAAGGAACTCCAGAGTGGGCAAGCCAGCGTCCGTCAGCAGGTCATCGAGTAAGTCCAGTCTGCCCTCAGCCTAACAAAATCTTACTGTGAGCATATCCTCAGCAGTCCAATCTTGCAACGTTCAGGCCATGAGAGGACCACCTCTTGGCATTGCTGGGACCCCAATGACAGAACCAGCGAATAGGGCTGCAGCTGACCTGAGAACTTGGCATACTGTGCCTAGCAGCATAATGTGACTCTCAGGAGCTTTCGGAGGTGGTCCTCAAGCAGGATGTTCTGCCATCACAAGTGGCACCAGCCAGCCGTGATACAGGTCTGCTCCAGAAAGCCCAAATTTCTATTTATGCCAGCCCCAAATCAACGACCCAGGCACTGCTCTATGTGGCACAGCTCAAGGTTCAGGCCCCCAAGTCCACCTTCTCTGGCCAGGCACTGGAGGGTACACAGCAATGCCCTGCATCATCCCCTTTCCCACATAAGTTCCCTCACCAAAATCGGTGTATCCACAGTAGAAGCTTCACAAAATAGTGAAGCAACCTGGGCAAGATGATAATTTTTGTGAGGGCTACCTCCATCATTAGATGAAGGCGCTGCATGCATCAAAAAGCCACGCTTTCCCTCAGAGATCAGAGCACTTCTTCCAGGTTATCATTCCTACTAACTGCATCACTATAAAACATTTGGATCCCAAGGTATCGTAACATCCAGGGTTCCCAGAGTATACCACTAGCTTGGACCACCCGAGGAGGAGCAATGGCATCTCCACACACAGATGTCTCCCAGCTTGTGCATAACCCCATCACTTCTCCCAATTGATGTAGCATTGAGACCCGCCAGGGTACATCAATATGGGTGTCCAGTAAAAAGAAAAGTATGTCGTCAGCATATAGGGAGAGGTTATGGTCCCTGCTGTGGAGCAATATGCCCCTACACAGTCCCTACTGCTGAATGGTGCCAACAAATGGCTCAATGACCTAAGCGAATAACGGGGGGAGGGGACACCCCGGTCTCCTGCTTGAGCCCGTGCAAATCGCAGGAGGGTCAGAGATATTCGCCCTCATTACAACCCTGGCGGTCGGCGGAGAAGCGGCGGTCTTACCGCCAACAGGCTGGCGGTAAAGATTTTGGAATTATGACCATGGCGGTTACCGCCATGGTCATCCTCCACTTCTCCGATCCGACCGCCAGGACGGAAACGACCGCTGGGCTGGAGACCTGGGTCTCCAGCCCGGCGATCGTCACAATACCGCCGGCGGTATCATGACCCGGCTGACCGCCATGGATTTCATGGGGTTTGGAACCGCCATGAAATCCATGGCGGTGAGCACTATCAGTGCCAGGGAATTCCTTCCCTGGCACTGATAGGGGTCTCCCCCACCCCAAGTCCTTCCCCTACACCCCCACCACTCCTGTCACCCCCAAAGGTGGCAGGACCCCCCTCCCCACCCCTACCCCCAACATTACATTACACATTCACACCCGACACGCACGCAGGCACCACCAACACACATACCGGCACACACACCAACATACATGCCAACAGCCACACACACAGTCATACGCACACACCCACATTCAGACATACATGCACACATCCATACAGACATACATACAGACAGACACAAACTCATTTCCAAACACACAACACCCCCGCATGCATACACGCACTCACACACCCCCTCTACATACACACACGCACACCCCCATGCACGCACACAACAGCCCCCCACCCCCCTCCCCTAACGGACGATCAACTTACCTGGTCTGTTGATCCTCCGGGAAGGGACGGGATCCATGGGGGCTGCTCCGCCGCCACCACACCGTCAACAGAACACCGCCACGCCGAATCACAGAACGTGATTCGGTGGGCGGTGTTCTGTTGACGTGGAGGTGGAGCAACCTCCACTTCCCTGCCAACCGCCAGTATGGCTGCTGGCGGCTCTCCGTCCGGAAAAGGACGGAGGGCTGCCAGCAGTCATAATACGCCGAGCGAAAAAAACGCCACCACTGGCGGTCTTCAGCACGGCGGTCCCTCGGCGGTCTTGTCAAAAGACCGCTGAGGTCGAAATGACCCCCATTATGTCCGGTCTTCACCTGAGCTTAAGCTCCGGTATACAACAGTGCTATCCATTTGGCACAGTCGGGCCCATGTACATGTGACACATTACCGTCTATATCTCCACGGCAACGTATTGATGGCCTTTCATAGGTCCACCTATAGTTCCACTGCCTCTGGGGCAGCTTCCATAGGAATCTCGTCTAGCACCCTTTAGAGCCCCTGATATTCAGAGAGGTCTTGCAATGCAGAGTAAAGCCATTAGGATTCATAGATCAGCTGGTGCAAGTGTGGCTGTAAGCGAGTAGCCAATACCTTCCTAAGGATTTTGTAGTCGATGGTGAGCATTGACAGAGGGCAGTACTAGAAAGTCTCTTCCGGGTTTTTTCCAGGCTTCACTATGACAGTCACCAGTGTCTCCTGGCATGTGGGAGGCAGGGTACCCTCCTCCCAGACTGCTTTGTATAATACCACTAACCGGGGCACCAGGAGTGGGCTAAACACCTGGTACAACTCCTCATGGACACCATCCATGCCAGGAGTTTACCCCATCGCCAATGGGAACCTAATTTCAGGTTCTGAAATGAGAGGGCCAAAGCCCTGTCAGACCATGTTGGGGAGGTGTGGGAGGGTTACCCCAGCCAAAAATCTGTCAATTGTATTATCAGCAGCAAGGCTGGAACTACCATGCAAGTCCTTATAGTATTGAAAGAACTCTTCATGAATGTCACAATGGGTGCATAATGGTGTTCCATCAGCAGCCCTAAGTGTGTGTATGACAGGCGTCCACTGCTCCGAGAAGACAAGTCAGGCCAACAGCCTCCCCGCTTTGCCTCCCTCTGAAAATTCCTGAGCCATTTGCTCTTTATAGGAGAAAAGGCCCATCCAGTATATGGTGTCCGTACGGGACGCCCATGTCTCCAGAATCTCTGGAAGATGAGAGGGATCAAACAGGAATGCAGCCTCTACATCATGCAGCCTGGACTCCAGGCTGGTGAGCTCGGACTCCAGGATTTTGCAAACCCCAGCCTTTGGACCTATACAGTGACACCTGATCTGACTCTTCCAGATTACCGCCACAGAAGCACTATCCTGATTATGCTGATAAAAACCTTTAATCGCCTCTTGTAGGGAATCCTGGAAGACTGAGTCATGTACCAACTCCTGGCAAAGTCTCTGCGTAGGGATTGTGGCCAGCCTCTTCCCCCAGCTCAAATGCATTGTAGGCAGGTTATGGGCAGAGCTAATATGGGCCAAGTACGCCACCTAGGTGGCCTGGTATGTTATGACAGGGAACACCAGCAACCCATCTCACTGCACATGCAGGTTGTGTTCTGGGGATCAAAATGAATACTTCTGTGCTTGGTCAGCAGAGATCCAGGAGTCCCCAGTCAGCTACCCACCACTGGTAACAATCGACCAACCTCCTGGTGTGGAATCAAGGAATGTAGGGAAGGATCTGTCCAAGAATACACTTGCCAGGCAATTAAAGTCTCCCTCAGTATTCTAGCCACTGGTAAGGTTGCACCCAGGTGTGTCAATAGGGATTCCAGGAATGTGGACTGGTTAATATTGGGAGCATAGAGGCACCCAAGCCGCATCTAGTGTTCTACTAAGGAGTACGTATCTCCCCTCCTTATCAATGTGCTGGGACTTACAATTAAACAGAACCCCTGCCTAGATCCATATGAGTGTGCTCCTGACAAAGAAGGAGTGGCAGGTCATGAAGACCTGACCACAACCTCTCCTATGCAGGTGTGCCAGCTCAGACCCTTCTAATGTGTTTCCTGAAGTAACGCAATGTCCACTCTTCTCCTGAGTAGATAAGAATGTATCAGATGACGCTTGCATCACCCTAACATTCCAAGCGTAACAAGGAACCAGCGCAGCCATCAGGTGATATGAGTAGCAAATGGCATCCCTCCTGACCACCCACTTCAGCCCAGCCCATCACCACAAACCACAGATGTGGTGGAGCGCAGCGCAGTATAGCCCAACTGCGTGTGAGTGGTCCCCAGAAGAACCTATGATAGAAGCTCTGTGCACCTAGTGTGCCAAATAAAAAAAAAACACTTTCCCTACTGCTAAGGAACACCAACCATGGTCAGGCGCCCAAACCCCAACAAACCAACAATTGAGTGTCACTATGGGCCCATGGCCAAGGCACCCTGTGCATCCGCCTTGACGGGTGTGCCAAGTCCAAACAGTTAGAAGCATGTTCGCCATCCACCAGCCACCGACTCTGGAGAAAAACATAGAAAATATTTCCAATTAGACAATAGCAGGAGAAGCCAGCCCATGGTGCAGGGTCCCCTGCAAGGAGCAAAAACCATAGCATGAGGGGGCAGGAATCCGAGATCAACAGCCATGCAAGACATCAGGAGTGGGTCCTGGGAGGGACCCGGATGTCATTCAGTGCCATCATAGGACAAACTGCCCAAGCGGTCCCCCAAAGTCACACAGCACTCACCATCAAGCTGGCTGTCTGTCTCCAAGGCCTTCTCCTTGGCTAGGTCCATTTGTCTTCTTGTCAGGCACCCCTCCAGACAGCATGCTCTGCGCCTCCTTCTATGGCATTGTGGGTGAGGCTTCAAGCCTGGGGTGGCTGCCCTGCACTGTGAGATTCAATACATTCCTATGTCTCAGTTGGGATATCACAGAAGTGGGTGCAATCATCAGATATAATTTTAAGGTGGGCTGGACACAGTAGCATGTACTGGAGACCCAGTCCATGAAGCGAGTGTTTCACCACCAAGTAAGAGGCCCTCCCTCGCTGGACCAACAGTGTGTAGTTCAGGAAGAGGGCAACTTCATAATTTTCAATCTGCCTTTTTCATGGGCTGTGCACACCAAAGTGTCTCTGTCTCTGTAGTTAAGGAAATGCAACACCACACAAGACGAGGCTGTGCCCCTGGCAGCCATGCCAACAGTAGGTGGGCCTCTCCAGTACAAAGAATTGGGACAGCCTCTGGGGTGCAAATCCATTTAGAACCGTTGCTCAAGAAAATGGTGGTGGTCGTTACACAGGATGTTCATGTCAATCACCACCCTTTTCAATTATAGCCTCCAATGTCTCTTCTGTGGCTGTAATGGTTTCCAGAATAGGATCCAGTTTGTCAGGAACCTCCTAGATCACATGGTTCTCCTTACCCTCCAGCTGTGTTTTCTCTACGTAGGGTGGCATGGTATCACCCACCTGGGCTGATGGTTGATTTGGTGCAGCCCATTATTCCCCAGAGCGAAGGTCACTTAGTAGCAGGGGAGCAACAGGGGCATGATGGCCGAGTGGAGACAAAGAGGTCTCTCCCTGCCCCTGGGCAACTAAACAGTTCCCTCAAGTTCTACGCAACATGTCCCCCTAGTGGCTGGGCTTCGCTGTGGGCCACAATGTCAGCTGATGAGGTGTATCTCTGGCAGCCACATCCCAAGTGCATGTCTGCTGGTTCTCTCTGATTCTCTCCCCATAGTGACCCCATTTCAGGCCTCATGCAGCAGGCACCCATGCCCTTACAGCCTTTCAGGAAGCCAATCACCAGACACCAGCAAGGTTTAGTCACTTTACACCTGTTGGCACTGATTTATATGCTCCCTTGGGAAAGGAGGGCCTACATCACAGAGGACCCTCTCTCTGTCTTGTCAATAGATAGTCACTCAAATTCAGAGTCCCCTGCAGGGTGTCCCAGAGTCACAATGCAGGCAAGACAGCAGTATCTGCCTCCCACTCCAGCCCAGGTCCTCAGGGAGTTGGCCTCATGGTAGGTCCTGCTCACTGGAGTAAACAGGCCCCAGGGACTCATGATGGGAATGTCACTTGGTTCTGTCCTCTCATACTGCCAGACCCCACAGCGGCTGCCGCACTGCAGCCAGCACCTTTATTTTGTTTGTGCTACCTGCAGCACTCCCAGGAGGAGGATCATTTCCAGGCCCTCCAACAACTTCGGCTGTTGGAAAACACACAGCCGGGGAAGGGAGTGGGCCACTCACTAAGTTTCCATGTGGCCTGCGATGACAATGCTGGAGGCCTCAGCCATCCCTCTGGCTCTCATCACCTCTCACCTCCTCATTGGCTCTCTAAATCAAGGCAAGGGGAGATACTTGTTGTGGCCCCAGCCCAGTGGGTGGCTCTCAGGAGCAGGGAGCAAGGTGGTAGCACTCTGTGCCACACAGTGTGACTCAAATTGCACGGCCTGTCCCTCTAGGCCGCCAGTGGCCGCCATATTGTACGCCTTTCCTGGGGCTCGTGTCACTACTGCAGCCCAGGCTCCAGTGCCACCATGGTCACCATTGTCCTCTGCTGCCACCCCAATGCTGGACTCGCCAGCCAGGATGGGCAGGATTCTGGCAGAGAGTGCAGCCATGCTAGTGCTTGCCTTGGCAATGCCCCCCTTTATAAAGTACCAATGTACCCCTATATAGTTTCAGAGCATCATACAGCCTATACGTATTTCATTTCAAGCTAAAGTGCACCAAAGTACATAACACTTCTACCTGAAAACAGCATAAAACTTATAGAATGCATCAAATTTAGGTACCAACCTATCAAGTTCTCGCTTTGCATACAATAAGGTTATTGTTTCATTTTAAAGTAAATCAGAATAATGTTCTGAATTCAATATTTTAAGTGTCAGCAGTTTAATTAAACCACACAGTCGTGTAAAACAATATAAAATTTAAGTTGTAGACACATTTTGCAAAAATTGAAAAATAGGCTACAACATTTCTAATCATATCTGAGCTTTAACACTCATTGTCGTATTGGTCAATAAGTTTGCTACATGCCTGCGAAGCAATCAATAGATACTTGAGTACTTTGTGCCAGTCACTCATTTTTGAGGCCCGGGAATTATTTGTCATCATCAGACTTTGGCCCACAACAAGAGGGAGCTTCATGGAAAATTGAGAAAGTAGAAGGAATAGAGAGTTAGGAAAACTGTGACAAAGGGATAAAGCAGGAATGAAAAAGAGACTGAAAGAGAGAGAGAAAGAAACAGGAAATGTAAGCGGGTGGAAAAAAGAGGCAAGCCGTGGATTCAAGACTAGGCAGCCCTAGCATTCGAGAACTCTGACATTCGGTGAGCCAGAAGCAGAGCCCAAAGCAGATATGGGTCTCTGAGATTGTTATTTAATTATTTATTTGTTTTTCACATTTACCAATTTACAACACATTCTAAACATTTAGTACTGATTGTGAGGGAGCATTAGTGCCGAGACCATCAACACTAATGTGATCTCATGATCAATGTTAACTCTACTTGTGTGAATTTCTGTAGTGCCAATGTGGAGTTTCAATTAAATTATAACTAACCTTGTGCCTGTCGCCAGAACTCCAGAGCGTATGCTCTTGTATTTTTTTTAATACTACGTTTTTATTTACTCGGAAATCTGCCATGAAAACAGTAGTACGTCATATGCAGTAGTACCTCATATTACTTCCCAGTTTCTCATTTAACTGAAATCCATAATCTGGAGGGATAATGAATTTTCTGCACATTATTATGGAAATATATAATCAATAGGTTTTAAAACATTCCTTTGAAATACTGGTTTAGAAACCTCTGCTAAAAGGACATTTCTATCAAGATGCAGAACCTAAGACAGATATTTTAGCTATTTACAGTGAACGGTGATGCCCTTATATTCACAGCTCATGCACTTCTGACATGCCCTGGTACGAAAATACCCCTGCCTCTTGTAATCTAGGGCGAGACACTAGCTAGTGGGCAGTGAGCAGGAGGACCCAACTCCCAGTGCCCCAGGGCACAAGCACGGTCTGCGTCCTCGTCTGAATCTCTGCTTGCAGTACAAATTGAGCACTGGGAACCGGGCTTGGGAAATCAAACTACCCAACATATTACTCAAGATCTTTTTGTTCTTCTTAAACCTGTTGCAGTTGGATAGATATTCAGCTGTGGTCAGTGTATGGAACAGCATATCTCCGAACACCATTTATTTATTTTTGCTCACTTCCATCCATACATCTCAGCTCACTATGCTGCTTCCTGTTCTTCCCAGGTCCAGAATCCTGAATTCTGGCTTGGTTGAGTGTACTGCAAGCTAAGTACTGGAATGGAATATTCAACTTTTTAAAAAGTGCTACCGAGGCACAATCTACTTCTCCGTGGTGTGTGTCAACATAATTTGCCCCTCTACACATCTAGTCGAATTAAAAGCATAATTGGTGAGTGCTGCAGGGTCTGAAGTATTGTACTGTGTGTGAGAAAGTTAAAAAACAAAAGGCCGCACCATGGTCTCAATTTCCGTGTATTAGGAAGCAGAATGGAACTGTGTATTGTTTACACAGCGTACTCTGAATCAACAACTCAACAATTTGGCCAGGTGTTGCAAACTGAAGTAACTGCCAACATGGAGTTGTTCCTGTGACTCTGAGGTTTCTGGCGCTCATATGTTAACTCACGAACCACAGCTTCTTTAAAAACAAGTACACAACTATCTGCTGTGTCCGTGAAAGAGCACACAGTATAACGGGGGATGATATAATTACTGATATTCTACCACCTGTACTGTGAAACATTATCATATCATGCTGTAATCTGGCAAGGAGTTTAAATGCATGTGGAAGACATTTAAAAAAAAAAGTACCTCCTCCGTTGCCGCTGAGCCGTTCCTCTATCCCTTGTCGCTCCAGGCACAGGATCCCAGCCTGCCCTGTGGCCATTCCTGATGCTACTCAAAGCAGTGTTAGCATTGGCTGGGAGAGCCCACCCAGGGTGCTCCCAGGCAGACTGGGAGCCATATTCAGGCTCTCTCCAGCCCGGCAACACAGTGCTGGGCTGGAGAGAGCCTACTGCGCATGTGTGTTTTGCCAGCCCGAGACAGCCAGCCAAACACACATTCACTCTGAGGGGAGTGCTCTGTGCACTCCGCTCAAGTGCTCGTCACCTCCAATGCCCCACCCCTTTTCAAGAAAACGATAATAAACACAGTTTATTAATGTTTTCTTGAAAAGTTTTTGCAGCTGCTGCTGGTGGGGGGATGACGCTCCTCAGCCCTAATGGAGGCACCGCCGCTGAACTGGCCCTCCATTTGACTCCTTCACCTGAATACTTTTACTGACAGCCTGATAAGATAGGGGCAGTCAGATGCCCTATTTAGTGTGGATGGTGTACTGCCTGTCCGTCACTGGAACTAAAAACCTGGTGGTGAGGGACAGGAAAAAAACATTGGCCCTCATTACAACCCTGGCCGTAAATCCCGCTTTCCGCTGTGCTGAAGACCGCCAACATACCATTGCAGCGGCGGAAATCCGCTACAGGTATTACGACCCACAGTTCGGAATCCGCCACAATACAGACACCCACACAAGTCCGCCACACCAAAGGTCAGTGATAAACTGGCAACACCAAAACCGACACCATGATACCAACAAGAATACGCCCACACTATCACGACCCACGAATCAACACGGTGGTCTTTCAACCGCGGTAATCCATTGGCGGTACACACCGCCTCGCTCAAAATACACACACACTTTACAAAACACAACCACATTAGACAATTCAAAATACACACACCTGATACACATACACACACCCACACACTCACAACACTATAAAACACACATCCACATTACCCACAAACCCTTACAACGTGAAATTTTGAAGGCCAGAGAGAGAGCTTATCAAACACAACACCAGCTTCCACAGGACCCATACCCAACGTCACTGGACAGGAGGTGCCAGACATATCCAGTCCCTCCACAGAAGAGGCCCACAGTGATGACAGCAGCTCTGCCCGCCTGGATCAAGATGACCAGCCCAGCCCATCAGGGACTTCAGGACAGTCGGATCCCATGACACAGTCCCAAACCACCACTGAACCTCCCCCTCAGGAAACACCACCACAGCACCCACCCAGCGGGCCCATCCCTCTGTCCCCAGGACACGTCAATCAGCAGTGTGTCCACCACTACAGGGAACCCAGGCAAGCCCACCAACCCAAGAAAATCAGGGACCTGGGGTCAGTGGCAGTGGGCACACAGTTCAGGGGACAGAGGCACAGGATAACAGGGAAGCTGGGAGGACTGCTGTGCGACAGGGGAAGGACAGGCCCAGGGAACCGACACTCCACAAGGCACTCTCCAACATTTTGGGAGCTTACCACCATTCCCAGGAGACCATGGGCACGGTACTGGCCAAGTTTCAGGAGACCCAGCGGCTGTAGGAGGAACACTACCTGGGCATCAGGGAGGACTTGAAGTCCATTAACAACACCCTGGTCACCACTGGGGGTGCTGGCAGACCTTGTCAACACCAGTAGGGACACAATGACACACCAACAGGCCCCTGACACTATCCTGGACGATGAACAGCCCTCCACCTCCGCCGGCACCAGTGGACAGGAGGCACCGCCATAGGACCAACAGGCCACCAGCACCCCACCACCTGCAGAAGGAGAACCACCCCGCAAACGGTCCCTGAGATCCAGGAACAAGACAGAGAACATTGCCAAGACCCCCGCCAGGAAATAAGACCCTCCTGACTGTCACCCTTCTGTCCCACTTTGTCACCCTGTCCACCTTAAACTGCCATTGCTCCCCTTCCTATGCCCCATTGGACAATGCACCTGTGAGACCAAGAGACTGGACTCTGCCATGGACATTCCTCCACCATCACCCCAGCCCATTTCACACCCCCATCCACTTATTTGCACAGAAATAAACACCCTTGAGTCACCAAAAAATCTGGAATCAGTCTGGACTTTCACAAATGTGTAATTGCAAAATATAGCAATGTCAATGTACTTGTTCACATACCAATGTTACACAGCTGTAGGCCAGGAGTAAACATAACAGAGGGCACAAATTGAGACCCAGATCTGTGAAATGGAAAGCCAAAGTGACAAGTCAGGGTCCATACACAGAGTGAAAAGTCAGACTTATGCTAGGTCCTACAATAGTATGAGATGTGGGAAGCAGTTCCATCTTCTTACCTGTGTCTCACTGAAAGTATTGCATGATGATGTTGTTTCGGTTGTCTACATCTTCTTATTCTGCCTCCTCATCTTTACTGTGCACAAGCTCCACAGCTGCCACAAGACCAGCATCAGACCCATCCTCCTGCAGAAAAGGCATCTGCCGTCGCAAAAGCAAGGTTGTGCAACATACAGCAGGCCATGATGATCTGGCACACCTTCTTTCTGGAGTTGTATAGGGAGCCATCTGTCAGATGGAGGCACCAGAATCTGGCCTTCAGGAGGGCGAAGGTGCACTCGATTATCCTCCTAGTTCGCCCATGTGCCTCATTGTAGCTTTCCTTTGCCCTTGTCCTTGGATTTCTCACTGGGGTCAGTAGCCATGACAGGTTGGGGTAACCAGAGTCACCTGCAAATATCGGGGGACAACTGTTAGACATCCTCCAAACATTAGGTAATCTCCCATACCCAGACAGCAAATAAAACTGTGTGGGGACTTTAGGCTCACCTATTAGCCACACACGGTGCCTCTGGAGTTGCCCCATCACATAAGGGATGCTGCTATTCCTCAAAATGTAAGCGTCATGCACTGAGCCAGGATACTTGGCATTCACATGGGAGATGTACTGGTCTGCCAAACATACCATCTGCACATTCATTGAATGGTAGCTCTTCCGTTTTCTGTACACCTGTTCACTCCTGCGGGTGGGGACAAATGCCACATGTGTACCATCAATGCCACCAATTATGTTGGGGATATGTCCCAGGGCATAGAAGTCACCTTTCACTGTGGGCAATCCTCCACTTGAGGGAAAACGATGCAGCTGCGCATGTGTTTCAGCAGGGCAGACAACACTCTGGACAACACGTTAGAGAACATTGGCTGAAACATCCCTGATGCCATGGCTACTGTTGTTTGAAAAGACCCACTGGCCAGGAAATGGAGCACAGACAGGACCTGCACTAGAAGGGGTATTCCTGTGGGATGGCGGATAGCTGCCATCAGGTCAGGCTCCAACTGGACACACAGTTCCTGGATTGTTGCACAACCAAGTCTGTAAGTGATAATGATGTGTCTGTCTTCCATTGTCGACAGGTCCACCAGGGGTCTGTACACTGGAGGATGCCGCCATCTCATCACCTGCCCCAGCGGACGTGCCCTATGGAGGAGAACGTTGAGCAGAGGGTCATACAACACTTAGGTATCACAAGGCTGTTTTGCAAAAACGTTACATTTTCTCTATGTGCCTTTGTCTGTACGTATTCCTGGCCTAAATAGGTGTGACGCAGTTATTTGGCCTGCCAAGTGTCCCCCTGAAATGGCGACTGCCTGACCTGTAAGGTGGGACAAGGGGAAATGAGGTAACTGCGCTGGCGTTGTACACCGTTGCGGTAGGTGGTCGAAGACCGCGGCGCAATTCAGCATTGGTTAACATTGGGCCCTTTGGGTTCCAGGAGCCAATGACAATGTATGCCGGCGGTGACAGTACGCACTGCCGCGGACGTGACCGCCATTATCTATCTGTTCCCTCACTTGATACCTGACCTTCAACAGGAGAGGACCTACACTGCAAGTGCTGCTGTGACCTGTGTCTGGAAGAGACAATGGCTACAGTGTCTGGGGAACGGGCCCCTGTCTTCACTTCAGAGGAGTTGGAGAAACTTGTGGATGGGGTCCTCCCCCAGTACACGCAACTGTACGGTCCTCCAGACAAACAGGTGAGTACACTGTGAGCATGGTGGATGGCAGATGATTGTATGGAGTGTCGTGGATGGAAGAGGGAGGGGGGGACAGGCCAGCATGTGAGGATAGTGTGTGTGTATATATGTCTGGGCCAGGGTGGGAGGTTTTTAGGCAATGTGTGAGAAGAACTGTACGAGAGAGTAACATCCATTATAACTTCACTTTTCCTCTAGATCAAGGCCCACCAGAAGAAGGGTGTTTGGCGTGCCATTGCCAAGTGAGTGCGGACCCTGGGGGTCTACTATAGACGGAGCACCCACTGCCGGAAAAGATGGGAGGACCTGCGCCGCTGGAGCAAGAAGACGGCGGAGGCCCAGCTGTGGATGGCCTCCGAACGTGGAAGGGGTGCCCATCGCACCATGACCCCCTTGATCTACCGGATCCTGGCGGTGGAATATCCGGAGTTGGATGGGCGCTTGAGGGCATCACAGCAGCCACAAGGGGGTGAGTACACTCTCATTTAGCTGACTGTGCGCACTTGACGAGGTGTCTAGGTGGGGGTGGTGGGCTGTGGGTTCCCCTAGGCCAGGGCAGACGCGCAAAGGTATATCCATTGATTTGCAGCCTCATTCCCACTCCAACCCGAAGGTGGTATTTGCCCGCTACACCTAATCAGGCTCCCATGGTTTCCAGCTGTACATGAAATGGGTCTAGACAGAGCCCCTTGGGCATGTGCTTTTCCCCTGCGCTGTTAGTGCATGGCTTAGTGCATGGGGCTGCTCCCTGTGTGTTGTGTCCGGCAACAGTAGTGGTGTTGCATGCACTGACCATGTGTCTCTTCTGTCTTCCCCCCTTTTTGTTTTGTCACCCTGCCCTTGCGTGCATTAGCATCATCTGGCGGATGAGCAGTGACACCGGAGCAGGAGGGAGCTGCATCCCACATGGCCCTGGTGGGTGAAGTAACGGAGTCTGAAGGCACCAGTGGGACGGAGGGCGAGGGGAGCTCCACGACGGGGACAGGAGCATATACCAGCAACATCGACTCCTCCTGTGATGGGAGCTCCCTTGCGGTGGTGGGCACCTCTGTGGCCACCGCATCAACAGGTACAGCTGCCACCCCCCCACCAGCACCGCCCTCCCAGCAGCTCCTCAGTGTGTTTCCCGTGCCCGCTCACCCAGGAGGGTGGGCATCTGCTTCGCCCGAGGCACCTCAGCCCCTGCCCCAGTCTGCCCTGCTGCCCTCAGTGAGGAGGCTATTGACCTCCTGAGATCCCTCACTGTTGGGCAATCTACCATTTTGAATGCCATCAAGGGTGTTGAGAGGCATTTGCAGCAAACAAATGCATACCAGGCGGCCCAACAGAGAGCATTTCAAGCTCTGGCCTCAGCACTGATGGCAGCCATTATTCCTGTGTCCAGCCTCCCCCTCCAACTTCCTCCACCCAGACGCAATCCCCTGTACCTCAGTCTATCCCAAGCACACCATCAGACCAGCATGCACACTCATCAACACACAAGAGTGGACATGGCAAACATAAGCACCACACATCCCACAGGCACTCACACAAGCACCATCCCCATGCAGACACAGCAACATCCACTGCCTCCACTGTGTCCCCCTCCTCCAAATCCTCCTCCTCTCTCCCTGTCTCGTCTCCACTCACACCTGCATGCACTACATACTCAGCCACTACCTCCATCACCAGCACGCCCATCACCACACCATCAATCAATCAATCAATCATTGAATTTATAAAGTGCTCTACGTACCCGTGAAGGTTTCAAGGCGCTGGGGGAGGGGGGTTGGGGGTGAGGAGGGAGCGCTGTTGTTACTGATTGAAGAGCCAGGTCTTGAGGAGTCTTCTGAAGGTGAGTAGGTCTTGGGTCTGTCGCAGGTTGGTAGGGAGCGTGTTCCAGGTTTTGGCAGCGAGGTATGAGAAGGATCTGCCGCCGGAGGTCTTTTGTTGGATGAGGGGAACGACGGCGAGGGAGAGGTTTGCGGAGCGGAGCTGACGGGTGGGGGTGTAGAAGCTGAGTCTGTTGTTCAGGTAGGTTAGCCCGGTGTCGTGGAGTGCTTTGTGAGCGTGGGTAAGAAGCTTGAAAGTGATCCTCTTGTCCACCGGGAGCCAGTGAAGGTTTCTCAGGTGGTGGGAGATGTGGCTGCCGCGGGGTACATCGAGGATCAGCCGGGCGGAGGCGTTTTGGATGCGTTGGAGGCATAGTAGTTCTTTTGCTGGGATGCCTGTGTAGAGTGCGTTGCCGTATGCTAGCCTGCTGCTGACGAGGGCCTGTGTCACCGTTCTTCTTGTTTCTGTCGGGATCCACTTGAACATCCTACGGAGCATGCGGAGTGTGTTGTAGCAGGAGGAGGAGACTGCTTTGACCTGTTTAGACATGGTGCGGGAGGAGTTGAGGACGAAGCCCAGATTGCGTGCGTGGTTGGTTGGTGTCGGTGAGGTTCCTAGTGCGGTAGGCCACCAGGAGTCGTCCCAGGCGGAGGGGGTGGGTCCTAGGATGAGGACCTCCGTCTTGTCCGAATTGAGTTTCAGACGGCTGCTTTTCATCCATTCGGCGATGGATTTCATGCCCTCGTGGAGGTTGGTTTTGGCTGTGCACGGGTTTTTGGTGAGCGAGAGGATGAGCTGGGTGTCGTCGGCGTAGGTGAGGATGTTGAGGTTGTGTTGTTGGGCCACTTGTGCGAGGGGGGCCATGTAGATCTTCAACAGTGTCGGGCTGAGGGATGAGCCTTGGGGGACGCCGCAGATGATGTCGGTGACTTCGGAGCGGAAAGGGAGGAGGCGGACTCTCTGGGTTCTGCCGGAGAGGAATGAGATGATCCAGTCGAGGGCTTTTCCTTGGATACCAATTTCGTGGAGGCGTGTTTTCAGGGTGCGGTGGCAGACTGTGTCGAAGGCGGCAGATAGGTCAGGAGGATGAGGGCTGATGTTTCGCCGTTGTCCATTTGACGTCTGATGTCATCTGTGGCGGCGAGAAGGGCGGTCTCAGTGCTGTGGTTTCGTCTGAAGCCGGATTGGGAGGGAGCCAGGATGTTGTTGTCTTCCAGGTGGCTGGTTAGTTGCGTGTTGACGATTTTTTCAATCACCTTTGCTGGGAAGGGGAGTAGGGAGATCGGTCGGAAGTTCTTGAGGTCGTTGGGGTCTGCTTTGGGCTTCTTGAGGAGGGCGCGGATTTCGGCGTGCTTCCAACTTTCTGGAAAAGTCGCTGTTTCGAAGGAGATGTTGATGACCTTCCGTAGTTAGAGGGCGATGGTGGATTCGGCCTTGTTGTATACGTGGTGGGGGCAGGGGTCTGACAGAGATCCTGAGTGGATGGAGTTCATGATCTTGCGAGTCTCTGTGTCGTTGACGTTGGTCCAGAAGGTCACCACTCACGTGCACTCACCACCCCCACTACCATTCACACATCCCCTGTGTCATCTCCCAGTGTGTCTGTGATCCCTCCTCCCAAAGTACACAAACGCAGGCACACACCCACCCAACAGCCATCCACCTCACAACAGCCTCCGGCCCATGCACCTTCACCCAAATTTAGCAAACGTACACCTCCTACAACCACTACCTATTCCTCCACTCCCAAACCCCCTCCACATTCCTGTCCCAGTGTGTCTAAGAAACGTTTCCTGGCTAACATTAACCTCTTCCCTACTCCTCCCCCCGTCCTTCCCCTAGGGCCAGGCTGTCCAGGTCCCAGCCCAGCGCCTCAGCCACCAAATCCGCAAGCACAGTGGCCCCAGCAACTCCGGTCTCATCGTGGGCACCACCCATCAGGGCTGCCAGTGTGCCACCAAGCGAGGCCAAGGAGAAGGCCATTCTGCCACCTGCCAAGGTGAAGAAGGTGCCCACATGCCAGAGTGAGAAGACGCACCTACCAGCAAGCAAGGGCTCCTCCAAACCAAAAGGGGTCAGTGGGAAGACACCAGCAGCGACATCAAAGGTGGGGGAAGGGACACAAGCCGAAGAGCAGGTCAGGACAGGGCACAGAGGCTTCGTCTGAGGGACCAGAGTCACCCCTTCTGTCAACCACAACACCAACCTGTACGGCGGTGGACACCGCCACCAGCACCGACACCTGCACATCTGCTGCCTCAGCAACAGTCCCCAGCATCATCCCCAGTGGGCAGCTGTCCGAGGCTGCAGGAGACGTCCTGCTGTGTCCCTCAACAGGTGCAGACACATGCACCACCGCCAGCAGCTCCGCCACAGACACCGCCGCAACCACCGCCACCAGCCCCGCGACGTGCTCAGACAGTGCCACCACAGCTGACATGGCAATCATCCCCAGTGGGCAGCCGTCCGAGGCTGCAGGAGACATCCTGGACCCTGCCCAGCGTCCATGAGGCATGACTCCCAGCACTGTTTATACCTGCAGGTGGCAGGCGAAGTCGTAGCAGGGTGGTGTGTGTCTCTGCCTCCATGGCATATCATGCTACCTGTTCCCAGGCAATCTCATGGCACACACACCCAGGTGAGGGAATGGGACCTGCCACACTGCATGTGAAGCTCTCTGGGCACAAAGCCAGAACCAGTGGAGATTCACATCCACTACCTCAGTCCTTGGCAGGATGAAGCACTCTGGGCACCAAGCCCCCTACAGAACCAGTGGAGATTGATATCCACTACCTCAGTCCTTGTCAGGATGAAGCACTCTGGGCACCTAGCCCCCTCCAGAACCAGTGGAGATTCACATCCACCACCTCAGTCATTGGCAGGATGAAGCGCTCTGGGCACAAAGCCCCCTCCAGAACCTGTGGAGATTCACATCCACTACCTCAGTCCTTGGTAGGATGAAGCACTCTGGTCACAAAGCCCCCTCCTGAACCAGTGGAGAATGACACCCACTGCCTCAGTCCTTGGCAGGATGAAGCACTCTGGGCACAAAGCCCCCTCCAGAACCAGTGGAGATTCATATCCACTACCTCAGTCCTTGGCAGGATGAAGCACTCTGGGCACCCAGCCCCCTCCAGAACCAGTGGAGATTCACATCCACAACCTCAGTCATTGGCAGGAAGAAGCACTCTGGCCACAAAGCCCCCTCCAGAACCTGTGGAGATTCACATCCACTACCTCAGTCCTTGGCAGGATGAAGCACTCTGTTCACAAAGCCCCCTCCAGAACCAGTGGAGAATGACACCCACTACCTCAGTCCTTGGCAGAATGAAGCACTCTGGGCACAAAGCCCCCTCCACAACCAGTGGAGATTCACATCCACTACCTCAGCCCTTGGCAGGATGAAGCACTCTGGGCACAAAGCCCCCTCCAGAACCAGTGGAGACTGTTATCCACTTGAAAGACTGTGGCTTTGCACTCCCCAGGGTACAGCAGTGGGCAACCCACCCACTGGAGAGACTTGAGAGACTGTGGCTTTGCACTCCCCAGGATAGAGCAATGGGCAAACCACCCACTGGATAGACTTGAGAGACTGTGGCTTTTCATTCCCCAGGATACAGCAGTGGGCAAACCACCCACTGGAGAGACTTGAGAGACTGTGGCCTTGCACTCCCCAGGATACAGCAGTGGGCAAGGAGCCCCCTCGTGGATCAGTGGCGTCGTCCGTTCATCCGGCTGAGGTGCCCCCTTCCCCCTCCCCCTGAGGTGCCTGTTTATTTTCCATCTGATGCCCCTGCAGTGTTCTCTCCGTTTCGAGTCAGGTATCTTGTGTGGGCTTCGCCCATGCATTTTGGGACACTGATGCATGGACAATGATTTGATTTGATTAATATCAGGACTTGTGTAGTTGGTGTACATATTTATATATACTTATTTTTTAAATTGCCCTATATGATTTTTATTGATTACACTTGTTACAATCATTTCCTTTTGTCCTTGCGTTCTTCCAGGGGGTGAAGGGGTGTATATGTAATGTTACTGCATGTATTTGTGTGTATGGTGTTGTGGGTGAGGGCAGGGGTGGGGGTTTTGCGTGTTGTATGTGTGTGTCACTCTCTTTTCCCTCCCTCCTACCCTGTGTTGTAGGTGCAGTACTCACCGTTGTTGTCGACGGCGTCTTTCCTGCTCCTGATACAAGAGGAGGAAGAGCAGCATGGGCAGGACCTATAGTTCGGGCTCCATGGCGTCCTGGTGCCTCGTTGGGTGTTGAGTGGGTTTCCTTCCAAGTCCTGTTTCCGCTGTGCTTTTGATAGCGTTGGTACCACCCCGGAAAAGGTGGCGGATAGGCCTGTTGTAATACAGTGGGCGGAACCTTGTCTTCCGCCTGTCTGTTGGCGGTTAATGCTGCGGTGTTTGTTTCTACCGCCGTGGCGGTCGGAGTGTTAAAGTGCCTGTCTACGTTGGCGGTTTCCGCCATGGTCGTGATTCCATTTTTTTTTCCGCCGGCCTGTTGGCAGTATTACCGCTGCTTTAACACCGACCACCAGGGTTGTAATGTGGGCCATAATGTCCCCCACACCCTGGTTGGGGTGGGGGGCATTATGTTTTTGTTTTTCAGAAACGAATTCACACTTTTGGAGTTTGCTTCAGAAAAATAAAAATCCTTTGAAATGTTTGGTGAAATTCCATCAAAACCAACGCAGCTATCCATCAAACTTGTAGTACAATGAAAGGAACTGCTGGGACAGCGCTTCCACTCAATGTATAGAGATGACCACTGATCATCTCTTAATTTGGCAGATGGATTAGCTTTGGGATGACAAAGTTAATGTTCTCCACTTCATCAACTGTCAAACCCTAAATCAGGCCCTTGGTCTGCTATTGCTGGGCTTTTTTATTTCTGCATGTGAAGAAAGCTGGAAGGGTCGTTTGTGTCTGAGCATATATGTATATATGCACTAAAAAACAAAGGTTACAGGGATGCTATAGTTGGGTTCAGATTTTAAACCCATGAAACCACAGAAATTCAGTAGTTATAGTTATGCATAATTTTACAGTAAATGTTGCAGTGATATTATCACTGATGTTATAGAAGGTGTCACAACTGATGTAATATGTGGCTTAATTAGTTCTGTAATTCCTGCAGGAAAATAAAAAAAACATTTTTGGCCCCTGGTAGGGTCCCTGCGGGACCCCACTATCAAGCCTAGGAGGTCAGGATATTTCTACACTGCCCCCTTGGCTGCCATCACATTCTGGTTGAAGTGGTGGCAGTCAATCAGATCTTATTTTGAAATCAATTGGATTAGCGACCCTCTGCATCTCTAGATATACATAGATTTTGTTTCTTAAATAACCCCAAAACTATTGAACATATTTATTACAGAAAGCACTCTTTCTGGATCAAGATCTAGCTTTCTGCCAAATTTGGTGCAGTTTTGTTTGGCGGTTCAGCAGTAGTCATGTTAAAAATCCCTATTGGAAATCACATTGGGATTATGTGTTTTGACACCCCCTTTTTCTTGGCTCCCGCTTGATGAATGAACCCAAAACTTTCAAAACAATAGCCGAAGTAAGTGGCAAACTAGTTTTGAAAATTTTGGGAAGATTCGTCAAAGGGCCTAACTACCTACTGGAGACCACCAGTAGGTTTTCATAAATAAATATATTGCATTTTTTATATAAACATTAATCCTAGTAGATATATTTAATGTTCCTCTATTGTATCTAATAGAATTCTTGCTACAATGAGTTTTTAACTATATAGTCATGTTTCTTCAAACACCATACTGGAAAGAAAGAAATTGTAGAGTAGAGGTAAACCTCTTTTACTTTTTTGTTTCTGGTTCTTTGAATGTATAAAATGTTGATCAAGATCACAAAAGAATTCAAGGGTCATTATGAGTTTGGCAGACGGAAAAGGCTGTCTGCCAAACTCCTGCGGTCAGATTGGCGCCAGTGAGGCCACCTTCCCGCAGGCCCCGATGGGTCAGCGGGGGGAAACAGTTTTTCCTCCCACTGGCCGAGTGGGAAACAGACCATTACATTTACACCTGCTCACACTTGAGCCAGCAACAATGCTGCGGTGCGTTGGGTGCACCCGTTGCGATGTTCACTGTCTACAAGACAGACAGTGAAAAGTGTGACTGGGCTGGCCATGGGGGCCCCTGCACTGCCTATGCCAAGTGCATGGGCAGTGCAGGGGCCCCCTGAGGACCACTGCACACAGTCTCCACCAGCTTTTACATGGCGGTCCTACCACCATGTAAAAACTGGCAGATATTGGGGTCTTGATCCCCATGTTGGTGCTGCTTGCAGTGCTGCCTTGGTGACTTCAGACTGCCAGTACTGCCAGTACCGCTAGCCCCTCCTGATGAGGGAAACTGGCAGTGTTGGCGGTCCAACCATGGTGCAACCACCACGCTCATAAAGTGGCGGTCAGACAACCGCTTTTGCGGCAGTCACACCGCCACCGAGATGACCCCTATAGAGTGTTAAATCTAGAATTAGTATTTTTCTTTCTTTTTTGAAACTCCTGGCTGTCCCTGGGACTCAAATCATAAAGCAAGTTTCAAAATTCAACTGTCAATTGTATCATGCTTTTGTTTTTGCTCTCTATTTCAAAATGTCACCCACAGAAAATTAAATGAAGCACAGCAGTTAAGTGTTAGCTATTAATAGTGACCGCTAATGGAGAATGTCGTTATTTTAAATCCTTCTAATTGGCAATCTTCCTTATATATTGACTCTTGATTTCGTTTGAGTCAGGCCTCTTTAGAAATCACTGCACTTTGCATGGTGAAGCATGCACTCAATGTTTGGAAAATGAACATTTAGTAGCATGGGAATTTTTTTTCTCAACAGGTTTGGACTGGTGAACCTAGGCAGGTAAAATACTGACTAGCAACCCCCACTTAGAAGTATTCTGTCATTTCATCCTACTTTTTCATCAAAAGTACATTTTAGTGAAAACGTTTTATGGAAAGCCATTTAAATAGAAAACAAAATCACAAATGCAGGTCAGCAAAATGAGGGTAATACTTTATGTGATAGGATTTAGGGTAGGGTCAGGACTAGATTCAGGATTACATTCAAGTTAAGTAGCAGGGTCAAAGCCAGGTTTATCACCATGGATGGGTTAGATGAAGTGTTTGACACAATGTTTGGGTTGATTATGGTTAGGGCTTTGGTTATTGAATAGAAAGGACTATGGCTAATTTTCAAGGCATTTCTAAATGTTTTAGAAGATTATTTGTAACAAGAGAAAGAGAGGTTTAGTTGAAAAACAGATTTTCAACAAGAATATTTTCTGTCACAGATTTCAATAAAATTGTAATTTTAGTTTGAAATATAGCAACATCTGGTTTTTCGTAAATTGGTTTTCAATTAAAGAATTACAATCAGATTGAATTCTGTTGAATGGCAGTTATGTCAAACAACATACATCTTTCTGATAGATAAAGAATATGAGAGTCACTGCGTCTAAGGAGGTTGTGTGGACAAGATGATTTTCCTAGTTGGCATTGAGTGAGAGAGTCAAGTTGACTTTGAAGAACTGGAACAGTGACAGAGGGAACCAGTTCAAGCTGTGTTTCAGTTAGATAACCAAAGATAATGTTATCCCCTAGGCAGATAGAAAACCTTTAGAGTTGTTCTTTTGGTTATACTTGAAGCACACATTTTGTGGACACTCACCAAAAATAGCCAGCATTTGCTTTTTGCTGTTAGCGTTTAGATTAGTCCTTACATTCAATTTGGAAATCCTCACTTCTGGGAGAAATTACTAGTATCTAAATAGGATTAAAAAAGGACTCTTGTCACATTTGTAGAAAAGGTGGAAATAATGAAATTATGCCTCTCCGTATTTTAAGATATATTTTTTTTTTAATTCCAAAATCACTTGATAAATTGGCAAATTATAATAGTGAGGCCCCCTAGCTAGATATAGGGCACAGGTTGGACAGAAGCACCAAACTCTGGTGGAATTTTGTTTGGTTGTATGCTAAAAGTTTTTGGTGGGCTCCTTGCAATCATTGCTCATGGATCCTGTCACATGACATTTTTCCGAAATTGGGCTGCACAACAGGCATCAAGGAACAGGGTAAGCATTAATATTTCTGTTATTGACTTCAGAAGAGGACATGAAGGAAAAGTAAAACAATAACTTTTTTTATATAGAACTCATTTAATTGCAGATTCCTACTGTTTTAAATGAACTTTTAAAAATCAAAAGTAAGACCAACACTTTCAGATATGTTCTGTGTTTAATAACTTTACTAAAAAAATCCTTTTGTGAGGTCAGTTTCTGATGCAGTTGCACTTGCAGAGTTCAGTGCATGTCCACAGCGCCTTCTTGCAGGCACGCTTGCCTGTGGAACCAGCTGCAACTTTGCAGCCACACTTGAAAAGTACACCACATGCCTTAGATGCCACTGGTAATGCTATCCATAATGGAGTCCAGCACTGAGTGGTTCTGTCCATTTTCCACCCCATCCCTCCAGAGTGTGCAGCTCCTGTTGAGGGATATCACATGTGGGCCAGATCCCTGCTTAGTAAACAGCACACTTTGTATGTTCAAGAAGAGCAGACTGCATTGGTGGGAAGGCTTCCGTTGTCTTGTTTTGCTCACAAAACATTTCTCTGCAGGCTCTGCAGGGTATGGTGTAGCGTTCAAGAATTTGGAAGCTGTCACACTGAATGTCTATGAATGGATTTCTGGCAATGCTGGCGAAGGCTGCTGTAAGTTCTGTATCAGATTTCCAGGCCATCCATCCTGATTTCTTCCCTTTTCTAAGGACTGCTGAGACAGTGTCACAGCCAGTGAAGCTGTGAAACATCGGCAAGGCTGGGGAATTCTCCTTTCCCAAGGTCTGAGCAATGACATTAATGTGGATGCGGGAAAAGGTCCTCTCTGTACTGAAAACTATTCAAATATTGGCCCTGGGACCCAAGTCTTGTAGCTGGTGAAACTTTCCTGCCAGAATCACAATGACATTGGTGTCCACAGTGTGGACCAAACAAGACACATAGGGGGTGATTCTGACCCCGGCGGTCTTAGACCGCCGGGGCCAGGGTCGGCGGGAGCACCGCCGACAGGCCGGCGGTGCCCCGCAGGGCATTCTGACCGCGGCGGTAAAGCCGCGGTCAGACCGGCAACACTGGCGGGCTCCCGCCAGTGTACCGCTGCCGTGTTGAATCCTCCAAGGCGGCGCAGCTAGCTGCGCCGCCGAGGGGATTCCGACCCCCCCTACCGCCATCCAGTTCCCGGCGGTCCGCCCGCCGGGAACCGGATGGCGGTAGGGGGGGTCGCGGGGCCCCGGGGGGCCCCTGCAGTGCCCATGCCATTGGCATGGGCACTGCAGGGGCCCCCGTAAGAGGGCCCCTACAAGTATTTCACTGTCTGCTTGGCAGACAGTGAAATACGCGACGGGTGCAAATGCACCCGTCGCACCTTCCCACTCCGCCGGCTCGATTACGAGCCGGCATCCTCGTGGGAAGGTCGTTTTCCCCTGGGCTGGCGGGCGGCCTTTTGGCGGCCGCCCGCCAGCCCAGGGTAAAACTTGAAATACCCGCTGCGGTCTTTTGACCGCGGCGCGGTATTTTGGGGGCGGAATTCTGGCGGGCGGCCTCCGCCGCCCGCCAGAATCAGAATCACCCCCATAGCCTTGTTGCAGGGCATGTTGTACATGTAAGCTCGCTCTTGTATCTGGCTCTTCGTGGTTACAGGCTGGCATGGATAGGTTACTTCCTCTCACCAGAATTCCTTCTCCATATTTTATCACTGCTTCCCTTCCATGGGGGGAATTCACTGCTCTTTGTCTGTATCACACAAGAAGTTTTGCCACTGTCCTGGAATCTTATTTTGACTTGCAACCTTTCTTCACTTTCCTTTCCCTCTTTTCTCCCTGACACTTGACCCTGATATACTTGTCCCAGAAAATGCACATCCATCTTGAGCTATCAAGCTACTGCACTATGTAAATTATGAAAACATCAATGGGATAGTTTTCAAAAGACCTGACACCTGCAGTTGATGAGAGGAGGTGCACCACAGCAGCACCATCGAACAGCTTTATATCAGAGGAAGTTGGCATATCTCTCTCAGCTATTTCTTTCAAAGACACCTGCTCAGGAGCAATATCCTGATAGTTCACCTCTGTTGATGGCTCTTATTTATCAAATTCTTCCAAGTTGGCCAACAATGCAGTTGCATCATCAATGTCATCAAATTCAAGTAGGTTCGGCATTTCTTTCTCTGATATCTCTACCAAACATGTCATTAGGTCAGACTTATTCTCAAAACAAAGCTTTTCTTTATCAGACTGGGACTGTGGAAATGGGTGGTTTTCATGGGTGAAGAAAGTATATATACCACACTCCCAGTGTTGTGCAATGATGTACAGTCTTGAGAAAATGTTGAATTCTGTCTTCAGACTTGCAATCTTATGTGCTTGTTTGCCGCAGATTTTTGGAGAAGGAGACTTGAGCAGTCGGAGGGAGTTCTTCTTAACTGGGTCATAAATAAACCTTTCCCAGTTGGGTCATAAATAGACCTTTCCCACTCAATACAGACTGACTTGCAGTAGTTCCTATACTGTTGTTTGCCATCCTATTTGATCATATGCACTGTATTCACTAAAGACTGGTTGAGGACATCATGAGAATCCAAAGTCAGCAGATCTTCAGTTACATTTAGAGAGGGATTGCCTATTTCCATGATAGCCGTCTTCTTGGTGACAATGGTTTACATTTCCAGGGTGCAACAGTTTTCAAACTCTGTGAGCAACTGTGCCTGTTCAGGACCTGCTAGCATACACTTTCTGAACGGAGATGGATTTTCAGTGAGTACAACTGCCCCACCAGAACCCTTGACCAGCCCATTGCTCTGTTCATGACCTTGCTCAATAGGCATGGCTGAGAACTTGTTTGTTGTCTCATGATGAGCCCAGTGGCCACATTTCACAAATTCTTCCAAGATGAATGGTGGCAGGTTCTCCATGTCACGTATATGGATAGGGATCCAGCGGGCATAATTCTGATGGTCCGAGGTGAAGAGCCAAGGGTCCAGGGCTTACAGTGACTCTATATATAAAACAAAGTCAGTTTCTCGGTGAGCTCTGACAAGGAGGAGACCAAGGAGTTCAAGCCTGAAGATGGTATTTTTCTGACCATTTCCTGTTTCCATGCCTCTTCTGATTCCTTAGTGTATGGGGACTGTGATGTAAGAAATGCATCTCTCTGCAGTTTTGTCAGAACAACAGCGCGTCTCGTCCTGTTGATATGTGAGCAACTGAGAAAAGAATCAACTGTTCCTGATGAAGCAAGTCCTGCTTGTGTAAGAGTGGTTGTCCACTCAGAGCCTTCCAAGTAGCCATCAATGGCTTTCCATACAGATAACTCTTTGTGGAGGCCACTGATCATCACCACAAACTTGTCTTCTCTGTGCGTTATGGGCCATTTACACTGTATATACTTTGCTATGGTAGGCTGACCATGCCAGACTATCTTCCTTTTCAAGCCTCTCCTTCTCAATTAGTTAGAGAGATGTTTAAGTCCATAGTTTCTCATGCTTCATTGCCTAAACCATATCTCCCACAACTACCTTTGTCATGTTGAGTTTTGGCACCTGAACTTTAGATTATTTCAGAGCTACTGCTGGTACAGTGTTGAAGCTGTCAGGCAAGCTAAGTTATTTCTCTCAGCCTCTGTAGGAAGAGTGATATATTCTCTGGTCTGTCTTGGGTTCGAGATTGATGGTGTCTGAAAGATGCTGATCCCTGTGCCATGGAAAGCACCTTTGGCAGTGGAGCTTGAAGGGTTGTGATCAATCTTGTCTATAGCAGCAACTTTGAAAAGCCCAGTTTGAAGCAAGCTTAGATGGGCACACAATGTCTTCTCTCTGTGCTTTCTGGGAAACAGCAGTTGCTAGCTGATTCTCTACCTGAACAATGCAGTGGTAACTTACGCTAATTCCCAACAGGTGTCATTGAGTTATCAATTTTCTTGACCATGTCAGCCCTATGTACAACGGAAGTGGCTGTCCAAATGAGAAAGAATGGCACAAGTGTACCACAGATTTTGATGTTTTCTTGCAGTTGGACATGATTGTTTAGGAGATAGTTACAGTTTCCCAGGATTTGTGTGAGTCTTGGCTGTTGATACCAGACCCTTCAACAACATTGACTAGAGCATTTTAAATGTCCTTGGCGCTGAGATATTTTGACAGTTTGGTGGGAAGGTGGCATCGAAGTGAAACCCATCAGGTCCCAAGATGTCTGTCTCAAATAATATTGGCAGCTTTTGCCAATATGGCTTCATCTCCTTCATAATCTGTAAAAGCATGGTTCAGTATTTGCTTCATGCTTTGGTTGAAAATAAACACATCATGCTTTCCATCAATCTGCACCCAGCCCTGTGGAAAGTAGCCAAGAACCTTTTCCTTGAAACAATCTTTGTTTACCTCCTTGTGAACTCCAAGACGATCTGCGTACATCTTCTTCCACTGAGTTTTCCATTAAGTTGATAAGTTCAGTGAAAGCCTGTGATTCTATCTTCTTTCTTCCATCTGACCTCCATCAGTGTTTTTTAATCATGAGTGATCGATGACAATTCCGGAATACAGTGAGACAATTCAGGTGGTACATGCCATCTATTACTATAACATCTCTAGCAGCTATTCTTGGTACAACAGCAGTATCCTGTAGTTCAGTAGTTTTGTATCTGATATTTTTATCAGCTTTAAGTATCATGAGCTCAAGAAGGTCAACCTCACTTGATGTGCAAAAGATGCAGATCTTTTTCTGTGATAGACGATCCCTTCCTAGCTTTCCTTCTGCACCTTTGATGGATGGTCCTACTTCTTCCAAGTCTCTTTTTTTCACACTTGTTGAATTTTCTGTGACAGGATTAATGGCAATTAGTTTGATGTTTGGTTTATTCTTCAACAGTTGTGGCTTCTTTGAAGTAGAGAGTCACAGGGAGTCTGCTCAATTTGCAAAATTCACTGACTGTGTTTAGAAAGTTCTTATATGGCTGAGATTTACCTTCAGGTACTATTACATTCAAGGGACACTTCAGTCCTTCAGCACTTTACTTAAATATCATAAATTATCTATTGTTTACAATGCACAAACATAATGTCAATTATACTCTAAGTGGGATTGTGTGCTGTCCTCATTAAACACGTTTTCCTTAGGGATATGGATATTGAACAATGCAATTGCATGTGTCTGTTCATTAATTTAATTGTTACTATCAATATATTAAAATATTGTCCTTGATATAAAAAGATGTTGGCTAGAAAACCTTCCTGTTGTGTTCCTTAGGAGATATCACTTGTTACTGCACAATCTGTATTTTACATATCTCTTGACAGGAGAAGTGTTTTTCTTGCATGTATGTCTTTATGTATATCTTTAGTATAGCACAACCCTAGCCAAAAGGCACCCTAGTGCTGTGCATAGTCAATGCAGAAAGCAATTTCAGGGGGTCTCCATGCTAAGAATGGAGATCCACTGTTTTCTTTGTTGCCAAATAGCTACTATACTAAGGTTTGTCTTCAGCTCTTTCCTATATTGAAGGAGGGTAGAGGCAGTCCTGGAGTTCTCTTTAGATCCTGGATGGCTAGATGAAGAAGACCTGTTGTCCAGTTTCTTCTTTCTTGTGTTTCTATGTCTCTAGTCTGATTTCACCCTGGCTGTGAGTGTGCTAAAAGGGCATGGTGGGTAATATTCATGCGGTAGGGAAGCTTTTATGTTGGTTTTGTACATGATGCATCTGGTCTGGTAGGTGGAGTTCCATTGTTCTGGTGGTGAGGCAGTTATATTTCTGCAGGCTCCTGATGAATTTTGCTGTACTTTGTAGAATAAGCTTAAGGGGTCTAGAAGGTTGTGAATTCACCATCAAGCAACAAGAGTACAAGGCCTCGAATGGCAGTTCTGTTGAATCTTTCTGGGAGAAATGTTTTCACTTTCTTTAGTAATGAGTTGAAAATAAGCTATCTCTTTTTTTGGCACTATGTTCTTTGATGGCGAGGTGGGTGTTAAGGGTGAATTAGAGTGCTTTGATGTTGTTAGAACTTAGAGCCCTTCTGGGTTCATTCCATCAAGCCAGGGTTCGACTAGTTGTTGAATGATGCTATTGAAAAATGTGAGGAATTCAGTTTTGGTGTGGTTAAGTTGCAAGTAGGTTTTGGACTGGATGAGGTGTAGTAAGTGCTTCAAACGTGGGTGTCTTAAGCAGAGATTTATTTTGTTGCTGTTATCAATGAGTAGAGATTTAATAGGTTCCATGAAGACACTGAAGATGGCAGGGGACAATATGGTTCCTTGGGTGTCTCTACAGTTGATGGGGAGTTACTGAGATCTGGGGGATACAATGTCAATGAACTAGTGTTGGGTAGAGAAGTTGGAGGGCAATTAGAGGAGGATTTCAGGCGTTACCTAACTCTCATTAATGTGAAGTGGGCTTCTCCATCGCTCCAGCCTTATATTGTTGTGATCCTGTTGCCTCTCTCGCCTTCTCTAGTTAGAAGGGCACTTGTAAATCTCCTCTCACCATATCATCCTTTCTTTGTGTCTGCTGGTCCATGGATTGTGCAGCAGAATAGCAAGCTAAACAGCTACACCCAAGGCCCTAACACATCCAAGATGGTGAGCGACTATTCCAATAGCCTGGAGCATGGTGAAAAGAAATCTGCTATGAAAATGGTACAGATCACTGCAATGTACTGCTGTTCTGATCATCCCCCTCCAAGTGTAAGTAGTGGAGCTCACCTGCACTTGGACCCCAAGACATAAGAGGGAGGATGCTCTAGAGGCACCAGAGCTGTAAAATGGCAACCGTGACCATGCAAGGGCCCTGACATCCTCACTGTCTGCCTGTGGACAAAAAAAACACTTGGCTACACAGAGGCATATCAAAAAATACAAATGCATCCTGGTGTGCTGATCTCTAGGCTGAGGGAATCGGACACATGCTTGGCAATGGGCCTTGTGGACAGGTGGAGTGCAGGTCTGCTACAGGACACTGGTGTGGGAATCTATATAGAATAACAGGGCATTGAGGACTGGAATGGACAAAGAGTCAGTGTTGGCAATCCAGAACCTAATTAGGACCACAACAGGAGTGTGGGCCCTTATGACACTGAGACAATTTCTGCTTGCCTAGAGGGGTGACGTGAAACAATTAATGGACACATTGGTGGTTAAATGCATTGGTGGTTAATCTGAACTCCTGAGAGATAACTACTGCAAGATCAACAAAAGAGTAGTCAAGGTAGAACAGACCTACAGCCTATATCCCTGACCCATGACAATCAACTGAAGGAACTGTATAAGAGGGTTGCATGCCTAGAATACAGATACAGGCATGACGATGCAAAGTGGTGTGTCAGGGGAAATAACAGCCAAATTGTTGGACTTCCAGAAAAAAAAACAGCGGGAAAGGACATGGTATTATTCCACAAAAAGGGGCCATGACAGAAACTACAGAACAAATCACTCTTACCCTTGTACGCATTAGGGAGAGACAATAAGGTCCTGGCAAGACCTCCCCACTTGGCGGTTCACCTAGGCAGATAGTTGCTCAGTGTTTCAACTTTAGGGGTTGCACTGCAATTATCTTTGGGTCAGAGAGAAAGGTCATCAACAACACCAAAGTGATGATATTCCCAGATCATACTACTACTGCCAGCCAGCAACGACAAGCAGCCTTCTTACTCGTGAAATACAGACTCAGGGAAATGAATGTGAAATATGTGCTACTATTCCCTGCACAGCTAAAGACTGTACCAAAGAATAAATCATATATCATCAATGCCCTCAGGCTGTTTGCGAGTGGATTGAAACCCAGGATGGAGGAGTGACAGAATGGCAACAGTCTATGAAGAAGCGGAAGAGATGAAGAGCCTGCATTAAAAGAGGCAGCAGCTACAAACCGTCCAAATTAGAGATCTAAGAGGACTTGGAGAGCACTATATCAGATGCAACCAAACTTGGAAGGTTTTCTCGGTGAGTAGAAAGCTCAAGGACCTCCCAAGCAGGCTCTGACTCAGACTCTAATGGATCCCAGCAGTCAGCCTTGGAATAGTCGTAACCCACATCATAAACTTATATAAAAACTCTGTACAGTGAAGAATGCAGAGTTGGAAGAAAATCCATGATTAGGTGGTGAGAGGAATAAAGTGAGGTTATAAGGGTAACCGCTACATGGCAGGACTTATAGACATCAAAGTTCCTGACAAGATAGGAGATGTTAGCAACAAGCAGGATTGGCTCTGAATATTTTTTTAAAAAAGAGTGGGCAACCCCATATTGCTTCTACTGATATTTAGTTTATTTAGAGCATGTTTCACCCATACTGACTATTCCTGATTTTGGTTTTGGATTTGGAGAGCCAATCTATTAGTTTTGTGGCAAGGGAGTTGGGGAGTTAATTAATCCAACAATGCAGAATCTGTACACACAAAAATGAATGAGACCATGAATGGGGAATGCTTGCAGCAGGTTGGTTTGGCGGGTGGGGAGGGTACCACTCATGACCTCAAAGTCCAAGGAAGGTCCGAACACTCTGACTGCCTAAGAATTAAAGTGATTTTTCTCAATGACATCTGGCTTTATTTAATCTTTGGTGAGTAAATCCTTTAGTGAGTATAAAACTAACTTTTTTGAACTATGCAATTGGTTTTACCCTAGGGAAACAGGAATGCCCATATAGTTTGCAAATCATACTGTGGTATTCTGAGGATAGTTATTTCATAAAAATAGCATTTGGATAAACAAAACCAACATTTATGGATCTTAAAGTTAAGTTGCACTTCCATTTAAAATGTTCAATAAATTAAATAACTTTTAAGGTTAAACAATATATTTACCCATTCAAGAAAATTAAGTGTTGCATTCAATCTCGAATTATCCCCAGAATCCTCAATTATAGACCTCCAAGGTGTATGTGCTAATTGTAAATAATAACGTTCACAAAAAGCGTTTACTATTTTTATTGTACGGTAGCCCATGTCAGGCCAGAGTAGCAATGTCTTATTCTTGTTTCATCATGAAAAAATACTTGTATTAATTACAATATTACATTTCTGTATTTATTTGAATTTTACGTCGACATATATTTAATAGTCTGTCGTATTTATCAGAACTATTAACAGTGAATATTGACAAAATGTCCTATGTATACACATTTCATAAACAGAATCAGTTACCCAGATGAATATAGGACAATTAACAGTGGCGGTTCCTGCTGATGAAGAAAAGAGAAGCATTTGTCCCTGACTTGCTTCGTAAACCCTGTAGTGTTTAGCATGTGTTTTATTTCAGTACTGTTTCTCGGAATAACCCAGGTTCCATAATATAATCATATACCAAAAATAGCGTTATAGCCTTCTGCCAAGGGATGTGCAGGTTGTCGATTCGCAGCAAGCCAAACCATTGGAATGTTGGAGCAGAATGCTTTTACCAGCCAAACCCTTAGCCATTTCATTTACTTCAATTGAAGCAGATGTTTTGAGGGTTTTGCCCTCTCACTTAGCATATTTTGTTTAGTGTCAACATGTCCCCCATTTGACATACTCCAGAGAGTTTGCAGAACATGCAGATGCAAGGCTGGATCATGTTTGCAACATATATATCTGCCCCTGATTTTTATGAGATAAATAGATTAGGACATCCCTGCCTAAGCGTGTGCATTAACTGAATATACACCAGGGAAAGGAATGAGTCACTGAGTGGAAAAAATAGTGTACTGTACGACAGGGTGGCCTTGATTAAGCATTGTTCAAACTTCAATTAAGAGCCATCTAGATGTAGGAGCTGTGCTTTGAGGGTGAATATTACTTTGCATTGCATTGACTTGCTTTGCTGAAAGCTGGGGTATACAAAATATGCGTATTTCTTCGGGGCTCCTTACCATCTGGGGCCCATGGGAAATTTCTCACAGTCTAGTACTGGCTGATTAGAAGAGGTTTTATGTACCTATCAATTTACTAATGGATATATTGGCCACATCAGAGCTTCAGAGTGTTTTGCACTGTCTCTAAAGACAACCAGTTCAGTCTTTTCAATGTCTTCATGAATTGTTCTTCCTTCTTGAATCTATACTCCAATTACAGAGTAGCATTTGGAATAGGCTAGCCTTTAATTCTGAGGCCTTTTTGAATGCACGCTCACAGTCAGACAGGGACAGAAAAGAACCCCAGCCCTGCAAAAAAGAGGCCCTCAATTTAAGTTACCTAAAAAAACAGTGCCCTACATTTGCAAATCGGAGTGGTTTTGAACGTGTAAAGACACTCTGTTTAAATGTTTTGCAGGGTAAAGGAAACTTGCTTGTGGTAATCTCATGAAAACCTACAGTAAAAACCATCACACTAGGCCCAAAAACGCTTCATACACTGAGCTGTCAGCCCAGCGCTTCCGATACAGTCAGGTCAGATTGCTCTATAGGCATGCCGGATCTCGGCACATTTAAATAATGTCACTGTAGTAAAGCTTGGAATGTAATTCCTTCATACTCAGATATTCTGAATGTACGTGATGCCCGATTGATGCAAATTTGGTTGAAATCAACTTTAACCGTAACTCAAATTTTATGTTTTAAAGAAGCGGAGTTATCAAAGCATTTTCCTAAAATGTTTATTTTGACTTGAAGAGAAGAAAGTATCCTCTTAATAGGCGGGATGCATGTGCTGGGAGATATTCTGTAACAAAAGTTCCTGGAGGAAAAACGTTCCTGCATATGAATTAAACATGTTACAATGAAGTAAGATGCTAAAGTGGGTCACATTCATTGTTAAATATGCTGCCTTTGATTATTTTACCTGTTGCCAGAACCTGTCATTCTGGTAAGGTGCCTAGTAATCTCATATAGCCCTATAGCCTGCTGCCCAGGGCCAACCCAGGTGCTAAAGGCCCTGAAACTGGGTTATGACTTTAACAACCAGGATAGCCTGGAGCAGAAGGGTTATATGGCTGTTAAAATATTCCACCCACTGAGAATAGATTGATCTAACTCAGAAAGGGAGTAACAGAGAGACACACATTAGAATGTTAGAGCAGAAGGCTTATACCAGCCATTATTAGCCCAGGGCCACTCTATCTTCTTCAATGGGCCTCTCAGCATTCCAGTGTTCTAAGAAAAGGTAAGACTGGAAAGCGAGAATTGAAAAAAACATACTAAAACATACTTAGTTCTCTGATTATCTAGCTTAAGCACTTTAACTTTTTCGACTGCAAGTTGTCCTCTCCCCACTAGACACGTTTTTAATGTATTTACTTATATGTTATAAAGTAAGTACAACAGTGTAGCAAACATTGATGCAACCCCAACAACCAGTTAAGGGAGTAGGCATGAAAGAGTGCACAGGTATCTGTAATCTCTTTTTTCGAAAATGCATACAACTTTAGATGACATGTCTTGTAATATCAACCATCATCGAGGCCTGGGGAGAAGACATATAATAAATGCATTTCCCTGCCCAGTACCCTGTGATATGCAACAGAAAAGAGAAGAAAGCAGAAGACGTGTAATATATAGAAACATCTCACAACATCAATTGAAATAGACCCAAGGGCCACACCTTCTAATATACTGTTAAACTACAACTTGCTTATACTCCCCAACCCCTACCCTATCCTTCTCCTCAGTGGACAAATATGCCCATAGAGGGCACCTAATTTCCATAGGATAGAACAGGGCTGGTTGGAGCATAGATTAGAATTTAGCCAGTTCACTACACACAGCCATATCTTTAACTCATACTCGTCATTGGGGCTAGCATATACATCCAAACCACTGTAATTCTCTGCTAAACTAGGTGCAAGGATATGGTGTCCCATCTCCTGATTGTTATAGAACTATTTTGAAAATAGCCCAGGAGTGCCACGAGCAGCGTGACTAGGAGTCCCCAAATATCTTAGCTAGGATAGAAGACACATCCCTTCCATATTATTTTGTGTGGACAAATGGATTTTTTATATAAAAAATAGACAGCAGGGTGTTGTCATCTATGACATCTTGGATTACAATTTGGCCCTAACTTGTATAATAATACTGGTGTCCAAAAAACAGATGCTGAAATGTCAAATGCAAAAACTTCTGTCTACTGTTAACAGATACAAGGTTGGTCTGTCTTCAACAGTGCTCCCAAGAGTTGTCCATGATAGGCTGACAAACATCCTGCTCCCAGCATGATCTGTCCGGCAAGGTATTGATGTGCATCAGAGCTACAATTTGAGAGTAATTATGGGTTTCCCCCTATATAAGTAACCAGCCAGGATCAGACCAGCATTCTGCAGCATGGCAGCACAGGGAAAAACAGGAGAAAAGAGAGTTTAAAAACATAAGGACTCATTTACATGGCCTTTGCGCCACCTTTGCATAATTGTTTTTTATGCAACGGTGGTGCAAGCGTTGCTCTACACTGCTCCACATTTACAAACAGATGCATTGGGCCCAATCCATCAGTTTGTAAAGCCTTGCGTCACATTATACCTGCACCAGGTATAATGCATGCAAGGTAGATGTTCCCAAAGGAAACAACACACAAAACTGACAGTGAAATTTACAAGATTTCACTGAGGCGTTCTGCGACTTCACTGCATCAGAATTTTATTGCTTTCTCACAGCAGGCGTAAAACTGATGCAGGGCTTTTCTCAATGGGGGCCTCCTGGTATTGCTGGAGTAGTGTCATTTTTTGACGCTAATACAGCAATGCATGAGTTTAGCACCACAGATGCGTCCGAATTTGTCTGTGAAAACTTGCGCCACAGAGCTCTGTATTGTAAGTACAGCGCATCCAGGGAGTCGTTAGGGGGTTGTAGGGCAGCAAAAGAAGTATGACTCATCTGAGCAGATGCATCAGATTCTTGTAAATGAGGCCCTTAATATTTTTTTCATTTTGTGCCACACTGTATTAGTCACTTCAACCATGTTCATCCTGATATTTGACTTTGAAACTTGTGTTGCTAATGCTATCTGGAGAGTACACACTGTTGTCATATCTCGATCCACCAATAACTGGTGCACCAATAGGTACGAATGATATCATTATGTTGTGAAGAGAGCCAGAACTGCATAAACTTAAACCTTTTCATGCAGAACTGAGAACTATCCAGTTCACAAGGTGTGAGTATCTCCCAACACAGCTATGTCAGCCTTTCAGCCCAGATCAGAACCACACTTCGGTCAGAGTGATGGGATGTTAACAAACACATACAACAGTTAAGGAATCTCTAAGTGGATAGTCCAATTCTACCAATCTCATGCACACCACTTAACGAAAAAATTGATTTATTCCAAGTATATAAACACCTGCAAATCCTCCAAGTCTGACAATTTATGAAACGATGGGGAATAAATTAACCTCAGGAGTTTTTCCAAAGTGAAAAGTATTTTGTGCAATCTGAGTACAAGACCTCAGCTTGCAGGATGTTCCCTTAGCTTACAAGCCAAAGGCTATGTGACAGTAGCAAAGAGAATAGGCCACAAAGGGCACCCCTGCATAGTCCATCTCAACACTGGAGAACAACAGCGCCAAAGTACTTCCTTAGGTCCATGCTGCACAGAAATGTCATTAGGAAAGGGCATTCCAGCGAATCAAGCGCATTTTCCACATCCAGAAATGCCATGATTGCTTGAAAATCAGTTGACCTAATGTATCAATACAAACAGGGTGCCAAATCAAATGCTTTGGTTCTGCCTGAGACAAAGAAAGACTGTCGGGCAAAAGTAGTCCTCCTATTAATGGACTAATGGGATTAACAAGGGTGCGGGACAGAATTTTACCATCAAGGTTACTCAATAACAACCGTAGGCAAGTCTGACAAAGGTGCCATTTTTCCTGGGCTTAAAAAGGAAACTATCACTGCCTCTGTGGTGGCTAGATGCAGGTCAACCCTCTTCAGAGTCTCCTCTTACACCACTAGCAAATGAGCTACCAGGGTATCACTGTACTCTTTATACAGTTGCTGTGTCAGTCACTCTGGACCCAGCACTTTCCATAGAAAACCAATGAAAACTTTTCTGACCTCCTCGAACAATATTTTGCTCATTCAACATCTGCTGATGGGACAGTCCATGCAAGTACAACAATGTCTAGATAAGCCTCTATAAGACTGGGGTCATGTTCACTTTAATCAAATAAAAACTTTAGTAATAGTCCTGAAAGACTGACTGTATACCACTGCTATGGTTTATAATGACCCTGTACAGCACCCTGCTGTCTTTTATCTAGGGTTGCCCTAAACAAATTCCAATTACATACATACATACATATATCATAAGACCTGAGGAATCCCGAATAGCAGCTACGAGGCTAAGTGCATTGGTGTGCTTGAGAAGCAACACAAGAGGACTGGCAGGCTTCTCTCCCTCTCCATGCTGGCAAGGTCTGACATGGCTCCCCAGATATGACACCTTACAATCAGTAGCATTCCTGTTGGAGCCGCATTAATGTGTCCCTAGGGCATCCTGATTTCCCAAGTATGCTAAATGGCACTCCAGTTTTCTCAGTTGCGACTCAAGCTGCTGCAAGTAGCCCATAGGAGGCAGAATGATACTCTAACAGAGCCAATAGCATGAGGTGTGAGGGAGAAATACTTTTGTAGGTGGAGCCAAATCTCAGTCTATGTGTATATTGGTACGCATATTGGTAACCATAGGCAACAGACAGCTGTGCTGTCAAACCATGCCTAAAAAAAGAGTGAAACAAGATTGTGCAAAAGGAGTCCTATTGAATTGTGGCGGTCATGCATCAAAATGAAGGGTCAAACATACTGCTGCACAGGTCTAAACAGTCACTTAAGGCAATAATGCATTCACTTAAGGCAGTGGTCCATTCTACATACTGGAAGTGATCATTAACCATTGAAGGCACACAAAGTCTGAAATGAGCAGGAGCCCAGGCATGTCTATGAACGACTATGTAAAGTAGAATAATTTTCCTTTATGGATGTTATTCAGTGTATAAGGGCTGATGCCTCTATTGTATTATACTGTCGATGTTCTGAGATGAGTGTTTCTTGAGGATTTTTTTAAATGGTGAAAGTTGTATTTAATTGGCATATTTTTGGGCCTTTAATTGCTTACTACTGTTATCAATCTGTAACTGTGAGTATAAGCACTTAGGGACTGAGAGTCATGCGGAGGGGAATGACCATGTGAAGTCCAACTCTGTCTGATCTTGACTGCTGCGGTATTCCTGTACTTAGTTTTGCTTGGTGTGGGAATACAAGACCCGATTTTACTGGGTGATCATTCCGGCTGATAAAAGTGCATGAGGCTTTGACTGCAACCGATTTCAATCCTTGTCCCCTGGTCCCTGACAAACATTTATTCTGGCAAGGGAGAACTATTCAGTGCTCCCCTGGCCAAAACTATTCTTCCTGTTCCCTTCGTACCCCCAGGCCCTCTCCGCCACCCTACAGGGAATTCCCTGTTACCATTTACAACCTGCTCACAGCAAGTGGTAAATGAGAGGATTAAACCCTTTAATAGTATAGGGAATACGTGTACTCACAGTTATTCCTCATTTGGATGATATAACTCGTATTAGGTGAAATTCCATGTAGAGACACTTACAAGCAACGGTGATTCTGCCCACCGGGAATTTCTGTATGCAATTCAGCCTAACTCGAATCGGGGCCTGAGAAGAACAGCGGTGGAAATGGTCATGGACTTGTTGCCCTGAGATTTAAAAGTGTTGTATATAAAATACTTGTGCGGTTGGATTCAGTTTCCAAAAGAATATTGTAAGCTTGTCAGTTTCAGAAATATGACAACTCTTCTTGTTCTGCTGTCATAAAATAAAGAAATCGATGTATCTTACACCTATGAGTTTGAGAAATGGTGCAATATTTTCAGACTGCTACTAAAACCAGTTAATGAGTGGCAGGGCAATGCCAACAGAGTCAGGATGTCCTGAGCACAGCTAATGCAGAACCCTAGCCTCTGTCTATCCAGCATAATCCCCACTTGTGATCACAAGACCTACTAAAGCGTATTCGCACATGACTTGTCCATCATCATTTCTTAATAATGTATGAAAAATGCTCCCAGATCAATAGAAGTCACGGTTAGTTAGACATCACTTACCCCTGACATGTAGCTAAAACCTCGGTGGGCCTGTGCGCCAGACAGGTGTTATGACCCTTTCATGCTCATATTCCCGTAAAACCTCTGGTGCACAGATGTGCTGCTTTTGTGTTCGTGTACTAACTGGGCATGATTGATGGGACAGTGTTGTTGTTTCCCTCTTTTGATGCTCTTGTCCAGCGATGAATGTTTATTATTGATATGAAGGTGAAAGCGAGGTCTGCATCTTCACAGCTGTTTGCAAAGGTGGCCAATCCACTCCAGTGGGTCTTTAGCACTTCCGGATCATTATTTTTTAATGTTGCTGATCCTATGTTTTTCAAGAAACAGATCTGTTTTTATTTATTTCTAAGAGCAGGCATGTTTCTACATTTTTTATGAAAATCTCTTCGGGCTAACTCTACGGGACACGTGCGAAAACAGCGCATTTCATAATGAAAGTTATTCTCTTTATGCTTTTCATTGATTGTATTAAGCGAAGAAGCATGATGTTTTGATTTTTGAATATTCATAACATTACCAGGAGCTATACTGGGAGAAGCAGTGATTGCCGGAAGCTTTCTAAAGTAATACATTTACCAGAATGGAAGTCTGTCTTTAACCAAAAGCCTTTGCGTACATTCTTCCTCTCAAATGTCTGTTATGCGTACTTCCATTGGTGTATTTGTTCTGTTGTTTTCTTCATGATCTATAATGCGTAAAACCTGGTGAATTTTAAATTACGCCGAAGAAATTGGAATATTTTGGTAATTCCGCAAATTCTTTGACATGGAATTACCGATAATTAGGCAATTACTCCAGTTTGTGTAATTATGAGCTCATTTAGCGAGCAGATGCTCATGATCACCAGATGTGTTCTACTGCATTTAGCATTATTTCTTAGTGCAAAAAGCATCCCGATGTCCATTTTGGATGCAAGGGTGCATTGTGTGCTAAGCAAATAGCGCTAAATACTGGGACTAAGTTGGGGGTAAATCCTACCACAAGAGCACCTTTAGCAAGCGCTGCTCATGCCCACTTTTTGTGTTATGTTGCACTTAGTGCTATTTCTTAGCACAAAATGCCTTCTCACACCCATTTTGGACAAGATGAGGCATTTTTGTGCTAAAAGATAGTGCTAAACACAAAGGCTCACTTTTCTTGCATAATTAAGGGTAATCCCGCAGATTTCTCAGGAAATTGTGCATGATTATTCTACAATGAATTATGCGAGTTACTCCTACCCCTTATGAAGAGGTGCAGCAAAGCCAAAAAAAGCGATGGCAAGGATTAGGAACTAGTGCAGGGATTGACATGGAGAAAAGACCTAGCCAGTAGCTGCTAAATGGGCCAACTTCTTGTGGGAATGGAAGACAGGTTAGCCACAACAGACCATTTTTACAGTAAATGTGGGTTTGGTTATAGCACCGGATTTGAAATCTGAGAATATCTCCGGACATGAGGTTAAACTGGAGAACTGCCTTTTAGATATCCACATTACCCAGTCATGACGATTTGTGTACCCCCATCTAAAATATAGTTAAATATAGTCCTTCATTAAATAGCCGTGACTTTAGCAGTATTGGCCCTGTGGTGTAGCTTTCTTTCTTGGCCAGAAAAATGAATGGTTGTCATTTAACCGGATAAGGAATGGGTTTACCATCCCACTTTCATGTATGTTTCCTATTGAGTTGTCATTCTTGGAAAGAAGTTAATATATAATTTATCAACAGAATAAAGTGCCAGGGAATGCTTCCATTTTCTTGCGATAATGGCATTACTCCTAGTCCTACTCCCTCGCCTTCCTTTTAGACCAATGAGGCCTCCCGCCTCCCCCCTAGACCCTCCCTTCCCCTTTTAAACCCCCCCCCCCACCCTTATCTCCTCCTGTACAAAAACCAAGCCCAAGCAGCAACTCAGACAGTCCGTACCGGGAGGGCGGGAGGGAATGGAAAGGAAGGCGAGGGAGTAGGATTAGGAGTAATGCCATTATCGCAAGAAAATGGAAGCATTACCTCCCGTCCCTCCCTCGCCTTCCTTTTAGACCAATGAGACATAGCAAGAAAAACACAGGAGACGGACACTGAGTTGCAACAACTTTATTAGTATCCTGCACCAAGATCACCAAAAAACTCTCCCCCTATTACCTCATAGAGGATAAGACTCGGTGACCTAATACCGACTCCAAACTACCCAAGTCCGACAGCCTATAATGATGCACAAACGTCGAAGGAGAAGCCCAAGTGGCGGCCCTGCAAATTTCCACCACAGAAGTTCCCTGAAGCTCTGCCACCGTAGCCGCCATACCCCTGGTAGACCGACCCTGAATCCCTGGAGGAGGAACCACCCCTTTTAAGGAATAGGCCAACAGAATCAACGATCTCACCCACCGACTCAAGGAAGCCGTGGAAGGTTTCTCACTTTTACGTGCCGGACCGAAATTAACAAAAAGTTAATCCCCCTTACGAAAAGGAGCCACCACCCGTAGGTACTCCAACAAAGCCCTGCGTACATCCAACGAATGCAAACGGACCTCCTCCCTTGAGGAGGGATTTGGACAAAACGAAGGAAGGATGACCTCCTGGCGAGAATGGAACGAAGAATTGACTTTCGGAATAAAGGAAGGAACCGGAACCAGAACCACCCGATCGTGAAAAATCTTACAAAAAGGAAAGGAACAGGCCAAGGCCCCCAATTCCCCTAACCGACGAGCCGAAGTAATGGCTACCAAAAAGAACGTCTTCAAGGACAGATGGCACAAATCGCAGTCCCCCAATGGTTCAAAGGGGGCATCCATCAAAACATCCAAAGCCAAAGAAAGATCCCATGAAGGAAAAGAACGTACCGGTCGAGGAAACAAATTAATAAGACCTTGAAAAAATCTGGGCATCAAGCGCCCCTCATCCTGAAGATTACGCCACGGACCTCTAAATGCCTGAATAGCCGCCCAGTGTACCCTTAGAGATGCTACTGACAACCCCAATTGTGCACCGTCCTGCAGGAACTGCATCACCTCAAAGATAGACGCGCAGGTAGGATCCAACTCATGACTCAAGCACCAAGAAGAAAAAAACTTCCACTGTCTGCCATAGGAAAGTAAAGTGGAACGCCGCCTGGAAGCCAGTAAGGTAGAACTCAAAGCTACAGGTACCCCCAGACCCGTCAAGCCCCGTCGTTCAACTTCCAGGCCGTCAAGTGTAACCTCCTCAATGACCCCAATGGGAGGCAGGGAAACTCCAGAGGCAGAGGCCACATCCTCCCGTCTGCCATCAGCCTCAACAACGGGAACCAATTCGCCCTCTGCCAAAGTGGCGCAATCAGGATAACCCTGGACCCCAGATCCCTCACCCCCAACAGAAAAGACCTGAGTAGTTGAAACGGTGGGAACGCATACAAAAAGCCCCTCGGCCAAGGACATGACATCCCGTCCACCTCCCAGGCCTGGGGACACCAAAAACGGGAGCAGAAGCGATCCAACTTCGCATTTTCTGCGGACGCAAACACATCCAGCACTGGAAGCCCCCAAAGACGAACCAGATGCAGAAACAGAGACTTCCGGAGGGAGAAAAGTTGAGAGGAAGGAATCACCCTGCTCAGTAGATCCGCCCGAACATTGACCACCCCCCAAATGTACGTAGCCCTGAGAGAAGGAACCCACTCCTGAGCCCACACAAAAATCTCCCTGGCTAGACTGAACAGAGCCCTTGACCTGGTCCCCCCTTGCCGGTTGACATAAGCCTTGGCCACTAAGTTGTCCGTCCGAACAAGAACCGCCGTCCCCCTCAGGGACACCTGGAAATGGACCAGAGCCAGTAAGACAGCTCTCAATACGCGCCAATTCGACGACCGACTCGCCTCCCAAGGGGACCAGAACCCCTGAATCTGAGCCGACCCCATCCACGCACCTCAACCGGAGAGGCTGGCATCCGTAGTCACCACCACGGGTCTCAGAGGTGACAAAGAAACCCCTACCCAAAGATGATCTGCATCCAGCCACCATTGCAACTCCCTGCGAATCAATCCGGACCCCGGAACCCTGTCCCTCAGAGAACCGGACCCTGGCGCCCACCTTCTCAAGAACCATGTCATCAAGCACAGGAGATGGAAACGCGCCCAAGGAACCAGAAATATCACAGACGACAAATGACCCTGCAGACGTAACCATAGAAGAGCTCTGGGTGCAGTCAGTAACACTACCTTCTTTACCAAGGACTGGAGTACACCTAACCTCTTTTCTGACACCGTCGCCAAGCCTAGAAGAGTCCGAAACCGAGCTCCCAGAAAAACCAGATCCTGGGACGGAACTAAATCTGATTTCTCCCAGTTGATTAAAAACCTGTGGTTTTGCAGGACCACCAGAACTTGGGCCACCTGCCTCTGCAACAGGACCCGTGACTGGGCATGAATCAAGATGTCGTCCAGATATGGATGAATAAATACCCCCTCTGAATGTAGCAAAGCCACCAGGGGGGCCAGCACCTTCGTGAAAATTCGAGGAGAAGATTTGAGACCGAAAGGTAGAACGCAAAACTGATAGTGTTCCTGATCCACAGCAAACCTCAGGAACCTCTGAGAAGACCTTGCCACAGGCACGTGCAGGTAAGCATCCTGCAGATCCAGCGACACTAGAAAGTCCCCTTGCCTGACCAATGGAAAGATAGTCTGAATAGACAGCATGTGGAAATGCACCGTCCTGATCCAAGCATTCACCTCCTTCAGATTGAGCACCGGTCGAAATCCCCCGAAACTTTCTGAACAAGAAACAAGACCGAATAAATGCCCTGACCCCGTTCGTCCAGCGGAACGCGGGAAATGGACCCCTTGACCAGCAAGTCCCGTACTCCGTCCAATAATGCTCTTCTCCGTGATCCCCCTGAAGGCAGAGGGGTGGGACGTACCCCTGAATCTGGAGGTACCACCACAAAATCGATGACATAACCATTGGCCACAATGTCTAGCACCCAACGATCGCTGACACTCTCCTCCCAAGCTGAAAGAAAGTGACTCAGCCTTCCCCCAACCGGCCCTATGCCAGGCCCACAGTGATTGTCAGGACCCCTTCTTGAACCCCCCCCCTGGTTCGCAGGAGCAGACTTCTTAGGAGAAAAACGTGGCTGAAAACGCCGTTTCCTAAATGAAAAGGATTTGTCATCCCTTTTAGGAGAAGATCTGGAATGTTTCTTCCACCCTTTACCCGAAGTTGAACCCCCTTTATAAGGCAAGGCATGCTTCCGTTCCTTAAAAGCTTTTGAAAGCATGGATGGCAATTGCTCTCCAAACAAGCTACGACCTTCAAACGGCAGTCTGAGCAAGGCCGCCTTTTCCCCTGGGTCAGCTTTCCAGGAACGTAACCAGAGGGACCTACGAGCCCCAATCAAAGCACCAGAGGCCAGAGCCGAAGTACGGATCACATCAGAAGACACATCAGCCAACAATCTGGCCTGCTGCTCCATACCAGCCAGGAGCTCCGAACATTCCGCCCCCTCCTGAACAGCCACTGCCAGCTTATCAAAGTCCTGCACCAACGACTGGGCCGCATAAGCAGAATATATACCTGCCCTTAGCGCCAGATTCTCAGCTGCAAAAGCTCTTTTAAGACCTGAATCCACATTACGGTCCGTGGCATCCGTAGGCACACAATCCTCCGAATTGACTGCCGTTTTGCCAATCAGGGCAGCTAAAATTGAATCCAGGCGGACCGAAGGAGGCAATACCTCCTCACCCTCAAGTAAATACAGTTTCTGCAGAAATCGTGGAACTTGAGCCTTATCCACATCCTTCCATTCGCGGAACACCATATCCTTCACAGGTCCCTGAAAAGGCATGGCAAACTTAGAGGGCGTCTGATATTGTGGAAATAAGTGAGAATCCGAGTTTGAAGGTTGAAACACTGGGAAACCCAAATTGTCCCGAACATGTGCCATCACCTCCCACATTTCTTCTCTGGATACATATTTACCCCGAGAGGACGTAGATGGGGCCTCATCCCCGTCACTATCTGACGAGGACTTCCTTGCAGCTGCCGATGTATGGGCAATTTTAGACTGACCAGGCCTGGCCATCCCTGCTTGAAGAGCCCTGGTAACAGCCACCTCAATCATCTCCTGCACCTCCTCCCTGGACATGAGGGGAATACTCCTACCCTCCTGTAACTGGGAGCCCCCAGGAGTGGAAACGCCAGCAGCACCCTCCTCCTCAGAGGAGGAAGAAGAGACAATCCTACATCTCTTAGCCGGAACCTTAGGCATGTTAATAATCCAAAATACACTGGCCTTCACCTAAAATCACTCCCCATATATAGCGACCTGGACCTCCCCCAACAGGAATCCACCAATCCCTAAAAAGGTCAAAAACTAACTGCCAAGACCATAAAACTGCGGGCAGAACACCCGTCCTACCTGCAGACAGTCCAAAAGCCGTACTCCCGCATTTGCCCGCGGCTCCGCGGCGCAGAAACCCGGAAGCCGACGCCCCAGCCACAAAGGGCCGGCTGACCCCGTCAGCCGGTCCTCAATACACGCCTCCTGAGCAGCCCGGCTGCTCGTTAAAGTCGCGACCAGCTGTAGCACTCATCGCGGAGCTCCGCGTCCCGAGGAGTGCCTCCATCGAAGACCTCCAGGCCCCGCCGTGCAGGTAAAGGGAAAGAAAACGTCTAGCGTGGGCTAGACAAAAGAACAGGAGGAGATAAGGGTGGGGGGGGGTTTAAAAGGGGAAGGGAGGGTCTAGGGGGGAGGCGGGAGGCCTCATTGGTCTAAAAGGAAGGCGAGGGAGGGACGGGAGGTAATGATGATGGTCAGCACTGTTCAGCATTGACGTGGAATCGCTTAAAGGACATGGAGGAGAATCCTAGACAAACTTTTCTCCACCTTGGAAATACCACAGTGGTGGGACTTCTTATAGGATGTATTTAGCACTTAGAGAAATATCAGGATTTTCTCTTACGGCTTCAATCTAAATCAGATCTTAGTTCTTGAAAGCAGCCAGTATTAAAATAGCTAAAGGGAATAGAGAGATTTGTAATTAGAATAAAGCCGATGTCTCTCTCCTGTTACAATATGTATAACCTGAAAAGTCAATGTCATTAGAGCAGTGAGGCCAGTTTATCATATCTCATGGGTAGTGGGTCGCACTTCTCCAGACACTTCACAGGAAGTGACATGACATGAACCTTTACCTCGATTACATTCAAAAGCGTTACAACACATATTCGTTGTCTCACATAAAATCAAAAAACTTAAAGAAGTAAAAAAAAGGCAGGAAATGAGTTACATTGCAAACCACAGGAAAGAGATTCCCAGCTGACACCCCAGCCAAAACACAAAGCATCTGGCTCACATAAGTTATTTGTGGATTCTTGTGTGGGGGTAATGCACAAAAGCACCGCTCTCTCCAATCACGTAGGTGATGGAAGCTGAGAGTCACGAGGGGGAAAGCATAGCAACCCCTAAAATATCATTTATGCAACGAGGCGTGAACTAGCCAGGATTTTAGAATTCGATACAGGCTCTGTTGAGTAAATAATGCTGCAAGTATTGCTCGGTCATATAAGGCGTACTCTTAACGCACTATCTTCTGATAATAATCCGCAGATTTCAAGTAATATTTTTTTATTTCTGGCTCAGAGAATCGGAAGAATCTAAGAATTGTGCGTGGGTAAGGTACTGCTCTTGTACACTCGCAAACGTTAATTGGTCATTTGAGCTCTTAATTATTGTGTTCCCACACTTAAGAACGGAGTTTTTTTTAATGGGCTGAGTGGAAGAAGTTCTTTTATGTACAGTAGAAAATAAACTCCTCACGGCCAGACGTTTACAGTAAATGCCTGTCTTTTTATGAATTCTATCGTATCTCCAAACGTATCCAAGGCAAGCTGTGACCATTGCAGGTTCCCAGGAGCACTCCTGGAAAACCTTTAATGAACTTACAATTACAAAGAAGCACTTGCATTTCTACATGCCTGAGTGTCCTTGGTGTATATTTAGACATGGCAAAATGTATTGAATAAATGCAATTGCACGTTGAAACTATTTTTATCCACAAAGAAAATACTCCCCCAAGCAGAAGGCCCTAAACCTACGCATTCACCCCTGTACTACACAGGAGTAAATCATTTTCAGGGCGAAAATGGACTATGGAAAAACTTGTAAATACCCACAAACAATTCCTTCACTTGAGTAAAAATGTATAGAACAATATTTTGTGGATTATAAGCATACATTCCCTCGTGAGAAATGTCCGATGTGTAACCTACAAGAGCAAACGGTTTGGTGACTAAACACAAATTATATGTTTAAACCGAAAATGAAGAATGATTGTTAATTTGTCACAAAAATATGTATTTCTCATTTCATCTCAATTCATAGTTAGTGAGCCCTCTTCACTCAACAGCTGTTATTTCAAAAAGGTGTACAGAAATTAGAGACTTTCAAAAATATTAAACTTGTCTTTAAACTCTGATGTTTTGAATCTTAAAGTGCTTCCAAGTGAGATATTGACATATACCTACTGTACATAAAAATAATGATTACTTTATTTGCACGATTAATAAATAAGATTGCATTCAGCTACAAAACAAAGTATAAAAATCACAGGCAATTGATTAAGCACAGTAGAGACAGTGAGACTAAACATAGATGATACAAGAAACACAAAGTAAAGAGTTAAAAACCATGAAGTAGCCTAAAAACAGTAGGGCTGTCAGAGCCAGCTGAAATTAAGTGAGCAATATTTTGTTTTCGCAAGGGATAGAGGACATGGTGGAATAGGGACTGCCACAAACCCCATCAGATCTAATTATATTGCATTCTTACGTCGACCCACAGTTTTATTACATTAGCCCAAATGTATGGCAACCACGGAACTGGGGGTTATATGGAAAGTTAAAGAGCAGTGTGAATTATCATGTTGCATGACGCTGGACCAATCGGAAAGAAAGGGGAGAGTCAAACATGAAATAGAATTTGTTTATGTGCCTCATTCTAGCTTCCCACATGATTATTTGTTGCATGTTTAATCAGAAGGTCCGCATTTAAAATACATTTTGCAAAGCATGCCATATATTGAGGAGTTAGCCCCATCAGTAAGAGCAGAATCGCTTGAAGGCAAGATCTAATGCCATTGGTGTTAAAGATGTTTCCGAGGTAGATTTTACACCAAGGTAGTAGACCTGGACAAATGCAAAGTATATGTAGGAAGGTCTCCCGGGGGAACGAACAGAGCCTACACCCATCGATGTTTGAAGGTTAAAGCCATTTTGGAACCGCCTTGAGTGATGAAAGCAGCCCAAGTCTGGCATGGAGCACTTTTATTTTTAGGCGCTTTTTTTATCAAAGCAACCATATATGGCTGCGCAGATGGAGCCTTATAAGTGTTGATAGTCATCCATGTGTGAGAGCGCAGACTGAACTTAACTTTGTCATTGAACCAGGACAGCTGCTTAATTTGTTTATTCAGTGCTTGCTTGAATGCTTGATGCAGTAGTTTTTTTTTGACAAAGTTGCTTCACTTGCAGATTTTTAACTGTTGCCTCAACTCTCTCTGGCCAAAAATTTGGTTTCGAGGTTGTTATTTCCAATTTCTTGCAATATCAGAGCTTTTAGTGACTTTAGCTTTGCCTGCCTCAGCACTGAGACATTTCTGAAAAAGGCTCCCCCTTGTACCAGTTCTTGGTCATTGAGGCTAAATTCCAGCCTAATTTGTGCCGGAGAAGTACTTTGTGGTAGTAGAAATATAAGGCAAAATGCTTTGCTCTGTGCAGCATTTAAGAAACAAGCAAACTTGCCGGAAAAAGTGTCCAAACCATATGATAACATTGGAAGGAACTTTGCCTTGATTGCAGTAAGCAGTGGCTTCCAGGTTGGGCTTTGCAGTTTGGTTGCCAGGACCTGTAGAGCTGCAATTTGAGATGCCATCTTTGCTTTAAAAGTGTTTAAATGCAGCTATTGAGACCAGAAATGCTGTAACCAAACAATGACATCTTTGTTTTGACCACTTCGGTCCACCAGCGCTACCCCCACAATGCCATATCTTTTTCTTGAACACTCGATTTCCAAAAATGACTACCCTAGTCTTCTCAACGTTGACAGATAACTTATTGGACAAGCAATATTGATGGAAAGAATTTAGCAGGTTTTGCAAGCCTGTGCCAGAAAGACTTAGTAAAGCAATTTTGTCTGCATATAGTAATTAAGTTATTAGTTGTTGGCCCAATCTTGGAGGGTGGGAACTAATAGAGTCCAATTGCAAACACAGGTCTGCCAAGTATAAATTGAATAAGATTAGTGCCAGGGCATAGCCTTGTTTAATACCTCTGTCTATCCAACTTATTACTGCCAATTGTAACCCTGGTCTGTTCTCAGAATGTAAAAGCTGTATTCATTTTAACAAGTTTGACTGGATTGTCCAATCCACTAGCTTTCCCCCACAGTGATGCCTGTCGACCAAGTCAAATGCTTTGAATAAGTCAACAAAACAAGTGTACAATGATAGTTTTGTCTTTGTGTATTTTTCTGCTAAAATAGAAAAAGGCTGTCAGGTTGTCAGAAGTACTCAATGGTGGGTGGAAGCCAGTTTTGTTTAGCGTGGTTAGGTTTAAGCTTGTGGCCCAGACCTTCAGGTCCTCTAACAGTAGGCCCGCAATGTTTTTGCATTCATATCAAGCAAAGCAGTCATACGGTAACTGTCTGGGTTCACGTAGTGACCCTTTTTATAGATAGTATGTAAGATTGCCCCTTTCTATGAGTCTGGTACTTTATTTCCTTAAGGCAGGAGTTGTACATTTTGCATATTTGACTACTCCGAAAAGCTTTACCGCTTTTAAATACTGCTGCAGAAAGGCCATGGGCGCTGCTGCTTCTACAGGACTGTAGTCTCACTTTTATTTTTTGTTTTGCAAGGTTTTAGGGGGATGACACACTGCATGTGTTTGGTAATGATTTGTCTGCATTCTGATACTGATATAGTTTAGAGATGTGCTCTGCCCACTTTTCCACTGACACTGTATTGCCTGTGGCTCCAACTGACCCTCGCTTGAGTCGATTAATAATGGACCAAAGTAGCTTACTGTTTTTTGCCTTACAGGCCTCCACAATTCTAGCCCACTCCTGATCCATGTGGGCCTGCGTGGTTTCCAATAACGCCGCCTTATATTTCTTTCTTATTTCCAAAAAAGAACTAAGATGGGTGCTTTCAGAGTGTTGGAACTTTAGGAGCCTGGCATCTTTGTTAAGTTGCTACCTCTGTTGTTTTAAGGTCTGAGTGTACCATGCTTTTTATCAGCTCCCAACGAAGCGTGCTGCCATTGTAGAGGGCCCAGCTGTTCTCTCAATGAGGTCAGCATAGTCTCCTAGTTGGAGATCACATCCAAATTTACACCTTGAACTGTTGATGGACTGACTTTCCATGTTTCAAAATTTTTCATGCATAGTTTCAACCATCTTATTCATAGCCAGTGACACCCTGGGTCCTGTTCTTTTTTTGTGAGGTCCACATATTGGTTGTTGTTTGATATTGTCATAATCTGCGAATGATGGTCACTCTCACATTTTACCTGTATGTGAAAACTCTGTATGTGATGGAATATCAAAGTGGAAGTGAAGGTATAATCCAGGGTTAAATCCGATTTCTTGGATTTAGATGTCTCTGTCATTGTGAGTCCTCTGGAAACCTAACGTTAAGGGCTCTCAGCTCTAGGGCCTCCATGACACCTATGAGAGCGTGATCACATTTGTTGAAGTACATACAATGCGACACCTGCAGTGGAATTCACAGTCTAAGGTCTTTGGGCTACTTCTCTTGCCATGATTATCCATGTTTAAGTTAAAATCTCCAGTTATGATCCATGGAGTATCAGCGTATGAAGCTAATAATGTAAGTAATTCATTTTCTGTGGCATTAAATAGTCTTTGTTTTTGAGCAGTGTTAGGGTTAATGTAAATGTTTATTATTATGATAGCGATTAGTCCTGCTCCTAGTTCCCAATTTTTAATGATGACTACTAGCTGTGGTCTGCCTTCAGATCTAGATGACTCACATTAAAGGGTTTGCTGGTTGTAATGTAGGTTGCTAAGCCTCCTTTTGGATGACCTTTGGGCTTTGCCTTTTTGTGCTGGGCTTGAACCTTGCTATTGGGTTCCGGCTTTCATGCCAGGTTTCCTGGAGGCATATGATATCGAAGTTTCGCAGGAACAATTCCAGATACAGATTTTGGGCCAGCTTACTAGACCTGGCTATATTCTGAGAAACTAACTTTGTGATACCAAGTTTATAGTCAGAAAGACTGTGACTGATCTGGGTTTTCCTGGCATTACTGATTGTACACTATAGTTCTGCGGTCTTTTTAATGTTGAAAAGGTTGCTTCAAGAACCCCCGTGGAGAGAATGATGGATTAGTCTAAGAATGTGCCAGGAGAAAGACTCTAAAACATAGTTATGATGCGGATGCCAAGAATAGAAGACTGATACCTTTCTTAACTAGAAGGGGAAACATTACATATGTGTACTGTGGAGTGCAACATTGCATATGTTGCAATAAAGTAATCTACATTAAATGGTTGAGAGAGAGTGCTGCCATACAAAACAAAATCATAATTTGTGGATGAGCACCATTTTGGATGGTATCTGCTCCGTGTCTATATTTTGTATGCATTTTGTACCAGTGTGTGCTACTGTTTCATATTAAATAGCAATGCCACAGTATGCTCCACATAATTTGCCTAACATACGCTTAATGCAAAAATAAGAAGTATCACAACAAATAATCAAAATACAGTTGTCATTTGAACTGATCAGAAGTCTCTCATGGTAAAGAGTTAGTTGGAGGCTAATGCTAAATTACGTATTTAAGGCAGTATATGTGTGTTTTCATACAACACAAGAATAGGGAACCTTATCAAGTGACAGACACACTTTAACTTTAGCAAAACCTCTGTAATGAGTAGGTGGCAGGCTCTTCTATAGTAATTGTGAAATGTGGTTGAGGAACATATTATTCATGAACACACTACTGAGTTCATAATTCTCCCAAAATCCTGCTTATGTTTTCAGCACTGAAAATGAGGGTACACTTTGCAGAAATGTCAAGATGTACTACCCTGAATAAAATGGCTTCCGGGCCTACAAGATCTATGAAACTTGCAAGCATAATTGAGGCTAAAGGACAATTTGGATCAATAAGAAACAACACCCATTCTTTAATCTAAAATACACCAGTATACACACACACATTTCACTGTGTGTACTGGTGTACACACACACACACAGACACACACATATCATTGAAGTACACACTAGTATATGACTGTATTTTTGCAGTGGTAAACCACATAATATGCATTTTCTTCCCTCATAATTCTCTCAATCGTGCTGCATAATTTAGTTGTAAATCACCAGATAATTCCAATGACAGCTCTTATAGCTTACAGAACCATAAAGTACTGAAGACGTTGTGCCTTCGTGTGGTTACCCGTGAGCGGTAGTAGCAATTAACATAAAACCACTAGGGAACTACACACCACTAAAAACCTGAAGCATAACAGAACCTACATTCAAATGGTTACCTGAGCTGGCATAGTACACCAGCTCAACAGAAGAAGAGGCACACATTAAGACTAAAGGAAACCATAGCAGTAGTCATAGAAATGGAAATTCTACTATACACTCATTCAGGGCCAAATTTGAATTAGGACAGTGAACTGTCCTTTGCATATCACACAGAGAAAGTAATATACCTCCATCATTCTGGTGGCTGGAAGACTGAATTCAGTGAAAAGACTGATTGATGAACGGATATCTGGTTAGACCACTTATCAGAACTGGATCCGACACAGTGCAATTAGTACTTGCCAGGTATTTGCTGTGACTCACCTTGGCACAATGATCAGAAGGCCACTTGGAAGGAATCAGGAACACTTAAATATAATCTTAAATTGGAAAGAATCGGTAGCACTCTTGATGTAAAAGGGAACAACCAACAGCTAGGCCTCAAGCTCACTGTTGAACCCTACCAATTGTTCTTCTAGATTCCCATGCAAAAGATGCTGGTGGCATAGAAGGTCAAAAACGTTAGTCATTGTACTTTAAAAATGGCAACTACTAGTTAACTATGCCAATAACTCGTGAAAACTGGCATGTAAGGCTATATCAGCAGCCCCTCATAAATATGAATTTGGGTATTAATTTGGGAGTGGACGACTCCTTCAAATTTAATATCATCATCTTATGCCCCAATGCCTTAGTGAAACTATCCTCAAACCCTTATAGCTACAGGACAGGCAGCGGGCAGTCCCTACAAATGTGAGTTAAGTTTAAGTAGTACAAACAACACAAAAAAATAAAATTCCCAAACCAATTTAGAAAAAACATGAATGAACAAAAATACACCAAGATCATTCAAATGTGATAAGGATAACCTTAGATATGATTGTTTTCAGAATTAGTAGAGAAAAGCACCTTGCAAAAGTATAGTTACATTGGAAAAATAACAGTTCCCGACTGACTTGGAACTCTGCACATTATCAGACAGATGGATATAGATAGGAGGTCAGATACACCAACTGGTCATCCCAGTCAAAGCAAAATAAAAGTCAAAATCCTTCAGCATATCCTGGTCCAAGGTCAAGGCAGGCTAGGGTCCCTCCAAATTGGATACATCATCATTAAGGTCTTGCTAAAGCTGTTTGTTCTGCCTCTAACAGCTGTGTGCCATAAAGCCAAGTTTTGTAGCCTCTAAGGGCTATGGATTTGACAATTTGCCTTAGAACTTAGTGACCATTTTGGTTCTCAAATTCCACAGGTTTCACACAGGTCCCACTGAACCCTCTTCCAGGTTGGCACAAAAGAGGAAAAAACCTAGTTTTCTTGCACCCTTTCCTGGGCAAGCTGAGCACCTTGTCCTCATCCTTTGGTGGACCTGGCATCTTTGCGTCGTTTCCACTAACTTTTTAACTTCAGTCCTCCTGTTGTGCTGACCTTGTTTTTGCTGGCTTTAGGACTCTGCCCCCCCCCCTTTGCCAATGCTAACCAGTGCTAAAGTGTATGTGCTCTGAGCTTAAAACATGGCAACATGGGCATATTAACAATCGGCTTATTTAATTTCAGCGGCTGCCGCCGCAAATGACAAGGTGGGGGGCAATGACAGAAACAAATAATTAAAAAAAAATTACGATTAGGTCGTTCCTGCCACCTCCTGCTGCCTCACTCCTCTGCTCCTGATGGTGTCCCAGCATTCACTGGGACACAAGCATAGGCTTCCCAGCAAACCTGGTGCTGCTCTCATGCTAAACCTAGCATTAAAGCAGCATCAGGATTGTTCTGACTGGCTTGGACCGCTGCTCAGACAATGCACTGGGGTCTGTGCAGTTTCTCCAGCCCAGCTGTGTTGAAGAAACCTAAGTACGCATGTGTGTTTGGCTGGCCTAAGACGGCCACCCAAACACACGTGAGCACTTAGTGCACATCACTCCCCCTCCCATGGCCCAGTCCCACCCCTTCCTGCACTGCTGGCTGAGTCAGCAGATGAAAAATAAAACAATAGTAAACTATTGTTTTATTTTCCATCTGCTGACTCTTAGCCGGGGGGGGGCGACGCTCCTCCACTTTTGCAGAGGAGCTGCCCTTGTTTAATTTACTTATAAATCCCTATTAAAGTGCACTACATGTTCCCAGGACCTGTAAATTAAATGCTACTAGTAGGCCTGCAGCACTAATTTTGCTTTGCCACCTGTTAGAAATGGGATCTCTAGTTGGCAGCCGGTTTGAACCCTATCTAAGTAGGGACCCTCACTCTCGACAGGATAAGGGAGATACCCACTCAGATAACCCCTGCTCACCCTCTTGGTAGCTTGGCACTAGCAGTCAGGCTTATCTCAGAAGCAATGTGTAAAGCATTTGGACACAACACACAGTAATAAATGAAAACACTACAAAAGGACACCACAACAGTTTTAGAAAAATACCCAATATTTGTCTATATAAAACAAGACCAAATACGATACAAAATCCACCATACAGTAATAATTATATGAATTTTGCAAGATTTACTCAAAAATACAGTTCCTTGAAGTTGATAGCTCTACATAGGGCTATCACGGCGTCTTGATCAACAAAACCAAGAGTTCATGCCAGGTGTGGCGTTGCGGGTCAGCTACGGTGTTGCGAAGACCCGCAAACAGTACCTTTGGAATTGCAGGGAGTTGTGATCCTCGCGGTGAGCTCCAGGGAGGGTGGCATCGCTGGCATCGCAGTGTCAGTTCCAGAGACGGTGCGGGAGTCGTCGGGCCCAGTGAAGTCACTTGCGTTGCAGATCGAACTCCGGGCTTATGAAGTCGGGAGTGCTGGAGTGGATGACGTTGGGGCTGCGATCCAAAGTGGGACGATGCGATGTGTGGTGCCCACAGGTCACGGTGCAGGCAGCAGCTCGGTAACGGCATCCAGCGGCATTGGTGAGACCAGGGATGCTGTGTGAAGTGGGGCAGTGCGACATGCGGTGTCACCAGGTCACGATGCAGGCAGCAGGGTCGTCATTGCTGAAGCACTATGGTCGGTAGGCCCAAGCCAGCGGTGCGGGATGGGACAATGCTTCATGACCCTCACGATCGGTGTCCACAGGCCGGGGGGCAGGCAAGATCCCTAATGATCACACTGGAGTCAATGATGCTGGCATTGGTGGGCATGGCTGCGGTGTGGGATGGGATGGTGCTTCGTGAATCTCACGAGCGATGTCCACAGGCCACGGTGCAGGCAGCGGCGCCGGTGTCAGCAGGAGCATCGTTGTCGGGGATGCCCAAGCTGCGATGTGAGCAGGCGATGCCGGAGTGCGGGCCTACAGGTCACGGTGCGAGCAGCGGCTTGGTGAAGTTGTCTGATGACGGCATCAGTGAGACCAAGGTTGCGGTGCGAAGCAGGGCAATGCGACTCCGTGTGGCGTCGGCAGGTCAATGTGCAGGTGCAGTTCCCAGTGCTGCAGGGTGAGGAAACTGAAGTCTTTGGTGTCCATGAGACTTCCAACAGGAGGCAAGCTCTACTCCAAGCCCTTGGAGAACTTTCTCAAGCAGTACACACAGCAAAGTTCACCCTTTGCACTCTTTTCAGGCAGAAGCAGCAACTGCAGGCAAGTCCAGCAAAGCAACACGGTGACGGGAAAGTACTCCTCCTCCAGCTCTTCAGCTCTTTTTCTTGGCAGAGGTTCCTCTTGATTCCAGAAAGATTCTAAAAGTCTGGGGTTTTGGGTCTTCTTCTTATACCCCGTTCTGCCTTTGAAGTTGGCAAACTTCAAAGAAAAGTCTCAAGTGTTTGCAAGATCCTTCCTTGCCCAGGCCAAGCCCCAGACGCACACCAGGGGGTTGGAGATTGCATTGTGTGAGGACAGGCACAGTCCTTTCAGGTTTAAGCGACCACTCCTCCCTCCACTCTAGCTCAGATGGCCCATCAGGATATGCAGGCTACACCGCAGACCCCTTAGGGTCACTGTCTAGAGGGAATTCACAACAGCCCATCTGTCAAACTAACCCAAATGGAGAATCCACAAACAGGAAGAGTAACAGAATGGTATAAGCAAGAAAATCCCTACTTTCTAAAAGTGTCATTTTCAAACTCACAATCTATAAGCCAACTTCACTAAAAGATGTATTTTTCAATTGTGAGTTCAGAGACCCCAAACTCCATATTTCTGTCTGCCCTCAATGGGAATCTGGGCTTTACAATTATTTAAAGGCAGCCCCCATGTTAACCTATGAGGGACATAGGCCTTGCAACAGTGAAACCCGGGTTTCGCAGTATTTCACTGTTAGGACATGTATAACACACCAGTACATGTCCTACCTTTTATATACACTGTACCTTGCCCATGGGGCTACCTAGGGTCTACCTTAGGGGTGCCTTACATGTACCAAAAGGGAAGGTTTGGGCCTGGCAAGTGGGTACACTTGCCAGGTCGAAATGGCAGTTTAAAACTCCACAAACCGACACTGCTGTAGCAGGTCTGAGACACGTTTACAGGGCTACTTTTGTGGGTGGCACAATCAGGGCTGCAAGCCCACTAGTAGCATTTGATTTACAAGCCCTTTGCACCTCTGGTGCACTTTACCAGGGACTTACCACTAAATCAAATATGCCAATTAAGGATAAACCAAGCAACAAAACAATTTACCTAGGGAGAACTTGCACTTTAGCACTGATTAGCAGTGGTAAAGTGTGCAGAGACAATAAGCCAGCAAGAACAGACCTGAAAAATAGGAGGAAGAAGGCAAAAGATTTGGGGATAAGCCTGCAAAAAGGGCAATTTCCAACAACACCTAATTCAGTAACCTTTCGAACATATATCAGGCCTGCCATTTCAGACCCTGTGTGTGCAGTTTTAAACTACCATATGGACCTGGCAAGTTAACCCTCTCGCCGGTGCCAAATCTTCCTATTGAATACATATGTCTTCCCTACGGCAGGACTTAGACAGCCCAAGGGCAGGGTGCAATGTATTCAAAATGTAGGACATGTATTGTTAAGTTTTACATGTCCTAATAGTAAAAAAACTCTTAAATTCGTTTTTCACTACTGCAAGGCTTGTCATATAAGATGACATTGGGATTATTTTATTACATTTTATAAGTGTAATTTCCAGTTGGTAAGAGATGGGACCCCCAAGTTTGGTGTATCTGAAATCACAATTTAAAATCACAATTTATAGTGACATCGGATTTGAAATTATAATTCTGAAAATAACATTTTGAGAAAGTTGCCATTTTCTTTAACCATCTAGTGTCTTCTGCCTGTCTCTGAACATATGTCTAGATGGGTGACACCTGGGCTCTTCTGCATTCCCTCAAGACAGCCAAAAATAAAGCAGCTTAAGTATAACTGATGGGCCATCCACAGCCTGAAGGACCATCCTGGGCAGGATGGAAGGTATGAGCTGGCACTTACATCTGAATGGGCAGTGTCCTGATACCACACAAAGGGCAGCATACCACCCTGTAGTGAGTCTGGAGCTGGGTCAGGTACTCTGTGCACTTCAGAGTCCTCTCTTTGAGGTCTACCCTTCTTCAAAGGCACCACTGGATATAGGAACAGTACATTTCTGGACCTTTGGATACTCGGCCAGGGAGAAGGACTAATGTGCTGCTGAAAAGGCTGTCACTCTGCAGGAGGCTGCTGGAATCCTGGCCTGATGGGCTGGCCTGCTGCCCTCCGTGCCTGGTGGTGAGAAGGAGTCAACCTCAGTCTCTCCAACCCAGAACCAATGTGACTCCAAGGGCTTGCTGACTTGCCTCCTGTTCTTTTGAAGTCTCAGGGAAATCAAAGACTTCTCTTCATCCTGCAGCAGCACCTAGACTTTGCTTGCTGCAAGTCTTGCCCTGTCAAGTGGTGCCAAATCCGGTCCTGCGCCCTGAGAAGTGGGTAAAAAGAGCTGCAACTGCCTGAACCTGCGCATCAATACCGTTGCACTGATCAGAGCCAGCACATCTCCATCGACATCGACGCATCACAGCTGATGCGAGGATCAAGGACATCACATCGACATTGATGCAGGCACATCGCCGCTGCTGCGAGGATCGGGAGTGCTGCATGCAGAATGTGCAACACGTCCCCTTCATTCCCGATGCATCTCCAACTTTGCACAGCTCAGAGTTGACGCCTACTTCTGCGGGATTGATGCCAACGCATCACCTCCTTTGCTCCTTGCATCTTGTTCTCGACGTCTCTGCAACTCCGATTCGAGGTACTGTTTCAGCGGGCCAACAATGGTCCCTGTATCGGACCAGTGTGCATTAGCGGTCTGCCTGACTTTTCAGATTTGGCCCGGCCAGCACAACCAGATAGCCCCAGATAGCACTACAACCAAGTTAGGGCCAGATGTAGCAAGGCTTTTACGCGTCGCAAACAGTGAAAATTGCTGTTTGCGAGGCACAAAACCCACATCGCGATGCCCATTCCCATTTTGCGAGTCGGTAACCTGGTTACCGACTCGCAAAACGGGACTGCAAGTCGCAAATAGGAAGGGGTGTTCCCCTTCTTATTTGCAAGTCACAGCACGATGTAGGATTGCTTTGTGACCGCGAACGCAGTGTCACACTGGTGGTAACCCATTCGCAAAAGGGAAGGGGTCCCCAGGGGACCCCTTCCCCTTTGTGAATGGCCTTGAAATGTTTTTTTCATTTTGTAATGCATCTCGTTTTCCTTTAAGGAAAACGGGCTGCATTACAAAAAAAAAAAAACTGCTTTATTTAAAAGCAGTCACAGACATGGTGGTCTGCTGTCTCCAGCAGGCCACCATCCCTGTGAGTGCTGCGACTCGCAAGGGGGTCGAAAATTGCGACTCACCTCATTAATATTAATGGGGTGGGCCCTTGCGACCCCCTTGCGACTCGCAGATGTTGTCAGGGACACCATCCTGCATCCTGCATTGCGACTCGCAAATTGCGAGTCGCTCAGACTCGCAAATTGCGAGTTGCAATGCAGGAATTTCCTGCATCTGGCCCTTAGTTCCTTAAAAATTAATATCTCGACTTCTACTGATTTGATTTATGTCGTTTAGGTCTTGTTTTATTCATTAAATTAAGCTCTTCTGGGAATTTCCACATGGAATTTCCACCTAACTCCTTATCAGGGCCTGCGATGATTAGACTTGTACTGATCATTAAATTATGTCAGCAGTATACCTGACCATGTGTTTATTACTCTGAGATTTAATAAATAGGTGCACAGGACTTAATTTGCACAGGAATACTGTAAGCTTATCTGTTTCAGAAACATGTGCGCTGGAAATATGGTATTAAATATCGCTCTTGGACTGCCCTCATAAATGTAACACATTGTTTTATTTCACACTTTCGACTTTTAGAAATAGTAAATTCCTTTCAAAATGCTAGTCAATCCAGTTGAAGAGTGCCAGGCCATGCCCATAAGCACATCTACTGTTCCAAGCCAGCTTCTAGCTACCCAAAATGCTGTTCGAGGCAGAGGTGTAAGCAGCACTGGAGGCCACTGGGCCTTGCACGTATTAAAATATAATATCATACGATTTGTTCATCATTATCTAATAATGTATAAAATATTGTCACCTCTATATGTCACAGTTAGATCGACATTACATACCCCTAACATGTAGCTAAAACCTCGGTGGACCTGTGCGCCAAACAGGTGTTATGACCCTTTCATTCTCTTATTCCTGCAAAGCCTCTGGAGCACAGATGTGTGCTTATGTGTTTATGTGCGAACTACGCATGATTGGTGGGACAGTGTTATTGTTTTACTTGTTTTGATGCGCTTGTCCAGCGATGAGTATTTATTATTGAATGAATAGTTGAAGCACTGTCTGCGCCTTTACAGTTCAGTTTGCAAAAAACATGCTACGCCATTCCAGTGGATTTTTAGCACTTATACATTTCTGTTGTTTTTGTAATGATGCTGATGTTATATTTTTAAGATATAGATGTTTTTATTTCTTTCTACGGTAAGACTTCATCTCTTTTTTGTGAAGATTTTGTTAGTCAGACTCCACCTTACAGTTGCAAAAGCAGCTCATTTTAGAATGTAAATTGCTTCTCTTACAGAGGCGTGATATAAATATATTTTGATTTTTGGATCTAATTAACTTTGTAGGAAACTACATTGTGAGAAGCAGAGAAAGGACTTAACCTGTAGCTGTCAAATGTTCCACGTGCCTTTGTGAGTGTAGGACAGATTAGCAATGACAGCCCATCTTTGGAGTAATTCTAAGTTTGGTTATAGTTAGGATTTCAAATTCCAGAATATCTCTTGACATGAGGTTAAACTGGAGATAATGATTTGTGTTTCCCCTTCTAAAGTATAGGGCCTTATTCATGCTGTAATCTCCAAGCAACTTTGCCCAAGTCCATCCCAAATGCCACCGCAAGACTCATACTGGACCTCCCACAGCAACCACATAGCACTGCACCTCAAGGATCTCCACTAGGTTCCCACTCACAAATGCAGCCCATTCAAACTCTTCTCTCACACTTACACAAAGCCCTACACATCCTTGGGCCAGCGCACCTTAACAGCCTCATACTCTTTCCTCAGCTGACCAGACATCAACGCTCTGCCTCTCTCACACTCACACAGATCCTCCGTATTCACAAAAGCAAAGCAGGCAGTCGCTTGGTGTACTACACCACACCCAAAACATTGAACAACCTCCCTCAGCACATCAGGGCCGCCACTTTACTTCTTGAGTTCTGCAAGAGACTGAACTGGCTCTTCAAATAATTCTGCGGGGACCAACCTCCCACTCACCTGCTCAAGCCCCTGGATACTCTCATGGGTGAATATTGTGTTGTACAAATCAACATAACACAACATAACAAACGAAAAGTATAATATATGGGATACTCCATCAAAATGTTAAGGATATCCTGTCTTTTGTATTACAAGTGCCAAAGGCTATTATGCAATTGTAATATGGCAGGCAGGACATCCACCACATTTGTGAAGGAGTACCCATCCGCTAAACTCTAAGTAAGGTCCATAGTCTAAATTATAGTCCTTTACTAAGTAGCTGTAAATATAGTAGTTGTGGACCAATGATGTTAATTTCATTCTTGACACAACTATTTATGGATGTCATTCAACCAGATGAAAAATCATCCACAAATTCTACTTTTATGCATATTTGCTACTAAGTTGTCATTCTCGTAAAGAGGTGTAGGTCTATTTTATCAAGAGATTAAAGTTCCCGGGATGATGTTAGTAATGTTGGGTAGCTTGAAGGGCTTGACAAGCACTGGATGAGCTCTAAAATCGTGGGGATTCCACACACAATTTTTCTACAATGGCAAAAGCATGATGGACTGAATTCTTTCAAGGTGCTCTTTCCTTTATGTAGCACTCCTTATTCAAACATCAGCGCATTCTATTACCCGTCAACTCTAAATCAGACCAGAGTTCCCCCCTCCAAAATACCGCTCCGCGGTCGAAAGACTTTTGCACTGGGCTGGCGGGCGACCGCCAAAAGGCCGCCCGCCAGCCCAGTGCAAACCACCCTTCCCACGAGGACGCCGGCTCAGAATTGAGCCGGCGGAGTGGGAAGGTGCGACGGGTGCAGTGGCACCCGTCGCGTATTTCAGTGTCTGCAAAGCAGACACTGAAATACAAAGTGGGGCCCTCTTACGGGGGCCCCACGACAACCCATACCGCCATCCTGTTCCTGGCGGGAGAACCGCCAGGAACAGGATGGCGGTATGGGCTGTCAGAATCCCCATGGCGGCGCAGCGAGCTGCGCCGCCATGGAGGATTCTAATGGGCAGCGGAAAACCGGCGGGAGACCGCCGGTTTTCCGCATCTGACCGCGGCCAAACCGCCGCGGTCAGAATGCCCTGCGGGGCACCGCCAGCCTGTTGCCGGTGCTCCCGCCAACCCTGGCGGGGTCAGAATGACCCCCTAGGTGTCTAGGGTGTGTTCAGTAAAAGGTGAATGGAAAGATGTGTAATCAGAAGAAAGCCTGCATGACATTTTAGAATGTGCCTAGCATGAAAAGACAAAGGTGTAAGATAATTGCGTCCAGTTCATCAAATCATATGGGTAGGGGGATCACACACACCTTGCCCACTAACATTTCACAGAAATGCACATGGCAAGACCTAAAATGACAACACACTTTCTTTGACCAAAAGAAAGTGTATACAAAGAATGTAAAGTAATAAATGCTTACTGAAACTCACTGAAGCAAAAGGGACAGGAAATGAATCAGCTGGTGAAACATAGAGAAGAGATTCCCAAATGAAACCCCTCCCACACAAAAATAAAATACAACTGGTTATCATCAGTACTTTGGTGGATCACAAGAGGGGCACTGCACAAAAGCACTATGCTCTCCAGTCTTTTGGATGTTGGAAACTCAGAAGATTACCATCTTAAAGCGGAATGTCTTGGGGGCATAATACAACAACACCTAAAATACAATCTGTGCCACAGAAGGTTCAGTAATTGAGTTTTCAGAATTAAAAATGGGTGCTATTGAGCAAATAATGTGCCCTGTAAAAACCACATCGATGCACCATCAATACTGTTCGGTCATGACAATATTACACCTACTGCACTATCTTCTGCGTTACCCACAGGTTACATGTAAAAAATTATTTTAGCTCAGGAAATCAGAAAAATCTAAGACTACCTTGTGGGTAATGCAATACTGTTGTTGATAGTTCACAAAGGTTAATTGGTCATTTTATACCTTTTAAATAATGTGTTTAGAGAATAAAGAAGTGAGTTTAGCATGAGCTGATTAGAGGAAGTGCTTTCATCTACAGCAGAAAACAAAATGCCCATATCTAGATTTGCAAAAAAGATGAACTTTTAGGACCGGATGTACAGAACATTTTCACAGTCGCAAACCCTGCAGTCTGCTATATTTTGGGGTTTGCAGATGCGAAAACCTTTTGCACTATGTACTAAACACATTTTAGGAGCTGGTAATATTTTATCAGCTCCTAAAATAGATTTAGAAATGGATTGCAAATCACAGTTTAGAAGGGGCATGTTGTGGGCGTCCTTTCTAAATGGTAATTCCTTTTCATATGTATTAATTATTTGTAACTATAATAGTGGTTGCAAACCAGTGAAAAGTTACTGATCCCAATTTGGGGTTACAACAGATTTGCAAATTCCCTTCCCCTTTGTGATTTCGGGTATTGGGGGAGAAGTCAGTCATCCAGACGACCACGGCCAACTTTAAAAAAGGAAACCCTTTTTTTTAAATAAAAGCAGCTCTGCTTTCTTTAGGGAAATTAAGCTGCTTTAAAAAATGTTTTCTTTATTTAAAACAAATCACATGCACAATGTCTGCTGACAAGAAAAACAGTATATACAGCCCTTATGTCATATGTTTCCTCCTGTTTGGAGTACGTTTCAGACTATTATACAAATTCTCCACATTTTCCAAAAGTATCCATAGCAAGCTGTGACCACTGCAGTTTCCCAAGAGTATTCCTGAAAATTCCTTATCTACTTTAACTTTTTTATTACAAGATAAGTATCTAATAGATGACATATACCAATGAGTGTACAGTAAAAGTAAGAAATAATTAATACAATAAAATGCTTAGTAGTAATTTAGAAGCTAATGTATACTATAATGGGTATTACAAAGGTCTATGAATTATGTAAGTAGGAGTATGTTTTTGGTATAGGAACAATAAAACAATATATAAAGAACAAGAGAAAAATAAAAAAAGAGACAGAAAGAATTAATTTAAAGACAGTAGCTGAGATGTAATTACATAACGAATAAAATACAATCTAAACATTATATGAACACATAATGTAAGTGAATGATGGATGAATAGGAAAGTCTTAATCAGCACACACATTATGGGCCTGATTACGATTTTGGCAGACGGTTTTGCACGTCCGCTGAACTTCAGATGGGGAGGTTGCCGCCATAGTGGCTATCTCCCTGCCGGGCCCATTACGGGTTTCCTGCTAGGTCGGTGGGCGAAAACCTGAGTTTCCACCCACGGGCCCAGCAGGAAACACCCTACAGCACTTTCTCCGGCTCACAATCAAGCTGGCGGCAATGCTATAGGATGCAGGTTGCACCAGCACCCTCCCAATGTTCACTGTCTGCAAAGCAAAGCAACAGTGAACATTGCAAAGGTTCTGGCAAGGGGGGCCCCTGCTCCGCCCATGCCAAGTGCATGTTCAGTGCAGAGGCCCCCCTTGGGACCCCTGCAGCTGTTCTCTGCCAGCCTTTTCATGTCTGACCGGTGGGAATGTTGCAATACGATGTTCCTGCCAGTCAGCCTGACAGAAACATTGTAAAACAACTGGGGGGAGGCAGCCGTCATACCTAAACAAAATTACATCTAAACATTTTGAGCCAAAGCCATGCCATTTCAAAGATCTCATGAGAAAAAGCCAATTAACTTTATCTAAAGCTTTCATAGCAGCAAAGGTAAGTGCTGCCATGAAATGTTTTATTTAAGATGCTTTATGGATCATCTTAGGAAAGGTTCAGGAGTTGTCTGCTATATTACGACCTTTAACAAATTATTGTTCTGATCTAGTAGTGCCTGGCATTAATGTGTCTCATCTCCAAGCCAAGGCTTTGGCACATATTTTACAAGCAATGTTTATAGGTGATCTCGGTCTTTAACATTGGCATAAACTGGGGTCATTTTCTTTCTTGTGTTATCTACACATGGCATTGCTTCCGTGAAAGTACCCTTGGAAATATTCATGGAGAAGAAATTGCTAATAAGTTAAATATTGCAGGAATTAGAATTCATTAAAATTGCAAACTGAATTCAGCTGTGAATCCATCAGCATTTGGTGCTTTAGCAACTGCAAGTGTTTTGTAATGCATTGGATGATGCAACAGTAGTGAAAGGCTTTCCAGAGAAGAGATCCATATATGCTTGACATTTATCTTTATTTTGGCAAAATACTTATCTCAAGTTTTCTCCAAAAGTGTTATTTGAGGACTATATCAATTCTGATAACATTAGACAAAGCAATCTGCAATTTCTGAGTTTTTAAAAACGTTTTGCCCATGTTCATTACAATAGACTTAAGTGTTGTTTTTTGCTTTTCTCTTATCTTAACATAACCTGTTAGTATCCAGAATTCAGTTTATGTTAATAGCCACATGCCTTATTTGAGGAAGCTTAATTGAATTGTATTTTAGTGTTTATAAGCTATTCTAAATCAGCTTTATTATTTATAGGTTATTATATTTAAGTTCCAATTGTTTAATATTATCTAGAGTGAATAAGGATTCTCTTTAAACTTTTATATTTTTAAAAGAAACATAGGTTATTTTGCAACCCCTAAAAGAGCGTTGAGACCATCCCAAACAGAATGAACTGGGATGCCATCTAACCTATTAAACAGAATTTCTTTAGGAAACTTTTCATAACCTGACAAGAAAGAATGATTACTTAATAAACCATTATAAAATGTCTTGGTGTTTGTGAGTTAGTATGGAAAATATAAAACTCTGACCAAACTGAAGCATGACTTCATGTCACAATGGAATGTATTTCAGAATTAACTAAGGATTTGGTAATATTTTGACTAGAAAACAAATAATCAGTTCAAGATTAGAAAGCTAGGTCGGTGAGTAAAAAGGTGTAACCTCCTAGGTTAGGATTAAAGATTCTCAAATCTCCTGTGAGTTCTTTGAGATATAACCTTTTTGAAAGCTTTATAGTTATTATTAGGAACAAGCTTGACTTGAGAATTTCTATCCAAAAAGGGGTCTAATAAGTGATTACAGTTCCTTTCACGAATAAAGGTATCATCAGAATATTTCAAAATGTTCCTAAAGAATGTATTCCAGGACACTGGACTAGAATGATGTGGGCTATAATTGATTCATAACACATAATTTAATGTTAGTAACCAAATACCACTGTATCTTCGGGGGGCAGGTCATTGTTGACAGAGTGATAGTAGAGTTAGTACACTCAACGTCCTTGAAACCGAATCTCTCTTTCTGATATGGGCACGGGAGCAGTAGAAGAACACTGGGATGCTCCAGCACTTTTCTTGGATAATAATAACTGTTGGCACAATTACAAACACTACATTACCAAAAACCCAAACTGAGTACCATAACAATAAGTATTGTGACACTAGGGCTGGCTTCACAGAGATTCACTGTTGCACACTACAATTAGAACTGTGGTTGCACTTATCATGCACAAGAAAGACAAACAAGGGCATTAATTATATCACATATCACTCTCCTGTATGCATAGGGTTAAACTAAAAGGAACAAAAACAATCCAAGAAATACAAATGTCCACCCTGGGTTCAAACAGTTAGGGTGGCACAGTTTGGTTTGGTTTCACTCTGTGTGTGAAAAACCCTTCAAAAAGCAAATTCCTCAAACCTGAAACACAGGCATGAATGACACAATTTAAATCCAAGAGTTATGCTATTAGAGAAAGAAAGGTCACGTAAATGCTCTTTTAAAATTGCACTGTAACTTTTTGTAGTACTTGAACTCAAACAGATTTCCTGAAGCACATTTAGGCAAGTAACTACAATAATAATGTAGAATGTTCAGAAGTGCATTTGTCTCTTCAAGATAAGCACTCTGCCAAAATACTAGGTCTGAAATACACCAGCTGTTCTAGGAAAGTGCGGCGCTCAAAGAACAAACTCCCTGGAGAATACTAGTCACTTAGCTGCAGTCTTTTCCAGAGTGCTGGAGGAGTGCCTGGTGTCAGCTGGTACAGGAACGAAGAAAAGAATTGCCTCAAAAGTCCTGAATACGAGGATGACAGCAGGGGCTGGACTGCCAAATCAGATCCTGAGATCAGGAAGCAAAACAAAGCCAAGCAGGGAGGCATGCTTCACTCTGCTATTTATAGCCAATCAGGAAAGCAGTTGAGTTTCCGCATGTGGATGAGTCACCACACCCAATTAGAAGCACATGTCTACACCACACCCAATTAGAAGCACATGTCTACACCTGCTCACATTACCAAACAAGCATTGGTAAAACAAGCATTGATAAAACCAATTGTGTAACACAGTTCATTATGTTTACTTAGAAACATGAAGATTTAACCAAGACCAGAGATATGATTTAACCCTAATCCCTGGGGATGCTGACAGATAACGCGGAAGGCACCTTGGGGATTCCTGACAACCACCAAGCTTTTACAGAAAATAAGAGTTGTGCTTAAATGTATTACAAAGGATAGCAAATCCACATTTATTTCCAGAAGTTGGTAAATATAATAAGCCCCTGAACCATTGTTAATTTAACTTGAAAATATCCTTGTCTGAGAGGTGAGTTTCTTGTAATTGGACAAATTGACACTAAAGTAAAAAAATTGGATAATTCCCTTTTTCTTTTATTAGGATTATTCAAACCTGTACCATTAAAAATTATTATCCTAAAACTCATTATAAACTAAATGGTATAAGAGACCAACCATTGTTTTATAACAAGTTACAAATAAGAAATATTTAAAGAAAAAAATAAAAGATACTTAAACAGAAAGAAAGAAAAACAAAGAAGAACAAGAAAGGGAAAGCTATGCCTAGCCTTGTTAAAAGAGAAAAATAGGTGGCTAAAACAAATCCACAGAAAAGACAATTAAAAGCAAATAAACACGCACCTTAAAGGGTTTGTGGAACATCTAAGGAAGATTATGCAATTCAGGACTCTTATAATATACATAACCAATGTTATATTCCAAAAATAATGAACAAGTATTGCAATGTTAAGGTTAAACAATCTAATAAAACAAATACAGGGAGAAGAAATGTACTTACAAAAAGAACTGAGGAAAGATTAGGAAAAAAAAACAACAACTGATAATCCATGGAACATGAAGACCAGACAGCAGGTCTGGCTGAATTCAATGGGCATTGGTACTTGAAATAAAAATAAGACATAAATTGGGCATAAATACATAACATCAAGAGGTATATACTGGAATAGCAATGAACAAAGGATACATTGCAAATACAGAACTTTAACAATGTTAAGCTGAAAGAGAGGAAAAGGTTAACAGAACATCATATGACGGTATGTGCACCAAGATCCATTTCTTCTACTCTTTGTTGTTGAATAAATTCCTTTAAGACATTAGGTTTTGTGCATTTAGGTTTTTTGTTTATAGGTAGCTTTGAAGAAGCAGGATGTTCAAGCCATATCTAGAATGCATGGCCTTTAGTTGAGGTTGCATTGCAGAAATTGTTTCCTGTGATTGTCAGTCACAGTTGAAAAATATTGTGAAAACTATACTACATTGTTTAATGAAGAATCTTTTGCAACTTGGCAACAGAAACAACATCAATCGAATCTACAAATTCTGAAGAGAAGATGATAGTACCCCTGGGCTTAGATTTGGGTGTAGAGCTGGTACCCAGATGATAAGTTCTTTGTATAATGAGGGGAAATTGAGGGGGTCTTTTTGAGTTTGGCGGGCGGAAAAGCCCGCCTGCCAAACTCCTGCGGTCAGGCTGGCGCCAGTGCGGCCACCTTCCCATGGGCCCCATTACAAGTTCCCTGCTGGGTCAGCCGGCGGAAAAGTGTTCCTGCTCGCTGGCCCAGCGGGGAACAGCCTACAACATTGATGCTGGCTCATAATTGAGCCGGCAGCAATGGTGAGGTGCATAGGGTACAACAGCACCCATCACCCTTTCACTGTCTAAAAGCGTGATGGGGATGTCCATGGGGGCCCCCTGCACCCCGTCTCAAAAAAGCTGGAGGAGAGAGGGCTTGTAATCCTCAGGGCGGCGCTGCATACAGAACTGCCCTGGTGGATTAGGACCACCAGCACCGCCAGTCCCTCCAGTGGGGGGAAACTGGTGGTGCTGGTGGTCCAACCGTGGCCAAACCACCACGGTCATAATGTGGCGGTCTGACCACCGCATAAAGCGGTGAGACCTCCGCTTTGGCAGGGGTCAGACCACCACTGCAGCCCTTAGCTGTCAGTAGACCACCAGGGTCATAGTTAAGGCCTGAGTGTCTATTCAAGCAATATTTGGTATTGTTGTTTGTGGAAGGGAGATCATGACAGATCATGCAATCTCCGTAATACCATATAATCTGAAATTGTTTCTCCTATTTTTATTTTCCAAGTCTCCCATCACCTTTTTAAGCAATGTTATTTCCTTCACCATTTGAGACATATCTGGAATAAAATTGTTAATGCCACTAATGCATTGTTCATAGTAGTCTTTTATCAAGAGTGGACCATCGGTGTTCCAGACCTTGCAATGTGGAACTAGTTTCAACTGCAAGAGATTTTAAGTCTCTTAATTCTTTCTTAAGATCATCCAAAGTCAGTAGAGATGAGGATTTAGGAGGGGAATCCACATCCTTCTTTGCTTTCTCTGATTTACTTAAACATCCAGCTTCTAGCAACCACTCCTGAGGTGTGTAAAGAAGCAACACCATCTTGGTACTCATCATTACATTACATTTTGTCAAAGTCTTTTCTTTTTCCATAACAGGAAGTGTTTTCTGAGGAGAAACAAGACTGGCAGGTTTAATAGAAAGTGATAGAGGTTTATTAATATTTGACTCTTGACTCTTCCCATAATGCAAAAAAAGCCAACCAGAAGTTGATGAATTAGATACATGTCAATATATAAAATGTGTTACTAATATTAATCTTGCGTGTAAGTGTGGACTTCTAGAATAAAACGAAAAGGGTGGTTAAGTCCCTAAATAAGAAATCAGTAGCCTATGATACAGCCAGCATAAGAACAATTAGCAGTCACCAGGATTGGTTTCCGATAAGAAGTGAAAGTCCTATTATAAATGATCTCCTGCAAAGAATGTTGTGAAAATAAATATTAATACACACAATCCTGAAGTATCCTTCCATTAAAGAAAAATAATGTTGTAATGGCAGTTACATTTATTAGCCAGTGCCGGTAATTTGTTAGCATGTCATCTCCTCAGCATCGGGCACAAATTGGCAAAAACAAAAAATACAAAATGCCAGGAGCAATGTTCCACAAGCAGGGAATTGAATTAAAGAAGCATCTCAACAGTTAACAGGCAAATAAAGTTCTCTACATGGTGCCATCACGATTTCTGTTGTCACAGTCACCACTCCAATGGAGAGTAAATTCCCTAGCCCACCCTAGAATGGCCGGTGCCTTAGAGTAGCAATGGAGCCTCACAGGAATGCTGTCATCTTCATCTGTGCCCAGGCCACACTCCCTACAAATCCTTTATGAATTATCATTTAGGATGATGCAAAGGCATTTCTGCATGCCTAAACGTACTCTCGTATATTTATAAAAGGCGCACATGACTTCCATGACTACAATTGCCCTTTAAAATTATTTATTTTTCTTCACGGGGAAAATCTGTATCCCAGGGGAGACACTCCTTCACCTTTAACCCATTGGTTTGGGAGGGGTATTCTTTCATATCTACGATAGAAACACATTGAATTCTATCTTTGATAGGAGCATCCAAGCATTTCTAGACTGTGCATTTGTGTGTATTTCTATACTGTACAGGACATGCCTGCCACAGAGAGCCCAATTTCTCCCCCTCAAACATGGCTTTCCATTTGAGAAATATAGGATTTGCACATGTAATTTCAATTTACATGAGCTAATGGCCTTCTGACTATACACATTTGATATATTTAATCAGAGAATAAATGATTTCTATTTTGTCATGGAAATATGTATTTCACATTTCATTTGAGTTTATAGTTTTATTCGCAGTACTCACTCAACAGCTGGTTTTTCAAGGATGTGTTCAGAATTTAGAAGAATCTTAAAAATGTTAACTTTGTCGTTAAGGTCATGTCTTGAGTCTTAAGGTGCCCGAACATGAGATATTTGCATATAAATACTTAATGTAAAGTATTGTTCTGCACATGTTTTATAGTTGAAAAGGTTGCTTCCAGATGTCCTGTGGAGAGAACAGCAAATTAGTCTGCAAAGAAAAAGACTTTAAAACATAGCAGGATGCCAGTAATAAAAGACTGATACCTTTCATGACAAGAAGTGGATACATTTAGATTTATTTTCTGTGGAGTGCCACATTGTATAGGTTTCAATAAAAAAAGGTACATTAGTAGGTTTAGAAGTGCGCGTTAATATAATTGCATTCTTGTGATACAATTCAAAACTAAATCAACTGATGACAAGCAGCATTTTGACAGGTATCTACTGAATGCCTATAGTCTTATGTTTTTAAAGCATTTTAAATGTGTGGCATCCCTTTGTATCAGCACCTGAGTGAGGGAGAGTTTCATAATAGAGGATAATACCACAGTGTTCTTCACATAATTTCACTTTATTCGTATGATAAATAGAGCCATAACGTGTTGAAGAAGTGCATCTCTCAAGAGTAGTTACCAGTCAACATTTCCAGTGATTAACATGACTGTATCAGGGAACCACACTCCACAAAACGTGTTGTTTATTAAGAAAGGCTTCATTGTAGTTATAGGTGGTACAAAAAAGTGTTGACAGCTTCAGCATGTAAAATAAGCATCCATAATAGCATAATACAAACAAGTGCACAATATGCTGTTAGAACAAAGTGACTACAATGCCTGTCATTAGCATACCACTGTCAAGCCCTCTATTGAATGAGCATCTGTCATTGGTACTTGAGTTCCCCATCCCCCAGGTCCGTGATGGCGATTCTGTAGATTCATGAGTTCTCTCATCTGTCATTCACATCCGGACCTCTACCAGCAAGATAAGCTCTCAGTGGACCCCATATATCCCTCAGGCACCGCCTCTTTGGCAGTAGTGTACTGAATATTACTGTGTTCTTATTACAGGATACCAAGTCTATGAGCCACTTATCAACTGTAGCTAGCACTCCCCTTCCCCATGACATGGCCACTCATCTTTTACCCAAAAGCAGGACCACGCTAACAAACTTTCTGCTATGCTTGGGTATCCCTTTATCACAGCACAGGGATGCCACATGAGTCTCCCACTGGAGTGTAAGGTCCATAATGTTGTTTTGTATGTGGAACAACCTGTACCAAATATCAGGGATCACAGCCCAATTTCAGGCCAAATGTGCAAAGTCTGCCGGTGGGCTGTTACATCTTTCACATGTGTCACTGTCCTTTTCCCCATATCAATATAGTTTAAGTGAAGTGTAATAGGCTTGGTGGGGAAAGTTATAGTGCAGCAGTCTGTACCCACAGTTCTTTGAGGCCTCCTTAGTGTGACAACAGCAGTACTCCCATTGTGCATCTGTTAGTTGTATCAACAAAATCCACAGACCAGTGTTCCCTAGAATGGTGACCCACCCAGGGCATGTTTTTTAGTGTTGTGGTGTACATCACAGTAATTGTTTTGATGTTCAGTGAACCAGTGGCAGTGAGACCCAGCAATCTCCAATCTGCTGGTTCCTGAGGGTAGGTAGGGAATTCCTTTCTCATCATCTCACACAATCTAATACAGATGAATATCACCAGCTGTGTACAGTTGCCTTTCTATACTCATTCAGGGTGATAAATCTCCCTTCCTCATATAAGGAGTTGTATCACCAAGGATGAACTAGTGATAAGCAATTTGAGACTGTGTATCAAGTTTATATGCAGGGAGTACATGACATCTACACAGGTGGCCAGTGGGTTGCCCAAACTCTGCAGTCCACCACCTAGATATCAGATTCTGGCCTTCTCAGGGTCTGCATATTGACATTAGTGAGCTTGCGGAGGTATGTCTAGCCCAGTTCAAGGTCTTGGTGCATACCTGTCAGTGGTTGTGGTACCAGTGTGTGACTACTGGGCCTGTGCAATGTAGTTATATATATATATCAAAGTGTGGCACAGCAAATCCAACCTGATCATATGGTCTCTGCAAATATTTCCAATCCGCTTTTGGTTGCTTACTCGCCCATGTGAGTTTAATTAAAGAGGATTAAAGGTGATTAAGGAATCCTCAATTCACTAGTTAAAGCATATTTTGAAACAAGTATAGGATTTATGGAAGTATCACCATTCTTATGAGCGCAATATGATCTGCTATTGTTATAGATAATTTAATCAATTTTCAACTTTAGGTTCAATTCTATCCATCAGTGTGCCATAATTCTCTTGTATTATAACTGTTGGGTCCTTGTGGATCTGTATCCCAAGGTAGAGATTAGAATCTATTTGACATTGTTAAGAATATAAGATATGTGGCATACTCATTACTTCTGTGAGTGCCATCATAAGTGCTTTGGACCAATTTATGGTAAGTCCTGACAAACAACAAAAGTCGGTGATCTATGTTAGGATGAGGTCCAAAAATATTACTTGTGTCTCTTACAAGAAGTAATATGTTATTGGCACAGAGTGATGCCAATAGTCGTCTTGCCCCAAATTGAATGCCTCAGCTGCGTTGTACTTCACAAAGTATGCTAACCAGAAACCCCAATGGCATGCTAAAGATTATCAGGGACAAGGCACATTTCTGTCTAGTCCCACATTGTATCACAGTTGAATCCGAGATGCAGTCATTCACCCAAACTTGTGCCATTCATTTGGAGTAAAGTAAATGTATCTAGTTTATCATTGCAACTCCTAGTCCCATTCTACTGAGCACTGCTTTTAGGTATGGTTGTTCTATGGAATCAAATGCGTCTAAGAACTCTGCCACCCCCTTAGCTCTGGGATGATCTGGTGAAGAACTACAAAGAGAGTGCAGAGATTGTTGGTTGTGATGCGTCCCTGTATGAATCCTGACAATCCACTAACCTTTGAAGCATAGCACAGCCTACAAGCAAATGGTTAAGGGTGGCTGGCACAGCACCCCAACTCAACAGAGGGAGATGCAGATAAAACACACATTAAGACTAGAGGAAGTCTAAAATAGAAGTTCACCTATACTCTCAATAGGGATCAACTATGGAAAAGGAATTGTAGGAAATTGGGTTATTAGTTGTGTGGCCTGCACACGTAATAGGTCCACAGTTCCCCTTACTGAGGACCAAACCACCCATTGTAACACCTGACTCTTTCAGGGTAGCAAGACAGAGCAGTCCAGGGCCTACTCATGGGAGGTGGTGTGGGCTAGTAATCACTGTTAACTGGCATGCAATAAGAACACTCAATAAATGATCGTCCAGACAGTACTTTTTCTTTGGAAAAGGACGTTTTATTACACATGCACTACTAAATACTACACAGTGATTTACAAATGTATACATTAGCAGATGGAAAATGCAATAGATTACATTGCATAATCACCTTTGACACCATAAGGGGGGTCATAAAAACATATAAGGTAAGTCTAGTGGCTTGATCTAAGGTTCAAGATAAATAAATTACATGTAAAAGACATCCTTTTGTTCTTAAAAGCAGTCATCAACACCAGGCGTAAATGAACTTTTTACTGTGATTAACACATCTACACTGTGAACAATAATCATTGTCAACATTATGAAATCAATCAAGCATTTATAGTGAGAACCAATAAAGCATTTAAAATGAAATGAGCAAAACGTGTTTGAGTTTGTTTTTATAACCTTTCCAACTATATAAAATGCAATTATAAAGCAGCCACTAGAGGGCATCATATTTGCATTACATTATGTACAACTATAGACTTGACCCCTGGAAGACACTTCAAAGCATGCACCGCTTTTTCAGGCCAGAATAGTTGCAACTATACAATCAGCCCCTAGAAGGCGCAGCACTCCTAGCTGTAAACCAAAAGCTCCAGCCTTGGGAGTGCTTGAAACATTAAGGACATTTCAGAGGAGTTCTGGTAATATTGCCATTTTGTTATTATTCTATATGTTTTGGGCCCTTTCACAAAGGCATGTATGGATACATAAGAGTACTACTCTGCACACTTGAAAATGCACATATAAATAGTCCCCATTCATTTTACAGGCAGTTGAAATAACCTAGCTATCAGAATTGTGGTAGCCTAGCCTCATTTATTGAACAGTGTCGACCACAAATTCCTTTATTTCTAATTCCCATTGTAACAATCTTGCTTCTTTCAAATAGATCAACAGTTTTACTATAGGACAGGAAATTTAAGTGTAAGAAAGTGACAGGAATCAAAAATTAGAAATATCTCACAATTACATGTTTTTTCCTAATTTTCTGTGGTAATGGATATCATGGAAGTGCTTAGGATCACACTAAAAGGAAGGCAATATTTTTTTATTGTTCAAGCACTAAGCATTACTCACAGGTCCGGTGCTTTTGCTACTTTGTTTAGAGCCAATATAACAAACCGCAGCATCTAGAGCACCAGCAAAATGACAGCCCTGCGAAATTGACTTTTCCCTGTACGGCATTCATATTCCCAATCCTTATTTTTGTTTGAGGCAGTTTTCAATGTTCTCTACACACAAATGCAGAGTTGATGTATCTGAGAACAGAGCAGATCATAGAAATTAAGACCGTGAACTGTCAACTCTTTGAACACTCCACAAAAAAAGCTCTGTCCACTACCTCCTTGGTGGCTTGAGGCCCGTATTCAGTGAAATACACAGATTGATAAACTGATGTCTGGTTATACAGCTTGACCTGTTCAAAACTGATCTTCATGGAGTGTAAATAGGGCATTGTCTGTGACACTTTGATGCAACAAACAGACGTCTTCTTGGTAGGACTCAGGAGCACTTAATAGAACCCTAACTAAACTTCTTTTTGTTTTGATCTTCATTTCTCTTCTGTCCCCAACTTGTCCGAAAAACTCCTTTTCTACTAGGGTAAGAACACATGTTGAATTATTTCTAGGGGCATAAACTGTACCAAACGTCAAGGTAGGTTCAAAGAATCCTCATACTGTCTCTATACCCTTTACTTTAGAAATCTTATTTAAATGTCTCATTATACGGACTTCTGAAAATATGATATCATAATTTGAATAATAGTATTGAAAGTATTCTTGTTTATACCAAATGCTCATTTGCAAACTACATGAAATACCACATGTCAAGTGAAGACTGTGATATGCAATTCCCTCACTAGCTGATGCTGGCATTTGTGTTCAAATGGTACAGTTCTTTGCTTCCATCGTGTCAATGTACTCATAAAGCAATTTGGAATAAGCACCTGAAGAAAGATCTTCTTTGCAGTTGTCTACATGTAATTCTTTCTCCTCTAGTGTATGAATTCTACTGTCAATAGAATCTGTGGAACTAAGTGTTGATATTCTTAGGGCATTTGTGGATCTAATGTTTCCTAATCTTGAATGTGTAAGTAAGCTTAATCCAATAAGTAATGCAATCATCAAAATAACTGTCACAACTAACACTCTAACTGTACCTATGTTTATTACTCTTGTTTCGTTTGGAATCCATGAGTTCTCTAATTTCAGACTAGTAATCAAAAATGTGGCAGAAATAACAGCAATTGTCTCTTTCAGTCTTTTTGCTTTTGAGCAAAGCAAATAACAATCAATTGTCTTTCAACAATATTCAATTATTAATTGCAGTAATCTTCGTTAGACTTCCTTAAGCTTGCTCGATGCACTTCTAAGTGACAACACTTCAATGAATGTTGCATTCAAGGACCTAGGAAATCTTCTTTATTCCCTCTAAAGTTTATCAAATGTCTCTAATAAATGTTCAAATGTTTCTACTTAATGTGAAAGTCACTGATAATCACATCCAGAATTTAATGTCTCAGTCTATCAAGTGCCAAAGTAACTTCAAAGTTCAGTTCTGCCACAAGAATAACCTTCAGAATGTTCAGTTTGATACAAATTGTTAAAGCAAAATTTTCCAAATTCTCTCTCCCAGTCTCCTGCTGCAAAATATGTCCATTCAGGTGTGGCATACCCTTGGCAGGGTACTCTCCTTTTCTTTGATCTCTGGACTACTGGCCCTTCAATATCCTGTCAATCTGGCCAGACCCTTCAGTTTCTTCTTGAATTTCTTGTGGCACTTGCACTACAGACACAATCTGTTCACTTGGCCACTGTCTCCAGGCACAACTCTTTGTGCTACAGCACTAGGTCCTTTGTCAGCACCTTTTTAGCGTGGCCAATCTTTCTTGTATCAACGCTTCCCTACCAAATACTGCTGTTTACTCACTCAGACCCCCTCAGGCTGTCCATGTGCTGTTTTAGTCACTTGCTCATCCCCAACAGCTTGACTAACCTGCTCTCTTTGTCTCACTTTAACTGGCCCTTCAGGAACGGGTGCTGTTTCATCCAGGGCATCTGGAACTTTGTGAGCATGTGCTACGTGCACCCAGTTAGGGAGACCACTACACTTCACAGCTGTCATCGTGACCAGAATGACCTGGTACAGCCCTTTCCACTGAGGCTCCAAGCAGGACTTCCACACATGCTTTTTCACCATGACCCAGTTACCTGTACACAGGTCATCGCACTTCTCCTGCAGAGGTTGGACCTTAACTTCTACAACCTGATGAGGCACAGAACGAACCACATCAGCCAGTCCTTTGCTCCTTTGCAACAATTAAATACCATGTCATCTGTAATATTCACAAGTACGTTTTTATGCACATCTGATAATCTCATGGCACGGCCCATAATTATTTCATGGAGCGACAATCCTGTCTTCCTGTCGGGAGTACTGTGAACACTCATCAACACAAGAGGCAAAGCATCAGGCTATTTTAATGAGTTGGAAGCAAAAACTTTAGCCAGTCTGGATATCAATGTGCCATTAATTTGTTCCACCAATCTGGAAGCCTCTGGCCTGTAACTGCAATGAGGTCTTTGCTCAATTTATAATGCTGCACACAGTAACTTCAGGACGTCACTATTGAAGCGAGTGCCTGATCTAAGAAGCTTCAACCCAACAAGAGAAACTGCATACAACAACTAAGACGTATCTCAACCCATTACATACAAGTAGTTCTTTAAAGTCTAACTGCATCCTGTTGAAAGGTCCTCTTGATCTTCCTATGTGACTCAGTGTTACTGCATTTATTTTGCCTCTTCATCTGCTGAAAAATGATACACCTGTGACAAAGAGATTCTACCATCAATCTAAATCTGGGGTTAAACCATGTCTGCTGAAATACACTAACCATGGCTGCATGCCCCACATAAGCTGGACCATGGTTATGCCTCATCATAGATGAAAAAACAAACTGTTAGGCATCACAACTCTTCCATCCCTTGAAAACCCAGATATCATCCTCATCTCTTTTGACACAGCCTGCTGTGATCCAACTCTGCTATCCTCCCTCTGGCACTTCTTCTTGTAATCTTTTGACTTCTTCTCATGTATCCAAAGCAGTTTACAAGAGATTGTAATTTGTCTCATCGGTACCCTCATTGCCTATTCTCCGCTAAATGTGCTAAAATTCGAGGCACAATAGCTGGTCACTTCGGCAGCATAATTAGTGCCAACAGAGACAAAATAATTTCCCTCGTGGGCGCAGGGCACTTCATGACCTCAATCTGGGCAGGCAATTGTTATGCTTTCAACAGGTTGTAAGCTCTCTCCATTCTGAATTGGGGATCTAGAATAGGTCATAAAGCCTCTCTGGGGCAATAACTGTCCGAAATCATGAACAACACCAAAACCATACCGGCTATCAGTGAAAATGGTCTCCTTCAGCTGTTCTGAAGCACAGCGTACTCTTGGAAGGGCATTCAATTCAGTTACTTGGTCAAAAAGACTACTTGAAGCCTGGATGATTCAACCATACCTGAGACACTACAGACTGTATAGGCAGCTCTCAGGCTTCAAGCATGGTCTCTCAAACAGGAGCAGTCAACAAACAGTACATGATCAGATTAAGAAAGTGGGGTATCTTGAATGTCAGGTCTCAGCTTGGTGCTTAATTTATTGACATCTAGACAGACATGCTCAATTTCATCAACATTTGTGCCATCAACACATAAGGGCAATGAAGTAGCATGATTTAATGTCAAACAACATTTCAATGTTACATGTGGAGCAGCCAAGATGGTCTGCTCATTCCATGCTAGCCTGCTGCTTGTAAGGGTTTAGGTTTGTTGTGGGTTAACAACATTTCGATGAAGTGGGGTATAAAAAAATTCAAAGGATGACCCATAACACTGCTTTTGCACTGTGCACAGGTTGCTGTGATTGCTTTAAGGCAGCCAGGTAAAGCAGAAGCCACTTGATCAGCAGCGGCTAAAATGTACAGAACAGGTGTGTGCTCATTCCCATGTAGCTCAGTCAACAACACTAAGAGAGCGCATTCCCCCCTCTCACCTCAGTACAATGTAAAACAATGTTGTATTCAGGCTTTCCCAGATCTAGTGCATGACAGAGATTTTCTCTCAGCTCTGTGAAGGCACGTATGCACTTGTCATCCAATGGACCCCGATCAGACACATCCTTCTGTGTCAGCAACTGTAAAGGCTTGGCCAAAAGGAAAACGTTTGGAATTAACTGGCAACAGTAGCCAACCATTCCCAAGAACATCCTGACTTCTTTCTGAGTTGTTGGGGATTCATTTTCAGAATTGCTGAGATTCTTTCTTATGACACCTTCCTTGCACCTTTCTCAATGTGATGTCCAAGACAATTGCATCACTCTTGCAAGCTTCTTGGCTGTTTGACGCCACTAACAGGTCATCAATATATTGATTCAGAACTGAGTGATAGGGCATCCCAAGGGACTCCAGATTCTTTATCAAGATCTGGTTGAAAATTGATGGGCTCTTGGTATACCCTTGTGGGACTCAGCACCATGGCAAAACACAACTGCCTAACCAACATGCAAGAAGAAATTGACTTTCCTCGTGTAGCTGTATGGAAAAAAATGCCTGCCACAGGTCAATTACAGTGAACCACTCAGCCTCACATGGACCCATGGGACAACAAGGAACCACTATTTTGTTCATTTTTCTAAGATCCTGGAAAATGTAGTATTTTCCGTTGGGCTTCCACAGTCCCATATGGGAGAGTTACATGGGCTCCCAATTATCCCCTTTAGAATTCCCTATTCCTTCATGGACTAAGTCACTGGAGTAATATCTGCAAAGGTTTCAAGAGTCATGTTATATTGCTGGATTCTTGGTTACTTAGCACTTGGCTTTACAGTTATATTGACTGGTTTAACACCTTTGGTGAGTCCTATCGCCTTTCCTGAAAAGTCACAGACTTCAGATGACACAGTATGTCTCAAATCTGTGGGGAGGTCATTGCATGTCAGCATAGGGAACAATATGAACCTTCGGGTTTGAGTCTCAATTTAAATGCCACATCCTCATCATAGGTTTGTATCTCAGTGCCTCTTGGGTTGCAATAGATAGAACAATTTAACTTGCATAGCAAGTCACATCCAAGCAAACTCACAAGACTCAAATCACACACCACAAATTGGTGCTCATCTTTAAAGGACCCTATTTTTACAGGCACAGTTTCTTTTATGGGGATTGTAAATTGTTGGTTGGCAACTCCTACAATTTGGATCTTCTTTCCCGAGAGGGGCAGGTTGGGAACCTCTGCTGTTCCCACAGTAGAGCAGGTGGCACCAGTGTCAACCAAAAAGGACTCATGGAGGCCATTCACATTACCATCAACGTATGGACCACTCTGGTATTCCTCTAAATATGTGCCAAGCATGCATTCCTCCTCCCCCTTTGGGCACAATCATTGGAAATAATCTAAGAGGTACTTACCATACAAAGGAATTAAGGGGAACTGAGTTGTCATCGGGTTGGAATTTACATTTGAGACCTGATTCAACTTTTGCCAGGGAACATTTGACTGTTGTTGGGGCATCGGGCTTGTGGTACCTGTTCCTATTGCCTCTGGGGTATATTTGTGTTTTGCATTTGCTGTCCCCACACTTGCTGCAACTGAACCTGTGGAACCTGTTTCTATTGCCTTTGGGTTATATTTGTGTTTTGCATTTGCTGGCCCCGCACTTGCTGCAACTGAACCTGATTGTTTCCCTGCTTCTGCACAAATCCACCATTCTGTATCTGATTATTATTCACATTGAGGGGACAATACCTTTTCCAATGGCCTAATGTGTCACACATGATTCGTCCTTTTCAAAGTTATCACATCCACACCTGTACTCAGATCAATAGGAACACCTTGTCCTCTACCATGTTGTTGAAAACCATTTCCTCCTTGCATAATCAGAATTCCCTCCTGACACACTCCCTGCATTTCACCAACATTCCCTGCAAACTGTGGATTCTGAGTTCTCTGATCAGCTTTCAATTGCAGTATCATCAATTTCTCTTTTACTATTTTCTGTTTAAAATCTAGTTTGTTGCTGCAATACTTTGCATATCGCAGGATCTCATCAATCAGTTTGTTCTGCCAACAAATCAAATGCTGCTAAATCATGATGTTCACATTTGGCTTCAATCCTTTATAGATCTGAAAAAGAATGTCCCATATGTTTAATATCATTAGTCTCTGTACCACTGAATTGTTTAAAAGCCTGTAACAGTCTCTCATAATAGGAATATATCAACTCTTTAAACTCCTGAGTCGTTCTATCAATCCTTAGCAATCAATATCTTTAGGGAACACCTTTTCGTTCAGAAATGCAATCACCTTCTGTTACTTTTTTTATCACCACTTGAGACAGCGCATTTGTCAGCAGATCTCTTGGATGTGCTTTATCAGGCCAATCAACACCCACTTTGAATTCAGTCCACAAATGCCCCGGAACAACAATTTCAAACAATGTGTTCAAATCCTCACACAAGCATTTTGAAAGTTTAACAAATCGTTCTGTCTTTCTATGCCATTCTGCAGGTTTATCTGTCAATTTTGGGAAATAATTTGTGAATGTCAAAAAGTCACTTCTACTCCATGGTACATGAACAGATCCTCAACCAGGAACTTCTGTCATGGGAAGCATATGTACATCTCCCTCATGCCCATTTGCTCCAGTCTGAGGCATTTCTATCCTCACTTTCTTCTGATGCTTCTTCTTTACTCATCTTCCTTCCCCTCTGTATAGTTCACTCCATTTTCAAATGAAAGAATTTAATTCCCTAATCTGCAGTTTCATCCCCGGAGGCTTCATGTTCATATTATTATTGTGACTGAATCATAAGCAATAACTTTTCTGTTAAACCTTTGATTTTTCAAAATTAATTTTCTGGGATAATTCAGCTAGTCTTTCATAAGCTTGTTCTGCGCACTTTTAAATGTCCTTCACATGAACTGTAGTTCATCATCTTTATAAGTATCTAATTGAGCTGTGTCAAGAGTTCCCAATATCATCTAATTCAATTCCAATTTCATTTTGGGCACATTTAGTGTTCTTTCTTTCTCTGGAGTTTTTCATGTTGTTCCACTCTATCCTGATATTCCTGCTTCCTCTGTAGCACATAGGGGTTTGACCCAATCATCTAATTCCTGAACTCCAAGGGAGTCATTATGAGTTTGGTGGATGGAAAAAGTCTGTTCGCCAAACTCCCCACAGGGTGGTGTCCGCCTACTCGGTGACCTCCCCGCCGGAGTTGTTATTGGTTTCCCCCTAGCCTAGCGGGATACAGTCTACAGCATTGTCTCTGGTTCGTAATTGAGCCTGTGGCAATACTGTAGCCTTCAGGGTGCACCAGCACCCTCAAAATGTTCACTGTCTGCAAAGCACATGCCAACTGCATGGGCAGTGCAAGGACCCCCCTGTGGCCCCCTGCACCTCTTCTCCGCCAGCCATGAAAAGGCCGGCGGAGAACAAGTTCGTAATCCCGCTGCTTCCAGTGCTGCCCTGGCAGATTAGGATCTCTGCCACCTCTAGACCGCCGGGATCCAAGATCCTGGTGGAGATGGCAGTTCCCTAGAGGTCCGACCATCAGGGTTGTAATGTGATGGCCGGAACGCCACATTGGCTATGGTCCAGACCGCCACCACGTTTGCGGAGGTCTATAGACCGCCACACTTGTAATGGCCCCCTAAGAGCTAAAATTTCTGCTTGAGTATTAACTAATTTCTCTCCTTTTGAAAAGTTTGAGTTTGCATGTTCTGAGGTAGTCGCTATGGGCATTTGTGCTTTTGACATGTGAAAGGGTAGTCTCCTATTTGGAGTTTTAGAGTCAGCAATTGGAGTAAGGTCTAATCTGGGCATGTAAAATGGTGAGGATCTCAGAGAAAACTTCGGTTCAGGTATAAATCCTGTCTTACTTGTCATCAGGGTTGGGTCAGAAATGCGTGTAGGGGTCAATGGTCTTGGAAGTGAAAGAAATCTTTTTAATTCTTAACCATTCAGGCTGACATTGCTTTGGACCTTCCTTGGTAAAAGAATAGTTGGAACGGTTGAGGCATTCTGAACATACGGAACATTTGGGAAGATTGAAACAGTCAATATATGTGTATTATATCCTGTCATACCTGACCCATATAAAGGAACAACTGAACCTATTCTCACTGGAACAGTTAATGCAACTGTAATAGTCAAATTAGTTGGATTTTATGGAATTGTCATCTCTAAACTCTGTACTGTCTGGTTAGGATTTTGTTCAACTGGTGAGGTAGGCATGTCAAAAGTCCCATTTCTCAGTGTCTGAATTGACTCTCCTGTCTAAATAGTGTTGAATGGAGGTGGACGATTTAACAGCAACAGATTTATTAAATCATTGACTGAATCACTGTCATAAATTTCAGCTTTATTCTCTGAGTCTCTTCTGTCTTTTTCTTTCCATTAGATTTAGTACTTTCCTCTTCCTCACCTGTAAAGGCAGGATATAGTCTAGATCCCTCTATTATATTTGTTCTCCAAGCTTTCTGTTGATTGCCCCACAGTGCTTCTGTGCAAATCCTTATTGGTTTCCTTACTCTACCCTCATATTTCCCTTTCTGTTTCTGATGTGCTATGTGTGCCCAAGTATTAAGTGATTCAAATTGTGCAGATCTAGGAGGTGGTTTCATCTCATTTAAAATTTGCCTCAAATTCTCAATAATTCTCAAATTGTGTGTCCCATGGCATGGATATGCTAATGCACCTTCTTTCTCAATAACCTTATGCTATTGTTCAGACCAAAGACATGCATGAAGATCTACATTGAACAATACATAATGACCTGGGGTACCTTCGGGGTGAGTCTCCAATCCCTCTTTAACCGAAATAAATGCACCCATCTTTATTCAGACTTTTCAATGTTTTAAAGAACTTAATTTTTCAATCAATTTACAATAATTCACAAATGACTTTTCGTTCACAATCAGAAAGTAATTCTGTACCCACAATTCTCTTTTTGGCATTCACAACCAATAGCAGTGTGAAACTCTGTGAGGTAGTCTACCAATACCAGTGTGGCTTCACACCAATCGATCTACACCAGTGCGGCACAATGTGAAGTTAATTTCACTCCTTGGAGTACCTCACCCTCCTTTACAATTTCTCTCACAGTCACTCTTTCACACAAATCTAAAAGCAAATTAATGTGAGCAACAATTCAACAACAACTTTGTCTGCTCCACTAAGGGATGGGGTAATCATTCTCTTCAAAAGTAGTATGGAGCTACACGTTCCACTATGCTTTCACAATTATATTGCAAATTAGACTCGACCAGCAGATCTCACACATAATGATACAGTTCCTCCCTGTGCACTCGAGATTCACTAATACCAACCTCTCACACACACACAAAATATTTATTAATGGTACTATTTATGACGTCTCATGACCAGGCCCTCATACACAGCAAACACAAACAATAACAACCAAGTATCTATGAAACTTGTACGGCATCCCAGGATCTTAGGCTGCGATGGACAAATCAACTTCAATTTCTTGGCAATAAGTGTCACATTCACCCAACAACTTAAATCCCCACAAAATACTTTACAATCAATTCACTTCACCATACTCTTGAGCCAAAGCAACGCAAAGTGCAACCTTATTAATACTCACAAATCCGCTGCAAAGAAGCTACGATGGAACTCCTTTAGTCCTCCAAATGAACCATATGGTCAGAATGTGGGCTGGGTATGGACGGCTTCATAATGGACACACTAACTCCCTATTAGTATCTCCCCCCTCCGTGGGAGGAACCAGAGCTCTGCTACCAGATTTGATGGAGCATTTTGATATGCTCTAAATTGAGGTTGACATATCTTTTCACCCTAGCAGGGGGTTTAAAATCAATTAAACATGACATCAATCAACAGTTAATTTATAGTATGACCAATTTGCCCACAAAATGAAAACCCAAATGGAACATAAAGTTAAAGGGTTCATTATAGACTTTTACTCAAGTTAATGTAGACAATTCTCAAACACAGACTGTAAAGATACAGTATCACCATAGGGTGAACAAACCTCCTTAAAAAGTGAATACAAATCACATTAAGCAGACCACACATTTAATAATGGCAATACAAAATAATAACAGTAATATTTGGTGCTCAGAGTGTAAACGTTGAGCAACTCATCTAAACATAAGTGCAAATTAGAATCATCTAAATAAATCCTACAAAGACGACATGCCACTAATTGACAAGAGCTAGGCTACAAAACATGGAGACAAAGGGTGAAAAGGAAATAAAGGATAAAAAAAGTTGAAAAAGGACATCTGGGGAAACAGGTAGCTAACCAAAGTTGGCAAAAAGTAGGTAAAAAGGGAAGGTGTCAGCATTTCATAAGCTCTGTCAAGAGTCTTCTCAGGGGTCAAAGAAAAATCTAAGTGTTCTCAGCAAGCCTTGGGAAAGTGTGGAAAAGTGTGGGGCAACAGCAAAGAAATCTGTACCTCTCAACTTCCAAAGGACTCTCCTCTCTACAACTAGCTGAAATCAATTAATTAAAATCCAAAGTAAACAATGATTTGTTCATTGGTAAAGCTTAAGGAACAGAAGATTGCATAACACTTCAGACATCTGCAACATGTGTGAGAATTCTCAAGACCATCCTGGGAAGGTATCCGTCCTTGGTTTTCTCTACAACTTTGCAACATAATGAAGAGTAGCAGTCTTCACATTCTTGGTCTCTCTGTGTACTGTCCTCAAGGTTGCTTTCTCAAGCGCTCTGTGAGTTAAACAATGAGATATCTATTTCCAAACTAACATTCATGTGAAAGGCACCTGAAAATAAATGACACTTTGGCAGAAATGAAAAACAGTTTCCCACATTTTGGAGATTGGGGCCGAGGAGGCCTAGTATGGCCAAACTGAAGCAAAGTCAGATTACACACATTCATGTTAATCAAATATATAAACTTTTCAACTATAAATTGTCAGTAATAATTCTCATTTAAAGTTCATGTTACAGTAAATACAAACAAAATAAATTGCTAATACATGTAAGTGAACATGATGGAGAACTTTTTTCAACATTAGCCTATAACATTTAGTGCACACATTATAAAAATTATTATCGTTTCAAATGTAAACACTGTCTAGCTACATAGGGATTGTAATAATATCATATTCAATGGTTACATTTCAATGAATATGGCTATACCATGCAGATTCAATTTGTACACTAGAATAGATGCACTTCAATATGGACTTTAAGTGCACAAATTCACAATTAGTTTGTCATTAATACACGTTTTAATTTCAGTATGGTCACGTATAGATCAATGTTGTGACGTCAGAGATAGCAGGCATTTCTCCGCTGCATCAGTGGCCTTTGCACAAAAGGAGATAACCAATAGATATGCTTCAATGCCTCATTGTGAAACCTTACCAGTTCATCTTCCAGATTCCAAATCCCAAAAATTGGTGGCTTAAAAGGTCAAAAATGCCACCCCTGGTATTGTAAATGTGGGCACTACCAGGTGAACAGTATCAATGGCTTGTGTAAACCGACATGTAAGGCTATATCAGGGAGCCCCTCACAAATTTATTTCCTGACTGAGTTTCTGAGCGATCAGGTGCTTACAGATCTTATCCAAAATGTAAGATTTTATTTAGCAGAGTTAGCCCATACTGACTTAATAAACATAACCTAGTTATACTTTACTGAACCTCTGGTCAAGCCCTAGTAGCTAAAGTAAGGGCAGCACTCAGTCCTCAGAAAGTCTGGATTAAGTTTAAGCAATACCAGCAGTTTTAAAGACCCCACCACATTAACACTCCCAAACAAATTTAGAAAAATAGAAAGCACATGAAGGAATAAACAGACATCAATACCATTGTAATTGCATAAGGGAAAATTGAGAGCTGGGATCTCTTGAAGTCAGGAGTCTTTCTGCTTTATGTGTCCCTGGAATACGCAACCAGGATGTCAATCACAGGACCCTTGGAGAGCAATTGTAGAGCCTGGTGCTAGGTGGAGTCACAAGACATTTAGTCCATGAATCTTCTGCTTCGATCAGGAGGTAGGTTTCTTCATCTTTCCAGGGGGGCCTTCATCTTCAGGTATAGTCTTCCCGGGTGCCGAAAGTTTTGGAGGAGGTGGTGACTGAGGTGCCACATATATCCTGTGCACTAGCCAGTAAATGATGATATTGGGTCACACAATTCAAATTTTTATCTTACATTTCCTCATCCTATCTTTCAGCACCTCCCCTTTTTCATATTCTAAAACTACCTCAAAGCCCTTGTTTCAATGTATCAGACCCCTTCTGCCAACTGGCAGGCCTCCAACTGAAAAGAAGTGTTCAGGCTGTCTTTTGTTCTGCTAGATGTTACTGTCCGCTCCCAGATAATGAATTCCTTCTATGTGGCCAGTAGCTAATACTATCCAGTGCTTAGCTGAGAGGTAGGCTATTGAATTCTGAGCCACAGTTGTTAACTTTCCTGCCCAAGGATGTGTCTATCCAACTAAAGCTATTGAAAGTTTAATTCCACCACTAACTCAGACATTGAAAATTAAGAGGAAAATACTACTATAATAAATAGTTTAATAACATCTAGGCCTGTTCATAGAAAAGTCTAGAATAGTCTGCACAATGAAATTAGTTTTTGAAATGTATTTCACTCGAAGGCATACTAAACACAACATATATTCTGCCTTATTTTGTGCTAGCATTCAGCCCTGCAGGATTACAAGTCACACTTTTTGGGAGACTTTTGAATACATGCAAATAGGCTTTTCCACATGGAAAAAGCTAATTTCTCTGCTATGCTTTAATGCAGTGCATTTGAGCTGCAGCCGGGGCTCCTGTATGCCATGTCCTTTTCGTGTCACAATTGTAGGTGGGGTGGTGTTACACTGAATCCCACATATGGCATTCAGTTTTCCATAGCATGGGTGTATTTCATACACTATTTACCAGTGGACCTATAGATAAGTTGAATATGCCAATAGGGAATTCCAATGCACGCTAAGTTTAGAAGTTCGGTTCAGGGGGAGGCACAGGTACATTACAGCAGTTTAGCAGCTGTAAAGCACAAAGGGCCTCATTCCGACCCTGGCGGTCTGTGACCGCCAGGGCGGAGGGCAGCGGAAGCACCGCCAACAGGCTGGCGGTGCTTCCTGGGCTATTCTGACCGCGGCGGTAAAGCCGCGGTCAGAAAAGGGGAACCAGCGGTTTCCCGCCGGCTTTCCCCTGGCCCAGTGAAGCAGCGCCGCCGTGGGGATTTCGACCCCCTTCCCGCCAGCCTGTTTCTGGCGGTTTTCACCGCCAGAACCAGGATGGCGGGAATGGGTGTCGTGGGGCCCCTGGGGGCTCCTGCACTGCCCATGCCACTGGCATGGGCAGTGCAGGGGCCCCCTAACAGGGCCCCATACAGATTTTCACTGTCTGCTTTGCAGACAGTGAAAATCGCGACGGGTGCCACTGCACCCGTCGCACCCCTGCAACTCCGCCGGCTCCATTCGGAGCCGGCTTCCTCGTTGCAGGAGCTTTCCCGCTGGGCCGGCGGGCGGCCTTTTGGCGGTCGCCCGCCGGCCTAGCGGGAAATTTGGAATGGCCGCCGCGGTCTTGTGACCGCGGGGCGGTCATTCGGCGGTAACCGCATGGCGGGCGGCGACCACCGCCCGCCGCGGTCAGAATGACTGCCAGAGTGCTCTAAAGGTAACAAAATCAGGCAGAAAAAAGGGACAGTGACAAAAACCAATGTAATTCCTTATATCCTTATGTAATTATTTATATCCCAATCTGCTTGCTCTGGAGTCTTCATTTGCTAAATTATTTCTAGAAAGGTAAGTGAGTTTTTAGATCTTTTTACATATTAATGGTAGGTGGGTGAGTAACTTAAAGAAGAACTAAAGATAAATACAATCTAATCTGAGTGCATTTTCAGAGATTTGTACCTCTGGACGAATATGCTATTGAGTGAGAAAGAATTTGATTGATTAGGCTCTGATGGCCCGAAAGGATTGTAGTGGTTTTATAAGAATCATTGCACTTTAAGACTGTCAAAAAATGCAAGGCTTACTTCAGTGTAGTAGTCCTACATAGTCTCCCAAGAGAAACCCTTGAAACAAAAAGTAATCAATCTGACAGTGACCAAAGGACTATGACAAAGCAAAATGTATTTGACTACCATCACAAATTTGCGATTTCTTTTTGGTTCACCAACTTACATTATTATTTACCTGAGGGCAACTCTGCAAGATGGCTCCGTTTCACAAGGGCTGTCATCACTTATTATCACATACCAATGTACTCTCTCACAGCAACACAATGTCATGTGACTGGAGTAATAAAGACCTTGTGCAGACATTTCAGTTATAAAGTCTGTTTTGGTCTGTTGCGCGCCAATTATAACACATCATCACGGAATCCTACTTGCCAAGACTGCTGATGGTAACTGATATCCACTTTACAATAGGGCCAGCGTAGTGGATGAAGAAATATTGCTCAAGACAGAATCCTTCAGTGGCAATCTGAGTAGTCAGTGCATTGCCTTGCCTCGTTACTTTAGGTACCTCTGCCATCTGTTCAAGGCTAGCATACAGAGTGTTATCAAAAGAGTTAATAGTCCTTTTTTTCATCACAACCCTCTTCCCCACAAATTCTCAGAGAGGGAATTCCTAGACTGCAAGCTCAATTTACATTGCTTTATGTGAATTTCTGAGTTTGGCAACTTGCTGAAGAGACAAGGACTACATTGATTGCTGTGCAACTTCACTGTAACTGTTGGTCAGCATGACTAGCTCTAGTTGTACAGTATGCATGTATGAATGCATATGGTATTTCTATAGCACAAACCTTGACAAAAAGACAGTGAAATGCTGTACATTGGCAAAGACAAGCATAAAGTGAATGAGAAGTAAGAGAAAAAGCTGGGTTATGGATGTTGATACTTCATGATCTAGTTCTTTAAACAGGTACGTCTTCAACTTTCCCCAAAATGGGGCATGGTGAGACCAGTCCTGATGGATATGGGGATGTTGTACTATATCCTGGGTGTATAGATGGAAAAGGCATGTTGTCTTGTCTGTGAGGGCGGTGATCTTGATGGCTTTGTAAATAATGCAGATGGTTTTGAAGTTGGTGTGGGCCAGGAAGAAAGCCAATGAAGTTCCATCAGGATGGAATGATGTGATCATGTTTCTTAAGGCCCTGAATCATACGTGCATGTAAGAAGTCCTGGGGGTTCCCAGTGTGAAGTCTAGGAGACCATAGAGAATGGAATTACCACTGTCCTGATGCCAGAGTACAAGGGATTGTATAGCACTTTGTAAGTTGCTTTCTGGGCAAAACAGTTTGACTTTCGTTAGAAAAGAGAGCTGGTCCCAAGCCGTATTTGTTTTTCCTGCCAATGTGTTCTTTTAGGATGAGGTTGGTGTCTATGGTGAATCCAAGTGATTTGGCATGTGTTGAAAGTTGGGGTCAAAGCCGTCTAGGTTACTGTCATTGAAATAGGTTTGTCATATATCTTGTTAGTTGTCCTTGTCAAATAACAAGAATTCTGTCTATCTTGGGTGGGTTGAGCTTCAGGAAGGCGGTGGCCATCCAGGTCTTGATGATGTGCAAGCAGTGTTGGAGACATGGATATCTGGAGCGGAGGAGATTTTCAAGAACGGTTGTGTATTGTAGCCATTTTGGTGAATCTTGTTGTTATCTGTGAGCAAAGCATCAAGCATCTCTGTGTAAAGCTTGACAAAAGCAGAAGATAGAATGGCAGCCTGGAGGACTCCACAGGCTATAAGGATGTTTTATGAGCCGGAAATGCCCATGTGAACAACCTGGTGTTGATTGGAAAGGTAAGAGGAGAGCCAGTGAAGGACATTGCTTGTGAATCCCTTTCTAGACTCTAGGGTGCATATGAGGGTGGGATGGTTGTCTGTGTCGAAGGCAGCTGAGAGGTTCAGCAATATCAGGAGCCAGGCATCATATTAATCTGTGGTGAAGAGGGCATCATCTGCAATATGTAAGATAGTGGTCTCCATGGTGCAGCTTAATCTGAAGCCAGACTGGTAGTGAGTGGCGCAAGGGTTGACTAGCATTACAGTCTTCTGGCAGCCAACATTGCTACCATGTACACCAGTGTGCGGTGGAACAACCTATGTACGTGTCCTGCAAATGCTGGTGGTCTATACAAATAAGGTCTGCAACTCGTTTTCTCTCCTTACAATTGCTGTGGAAGTCAAGCTCCATGAGACTTTTTATAGAGCCCCATTTGCTAAGTTTACTTTGCAGTAGGTTTTGTAATCATGAACATGTCACCCGGTTGGTAAAGGCTGAATTAACAAAAACAGTCCTTAATTCCTCACTATACCTGTATCGTCCCCAGGTGTGGCATGCGCGCATTTCACAAGCATGTGCCATTGACCATTTTTTCAACGAACGTTCTTTGAATTGTGTGTCTATTTCCTACTATAATGTTGTTTGTTAGAGTCTTTACTAGCTAACCGACCACATCCACTTTTTCTGATGCCAGATTTGCCTCTTGGTCCAAGAGAGTACTGCTGGGTTTCCCTAATGAATTCGCATGATGTGTGCAGTTTATATGTTGGGGTCCTCACTCTCAACATGTAGTCATGTAAGGGGTACAGGTGGTGGTAGTTAACTGAATTGGCAATCTGGGCTATTTTCATTGATATATCTCATACTGTGATTTTACATCCTTGGGACAGTAACTTGACAGAGTGTTATTTATCAAAACGTGTTTCTTTTGTCATTCTAGTGGTGTTTAGTTGAAGGGTCCATACATTTCACAACTTTATTTACAATGTATCCCTATTGATAGGGCCAGAACCTTTTTCAGAATAAGGCCCAAGTGTAATAAAAAGTCAGTCTGAAATATTATTCACAACTGCATATCTCAGCAGCAGTTTAAACAATAATTTCATTTCACCACAGCGTGGGTGTACTATTCCTTAAAAGGTACTTACATTCTGTTTTTCGAGATTTGTTTTGACAGAGTTGAACATCAATCAAAATAGCTTGTTTTCAAGAAATACAAAAACAATGTCTTTCGGTGCTGGTGTTTTGATGATAAAGCTGCTCCATTAACTCCTCTGCTAATGACACGGAGTATTATAAAATCTAAATGGATTCCTTACTAGAAAGGCTAATGTTGCATAGAATAGATTTAGCCCAGTCAATATCCCATAACGAGGGGGATGATTGTTGTTCACAAACGTCTAATCAGAATTTGTTTGCTCACATTTATCATTAAATTCCCCAAGAGTTAAAGGGGGTGCTGCTGCTTGGGCTTCTTTAGAAAAAGAGGGACCGTTCAGTGGTCAGGGAACCCAAATGGTCCTTTAATGCTGAACCTATAACATCAGCGCATGTTTCAGCTTAATGCACAGGCTCGTCTCTAGTTCTTCTGCGTTTCAGCTGAGTTACCCTGATAAAGATACCTGCGTTTGTGTGGCTTTAACAGCACGTCAAGCCAAGTGAAACGGAAGGAGATGATTAAGTTGGACGTGAGCTGCCTAGGTTTTCGAGAATTAAAAAGTACAACTCAAATAAAGACCGCACACGCAGTTGTTCCAGGCAGGGACGCATTATTTGATGCAAAACACTGCAGTTCATCTGCGCAATCCCAATTATTGTCTTTTGATGGATTTTAGAAAACCTAATAGCAGTAAATCAATTTGCATTTCAATAAATGATTCTTACATAAAGATGTTAACCTATCCTTTTTACAATTGCTCTGTGCGCATGTGGATTGCGTATTAGGTATCAAGTAGCCATAGACACCCCATTGCCTGGAGGGCACTAGAACCAAGTAGCAAGGTCATTTTAGATCACTACTCATGTGCTGGACCTCAAATCCCTGCTAGGGCAGCCTAGTGTAACAAGTAGGATTGCCTGGTTCGACAAGCTGCCCCCAGAGGGGTGGGATAAAACCAGAAAAGATGGACCCATGTCACTGTGGGAACTGCTTGCCTCGTGCATTGTCTAGAAGGATTGGGACTTCCTGGACCTTGGTATCTTCAATGCAGGTGTGATACACTAGAAACGACAAAAGGCAGCATTACCCATAGGTTCCAAACTTAGATAATCTATCCATAGTTTACACATCTTAAACACTAACATGCTTCATCATAAACATTGCAAGAAAGGGAGCAGAACTCATTTCAAGGATTTTCCTGGGCTCCGGACCAAACACACAATTCCGATTCTACACAAATACAACTTCAGTCTCTAAGAACTTGTCCCAAGGTACTAGATACAACATGTCAAGAAACACAATGGAAAACTTTCCAAACCACCTCAGTGGCTCCATTCAAAATCCAAAAAGTGCTCCTGCCTTCAAGGAATAAGACTTGAAATTATTGCTAGTCTATAGATTAGTGCGCACTATCTTGAGAGTACTTAGCCTTGACAGTACTTGAACTTGAATCTGAAGGCAGCAGGACACTTGGTGCAAGAAGCTCAAGAAGAGATAGAATCGTAGCTCAAGAAGGAAGACACTGGAATCATCAGAGATGCCAGAATCACGGAAAGACTCTGAAGAATATAACACTGGAAACTCAGAGTAACTCAGGAGATGATCACAGGGAAGTGACTTACGCAGTATTATAACACTGGAAGGTGAGTGCAGGAACGATGCTTGTGCATGACAGGAAGAGGTTTGAGGCCAAGCACTGATACAAGTTCAAGAGCGGGTATTTATACAGGAAGCCAAAAGTGTTCTAGAAAGTCATGTGTCCCACTTGGACACATGGAATATTCCACTGAACGTGGGTAAAATCACCTGTTACAAAGCAACCGACACAGGTGCAAACAGTAACTGACAACAATAACAAGTACAACGGAGCTTCAAGTATATGATGGTGCAATTTACTGGTTCACAGTGGGAACATGACTATCCCAAATAGACACTTCCTGGGAAGGGTGAAGCCATGGAGAGCTTGGGGCTGACAGATTCCACAAGGGAAGCATGACTGAGAGTTCTGGGTGCAGGGAGGAGCCACAAGGGAAGGGTGACATGAGCCCAGTAAGGAAAGCCAACCGCGCATAGGGCACCAGATGGAGTCACGACACTGATAACATTGACAGGAATTAAAACTCAAGACTTGATTAAGTGTAATACTAAAATAAAATTATTGTCATGTCAGAAACATATTAATTACACATAGAGCTCTCAATAACATTCCAACAAACTCAAACAATTCACACAAAAATGTCCATGTAAACTCAGTAGTATCAAATAAGCATGTTAGAAGACACCAAGTCTTCGGCGCGTCAAGCTAATCAGCAGTCAAACGGCCACAGAGACCAGCTGATGTTCTAAATGTCACAGTGACTTTTATATCATTTTAAGTTATGAGCAAAATGCACACTATAAGACACCAGGAATACACAGGGAAAAGCCCCATGGAAGGGTAACTATAACACAAACACACTGCTCTTACATGAGTATTTGTGGTTCTGGAAATGAATCATTGAGTTAGAAGGAATGAAGAAAGATCCAAAGTATTATACACCAGGAGCTCACACTAGCAGACACATAGCATGGTCACTAGAACAGCTCACGTTTTCCCTTGCCTATCTGCCAATAAGAGGCACTCCTGTATGTGAACTGAAAAGGCATGTCAGAGGGCAGAGCGGTATAAAAAGTGTCTGTACTGAAGCTGCATCTAAACCTTTGGAAGGTGGCACAGTTGGATAATACTGTTAAAAAAAATGTCGGCATGACTAAGGAGGACTGGAGAAGTTGGTTCTGGGAATTTAAAAAAAGGATAACATGAAAAAGCAAATGCATAAGAGAATGTAAAGCTTGTCAGAGGCAATATTAATATTGAGGGCTGATGCAGGTTAAGTGAGAAACACAGTAGTGGAAGCCGAGGACAGGCCAGCCACTGACCTTTAAGCTGAAGTCTGATAGGAACGTGAGTAGTTCGCTCAGGTTCAGGGTCTTATTGAAGGGGGAGGAAGTAGTAATCGAAAGAAAGAGGTGAAGGGGTCGGTGAGTCTGCCCTAGCAAACAGGGAGACAACAAATGGCCTAGTGATATAGTCAGAATATCCTCTTGACTTCAAAAACAATATCTCCTTATGGAAGCTAAGTAACTAGATCCCTTGTATGAATGGATGATCGCTAGGTTATCTTGATTTGGCACCTACCATATTGTTGTAAAGGAAGGCAATGCATATAACTTCCATAATTCTCTCCTGCCAGTGTATTAGATTCTGATGAATGTTTCTCGGGGAGCTCTATTTCAACTTTTCCCGGCACAGCATCACATCTCTTAATTGGAAGAGGGCATGAAAGTTCCACATATTTCTTTGGAAGGGGACGTGTCTGTACCAACTTCCCAAAAACAGGAAGATCGACAAAGTGACCAGACATTAAAAAGACAAACTCACATCAAAAGCTCATGATACAAGGGCAGATCCAGGTGGAAAAAATCTTACAGAAAAGTGAACGTTCTCAACTTTACCACTGGCATGAAGAGGAACTGTGGGTGCCTTTGAACTTACTGATTTGATATGCTTTTAGCTTGGAGGAATTGAGGATGACTGACAAGATATCAAATGTGTTAGAGTAAAGTTGTCATAAGCCCAAGATATGACGAAATGTAATACAAATAGGGGGGAAGAGGAGGACACATGCAAGCAGTAGAAAGGAAAGACCATGAAAAATCACTCTATGTTTGAAGTGTTAATAATTTGGAATGGGAAGAAATACGATGGGCTCAGTGGTAGACAGCTGCCAACATGTTGTGGCAGAGTATCCATACCACCTAGATAAACTGCCACTAATTAACACTACATTTGTACTTCTAGTAAATCACATAGGAATTAGGGAACTAGTTGCTCATTTTTGGTTAAAAAAGGGGGGAAGAATGAAATTAAGGGTCTGATTTAGAGTTTGGCAAAAGGGTTACTCCATCACAAACATGCCTGATATCACATCCACCATATTATAATCTCCAATAAAGACGTGGTAACATGGCAGATGGGATATCCGTCATGCCAAACTCTAAATCAGGCCTCAGTGTCTTAACAAGTTGAGTGTTCATTTATAGTCAATAGTCACCAGGATTATACTTGTTTTTGAGGGTCTTTTGTATCATATCGTGATGTCTAAAGTAGGTATTATTTGGTTGGATATGGCTAAGCATATTGATATAAATACCTGCTTGTTTATTTCCTCATTGGTTCTTAAGTGTTCTATTTTGTGTTGAGTGTTTTGTGATGCAGCTTAAGGTGCGAGCTGTAAAAGAGAAAAGGCAATCTTCTATGTGATGATATTCTTAAAATGTTGCAGTGAAAATAAAATTGTGAGATTGGAATATCATGAGTATCATTGATCAAACAGAAGGAAAAAGTGTGAACTATTTTAAAAAGAGAACTGTGATATTTTATTTACTCATGAAACAATCCTACTACACAGTAAGGGCCTCATTTACAAGAGGGCTGCGCCGCCGAAGCATCACTTTTTATGACGCTCCAGTGGTGCAGACCTCTCAGTCATATCTATGAGGTGACATGAAGCCGCCCTGCATGGCTCTGCAGGGCCTCATCAATATGGAGGAAGGCAAATCAGCGCGTTGCCTTACTCTACATCAAGGAGATGTTCCATGGGCACTGGGGGGGTTTTACCACAGAGCACCCATTAATGTTGACACATTTTCAGATTTACAAGAATCTGAAAGCCTGGGAATTTTTCAAAACTGTGCACCTCTCCAGGAGAGGCTTAATGACGAGAAATAACAATATTTTTCCTCCTTTTCTCTTGCCTCCAGTTATTGTTTTTATACAGGAGGGTGTCTCTTCCTGCACAAAAACAACCATGCCTACCACGCACACACCCTTGCACCATGGTTCCGCCTTTGGCACTAGCACCAATTTATGCCCTTAATTTTTAGGTTTTAAGTACAAGATGTCAAGGGAGGTATTTATGGTATTCATTCTGAAAATCAAAATCATGATGTGCTCTTTCCAGTTTTACAAAATGGTGTGATTGGCAATGGATGTGTTATGGTTGTTACTAGTGGTGATTTCAACTTAACACTAGAACCTTGTAAGGGTGTTGTTTAAAATAAAATTGAGGCAAATAGCCTCAAATAAGAGAGAGTGTATGATCTCAGCTTTTTCTCTGCAGGCTATAGTTCATTCTCCAAAGCAGGTAATATTTTGATTTCTAAGATTTGAAGCCAAAAAGTGAAAACATCATGCAAAAATGTTGTCTTATTGCATATACAGCGTCTGGACTAGTTGAAGGTTCCTACCACCACATGGTTGGATTTGGTGTTCTTTTACTGAGCAGTAAGACAGAATACCTAATTACAAGGGCTAGCCAAAAGTATTAAGAGACTAAAGGGCTAGCCTGTAAGTTAAGAACTGAAATGGGTTTCTTGTTGAGCAGGGTGAAACTCTTCTCAAGCAGCAACCACAATTTCTACCAGAGTGAAGCCACAAGCAAACCCTAAATTAACCTTTGTTTAACCCTTTTGTAGCTTGGCACAAAGGGGCCAGGCTTATGTGTAAGGTATTTATGCAGCATTTCAAACAGTAATAAAATGAAAACACAACACAAAAAATCCACACCATTTTAGAAAATAGAGTAAAATTGAATAAATAAGTTGACACCAAAACAAAAATCCAATCAGTAGAACCAGAGATAAATGGGGATAAGACAAGTGCCTGGATAACTTCTTGGGTGATTAGTCCACCATAAATTCAACATAACATAACGTATCTGCAGTTTTAAAGATATCTGGTAAGTATAGCACCTAAAAGCACAAAGTGCCACTTACAGTTATGTGGTAGTGCAGGACCGGGTCACAAGTTCAGTCCAACTGGATGGAGCGTGGGTTGGATACAGGGACCAAGTTAGTCCAGCTAAAAGAGTAACCAACAAACGTCCCACACAAAGAGCTCCATTCACAGAGGAGGGACAATGGGGAGCAGGAAAGGGGTTGCAGAGGGTCATTGATGTAGAGCAAAGAGGAGGCCAAGTGTTGTGGAAATTGCCCTTGTAGGGTGAAGATCCTGTGGGGCATTGTGGATGGTTGTTGCTGGATCTTCGTTTTGGTGTTCACGACAATCTGTCAATGGTGTAGCACAAAGTGCAGATTTCGCTTCTCTAGGCATTGCTGATGGTCACCAGGTTGGCTGTGCAACTGCAGGAAGCGTATGGAGTTTTTTATGTCCCTGTAGCTCAGAACAGAAGATCAGTCACCTGACATTTGGAGTCACTTTAGCCTGAGATTAAGGCCGTAGAAGCAATCTTCCTTCTCAGCAAGCAGCGCAGTAGGAAGAGGGTCAGCAGAGTAACAGGGCAGCAACTTAGCAGTGCTTCTAGCATCAGAGCAGCGCAGCAGTCCTTCTTCTGTAGTGTCCGCAGGTACAGAGGTGTACTGAAGAGTGGGTCTCAGGGTCCTATTTTTATACCGGGTTCCTTCTTTGAAGTTTTTTGCCACATTTAATTTACTTGTAAGACCCTAGTAAAATGGAACTACATGTACTCATGTCTTGTAATTGCATGCTACCAGTGGGTTGCAGTACTCATTCTGCCCCCACAGCCTGTGGTGCAGTTTTAAACTGCAATTATGATCTGGCAAAATAAACCTTATGCTAGACCTAACCCTTCATGTTTAATACTTATAAGACACCCTAGAGATAGGCTTTAAAGGCTCAATGGGCAGGGTGCATGGTATTTAAAACATAGGATATTTGTGCTTAAGTTTTACATGTGTGGCAGTGAACATTCCCAAAGTCACTTTTCACTGTTGTAAAGCTATCTCTCCCATAGACTAACACTGGGTTGTCTTATTATAATAATGTGTGATAACTTCAGTTTGCGAAAAGATAGAGAGTTGCTTCTTCCACTTAAGTGAACTGCAATTTAAAAGCCTCTTTAATGGTAAAGTTGAATTTTAAGTTACTGTTCTGAAAATAGCACTTTTAGAAAGTCTGCATTTTTGTGTCTAAACCAAATGTGCCTTTCTGCCAGTGTCTATGGTCACATGACAGTGAATGACTCTCCTGTAGTGTTTGTCTATTCCTTCAAGACATGAAGACAAAAGGGCCTCGGTGTGGGGCAGGCTGTTTCTCTCCAGAGCAGGATGTCCTGGAGGCTTGTACTAAGCTTCCCAAACTTCAAAGGGTAGCCTCAAAGCTTGCCCACCCCACACTTAGGCCTGCTTGCCCTTTCTTACTGTACACAGTTTGGAGCCAAACCCAGAAAAGGGGAAGGTTAGACAAAGATCTGACCCCTTACCGCCAAACTGGCACTGGGGATAAAAGTGGCATCTTCAGAACCACTTCATCATAACACTCCTTAACTTGTGGAAAATTCAGACGAAGGACTGTTTTGCTGTTTGAAGAAGGAAAACTGGACCTGCTTGCCTTAAACACAGGCCACTCAGAAGTGACTCCAAAGGTCAGTTGGCTTACCTGTTGGTTGAGATACAGGGATACAACAAGTTTCCAGAGGCCTCTCTGCAGCTGCCCAGTTGAACAGCACCAAGTGGACCTGTCTGGACCTCCTGATCCATGCTGCTGGCCTGTGCCTGGAGTGAGTCCAGACTCCCAAGAGGTGTCCCAGCTTATGGACACTTGGCCGACATCAAAGTGTACTCCTTCTGACTTCAAACCAAAGAAAGGATGAAAATCCAGAGTTTTGGGGCTCTTTGTGACTGCGACAGGGCTCCTCACTTCAGCACCATTTACAACATTGCCTGCCTACACAAAGTTCCAATGGCCATCTACTCTTCCCTCCATCATGGTCGGCCTAAACTTGTGTCTTTATCTCGGTCCAATGCGACTAGATACCTGCAAGTGTAGCTTTGTGCTCTTTGGTAGCATTTTCACCTGAAACTTTATAAAATGAGAACTCTGATCCAACTTATTGGATTCTTTTCATTTTGCTGTCACTTTATTACTAAAATTTACTCTATTTTTCTAAATTAATTTGTGACTTTTCTTATCTTGCGTTTTCACTTTATTACTGTTTGAGTGCTACATAACTACTTTGCACAGTCTGAGCTTTTGTGCCAGGCTTCTAGAAGGTTAAGTAGGGGTTCATTTAGTGACTTTTTGTGGTTCACCCTGACAGGATTGCGGTTATTATTTGAGCTGGACTTTCACACTCCCCATCTATTAACCCAATTTCTTGCAGTAGGTAAATATTTATATTTTCATTGCTTTGCAGTGTTTCCAGTGAAGGTTTCTGATGAAGCTGAAAATTCTTTGCAGAAACGTTATGAAGTGCAAATTTAAAATAGACAGATTTTTTGTGATGACCCCCAATTTATATAACCAGGTATTTATTTATACTATACTAACTATTCTGATGGATACAAATAAATGCTCTGCTGAATTACCTCAGTGCCACAGTGGTAACCACGGTAGTACGCAACTCAAAGTTCCCCAAGAGAACAGTAGTGGACACTGCCGGTGAAAAATATTGAATATGAGTAGTGTGATGTATTAGCACACGCGATCACCGCACGCGATCGCCATCATTCGAGAGATAGAATGACGGGGACGCGGAGAGACGGTTGAGATCGTTGGATGGATGGCTGAGGCGACATCGAATAAACTTACGGACTGTGCCCATAAACTTGATCGTTGTGGTTTTATATTTTACATCTGGCGACGAAGGTGGTTGTCGCCTCAACATCCGGATATTTGTGTGTCACCAGACCTTGACGGTACTCACCATTTGGAAGGCTCTGTTTGACGCGCTGTCTGGCGATCGTTTGCGCACTGGTTAAAGAGGACGTAGCCTCTGCGTAATCAGTTTTGGCAGGATTTTAAGGTCGGACCGCATTGGAAACATGCAGTTTCTACGAACCAGCGTGTTAATCTTCTAAGAAGCAACGAGCGGTGAGGAGAGCGACGCTGCGTGAATAACGTCTGTTTGGGGGCGTGTCTAACAACATCGGTGTCCTTAAAGGGATTGGTATTTGAACGTCTTAAAGGGAAGTTTTACCTTGCTACGCTTGTTAAACTATAGTAGTGAACTGCATTGGAACGGTGACAGGCACACCTTATACAAGAGAACAATTTTGTTTGCCTGTCGTGTGGAACATACGGTGACAGGCACACCCAGACAAAACGGGGAAGCAAGAAATACACTTATGTTACAAAGGAAGTCACAGTGACAAGGACATTGAATGAGTGGTGATCCACTGAATCAGTTACACATTGGTGCAGTTGAGGACTGACATTCAGTGTGTTGTTCTGTATTTATGTCAAGTTTATCAGAATAATGCAGAACGTAACACCACCTCCATTTTTTTAAGCAGTCCAGGTGATCCGATATATCCTTGGAACAAGTGGAAAAAGATATTTGTCCACTATGCTAGGGTGTGTGGACCAACACTGAGTGCGGAAAAGAAACACGCATTATTGTTACACTGTCTGGGGGGTGAGGGACAGGAGGTTTTAGAAAATGTGCCTGATTTAGGTACTGAAGAAAGTAGGAATTTGAATGAATATGAAGCGTGTATTATGAAGTTAGACAAACATTACTTACCAAGGGTGAGTACGATAATGGAACGATATTATTTTGGAAAAAGGGAACAAGGAAAAGAAGAGTCAGTGGAGGATTTTGTAACTAGTTTGAGAAAGTTGGCGGCGTCATGTAAATTTGGGGCATTGGTGGATGAGAGAATTAGAGATCAGTTCATATTAAAGTGCTGTAGTGATAAAATTAGGGAAGAGCTGTGGTTGAAAGATGAACCACCTTTGGAAGAAGTGATTATGGTGGCAAAAAGAGTAGAACACATGCTGAGGTGTGTTAAGGAATTAAGTGGAAACAAGTTAATGAGTGGAGAATGTACAAAGGTGGAGGAGATAGTATGCGAAGTGAAGAGCAAAGGAAGTGGAGATGAGAAGAAAAAGGAAGATATAGTAAAATTCAAAGGAGAATGCTATCGTTGTGGTAATAGTGGCCACAAAGCCAATGCGAGCAATTGGCCAGCATTGAATGTAGTATGTAATGGGTGCGGGAAGAGAGAAGTCACTTCTACAAATGTTGCCGTAGTAGGAAAAAAAAATATCATAATGATAATATGATGAAAGAGGTTAAGGAAGTATCTCAGGAAGTAGTGTTCCAAGTTGATGCTCAGGTTAAGTGTGGAGAGCATCCAAGTGAGGTGGTGAGAGTGGATGGAGAGGATCTACTAATGCGTTTTGACTCTTGTTCACAATTGACGATAATTTCAAAAACAAGTTTTGACAGGTTAATTCAGAAATCTTGAAAGTTAAAGAAGATGGATGTATCTCCTGGAGGTTATGGTGGACAGCCTATAAAAATGCTAGGGTATTTTGAAGGTCATATCGAGTTGAAAGGTAGACATCTGTTGGGGAAAGTCTATGTGTCCAATCAAGGTGACAATCTCTTAAGTTGGACACACCAAAAGCTTTTAGGTGTCATTTTGAATCCTAATGCACAACCGCAGGTACAAATTCAGAGTGTGGATGGTGTTGACAGTGAGTTGATTAATGAATTTCCTGAAGTATTTTCAGACAATTTGGGATGTCTAAGAGGCTATAAACATAAAATTAGGTTAAAGGAAGGTGCTATTCCGATGGTAGCGAAAATGAGAAGAATACCGTTGGCTTTACAAGAACCGGTGGAAACTGAACTTAAAAGATTACAGTTGATGGGCATAATTGAGGAAGTGGAGACAACTGAATGGTTGGCTCCCATAGTTGTGGCAAAGAAGGGGGATGGAGATATCAGGCTTTGTGTGGACCTTAGGGCTCTAAATAGAGAGGTAGTGGTGGATAAATTTCCCCTTCCAAATATTGAAGAGATAGTATCTATGGTTGGCGGAGCAAAGTACTTCTCCACTTTAGATCTGAAATCGGCATATCATCAGGTAGAGTTGGAAGAGAGTTCACAAGAATTGACAGCATTCATAACACCTTTTGGTGCGTTTAAATTCAAAAGAATGCCTTTTGGGCTTGTGTCTGCGGCCTCTGTGTTTCAACGCATTATGTATAAAATTGTGAAGGAGGTCAAAGGTGTGAAATGCTACCAAGATGATGTGTTAATTTACGCTGACACAGCAGTAGAACATTGGGAACGAGTAAGGTTGGTTTTGGGATGTCTAAGTCGTGCTGGTCTTACCTTGAAGAAAAAGAAATGTCGTTTTGCTTTGACAGAAGTTGAGTACCTGGGACAGTTGATTACAGGGCATGGGGTAAGACCCAAACCAGATTTGGTTTTGACTATTAAGAGGTTAGTTTCTCCTCGAAATAAGGAAGAAGTGAGTTCGTTTTTAGGAATGGTAGAATACTATGGGAGGTACATTAGGAACTTGTCGGAGAAAACTGTGAACATGCGAGATTTACTAAAGAAAGAAGAGAGTTCAAGTGGGATTCCATGTGTGAAGATGAGTTTGAAAAAATTAAAGAAGAACTAGAATATGCTCCCTGCTTATAAGCTTTTAAACCGGGTAGGTCAACTGCCATTGTCACTGATGCCAGTGCAAAAGGTTTGGGTGCGGTGCTGATGCAAGATGATGGAGGTAAGAGAAGAATGATTGCTTGCGCGTCCAAATCTTTGAGCGAAACTGAGAAGAATTACTCTGTAATCGAAAGAGAGTCACTGGCCATATATTGGGCACTGAATAAATTTAGATATTTTGTGTGGGGCACGGAGTTTGTGGTCTTGTCTGATCACAAACCTTTAGTAGAAGTGTTTGGTAGTAAAGGTCTTAATTGCATTTCTGCAAGAATAAGAAGATGGATCATCGGGCTACAGGATTTTAAATTTAAAGTTGAGTATTTACCAGGCGCATTGAATGTTAGTGCGGATTGTCTTTCAAGATCAGTTGAAGAAAACAGGAAGGATGAGGAACAAAAAGATATAAATTTTCAGGAGGAATTGGTGTGTGAAGTTTGTTGTGATGTGTCGGAAGTTACATGTGGAATAATAACCGAACAAGAATGGAAAGAGGCGTTGAAAGAAGATGTAGAGTTGAGTGGAGTGTGTGAGGCTATAGAGACTAGTAAATTTGAGGTTCTAGGAAAAGTTTGGAGGTTGATGAAAGATGAATTGGCGGTGGATAAAGGTATATTGTTGAGGGGAACAAGATTGATTCCACCAAAAGTATTAAGATTCAGGATAATGAATCAAGCCCATGAAGGTCATCTTGGGATAGTTAAGACAAAAGAAAATTTACGAGCACATTTTTGGTGGCCAGGTATGGATGTAGAAGTGGAGCGTGTGGTTAGAGAGTGTATACAATGTGCACGGAGTGACAAAATTCTAAAAACTCGTAATGCACCTATGTATTGTAGAAGTTTACCATGCAAACCCCGGGATGAGGTAGCAATAGATATTGTTGGTCCTTTACCGGGTGAAAATTCTATGCCATATCTAATTGTGTTAATAGATTTGTATTCCAGGTGGGTGGAAGTCAAAAATGTGCATGAAGTTTCCTCTTCTAGAGTGATGACTTTCTTAGAAGACATTTTTAGGAAAGAGGGTTTTCCAAAGTCATTATTGTCAGATAATGGTCCACAATTTTGTTCAACAGTCTTTGAGAAATTTATGAGTAATTGTGGCATATCTCATAAGAGGTCAGCAGTCTATCATCCAGAAACTAATGGTGCAGTTGAAAGATTCAACAAGTACATAAAGGAAAGCATTCAACTTGCAAAGGTGAACGCTCTGAATTGGCGAGCAGAATTCTTGAAAAGGATTACAGCCTATCGGTTGTCTCCACATTTAACTACTGGCAGATCCCCTTTTGAACTGTTTAGGAAAAGGATACCCAATACCAAGTTGTCTCCTGGATGGATGGAGTGGATAAAAAATGGATATAATTTGGTCCACACGGAGTGGAGAGATAAAGAAGAAAGGCTCATACATAAAAGAAAGCAATAATTTGATACAAGAAAGAAATTATGTAAAATTAATATAGCTGTGGGTGATGTGGTGAAGGTGAAGGCGCCAGTTGGATGTCTAGAGGGGTCAAAGTTCATTAGACCTCTTCATGTGATTAAACTATTAAAGAATGCTGTCAAAACTTCAGATGGCAAGATATGGAACATGAACAGAGTGGTTCGGCTGAAAAGGGCGGTGGAAAGGAGTGTAAGTACTGAAAAGTCCAGAGGTATCAGAGACAATGATTGGTCACAAACACAAAATAAGGGTCGACATGACACTGATGAATTTGATGGAATAAGGAGAAGTAGTAGAAGGAAAATAAGTCCTGGACATCTTAAAGACTATGTTCTCATTTGACAAGGGTGGCGTTTATGGTGTTGTGTGATAACATGTATTAAACTTATATTTAGCTGGGGTTGATATGATGTTTAGTTCATATGTTTGGTGTGTACATAGTTTCTGTTTCTACTCATTTAATTGATGTCACGGTTATGTGGGAACACTACTTCTGTATCAATTTGTTCATTGTATAAAAGGGAGATGTGTGATGTATTAGCACACGCGATCACCGCACGCGATCGCCGTCATTCGAGAGATAGAATGAAGGGGACGCGGAGAGACAGTTGAGATCGTTGGATGGATGGCTGAGGCGACATCGAATAAACTTACGGACTGTGCCCATAAACTTGATCGTTGTGGTTTTATATTTTACAAGTAGCAGTTTAAATAACCAATGTAAGAAAAATATTTGTGCAAAAAAGTAACATTACCTGCTTGTGTGTACAAAAGAACAGATCTTTTCAGCAGGTGAACCAATCGTATGCAGTGGGTCTTCTGCATCTTCATCTAGCAAAGACTTATCTTGCCAGATGAGCATATCGCAGAGGATGCAATGATTTCCAAAAACATTTCAAGGGCGTGGTCTGTGAACGGGGAGTATACAGGTAAATATATCACATATGCAAACATGGCGTCTAGAAACTGATGGAGGTGGTGTATGGCTGAGCCTCCAAAACACCACATGCTCACACCATGCCACATAACATAGCACATGACACAGATTCATGAAAAAATGCATCACTGGCACAGAACAATGACTGGAAAGCAAGAACCAGAGGGACCACTTGCCATCAAGTAATCCCAATTGCAACTACCAACATAGATCACTGTGGCTGACCACATGTACAGGAAATCAACTGCATTCAGGGGCGATTAAGGTGTGGCACAAATGTATCTGTTACAGACCAATGGTGACAGATGTATGATCGAACAACGCATGCGTATATCACGCATGCCTTTACAATGCGGTATCTACAACGACCACGTCTTTACCACGCATGCCTTTACCACAGATGTATTTACAACTAAATTTGTTGTAAAAGCATGTTTGGTAAAGGAGCATGCGTGGTAAATTCTCCCCCGCCCTGCACCCTACACCTGACACCATACTCCACCCGCCCAAGCCCTTCAAATGGCCCTTTCCACCACCTACCCTGAGCACTGACCCCCCGCCCTACCTAATACCTACCTGTCCTAATACCTACCCTGCCCTGTCCTGTCCTAAAAACTACCCGACCCCCTACGCTGCCCTAAACCCTAAAACCTACCCTGTCCTAGAAACCACCCTGCCCTGTCCTAAAAACTACCCCACCCTAAACCCCTAAAAGCTAGCCTGTCCTAAAACTTACCCTGCCCTGCCCTAAAAACTACCCCGACATCCCAACCATAAACTGTAAAGCCTACCTGTCCTAAAAACTACCACTCCCTATCCTAAAAACTACCCCGACCCCCACCTTGAAACCTAAAAACTACCCTACCCTTAACCCAAAAAGCTACCCTGCCCTGTCCTAAAAACTACCCCGCCCTGTCCTAAAAAGTACCCTAAAACCTAACCTGTCCAAAAAACTACCCACCCTGTCCTAAAAACTATGCTGACCCCTCTGCCCTAAATTCTAAAACCTACCCTGTCCTACAAACTACCCCCGCTCCCCGCCCGACCCTAAACTCTAAAACCTACCCTGCGCTGTCCTAAAAGCTACCCCGCCCTGTCCTAAAAACTACCCCAACCCACCACCCTAAACCCTAAAACCTACCCTGTCCTAAAACCTACCCAGCCCTGTCCTAAAAACGACCCCACCCCCACCCTAAACCCTAAAACCTACCCTACCCTTTTCTAAAAATTACCCCAGCCTAAACCCTAAAAGCTACCCTGCCCTGTTCTAAAACCTACCCCGTCCTGTCCTAAAAACTACACTGACCCCCCACCCCACCCTATACTCTAAAACCTACACTGTCCCAAAAATGACGCTGGCCCTGAACTGTAAAACCTTCCTCACCCTGTCCTAAAAATCACCCAACCACCTGACCCTGTCCTAAAAACCACGCCAAACCCCCTCCCTTCCCACCCTCCCAACCCCGGCCTCATTCACCTCTCTCTCCTCTGGTTGCTACTCCTTCCTGTTCTGCCCCACTGCTCTCTCTTCCGCTACCACGCATACGCGTGGGATTGGCATGCGTGCTAAACGCATGCGTAGTAAACGCATATGTGTGGTAATGGCAGTGTGATCGATGCATGGAGTTGCATTGACCGCATTGCTAGTGATGTTTCCCATGGTGACTAAATGACACGCTTGTACCAATATGTTGCTGCAGCCCAAAAACAGTAACTGGCAATAATTACATACATGCACTGTGATTCAGACAAAGGGCCAGATTTACAAGGCCCTTGCGCCTCCTTGCGCCACACTAGTGTAATGTTTTTACGCTAATGTGGCATTAAGGAGGCCATTTCCCCGCACCATATTTACAAAGTGGCACAATGCTAGCATAGCGCCACTTTGTAACCCCTTGCGCCACATTATACCTGCTCCAGGTACAATGTATGCAATCGGGCATTCCCACACTGGGAGACCACAAAAAGTGGAGCAGTAAATTCTACAATATTTCACTGCAACATTTTTTCCGTCATTTTTAATGCCTGCTTGGGGCAGGCATTAAAGTGACGGGCCTAAAATAACCTATGGGACTCCCTAGTGCTTTGCTGCACTAGCGCCATAATTATGGCGCTAATCCTGCAAAGCGCCACAATAGCATCATAAATGATGACACTATTATGGAAACGAGCGCCATTGTTCACCATATTGTAAATACAACACAACCATGGTGCTGCTAGCTGTGGCAGGGGTGGCGCAAGAAAAGTGATGCATCGGAATCGATGCGCCACTTTCTTGTAGATCTGGCCCAAATAGACTTATAACTTAAACCGTCAATAGGATTTTTTAGACGTAGGGCTAAGGAACCACTCTTTTAAATCACGATTTTATGACACATTGCTACTGAAAAACTATTACTATGAAGACGCTTTGTCACAAAACATTGATAGGAGTATAAAAATGCATTTGCATGCATGCGATAAAACCCACACACTATAGGTCCAGTGTGTTTGCACAGAGGGAATCCACTGATCATGACCTGTGTTGCTGCTTGCAGCAGTGCATTCATAGCAGGCCCTTCGAGAATGCAGGCCTGGAACCTCCGTGAGGGCATAATAACTTGTCTCCTTATTCTCCTCCGACTTGCATATTTGAGGCACGAAGCTCCGCTGTGATTACAGGTGCAATGTGGCAGCTTTGTGACTCAGGACACCGTTTTAGGAATCATTGGTAGCTATGCTGGGATGCATAACCTAATCCACTAATGATACTCCTGCATTCACTACCTCAAGAAGTGTGCTTGAAATGGGGTCAAAATATATGTTTCCTTCTGCACCAAAAAGTCTGTCAGAATGGCTAACCACCACTGGCAACAGTCACTGCCAGAGCACACCAGAGACCAGGGAGGTTGATGATGTAGGTTGATTAAACAGATAGGATGTTGTAGAAAGTGGATGTACTAAGATGATGACTCTTAGGGTATTGTGTTGGGGTGTCAGGGAAGAGGTTGGGGTGAGAAGATCTTGCAATTAGGATGCTGGGTTTTACATTAAATCTAGGTGGTAACTTGATGACACATTTTGGGTCTTGATGGCTACTGTATATTATGGTTTACTAATGTGTTTGCTGGAGTAAATAGGCTATGTTCTATGGGGTTTCTTAATGTTACTGCTATTCAGGCTGAAATTTAAGTGTTACTCAAATGAGCGTCCAGGCTTTCAGTTTACGTGTGTGTGCCGATCACCGGAGCAGGCCTGCAATTTGATGTGTCTGAATGTCTACATGTTCGTCAAAGGTCCCAGTTTTGTAACACTCTGATGCTATGCACTATTAAACAAACCACCTGAGATATCTATTGTTCACGGAGTTCTGAGGTTGCCCCATGTCATGAGATTGTCAATGTTAGAAATGGGGTTTTTGGTTGGCAGTCAGGTTACCCTCTGTCCAAGCAAAAGCCCTCACTCTAGTCAGGGTAAGTCACACACTATCCAAGATTATCCTGTGCCCACCCTCTGGTAGCTTGGCACGAGCAGTCAGGCTTAACTTAGAAGGCAATGTGTAAAGTATTTGTGCAATAAATCATACAATACCACCATATAGCACCACAAAAATACACCACACAGTGTTTAGAAAATATTTATCAGGATAATTGTAGGTCAAAAAGAATAAAGTTGCAATGGAAAATTGTAGAAATATCACAGGGAAGTGATATAAAGTGTCTTAAGTCTTTAGAATGTAACAAAAGTCTCTTTCAAGCACAAGTACCTGGTTAGGAGTGGAAAAATCTCCTCAGAGGGCCACAAGAGAAGAGGTGCGTGGAAAAAGGGTGTGTGCGTCGATTTCTCCCCAGCACACACGGACTCGCGTCGTTATTTTCCACGCAGGGAAGTCGGGCGTCGTTTTCCGGCGCGTGGACAGTCTCTTTCTGTGGATCGCGGGGATTACCAGATGTCCCGGGTCTGTGCGTGGATTCTCCTGCTTGTTCTCCGGCGGTGCGTCGATCTGCGGGGCTGCGCGTCGAATTTACGAACTCACGGCAGGCGTCGCGTCGATTTCTCCTCTAGACTTCGATCTGCGGGGCTGCGCGTTGAAATTACGATCTCACGGCAGGCGTCGCGTCGATTTCTCCTCTAGAGGTCGGGCGGCGTTGTCCTTGCGAGGCCGTGCGTCGGATCTTCGATCGTCCCAAGAGCGTCGCGTCGATCAGCGTCGGTGTGCGGCGTTTTTCTCGCCGCGAAACAAGCTGTGCGTCGAAATTTTCGGCGCATGGAGCGTCCAAGTAAAAGAGAGAAGTCTTTTTGGTCCTGAGACTTCAGGGAACAGGAGGCAAGCTCTATCCAAGCCCTTGGAGAGCACTTTCACAGCCAGACAAGAGTTCAGCAAGGCAGCAGGGCAACAGCAAGGCAGCAGTCCTTTGTAGAAAGCAGACAGGTGAGTCCTTTGAGCAGCCAGGCAGTTCTTCTTGGCAGGATGTAGTTTCTGGTTCAGGGTTCTTTTCCAGCAAGTGTCTGATGAGGTAGGGCAGAGGCCCTGTTTTATACCCAAATGTGCCTTTGAAGTGGGGGAGACTTCAAAGAGTGGCTAAGAAGTGCACCAGGTCCCCTTTCAGTTTACTCCTGTCTGCCAGGGTCCCAGTAGGGGGTGTGGCAGTCCTTTGTGTGAGAGCAGGCCCTCCACCCTCCCAGCCCAGGAAGACCCATTCAAAATGCAGATGTATGCAAGTGAGGCTGAGTACCCTGTGTTTGGGGTGTGTCTGAGTGAATGCACAAGGAGCTGTCAACCAAGCCCAGCCAGACGTGGATTGTAAGGCACAGAAGGATTTAAGTGCAAAGAAAGGCTCACTTTCTAAAAGTGGCATTTCTAGAATAGTAATATTAAATCCGACTTCACCAGTCAGTAGGACTTTGTATTACCATTCTGGCCATACTAAATATGACCTCCCTGCTCCTTTGAGATCAGCAGCTGCCACTTCAACAGTGTATGAGGGCAGCCCTAATGTTAGCCTATGAAGGGAGCAGGCCTCTCAGTAGTGTGAAAACGAATTTAGGAGTTTTACACTACCAGGACATATAACTACACAGGTACATGTCCTGCCTTTTACCTACACAGCACCCTGCCCTAGGGGTTACCTAGGGCACACCTTAAGGGTGACTTATATGTAGAGAAAGGGGAGTTCTAGGCTTGGCAAGTACTTTTAAATGCCAAGTCGAGGTGGCAGTGAAACTGCACACACAGGCCTTGCAATGACCGGCCTGAGACAAGGAAAAAGGGGCTACTTAAGTGGGTGGCACAACCAGTGCTGCAGGCCCACTAGTAGCATTTAATTTACCAGCCCTATGCACATAAAGTGCACCTTACTAGGGACTTCTAAGTAAATTAATAGTCCAATCAGGTATGATTCCAGGTTACCATGTTTTAAGGGAGAGAGCATATGCACTTTAGCACTGGTTAGCAGTGGTAAAGTGCGCAGAGTCTATAAACCAGCAAAAACAGTGTCCAAAAAAATGGAGGGAGGCAGGCAAAAAGTTAGGGGTGACTACCCTAAGGCTGTCAGGTCTAACAGTCAATTTCTATCTTTTCATTTGGAATACAGTATTAGTATATTTTACTGCACATTCATCTCCGCATATTCTGTGCAGCAAATGGGAAACCAGGACATGTTGGTCTACTCAAGCATGCCATGGGAATTTGTCATGTTAGTTGCTTGATTTAAATAAGTGTCAATTTGGCAACATGCATGATGGAAGCTTTATATGCAGAGGTCTCCTTATGAGCCATGACATGTGCGAGGTGGTCATCAGATCCATCTCTTCATGATTATTGTGGTATTTGTTTCAAATCTATGATGCTGAGAGTTGCACCATGGAGACTGTTTATGTGCAGTTCATACGTGTTTATAGGTTGCTGCATATTCAGGCAAAAAGTGTAATTTGTAGGTTACTGATCATGCTCTGCTAGTGCACACAGTTGTGCAATGTGTGCAAACGCAGGTGTCCCCAGTGTTATGGATGTCACAATGATAACGTGGCAGGTCTTCTTCAGTTATTGCTCTATCTATACATATCTGTGTTTTTCCACTTTCACTAAGAAGCCAGCTTTACTCCGTGCTTTGTTGGCTGGCATTTGCTGATGTGGCACTTCAAAGAGATTTGCACATTTCAGTATCGGGGTGACCAGATAAATGTTAGCGCACACCAGTATCCAGCAAACAGAACAAATCAATGGCCACTGTCTGTCGAAACATTTCTGCGCGCTCAGCACGTGGGAAGGGCAGTCACTTCCATGCTCTTCAAGTTGAGAAATAAATCCCGGTGGGTAAACAAAACTAACGCAAGCACACCACTCGAAATACACAAAGAGTCTTCAACCTCTCAAATAAGTCTTTTTTTATTTTGGACTCTTTGGGTATGCAATGTTGTAGCCGGCCAAGGCAGGGCTCTTCAAGCAGGAATACCCCAATGACTTCATCGGGGTTTGGAAAGATACAAACATATTGTACGGTATGTCTCAAATGGCCATACTTTGACTAATAGTAAACTTGTGTGATTCTCAACACTAAAATCACAGGAATAGTAAAGTTCATAAAGGTGCTCCGTAGCGTGACCTGTAGCTATTAAGCCACATTAGTGTTACAATTGTATAATAGCAAAATAAATACCGGCTAGCCTTACAGGCCAGGATTCTGCATCTATTTAATCAAAACCTTACCCACGTGCGGCCACATAGAATCATGCTAAAATTCATTTTATGTCATCTGTGGTGTGAAAACGTAATGACATGTGGAGAGGCTCATGCAAGATGTAAGTAAAGGGCGTGTGTGTGCCCTGCCCTAAGAATAAGCTTGTGTCAAATTATTGAGTAATGAATTGTGTAATATTCTATCTTCAACTTCATTAAGCTTCCAAGAGTGAAAAGTGAAAGGCTGCCTGATAGAGTATCATTGTCTAACATATGGAATTCTGCAATCCCTGTGTAAATACCTGTCTCTAATTTTTTCATAATCCAGAGTTTGAGACACACCCATTCGCTGATTATAAAGAAATGAGGAAGGAAACTTACCTATAATAACTTATTACAGTTGAGTTCTGATGTCACAATGCCTGCTGCCAGCGCCAGCAGCTGAAGGGAAAGGCAGGTCAGGCCACAGAGTATAAATAATGCAGCTGTGTAAAGAAATAAAACATGTTATTCAGCTCTGTTTTATATGTATGGCAGTGTTTATTGTCTGAATTCCTTAGTTAACTGTAGAAAAGTTAAATCGTCCTGCATGTTTCTACCATTCTGAGCTAATGCACCTTTTCTTTTTTGAGAAAAAAAGTAAATTGTATTAAATTCAGTCAATAAAAGATTTTTTGATTTTCGCAAAAGAAACCATAATAGCATACAATAACGCGCGTTTTGGTGGCGGCAGGAGGCGGCAGCCAATCGAGCTAGGGCAGGAGCCCTTTAAACTTTCCTCGGCGCTCCCGCCTCGCGGGACGCACGTTTTGGTGGCGGCAGGAGGCGCCAGCCAATCGAGCTAGGGCAGGAGCCCTTTAAACTTTCCTCGGCGCTCCCGCCTCGCGGGACGCGCGTTTTGGTGGCGGCAGGAGGCGGCAGCCAATCGAGCTAGGGCAGCCGCGGGGCAACACAAAAGATGGAACTAAATAGGCTGTTAAAAGTCCACTAGCAGCAAAATAGAGACACCAAAATATGTATCAGGTAAATGAAATGGATTTGGGCAGTCACTGGGCCACCCCTCTTTCGCTTACAGTAAGGAGTGACTGCCCAAATCCATTTAATTTACCTGATACATATTTTGGTGTCTCTATTTTGCTGCTAGTGGACTTTTAACAGCCTATTTAGTTCCATCTTGTGTGTTGCCCCGCTGCTGCATTGTTCTCAAGCACTGTGAATATGGGCAGGAAAAAAGGAGCCCTATCTGGGCCTCGGTGGGGGGGGAATGGCAGCAGCAGACAGGGCTATGGCGCCACCACATTAGACTCCTTTCTTGCAAGAGCGGTTGGGGTTGTTACAAAAGAAATTGATTTGGCAGAGAGGAGGTTATCCATGGAATTGGAAGATTGGCACCAGGCCCCAACAGAAAACGGCCCTTGTGAGGCCGTGGCTGTGGAGGTGGACTTTCTGGGGATAGGGCAAGGTGCTGGCATGGCTGATACTGAGCCTGTTCAGGCTGAGCCAACAGAGTCAACAGAGGATTTGGGGTCCCTTGGCCCCTCTAGAAGAAGTAAAAGACTTCTATTGTCTTCTCCCCCGGCCTGTCCTGTGGAAAATTGTAGCCCTCCCCCGAGGAAAAGAAAAGCCTTAAAAAAACTGATACCAAAGACAAAAACACCTCTCCTGGAGCTCCCTAAGGGTGGGAGCACTGATTTTTCACCTTGCCAGCATTTTGGGCACGACACAACTAATATACTGACTAAATTTCGGGAGATTATTCAGGAGCTTTTGTCTCCCGTAGTGGCGAAATTGTCTGCCATAGAAAAAACAGTATCCTTGATTTGTGCGCAAGGAGGTCATGGAAGCCAGGGTGTTGGTAGAAGTGGGGCCTTGATGAGGCATTCCTGTGCCAGTAAGGAGTTGCCCTTCCCAGAGGTAGCCGCAGGACTCTTGGGGTCCATGGAAAAATCATCCCACCTTTTGGTGAACCCGGTCAATAATGAGGGACAGGGAGCCTGTGCTGAAACTGCTTTGACTGTACCAACCCCTTCATTGAGGCCAGAGAGGCCAGTCTATATGTCTAGCTGCAATAGGCAGCCAGATACGGACTCTGTGGCAGCTGGGGGGGTGGCCAACTGCTGTCTGGAAATGACAATTTGAACCAGCCAACGGCCAGGCCTTCCCCGGCCTGCTTGGATCTCCCCCCTGCATGTGCCCCCTACGTGGTAGTGCTGACGAATGTGCCTGCTCTTGTTTATGGGGCAACTGAGTCTACAAACCAACTCATAAATAAGGTTGGACATTGGCTGAGTAAAAATTGTGACTTTTCATGTAAGGACTTTAAGGATATCCTGTTTGCCAGAAGAATTGGGTGGGTTGGTCCTAAAAACAAGACGGGGAAGGGCGACTGTATTATTATAAATGTCAGATATCCCGCCTTGACTAAAAGGCTTCTCTCTAGCCATCGCTCTCCTGCCCTTAGTGCAGGTGCTATAGGTATGGTTCCCTTGGCCTATTTCTATGATCACATGCGAGCATGTACTGGAGTCTCTTCTGGATCTGGTAGGAATCCCCCCCTGGGTCAATTCAGCCTGCAGGCACACAGTAGAAAAACCAACAACAACCTATCCCTGGAAGGGGTGGATTGACAATGCGCTAAGGCACTGGCTATACAAGAAGAGGTACCCCCACAGTGTAATCTTATCTCATGGAATATTGCTGGCTATGACACTAAGCTATCTGATCAAGCATGGGTTAGGTGTGTGGCTAACTATGATGTTATCATGCTTCAGGATACTTGGTCGACGGGACTGACTGTGTGGGATGGGTATGACAGATATGCAATTCCAGCCGTACAGTCTCTTGGTGGTCGCTCGAAAGGTGGCCTGGTTACTCTAATCCGCCTCTCTAAGATAGTGAGTGCTTTCCAAATTAACTGTAACCATCAAGGTATATTGCTGGTATGGGTACTCTTCTCCAATCATTTTAATGTATTATTGGTCAACTTTTATAATGCTGTGTGGGATATGGGGTGCCAAATTGGGGCCCTGTTCTCCATTCTCAAGATTATGCAATTTAGAATGGAGAAGGTGGGATTGGAATTTCGTGCCATCATCTCTGGGGACTTTAATGCCAAGTTGGGCCGGTCCAATACTGTGTTTAATCCCTTCATCCGTGACTGCGAGGTCTATTCAGCGCTGGGTCCGCAGGACTCCAGAGGCAGAGATCTACTAAAGGAACTCGGGGAGATGGGCCTCTTGAATTTCTATGACATTGAAGCAGTAGGCACTCACCAACTTCCAACCTATGTCGGAAGAGGGTCTGGATCCACCATCGACTATATTTTTGTGTCCCCTCCTATGAGAGACTTGGTGATGGGAGGTAAAGTGTTAGGCGAATGCTTTAGCGATCATAATACCCTTATATTGTCCTTTAAACTCCGGGGGGGGTGTCGCCTACTGGGACGAGGCAGGCCTGTAACGGTGGTGACAAAGGACCAGGGTAGGCGGCATGGGTGGAAGCAAGTAGACCACCAAAAAGTTCTGGGAAGGGTGGTGGGGGACAACCTACATCTATTTATGGAAATACTCCTGACAGAAGCGCCAAATCCCATGACTGTTATAGATGCGATAACAGTAGTATATGCAGCAGTCAGAGACTGTCTTTTTGTAGTAGGCAACCACCCTAATAAACGTAAATGTGGCTGGTACGACAAAGCCTGCTATGATGCAAGGGCAAATCTAAAGATGGCTACCAAGACCCACCCTAGAGATTGGGTTCTCGTAAAAGAAGCGAGAACAAGGTATAAAAGGACCCTGAGGGATAGCAAGCTAAAATATAAAGATAAAGCTTGGGAAGAGTTAGAGCGTGCTACAGCTTTGAAAGACCCCGGCCTGTTTTGGAAGGTGGTGAATAGAGGTTCCCTTGAAACAGAAACCTCCGAGGGCCTTGGATGTAATATAGCCCCGGAGACCTGGGTAACTCATTTCTGTAATATATTTGAGGGTACCCCCCTAAGTAATACACAGGAGAGTGTGTATGATGTGGCTCCTAACCTAGCAATCAGATTCTCACTACAGGAGGTTATTGATGCAATACAGAGTTGTGCGTATAATAAAGCTCCGGGCCCGGACTTGATCCCGATGGATTTGTATAAAGCTAACCCTCAGTTATGGGCACCCATTCTCCTAAATGTTCACAATGTTCTGTGGGCATCCCTGCCTCTTGGAGATTGGCATGCATAGTCCCAGTGTTTAAAAAGGGTGATCGTAATGATCCTAAGTCCTATCGCCCTATTTCACTGCTGGATGCCTCTGTGAAGATTCTGGGGCGGATCATCCTAGGGCGTCTGGAGGCCTGGATGATAGGAAATGATATTTTAAGTCGGGAACAGTATGGCTTCAGGGAAGGTCTTGGTACGCAAGAACAGTGTCTCAATTTAGTGATGATAATCAACAAATACACACAGGCCAGAAAAGGTACCCTTTATCTTGCTTTTATGGATCTCAGCTGTGCTTTTGATAAAGTGAACCGGTCTTTATTATGGGAGAGGCTAATTCAGTTAGGGTTGGACCCTATTATTGTAGAGTTTCTCCGTTATCTCCATTCAGGGACAGTGGCAAATGTGAGGGTGGGCCCAAACGGGGAACATTCGGAGGCATTCAAGCTTTCAAGGGGTGTGCGCCAGGGGTGTGTCTTGGCCCCTACCTTGTTCCTTCTATATACTAATGGACTTACAGATTTTCTGATGGAATACTGCAGGGATGTCCCGAAGGTGAAGGGTATTGATATCCCTGTGCTGACGTATGCGGATGACGCGGTCCTTATGGCTCGCACGATGAATGGTCTCCGAGAATTAGTTAGAGCTTATGTCGTCTTTATGTCAGCACTGGGGATGGAGGTCAATTTTAAGAAGTCGCACTTTATGGTTTGTGGTAAACCTATGAGCAGGGTTGGAGCGCTAAGGGTGGAGGATCAAGTTATTTGCAGAGTCCACGAGTTCCCATACTTAGGGGTCATCTTTGATGAGAAAGGATCTTGGAAACCCTGTATTGCCAGAAGGATTGTGCTTTTTCATGCAACAGTTGGTGCAACCTTTGACTTCGCGGCTAGGGTAGGTAGCAAACCGATCAAACCCCTGCTTGAAATCTTTAGGCGGAAATGCCTACCTGTCCTTCTGTATGGTTCAGCACTTTGGGGGTTTAGGGATACCCGAGCCCTTATGGTGGAAGAAAATCGTTTCTGTAGAAGGCTTCTGGGTGTTGGTCAAAATATTCCTGGATTTTGCCTCCACCTGGAACTGGACCTTGAGTATGTACAGGACACTACCCAGCTGGCTCCCCTTTTGTTATGGATTTCAGTTTGGAGTACCGAACATGCCTCTCTTAATAGGGATATCCTAAGGGATTGTTTGGCCTGCGACCATGTAAAACATATCCCCTGGTTGTCGCACATAAGGAAGATGGCTCATGACCTGGGGCGGCCTGAATTGTTTGATTATCCCGAAGACCTAACTAGCTACGATAAAAAATGGGTTAAGGATAACTATCAGAGAATCCAGGAGACCAAGAGGGAGGGGGAGGCTCTAAGGAAAAAATCGATCAGGGAATTTACTATGCTAAAGATGTGGGTGGGTCCTGAGCAATATCTTTTAGAAATCAAGGATGTGAGGGAAAGGTCTCTCATAACTCGTTTTCGCTTGGGGATCATTAGAAGTAATTTGTGTTTCCCCCTAGGTCAGTATGGGGAGAAATGTATTAGACCCTGCCCCTGTGATGGGGTATCCCATCAGACTTTGATCCATTTTACACTGTTCTGTGTCTTCTATGCTCCATTTAGAACCCGATTCCTTCTACCGCTCCTTAGGCCCAAGGGTTTTGTGCAATACCGTCCGGCTTTCATGTGGCTGCAAATGGCCTCAGATGTACTGGTATGGAAGGGCCTGGGATCATTTCTGAAGGGAGCTACTACTTGGCGCAAAAATTTAGAATGTTTAGAATGATCTTATTTATTTTTCTTCAGTTTTTTTATTTTATATTATTTTTATTTTATTTTATTATTTTTCTATATATATATATATATATATATATTTATATGTACATGTTTTTACGATGCGTGCTTTTATTATACATGGTTTTTATTGGTATTCTTATAATGTTTTGATGATTATGTGCTGTAATGGATGAATTTTTTTATACCGAATAAAGCTTCTTCTAGCATACAATAAATTACAAAGGCAGTGCAGAATAACTAACACAGTCATAACCATTTAATTCACAAAATTGCCGAATGAAAATAAATTATAGTAGACCTTCTGAAAATGTGGAAAGAAAATAAAGGCGCTGTTACACAATTAAGACTTCGTTCTGATAAAACACCTTTTTTCATGAGGGTGTCCCAGTGCTTAATTTGTGCTTGTTGTTTCCGGTGCTGAGCACCGGCACTTATTTTTAAGGGCTGGGGCTTATTCTTCTGCCTCGAGCATTTGCTACCATCAAAAGACACATATGGGAAAGACGGAGGAAGGGAAAAACGAAAAAGCGTCTCAAAGGGAGAAAGTAGAAAGCTGCAGGAGTGAGCTGAAGGGGCAGGGAGTGGCTTTATGTGCATTGAAGAGGCCTGAGATGGCTTCAGGATTACGCCGCCTCAGTATTCCGTGTTCACACATTTAATTGCAGCAGCCGCGTATTTAAGAGGAGGTCTTTGCACCGGCACCTTTTTATTTACAAATTAAGCACTGGGGTGTTCACAGACCACAAAAGTTAGATATCCTATAACAAATAGGTATAGAGGTTAGTTGTTAAAAGAAAAATAAAGTGGCCGACATTGTTTAAGATTGTGATCACATAAAATAGGCAATCTAAAACGTTTCAGAGAACCTTATAAAATGTGCAAAAAAGCATTACATGTAGGGTACATTGGTTAGATGTATCGTTACAGGAGTATTTAATCAGGACGTCCGACCAATCATTAACATTGAGGAGTGTAACTAGACAGTAAAAAATATCTAGTCTGAAAGATGTCAAAACAAACCTATGATGGCAATTCTGCATACAATTACGATAATGTTGCATGCCATCATTGATGAGCTGCATTTGGTTGTTGGCTACCCTAGGTTTCAATAGTTTTGAAGATACTCTACATTCGTAGAGGAGGGATAAGCATTGCTTCTTTAAATCTCTTCTATTGATGTGATGAAGTGTGTCAGGGTTCACAAAATACTCTACATGATCTTTTTCCAAACAGGTCTAATTTATAGCTTCCTGAACCAAGGGATTTGGTAAACCAACAGTAGTTCAAAACAGTCATTAATAATCTTGTGGTTTAAAAATGTGTCTTCACATACCCATATCCTGTGCATAATAAAGTGGGTTGGATTCTGATCACACCAGTTGACAACGAAGCCCCAAGTTTTGCGTGCCATATGAAGGAAGAACAACTCCTAGGGACAGAGAGGAGGTTTCTGAAAAGAGTGTTGTCTGCTATAGAGAGCGCACTAGGATAACCCCAAATTACCTCCCCACATAAAGCTGTAGACAAGCATTTGTCCTTGTATATGTTTAGCATATCTCTTAAGGGTGTTTTTGCTGAGTTTGGTAGCACAATTTAACAACACTTCCTGTCTTTAACGGTCTGTTTCCAAGAGCCACGAGCCTCAAACAAAATTCCCAAATAAGGGAAGGTTGTAGTAAAGTTGAACCTAATATTGCCAATCGCAAAGTCACAAAACTTTGTGGCTTTTCTCCCGCATTTCATTATGAATGCTATTCCTACATTAACATTCAAACCCAAATCTAGCACATGGTTGACAAATAGATAAGGAGCTGCTACGAACCAAGTGGGGTGTGGAGCATGAGTACGGCATCATGTACATAATGCAGAGCAGGAATGGGTCTGTGCTTAATCTGTGGTAGATCCTTATCGTTTTTTAGTCAACACAGAGCCCAGACTGTTAATATACAGGGTGAACAAAAAAGGTGCAAGGACACATCCCTGTCCCTCTCTCCGGATCAAAAGTGCGAGTGCATTCCCCCTGAGGCATAGGGCACCCTCGCCCTGCCTCCTGAATACATTTCTCTAAGGAAGGATATTATCGAGGGGTCCACCCCAAGCTCTGCCACTATTTTCCACAATTTACCATGCAAGACACAGTCAAAAGCACATGACAAGTCAACAAATGCCAGGGATAAACGACCTTTCTTTATTAGGGTATATTTCCTAATTAGCAAAAGTAGGTTTTAACTCTGTTCTATCATCCCGGATCCCTACAGAAAATATATTTTAAGTCAGAATCTATTTTATTATTCTCTGTCCACTATTCTAGTCTGTTAGTAATAATCTGCCAGTGACTTTTACCAAGGAATCGAGTTGAGAGTTTGGGCAATAACAAACTGAGTCTGAAGGATCCCCTTTCTTATAGATGGGCACTATAAGGGACTCTGACCAGGTATTAAAAATACCAGAGTGGCCATAAGCCACTTACACCCTGGTCAAAATGGCACCCCAAAATGGAATATTGGCCTTAAAAAGATCAATTGGAATGCCTTCTGGGATGGGAGCCTTGCAACACTTACTTCCTGTAAGAGCCTTATTAATTTCCTCCAGGCAAAAATAGAGATTGCTGACATTAGATGGAGAACCCTCAGCAGCTATGGAGCCCTGGTACTCCAAACATGAGAGTGAGTAAATGTTGGAGAAATGAGCCACCCAATCAGACTCATTGATGGCGACCTGTAATCTGGGGGCACTATCATACCTTGAGAATGGGACATTAATAATACGTCAAAAGTCTGAGTAGTCTTTTGTCACACTGGCCTTCACTAAAGAATCCTAGATGGTGTTCTTTAGTTCTCACTTTCTTTGTTGCCACCCTAGGCTGTACTCACATTTACTTGTTCTCACTTCTAAGGCTCACCATGGGGTATTGTGAAGTGCTACCATAATGGACAGCCCACCCTTGGCTGCACCAGCTTGCAAAGGGACTGCAGGTAGATGAAATGTCCTGAAACCATCCATATGAATGGGTTTGAGAGCCCAGGTCTCTTGGAAACATAGAATTTGGAAATTAGTTATAAAATTAATCCAGAGTGGAAGAAGCACGTTGGAGCACGATCCTGACACATTCCAAAATAAAACACTGCAATGCAATTGACAATCTTTCACCTCAAATGTTGGAGCTAAAGGAACATGACTTACTGCACTGGTCAGGCGAGGAGATAAATAAAAGAATGACGTTTCGGAGTGACCCTTACTGCTAAGTGGGGAGAAGCTGGTACCCAAGGCCATAGAGAGCGACAGGTAACACTTCTCAGGCCTAACTGTAAGTCAGTCTATTCCATCCAATGCAGCCAACAGCGTGAAATAATTAAAAGTAGTAAAAGTTGGATGTAGTTCATGAGCCTGTGTAAGTCCGGAAAGAGGAAAAGTTTGTGGCCAATCAATAATAGTCAGAGGGCTGTAGAAATAGCCAGGTGGGAGTATATTAACTTGATAGTAATATCTTTTTGCAACAAATAATAGCTCTTTTGATGTGTTTAATGTTGCACTAAAGATTCTATGTTTATTTTTGACGTTTGCAAACATGCTTTCACTTTTATATGAAAGTGCTCTGCACCGAAGATTTCATTTGTTTGTGGGAAAGATATTGTTGTGTCCACATATTATTATAAAGAATAAAGTACTCCCTGCCACACATGATAAGGATATTGCAAGCTGCCTTGGGGCTCCATAACCTTATAAATCATTCACCCTTCGGTCTTTGTCCTCTATATGATCATGGAACTCTTCTGTGACTTGCAATATTCTCCTAATGTACAATGGAGGTACTTTATCACATACTTAATACTGTAGGAATTAAGAGATCAAATTAATATATTGTAATGGATGCTAAGATAATATGGTGTCAGTGACTTGCCTAGAAAGACAGAGTGAGAATAAACTCAGAATGAATAACGGAAAATGTCAGCTATGGTGTATAAACTAGGAAGATGCCTCCTATTCAAATAATGGACAAACGTTAATTAAATGAACCATATTTACACTGATGGAGTAGAATCACTCCAAATGTGCATTATCTGATTGTGTAAAATGGAGCCAAAGTAAGACACTAGTGATGCAGAAACACTATAATATGTGGGTCCTTTGACGGTGAACAGTTTCGGCTCTCATATAGCGCACAGAATAGGGCTCTCTGTGTTAGTGAGCAGGCTAATAAATATCTAACGAGGGCTAGCTGCATGGTAAGTATGTCAAGATAAAAAGAGTGAAATAAAGAGAAACACATGTAGAACAATGTAAGCAAGGGTATGGATATGCCATAAAAGAGCAGTGTATACTCACAGAGTTCACGAGTCGATGTAAAGGGATATGCGTCAGGAGGTCGATGGGCATGGGTACAAAAGATGCCCAGCACGTGTCAGTGCAAATACGATCCCTTCAATTAAATTCTATTACTTGTCTGGTCTATTTTGCAACTAGTTGGTGCTCTTGACAATTTGATGAATAGCATTTCCGCAAAATATTGCTGGCCATAGTCAGTATTCATATAATGTACGGTGGGTGCAATTTATCCCATATATAGTACTGTAGGACTAAAGAGATCAAATGAGTATACTGTGTTGGATGCTGACATAAAACAGCTTCAGTCACTCGACTGGAAACAAATAGTAAGAACAATCTCAGAATGAACAACGAAAAATGCCAGCTTTGGCATTTCAACTAGAAATCTGACTACTATTTGAATAATAGATGAAAGTTAATTGAAGGGATCATATTTATACTGATGGAACAGTGACACTCCAGATCGGCACAGTCTGATTGTACAGAATGGAGTGAAATTGAATAAAAGTAACACCCTAGTAACACAGAAACACTATAATATGTGGGTCCTTTAACCGCGAAGAAATGCTGCTCTCATATACCGTACAAAATAGGACTGTGGGCGTTAGTAGGTTGGGTAATAAATATCTAATTAGGTGTATCTGAATGGTAAGTATATGAAGAAAAAAGAGGGCAATAAAGATAAGCGCGATTATAATAGTGTGAGCAAGGGAAGGGGCATGCCTTTCAACAACATTGTATTCTCAGATTCCAGGAGTCTATGTTAAAGGGGGAAAAATGCTCTGAGGTCTGTGGGTTGAAGACTGTGCTGAGAAGGGAGGAACGAATGGAAACGGTATTACTGGGCTTGAGTGTAAATGACGCCCAAAATATGTCAGTGTAAATACGAATCCTTCAGTTCACTTCTATTATTTTTTTACTAGTGCTACTTTACATTCAGTCGGCGCTGTAGACTGATGAATAGCATTTCTGCATTGTTTGACAAAAGAAAATAACAGAATATCTGTCATTTTGTTTCTGAAATCATATCCACGTCAGACTGTTCAGCAGCGATTAGATTGACATCGTTGTCTTGTTCTATTTCTGTACAATTAACACCAATTTACTGATCCTAAATGCTTAGCTTCGAATTAGAACAAAAGACAGCCATTAGACTCAGTGCTCTGAATCCCATACAGATCTAAACCATAATCCCTTATGACAGAACACCAAGCCTGTCAGCGTGTTCACTGCCCCTAGAGGAGAACGCCGCACACGCAACATAAATCCCTTCTCTCTGTGTCTTGCAATGGAAAGCACACATTTAGATTGTTAAGTAAATTTTAACGTGCAGAACATTAATATACAATTTAGCCATAAAGAGGATCGCAAGATGTGATGATTTGTTAATTAAGGAGTAATTATAGCAATTATTTGACATGCTCAAGGTGTCCCAAAATGTAAGTAGCAATAAAACCACGAGTCAAAAGCGAACTTGTGTTTTATTTAGAAAATAATTATGTGGCCTGATTCAGGACAACATTCTCTTGTTTATGGTGGAACCGATATGGGAGTTTCATTTTCACAGCCAAGCCCCCATTCCGCAAAAGACAGTCACCTTGCTACACGTAGTGAATATAATAATATGGTTGGTGGTGAATAAAAAGCCTATTCCACCAACAGGTAGGTAACACGCTAAGAACTGCTACACCAACGGAAAAGGCTATGGTTTGTGGTAAACTTAAAATGCAAATTTCCTATTTCCGAAATATTGTTTGAGAGAACTGCTGCTAAGATTAAAGAAACAAGGCGCTTGTTCTAGCATTGAGTTTTAGGTCGAGGTTTCAGTCGTGGCTGGCTGAGGTTACAGGGGGCGGGCGGTGCGTGGGGACAGGGGGAGGGGGGCACTGGGGGTGATAGGGGGTATGTTAGAAATGGGGTTTTTGGTTGGCAGTCAGGTTACCCCCTGTCCAAGCAAAAGCCCTCACTCCAGTCAGGGTAAGTCACACACAATCCAAGATTATCCTGTGCCCACCCTCTGGTAGCTTGGCACGAGCAGTCAGGCTTAACTTAGAAGGCAATGTGTAAAGTATTTGTGCAATAAATCATACAATACCGCCATATAGCACCACAAAAATACACCACACAGTGTTTAAAAAAAAATATAACATTTATCAGGATAATTGTAGGTCAAAAAGAATAAAGTTGCAATGGAAAATTGTAGAGATATCACTGAAAAGTGATATAAAGTGTCTTAAGTCTTTAGAATATAAACAAAGTCTCTTTCAAGCACAAGTACCTGGTTTAGCGTGGAAAAATCTCCTTAGAGGGCCACAAAAGAAGAGGTGCGTGGAAAAAGGGTGTGTGCGTCGATTTCTCCTCAGCACACACGGACTTGCGTCGTTATTTTCCACACGGGGAAGTCGTGCGTCGTTTTCCGGCGCGCGGACAGTCTCTTTCTGTGGATCGCGGGGATTACCAGATGTCCCGAGTCTGTGCGTGGATTTTCCTGCTTGTTTTCCGGCTGCGCGTCGTTCTGCGGGGCTGCGCGTTGAAATTACGATCTCACGGCAGGCGTTGCGTCGATTTCTCCTCTAGAGGTCAGGCGGCGTTGTCCTTGCGAAGCTGTGCGTCAGATTTCCGGTCGTCCCCAGAGCGTCGCGTTGATCAGCGTCGGTGTGCGGCGTTTTTCTCGCCGTGGCACAAGCTGTGCGTCGAAATTTTCAGCGCACGGAGCGTCCAAGTGAAAAAGGGAAGTCTTTTTGGTCCTGAGACTTCAGGGAACAGGAGGCAAGCTCTATCCAAGCCCTTGGAGAGCACTTTCACAGCCAGGCAAGAGTTCAGCAAGGCAGGAGGCCAACAGCAAGGCAGCAGTCCTTTGTAGAAAGCAGACAGGTGAGTCCTTTGAGCAGCCAGGCAGTTCTTCTTGGCAGGATGTAGTTTCTGGTTCAGGTTTCTTCTCCAGCAAGTGTCTGATGAGGTAGGGCAGAGGCCCTGTTTTATACCCAAATGTGCCTTTGAAGTGGGGGAGACTTCAAAGAGTGGCTAAGAAGTGCACCAGGTCCCCTTTCAGTTCAATCCTGTCTGCCAGTGTCCCAGTAGGGGGTGTGGCAGTCCTTTGTGTGAGAGCAGGCCCTCCACCCTCCCAGCCCAGGAAGACCCATTCAAAATGCAGATGTATGCAAGTGAGGCTGAGTACCCTGTGTTTGGGGTGTGTCTGAGTGAATGCACAAGGAGCTGTCAACCAAGCCCAGCCAGACGTGGATTGTAAGGCACAGAAGGATTTAAGTGCAAAGAAATGCTCACTTTCTAAAAGTGGCATTTCTAGAATAGTAATATTAAATCCGACTTCACCAGTCAGCAGGAGTTTGTATTACCATTCTGGCCATACTAAATATGACCTTCCTGCTCCTTTCAGATCAGAAGCTGCAACTTCAACAGTGTATGAGGGCAGCCCCAATGTTAGCCTATGAAGGGAGCAGGCCTCACAGTAGTGTAACAACGGATTTAGGAGTTTTACACTACCAGGACATATAACTACACAGGTACATGTCCTGCCTTTTACCCACACAGCACCCTGCTCTAGGGGTTACCTAGGGCACACATTAAGGGTGACTTATATGTAGAAAAAGGGGAGTTCTAGGCTTGGCAAGTACTTTTAAATGCCAAGTCGAGGTGGCAGTGAAACTGCACCCACAGGCCTTGCAATGGTAGGCCTGAGACAAGGAAAAGGGGCTACTTAAGTGGGTGGCACAACCAGTGCTGCTGGCCCACTAGTAGTATTTAATTTACCAGCCCTATGCACATAAAGTGCACCTTACTAGGGACTTATAAGTAAATTAATAGTCCAATCAGGTATGATTCAAGGTTACCATGTTTTAAGGGAGAGAGCATATGCACTTTAGCACGGGTTAGCAGTGGTAAAGTGCGCAGAATCTAAAAACCAGCAAAAACAGTGTCCACAAAGTGGAGGGAGGCAGGCAAAAAGTTAGGGGTGACTACCCTAAGGCTGTCAGGTCTAACAGGGTATTTAAAACATTTTTTTTTAAACTTACCTCCGCTTTTACACGCCGCCGCTCCTAACTCTTGCAGTGTAGGCACAGGCTCCCAGTCTACCCTATGGTGAATCCTGAATCTGCTCAGAGCAGCGCTAGGATTGGCTGGGCGCTCCCTTGCTGGGTGCTCCCAGGCAGACTGGGAGCCTGTGCAGGTTCTCTTCAGCCTGGCAACACAGTGCTGGGCTGTAGAGAGCACACTGCGCATGTGTGTTTGGCTGGCTCAAGACGGCCGGCCAAACACACATGCACTCTGAGGAGAGTGCACAGTGCACTCCCCTCAGTGGTCGTCACCCCATAGCCCACCCCTTTCACAATGAAGGGATAATAAATGTAGTTCATTATCCCTTCATTGTGAAAGCTTTGCAGCTTCTGCTGTTGGCGGGGGAGGGGGTGCTCCTCTGCCATAGCAGAGGAGCCGCCACTCAGGTTTCCCTGCAAACAAAAATACACCTCTTATGAAAATAGAAGCAAATGAAATTAACAGCATATGAGGGAAAGTTGAAGCAGGAGACTGAGCTCGATGCAGCTCACGTTCTGACAGAAGGGCCAGCATACATGCTACCTAGAGTCAAAGCAGGAGCCACAGGGACAGGGCAAACATATTAGAGAGGGGAGCAGAAATTGTATTTATTTCATATAGTGTACCAGTCATATGTCTGACATCCTAAAAGAGGGTAAGTCATCACTACCGCGCAAGTGTAGAAGTTGGAACACTGCTCATTGAAATTCTCATCCAGCAGCATGTTCCAGCTGCTCGTAATTTCAACACAATTCAACATGAAATGCAGACATGAGACACTTGTAGCTGCACCACCATACAGCAAGGTAAATGTCCCAAATATGGGTGCATCAGCTGTAGACTAGGGATGTAGTCAACATAATCCAATGCAGCCTCAACATCTAGTGGCTATTAACTTTAGCTATATTCTGATAAGGGCTTCTTATGCCAACAACCAGATGTGTCCACACTAATCTCTGAGTGCAGGTGCATCAAGACAAATACAAGCCTACGGATCCTAGGTTGGCACATGAAGTATGGGGTTTTTATATATGTTTGTTGGTGACCAATAAAATGAACTTTGCCTCCTTAGCAAGACAAATAATTGCACTTGAAGCATTAATAACCTACACTGAGCAAAGAGGTGTACAACCCTCTGTCATTTAAAGCAGCTGAAAGTCTGCCTCTGATTAATGCTTAAACGAAGGCTCCGCATTGTAGGAGAAATAGGCAGATTAAATAGGACCGGCCTCACCCACCATGTGTGGCTTGATTCTTCATTAGGTTTTCATCTGTGATGTTGAGTGATATTGTATCTACTGAGATGAATAATGGACTTATCTTTTGTACTGTAGGATCACTCAATGGCAGCTCCTATATGTTAGAAATGGGGTCTTTGGTTGGCAGTCAGGTTACCCCCTGTCCAAGCAAGGACCCTCACTCTAGTCGGGGTAAAAGAGAATCACCCTCAGCTAATCCCTGCTTACCCCCTTGGTAGCTTGGCACGAGCAGTAGGCTTAACTTCAGAGTGCTAGGTGTAAAGTATTTGTACCAACACACACAGTAACTTAATGAAAACACTACAAAATGACACAACACAGGTTTAGAAAAATTGAAAATATTTATCTAAACAAAACAAGACCAAAACAACCAAAATCGACAATACACAACTCAGGTTATCACTAGAAATGCAAAAAGAGTCTTCATGTAATTTTAAACACAATGCTAATGCTGTTAGAGTGAAAATGTACGTTGGTTGCGTCAAAAATAACCCCGCACGGGCGAGTGTGCATCAAAAAGGGCTTGCAATGTGCCAGCAGTGTTTGCATTGGAAATCCAGCTGCATGATGATCCGAAAACCACACAGCACAGGTTGCGATCTCACCAGCCTCCGTCAGCAATGCTGTGCGTCGTTTCTCCAGCCCCGGGTGTCGATCTTGGGGTCACATTGCAGACGAGCATCGATTTTCAGCCGTGAAGCCGGCGGTGCATCAATTTTATAGCTGCAGATCGGAGTCACGTCGATCTTTTCCCCGCAAGGCGTTCTGTGCGTGGATTTCTCACTCTTGGCCTGCCAGCTTCTCCTTTCAGGGTCCCAGGAACTGGATGGGTACCACTTGGCAGGGTAGGAGTCTCTCCAGATACTCCGGGTGCTGGTAAAGAGAAGTCCTTGCTGTCCCTGAGACTTCAAATAACAGGGGGAAAGCTCTAAATCAAGCTTTGGAGATCTTCACAAGAAGGAAGGCAACACAAAGTCCAGTCTTTGTCCTCTTAGTACAGACAGAAGCAGCAACTGCAGGATAGCTCCACAAAGCACAGTCACAGGCAGGGCAGCTCTTCTTCCTCTGTTCTTCAGCTCTTCTCCAGGCAGAGGTTCCTCTTGGTTTCCAGAGGTTTTCTAAAGTCTGTGGTTTTGGGTGCCGTTCTTATACCCATTTTGCCCTTTGAAGTAGGCCTACTTCAAAGTAAAGTCTCCCTTGATTGTGAAATCCTCCCTTGCCCAGGCCAGGTACCACACACACACACCATGAGACTGCATTGTATGAGGACAGGCACAGCCCTTTCAGGTGTGAGTGACTCCTCACCTCCCGCCTAGCACAGATGTCTCATTAGGAAATGCAGACTACACCCCAGCTCCCTTTGTGTCACTGTCTAGTGAGTAGTGCAACCAGCCCAACTGTCAAACTAACCCATACAGGGAATCCACAAACAGGCAGAGTCACAGAAATGGTTTAAGCAAGAAAATGCCCACTTTTTAATAGTGGCATTTTCAAACACGCAATCTTAAAATTATCTTTGCTAAAAGATGTATTGTTAAATTGTGAGCTCAAAGACCCCAAACTCCACATGTTTATCCGGTCCCAAAGGGAATCTACACTTTAATCATATTTAAAGGTAGCCCCCATATTAACCTATTAGAGGGACAGGCCTTGCAACAGTGAAAAATGAATTTAGCAGTATTTCACTGTCAGTACATATAAAACACATTACTATATGTCCTACCTTAACTATACACTGCACCCTGCCCTTGGGGCTACCTAGGGCCTACCTTAGGGGTGCCTTACATGTAAGAAAAGGGAATATTTCGGCCTGGCAAGTGGGTACACATGCCAAGTCGAATTTATAGTTAAAACTGCACACACATACACTGCAGTGGCAGTTCTGAGACATGATTACACTTTTAGTGCACTGTACTACTGACTTACTAGTAAATCAAATATGCCAATCATGGATGACTCAATTACATATACATTTTGTATAGGAGCACTTGCACCTTAGCACTGGTTAGCAGTGGTAAAGTGCCCAAAGTAACAAAAACAGCAAAAACAGAGTCCAGCACACCTCAACAACCTGGGAAACAGAGGCAAAAGGTAAAGGGAGACCAAACCAAGGATGAAAAGTCTAACACTATCTCTTGTACGTGAGTCACTGCCTTCAAATGTCCCCTTAATTCCCAGTTAATTATTTAGAGTTTTTATAAAGTACTGGAACCCATCGGTTTAGGTACAGGTGAAAGAAAATACTAAACTGTGATCTCATACCAACAGTCACTATCGGTTTAGGTACAGGTGAAAGTAATACTAAATAGTTGAGGTTTTAGCAGTTTTCTGAATCTGCCGAAGTGGTGTACGAGTCTTAGATGTTTTGCACGAGAGTTCTACAGGGATGACCTATAAATGTGCAGAGTCCTGCAGTCAAAAGTCTTGTATCAGTACAGTGGAGTGGACAGTAAATTGTTGGTGGCCCATCCTAGGTTTCTGGACAAGAAATTGTGGAGGAATGCCGTAGGTAAGTAGGTCAGTTATCAGTTATGCAGTGATTTGTGGGCGACCCAGGGGGTTTCGAAGTTCTCTCATGCCTTCACAGGGACCTGGTAAAGGAATGTGGTGTGAGCCAGAAGCGTGCATAGCAACTCAGGCCAATCAGGACATCGGCAGCGTGGTTCTGGGCCTTTTGAAACTTGGATAATTGTTTATTTGGTAGACAGGGATACAGGCTATTACAATATGATGAAAAAGGCTATCCCAGCTCTGAGTAAGATGGTGATTTTCTGGTTTAGGTGAAGGAGAGGCAGGGCTGCTGAAAGTCGGGGTAAATGTTATCCCGCATAACTGTAGATCCCTCATGATTGTAGATCATTTTAGTGGCACCTTTCTTTATACACTGGATTCTGTAGGCTGTTCATGTATTCCTCACCTTCCTATAAGCAAATTTCTAGATTTAATCTTTGACTAACAAAAAATATACTTGTATAATCAAGAAACTCGCATACAAATCCACCAAACTAAGCCTCATCGTAACTGTGTTTCAAAAACTATTTGAATATCTGCAAAACATATGGGTAAGCTCAAAATGTGCCAGCCAAGAAGTCTTTTGGGCTTGGCAATGATGCCAAAGGTTTTTAGAACTACTGCAAAACCTTTTAGAAATTGTTCTGCCAAATGATTTCTATGCGTTCTATACATTAGTTAGACCTTCTTCAATAGAAAACAGTTCACCTAGTTTTTGGCCAGATTGTCTTTTAAAAGCAGCCCCCTCGTAACTAACGAAAAGCAAATGTAGTAAAGATTGTTTCCTCTTGTGACTGCATAACGTTGACACGTTGACCAAGCTGGCAGAATTGCTTTGGTCACTTCAGTTATGATTGTGAGACAAGCTCCAAACATAGTTCTGATGTTCTGGGTTGAAATAAGCATAGACCATTAGGACTACTACCCTGTGGGCTTTTATGGAAAGCAACCTACGAGGTTATGGACTTTTTTCCTGCAACTTATATTTTTGTTTAAAAAACTTTGTATTCTCTTTGAACTTTACAATGTGTCTGAGTGTAAAAAAAAACAAATAGCCATAAACACATTTTGGTAGTGATATGTGTGCAAAAAGGAATGCCTCCCAAACAAAGTTGTTTAAATTTGAGAATTCTCCCACAAACCTTTTTTGGGAGAACATTATCCTGTCTCCTGTATAAATCTTTTTGGTGCATGACACTTCTCCTGCAGCCAAAGGATCAGCGAACATGAGGTTCATTGCAAACATTCTTCAAACCTTGGTTGATTTTTATAGGAAAACATTCAGGAAACTAAATTACTAAGGAAAACATTTACTTTGTTGAATCGAGATAAAATAGACCTGCTAATCTTTCAAAAAACTAAGGTTTGTGATATCTAAATCGCATGCATCCAACAAACTAATAAACTAGCTCGTGGTTTGATACAATCAAAATGCAGTCACTCTCAGCCTTATCATGTTGAGAACACTTCCAACGTGAAACTGCTTGATTGATCTTCCTATAGGTATGTCTGACAAGGTCAATGATCTCTAATTATAAAAATCTTGTATAAAATCCAAGTATTTCTGCCTGTTACATATAAGGTAGGTTAACACCGTTCCTCTCTTTTCTGAACCTGAAACTGGTTTCGCAAGAGTCTTTGAAAATTGTGCACAACTGTTTTAAAGGCATTCTTGAATTAAAACCTTCCTTTTGATAAAATGTTCTTCTTGGAAATAATTTAATGTGTTAGAGTTTGTAAAATACAGCCTCAAAGACCTTTCAAGTAGCCAGAGACACAGAACAGCTGTTCTTCAGCCTTACACAAATTTGGTGCACTAGATAGTTTTACTGTGAAACAATCCATGTTGATGTATGTCGCTTTTGAGTTAGGAATTTCTCAGAAAATCAATGTATGCAAAAATGCAGATACTCGTGATATCAAATCACTTGCTTGGTTGTAAATATGCACAAGGAGAGGAACTACCAAACAAGCAAGCTGGTACATGCCGTATCGTTTCACCTGCAAACAAATAGAGAGGAAATGGTGCTGTTCCAACCTTCCAAATGACCGTACCACACTCAAGGATGATCCCAACCACTGCCACAAACTCATAAAAAGCACCAAAAAGCAGCCTTGACCACTCACTTGCAAGACTGTGCCAGTCACAGCAAAGAACTCTTCACCATTGTCAAAGAGTTTGCCAACTCTACAGCACTAGAGAATACAATACACCCCACACAGGAACTGTGCAGCTTCCTCCTGACCTATGTTCATGACAAAATCACAGGACTTGGCACCTCAACCCACCGCAGCAGACACCATTAACCTCCTCAACCTTCCCCACACCCCATCAAAACACAGACTCAACAAGTGGAATCAGCTCACCACCCAGAATACCACTAACATCATGAAATCCATCCGCTCAGGATCTCCCTTGGACCCATGCCCTCATCACATGTTCAACCTCCGCAGCAACAGCAGCGCCAGAAGACTCACAGACTTCCTCAACTCATCCATCAACACAGCCACCTACCCTGACGACTGGAAATATGTGAGAATCAAACCCCTCCTCAAGAAGCCCTCCCCCAACAGCTATGACCTCGGAAACTACCAACCAATCTCTCTTTCCCTGTGAAAGGACTAGAGGAAGCCATCAGCCAGACACTCACAATTTACTTAGAAGACAACAACCTGTTGGTTTCATCACAGTCTGGATTCCACCCCAATCATAGCACTGAAACCGCCCTGATTGCAGAGATTACATCAGACTCTTCTTAGACCAAGACACTCCTCCGCCCTCGTCCTCCTCGACCTCTCAGTGGCCTTTGACACAGTCTCACACAGCACTCTGCTCAAAAGACTTCACCAGATCAGCATCCAAGGAGACACACTGAAATGGATTGCATCCTTTCTCTTCGTCAGACACAGACTAGCCATCTTCCTCCTCTCACCTCTCAACTCAAACTCATCATCTGCGGAGTCCCCCAAGGATCCTCCCTCAGCACTACCTTATTTAATACCTACATGAACCCACTGGCCAACATCAAAAGAAGCCACAGATTAAACATCATCTCCTACATGGACAACACACAACTCATCCTCTCGCTGTCCAAAGACCACTCCAAGTTAAAACCAACTTCCAATTCTGCATGAGCAGCATAGCAGACTAAATGAAGGAGAGCTGCCTCAAAGATAGCATTGAGTAAACCAAAGTCCTGCTACTCTGAAACTCCAGCTTACCTTGGGCAATTCCTGATGGCCATCAGACTTAGGCCCCCTCTCACCCAGTCTTGACAGAACATGCTTGCAACCTAGAGTTCATCATCAACAACAAACTAAGCATGAAGAACCAGGTCAACAGTTTCCGACTCCTGCTTCCACACCATCTGACTCATACACAAGAACTTCAAGTGGCTCCCCACTGACACCAGACACACCATCACTCATCCCTTGTCACCAGCTGCCTGGACTATAGTAATACTCTTTACACCGGACTCACGATACAGCTCACTAAAAAACTCCAGATCATTCAGAATGCAGCAGCAAGGCTCATACTCAACCTCCCAAGAAGTACAAAAACACACCTCCACACCTCAGGAACCTCCTCTGACTCCTCGTACACAAGTGATTCCAATTCAAGATGCTGATCCTCTCCTACAAAGCCCTACACCACCAAGGACCTGGCTGCCTCAACCATTGCTTGAACTTTCACCACCTCACCAGACACCTTTGATCCGATGCCCTCTACCTTGCCAGCACAGCCTGCATCCACAGGAGCAAACACAGAGGATGTACCTTCTCCTGCCTGGTAGCAAAAGCATGGAACCCTCTCCCCATCCACTGAGACCCTCCCCTCCATCCTTAAGTTTAGAAGACAGCTCAAGACCTGGCTCTTCCACTGAGTCCTCAGGCTGGAACCCATGCAGCCGACTCAGTGCCTGGATACCCTTATGAGTGATCAGTGACCCAAAAAATCCACTGATTGATTGATTTGCTTGTGGTGTGATTGATCATTTTCAAATGCAATAATCAGAATGTAGACCTGCCTCTGCTATAGGAGCTGTTGATTCAGGACTGAAGGTCTGAATGGCAATGAGCAGACGTCTTTTATGATGCTGTGTAATAGCTGGCATGCTCTTCAATATGCTTTCAACCTCATGCTCAAGAACCTGACTTGACCTCACTTAAACAATAATTTAAGTCTCGAGACAGGAGGAGATGTATAGATGATAACTATTTGTGGTGCCTCCCCAAAACATGGATGGTTGGAAATGGGTCTGTAGTTGTCAGTTTGTTGTTATTTTGTGGACCGCTTACATCTTTGAGGAATATTGTGATGATGAAGACATGCTTTAATGTGTAGTGAATAGGTTAACCTAAGTATTCCCTTGCAGCAACTCATGTTGCCCGTAGGACTGATTGATCTAAGTTATTTTTGCCAATTCAGGACACATTTTTACCTGAAGATACCGGTGTAAAAAACACAATACCAATATATTAGATGATTGCAAATTCTCCTCCAAAGCCTTGTGAAAGGCAATATGAACCTTTGCATTATGTGGTTGATTTGAAGTCCCCCACTCTTGTCACAAATAGAAGTTGTCCTCTGAAGCCTTTGTTTGTGTTCATTTGAACCATGTGTATGGTAGTAACTGTATTAGGGAAGGTTCCCAATTCCTTTATAAGTAATCTGCAAAGATAAAACGTCTAGCCTTAGGGGTAGATTATTTTTCTACATTTTCGGTGAATGCAAGATCATTGATATCTGGGAGGATCATGATCTTTTTCCAAGAATTTCTGCATTCCAACTGCCAAGCTAAAAATGTGCATGTTGTATCTACATTGTAATCACATCAATATCAAGTGGTACCACAATGTTCACTGTCTCTTCTGCAAAATTGTGGATTTAAGAAAGTGTATTTTACAAATCAAAGACCCAATTTTGGAATATTTGAATATATGTCGCTCTTTTTCTTCAGATTTTTTCTCAATGCATGCAAAGATGCAATTTTTCCTACAAATTACTTCAAATTATGTGAACAGGAGTAATCGCTAATTGTTGGTAATTTCACATCAAAGAGTAACGTGCAATTACCAAAATTACTCTGATTACTCTGGCATAATCGAAATTCTGCACAGGTCCATTATAAATAATAGCCACATATTCCTAGATCAGCAGGAATCAAATGCAGCTTTGAATAAGAACAAATATCTCATCCATTCCTCATTAATCTGTATTTCCATTTTAAGCTATACATCATTTTCCCTCAATTGTTTGCCATTTTATGAGCCCCTCAGCAGCAAATAGGAGGCAAATTAGAGACTAATGGAATTACAAGTGGTAAATTATGTGATGTAAATGGGGTCAAAGGGTATAAAATGATGCTTTTGCTGTCTCAGGAATTTTGGTGAATCAGCTTCTATGCCAATGTCACCTATGTGTGTGGAACTTTTGTAGTTAAGAAATCCTCTGCATTCTGAAGTAGGAAGAAAAAGCCTTGCGTTGAAAATATTTTGAGTTAAAGAAAAAAGGTAAAATAAAGATAAATCTGATCTTTCACTCTTGTATAACCTTGCAGTTGCTGAAGATCCAGAATATGGAGACTGCATACGTATGGTTAGAACAAAACAGATGTGCACCACGAATGTACTCAAATACATTTTTTGATACATGGGTTCAGTGGCTCATAGATACCATAAACATACATCTGCTTGTTTGTGATACTGGGAAGCAGTTGTAAACCTCTGCAGATCCAAAATATAGTTACTAAGTACAACATACATTAATAATCCAAGGATTATTCTACCTTTTCTGTGCTGCAGCAAAGGGGGAGGAATAGCTGACAGATACGGATCCTTCTGTAACATGTGGCAGATTGTGTTTGGCTAGGGGAGATACAATTCAGTTCCTTTGAGACAAACGCTTAAACACATTTTCTATTTTCACATATACACGATTTTCATTGCCAGAAAGCTCAACGGTAAAGAAAGAATTTCACCAACATAGAATCCTCTAGGGCCCAATTTACTTTGTTTAGAGGTACTTTATGCAGCAATTCTATCTCACTGAACAAATTTAACTCCTTTGTTTTTACATTGAAAAATGAAATGTGCATCGAGCAACATTGTAGGTGGCGGGAAGAGGGAGTGAAGCAACCACAACGCAGGTGCCTCTTTTATTTCCTACTTACCTTGGCATAAAAAGTACTCACCTGGGTGGCCATCACTGCACAAGAAAACAGCACGTGATCTCAAACACGATTGAGTACAATCTCTGCCAAGGGTGAGTGCCCTCGCTGTGGCACTTGTATTGCGTTCACACCTCTGCATTTATAACACCACAGCCGCCAACTGCAGAAGTATCACAATTAACACATTGTACTTGGACAATCTACTTTGATGAGAAATGTAGAAGATTCTCATCTGAGGTTGGTCTATCTTGGGGTTGTAGTCAGAACCACCTTACTAATTTGATCCAACCTCTCTGCTTTCCTTTCAGCTACCACTGAAGTCTCATCTAAACCAAGGATGAAAGTGGCTGTCATGAACAAAGTACTTCCCAGAATCTTTTGCCAATTGGTTTAATCTCACAACGATTTCTGAAGGTACAGTACTCCACGAATTCCTATCCAGTCTTCTATCCATCCATTCTGTTGCCCTCGTGGTGACAGGAAGTTTCACTGAGGTCACGATGATAGATTGTTTTTACTTGCAAATATGTTTTGCTATTTTAATCACCTTTCCCAGATGTTATGGAAGATCTCTCGTTCCTCTTACCATCAATCTGAAATGTCTGTTTCCTTGGCACTGGAGCTTTGTTTCAATGACATCTTCTTTGCTTAGTGATGTTCTTGCCGCTGAGCAGGAATTGCAATATGGTACCCATGCCTGCCACTCACTGCAAAGCGCTTCAACACCTCTTCACGGGTAGTAAACGCTACATTAACACCATTTATAATTACAATTACGCCATTAATCTTAATAAAACTCTGATTTTTTTGTTGCAGGCTATGAAAATCTCTATTTTTATTCACTCTATCCATCTTTCTATTTCCGACTGACAGCTATTTTCTCATGTCTTCCATTTTTTATCTTCTTTTATATTTATTTAGCACAGATTAACTTACTGACTACCAAAAATACTTAACGACTGTATTCACAATTGTAATTGATGTGCTATCTTTTTGAGTATTTCCATCACTGTCTGCAACATCATTTGCTGCAGAATTTTGTTCATGTTGACCTGATGTCCTCCTACCCGTTTCTTTCCCTTCTGTCCCCTCTGAGTTAGTACAGGGGTGTTACGTTTTGTTCAGTGAGGGTGGATCCATGATTTTCAAGAGAACTTTTATTTAAATAGTTTTCATTTCCATTTATTGAGTGTAAATTTATCCCATTTGACTAATCCAAGAATGTTTTTGTGGGCAAAGCCATTGTGCACTATGGTGGAACACCCTCGCATGACTAGATGGAAAGGCATCATCTGTATTTTTTCATGTTAATCATTACTTTTAGTTACGAAGTCCTAAACACTAACCTTTTTAAATTGTGTTTTGTGTACGGATACACATGTTACCATTGCTCTTGGAAAGTGATGGTAGTAAGTGTGTGTATCTTATATTAATACAATAGGATTTTAAGTGTGTGGTGTGTCACTTAGATTGACGCCTGAAATTGTTGCTGGAATGAATAGAAACAATTGAAATTGGTTTCCAGGGAGCCAGAAGACCATTAAGGCCTCCCAGAGACAGTTCAGATTTGATTTGTTTTCACTCCACTACTGATTAAAGAATGAGGATTTGGCTTGTCTCGTAACGTTAACGAAGATATCCCTCCGAGCGCCATCTCACTTCCAGTGATTCGCTTCTTTGAAATGTATCCCTGAATCCGGTCTTTGCTCTAGTGCCGATCAATATTCCTCTGGATAATCAAGTCAATATTGCAATTAATGAGTTCATTGCTACCCCTAATGAGAGACGTGCGTGCGTCAGTAGCTTTCCCCTCATAAAGCGAGGTCACCTTGGAACACGCTGACTGAGTGGGGAAGGTGTTAGCAATTTATTTCTACAGGAAGGGGTAATGTCGAGAAGATTGCTTGTAAATGAGTCCTTTGACATTCGTCACATTAAATTGCTTGCCAGCCACCTGCTACCGTACTGTTCTGCCTCCAAAGATTATAATGTAGACAAATTATACGTAGACAGGATAATGCATTGTCTGTGAGGAAAGGCCAGGGCATATTTTGTTTTGCGGTAATTTGCGGCCAGGGAACTCAAGAGCCACGGGGCTAGTAATTTTATGAAGCTTGTCCAGTGATTAGAGCAAAAACAAATGTTCATATTTGATCAAATAAAGCATCTTAGGCACGCCCTGTGCATGCCTCTATGGAACCTTTGATGAGAGATTCATAGACTAGGAGATGTTGGAGGCCTATATTACAACATGCTGGCAGTTTCACTGTAGGCCACCTCCTAATGAGGGAAAACTGAAGAAAGTGGTTAACCAGGGGACCAGGGGCCTCATTTATAGAAGGTCAGCCAATTTGCAACAATTCTAGAATAGTAGTAATTGTGTTACCGCCAATGGTAATCGTTACACTATTGCAAATTTATATATATATATATATATATATATATATATATATATATATATATATATATATATATATATATATATATATATATATGTAGGAAGTGACACTTTGTAACACTTTCTCCTTGTTTTACTGCAATTATTGCTGTACAGTTATCGTTTGCTTTTTGCTGGTGCTAATGGGCGCAGATATCTATCCATCCACATTTAGCACACTTTTTCCCTCCCCCCCGATCTTCTCCACATGTGGGCTACATGGGGTTAGTGAAGAGGGGAGACTGTCTTCCTTCACTCAGAATTCGCTTAATTAGACCCATCCTTGTGTGGGTGTGTTCCCAGTCAAAAGATAATGTCTGTAAATCCTCTGCCTCATAATCAGGCGAGGGTGATGTTACACAATCCTGGGTGCAATTATTTCATCCAACTATGAACACAATTATCTTTTGGAAAAATCAAAATAATACATCCTTGACTTGTTTCCTTCTATTACAGTTGATAAAACTGTTTACTTCCCGGTCATTAGCCGCTGCTGGGGAAAATCGAAGGCACATGCTCTACCAGTGCACAGAAGGCCTGCGATGAGATTTTTGGGAACTACATTTCCCAGAAGGCATGGCAGGGAGCGGATGGAATGGAAGTGATAATTTCAAATAGGGGTAACAGGAAGGTCACTCGGTTAGATTGCCAATGTGCCTGAGGCCCTGCTGTCATCGATTCTCTTCCTCGATTAATACATTCAAGATGTGTACCGACAGCACGTTCACATGTTCCTTTCACAACACAGGCTGACCCTAAAATTGTTCGCTATATCTAAACCCATATGAATGGCTCTCTAGTCCTATAACATATATGTCTGCTTCTGGCTGCTTATTGGCCCGTGTGAAAGCCAGGCCATCTGACACGTCTTTACTGTGTTATGTATACATTTTCTGAAATGAAAAGATGTGCATTGTTAAGGATGTAGCTTTAGAGCATTTGTGCCACATGTCAGGGCTTCAGTCTGATGCATTGAATTTACGAAAGAGATTACAGAATGTGCTTCCAGATACTAAATCATCGTTAACGTTAGAAGGCAAACGAAGTGAGATTTTTTTTACACAATTTGCTTTGCAGGTATAGTTCATTTTAACAAAAAAGCGTTTCAATTTAATATAAATAGCAGTGCAACATAATATTGGCGTTCTTCCTGTATGGACGTTTAATCATTTCCCTTCCGTAAAGATAATGACAACTATTTCTGCCCAATTCATTATATACTAAAGTCCTAATGTTGTTAACTCAGATTAGCTGCAGTGTGATTACGGATCTGCACACCCCAGGAAAGAATCCATATGGTCAACGTTTAGTGTTCCCCCAACGGGGACCCGATGACAAGGTTCCAATTTTATATCCCGTGGATAACAGAGGGCGAGAAACCCTGGTTCCAACTATTGTCCCCACACCAAAAGCCAGCGATTGTAAGTTTTATTCCTGGGATGGTGATTAATCACACAGATTCAGAGATTCTAGGTGTTTTTCCTTGTAATTTTTTCCTGACTTTCCTGCTGACAGTCTCTGCTTACTCTGAGCAGGGGCAGGTGTCAGTAGGAGGGACGTAGATATCGGGAGGGAGTGGAGATGGAGAAGAGGGTCAATCTGGGGAAACATTGTCTGCTCCCTTACACTGCTACAGTAGTAAGGAGAGGACAGGCTGTGCTCCTGACCGCACCGCCCCTACAATATGTAAAAAAGGTCCTATGCCTATGGGATGAGAATTATCCAGTCAAAAGCTTTCAAACTTCATAATTCTGGGTTTGCAATTGTGGATGGGGGATTTCCAACCGGAGTTATACCATGTGGTGAAATTCTAACACTCATAATCATGGCCTCGGTATTTTAAAATTAGAGCTCTGCAACACTGCAATGTTTATGCAAAGTAAACTTAATTTTTTCAAAGATTTCATGAAATAAAAATATTACATGAAATGTACTGGGCTCTTACCTCGTGAACATTGAACAAAAGTTGGGCAAAATAATGTGGTGGAGAAAATGTCTTTCAACTATGATTTTAGAGTTCTTTTGCCAGACCCCATTTGGGTGCCACAGGGCAGACAGGGACTACACGGCCCCAACTGTAGTTGAAATGTTTGCCACTGATGTCCTGTTATCTGTCCTTGTGTGGCTTTGCAAACTGGGCCAGGTACAAGCTTTCCACACGATTCTAAGGTTAGCAATTAGTCACAGGCACCCCAGGGAGGCGTTGTGAGGTATTCAAGCTCAGCGCTCAACAATCAACAGACAGGCAAAATAAGTCAAATGTCCAGTCTAGGGGTTATTTTTGCCAAGAAGGAAATTGCTTTCAGTTACACAGTTGTTCTAAATACTACACAACGCAATGTGGTATTCACATTAAGGTCTCTCAATGTAATTCATCGGTAGGGTGCTACACTCGCCTCACTCCCTCTCTGCTAATCCTTTTCTTGGTGGTCCCCTACCCACTGGGTCACCCCTCTCTGGGAAATTAGGGCCAGATTTACAAGGCCCTAGTGCCACCAGAGTGTCACTTTTTGTGACGCTTTGGTGGCACTAACCACTTCTCCATATTTACAAGAGGTGTAATGCCACATTTTATGGCTTTACGCCTCCTTGGAAATATGGGCTCCTCCAATGAAGTTTTCTGCATCAGAGGGGCATGCAGTTGGTGTTGCAGTGGGCATTCCACCGCAACACCCATTGCTTTTGACACTGCCCCAGATTTAAAGAAATCATATATCTGTGGCAGTGCCAAAATCTAATGCCTCCCCAGGGGTGGCATTAGCATGGCACATATAGGAGGAATACTTTTATTCCTTCTTGTATTTTGCTTTTTCTATGTGGAAATGCCATTGTAGATTGTTTATGAGCAGGAAGGGACACCTTTCTGCACATAAACAATCACACCCCTCAATGCAGACACCCTTGCATTAAGGTGCAAGGATGCCTGTGTTGGCGCAGGCTGCTTAATTTAGTGCCCATGCAGGGGAAAATGCAGAGGTGCACTGTATTTTTGTAAATACAGTGCATCCCTGCATTTCAAAACTGGTGGGGCACTGCTAATTTTGGCACAGCACCGCGCTGCGCCAGTTTCCTGTAAATCTGGCCCTTAGTATATAGTGTAAGTCAAGCAAAAGTATGCCCTTTTCTTGACCATGATTAAAATGCACACTCAATGTTCAATTTTATTCTGGAATGGCATGTTCAAGTTCATGATCATGCCTTGAAGGCTTGGACAGCCATCCAGCAGGGGGAAGTCAAGTGCAGGCCATGTCCCTCTGCATGTCTGCATAGACCCAATCCTTAAAGTCTGTGGCACCAGCACTAGTACTGGCCCAGCTGCAGCAGTTCCTACTGTATGAGTTGATGTGGCCCTACCTGGGATGAGGACAGTCCCAGCTTGAATTGAACCAACAGTGATCATGGCAGTTGCATTCCCAATTAGACTGGACTTAGGTGAAGCCCTGATCAAGCCTATGATGACCAGAATGGTTCCAGCCCCCATTCAGGCCTGCCATAATCAAGGCAATTGCAGCCTCGGTCCAGGACTCTAATGATCCCAGCAGTTGCAGCACCCGTCCGGGCCTACGAGGATCAAGCAGTTGCAGCCCCAACTGGACCTGTGATGATCACTGCAGTTGTGGTTCACACCAGCAACCAGGCTGAGAGACCAGGAGAACACATTTGACACATAAGACATCGTTAGGTCACTCTTTGTGCACTCAACTCTCTCTGGATGTCCCATGGCCACTGGGAACACTCTGGGCCTCTCTCTTCTTTGACATTCTCTCCTCCAACAGGGCCAAGCAGACTCCTTCCCCCCTCTCTTCAGCAATGCAGGCATCTGAGTGTTTAAGGACTTTTCTGCAGCTCCTTCAGCAGAAAGTGCAGACTTTGGGTGATATCCCTTAACTACTGAGAGAAGAGCTGTCAGGCAGACACCAGCCTTGTTTGCACAAAAGCTGTTTGAGGTCTCTACTGAGCACTATATTACCTGGTCATAAAGAAGATCCCACTGGGTGGTTTGGATCCCACTTTTACACTCAACCTATAGAGAGGGGAAGTGGATCCATGGCCTCAAATTGTGGAACCAGTTTGGAGAGGTTCGTCTTTCAAGTGCCCTCCTCAGGCTTTGTAGAATGCTGCTTCTTGAACCAGGGGCTGTCCTCTATTTGAAACACAATGAGGTGTATTTGGGAACCTAGTTTCACACAGTCCAACAGAAGGAGTAAAAGGGACATACAAAAGGCTATACTCACCTTTCAAATCAGACTGCTGTCTTTGTTCACACCTACCAACCAGGAAATGGCAGTGCTCAGGAAGATTATTAAGTAGCTCCTTACTAACAAAAGGCCTGAGTGAATTTCTAAAGCTACCCCTTTTTCCATCTTCTTAACTTTACGGCTTGGATCGCCTTCCCCCAGCTGCAGAAATTCAGGCAATACACTTTTAATGGCTGAGAGCACATTCATCATGCTCCATCTTGCGCTATGCCAGGGCAAGGTCACTCAAATGGATCCCACTGTCCTCCATTACTGAGGATCTCTCACATACAGTTCATGGATCTCACATCTGTTACACATGCTAAACATGAGCACGCAAGTGACATACACACCAGATTCCAGCATAAGGGTCTGGGTATCCACATTAGAGCAAAACTTATACAAGTGGGCCAGTAGGCTTCACTCCCAGTGGAAAAGATAAAAAGAACTGGTCTGTCTTTCTAAAAACACTATATGTTGCCACCATCACATTATCGTTTTATGCCCTACACCCAGGACAGGAATAGTAGTCCTCTGTTCATAATGAGCATACTTAGTGCACCATGTATGTCACAGGACAGCTCCAGGACCTCACATGCAGCATTACACTAGGGACAAAATAAAGGTAATGTTTAAAGCATATGTGCATTTGGGCACTCAGTGTGGGGGAATACACCGGTATACCACACAGGGGACATCCAGCAAGACCGTCTTTGCTTGAATCAGTTGCCTGTGGGCTTCCAAAATAGCGCAACTACAGCATGGAAACAAACTGCGAAATCCACATAATTCCAAACACATAAATTTAGCAAGATTTCACCCAAGTGTAAAATTTTAAACAGGTCCTACTGAAACGCACACCCAAAACGTTACCCCAGACTAGATTCCATAAAAAGACTCTTATTATGCAATAATTTATGCAAAGGCAAAAAATGGTAATGTATAAATAACGGGTTGTTAAATATTGGCATTGGTTCTCTAGCAATTTCATATGTTAATGTTGACTCTGATACTGATATTAATCTGGAGGGTCTCTTTTTGACCTATTTAACATCAACTCCGAATCCACCCTCTCTGTCCACAGCAGGCAGAAGCTATATGTAGCCTGAGAAGAAGGAATCAGACAGATTTATGGAGAGCAACAGAAATAACTATTTGCGATTGTTTAGAAATATAGGCTACTAGGATGATTCATAATAATAACTTATTTTACAGGGTTCTTCAGACTGCAGTTGCCACATCTAAGCACTGAAATAACAGGTATTACTGTTACTCGAATAAATTACACTCCTGACAATAGTCCTGACAATATTCAACGTCATCACTTGCTAGTCGTGGGATTAAACACCAAAATTCAAGGGCATATCATGATCAAACCTCAACTTAACCTAAAATTGTTTGCAAAATTTAAAAAGCCTGGTAATTGATAAATATTAGGATAACAATTGTACAATGTAAACAAGGAGAAGACAAAATATCTCAACAACAAAATGCACAAATAATCGATATTGTATATGCTGGTAATGTGCCTACAGTGGAGATCTGCCTGTAACCTCATAAATTCAATAGTTTAATTTTACTCACAATCTGAGCCTATTATCCTTCCAAGGTTGATACAATTAGTGCCTCTAGCTTAGGTAACAACAGCACCAATTATTATAGGACTTTAACCTAGCAATCTTGCAGGGCAAGTATATAATTTTGCTGGTATCTTTAATTAAAGACCTTGGGTGCAATAATAGGAAAAATAGCCCCTGTAAGGCACAGACAGAAAAGATCATAGAAGGAATGCATGTGAAAATGAAAAAGTAAAATAAAACAGAAATCTGTCAAAATTAAAGGAAAGCACATCACATTATTAGCACTGGGGCTAACTCTAAATACAACTAAAACAAGCAGTGGTAAAGCTGGTAGGTCTGGCTTTAATGCACCTACAAACGTAAACAAAGTTCTTCAGAAATGCAGATTGCATGCATTGTATGCGCAAATGTTTATCAAATTAAAGCTTACTCTGCTGGGTATGCCAAAGATGGGGAAAAGTAGCAAAAATATTGCTTTCCATGACAAACTCCATAGTTGAGTGTATATTTTAGATTTAGTATATGATAGTGTCTCGTGCGTTCTAATAGAAGTTCTTTCTGGAAAGTGGAATGATTCATTTCTAGCTAATAGGATAAGATGAAAGGGTAATACTCCTCTATGTGGAATCATGCCAATGTCCAGTCAATGCACGTTTTAAAGAACTGGTAAAAATATTTAATGGCAGACCTAAATGAAGTTCACCTTATACAGATAGGCCATCACTAAGCACAATTTAGTCCTGCACTAATACTTGGTGCATTTTGTCATTGTGGACATACTACACTGGGTATCATTAGAATTTGTGGAAAGCTTTTAAAAACCAGGCGAAATGTGTGGCAAGTGATTTTCAGTGTATTTAACGCTAGGCTTACCGATACCAGGGGCATTGATAACTGCAGGGAGGGAGGTGGGGATAGATATAACAGGGATCACAATTAGGATCATGAGGATCTGGTCAATGGTAAATAAGGAAATACTGGGAAAATCAGTACTTCAGTCCCTGTATTTCCCAGTATTTCACCCTTAGATTCCACCTGCTTTCAGCAGGCAGAATTCGTGAATAGCTGGCTGATAATGGTTAGTAAGGTGTTTGTAGAGTTCAGGAAAGATGAGCAGTAAGTGCTGGTGAGGGGTCTTCAAGGCTTAGTGAAGGGTACCTTTAAAGGGTAGCAAGTGGTTTTAGGGTTCAGGGAAGGTAACATTAAATATTAGTTAAGTGATAGGGTTCAGGGTTGGGAAGTGTTAAGGGCTAATGAGGGAATTTTTGGGTTGTGATAAGGCTAAAGTTAAGGAGTAGTAAGAAGAGATCACAGAAGGATAGCGTTAAGGGGTAATACAGTGTTTTTAAGATTCAGGGTGGGTGTAATGTACTTTTAGGGTGCAGGGAAGGGTAGCATTATGGAGTAGGAAAGAGTTTATAGGTTTCTGGGAAGCATAGTGTTAAAGGGTAATAAGTGGTTCTTAGGCCTCAGGAATGTGAAGTGTTAAGCATTAGTAAGAGTTTTTTAGGGTTCAAGGATGGTCAGCACTAAGGGGTAGTTAGGAGTTTTTAGGGTTCATGAAGGATAGCTTTAAGGGATACTATAGATTTTTTAGGGTACAGACAACGGTAGCATTAAAGTAAGGGGCTTTTAGGTGTTCAGCGAAGGGTAGTGTTATGGAGTAGTAAGGGATTTGTAGGGTCCAGGGATGGATATCATTAAGGGGTAGCAAGGTTTCTGGGTCTGGGAAGGGTAGTATTAAGGGTCAGTAAGTGGTTCTTAGGGTTGAGAAGTATGGGGGTTTTAGAGTTCACAGAATGATAGCATTAAGCAGTCGCAATAGCTTTTTAGGATGCAGGGAAAGGTAGTGTTAAGGAATAGTACAGGCCTTTTATAATTCAGGAAAGGGTAGTGTTATGGAGTAATAAAGGGTTTTTAGGAATCAGTGATAGGTGACATTAAGTGAAAGTAAGTGGTGTTAGGGATTCTGGAAGGGGAGCATTAAGGTGTGATAAGTAGTTTTTAGGTTTCCAGAAGGGCTCGCGTTAAGCAGTAGTAAGGGATTTTTAAGGTGCAAGAAAGGGTAGCAATGAGAGCTAAGAAGGGGGTTTTAGTGTTCAGGGATGGAGAGCGTTAAGGAAAAGTAAGTGGTTTTAGGTTTCAGGGAAGGGTATTTTTATGAGTAGTAAGATGTTTTTAAGGTTCAGGAAAGGATAACATTAAGGAGAAGCAAAATGTTGTAGAGTTTATGGAAGAGTAGCGTTAAGGAGTAGCGAGTGTGCGCAGGGTTCACGAAAGAATTATTTAAAATTCCAGTGGTTTAAAAAAATGAACTTAATATACAACAAATACAATTTGAAGTACATTAACTATATTAAGATTTGTAATTTTTAAAAATTAAGTATTAAATTAAAATTAATAATTCAATTAACTTTTTGAAATTGAAGTATACAAAGTTAGACGTAATACTTATCAATTTAAGTGCAAGTTAAAGGCACCACAGATATAAAAAACTGTGATGTAAGGGAACTGCGGTTTACTTACAATGATGTAAGGGCTCCCTATGTAAAGGCTTATAAAGTAACAACTGGCAGGACCATGGGCAGGAATGTAGAGAGAGGAAAAAGCAAGGGGGCGCCTACTAGCTTAAGAGAGGTAAAGGAGTTCATATCTTTCAAGTCCATAAACCTTTAAATTAGGAGTTAGAAACAAAAACCAACGCTCTCTCAAGGAGTTCTATGATAGCTTATTTCTGAAGTGGATGATGGAAAGGGAAGGGAGTGGGGTGGAGATGTAATACAGCAACACATTCCCCCCTGACTGCTCTCCTCCCATCTGCACTGCTGCCAAAGATGAACTACAGTGGAATGTGTGTGACCAAAGGGCTCTAGATTAAGCTTTATTGTAACAATGGACCCTGGTTCACACAGCTTGATAAATAAATAATTACAGCATTTGGAAGTTAAGCACTCTATCTGTGGAAGCACACAGCTTTGGACAAATCAGAAGTTGTACTCAAATGAACCAACATCTGGACAGAGCCACAGTCCTTCTCTTTAGTACACCTGAAAGCTCTTGTTTTGATCACATCATGTCGGACAACAGCTGTGCTGTGAAGCCAGACCTGAAAAGGCCTATTTGTGTACAGCAAACAGGTAGTGATTATGAAGGCTTACTGCTACCTTCTGTCAGATATTTAATACTTTTCCTCCAACATTCGATCTTTTGAGTTACCACCAAGGGTGCCCTTAAAGGGTCACATTTTTAGGACATGATACGCACAACTATTGCTGTGCTTCAAGTGGACTACTCCCTTGGTCCAGTGATCCCTTTCTAACCTTAGAGATCCTCAGAGGTCCATTCATTTGTGGTTATTAGTTCATTGTCTACATACTTACAGGAAGCAAGATATAAATTGCTTTGCAGTTTTGATAGTCAGCAGCTAGTTTACTTTCCCATCTCTCTGGTGATTGAGTTTTCTTTAAGTCTCACAGGTCATACAGGATTGCAAAATTCAGACTGCAAAATTTCAGGCAGAATAACAACAAGGATTTAACCATTTATTTGAGAGCTCCAGTAAAGCTGTACGTGTGGTTCAAATGGCCTGTTTTGTGAAACAATGAATATGCTTACCAGTTTACTGAATAAACAACAGTCCAGTGTGAGGTACGTTTGTTAGTAGGATAAGATTAAATAGTGTTCTTGACAAATTGTTGCTAGAAGACATAGTCACCCTCAATGTGAGTCACTTGGTACTCCCATTGGTTGAAGAAATGAGTTTTTGGCTGAGCCAGAATTACAAGCGGTGTGGTATTGCCACACTTGTTATTCCCTGGTGCAATCCTAGAGATCATACCTAGAGAACATTATTTCCTGTAAGAGATCCAGAAATGAGGATTTTCATGCAGAAATCAGTGTTGTGACAATAATTTCTGCATGTTATTCCCCATTCATTAGGGACCTCCTGTTGGAAATTGGGTTCCTGGTTAAGGGAGTGAAACCTTATTCAACAGCAACCACAACTAAAGAAACAAAATTTCAATCAGAATAACCAGATCTATACAATTTTAAAGATTTCAAATGAGTAAAGCACTTAAAAGTACAAAACTTGTGGCTATCTAGTCGTGCAAGACTGGGTGAAAGTCAGAACTTCAGGCCTACTGCAATGAAGTCTGGCAAGGAAAGTCCAGTTCACATTGCAAAGGGCACGAAGAGCACAGGGAGCATCACGGATGATCGTTGCTGCAGTGCAAAGAGCAGGCCCGGCATCACAGATGATAGTCACTGTAGTGTGGGGATCCTGCCGGTCATCATGTATAGCCGTTGCTGGAGATCTGTGTTGGCAGTCTCTCTGCGCTTTCATCGCTGTGTCCCAAAGTGCAGATCTTGAGTTGCTGGGCTTTGCTGGTGTTTGCTGCGGTGTGAAGAGTCGGGTACACTGTAGCTTCACATTTACAGACGGCAAAATCTTGGTGGAAACAGACCTATTTGCAGTCTTGAGGAGCCCAAAACTTCAGGATGTCTCCTTTTTTTTTAAAGGAAGCTGAACTGATGCCACACCAAGGGCCCAGGATCTGGGGTGCACCTCTTGAGGATCAGGAACTCATTCAAGCAGAGGTCAGGAGGGCACAGGCAGGTCCAGTTTCAGGTCTAAGCAGCTAGTCATCTGGGCAGTTGCAGAGAGGCATCTGGAGCTTGTTTTGTCCCTGTAGCTCAGATCAGGAAGTCAGTCAGCTAACTCGTAGAGTCACTTCAGACTGGGATAAAAGGTGCAGGTCCAGTCAGCTGTTTCAGCAAGCAAGGTAACCGGGCAACAGGGTAGCAGGTCAGCATGCTAGCAATCAGTCTGACAGCAGAGCAGCAAGGTAGTCCTTCTTCAGTAGTGTCCACAGGTCCAGGAGTGTACTGATGAGTTGGGTCTGAGGGTCCACTACTTGTATCTGGTCCCCACATTGAAACAGGAGACATTTCGAGAGAATTCCCTTTGAAGTCCTTGAGGCTTCCTGTCTCTCCTGTCCTGGCTCCAAGCTGGCCGCATGAACAATGAAGTGGTGACAAGTCCTTTGTGTGAAGGCAGGGCACAGCCTATTCAGTTGCTGGAAGGGCTGTATCCAGAACCCCCCCCCCCCCATCCTGCCACTGAATGGCCCATCCAGGTAAACCTAGTCCCTCTATTGTGTGGTTGTCTGGATGTCATAAACAAAGTCCAACTGACAACTATGCCCAGCCATGTGACCCAGATACAGGCTACAGGTAACATATGACTCGGACAAGAAAATGCCAACTTTCTTAAAGTGGCATTTTCAGAATTGGGTCTACTTAAAAAGAGGGTTTCAAATTACAATTCCATAGACCCTAAAATGACAAGGTACCACTTATTATTGTAATAAGGAAGCCCACATTTATCCTGTGGGAGAAGTAGGTCTCACAGAAGTGAAAAATTTATTTAGGAGTTTTTCATAACCAGGACATGTAAAACATAAAGTACATGTACAGAGTTTAAATTCACTGCACACTGCCCTCTAGGCTGCATAGGTCCTACCCTGGGGGGGGGGGGTTAGGGGGGGTGGGGCTAAATGTATTAAAAAAGGGAGATTTGGGCCTGACAAGAGGTTTATTTTGCCTGGTCAATATGGCAGTTTAAAACTGCACACACAGGCTGCAATGACGGGCCTGAGACATGTTTAAAAGGCTACTTAAGTGGATGGCACAATAAATGCTGTAGGCCCACTAGTAGTATTTCATTTTAAGGTCCTAGGTGTATGGAGTACTACCTTACTAGGGACTTACATTTAAGATAAATTTGCCAGTTTGGTGTAAGCCAATTTTACAATGCTGAAAGGAGGCAGCACAGAACTTTAACACTGGTTAGGAGTGGTACATTTCACAAAGTCCTAAAAGCTAACAAAAACATGATCAGAAAAAGGAGGAGGATGAAGACAAAAAGTTTGGGGAATGACCCTGCAGAGAAAGACAAGTCTAATGCCTGCATGTGATACATTTTTGATGGCCCTGTAATATGGGGTCATAGTCTTACAGTATTAATGTAGAGCACTATGATGCATCTCACAGTGATTCCCCCTTAGAAAGTGTACCCAAATTTTAAATAAACTCAGTCACTCACTGTACCAGAGAGATGTCTCAGATATTGCAAAAGGATACAGGAACATAGTTTGTATATCAGCAAAGCCAAGGTGGTCCAATAAGGTGAAGTAGTTGTGCAAAACTATGTATGTATTCTTTGGATGAAAAAATACTTTTACCTCAAATGCTGCAGAATGCAAGAGGAGTAAGCAAAGGTGGGAATAGTGCAATGCTGCCCCAAATAAAATAAAGTGAATCGATCATCTTATCATATTTGCTGGCCTGGGCTTATGAAGCGCAAGACTTCTGGACTAGTGCTCTTCTAAGCACTAACACAGAACAGGGAAGTCATGTAGTAAGTTAACTCTTAACCTAAACCTCTAGTCTTTACCTGAGCACTGTGTTTTATTCGCTGAGGCTTGTAGCAGGCCCCTAGCAGGAGACTTAATGCCAATTGAAAGCAAGAACCTGCACCAGTGCTAAAGATGGCCATCAAGGGGACAGAAAGGCTTAGGAGAGATGGATGGGGAAAGTGACAAAGTGTTGGCCACTTGACCCTAAGAAGGGAACCAAGTTTAAAACAATACTATGCACGTTTAGTCAAAGATGGATCCTAAATTAAAGCAAATTCATTTTAAGAGCACAAGATATGACATCATAATCTACAACCTATGTGCAAAATGTGATTCAGCGAGTACACCTATTGCTTAAAGCAAAATACCTGGTCGCATTAACAGTAGCACAAACAAAGGGATCTCCAGAACTAATGCTGACTGAGTTCCATAGCACATAATGGGGGTCATTCCGACCCTGGCGGTTGACTACCACCAGGGCCGGGGACCGCGGATGCACAGCCAACAGGCTGGCGGTGCATCCATGGGCATTCTGACCGCGGCGGTACAGCCGCGGTCAGAAACGGGAAACCGGCGGTGTCCCGCCGGTTTCCCGCTGCCCTAGGGAATTCTGCAGCGCCGCCATGGGGATTCCGACCCCCTTACCGCCAGCCTGGTTCTGGCGGTTCTGACCGCCAGAACCTGCCTGGCGGTAACGGGTGTCGTGGGGCCCCTGCAGTGCCCATGCCAATGGCATGGGCACTGCAGGGGCCCCCTAACAGGGCCCCACTAAGATTTTCAGTGTCTGCCAAGCAGACACTGAAAATCGCGACAGGTGCAACTGCACCCGTCGCACCCCTTCCACTCCGCCGGCTCCATTCGGAGCCGGCATCCACAAGGAAGGGGGTTTCCCGCTGGGCTGGCGGGCGGCCTTCTGGCGGGAAAACTCAGAATTACTGCGGCGGTCTTTTGACCGCGCAGCGGTATTCTGACGGCGGGACTTTGGCGGGCGGCCTCCGCCGCCCGCCAAAGTCAGAATGACCCCCAATATCACACCAGAAAATATGGCCTATACTCATACGAGGAATTTAGTTAATGTACATGCTGTCTAGGAGTACCACATGGTAAAATTAACAGCAGGACAGAGGCAAGGCCTGCAGACCTGATGCAAACCTAGTATGAGAACACATTGTATCATATACAATAATACAGCCTTTGGTCAAAGGTGGAATTGGGTTAATGTGACTGCTATTGCTCCTTCACTGAACCTCTAATTAAAAGTGGACTATGTCTTACTCCTTGCATGCAATAGGGCAAAATATGTACTACAAAGGAGTGGAAAGGCTAATATGGAGGTATGTGGCAGAAGTGATAGGTGGTAAGGGGAGGGATAAAGGCTGCTTGATCAAAGTGAAAACAAATGTATTCCCATGGTGTTGAAAATGACCATTGTTTGAGTGGCATGCCCCCAGATTTTTGCCTTCACTACCCTTTTTTTGCAGAAACCATTTTGTTGACATTAGGACTCTCTGCACTTAATTCCTGGTAAAGACCTTGTCCTCTTCTTTCCAAACATGGCAAAATTGATATGCACCTGATCAGCATATTTAATGTCCTTATATGTCCCTAGTAAATTATATTACAAATACCTAGGGCCTAAACATTAAATGGCACAAGTGGGCTGCAGCACTCATTGCGCCACCCACTAAAGTAGCACTGTAAAGCATGTCTCATCCCTGCCACTGCAGCCTGTAGTGCAGTTTAAACTGCTGTTTAGACCTTTCAATGTAACCTTCTGCCAGGCCTAAACCTCCCCTGTTAACATATTTATAAGCCAACCATAAGGTAGGCCCTTGCAGCTAAAAGTAGGACACGTTTTACATATCCTGTCAGTGAAAATCCCCCAAAGCCATTTTTCACTTAAGCAAGGCTATGTCTCTCATAGACTAACACTTCTTACACTCATTTGAATTGTAATTTTAAACTCTCTCTAATGTTGAAGTTGTTTTTTAATTTACTATTCTGAAAATGCCACTATTGGAAAGTTGGCCTTTTTCTGCTTAAATCAATGCCAAACCCTGCTGAGTAGCCTCTGAGTGACTCCAAGACCTCGTGCATGAGCTCTCTGTCATTGCCAAGCCTCTATTTTAGCCCAACCTGCTGCCTGGCTCTGCTGGAGACTTTGACCTCTACACCAATGTTGAAGTCAGATGGTAAACCTTCCACCAGGATGGACCTTGTCCCTTCATTTGACCCAGCGCTCCATCGTTGTCGGCCTGAACTTTTGACTGTGACACAGTCTAGCATAACTACATAACTCCAGTTCTACTGACTGGATTTCTATCATTTGATGTCATTTTATTTTTTAAATATCCTCTATTTTTATAAAATGGATTGGGGGATATTCTTGTGTTTTGTTTTCTCTTTATTACTGTTTGTGTGCTGCATAACTACTTTTATAAATACTATTAGTTAAACCTGACTGCTTTTGTGCCAGGCCACCAGAGAGTTACTTTAAGCACTAGTTTATTTAATGACTTTTGTGGTTCATCCAGCATTGTGTTTATTATTTGAGCAGGGCTCTCACTATCTCAACTGATAACCCAATATATTACAAATACCAATCAGTGTACATTTAGTGAGAAGTTACACAGAATGTATTCCTAGAGCACACAGTATTGTTTCACGGTGACACAATTATCATTATTTTACCTATTGTGAAACAAGCCTGCAATTAAGACTCATTACACGTGGTCTTTTGCAGTCACCTTTGTAGCACTTCAGTTTTCTATTACTTGGTGTGACGCTTTTGCACGTTCAATCCAGAAATTATAAACAATTGTATCAAACGCGAGTTACATAAGAAGGAGCAGCGTCCATTTCAGTTATGTTTATCATGTTCATAACATTGTTACACTTTGAAACATTAAGAAGCAAACCCCCTTTGTAGACACTGTGCTTGTTGCCAATATATGTTTTTAAATAATTAAAATTAAGATTTAATGTCTTGGTGGGTAATGAAGCATAGTGACTTAATTGAACAAATATAATTACCTGCAACTTGAATCCATGTAATTATATGAGACAATATTGTCGGGAATGCATTCTCCAAGTGCTATCAGCGTGAGGTCTTTGTGATTTAATCAATGTTTTTATTTTTATTTCTCTGTTCTCTCCATCCTTAAATATTATAGTGGTAATTAGAAAGAGATATTGCCCAAACTTATTTATACATGTCCTAATCCTCCTTAACTCAGAGCTTTAATTACATAAATGTTCAATTCTACCTAGCCACATACAAGACACTGCCCGATGCAGCCTCCCTTACTGCTTGCTTCCGTAACTGGGTAGTAGTAATACACTCAACCTCATTCAATTAAACATCTTTAAATTTGACAGTGAATGGTAAACATTCCATTTTTGTCTGTCAAAAATTGATATATTCTGTGTGCCTTTTGGAGACTCCTGTGGTAATCTGAGTAAGTGTTTGTGTCATTTTAAATTAGCTAGTGCATTTAGCTTATTTACAGCACTGTGTGGTGATCTGATAAATACAATACATTATTTTTGTTGATTCCTTTAATCAAAGATTATTCTCTTCTTTAAGAAGGGAGAGTGACTTTAAAGTTCCACTGACCTATGCTTACATAATTTCTCAAAATAGGAAAAGGTTTTAATGCCACTTTAGACCTTGGCCGGATAGTACTCCCAAGACTGCTTGAGGCACACACTAAACATTCTACACCAGAAAACATTTGGATGCGTCCTCTATACCTAGGGCACTAGACACAATTAGGAAGCACCTTGTGGTCTGAAATTGGTTGCTTAGAGGCCGAAGCACTTCTGGTGTACCCTCATAACAGCTTGATTTAGATATCCCAATCGTCTTTATATTTAGCGTTTAGCCTCCTCTATGCTTCCATATCTAATGCCCATTTTCTGTTCATGTATAGTTGATGATTACTGTCATAAATGTGCAAAGCTAAGCGTGCTTTGCAACATTTTATAATAAACACATGTGGCACAACCTACTACAATTCATTGGCATAAATCTAATGTTTTATCCTATATTTATTTGATATATGTTTTATAACCAAAATTCTAATTATCAAATTATATTTTCACTTAAACCACAATGTTGTTGCTCTTTTACAAACTCTAGTCAAGCCTAGTAAGTCAGACACAGAAACACCTGTCATTCAGAGAAGCATCTGAATATAATGCTTTTCCAAGTCTCCCTAGAGGCAAGGACACAGTGAAAATGCCATCATCCGCCTCAGCAGAGAGCTGAAATTGTTTTGCCTTATAGTGGATTGGGGGTTAGCTGGAGATGTCCAGTAAGTACCGTATACCTCACAAAGCTGTGCTGAACATTTGTAAATTTCATAAATTTGCAATATAATAGGATTACAAAGTTGTGAATTGTACACAGCTTTGTAGGGGAAATGTCATCTTCTCACATCACTAGTCTCAACACCATAGCAGCAATCTGCTAAAGGGTTGTTGCAAAAGCTAACACAATTTCAGGTGGAGCTGTACTTAACCTGCATGTGTCTTCCCATGCTTGTTTGACTGGAAAGCTTGACCTACCTGAAGAAGCAGCAGACTCCTAGGAATAGTTTGCCCACTCGTTTGCTAGCAGGTAGAGATTAGCAAGGGCTGTCAGAGGCATGGGCATCTAGACCATCTGGTTGACATCAGAAAAGTGTACACACCAACATTCAAGTCTACATTACTGGACCTTTCTGAAAGCTTTTGGAACTCACAAAGGCAGTAGGTTAGCACATTAGGCAGAACATGGAGAGTGACATCATCCTGTGCCAACAGCCTTTAATTCAAAGACAACTCCTGGTTTCAACTGCATTTCTTAGCAACAGAATTATACCAACTTTGAATGTGAGAATACTGTATTAACACCTCAGATTGGATTTGGAAGATCTGAAGCAGGTGGAGGTAGTTCTTGCATTCCTGTGTCCCAGGAAAACAAAACTCAATCTGAAGAACAGATTTAGGCCTTCATTTTGAGTTTGACGGGTGGAAAAGGGTGCCCCCCAAACTCCCTCGCTCAGGTCACTGCCGGTATGGTGGCCCCTATTAGGAGTTTCCCGCTGGCTCGTGGGAAACAACCCACAACAATGATGCTGACTTGTAAACGAGCCAGCAGGAATGTTGGTGTGCATAGGGTGCAACAGCACCCGTATCGCTTTTCACAGTCTGCTAAGAACTCGGGTTTCTGGTTGTCAGAGTAGGCACCCTGTACAAGTAGGAACCACCACTTCTATTCAGAGTAAGCTACATAAACACTTAGAGATAACCTGTGCTCACCCTCTAGTAACTTGGCACAGAGCAGTCAGGTTTCACTAAGGAGGAAATGTGCAAAGTATTTATGCAACACACACACACATTAACACAATGTAAACACCACGAAAAGTACTCCACACAGAATTAGGAAAATAAACGATATTTTTCTGTGTAAAACAAGAACAAGATAACAAAAATCCAATCACTAGAAGTTCATATGTGAATTATTAAAGAATAAACCAAAAAGAGTGCTTAGAAGTCATAGTGCTAAAAGGTTACTTGGGATCACCCTGGACTGGGGTAAATCCAAAGTTCAGGCTGATGTCGATGGAGGGCAGGCTTATCTAAAGAGGCAATGTGCAAAGTATTTGTGCAAAACATAACCACAGTAAAACAATGAAAAAACTATGAAAAGTACTCCATGCAGAGTTAGAAAAACAGTCTAAACTTTTTCGTTAAACAAGACCAAGCAGCAAACTTCCAGTCATTGGAAGTTGAGATCTGAATTTTTAAAGAATAAACCATAAATAGTGCTTAGAAGTCAATAGTGCTAAAAGTATACTTGAGGTCGCACTAGACCAGGGTAAATCCAAAGTTCAGGCCCACCGTGATGGATGGCAGGCTGGCTGCAATCCCACCCAGGGTCTGCTGAAAAAGTGCCTTGGATGGAAGAAGAGTTTATGTTGAGGGCTCGAATCATGGAACAGACGATGATATGTGCCACTGTTAATCGAAGAGCTATAAGCAATGAGTTGATTCCGAGCTGCACAGCATTGAGGACGCAATGAAGGACAGGCATTGTTAGGCATTGTGACGATGTTTCATGTTCGAACTGCTGGGTTGTAGCAATGTGTTGGTGCTGAGCAGGGCCGATGATGTGTTGGAATCCAGGAACAATACATTGCTCAGTTGGCAATGCAGTGTCCGCTGTTCAGGCAGCAGCGGCAATGCATTAGCATTGAGAGGAAATGCTCTAGTCCCGATTGTGGCAATGTCATTAATGCATGGATTTTCCTGGGTTGCAGCACAGATACTCACTTCCAGGGCCCCAGGACTGGATTGGCACCACTTGGCAGAGCAAGACCCACAGCAGACAGAGTTCAGGTACAGGTTGAAGGTTCCAAGCATTCATTGAGGTCCCTGAGACTGCAGGAGAACAGGGGGAAAGGCAGAAAACCCTTACATTAGAGTCATTCTAGGTGCAGATGAGAGGGGTCTAGTCCTTCATCAGCAGGGCAGAGATGAGCTGGCAGCATGGAACAGAGAGCAGTCCTTCTTGGAAAGCAGCCCAGCATAGTGACACTCTTTGTAGCATAGCAGTCCTTACTCCTGGCAGAGTTCTTTGCAGGACCAGTAGTATACTGCTTTGGTATGGTCAGAGACCCAGTTCTTATACTTAAATGTGCCTTTGAAGTGGGGGTGACTTCAAACGTCTTTGACATGCTCAGAAGTCCTTGCTTCCTCAGCCCTGAATCCAGACTATCAGTAGGGAGTAATCAGCCCTTTGAGTGGGGACATCCACTCCCTGTTCAGGTATAAGTGTCAGCTCCCTTCCACCATTCCTGCCTAGGAAGCACCATCAGAATACAGATGAATGCAGATGAGTGCTCAGACACACCTAACCTTCCTGTGTTTGTGGCCGTCTAGAGGGAATGCATAAAGTGTAGCTGTCACCCACCCCAGATATGTATTAGAGACAGGCTGCAGGCAAACAAAGCTGTAAGAGCAGAGAAATGCCCACCTTTTCTAAAACTGGCATTTCTAAAATAGAAATGTTAAGTCTGACTTTACCAGTAAAGAGGATTTATAATTTCTATGTCAATGATATAAAACGTGATGCAGCTACTCCTTTCTGATCAGGAATTACAGCTTTAAAGTATTTTAAGGAATTTCCAATGCTGCCTATGAGATGAGTAGGCTTCACAGTAGCGAATAACAACTTCAGGAGTTTTTCACTACCAGGACATGTAAAACTTAAAAGTACATCTCCTGCCGTTTATTTACATAGCACCCTGCCCTATGGGCTACCTAGGACCTACCTTAGGGGTGCCTTATATGTAATGAAAGGGGAGTTTAGGGTTTGAGAAGGGGTTTTAAATGCCAAGTCAAAGTGGCAGGAAAACAGCGCACACAGGCTCTGCAAAGGCCAGTCTGAGACATGTTTAAATGGCTACTTAAGTGGGTGGTACACTCAATCCTGCAGGCCCAGTAGTAGCATTTAATGTCCAGGCCCTGAGTATTTGGTATAACACTTTACAAGGAACTTACACATTAATTACATATGCCAATACACTAATTATACCATGTTTAGGGGAGAGGCACGTGCCTTTTAGCACTGGTCAGCAGTGGTAAAGTGCTCTGAGTCTTAAGGCCAACATAACTATATAGCAACACTGTGAGGCAAACAGTTTGGGGAAAGACCATCCTAAGACTGATAGGTATAACAGTAAGGCCAATTAGTACCTCCATTTGGATTTTAAAACCTCTGCCCCAATGCTGTAGGACTAAATAATCAACGGAAACACACCGCATGTTGTTAACCTTTGCAAAGTAAATAATGTATAAAATATACGGATCCTAATTTTGCCATATCCAGCTCCCAAATTGCCGTCTAATACCGTGCAAAGAATTGTTTCATGTATTCTGGAGGCAGACGGTTCCAGAGAACATGAGCCTAAAATTCTAAACAGTAGAAAAAAGCTTGTAGCAGCAAAGTTATCCCTTTTTTCCAATACTCCAGAATTTGAACTTTGACATTGTAAAATGAATCTACAACGACAATTGAACAAACAAAGCATATGCCTTTAATTGGCTTATGGTCCATTTTTTTATAATCTTATAAGTAGGTAATGGCTAAATGGAAATATTAATGTTAACAAATCTACAGTGATTACCTTAAACATTATCAAGCTTTACTTCTCTGTAAGACATTGGGAGTATTAGTTGAGAGGGGTGTAAGTACCACTCAATTAATAAACCCAATCCTTGTCAGGACGAACCACAAAAGTCACTGAATAAACCTGTGCTTAACCCTCCGAAAGCTTAGCACAAAAGCACCCAGGACTAACTTGGGGGCAATGTATGTAGTATTTACGTAGTACTCAAACAGCAGTAAAGTGAAAACAATAGAAAAAAAAACAATTTAGAAAAATAGAGTCAAATTTATTAAATATGACTACGAAATGACAATAATCCAAACAGTGCAACCAGAGTTAAGAGCTAGCAACATTTTATGTGACAATAGCTCCAAAACCCGCAAAGCACCACTCAAGGGTATCTGGTCGCTCTGTACTAAGTCAAAGTCGCAAGTTCTGGCTGACTGCGATGGATTGCAGGTCAAGTACAGGGACTAGGGTTGTCGCTGTGAAGAGATTATTTTCTCACAATTCAAAGTCCATGCAAGGAACCTCAGCTGGGGCTTTGTGCTGGCAGATGCTGTGAGGAGATCCTTGGACCTGATTTACATCTTGGCAGATGGAATACTCTGTCACATGCGTAACAGCTATCCCGTCTGCTGTATTATGATCTCAAGAGGATATAAAGAGATCACAATAACTGCCACTTTTGTGACAGAGTATTCCCCTCCGCCAAGATCTAAATCAGGCCCTTTGTTGACATGAGGAGTAATCATCTCTGCAGCTTCACAGTGGCAGGAAACACAGGCGGTTACTGTTTGGTGTGAAGGCAAGTCACTGTTGGAACTTCATGCTGGGGGGAGATGCAGCTACCGTTGCTGATGCGAGAAGCCCGCTCGCAGTTATGAAGAGCGCCAAACTTCTGGTTTTTCACTGGTAGCTTTGTTTGGAGGCATAAGGAGTATGCTCAGATGCAAGCCAATCATCTAGACCCTGTGGGGCACTTCCTGGGGATCAGGACTCACTCCAGCTGAGACCAGTGGTAGGGCTCAAGCAGGTCCAGGTGATGGTGGTCAGCTGGGCAGTTGCAGGAACTGCTCTGGAAGCTTGTTGTGTTTCTACAGCTCAAACAGGGGGTCAGCCAACTGACCGGTGGGGATCCTGGATTCAAGGCATGCAGGTCCAGTGTTACTTCTTCAGACAGCAGTGAAATCCTTCTGAATCTTCAGCAGGCCTAGTAGTTTTATAATGAGAGGTTCTGAAGGTGCCACATTTATAACTACTTGCAGCCTTTGCATGGGGTAATCCCTAAACTATTCCCAAACTGGTTCTAGTCAGTTCTTCCTCTTCCCATAGATTTAACTCCAAATAGTCTAGAGGAACAAGACAAGGGCAGGCTTGGTGACAGTTTCCTTTGTAAATGCAGCAGTCATGGTCTTATGAAGTGCAATCAGGGCAGGTCACAACTTCTCCCCAGCCATATTGTTAGGAAGACACACTTCATCTACACCCACACCTCTTTTGTCCCATGTCTAGAGGAATACACTCCACTCCACAGGCAAGACATTTACAGTCCTGAGACCCTGGGCACTGACAGAAAGGCACCTTTGGTACAGACAAAAGAATGCCAAATTTCTAAAAGTGACATTTTCAGAAAAGTAGCCTAAAAGCTGACTTTACCATTAAAGAGAATTGAATTTTAAAATACAGTTCAAATGACCATCTTCCTTGCACCCTAAGCCAACAACAGAGCTTCACAAATAACAGCCTGCCTTATTTATAAGCATTAGGCAGGTCATTTTGCAAACCCTGTGTCATTGGGCAATGTGCAATGTGACTTCAAAGCAGGTGGCTTTGTAAATTGCATCACTGCTTTATGAACAGGGACTGATTCATAGTACATATACAGAACATTGACCAGCAAGTGTTGATGCTGACTTTGTGTATGGCCAATAGCATCCTCATACACTTTTGTTAAGGCCTTAACCAGTCACGGCTTGCGGTGTGGTAAAGTGGCAGAGCGGCACATGGCGGGGTGGACAGAGACAACAAAACAAACAGAAAAATGTAATTAAAATAAAAAACTTACCTCACTGCCCACAGAATCACTGGTCTTCTGGCTGCACTGAGGGCACAGGCTCCCAGCGTGCCCTGTGGCCAATTCTAACTCTGCTCTCATGCTGGCGGCAGCATAAGAGCAGCGGGAGCACCCTGACTTTGAGTTTTCAAGCAGACTGGGAGCCTGTACCTGTTGTCCCCAACCCAGCAACACAGTGTGGGGTTGGAGAGCTCAGTGCGCATGTGTGTTTGGCCATCCTGAGACGGCCGGCCAAACACATAGGCGCACTGAGAGGAATGCACACCACTCCCTCTCCATCCCTGTCATCCCCCATGGCCCTGACCCTTTAAAAATAAAACAATAATACACATAGTTTATTATCATTTTTAAAGTTTTGCAGCTGCTGCTATGGGGGTGGGGTGGAGGTGAGAGCTACTGCTGGTCTTAACAGGGCAGCCACATGCAGTTCACAATAGTTGCACACACCATCAATCATGTCATTTTTATTTAAGATTAAAAAGTGTACCAAGGTCAAATCCCTCAAAGGTTGCTGAAAGGACACAAAGCAGTGCTATAAATCCTGCCCAGTATTAACTCCCTAAATGCACCTCAAAGCTCCCCTGTCTTGTTAAGGCTTTCATGCCAGTCCTGTGCTGATACTGCACTTAGGTCTGGTAGTCTGTGCCTATTTTTTCAAACAGAAATATACTTATTGGTTGGAAAGATAGCAGTGATGAATTACTGCTGCTTCCCTGCTTATCATGCGCTGTAATCACGGCGATGAACGGTCCCGAAAACTGTAGAGAGGAGAGGAATCTCGGAAGAGAAAAAGGGAATGTGATGCTTTTCACATCCTTTGGGCTTATGTGACCTGATAAGACATAGCGATTGCATAGAACAACCATTCCGCACTGATGATTTCATGGGGTAAATAAATGAGGCGCATGTGTGAAACAGCAAGTTATGCATCATTTAAATGGAAAACACAGAAATCTTGCATAATAGTGTGTGTTATTTCATATGGCATTGTCATTTTGCCTATCTATTATTTTAGAAAGTGTTTGTCGTGTAGAATCTAGACATTATTTTGTGACTTTTCCACGCAAGACCATTACAAATAACAAGGATGCTCTATCGCTTCAGTTGAGTTCAGTGTGATCTATGATCGGTACAGTTCGTCATTAGTTATCGTGTGTTAGGTTCTACAGCATAAACTAAAAGCTTTTTATAAGTGGGATTTTCTTCGGCTCATGCCCAGCATCCTGAATGTTACTCCAAGTTTTCTCTAGGTCTAGCTTGTAAAAGCTTCACAGTCTTGCATGCGACAGCATCATGTTCAGCATTGCTTAAATTGTGCAAATAAAAGTGCAGGAACCCAGACTTAATTCCACGTGATGCTTCTGTTTTACGCATTCGGCACTTCCTTATTCTTCATCCCACCCTTCTATGACATCCTCTCTTGCTTTTTATCTTTCTCTTCCTCCTTTTTAAGCCACTTTCATTCCTGCTTTGGTGTAATGTATGACCGAGAGGAAGAAAACATTTATTCCTGTATCATTTTTTGCGTAGACCAATGGTTCCCAACCTTTTGATTTCTGTGGATCCCCACTGAATTTTAATTTGAATCCGGGGACCCACCACCCCACTGAGTCATTACTGAAAGCTGGGGACCTAATTTGTTAATACTATTTAATTTTCTATGCAGTCGCGGACCCCTTGCGGAGGCTTCACGGACCCCCAGGGGTCCTCGGACCACAGGTTGGGAACGACTGGCGTAGACCACCTCTGATCACAAGATACCTCGTGCTATTGGTTTGCAGGCAAGTCACGTCCAAGTTAACAATACATATATTGGGCCACATGGCATAGTTCGGCTTCGCACTTGCCCAAACCAATCCAAGAATCAGGACTTTATGAATGTATGTATGTGGTCTTCCTATAAAGCGAACCTAATCAAAAAGAAGTGGAGCCCTGCAGAAGGTCAAAGCATCATTACACACTTCCGTACTCTGATGAGTGTGACTGTTTAGCAACTTTTAATTCAAACCTTCACGTGTTTTTAGTAGGAAACAGAATTCTGTATGTATTGCTCCAGGGAATAATCTGGAAAAGCAGGTGCGTGGTCGAGTGGCCACACCTCTAGCGGCACTTACTCCATCGGACCGGTGGACAAGTATGTCAGTAACAGACAGAGTAGCCTCTGTTCTGATATACCTAAGGTCTGGCCAGCTATAATTCAGGCAGACAGACCTTCAGTTTGGCAGAGAGGGTACACAGGTGCCTTTGTGAAGAGTACTTTCTCCTCCAAACTCTAAATCGTCCCCTAGCACTTTGGAAAGTTAGTTGAGCATAAAGCCCACAGGTATCCTGGCGGGAGCAAACTCCTTCCACAAAGGACAGTTACTCTGCTGCTTCTCTGATAACTGCATCATCAAGAGACTAGAGTCATACACTGTTCTGTATGCTGTCCTCTGGTTATATATTTACCTGGGAAGTCGCTGTTACACCTCCGAGTGCAGGTAGTGGAACACTCTGGCAGCACCTCTCCCAACCTAAGTGCTTAAATGCATGCAATGGCAGCTCTCTCATTTGATTAAACTCCAACATCTAGTTGGCGAGTGGGAGGACAAACCATCTTGAATTTTCAATGAGGAAGGGGCAACCCCTCTGTGGTCCGGGCCACAAGGCAAGTTCCACATCTGAATAGAGGGACAGCACAAGTAACTACTGTTAGAAATGGGGTCTCTGGTTGGCAGTGGTTTGCACCCTGTCCAAGTAGGGACCCTCACTCAAGTCAGGGTAAGGGAGCCACACAGCTAAGATAACCCATGAACATCTCTTTGGTAACTTGGCACGAGCAGTCAGGCTTATCTCAGAGGCAATGTACAAAGTATATGTACACACAGAAACACAGTGAAAACACCACAGAAGTACTCCATACCAGTTTTGAAAAATAGCAAATATTTATCTGATGAAAACAAGACCAAAACGACAAAAATTCAACATACACAAGCAAAGGTTCAAATTTTTATAGATTAAATCTTATAAAAACGCTTAGAAACACAATAGCTCCACCTGGGGCTATCACAAAGTCATTGAATGAATAGTTCCCCACAGTCCAACACCACTCGCGAGGAAGTGAGGGCCAGCCGTGGAGTCGCACAGACCCTAGGCACAGGGCCTTTGATAAACGATGTAACAAAGATGTTGTATGGAGTCAAGAAGGTGAGGCAATGCTGGAGCCGATGCAGCGTCAGTTCCTTTCTGCTACCAGGGAGGTCAGGTGCCAGTTCCTTATGCCAGGCAGGGGAGGTGAAGCTTTGGTTCCTTACTGATGCAGGGGAGGTGATGTAGCATCCGTGGCGAGGCGTCAGTTCCTTACGATCCAGCGGGGTCGATGAATTCAGCAGGTCAAGCCGTGCGGCCTCAACTTAGCGGTGTTGTGATCACACCGTGGGGCCACAGGTGCTGCGTGGAGTAGGAGTCTGGTGTCCCAGACGTCGGAGACACAGCACTCGGGACTCCTGCTGTGGCTGGACTTTGGAGGTGCTGCAGCGGCATCGGCCCTGCAGCGTCGGTCGCATTCGTAGCACTCAGTGGGGACCACTGTTCCTGGTGCAGGCACCGGCGCGGGGTCAGACAGTGCCGCCGGTTCTGAAGTCGTTCTGGAGTGGATGCACTTGGTTTCTTTCTTTGTTTCACCAGAACTCACTTCCAAGGGCGCAGGAATTGGATTTTGCATCACTTGGCAAGTCAGGACTCGCAGCAAGAAAGTCCAGGTGGTGCCAGATGAAGTCTTTCATGTCTTTGAGACTTCTAACAGAAGGCAAGCTCAGTTCAAGCCTTGCGGGAATCTTGTAAAGCAGGATGTAAAAAGCAAAGTCCAGTCCTTTCATTCCCAGGACAGAAACAACAAGCAGCAGGCCAGCACAGCAAAGCAACAGGCAGAGTGGTAGTCCCTCCTACAGCATCCAGCCCTTCTTCCTAGCAGAATGTTCTCAGTCCAGAAGAGTTCTGAAGTTGTGGTCTGAGGGGCCAAATACTTATACTTATTTCTGCCTTTGAAGTAGGCAAACTTCAAAGGAAAGTCTTTGTAGTGCACAAGAACCAACGTTTGCTGTCCTGGCCCCATACACACTCCAGGGGGTTGGAGGCTGCTTTGTGTAAGGACAGACACAGCCCTATTCAGATGCAAGTGTCAGATCCTCCCACCACTCTAGCCCAGGAAGAATCATCAGGATATGCAGGGCACACCAGCTCCCTTTGTGTGTCCATTTAGAGGGAATTCACAAACAGCCCAAATGTCATCCTAAACCAGACATGTATTTCACAGCCAGGCAGAGGCACAGAATGGTTAAGCAAGAAAATGCCCACTTTCTAAAAGAGGCATTTTCAAACGTACAATTTAAAAAACAATTTCACCAAAAGATGTATTTTTAAATTGTGAGTTCAAAGACCCCAAACTCCACATCTCTATCTGCTCCTAATAAAAAATTGAACGTAAAAGATATTTCAAGGCACTCCATGTGGGGACCCATGGGAGAGATAGACCTTCCAATAGTTAAAACCGAAGTTAGCAATATTTCACTATCAGGACAGGTAAAACACACTAATATGTGTCCTACCTTTTAAATACATTGCACCATTCCCATGGGACTGCCTTCGGCATACCTTAGGGGTGACTTACATGTAGTAAAAGGTAAGATTTGGGGGAAGTGGGAGCACTTACCAGGTCGAACTGGCAGTAAAATCTGTATACACAGACACTGCAGTGGCAGGTCTGAGACATGTGGGTGGCACAATCAGTGCTGAAGGCCTAATGTTAGCATTTAATATGAGCACACCTAGTGCTCTTTACTAGGGACTTACTGGTAAACCAAATATGCCAATCAGGGGTAAAACAATTGTCAATATCATTTTAGACAGAGAGCTCTTGCACTTTAGCACTGGTCAGCAGTGGTAAAGTACACAGAGTTCTAAAGCCAAAAACAACAAAATTCAGCACAGGATCAAAACAGGAGGTCAGAAGCCAAAAAGACAGGGGAAACGATGCCAAGAACTGACAGTTCTAACAACCACAATGAAAAATCTTTTGGTGTGTGAAAGAAACCCCCTCAGAGCAGCTTTATCCTCTGGGTTTAGAGGCCAAACACAAACTACAGGAGGGGATCATGGAAACTACAATATTTATCAGCTTTGACCATTATGTGTTTATTGCGGGTCTTGGAAACTGATGCTCCATAGCTGCTAAGCGGCTTTCTGTCAAGTACAATTCTTTGCTTTTGATCCAAACATGTTGCATTATGGTACTTGGGGCCAGATGTAGCAAAAATAAAAATTGCGACTCGCATTTTGCGAGTTGATGCGACTCGCAAAATGCGAGTCGCAAATTGGAATGCCAGAAAAAAAAGCGATCCGATTTTGCGACTCGCAGCCGGACTCGCAACGCTGTGTGCGAGTCCGCAGTTTGCGAGGTCGCTGTTTGCGAGTGTGCAAAAACGAACTCGCAATTAGCGAGTGGGTGTCGCAAATTGCGAATACCTTCAAAATTGCTTACAGATGCAGCAGAACACTCCAGAAAGCATACCAGAACACCCTGGAAACACTTCCTGGCACATGATGATGACATCACAGCCAGGAAGTTAACAAATACACCTGGGAGGAGGGCTCAACAGTGAGCAGTGTCTCTGCCACTCACAGTAGGGTGCTGAGGAGTGGTAGGCACAGCACCATGGACGCAGCAGGGACCAGCCAGGCTGGCAGGAGGGGCAGGAGATCATAGATAACAGCCAGGACAGATTCATGTGGCACATGGCGTTAATGTGCCACATGACTGGTTGGCATTTTCCTGCCCATTGACAATTTCAACTTGTATATAGTTTCTTCATGACATTAATAAAACAGTTATTTTTGTTCCACTTAACAAATGGTTAATAGGTGATTATGGTGGGAGTTGACACGTACCGTCCAGAATATTGCGTTGCAATGTGGTCCCGTCTCAGTCTGCCTTGATTAGCTAGTCTCCTATCCCCATGATGGCGATGTGGTTGTTCTTGCTCTTCATCATCACGATCTGGGTCTGCAGGGGTGAGAGGTAGCCCACGTCGGGTGGCTATGTTGTGGAGGATGGCGCATGCGACCACAATTTTGAAAGCGGTAATGGGGGTGTATTGGAGGGCGCCTCCGCTGCGGTGGAGGCATCGGAATCTTGCCTTCAGGAGTCCGAAGGTGCGCTCTATGAGGTTCCTGGTCCTCTTATGCGCACTGTTGTATTGCCTCTCTGAATCATTGCTGGGTGTTAAAAATTGAGTCATGATCCATGGCCTTAGAGCATATGCACTGTCACCTGTTGGGCACAAAAGTACACTGTTAGTAAGTCCAGATAGTCGTGCACAGTGACCTGTGTGTACGTCTGCAAGGTGTATGCAGCTCTACCTAGGAGGTATCCATCTCCAAACTCCCCACGTTCCAGGCGTTGATGTATCCCACTATGTCTAAAAATGTATGAGTCATGGGTACTGGCTGGAAACTTAGCTACGATGTCCGTGATGACGTAATGGGCATCACAAACAACCTATATGTTGAGTGAGTGGGTACACTTTCTGTTGCGGAAAATATGTTCCAGATTAGCGGGGGCATATTTGAATGTGTGTCCCATCTACACATCCAATGACATGGGGGAAGTGGGCAATGCGGTAAAAGTCCAGCTTCGTGCTGTTAATTTCTGCCTCATTCCTTGGTAAGTATATGAACTGAGACCTGTGCGCTACTAAGGCATCTAGGAATGCCCTGAGGAACCTTGACACTGCACTTTGGGATACCCCACCTGCCACGGTAATGACCCCCTGATAGCTCCCTGAGGCCAAGAGGTGCAGTGCGCATAGTACTTGCACATGCGTAGGGATGGCGCAGCCACGCAGAGTCTTGTGTTCTAGCTGTGGTTTTAGTAAATCTATTAATTCTAGAATGGCAGCGCTGCTAAGGCGGTATTTATCATAGATCTCCTCTTCAGTTTGCTGGAAAAGGGTCTGCCTTGTTCTATGTATCTTCTCCTGTCTGTGGCCCCTCCTCCTCCTCTGCTGGGCTGCGTAGACTCTCCTCCTCACTGCTATCAGGTATATGTCCGCCATCTTGAGTGACCCAGATGCCTTCTGGGTCTCCTTTTATACTTTGGTAATGGTTACCACCTGATCTGAGTTAGTGGTAAATGCGACTTGCAAACTGGGCTTTTTGCGACTAGTCGCAATTTGCGAGTTGCAATTGCATAAGGTTTGCGACTCGCAAATTGCGACTTGCAATTTGCGGGTCGCAAAATGGGGTCGGAACGGATGCGACTCGCAAACGGGTCCCATCGCTTTTTGCGAGTCGGAAATGGGCTTTTTGCATCCCATTTCCGATTTTGCACTGTCGCAAATTGCGAATCGGCCCGTTTGCGAGTCGCAATCGTTTGCTACATCTGGCCCTTGAAGTTTAATTTTAAAACATGCTATATTTCCCATTGAAAATCCAAACTTGCAAAGTGCCATCGAGCAAAAAGCTAGGATTGGCTTAAAGAGTCACAGATGACATGGGTTCACCTGGTAGCTGTGGGAAGATGGGGACCATATACTATAACGAATAAAATACCCCCACTGTACATGAAAATGATATTGCAAGTCACTTAGGAGTTTTGTGGCCTTATGAAGACCTGTGACTTTGTGCCTCTACAAGCCCCTGGAACTTCTTGGTGACTTGCTAACTATTTATAATGTCTTGTGGGGATACTTTACCCCATATACTATTTTCAGTTCATATTTATTGATGAGGGCAAAATGTCCAATAATTCTAGAAATACCTGCGACTTCCCTGCTCGGATTCCTTGAATTCCCTATGCGAAATCTCTCACGATCTTAATAACGTTCTCAAATGAAAGGTACCGTCCTGTATCAGTAGTCACAGATAAACCAAGATCAACCATGAACGGCAACGTTTAATCCTTTTTTGGCAGTACATTTATCCGGGGTGTGACTAATAGCTTCACCAAATTGTTTTGTTTTACATTTAATAATGTGTCTTTGGTCCACAATATAAACTGCATGCCTTCGTCTAACATTAACTCAGTCAATGAATACTAATTGGTATATAGCTTGTGTGAGTAGAGATCACCTAAAGATTTGTTACGTGACAATATTCGCTCTAGTATTCTACGGCAGTGTGCAGAATAATGCTCAGAACATTCTGAAGCAAAATAAATCATCTTTTTTTCAGTTCTGTGGCATCTATAACTCCTACCACAAAAAAGCAATTATGAAAATCACTGGGAGGTAGATGACAGTTTGGTAATGAAACTCCATCTCTGTTACATTAATATACTATTGGCAGATAACTGTGTTGGATTTCGAAGCCGACATCCCCCTGAGGCTCAGCGCTGTATATTTGCTTCTCTGCATCATGCACTTTACCATTTCTGTAACTCATCTTCATGTGGCTTTACAGATTTTTCGACGAACAGGCTTTTAAGATCTGCTGTATTTTATTCAGTTGTCATTTCATCACACCAGCTACCATAATATTTAGATTTTAAGTTCTTAACCGGATCCTGGCTCTCATGGCCCAGTTCTGGCTTTTCTTCTCTATTATAAAAAAAACAAATCGCACCTTCTACTGTGACCGGCTTTGGGGTAGGGTTGCCCTATTTTGTCGGATGTTATGAAGATTAAAACTGCTTTTACATCTTCATATGATGGTTTTTTTCTTGGTGACCTATAGAACCCCAAGCCCAGTGCAACATTTCCCGCTATTCTCCGTGTTCTGTGCTCTATAACAGGATAGTGCCTTAAAGCAGTTTGAAAATAGGATTCAGTACCTGAATAGATAAATACTTGATCTAAAACTCTTCTCTCCAGGCAGTACACCACAGAACCAGGCTCGTGTTCCTGTCCAATCTGCTGAGTTTGTTATTTGTTTCAGCCAGCAGATTGTTATTCAGAGTTACCATATATGTTTATCTGCCCCAGTAAATCAGGCATATCCTTTGTCATTGACCACTTGTTATCTCGCTATTATTCCACCTCTGGACAAAAGAAATCCCCCAGGTTTCTATATATACATGTTTCTTGGTTCTGAATGACTTACGTTCTCCTGGGCTGGGCCATAGGTCAATCTGTCCACTCAATTTCTACCCTGAAAGCTCTCCGTGTGAAAATAGACTTTGGCAGTTTAAAGGATTAACAGTGAAAGTACCTCTGCAAAAGTATTACTACGCCCAGCATAAAATAAATAGGGGCACATATACTGTGAAGAGAGATACATGCCACAGACACTCCAACATACATTCATAAAGCAATATGAACGAAGTCTTAAAATTCATATGTTCTTACAACAATGTAAGTTCCTAACTAAAAAGTACTGATCATACCAGATCTTTAGAGGCCTCCTACGACACCCACTGCTAGTCTCCCTTCTCCATATGTGGAATGTTCTACATAATTAAATAATTAACAGGATGAGAAAACTATTTGTTTATGTTGCAAAGAGGATTCCCCTACCTTGCTGCATGTGGAATTCTTGTGGTTGACCCAACTATCCACAGTTTGAGCTGTTATTGGGTGGACAGGATAGCCATCACATTTGTCACTGAGTCACCTATCTACCAAACTCTAAATTAGGCCTTTACTCTCCTCTTTTCCAAGATAAGTTGGTAAAGCAAAATATTAGTCAAAGTTTTACTCATATAGATCCTGAATATCAGTTGAGTTAGAAACCTATTTCTATATAGCCTTTGGTGGCAGAGATCATGCAACAGTTTCTTGCCATACATATACGGAGGTTTGTACATTTCCTGAGGTTGCTGGACTCTTTTGAGACTGAGTTTTGTCCAACAGAGAGCATGGATTCTACCCTCATATCCCACATAGGCCTTGTGCTAGGCAGCTGAAAGCTACAGTTTATGCACCCTTATCCTACAGGAGGTGACTACAGTGTTCATCATAGTCTAAAATAACATCTGCACATGCCACTTGTTTCAGGACATCTTGTGAAGCTCTAATTCAACTCTCTGAGCTTTTATGTTACCAACTCTATGTAGGCAATTGCTTCTCAATATTTTTCTGTTTCCTGAAGGGAACTGTAAGGCTCATCATTTTCACCGGTCCCACCTGTAAGTTTCCTTTAATGCTCGGTTATAGGAACATCAAATTATCAGGTGATTATATGTGCTGGTGTTACCAAGGTCCTGCTGCATCTTGACAAAGTCATGTCAGGAGCAGCAACTGGATTTATATTGCATGATGCCCATTAATTGGGCAAGCTGTCTGTTACTGGCTGGGATGAGCTCTGGAAATCGCATTTCTGGCCATGGTCTATGTTAGCTTTGTTTTTGCAGTTATAGCATTAGCCTAAATAGTTTTTTAATCCAGGGATCAATTTTCGGCTCCAGCCATATCTCTGAATATCTTGGAATTAGTGTAACATTTTTAATATAGGCTTTTGACCGTGTCTCAGATGTAGATTGCAGCATTCTGATGGTGAATACTTGGATGATCCCTAAAATCAGACACCATTAACCTATCTCCCTCAGTCTTGTAGCCTGAAATGAGACATTTATTCCATATTCTTATCTTTTAATAGGAGATGGCGGCTCAAGTCTGTGAATGCCTTCCTTCATATTGATAAACACGGAGATCCTTACTAGGCATGGAGAGAGAAGAGTCAGCCATTGAGAAATCTCAATTGTCATCTTGAAAATTTGTCAACCCTTATCTAATTCAGATAAACACAACAAAGACAACCAAATGTTAGCCATTTTAGTTCATGCTTCCTCCACACATTTCTAGTAAGTCCAAAATACAGAAGAGTTAGAGCATCAGAGGTTACAACCTATGTGTCATATGTTAGAAAACTTCAGACTTTTGGAAAATAAGGATTAAGGAATTTTATGTTAGCTGCCCAAAATCATTATTATGCATTGTAATGTCTTTGACCTCTATGCATTGATTTGGAGAGTCTAATTTTACTAATATCAGTTGACTACGTTTAAAAAAACATGTTTAACATTCTTTTATATCAAGAGATGCCAGATTATGTTTGAACATGTTCTTCAGTTTGCAGAAATGCACACCTTGGTCCAAGCCTGTTGCTTTATGAGCAATTGGCTTCTTTTATCAAGCTGCTTCTTTAGGCTAAATATATTATGAATCCCCAATATGTTATTCACTGGAATTCACCATGAGACCAGTTCCAATCAACAGTGCCCTATCAGAGCCACTCTGTCAATGTGAGGAATTGAATCAGTATCATGAATCCTTTCATTCAGGCTTTGTTCAGAATGGCCACTAGCCTCTGCTCTGCCAACCATCTAGCAGATTTTCAGGCATGTGGCTGTGGGCTGTCAGTATTCCACCATGTCAATATCAGGTGTCAGTGCTCAGCTCCCTTTGATCATTGAGGCCAGATTTGGTATTATTCTGTAGTGGCAGTGGACCCTGACAGCTCACAGTGTTGTGGAAGTTCCATGTAGCCACCTTTGAGTGGCTGGAGATATCCTGCGAGTTGTTTGCTGAAATTTGGGAATTGGTGGAGGAGCTGCCTTTTGCCACTGCCTGGCAGAGACGTTTTATGCCAAGTAGTGACATAGGCCCATGGGGAAGGGTAATTTATCATGCCTACAATACTTATGATAGTATCTGACCATGTGAAGTTCTACTATGCTTAAGTGTGCTACATCCTCCGCTACCTGTCTGACTCTTAAATCATGAGGTCTCTTGAGGGACTGCAATATATTTGGAAATGTGGCAGAGGGAGCACTTCTGACAGTCAAAATGAGGGGCAAATTCACTGAAAAGTGAGTTACATTCATAAAGTTTGGTTATAGGTAAGAATCTAGTGATAACAATGCAACTACGTTAGAGGGGTTCATATACTAAAACACATCGTAATCATAGTTCAGAAATCCAATATGCATGTGCTTTAAAAAAAGATTCAGCAGGGAACTTTCGGATTCAGACAAAAGGATTAATGAGTTCCATTAGCACGAGGATGTAGCAATTCTAATTTGTTGAAGAAGAATAACAATAATAATAAATAATATTCTTAATTTTTATGTTGTTATTTATGCCACACTTTTGACGTCTCTAAATGTTGTGCATAGCAGGTGTTACTATTACTCAATTTAATAGTTCTCAATTTACTTAGTACAGAAGAAGATCTGAGTCCGCCTTGCGGAACTTCGAAACTGTGAATTGCAGATCACCACATGTTTCAGCAATGAGACTCAACTCACTGAGCCATCCTAGCAGATGAAAGGTACACTCCATAAATTCCCTACCCACCAACTCAAGCAACACATGGCATTTGTGTTGGATTACTTGGGCATGAATTTCTAAGCTAGATTTGACTGACATAAGACATAAGAAAATTTGGTTTGTTCTGCTAGTGAGGTAGATTTGGTATTCCAAACAACCAAAGCGTTTGTTGATTGCCTCTTGAGAGGTGTCATGGATCCACCCATTTTAGCAAGTTTATCAGCTCAAATATGCCCCATTCATGTTTTCCATACAGGTCCAACGCCACCTACCATAATTATCCAGTACATTAACACATTATCACTAACTCTTGTGGCGTTTAACTCATAGCATCATAATAAATAGAAGGCTTCAATCCCTGCAACAAACTTACTCTTTCAGTTTCTTAGTAAAATCTAGCTGTGAGATCACAGTGGTGTGTAATAAGAAAAATACATCACTAATCTACTGTACTAATTTTTAAAAATGAGTTGTGACTTCACAGTTCCTACTGCATTATCCAGCAGATAGGCAAAAAATAAATCTTCTTTAACTGTTAAAAGGAAGAGCGGCTTTCAAATCATTCCCTGAAAACTCAGTCAGGGGCACTTTTGGCAGCATGTTCATTTTTAGGGTTGGACAGTGAATTCTGCTCCGCTCGTGGAGTTTGTGGAGTTTTTCACACTCCATGCTCTGCTTAGAGTGCAGAGTTTTTTTCCTTGCTTGCGCTCACCAACGTTAAGTTGGTGACCGCGAGCATGGACATTTTACTGCAGACCACTTCCTGGTGTTATTTCTCGATGTGGGTGGTCACAGATGGTCAGACCACTTGCTTTGAGAAACCTTCGGTTCACCTTGAGGAAGCTGCCGCTCAAGTAGAAAATCTTCTCAAATGCAGAAAAGAAGAAGTGCCCTTTTGCGCTAAGCTGGGTGCCGTTTGCACAGATTTTACAGTGCCTGACAAACACCTGGCCCTAAAAATCACAGCGACCAGTGTGACTTAACGCACTCTGCCACTTGCGAACTCTGCATAGTTTGCGACTGAGTTATTTGGTCACTCCGCAAACTCCACCCAGTCATATTCATTTTTTGCTTTACTGAAATTCACTACTTGAGAAAAAGACTCCATCTGCATGTTGCAAACCATGATGCTGGCTTTGATAATGGCTTGCACTGCAGTAGAGTATCCGCATTTATTTGACATAGCTACCACCAGAAGAATGTTTTCATCAGAGACTTCATGAGACAAAACAATTCATGTTGCAATTTAGTATTGCCTGGCAAAAAAAACCTTTAATTAATTTAACAGGAATTGTAAGTTGACCTTTGGACTCATTCCTCTATTTTGTCACACTAATATTTGGTGACTTGCATTATTCTTATAAAGTGGAGTTGGGGATACTTTATTGCGTATGTAAATTTCAGTGTTCTTTTGGTGTCTAGAATATTAGATAACATAATATTCTCACAAGATGACGAGACATGCCTCTTAGATACGTCATCCTTAAGGTGGCCTTCAATGAATTAATCAATCAGTACTTGTAGGACGCAGCTTATCACCTGTGGGGTCTCAAGGCGCTGTTGTGGGTGTGCTGATCACTGGAAGAGCAAGGTCTTGAGATCCTTCCTGAATTGCTTCAGTGATGTGGCCTGTCTGAGTTTGAGTGGGAGAGTATTCCATGTACTGGCTGCGAGGTAGGAGAAGGATCTACCTCCAGCTGGGCTTTTCCTGATTTTGGGGGTGTCGGCGAGAGTAGAGGATCGAAGTTGCCAGGCGGCAGTGTAGAAGGTCAAGCAGTGGTTGAGGTAGTCTGGTCTGATGTTGTGAAGTGCCTTATATGTGTCAGTCAGTAGTTTGAAAGTGATGCGATTGTCGACCAGGAGCCAGTGGAAGTCTTTGAGGTGGGCAGAGATGTGGCTGTGCAGAGATGTGGCTGTGGAAGGGGATGTCCAGGATGAGTCTGGCCTCTGCGTTCTGTATTCTCTGTAGCCTTGCTTGTAGCTTGTTTGTGATGCAGGTGTAGAGTGTGTTGCAGTAGTATAGTTTTCTGAGGACCAGAGTGTGGGTGACAATCCTTTTAGTCTCAGTGCGGATCCACTTACAGATCTTCCAAAGGAGATGCCGTGTGTGGAATCAGGCTGATGAGACAGCGTTGACTTGATGGGTAATGGGAATCGTGGAGTCCAGAATGATGCCCAGGTTGCGTGTGTGGTCGATAGGGGCATTTACTAGGGCTGCTGGCAACCAGCAGTCATCCCAGGCAGAGGGGGTGGAGCTGAGTATGAAGATCTCTGTCTTGTACTAGTTGACCCTGAGGCAGCTGGCTTCCATCAAGTCAGCAACTGCACTCAAACCTTTTGCCTACTCCTCTCCTGTTTGCTGAAATTTGTTTTTGTTGGCTTTAGGACTCTCTGTACTTTACCACTGCTGACCAGTGCTAACGTGGTAGTGCTCACGCCTCGAAACATGGTAAAACCTGATTGGCACATTTAATTTACTTAAAAGTCCCTCGAAAGGTTATACAGCATGTACCAAGGACCTGTAATTTTTAATGCAACTAGTGTGCCGCAGCACTTATTGTGCCATCCACTTACGTAGCCTTTCAAAACATATCCTCAGCTTGCCGTTGCAGCCTGTGTGAAGTCTTGAATTACAAATCTGACCTGGCAAAATAACCCCTTTGCCAGGACTGAATCTCCCATTTTAATACACATGTCACCCCTTTAGTAGGCCTTAAACAGCCCTTAGCAACAACAGCAAGGTGATGAATGCAATGCTTGAATTAATCTCTGCAACTGGCAATCGCTCGAGCCTGTATCCTAATTAATAATTTTTCACCCTCCATGCCACCTCAGTTTGGACCCAGCCATATGCAAATCAGCTTTGACCCTGTTCCATTCGGAACAATCCAGTGCAAACTGCCAGGCCATCCACTCTGAACCAGAAAACAAGCAACCCAAGACCAGTTTCACCCTTATAATGGGTTCATCAGTCATGTATAGCTTGATACCAGTGGCACAATTAGCATGGGACCCAGGTCTGGGCATGCCGTCACACTTAAGGCGGCAACAACAAGAAGGTGATGGATGAAATGCTTGAATTAATCTCAGCCACTGGCAATCACTCAGGACCTCATCCCAATCCATTGCTTTTCATCCACCATGCCACATAGAACTTTCTCCGCAGCTTTATCCAGCGCACCCCAATGATGATGTTGCCACCTCCTTGGACACCACCTTCTGCCTTGCCCTGCTGAAGTTTTCCTTCTCAGACATTTTTCTACAAAAATTGCTTCTACATCTGAAGGTAAGTCGAAACCAGCCCCAATCCACCTTGTGTATCTGAACCGCATTCCACTGTGGTCAGCCATAACTTTCGACTTAGCTCCGGTCTTGTGTGGCTCGTTGTCCGCTGTTGACACTTTCATTTTTTAGGCACTAGTTTTTGCAACAAAAAAAAAAATTCATAACTGCAGTTTTACCGGTTAGATTGTGGTTGTCTTGGTGTCAAATAATTCATTCGGATTTTCTTTATTTGTCTAAAATGGTGTAGGATTTTTCTTGCGTTGTTTTCTCACTTTATTACTGTTTAAGGCTTTATAAATACTTTACACGTTGCCTTCAAGTTAAGCATGACTGTTATGTGCCAAACTAACAGAGGGTAAAGTACAGGTTAACTTCATCATTTTTGTGGTTCACCCTGGCAAGCAATGTAGTGTTTGCTTGAGAAGAGTGACCACCCACCTCCACTAAAAACCCAACTTCCTACATGGTCATTCTCTTTCTGTCTCTTAGCCATCAGCTTGGTCTGCATGTTGATAAATCACAGTGACATCATGTTCTTCCTGGCACTGACGTAGACCTCATGTGATGGATTTATGGCTTTCTCTAAGTAGGCACATTGACGTAACTGGCAAACTTAAGGTCATTTATAGGTGAAACTAGAGAAATGGTTTGGGTGTGTAATGGTTTGTTACTGTGTTAATTTCTGGTCTTTAGAGATAACAGTATTTAGTATACTGAGAAAATTAAGGTTACTCCAACATTATACAGCAGGTAATTTACCATGACTGACCTACAAGGAGAGAAAAGCGACAAGCACAGAACACTAAATGCTAGTTATTGAGATACCTGTAAGAGAGTGAATTAATCTGACATGGATTTCACGTCGAAGGTGAAATTCCGCAAATTAGAAAAGGAGATACCATATATATGTGCTCTTAACAGTGGTACTTAGCCAAAGTGGTACTTTTCTTTGTAAAAGCAGTGTAGTAGCGGAGAATCCCCCAAAATGTGACTGTGTTTGAGGACAGATCCCGGTGCTTGTCTTTTTTCTGTACCTTAAAAAACAATAGAAGAGATTCATGACATCTTTCATCTCTGCAGGTCTAAAATATTCGTCTAGGTTGTTGGAGGGAATTTAGGGTCATATGTACAAACACTTTTTCCCATAGACATAGAATGGGTAAAAACCTTTGCTACATCTGGCCCATATAGTCATATTTTGAAATGAGGGTTGCTTGTTTTTTCTATCATCTTTCAATCAAAATTGTTAGATTTGCAAAAGTTTCCTTTGCTTTAGACCATGCGCACAACATGTCCTAATTTGCCTTGAAGGTCATGTTTGAACTATGCTAACACTCACAAAATTTAGTGTATCATACTTTCTTAAGAAAAGATGCAGAGATGAATTCAGGCTTAACAGGTATTACTGATTTAGTGATAATAGTTTCCCTTTAAAATTTCACTGGGGGTTATGAATGCTGAAGATGTGTGTGATAGATTACATATTTACATACAAACTGTATAATCGAGGTAAGTAAATGAGTTGTTCATGCTATATGTTGACAAAAGTTGATTTAACTTTTCGAAGACTTTTGAGGTTCGAATATTTCTATTTTAGTCCTTTGTGGTGGGCTAGGAGATATTATCTGAGTACACGCAAAACAAGCACACTTCCACTGACGTGTTGCATACTCAAATCTCTCAAGCATAATTTTGAAATAGTTTTGTAGGACTGTAAAGTTTCATTAACAGCAGAACGTATTATTAAGAAACACAATATGTAGCAGAAGTTATTTTGCTTTACATATTACTGAATGGACCTAACATTTTGACGTAGAATATGGATATAATAGTTAGCTGGTGTGGTTTTCTTATACTCACCTGCAAAGCAAAAACTAATTTAGTGTTTTCTCTCATAGTTGAAGGCCAAAGGGATCAACAAGAGAGTGGGGGCAGGGGTAGCAAATGGAAATTAAAAGATTTATACATTGGGAACGGAAAATTGGATATCAACCGAGGTTTTTAATGGTAGTGTGTGACATCATGGTTTTTTTTTTCCTTAAGCATCTTTCCAAAACGTAAAACAGATTTAGGGCCTGATGTAAATTTCGGTGGACGTGTTACTCCCGCACAATGGTGATGGGTATCTTATCCTCCGAAATATAAATCCCATTATTCCCTATGGGATTTATATCGACTGACGGCATATTCGTCTTGTGAACTTTTGAACAATCACAGACACAGAAGATTTATTTTATGCAAGGTGTTAAGAGATATTCGTTTAATATATTGGCCATGCCAATAGCAACTTACTCCCTGAACTCACAGCTGGAAATTTACTCAATGTAGTTCACTGTGGGAACATTCACCATAGATAGGTGGCTGGTTGTTAACAATAGAGAATGGAAAATGAAACACTTGGGGGACTGGGGTCAAGGGATTCTGACACAGGCTTCTGCCAGTGCTTGATACTCCCAAAATTGTACTGATCAAGGGGTCCTACAAGAGAGATCATAGTTGATGCATCAGTCAAAACAGCAATGTAGGACAAGGGAATGAAAGTCACTATGAACCTCTTGTAGTGAAATTACCTGTATCCCACCAACGAATGTTTTGGTGTGAATTGTGCTATAGCGTTTCCATGAAATACTGTCAAATCACCTGACAGGTTGGTGTAATTGTACAAACGTAATGTAGGCCTTTGTTATCTACAGGGCACTCTGCCCTGGTTTGCACCATGGCGCACCTTTAACTGGATGTGCCTGGCACAGACTGGAACTATGCAACCTATTACGGTTACTTACCATCCCCAACATAGGGTCAAACTCATGCCTGTCCTGACAGAGTGCATTAGTGAAAGGTGGACCTGGTGATTGAAGCAGCTGGTCTGCCTGCAACTGCGCAGGCAGCAACCAGGCCTGCTTTTAAAAGGGTCCAGACATCCCCCTTACAGAGGGATGGAGTGCTCGACTGTGCCCGCCTGCAGGGGAATGTCTGAGGGTCTATAGGGCCCTGAATTCCGAGTTTCAAGGGGTACCCTGAGGGGGGTGCACTGACTGGTGTTACCTCTTTATTGCACGCAGTCAGTGCATCACCAGCTCCTTTGCTTCCCTCCAGCATCTACAATAAGGCACGAAAGCAGCAGTGTTCCCTCATTTACACGAGCCACTTACCAAAGCAAATGAGGGGATGCCTCTTAGTGCTGGTGTACATGTAGTGCCAGTGCAATCTGTATTACAGACAGGGCCGTGCCAGCAACTGCAACCACCTTCTGGAATACCAGAATGCCCATGACGCATAGACGTGCTTGCATACGCCTGGTGCACCCCAGGGCACTTTGTGAAATACAGTTCCTAGTGGTAGAAAAGTGAGAAATTGGTCTATTCAGAGATGTTATCAGATATATTTTCAGGAAACATATGAGCAGAAATCAGCAATCCTCTGTACAGTATTGCTACACTGACATCTGGCAACACTTATGCTTTGCTCCTGGATGCTCATTTTTCTTCCGTCTGCATTTAAAAAGTGAATTTGTTTATGCAGTCCCATGAGGAAGGAAACCTTGCCTATTGTTCTCCACTCTCACATTCACAGCAATAAATCTACCTATGTAGCCAACTTAATCGAAGTGAATCCAGCTTAATGTTCCATGAATGGATTTTGTTCTTTCCATAACCTCATGTTCTAGAAAATTTAGCAAAGTATTAAGCGGTAACCATTGTGTTTGTATTGATCATGTCCACATTTCGTTTCCAACAATCATATGGTCATCTAGCCACAAAGGATTACATAAATTGTCGGAAGTGTGATCAGATCTGCCATTAGAATTGTAAAGGTGAAAGGGTGGTTGCTGGGGTTTCTAACCAGATATAACTGTGAATGATAAGCATATGATGTGCATAGATTCGTGGCATGCCTCATTTAGCTGGAGGAGATACTGGGCGTGCCACATCCCAGAGACTGTTCATTTGTTTACCACTATTTCTCTGCAGACCATAGCTTGAAATAATACATGTAACTTCAGGGTTTCCTGGGTAGCATGGAGGCAGTGACGTAACGAAATTTGAGGGGGCCCTCCTGCAATGTAAATGGAGCCCCCCCCTCCGAACTCACGCAGGAGCTCTCAGGTCAGGGCACTGTGCTAAGGGGGCTCCCTGGAGCTTGGGGGGGGGGGGGTAGGGAGGAGGGGCTGCACTGCTGGGGCTGCGGGGGCCTTTGTTACTCCACTGCATGAAGGAACCTGTTTGTGGTCATGTTCTGTAGTCACCTGACTCACGTTGTTTCTGTGCGGGTGGCCCTGTGAGTCCTACTTTCATGATTCAGTGCTCGATGTCTGAAGACTGGAGAGATGTGTTTTAAAAATCGCTGGGCACATGTACCAAGGCTTTTTATTTCTACAATAACTATGCTGTGCAAAATGGTAGGCTTTATGCATTAAAAAACCTCAAAAATCAATTTACAGCGGTGATATTTTGCAAAGGGTAATAGCTACATTGCGAGTGATCATAAGTCTCCCAGGAAGGGGAAAGGTAAACTCACTCTTCGTGAGGTCACAAGCAAGTGTATTAAAGCTTTGGAAACTCCTGCTGTCACAAGGTAATGAATGGTTAGCCAACTCAGGGTGTAGCCGGTAACAGTTTGCAAAGTGGAAGCTCTCCATGGTGGCAAGAAACAGCTTGAAACATTTAGGAATGCTGACAGCACTCGCATTGGCCACCCCCTGATTCCGCATGTCCCTTTTTTAATGTATATTTATTTTGGTATAGTAACCATTTAAAAATTCAGTGCTGGCACGTCCTGCAAGTGAATGCAGAGGTGGAGATCTGGTGTCCCTTGAAGACCCCGTGGTGTAGAAATAGTGTCATAGACCCTAGTGAAAGCAAAAACACTGTACCCACACGCAATCCACTGCATTCAGCCATACATCGGATTCAGTGGGCCCGTAAGGCCATCGATCCTGTTGCTGTTGCACCGGCTTTATTCTTGCTAGGTTCGCCCCAGTGCAGACCCCTGACGCTGAATTTGCAACTGTTCGTAATGTTGAACATGTCTAAACACTGCCATTAAAATATTAATGAGACGGGTCTGCCCGACTCATTGCCCAGATCCTTCTGGGCTGCAGTGCATTATTATACTGCCTTGCCACGTGCTGTCAGTCTGACCCAGTCACATGATACATCCGGTCCCTTAAACGGTTGATTCACATTTATATACAAACACTTTGTAAATAATGTTGAGGAGTAGAAGCTTCTTGAAGTACACGTTTTCCATTACACTTGGTATTTATTGGCATAATCCTTAAACTTAATCTTTAATTATCATTACTCTGAAGCCAAGTCTACCTCACCAAGGAATATTTTGTGCATCTCAGTGTGCTGCAATGAGGATGACGTGTGAAATAGTAATACATATTTTTTATGATGGATTGCACCTTATACGTTTTAGGCCCTCTATAAATTTCTGCTATAGATTGTGCATCAAAGCTTTTTAATATTTTTTCTCCATGTTGTGGCTTTGTACCATTGATGTATTGTTTAACGTTTAGCAAATATAGTTTTAAAGACTATTGCATTATAAATATAGCAAGCATTAGACAATCAACACACACTCTCCAGGTCTGGTTTTCCATAATATTTTTCTCCTTCCTTCATTCTTGTTTTATCTACAAGACTTAGGGCCAGATGTATGATCACGGCCCATTGCGATTCGGTAATAGCGATTTTTAAGAAATCGCTATTACCGACTCGCAAAGGGCCATCTATCACATTTGCGAATCGGTAATAGCGATTTCTTAAAAATCGCAAATGCTATTACCGAATCACAAATTGCGATACCGGCCCCATTCGCAGCTATGGGCCTGTTGGGCCATAGCTGCGAATTTTTTGCATTTCCGAAATTGCGATTTCTGAACCAGAAATCGCAATTTTGGAAATGCAAAAGGCCAGGGTGCTGGGGGCCTAAGGCCCCCTCTCCTGCACCCAATTTTTTTTTTTTTTAACATGTAAGGTACACACATGCCAAAAGGGCATGTGTGCTTTACATGTTAAATTTAAAAATGCAGTTTTACTGCATTTTTAAATTTTGCACCAGGTTACCACCTGGTTGCAGATCATGGTATTTTGCATGTGCAAAATACCATTCTGCGAAAAATCGCAATTTGCGATTTTTTGCAGCATTGCCTTGCGACCTGGATTTAGCGAATCACAAATTGCGATTTGCAAAATCCAGGTTGCAACGCAAAAAATCGCAATTTTTGCGATTTCTACTTTGTGGTCTGCGAATGCCTTTCATGCATTGCAGACCACTATTTTGCACTCGCAAACGGCCGATTTTACCATTTGTGAGTGCAAAATATTTTCATACATCTGGCCCTTAATTTGGTACGGTTGCACATATCTTCTTTCAAGATATATGACTGCAACTCTTTATTTTGAAACATAAAGTGTAGAAAACAATACTTTATATTTACCTAGAGAATATTTTGTATCACTATTAGAAGTTGGAAACTTGCTGTCTGATAGACCACTACTGACTGTATTACAGATACGGACAGTGTGTGTTTCCTGCATCTACGGGGCATTTTGTTATTATGGAACGGGCTAAAGATATTGTGCAGCCCTTTTCTAGAATACAGATTTCACAAGTGCCCTGTTTGAGCAGGTGTAATCTTGAGATAGCATTCCCTCATTTGCATGGAGGTGTGGCCCCATGTGCATGAGGGAACCATTTGTCATTGTTTCCATGCTATATTACATATGTGGGCACAAAGGCAAAGAAGTCGCCAGGAGGCACACTGTCTGGTTGCTACATATAAGCTGGGAAATATTCAACGCGGCTTCCTCCGAGGGTGTCTCTTACAACACTGGAAAAGGGGTTCTAGGGATCCCTGGAATGCCCCTGCAAGTGCATGAAATAAATCACTACAACTGCCTGCAGAGAATGCCTGTACCCTTCATTAAACAGTCCACCTCTAGTGAAAGTCAGCCGCAGTTATAAACAGCAGCCCTATCTTTCACTAATGTGTTCTTTTTATGCGGGTGTGAACTGTGAGGGATTGCAACTGTACTAAGGACAGCCCATTTCTTTAGAATTAGCCTGCATCTGCAGTTTTAAATTAGAAAACTTTCCTTTTTAATACATATAAGTCACCCATAGGGTAGGCCCTAATTAGCCCATAGGGCAGGGTGCAGTATATTTAAAATGTTTGACATAAATTTTTAAGTTCTACATGTCCTGGTAGTGAAGAACTCTTAAATTAGTTTTCCCCTACTGCAAGGCCTATGCCTCCAACAGGGTAACATTGGGTTAACTTATTACATTTAATAAGTGATAACTTTCAGTTGGGAGCAGTTAGGTTTGTCAAGTTTAGTGTCTAAATATTTGTAATGTAAAATCTTTTTTAATGGTAAATTTGAATTTTAAGTCACTCTGAAAATGCCACTTTTAGAAAGCTGCCATTTTCTTGTCCTAACCATTTGTTGCCTTCAGCATTTTTCCTGGGTCACATGACTAGGCATAGCTGGCAGTTGGTCTTTGGGTATGCTCCCAGACAATGAGACACAGGAGCATTGGTGTTTTCCGGATGGGCCATCTTTGACTTGATGAGGAGGAGGAGCTGTCACCTACCATGCTTGTACATTCAAAAGGCTGTGCCTGGGCAAATTCACAACGGGTTTGACAGTGGACAAGCTGGTGCCAGGGCAGGGAAGCAGTACATTCCAATCCTCTCTGGGGGTGCAAACTTCGGAACTTTCTCCTACTTCAAAGCTGGCACCAGATGAAAATATTGGACCCGCAGACCCAACTCTTTAGTACACCTCTGAACCTGTGAAAGACGCAGAAAGACTGCTGTGCCAGTGGTGTAACATCAGCCCTTGAAGCCCCTGTGGTGCAGGGGGGGCCCTTAGCACAGCCAGCAGTGTGCATGGATGGTGGGCCCCTGGCTGAGAGCTCCTGATTGGATCTGGGGGGGGCTCCATGTACTTTGCAGGGGGCCCCCTCAAGTTTTGCTGTGCCGCTGTGCTGCTCTGCAAGAAGGACCACTACTCTGTTGCCATGCTGCTCTGCTTCCTGAGTGAAGACTGGATTTACATCTTAAACCCAGTACCACCAGAGTGACTCCAAGGGCTAGCTGGCTCGCCTCCTGTTAGAGCTTCAGGGATAGAAAAAACTCCAACCCAGCACCTTAAGTCTCTCTCCTGGATGTCCTATCCCCTCCCAAAGTGGTGTCACCCCAGTCCTGGATAGATGGAAGTGGGCCTAAAGGTGCTATGCCTGCCTAGCTGTGGTCCTATGAGCATAACGTATGCAGGCAGATATATTTCTTCACAGCTGCATCAGAAGTGCTGCAGTGTGACGCATCCCTGATGCCAAAACTCACATTGCAGCCCACAGTATCTTTGGAACCGCTGCTGCATGATGCATCCCTGGTGCAGGCCTTTGCAGCACAAGCTCCTCATTGACGGCATTCTCATGACTCTGCATCGCCCCGTGCAGCTTCTTTGGAATCACCAGGGCATGATGCATCTGCGAAGCAGGAATTCACAGCACAGGCCCCTCATCGATAGTGTCCTCAACAGTGATGCAGGACTCCACATTGCAACCTCGCAGATCCTCAGAACTGTTGCTGTGTGACACAACCTCAATGGGGGATCTCACAACACTCCACAAAGAAAGATTTAAGGTTCTTTGTTCAGCAGGCCTAACTGGTTCCCTCTATCCAGCCCATGATCCATCACGGTCAGCCTCAACTTGTGACTGTGTCCCAGGTAACCACAGTTGGCACTTTGTGCTTCTTGGCACTATTGTTACTTGAAACCTTGAAATTCCATATCTCTAATTCTACCAATAGGATTTTTGTCATTTTTGTCTCAAATAATATATTTAATTTTACCCAATTGTTCTAAATTGGCATGGGATTTTTCTTGCGCTGTATTTTCACTTTATTACTTTTTGAAGTGCTGCATACATACTTTACACATTTCCTGTAGGCTAAGCCTGACTGCTTTCTTCCAAGCTACCAGTGAGTTCAGCACAGGTTAATTTGGGGTTTACTTGTGTTTCACCCTCATAGAGATTGTAGTTCTTGCTTAAGTAGGGTTTCACTCCCTCAACCAGTAACCTTATTTCTAACACAGTGTTAACATTAAAATGCCACAATAGCAAACATGCCAACGGACCCGCGATTTTTCCACCCATAAATGGCTTTATTTTAGCTGTCTCCCACCTAACATTACCTCTGCAACAATGCAAGTCAATAGGAAAAAAGAACCCCCCACGTTTTGCTTCAAAACCTCCCTCTTTCTAGTGTCAAAATGTAGGCATGTAGGCAATATTGTGACACCAAATAATGTCTGTTCAGCTAATTCAGTTGTCTAAACCACACTCCACAACATGAGCCTCACAGAGCATGCTCTGAGCCACAATTTGCAAAATCTAAACAGCATTCGCTCTGCCCACCCATCCTCTCAGACTGCGTTCCGAGCCATGATTTGAACGCCCACAACATGCATTTTACATATCCTTCCAACACTTTTGTGAGATAGAGAAGAAATACTTGGGAGAATGATTAAATAGATCTTTTGGTTGTAGTTTACATTTCTATTCTCTTTTGTTTTCCACTCATTGTCTAGGTTAACTATCTGGGTTACAATACAAGTGCTGATGGTCATTATTATGGCTCTTCTTGTAGTCCTTTTAGTCTACGAGGGACTGAATTAGCAGGACCATTCTGTAATCGGTGTAAGGGATTTAGATGGATTTTCAGCTTTTGCCATAAGGCATATTAGTTTGACCGCTCTGCTTAAGTTTATTTGAGTTTATTCAAGAGACATACACTTGATTAAAATAAGCACCAGCAGGGGCGGCCAACAAATACTGAGAGGGGTGGGGCATGCAAATTAGTGGGGATGGATGCAAAGAGGAGGGTAAATAAAATAAATAAAATAAAAAATAACTTTCCTTGCTTGCAAGGGAACGTACTCCTCTCTCCAGTTTCCGTCTTCCCTCCAGAATCCAACTCCCTTGACCAATACAGGCACTGCTCTTATGCTGTTAACCAGCATGAGAGAAGCACCAAGATTGGAGGGAGCGGCATCTCTCAGTGCTCCTGAGGGCACTGGAGGCCTGTGCTTGCTCTCAAACCAGCTGTCTAAGACAGCTGGGTTGAGAGGTTTAAAGTGTGCATGTCTGGGTGGCCATTGCAAGACAGCCTGCCAAAGAGACACTCGGTTTCGGATGGTGGGGGGAACGAAAAATAAAATGGTAATAAACTTTATTACCATTTTATTTTTCATCTCTGGATAGTGTCTGAGGACATTTTTAACAGTGGGGCGATACTCCTCCGCTATAATGGAGGAGCGCCCCCTAAGCATCTGTCTCCACCATGTTTGCATTTGATCTTTGGTGGCATTAGGTGGTTACTTTAGTGGAAGCAAAAAATGTGGCATAGTTGGTAGTTCTTTTTTGGAGCCAAGAGAATGCTGAGCCTTCAAGGCTCTTTTCAGTGAGGCATAGAGTACTGGAAGGAGATTCTGGCCTCTAGATAGCTGTATTGTGGTTCATTTGTGTTTCTGTTGGCGGGAGATGAGGTGCATTGATGCTGTTTCTGCAGCTGATTTGTGTGATGACCACCGTGGTGTCTTGGACCATATTATCACTTGTTTTGTGACTTTGGGTTTGATGGGGCCGATGTGGCTGCAGAATATGGGGAAGGAGCATATCAGATCTATTTTGCTGAGTGAGTGGGATTGTGCTAAGACAAGATTTCCATTTTGAATTCTGTTATCGTTTAGCATCTATGGGACAGATTTAGAACTCAGCAGATGGGTAATTTCGTCACAACGGTGACAGATATCCCGTCCACCGAAACCTAAATCCCATTATGTCTTATGAGATTTAGATTTTGGAGTATCGGATATCTTTCACCGTTGTGATGGGTTAACCTGTGTGCCGAGTTCTAAATCAGGCCCTATGTCTTTATTGCCCCAATGCTTTTTGATACAATTTTGAATTGACCAAACAAGAATGTTTGTTGTGGAAGTCATTACCCCTAGTTTTACTTTTCACAACGTTCTGGAAGGAACCTTCTGAGCCATTCAATATGACAGTCTGAGGTGTGTGCTGCAGGTTAGATACTGTGTGGGAGAACCACCAAGACAATAACATTGAGAGGTCAGTATACTGAAAGCTCTCAACAGCCTCCTTCTGCATAACAGAAGCCTATAATCCCATGAATTTTCAGACAGCTACCCTCTACACTCTGTCATTGAGCCACTGACTCCATAAATTCAGTCAGACATTCTCTGCTCTCCTTCAACCAGCCATAATCGGAACTCTATCTCTCTTTGTCAAACACTCACCCACAGATTCAAACATACACCCACATACTAGCGCACAAACACACACACCCACGCACACACACGTTAAGCTAATCAGACTTTGCACATCCTCAGCCTTTAATACTCTGTAGATCCTCAACCACCCACTTCCTGCACCTTGTTTATGCACACACTGCATGCCTTCAAGTACACTGCCCTTGTACACACCATCTGTAACTCTTTACACTCCTTCAACAAACTACTATTCACACTTCTAACAAAACTCTGTGTGGCATTAACCATGATTTGCACGTTCCTAATCATAGTTTGCGCACTTCTAACCACCCCGTGCACAGTCTTTGTTATATTTAATGGTTTACTCTAGTATTATCTACATGCGGAGTATTTTAAGACAAACTATTCTCCTAAAATGTAGTAGGTGGAGAAAAGGAGCAACTACTATAGAAGAGCAAGGGCAAACCTGGTGACTTATGGGTCAACTTGATAGCCAACCTGATGGGCCTTGGGTAACATCCATTGGCCATTGGAGTCTGTGTTTTTCTGTTTATCCTATCAGTTTGACTTTTTCTAGCATTTCAATTAAATATTGTGTTCAGAATTATTCTGTGTGACACGTGTTATATCTGGTATTAAAGTGTAAATTACCTTTTAGTGCGGGTAGCAGTATAATTCGATATTCAAACGAAACCATTGTTTTAGGGCAATGCTTACATTAGGTGAGTGCGAAATTTGCGTATTTGCTTTGACCTACTTACACAGAATTTCCCCAAAATGTGCTTTCACTACATTTTTACGGTGAAGGGCGCGTAATTATGCAATGTGAAGGAAAAAGCATATTTTGCAAGATTATGCCCACATAACGGAAATGCCCGAGCCTATAAAATACAAGTGAGTAGCTTTTAAAACGTCCAATGTTTATCCTCCCATAAGACAGTAATGTATTTGCAAAGTTACATTTGGACAATGTCAAGCACTGAAGTACTTTATTCTTTACTGATACGACAATGATTCTTGCTGCTTGAAAATAGTTATATTTGCATTATCCTCCTTGCAGCTAGCGTGATTTGTACTCAACATGTAAAAGCTGTGATGAATGTGCATAGTGGAGAAGCTTCCCGGAAAGTAAGACCAAGCTCTCTGGTGATCTAGCTATATAACACTTGCAGCTGCAACCTCAATACATTTTAAAAAATCAAGCTTATACAATGCAATAGGTCCCGCATATTTCAAACCAGTTAATTGTCATCTATTGACAACAGCGCCCACAAGCAAAAACAAAAGAAAACATGAGAAGAAACTGAGAAAAGAAAGCTTGGTAAAATAAAGTTAACTTTAAAAAATAAAACTTTGCAATTTTCTGCATGCTTGGCATGTTTTTGTGAGACACAAGCCTTCTGTTTGCGGGGCACTCGAAGTTAAAAACAACAAACAGTACCTCATTCACGTCAGGAGCAGCAGACGGGCACTAATTAAGTTGCATTAGTTAGTGCATGATCCCTGCTCCACACAGAGAAACAGAAGTGATTCCAGGCGTGCCTTGACGAAATGAAAGGCTATAAAGAAGAGTGCCACGCAAACCACAAAATGGTGAATGAGAGGAGGGCTCCAAGCCCTGTACTCAACACAACAGAGTCTTGCAAGCGAGACGCATACGCTAGAGCATGCACTCACAGGCTCTACCCTAAAAAAGAAGACAAGACATAAATATTTTGTTGCTATGTTCCTAGTATCTCTAAATTCCAGTTCACACAAAGCTGGCAAAGTTCCTCTCCCTGCCTCGCCTGATACATTTCACTGGATGGTAGAGCCCATATGGAATTTCTGCTTCCCTGCTTACATCTCTTTCTTTATTTAGCACCTATGTTCCCCTCTATCCCCAGCTGTGTTGGTTTTTAGCTAGATTTGTGTCATATGAATCCAGGTGCATGCATGCCTATATGTATTTGAAGTGTCTTAGTGTGACAGCTGCGCATTGGAATGTACAGGGAGTTATGATATTGTGGTTGGGTGTATATAACATCATATGATTTCCAGACAAACTTTAGATACATTTGAATAATTTTTTAATGTATTACTTTCTTATTGTTTTATTAATTTTTATTGTCTGTATTTTTTGTCAAGTTCATAGAATATTATTTTATTGTTATTGTGGTATTTGCTCCTTGATTTTTCAAGGGTGCTTTATTTGTTTGTAAAAGTGAAACAGTATATGGTAAATCTGGTAAAGATTCAACTAATTTCCTGGTGCTATTGGTCAATTATAACACACATTGACTGCAATTAGAGTTGTGGCATAAAATACCTTGAATTATGTGGTGCTTCCTATGTATAGCTGAGAAACTCAAGAATGTTGTGGGCAATACTTTTTCATCAACTTTATTCACAAAGATGATTAGCTCCTTCATCAGAACTCCCAGCAAAATCAGTCATGATTAACATGTGCTGGAAAATGGCCCTCTCTGAAGGGTTACCCTAAACTTTTTGCCTTCCTCCTCCTCTTTTTCTGACCTCATTTATGTTGGCTTTAGGACTCTGGGTACTTTACCACTGGTAATCCATGCTAAAGTTTATGTGCTCTTTCCTTTATTCCCAATTGGCATGTTTAATTTACCTATAAGTCCCTAGTAAAGTGCACTAGATGTGCCGAGGGTCTGTACATTAAATGCTACTAGTGGGTCTGCTGCACTGATTGTGCCGCCCACATAAGTAGCCCCTTAAAAATGTCTCAGGCCTGCCACTGCAAGGCCTGTGTGTGCAGTTTCACTGCCACTCCGACTTGGCATTTAAAACTACATGCCAAGTCTTAAACCCCCCTTTTATGACATATAAGTCATCCCTAAGATAGGCCCTAGGTAGCCCATAGGGCAGGGTGCTATGTTTGTAAAAGGCAGGACATGCACTTGTAAGTTTTACATGTCCTGGTAGTGAAATACTCCCAAATCGTTTTCACTAATGTGACACCTGCTCCTCTCATAGGCCAGCATTGGAAACTCCCTTATAGAGTTTTAAGTGGTAATTTCTGATCTGAAAAACGGGGCATTGTCATGTTAGGAATGGGTGGAATGACATTGAAAAATCATGCTTACTGGTGAAGTTAGATTTAACATTACAATTTTAGAAATGCCACTATTAGAAAGTAGGCATTTATCTGCACTTACTGCTCTCTCAACCTTACATTCTGTCTCCAATCCACCTATGGTCTGTGCTTGTTGACAGCTCCCCTTGCGCATTCCACCCAGACAGCCATGAACACAGGACACTCAGCTACATCTGCATTCATCTGCATACTTGTGGGTCTTCCTGTGCAGGAACGGTGGAGGGGCTCTCACTTACACTTCAAAGGCAAATGTCCTGACCCCATACAATGGACTGATAACCCCCCACAGATCTCCTGGCATTGCATCATCATCGCAACGCATTTTGGATTTTTCTTGCATCATCCCTGGGTGTCAAGATATCTCCACACAGCAGTAAGGAACTAAGGCTGCGCACTTGGAAATCGACAAATCACTTTTGCCGCTCTGGAAAAATCAATGCATCACTTTACTTCCCGATGCATCACGTCCTCTGCAGCTCTCTGCATTGTTATTTTGATGCATCCCATGTACTTTGTGCTAAAGAGATATACCCATTGATTTCTATGGACTAAGACTTACCTAAACCACTAAAGAAGTGATATCTCGACTTGTGCATATTGGGTTTTTGTTTTTGGCCTTCTTTTATTCAGCTGAATATTATCTATTTAGCTAAACTGTTGTGGAGTACTTTTTGTGGTGTTTTCACTGTGTTACTTTATGAGTAATTGCACAAATACTTTACACATTGCTATCTGCGTTAAGCCTGCCAGCTCTGTGCCAAGCTACCGGAAGGTGAGCACAGTATAATTTAGGTTGTGTTGTGACTTACCCTAACTAGGATTGTGGTCCCACTTTGGGCATGATACATACTTCTACCAACTAGAGTCCCAATATCTAACACTGAGTTTTCAACTGAACAGGAGAAGAAGGTAGAGACATTTTACAGTACAGCCTATCCAGAAAAATATCTAATGACATGTACATAACGAGTTTCAAAGATATGCAGGAATGATCATTTGCAAAACATGTATAAACAGAAGATTTGGATCACTAAACATTCAAGACAAACCAATCTGATAAACAAATTTACATTAAAACATTGGCAATTTTTTCAGACAAATGATGAACTTAAAATTATTTGCATTAAAAATAATTGAAAGGATAAACTAATAAGACAAACTTTTGATTCAGTAAGGCCAGCACAAAGGATATTGCTGTACCTATATTGTTCAAATTGCAAGTATAATTTCAAGGGAAATTGCATAATTCCTCAGAGAAAAGTGAAAAAGATTCCGTTCAAGAAATGCATTACATGAAATACAAGGCATTGAATTTAGATGAGCAAGTGCCTTTATGACTTAGCATATGTGAATAAGAATGACAGACAAGCTAAAAACAAGAGTAACATAAGTACCAACAATATTTAATTATCCCTGGTGTTTTTTGATTTCAGGTTATATAAACTGCAGCACCTGCCTAAAGGGTGTGATATTGGAAGAGGTCTCCTACAAAGGGATATTTTTGGATTAAGAGACTTGGTAGATTGGGGGTTACAATACAGCTGAGTATGGAAATGATTATGGTTTTTATATAAGTTTGTTGAAAAGAAAGAGATAAGCTGCCCTAAGAATTACAATAGAATGTAAGGGAACCAGAACTGTAGGTTATACAAAGCATTACTTGACAGTGTCTTAAAACGAGGTAGAAAGTAACCCTGGTGTAATAGCAGCTTGGGCGGCGAACAAACTCAACCATATCTATTAGGATTTAGAAAATTCCACCTCTGCGGGCCTTGCCAAGTATAAGGGAAAATGAGGAGTGTTTATACCTTATTGAATTTCTGGAACTGTGTTTAATGGAGTACAACATAATGTATTTGTGAAGTGCTCTGGTTTATCATTAAGTGTGATTATTTGTATGTTGGAGAAATACAATACAGGGAGTGCAGAATTATTAGGCAAATGAGTATTTTGACCACATCATCCTCTTTATGCATGTTGTCTTACTCCAAGCTGTATAGGCTCGAAAGCCTACTACCAATTAAGCATATTAGGTGATGTGCATCTCTGTAATGAGAAGGGGTGTGGTCTAATGACATCAACACCCTATATCAGGTGTGCATAATTATTAGGCAACTTCCTTTCCTTTGGCAAAATGGGTCAAAAGAAGGACTTGACAGGCTCAGAAAAGTCAAAAATAGTGAGATATCTTGCAGAGGGATGCAGCACTCTTAAAATTGCAAAGCTTCTGAAGCGTGATCATTGAACAATCAAGCGTTTCATTCAAAATAGTCAACAGGGTCGCAAGAAGCGTGTGGAAAAACCAAGGCGCAAAATAACTGCCCATGAACTGAGAAAAGTCAAGCGTGCAGCTGCCACGATGCCACTTGCCACCAGTTTGGCCATATTTCAGAGCTGCAACATCACTGGAGTGCCCAAAAGCACAAGGTGTGCAATACTCAGAGACATGGCCAAGGTAAGAAAGGCTGAAAGACGACCACCACTGAACAAGACACACAAGCTGAAACGTCAAGACTGGGCCAAGAAATATCTCAAGACTGATTTTTCTAAGGTTTTATGGACTGATGAAATGAGAGTGAGTCTTGATGGGCCAGATGGATGGGCCCGTGGCTGGATTGGTAAAGGGCAGAGAGCTCCAGTCCGACTTAGACGCCAGCAAGGTGGAGGTGGAGTACTGGTTTGGGCTGGTATCATCAAAGATGAGCTTGTGGGGCCTTTTCGGGGTGAGGATGGGGTCAAGCTCAACTCCCAGTCCTACTGCCAGTTCCTGGAAGACACCTTCTTCAAGCAGTGGTACAGGAAGAAGTCTGCATCCTTCAAGAAAAACATGATTTTCATGCAGGACAATGCTCCATCACACGCGTCCAAGTACTCCACAGCGTGGCTGGCAAGAAAGGGTATAAAAGAAGGAAATCTAATGACATGGCCTCCTTGTTCACCTGATCTGAACCCCATTGAGAACCTGTGGTCCATCATCAAATGTGAGATTTACAAGGAGGGAAAACAGTACACCTCTCTGAACAGTGTCTGGGAGGCTGTGGTTGCTGCTGCACGCAATGTTGATGGTGAACAGATCAAAACACTGACAGAATCCATGGATGGCAGGCTTTTGAGTGTCCTTGCAAAGAAAGGTGGCTATATTGGTCACTGATTTGTTTTTGTTTTGTTTTTGAATGTCAGAAATGTATATTTGTGAATGTTGAGATGTTATATTGGTTTCACTGGTAATTATAAATAATTGAAATGGGTATATATTTTTTTTTGTTAAGTTGCCTAATAATTATACACAGTAATAGTCACCTGCACACACAGATATCCCCCTAACATAGCTAAAACTAAAAACAAACTAAAAACTACTTCCAAAAATATTCAGCTTTGATATTAATGAGTTTTTTGGGTTCATTGAGAACATGGTTGTTGTTCAATAATAAAATTAATCCTCAAAAATACAACTTGCCTAATAATTCTGCACTCCCTGTACAGTCAAACAAATATAGAAATAATTTGTTTATAGCAGGCTAATGGACGATTCTAGGTTATTTGGCCCAGTCCAAGAAAAATCCAGAAACTTATTTTCCAGGTATCTTTTGATTTTTGTGGATTGGGAGATGTGGTTGGGTAATTGATTTTGATTGGTTAGCCTGATTCCCCTGTTAAATATATATATATATATATATATATATATATATATATATATATATATATATATATATATACACAAATATATATATATATATATAGCATTATATCATATGGGGAATTCTGGACGCAAATAAAATACCCTGAGATAAATATATTAAAGGGGAAAGCAAATCTGATAATTGACTTTACAATTGTGTCTGAGTTCTCCAATATTTGCTCTTTATAACATTGTATTTGGTTTTGTAATTAGACAGTAGGTACACATAACAAATTAAACATTGACTACATAACAGCTTATAAAATGAGAAGGCACATAAAATACACCTTCTTACAAAAAATTTGCACTGCACGAAGCAATGCCTGTCTGATTTTAGTTCGATTATGGGAGGCAAGCACACTATCTATATTCCCTACTTGCCAAAAGCTGATTTTATACCCACAGCACAAATGTTTCAAAGCCTTCTATTTTCTAGGCTACTATTCCTTTCATTCCACTAAACTATGATTTCAAGTCAAACAGTTGGCAAAGACTGTTTGTTTGAATATATTGTATTGGTCTGAATCAGTCATAACAAATACAAAAGACAAGGCCAAAAAAAGAAATTTTGTTGTTAGTCATGAGAGGGATGAATACAAAGCATGGCACATACAATAAAAATGTTCCCAAAGAAGGCAGAGCAGAGAATAAACAGGGGCCTCAAGATCAGCATTCACAGATTTCTCCTAAATCGTAGTGGAGCCCCAGCCACATTCTGTGGAGCTTTCTGGGCAACCTTGCCCCTCTAACTCTACATGCACAAGTTCTAACTCATACACCTGTGGAACATTTGTTCACTATCCCATGACAAGGGGAGGGGTTGGGGTTCCCCAACATCGAGCGATACAAAGTCTAGCTGCAACTATAAGAATGGACAGCAACCGTGTTAAACCAGTATCAATCCAATTCTATGCCCCAACGTTATTTCTTTGTGTGTTAGCTGAATGTCCGACCCAAAGCATTGCACAATTAGCTGTCTCACCCCGGCCCAAAATCCCTGCAGAGCTGGACATGTCACAAACATATGTAAGAGACCATTTGTCGATAATATACACTTAGGGCAACTGGTTTTATCCATGCTGAGTCTCCTGCCCTCATCGCATAATTTTCCCTGGGGTGTAATATAATAAACACACAGTCCTAAAATGTTGCAATTTCAGCTTAACAGAATGGATAGATTCCTCGACCGTTTTCATGGCCCCATATATTTTGAGGGCAGAACCTTGCAGCCAAGCATCTTGCTGCACTTGGAGGCTAGCAATAATGCATCATCCACCCAAGACCGGCAAAACCCGAAGTACATTTTGGTAATTATTGACTTACTACGAGTGCCCTGCAAGACCTCTAAGATAGTAGAGTCAGCAAGATTAATAGGGGTCTCACACCCACACAAGAAATATCTTCGTAGCTGTAGATACTTAAAAAAGCATTGTTGGGGAATATCGTAGGCAGCCTGTAACTCACGAAACGTGCAAAACACATTCAAATCGTTAATTGTCTGACAGTTTCCACCTCCAATCTAGCCCACACCCTTCAACATTGTCATGGAATACTTCTGGGGAAGCTGGATTGTTCCAGAGTGTTGTATAATTATTAATTAGCCCAAGGGAATATTTTACACCAATCCCCAGCCAAATGTGAGTAATATCATTAATGATCTTAAATTGGACGTGTTTGAAGTAATTAGGACCCATCAATCTGTAAAGAAAAAAATGTAATCCAGGTCCCAATGCTAAATGTTATGCCTGAGTGGAGAGGTCTGGTTCCGTGGCCATGAGAAGATTACAAAGCCAACCAGTAGTAAAGTTTAAAACTACCAATTGCGTCTTCAAGTCACTTAAAGAACATATTCGAGACCCTAAATGGGATTGCCCGAAACAAATATAGAAATTTCTGGAAAATAGTCATTTTAATAATATTACAGCGGCTGATAATGCTCAAGTGTGGCTTATTCCAAAGCCGTAATTTAGAGATAACCGATTGCCACAGAGCCTCATAATTTAATTAATAAATATTATCAACCTGTGTGCTAACTTGGATACCTAAATGAGTAGCAGAGGAGACTACCCCTGGGTGTTGGTCATTTGGCATAAGGATAAGGAGAATTTGAGTTTTATCGACATTAAGCTTATAGCCATAGAGTGCCCCGAATCATTCGGCTTCTGAAATGACACATTTCATGGCATCTATTGGATTAGATGCATAAACAACGACATTGTCTGCATATGCCGGAACCTTGAGCTCAAAATCTACTAGGCTAAATGCTGTATACCCTTATTATTAAGTAGGAACACCAAATAAGGCTCAAGGTATAAACCAAACAAAAGTGGAGCAAACGGGTACAACTGCCGAGTGCCACACCTGGTCTTCAAAACCCTGGAAAAAATCCGTGAACAGACCAGCCTAGCACACAGATCCCAATAAAGAGATTGCACCTATCCGCAAAACCGGTTGCCAATCCCAAAAGCACCCATCACAGCACATAAGAAGTCCCAGATGACTTTATCAAATGCTTTCTCGTGTCTAATAGGATCATGCTCAGCTTCATACCAAGTTTTCCTGAAATATCAATGGCCGCAATGGCTGTATTGGTATGACTGATGGTGTCCTGCCCAGGAATAAAGCTGTGCTGCTGATCTGATACCAATCCCAGCTTCAGGGGAGAGAGCCATGTGGCTACCTCTTTAGTAAATATTTTAGCATTGACATTAATCAGTGATATAGGATGATGTGACCCCCTCTTTTCAGACGGCTTACCCTTCTTTAGAAATATAATGATGTTTGTCCTTTTCTATGTATCTGGGACTACGACAGTTTGATCGATATACTTAATGATAGTCAACAGAAGAGGAAGAATAGTATCCTTGAAAACTTTCTAGAATTCCAGGGGAGTACCATCTTCCCCTGTAGCCTTGCCTGCAGGCAGAGACCCGAGAGCTTCCTCTAATTCCTTGACAGTAAAGTCGGTCTGAATCACCACCCTAGATGAGTCCTCCACTGTAGGGAGTTTACCATTTTACATATATGCTTTCTGATGAGCCAGCCCCGAAGCCTGGGAGTGGAGATATCATTCTTGATAAAAGAGAAAAACATTGCTCTGAGATATGACAAGGGTCAGTATAGTTAGCCTGTTGACACCTCTAATTCTTTGAGCGTCATTTTTTGCCTTTTTGTCTGCAATTTGATCAACTAAAACCTGACCCACCTGATCCCTGGACTCCTATTGCACTGTCTTATATTTGACATAACTAGCTGCAGCTTTCTTTTTGAGATTTCGCCCTCAGAGGGACATTTTATGGGTCAGTTGTAATTGGAGCTCCTTCTCCTCGAATGTACCGATGCCCCCATTGCTAGTAGCCCTGGAATACAAAGTCTCCAGCTTGAGGTAGTAGAGTTAGCCTTGAAGATAAACTGCTCCATGATCCCCTGGATATAAGCCTTCATAGAATCCTATACTATGCGGGGGCTGTACCTATATTGATCCCAAAACATTCCGTAAGGGAACACATAACAAATTTGCAGTTCTCAATGTTATTCAGTAGGTATCGAGGAAAGGTGATCTGACGCTTCTCCCTTCTCATCTCCAGACATTTAATTGAAAGTGATATAGGATTGTGATCTGAGGTGACTCTGGGGCAGACCTCCATATCCGTATCTTGAACCAAGATAGTCCTATCAAAAATCATGTCTATCCAAGAGTACTGTTTGTGAGGAGGCGAGAAGAAAGTGAACCCCGAGGAATTTGGGTAAATTGCCCGCGAGATGTCCATAAGCCCATTACGAAGTGTCAGCTCTGTATCGCCGCTCTAGTTTTAACCATGCAAAATGTTGCAGACTGACTAGTTGAATCAATACTATAATCCATGATACAATCAAAATCCCAAATTAGTTCCATGCCACGCCAATTAAAAACCTCAGTATCATCTACGTTTGGTCCATATTTCAAAGAACATATTATTGACCACATATCGAGCTGTGCTACTGCCCATCTCCCATGAGAGTCTGACATTGTTTTTAGAACCTTAGCTGCAATGTTCTTGGCTACCAAATAGCAACCCCTCTAATATAGACAGATTGAGATGTACAAATAATATTTTTATAAGAGAGCTGTGCAAGTAGAGAGCAATCCTTATAAGCCAAATGGGTCTCTGTGAGTGCCACCAGATGCAGGGAGTACATCTTGACCTCCTCCCGGACTAGTCAATGCTTGTTAGAGGAATTGAGGTCTGACACATTCCAGTACATACACTTAAGCATTTTAATTGAACAGTGCCCATAGACCGCCCCTAACCAGCACCAACCGAGAAAGCATATTGACCGCATACATATTTATACCACTGCTCATTATGAACCATAAGTGCCTAAATTCTATGTGCAAAATAAAACCGTTCAGACCTTCACCCGTTCCAACAAGATGCAGCTCTTGTTCACAACTCCCCTCACCACTCCCTATTCAAAGCCCCCCCCCCACTCCCGCCCCATCCCTTTTGGCTGCCATTGGAAGCAGACAGTAGAGTCCCTCCCCAAACCCTTCTCCTGCTGCAAACCAACACAGTCTACCTCCTCCAAAGCGAAGAAAGAAAAGGCAAAACGGAGAGAAAAAAGAAAGGGAAAAACAAAAAGGGGGAGAGCTAATTCCACATTAGAGCACTACTACAAAAGGGGAACAATTCTTCCCTCATCCCCCCCTCCTTCTACTGACTTCTGAGGAACTGTTTGATTTGTAGTCCAGATCTTTTGAAACTACTTAGAAGTTTTGCAGCGTCTTGCTCTGTAAAGCAAATCTTTGTTTGGCCACCTGAGCCTCTGCGGCCTTGAAAGGATCTATCAGTTGGTGAAGCTTTCTTCTTCTATCCATAGTAGATTTACACAGGTCCGACTGAACAAAAATGGAGATAGAGTTGATAGAGAATATAGATAGAGATAGAGAATTGTTTGTTTGTCTTAACAAATAGTTATCAATGTAGATGAGAATTGGTCTTGGAGCTGTATGACTGGAATTTGCCCTGGAAGCATCTTTGCTCCGACTCAAGGCAGCTGATATGCCCGCTGAATTAGGGAGTCAAAGTCCCAGACTGATAAATCTGGTAAGGTCCTCCCAAACAATTGTACAATGTACTCCCTCAGATCATCGCCTTCCCTCCCTTCTTAGTTTAAAAACCCTTAAATTATTTCTTCTTTGATGATTTTCCAGGTCCTCAATCTTTGACTGAACATACCCCAAATGATGATTGTGTCCTTCCACTGTTTTTTACAGTTGTAGAACCAGAGTCTTCGATGTTCAAACCTTGCCATTATAGATCCTAAACATCTGTGGCGAGAGCAGTTAATTTACCACTATCCTACAATAAGTCTTGCTGAATTGATGTATTGTCAGCCCTGACCTGGGCATAATGTTGCTGAGCTTCTAATCTCTGAGCCTGGAGCAGCTGCATAATTGAAGATAGAGATGGCTCCTGCATTCCTTCCTCTGGAAGAGGATCTGTAAATCAGTGAAACAATTACTTTATCCCCGGAAAGTGATGAGCAGATTCATGTGCTGTGGCACCTTTTCACTCCTCTATAGACTTTAACATCTGCATTGAGACCGATGATAAATGAGAGATTCATGATTTCACCTCCCCCTTAGAAGCTACCCAGTCCCATAATGAACTAACGGCAGTGCTATGACTTGTCACTTCCCTCTTCCCACGGTTAGAAACAGCCTTGTAAGTCTTACTAACCCCATTGGTCTTGCAGCTGAACCTGCCCAGTTGAGAGCCTCAAAGCTTTTCCTTCACCATGGGCGCTCTAATATCATCTGGCTGGCTTTTCAGGGGTAGGGGGTCACTTGTGAGATGCTATCCTGTTCAAAAGCCTCTGTACTAGTAATAGAAATGGCACAGGTGATCTTATCTGATCCCTGGGCCACATCACTGCCCCCTCCCTCCTAGATAGAATTAATAGAATGGGTAGAATGATTCATAGAGCAAGTAGAGCTAGCAATGAGGGATCCTTTTTGACAGTCTGTTGGACAAGAGCCATCTGTTGCACTAGGGCAGCACCTTTCAATATCTCCACCGGTACTTGCCCTGCTTGCTCCTCAGGTAGATCTATCCATATAATTCCATTGAGGAGTCCCATAGTTACCACACCGCTCAAGCCCCTAAACTCAGTAGCTGGATCTGGGGCCTTGTCAAACCCTCTGGGATGGATGCAGCTGGGGAAAGGGGAAGGGTTCTGCCATTGCTACCTGTACTTGCAGCCTCAGCGAGGAGATAGAAGAAAAATTCAGACTTACTTTATCAACATTAACCAAGTCTTACCTTCGATTACGGGCAGCCCGAGGTTTACCACTCCACCCTAGTCAGAAACGATAGCAGTCTTCCGCCAGCTGAGGCTCTTCTAGTTTTAATGACCCTCAAGCGTGTGGTCAGAACAAGTGAGCGTCCCCACCTGACTCCAGGAGCTTCAGCACAGGTATTGCCAGGGAGCGCTTGCCTAGCGGTGGTGAAACACCTCCAGGTGCCTCTGATCCTTGCTCCATGCGGTTCTTTGCCCCCCTCCCGACGCAACCGCCACCTCTGGTCGTGTGTGTACACGGTGGGGTTATGAGGCCCTGACCGCCAGCGCTCTCTGCACAGAAAGAAGTAGGACAAGTGTGCTCTCAAAATCAGCCCAATGAAAGCCCGCTGCCGCCTGTCCCAGCAAAGCTGCACCTGTGCTTCCAATTCCACAGTCCACAGTAGACGCCAAACCAGCCAAGTGGCAGAAGGTGAGAGAGAGGGGAGGAGCTCTTCCTGGCGAGGTCAACCCACCAGATCCCCCCTCACAACCACCCGGGAGGAACAGACTGTTAAATCACATGATGGAATAGTTAAGGGAATACATTGTTTTTTGACATTACATTATACCTGTCACCTATCCAAAGAACATCAACCTGGGAGTCCTACTATGTTTGGGGGTAGACATTACAGTCTACAGCAGGACATGGTCAATGACATTATTACTAACCATGATGTAGCCTCCTTCCAATTATATTTGAATGTAACACAATGGGTGCATAGTTATATTTTAAGGCATGCAGGCATGGAAGATTGAAGCAAAAGCCAATACAAAATTACTTACTGCATCTCAAAGGCCCATGCCATTAGATATTGTCTCAGTATACTTCAGGATGACAGTACACATGTTTAAATGTGGAGTCAATTGTTACATATTGGTTTGGAAATGAAAGATTAAAATGGCTCCCCACACCCATTCGATAAATTACGGTTCTCCTTACAGCCCTTTCAATCACAAATAAGTAAACAAGCTATCAGGCCTGAAGCAATAATTTGTTCGCTAACAAAACAGATTCCCTAGGTTTGCACACTCACCCACCCTGTCAGGGAGATCATCTCTGGAAAGCACTCATAAACAACATCTACATTGAGGCAAATTTCCTAGTCTTCAGACAGAGACTTCATTTTCCTTTAATTTAATCCCTGAATGGTCTACATTTCCTGCTAAGAAGCATCATTATGCAATTATTTTGCTATTTCACTATAAGACTTCCTTGATTGCAAATTAATTCATTTATTCTTGTTATGAATTTCGATCTGAAGCATCAAGTTTCTGCTCTTTATTAAGAAGTTGAGTTGCATGTTTTTAATCAGGAATGCAAATCTAGGAATACATTGTTTTCAGAAAAGATGAATGAGCTTTAGACAATTCTTATGGAAATTTTGCTTCAGAATGTCAGTGTTTGCCAACTGTTCTCTTGTGACTCAGCCCTACAAGTCTGTTTGCTAAGTGATTCGGTTTCTAATTAGAAGTTGTAAATGTGTGGAATGGTATTATATTACCCCAAGGACCACTTCACCAAAAAATGACTGCTCAAGGCTTATACTTGCATTTGGAATAGATTTCCAAATCTCATGGAATTCACATAGGATTCTAGAACACCTGTTTGGCATATGATATCCAGCAGAAGTTTCCAGGGGTAGTTCCAAAACTGTTGTTGCTTCCATATTACTCCCAAGCAGGTCCATTTATGTGTGTGCAAATGTATGACTTATACATTTACATATGCCAAATGTGCCACACAAGTTCATTTTTGCTTTAAAACTATTCCTCTTTCTGAGGAAAATATTTTTCCTTGTGGAGAGTTCCCACCCGTCAATTTTGTGATGTTCTCACCACGTGATCCCCAGTCCAGATAGAAATATACTTTTACCTTTGACAAGAGTAAATCACTGACTGTGTCCATTGTGGGAATGTGCCTGACAAAATTTGTTACAAGCATAAAAAATTAAATATTCCAGAAAGATTTGGCTGTGTGTGGTGTGAGGTGGGCTGCAGGGCCTAGTCTTTGGGCAGGCCCTACGTCCTACTTCTCGCAGGCAGCCAACCTCACGGTGTGCAGCATGTGGTTGGCTGTGGGCCAGGGCCTGCGCCAAACTCCCCCACTGTGCACAAGCCATGCGCAGCGGTGTTGTTCACAGGGCCTGGTGCCCAACATCCACAGACGCACATGGCTAAATATAAGGGGCATCATTTTAATTAGGGTATAGCTATTGACTTTGTCAAAGGGTCAGAACACCAAAACATATAAAGTGGGCCTATTAGCTTTATGAAGGGACCAGATTATCAAATATATAAAACACATGCATTGTTTTTGTCAGAAACGGACAAATAATTATAATGAAATGTATATTTCATAAAATCATACAGTTCAATGTTTAATAAAAGTGATTGTCATAAAAAATGTAATGAAACTGTATTGAAAAAAGTCAACATATCTTTCGGTCGTTAACATTTTTCAAGCTACAAAGTGAAATCATAGAACCAACCATAAGGGGGCTTTGCTTTCCAGCTGAAGAGCATAGAGCTCCAGCTAAAAGTGGATAAAAAATATGGTATGCTCTCCTGGGGTTCATGATTCATGGACCTAGGAAACTTACTTTTGTTATTGTTTGCTGGGATTCTGCTGCACTTTCTGCCGCCCTCCACAACATTAAAAAGTGTTTGGCTGCACCCCTGCCTCTTCTAGGGACCCAACTAGCATGAAAATATTTTATGTGAAAATGCCTTAGGGTATTATGGGGTGCTCCTTGCTAGGAAAGGTGAATAATAATTGAACGGCTCCTGCTGCTCATTTATTATTATTATTATTTTTTTTTTTAAATATATTTTGAATGTCTCGGACCATATCTATCTGGGACACCCAGATTCCTATTTTTTGTTGCAAACCATGGGGGAGCCCCAGGGCCCCAGCAACCCTACTGTCTCCCCTGCCAGAACCCAGCCTGGATGCCAGCGGAGCTGAAAATTCCTTTTTAATTTTGAGGAGGGGGGCATGCAGCTCTCCTCTCGAAGACTTTACAGGTCCCTGGGGACCCCACCCCTGGAATGTATTCATTTTTGTGGTTCAGGGGCATACAGCACCCCTTGCAGAGCCTTTATGGGCCCTGGGAATCCCATCCCCCAGGGTAATAGTCTTTTTTTAAGAGGCGGTGGATGCACCAACTCCCTCCCCAAGACTGGATGGGCCCCAGGGACCCCCATCCCCGGGCTGTAGTCTATTTTTGTAAGTGATGGGGCATGCTGCCCCACTCCCTGAGCCTTTACGGGCCCCATCTCCAGGGGTCTGTTAGGAGTGCCCTGTGCCCACACATATACATAAATATACATACACACATATACGTGCAAAGATACACACATATACATACCTACTAACCCCTGGGCACTGGCCTACTCCTGGGGTTATTTTAATTTAATAATCAAAGTTGCTGACTTTTGGTATGGGATTGCGGTAAACAAAAAGCAATATTATTCACATTTTATCCCAGGGACCCCTACAGAAGAGCTAGGGGGGCAGTCTATCCCTACCTTACTACCTTACATTTTTTTTTTACACCACTGTCAGGATAGAGGGTGAGGAGTCGCACACACGGTGACGCCAAGAATATTTATTTACAAAAGATGCCGACAAACAGCTTCATCTCTCGTTCCTCCCACTCCTGTCTTCCTCTGACCAACTGTCACCAACTATCCAACCGCCTCCAACATTCCCCGTTCTACCACGCATAGCCACGTGGCTATGCACGAGACACAACCCAACACATCTTCTCCCTTACAACAAATTTAACAAAATATGATAAAAACCCTGCACAAGGTAAGTGACAGCAACTTGTGTACATCATCCAAAGTTACAAGAATTACTACCCGCTGCATGGATAATAGATAACTTATATTCATAACAACATATTACACGCAATGCCTAAATGCCCATTTCCTCAATAAAGATTTACCCCAACACATAGTCATCGAATCTCTTGGGTGGTTGGATTGTTCTGGTAGAACATTTGCAAGAATACAAATCTTCTTTTCCATCAGAAACACCTCGAACCCTTCCATGTTTTACAGCATTAGTCAGCGATATTTTGTCTTTGTTCCACCATTTGCCATAGTTTAGCTTTACAGCACTATCACCCAGCCGCACAATTATTTTCCATCCACTGAACCTTGACTGGCCTTTAGCCACAATCCTTGGAGACTTCACTCTCACCACATCCCCCTCTTTCCATTCAATTTTTTGGTGATGAAACTCTTGTGAACTCTGAACATACTTCTGTTGCACCCCCATCCGTTTCGCCATCACTCCATCAACTTTATACCATTGTACACCAAAATGACCCATCCACTCTCTGGTTAGTTTGGAGGACGGAATGCGACCACGCAACAATACAAAAGGAGACACTTGCGTATGAGCATTATTAGTAGTACTCACGGCCCACAATACTTTTGCCAACTCAGACTTGCAGTGCAACCCACTCGCCTTGCATAACTGAATGTTATCCTTGAGAACCCTATTAAACCTTTCTATGAGTCCATTACTTCTTGGATGATACAGTGGTGTCTTTGAATGTTTAATGCCCACAAAATTCACAAACGCTTCGAACTGTCCAGAAGTACACCCATTATCGGTCAGAATTTCATCCGGAATACCTTCCCTAGCGAAAACTCCTTCCAACCACTGGATCACATTACTGGAATCAGGAACTTTCACAAACTTCACTTCAGGCCATCTGCTATAATAATCAATAAGTACCAAACCATACTCTTGAGATCCGTACGATAAATTCACAATACCTATTATGTTGACAGCCAACTTGCTCCATGGTTTGTCATGTACACTCACAGCTTCTGTCGAGCTCGGTGCTGTAACCTGAGACTTATCACTGACAGCACAACACATACAATCTCTGATGAAGTGTTCCACAAATTTATCCATACCTGGCCACCAGAATCCCTCTCTAATCCTCCTCTTCATGGCTGGCATACCAATGTGACCCTTGTGTGCTAGATTCAAAACTCTCTTCTTCATGCCATGAGGTACAACCAACAACTTTGACTGAAATATTAACCTGTTAATTACCGACAACTCATCAAACATGTGCTTGTACTTGTCACTCAGATCCTCACCAGGAGTCCATTGTGACTACCCCACAACAATTCCGCGCATGATTGACCTCATATCCTGATCCTCCTCTCAAACTCCTCGACGCAAATGCTACTACCTCCTCTTTGCCTTCCCTTCTTTGCAACAATACGGCACCTAAACCTTTCTGGCTGGCATCTGTCATTATGATGGTATGATCACTGGTGTCAAAAGGTTTCAGTGGAATGGCCTGAGTAATTTTCTTCTTTATACTCTCAACCTCACTGGTGCAGCTGGCATCCCACAAAAATCTTGCATTCTTTTTCAATAAATTCCTTAGATTGTAAGTTTTTTCCGAACAATTAGGTATAAATCCGGCATAAAACTCTATTAAACCCATGAAATACCTCAACTGATCCTTATTCTCTGGACACACAAATCGCCTTCACCAAACTTACCTTGGGTTTGATACCATCTGCTGACAACTCAAAACCCAAATAATTCACAGAGTATACACCAAAACGACACTTACTGTGACTGAGAGTCACACCCTTGAACTTTAGCACTTCCAACACACAACTCAGTCTCTCATCATGTTCGTATACATCTTTACCATAAACCAAAATGTCATCTTGAAATGCCTTCACTCCACACATATTTTTGAACATGCTTTCTACTGTTCTCTGAAAAATAGCTGACGCAGAGGCCAATCCGAATGGCATCCATTTAAATTGAAACAACTCAAAAGGCATAATAAAGACTGTGTAATGCTTTAAACTCAGATGCAAACTAATCTGATGATATGCAGGCGTCATGTCAAGTAAGGAAAATATTTTCCCACCATTAACAGATGATAGCATTTCTGATATGTTGGGTAGAGGGTACTGGTCCACCCAAATTTGATCATCTAGATCACGTAAGTCCACACACATCCGCAGCAAACCATTGGCCTTACGAGCCAAAACCACTAGTGCAACCCAATCAGACGATTCAATCGGTTCAATAATGTCCTCAGCACACAACTTATCCAGTTCCTTCCTGAAATCATCTTTCAGTGTGAGGGGAACTTTGCGTACCTTATGGATCTTCGGATGAGCATCCTCCTTGATTCTGATTTTATGAGCAAACCCTTTGTATAATCCCACACCACTCTTAAATATTTCAGGATACCGAAACTCCCCCTTATCGCACATAACAGAAGACACATGCATGTATTCTTTTCTTACTACCACTTGTTCGGGGTTATTAGGATCTAACAATAATTGCAATTTGCCCTTATCAAACCACCCAAGCAAACATGCATCAACCATGGCCACTTAAATCATTGCCGGCGTTGCATTGTTCTTGAATTTAAGTTCAGCATTAAATTCCCCACCACACCTATAGATTTCCCTCCATGCCCTATAGGCTGGATCTGTGACTGAGACAAAGTGAGCCCTTGACCCTTGAACAGTTCATCCTACTTAGCTTCACTTAAAAGTGTAAAAGGTGACCCAGAATCTGCATTCACCTTAACTTGAATACCATTTATGTCAACTAAGCAAAAAGGTCTTTTCATACTGGAACTCTTTAACTCACAGATCAATGAATCATTGCCATTCACAACGAATACTTCCCCTTCATCACTACTAGAAGAAAGAGAATTATTTGAAGCAACACTGTTGACCTTGTTAGAATCAGGTCTGTTGGACTTGTTAGACTTACACACCCTCGCAAAATGACCTTTTTTATAACACTTAGCACACATTTTATCAACAGCTGCACAGAATTTTGCATTTCCTAAATGGGTTGTGCTGCCACATCTATAACAGTCCAAAGATTTGTTACTAAATTTCTTTTCAGTTTTACTGAGTATAGATTGTAACGAATTTCCAATCTTCTTATTCCCTTTCTTGTGTTTTGTTTTAACCGCAAGCACATCCGGCTGTAAAGACACTTGTTGCCTGAAATGGACATTTGTTCCATAAATGCCACAGTGCTTTCAATCCTGGTGACAATTTCTAAGGCTTTTTGTAGAGTTAAGTTGGGCGTGGATAACAAACTCCTACACTTTTTTGTTATTCGTCTTTTCCACTAGCTGGTCTTTAATCATTTCTTCCTCAAACTCCTCGTAGTCACAAGGGACCACCAAAAGTTTCAAGGCTCCCACATAACTGGAAGCGGATTCACCTTCAGCTTGGACCCTTATGTAAAATTTGTGTCTCTCTAATGTGAGACGTTTTTACACTTCTTGAACCTCTCATCCAAGGACTTAATCGCAGTTTCATACTCGTACTCCACGCCATCACCTTTACCATCAGTAACTAAAACTACCACCTTTGGAATATATTTAAGAATTTTCTGCCCTTCATTCCTCAAGCAATGCCTTAAAATTGCAAATTTCCTCTGGTGGGTGAAAGTTTCACCCTCAAGAGTATCCAAATACATTTCAAAAGCTTCTTTCCACTGTTCCCAATCAGCATCTGGCAAAGCAGGATTAATGAAATGATAATCCAATTAGAAATGTTAAAATATACACTCAGTTCAAAAGGTGTGCGTGTCTATAATCATACAAGGATGACTTAAAAAATGGTGTGCGTATCACCGTAAACAGTTCCAAAATCTGGCAAAAGTAACTAAATTGCTGCACCACGCAGTGTTTTGAAGATTGAAAAAGACACAGTACCATTCAATGTGCCAAGTAACAATGACACACTAAAATGGCCGCCAAAATTGTGTTTGTGCTGAAAGACCTCGGTGAGCTAACAAACTAGTACGAAGAATGACAGGTGTGTAACGGGATATGGCGGCAAACAGGTGTACGTGTCACCGCGGCACGCCTAATCCACAAAATGGCTGGCAACGTGCGCAATGAAACTTCAACATGCCAGCACTAAAAATGGCCACCATAGTTTGTGCGTGTCACTGTGATACGCAGAATCGGCAATCCTAATATGGCCGCCGAGCAGTGACATGCAGGGCCGCTTCACCAAATCCAGTACTCATATGACGAGTGAAAAATGGACTAATGCGTCTCAGAAATGACGCGTACCCAGAAACCAGAAACATACAAAGAAAGTCAACAAAGATGGGACGCGCGGAATCGCGAAGACCACACTCGTAAAGAAGACAAAGCTGTTGATGCTTCAATTACATAAAAAGTCGGTGCTGTTGGTGCTGCAACATGGGAGGAATATCAGCAGGGACCCTCGTCGCCACTGAGGAGTCTCACAAACGGTAATGGCAAGAATATTTATTTACCAAAGATGCCGACGAACAGGTTCATCTCCCGTTCCTCCTATTCCCGTCTTCCTCCGACCAACTGTCACCAACCCTCCAACCGCCTCCAACATTCCCCGTTCCACCGCGCCTAGCCGCGCAGCTATGCACGAGACACAACCCAACAGAGGGCTGTGTCCCTGAGTCCTCCTGTAATGTCTGCACAACATTTGTTTTCATAGGTCACAAATGCTCTGAAACCTTTTGCCTATGGGTTCTTCTCTCCTAGTTACTGATCTTTGCCCCTGCTATTATTCCTCAAAGATCTTTTCAAGATTCTGGATCACTTCTTCAGCTCCTTTTCCTAGAATTCTTCTCCTCCTAGATCTGGTCCTCACCTCCTCTGGTTCACGATTTGTAAGTGCCTGTCTCCTCTACAGTTCCCAAGCTGGATAACTACCTACCTGTCTAAAGGTTTTTTAAATCTCTTGGTTATTTCCTCCAATCAGTGATACTTCAAGGAGACACTTATTGCTTCCAAATGATATGCAGAAGTGTTATGCAACAAAGTGGCTTCAGGAAGTAGCCACCCTTATTTCTGATAACTTCAACTATAGCTGAATGATCAGCAAATGACACATCACACCTAACCAATATAATGAGAAACCTCCTATCTCCTACATTTTTTGCCCCTCTGATTGATTATGTTTCAAGGGAGTCTCTCGAATACCATCTACCCATTGTAGCCCCACATAGAAAACATTGAGTTAGAAAACAGAAGACTGCTTTGCAATCAGGAATACCAAAAAAAATACTCTCTTGCAAAGGTTTGCACCTAGGACAAAGAGCCTTCTTGTCAGCTCTCTACCTGACACATGCAAACAGCCTTGGCCATGCTCTCAGGGAACGTACAAAAAGGACACTACTAAAAGGAGTATCCCAGGAAAAAAGACGTGAATTACTGCCAGAGATGCTACCTGAGTAATAAAACAATCACTGCCTAGGCCTATCAGTCTGGCCCGGAGACCAGCAGAGAAGGATAGGGCTGGGACCTACAGCCTGAAATATAGCCCAGGATAGGAGGCATGTGACAGGACTTACATCCCTGATGGAAGCATAAAATAAAGAAATTACAGTGGGACTTACAGCCCACATCTGAGCCCAGCAAAGGAGCATTGTGCAAGAACCTAACAGTTGATACAGATGCCACAGAGGATTAATCCTGATGGCACAGACTGGACTGGTGTCTCCACTAGGAGTCACAGCTAGGGACGGAGACTTCCTATCCTTCCAATGAACGAACCCTCAGTCAAGAGAAGACAACCCACAACACTAGAGTTGGGCCCCTACTTTCCCTACCCTGACCCAGTTGATGTGTCACAGAACAAAGTGAGTACTACATGCCACTATAGTCCTGCGTTCCTATAACCAAGGAAACTGATTCCTAGAATGTAACATCAACAGGACACACACAGGAGCGAACAGGAGAATGTTAAATGATATTAGGTTCAAAGTGTTACCACTGTATTTTTCTCTATAGACATAATCAGAATATAACATTCTTCCCCGAATGTGTGATGGGTGTTGCTGATATATTAACTGATACTTGCAGTGAACCACAGGGGAAGATTGCATCAGAGATTTAACAACGTAGGTCTAGAAAAATAAGCAGCTGCTGGAAGATAAATCCACAGACAAAAGAAAGTGACATTTTTCTTGTCTATGCATCATGGATAGTAAAGCAATACGAGATATCTCGCTCAACATATAAAGGTATGACACAAGTGTCGCTTCCATTCTTGAAATGGCATGCATTTGTACTTAAACTATACAAAAAACACTATTCAGACTTACTTAAATGGATGTTACCTCTGCTTTTACACACTCAACTATGCCAGCTTACATAATGCAGTTTGGGTTTTCAGGCGCTATATGGGCCTAGTACAGGTTCTCTGTCCAATTAAGACAGGAATACCCACACTGGAACACCCAAAACGTATCCCTGTGCGCAGATTTGTTCCTCCACTGGAAATCATACCATATGGTGTAGTCTTCTTTGAGAGTAAATCTATTCATGACAGTAAGTTCACAGTTTGTGAATAGCAAAAGTGGGTTTAACCATCAACTAAAGAGTTTGTGTCTAGTTGAGCAAATACTGTTGCGGCCCAGTATGACGGATCATGGCAACTCACTTCTTATGTTGTTGACGGTCACTGTGATATATTCACAAAATGGAAAGGGAGTTTAAACCTATTTCTAATCTTAATCACCAAAGTCTAAAATATAACAAAGATATATAAGAAAAAGAACTCAGAGGAGTTCAAGAAATCAAGGACTTTACAATGTTTTTTAAAAACACAATAACTTTATGAAATTAACTAAAAGTAAAAGGCTAACTGTAAATAGATCTTTATTGTTAATCTGAATTCTAGCCATTCTTCCAAAGTTATTCTTTCCCAAGAAACAAGTAAACTAAAAGCCAACTCGTGGCCACTGTGTTCAACTTCTTATAGATTAGTTTGACTAATGACTCCTAATGGAGGAACTTTATTTCTGAACTCTTGATACCATTTAATGAAGGAGAATATTATTTGTTAACTGGAATGAATGCCTTGGAATTGAGTTGAACCCAGAATATCAATAGATATATCTATGAGTACACCATGGCCTTGCGAAAGAGGACATTCCTCGAAATGTGTTGGTTGTTTGAGTTCTGGTTTCTTCATACTTTATAACATTGGAAGAATGGAAAGAATTCAGATTAACATAAAGATTGCTTTTGGAGCACATATGAAAATTCAGTGGGACTATGATTTCATATCGAACTGGACTTTCTCTAAACCTCTGTTAGGATATCAGGAACTTTTGTGCGCACCATTGGGGTTGAGGTGCAGGAGGGATAAGGTGCTATTGAACCTCTTTACCTGCAATATGTTATAACTGAAAAGGGAGTCTGGCCAGGGAAAAAGGTCTGCCCCACCTAGTCGCAAACAGATGTTGACTTGTGATTTTGTTTTGTTTTTGCAAAATGTAGGGGCTGTAGAATCGTTATTCATAGATCTATTTCTTAAATACTTTCTACTACACAAAAACATACTATATAATTTCTGCAGTCAGTTTTAAAGAGGGAAACATTGAAGTTATGGGGTTCATGGTACTTCATGTCAGTATATAGATTAGAAGATTTGTCAGTAGAATTCTTTATTATAAAATCATGTTTCTTAATTTGAGTTTCTTTGTGAGTGTTATTTTATTATGGAGTTAATTCTGTTAGTGATCTCTATAAAAAGGATGGTCTTGTTTCAATACTAAACCATGCTCTGTTCCCTTGTTGGATTGTGAATGTGATAGAAATTCCCTTTGAGCAGCTGATTTTAGCCAATCTGATATAATAAAAAAATAGCAGTCAGGGTGATCCTAGCTTTAAGTGTATGTGTCCCGGCTCTCACCTTTGCCTGCTATTTCCTATACATCTAAAATATGTACTTACTAACTTATGAATACCACCCCTCCTGGGGTTTAGGCCATCAACAAAGAACCTCCAGCTACCTCTGTCCTGGGCTTTTCTTTTAATCTGACTCCAGGTTTAACCCATCTCTTTGTAGTCAGCCCTGAGGCCTCGATGTTTCGTGGCCTTCTTCTTTTCCTTTTCCTTTGAGGGTTCCAGGTCAGGGCATGCCTGGTGATGTTTGATGCAGGCTTGTGGAGGGTGTGACCTATCAAGCTCAGAGTCTTTTCATGATTTCATGAGCAGGCAGTTGCAAAGCCTGCTGCCATAGGTCACTGGTGCTGATGGTGTTTGTCCAGGGTATTTGGAGGATTTTCCTCATGCAGGTGTTGATGAATGGTTGGGACTTTGTTGGTGGTGATCACAGTTGTCCTCTAAGCTTTTGCTCCATACAGAAGAACCGATTTTATGTTGGTGTTAAAAAGCCTGATCTCGGTTTGCAGTGTTAGGTCCTTAGAGCTCCAGATCATCTTTAGCTGATTGAAGGCAGGCCTTGCTTTGCCGATTCATGCCTTGACTTTGGCATCTGTGCCACCACATGTGTCCATGACACTGCCCAGGTAGGTGAATGTCTCAATGTCTTCCAGTGCATCGCATGCAAGAGTGACAGCAGTTGCACATGCGTGTTAGCCTCCGAGATCTTGGTTTCCCCTGTGAATGTTGAGGCCAAGTTGTGCTGATGTGGCTGCCACCTTGTCGGTCTTCTCTTGCATCTGTAGATAGGTATGGGAGAATAGGGCCAACTCGTCTGCAAAGTATAGGTCATCGAGCTGTGTTATAAGTGTCTTCTGGATCCCATTTCTTCTCCTTGCTGTGGATGCCTTCATGGCCCCGTCTGTGGCCAGCAGGAAGAGAAAAGGTGAGGGCAAACAACCCTGGCAGTATCCAGTCCTCACTTGGAAGGCTTCTTTGAGCTGTCCTCCATGGACTGTCTTGCAGATCATTTCCTTGTAAGAGTTCTTGATGATTCTTATGATTTTATCTGGCACACCATAGGGGTGGAGGGGTTTCCTAAGGGTCTCTCTGTCCACGCTGTCAAATGCCTTCTCATAGTCGATGAAGTTGGCATTGAGGGTGAAGTTCCATTCTATTGAATGCTCAATGATGATGCACAATGTTGTAGTCTGGTCTGTACAGGACCTAACTTTGCAGAACCTTTCTGACATTACAACTGAGCTTTGACTTGTTATTTCATTCTGTTCAGGATGACTCTGTTGAACACTTTGCCTGGGGTGATAGAAGAGTTGCACCTCTGAAGTTCACGCAGTTACTCAGGTCACGTTTCTTGGGGATCTTGATGAGATATCCCTCTTTTCAGTCTCACGGCACATTTTCCACTTCTCAGGTCCTTCCAAACATGGGGTAGAGCATGTCTACTGATGTGTTAATGTCTGTCTGCAGTGCCTCTGCAGGAATGTAGTCGGGTGCTGCTGCCTTTTTATTTCTCAGATGTTTGATGGCTTGCTGTATTTTATCCTTTGTTGGTCTGCTGCAGTCAACTAGCAAGTCCCTGTCAGCTGGCTGTATATTTAGTGGAGGCTGCGCCACGGGATAGTTCAGCTGTTCTTCAAAGCGCTCGACCAATCTTTGTTGTTAGCCTTCATTACCCATGAGTGTTTTCCCAGCTTTATCTTTAACATGTATTACTGGCTTGCTGCATATGCCGGAGAGCTTCCTTGTTATATTGTAGAGCTTCCCGGGCTTTAGTGGCAAGACTATTGATGAATATTCGCTTGTCTAATCTTAAGCTTCTTTTTGCTTCCTTGTTTGTTTTGGTATATTCACCTTAAGCTTTTGCTCTTTAGGCTCTTGTTTAGCTGGTGTTGACTGCAGCTTTCTTTTCCTTTCTCTCTTGGATTTTGTGGAAATTCTCAGTGGCGATCCAGTCTTTATGCTGGTGTTTCATGGGACCCACTACACCTAGCAGGTTGATGTCACTGTTTGATCTTCTCCCACTGACTTTCTACTGGGTCTATGTTGTCCTTTAGTTCTTGCTGGACTTGAAACTTGTTACTGATGGTGACTGAGTATTCACTCAGTTTCTGTACATCTTTGACGAGTGTGATGTTATACCACTGGCGTTGGTCTGTCGATTCCATCCAGGCTTACTTCAAAATGTGCACTATATCCTTTATCATAGGAGTCCATGTTAGAATGTACGGCTCACTTCATTCAGTAATGAAAGGTATTTAATGATGCTTTTGGGCTCATCATGATTACAAATACATACTTGAGATATGCGTGCCTTAATTTTCATTTTTAAATTGCATGAATATAAAGTCAACAGATGGAAAAGTGAATCCTTGTGACTATAAGTACAACTCTGAAAAGATGTAATTATTATGAACTCTTTTTCAGTTACTGGAAGGGAATCTGACTGCAACTGTTACATCACATGTAATTTATATTTTTTGGACACCATACATGCCTATTGTGTAATCTGTTAAACCTGTGAGTGATTTCATTTTAGTTACAGGCCGATTTTCTTTTGTAAAGAAAAGCTCTTGCCTTACGTGAAAGTATTTTGTCTTGCAACGTTTGGGTGATCTGTCAATAAAACTATATTTTTGTTTTAATTTCAGGAATGTAAAAACCAAAAACATATTTTGTTACCCATCTTTTGTAATTATCTTTTCTCTTTTTATTCTTTTCTCATCGGTCTTCCCCATTGTCTGGCACTGATTGGTTCTAAACATGTAGCACTTGACCTAATTTTATTTTAATTCTGTATTCTTAAACATAATTAAATGATTATTAGGCCCTGAAGAATTGACATACTGCTCTTATAAGTCACAAAACATGTATTGGCCTATTTTTGTTTTTGTTGCTTTGGTCAAAACTCTGCAACTAATAAATTGATTATGCTCATTAGAACTTATTTTTTCTTCGATTCCAATTAAGAATTCTGTGGCTAATAAATACATTTAGACAACAGTCTCTTGAATCTGAATCTCATCTATAAATACCTAGGGTAGTATATAATCCAAGGTCTCAAAACCTTTATCTTAATTTGAATGACTCACATAGTGTCAAGGGTAGCTAGTGACACTTTACTGTTTGAGGTCTGAATCAGTCTTCGAAGAGCCTGTCTTTCCCCGAACATTTTTATTTGATATTCACTAAATAATTGGTGGCCCGTATGGGGTAACTGTCTTTGCAACGACAGCAGTGCTTCTGCCACACAAATGTAAAATTATTAAAGATATCAGCCTAGATGACAGAGGATTTTCCTACAAAGCAACTCACACCAGCTTGCAAGGTGGTGCTTCAGGCTTCAAAAGTCAGTGGCGTCGTCTAGTTTTCTATCTCCTTACCTTTCCACCTCAAGACGCACCTCTGTAATCATTGCTTTCATTGCATCTCATATAAGCCCTTTGTCTCACTCATGAACTGATTTATGCCTTAAAACTGAATGTCCACAGTGGGAGTTCACTTCCAGCACTCACTTTCAACAAACCCCAAGGGTTTGCATAGCAGTCTCACACACAGTGGAATGGTGGTGGACAAGCTGCTTGCCCTGAGCTTGTAATATGGCAGCAGAATGCTGAAGAGTAATGGCAGAATAGCTGTCTTTTTTGGCAGATATCCCATTACCTTCCTCTACATCAGGCTCCTTGCATTTTACAGGGATGAACCCCTTAAGTGTTATGCAAACACCCCTATAGCCCCTATAGCGTACTTTCCCTCCAGCACCTCAGCCCCTCATCACCAAGCACCGCCCCCAAAGTTGTCACAGGGCTGAGATCTTGTGTTGATATATGGTCAGCTCGTAGTTAACACATTGTAATATTTTCTCCACAAAAGATAGCTGGTCAAATTGTCATCTCTTTCTTTCCACATGTTAGGGATTGTACATTTACCCAGTGTTTGTGATTTCCCCAAAAGGGGCCTCAGGAAATAGCTAGAATGTGGCAACATTTTCTTTTTAATGAAAAAATTCGAAATAATGTTGTGTACGAACGTGTGTATTTTATTCTAAAGATGGCATAAATAAAAGGTTTGCTATGTTAAGTTTACCCTTCACCCATCTTCCAGAAACAGGCAAAATGAAAACAAAAATAATATTTTGACTGCAGTGTTTGGAATTCTCTAAGTGATGGTCAATATTTCCTTTTTGTGATTTTCCACACATCATCTGTGGGGGAAAGAAGTGTGAACCCTATGGTTGAATCCAGAAAACTATACACTTCTGAAAACTGGGTGAAATTCTGGAATTCAGTAAGGAGTTATTCGTGTAAATCGGCCAAGGTTTCCCCAAAGCACTAATCACTGAAATACGTAGTAAAAAAGGGAAATAGGCAACAAGCTTTTCATCATACATTTTTCCACTGATGGAAGATTTATGAAAGTAATATCATTTAATTCTGTCAACCTCTTCCAGTCATAGAGATGTATAGTATTTGTAGATTGTCTGAAAACTCGGAATACCCTGAGCCAACAATTAAGCCATTGGGTACAATGATTTTCATTGTGTAACAACCTTGCATCAGAAAAATCAAACGATTCAAATATGGGTAGGAAGCAAAACTATGCATTTTTAAATGTACCCAAGAATCTGAGTTTAGGGATAGAGACTTTTTTCCATCCTGATTTTTGGATTATCCATAATGCAAAATGTGTTTTTTGCACACTGAAAATTAAAAAGCCAAAATATTCAGTAAATTATAAATGTCCTACTGTTACTTCAAAAAAAGTGACCACATCATGAGCGAAAACAATGTTTGGATGATATAGATTTTTGTGTGTGGTAGTAGCTTACATTCTTTGGGTTGGTGGGTGGTTGGCCTGCACCCAAGAACACCTACCAACTATCTTAGCATGTTTTCCTATGCAGAATGCTGTGTAAACTTCAAAACTATGTCTAAAAAACATAATTTTCTATCACTTTCCATGGAGAATGGCTGTCATTTTAAGCCCCTAACAACGCAGAAAACTTCTGAAAATTAGAGACCCAGGGGAATCCAGGCTGGTATGGTTAGCATGGATCTGAACATGTGTTCTTGCCTAGAATGACCAGTAAGTGTTGACACTATGGGGGTTATTCTAACTTTGGAGGAGTGTTAATCCGTCCCAAAAGTGACGGTAAAGTGACGGATATACCACCAGCCGTATTACGAGTTCCATAGGATATAATGGACTCGTAATGCGGCTGGTGGTAAATCCGTCACTTTTCCGTCACTTTTGGGACGGATTAACACCTCCTCCAAAGTTAGAATAACCCCCTATGTCTAATAGAGATAGTGTACTTTCACTGCCCAAGGGCAATGGCTACAGTGTTTGGAACAGGGGTCAAAATGAACCCAAGGAACACACCAACTCTAGAAATGTCTCAAAGCTAGGCATTGTGAAACACCCTAGGGGGTCCTAGTTTGTGTACCTTGTATGGATTCCAGTACCTTTGCTTGCACTGAATTATTAACAAATGTCACACTTTGAGTGAAATCACATCATGTGCTCCTCTATCTGTGAGGCAAAGGTCCAGAATCTGTGGGGAGTGACAAAAGTCCTACCACCCAGTACTCCAACTGCGACCAGATAAAAACAGTATGTCAGTAGTGTTGGGGGGCAGGTACAATCAGCCATGGCAGAACAGGCCCAGAAACGCTACTGTAGAAATATCCAGAATGCTGTCTGTAATTTGATACATTTTTGCCATGAGTATAGCTGCAGTATTTGGCCTTACTATCATTCTGTACCCAAGAAATCCAACAATTCCAAGGCATTTCTGAAAATTAGACACAAAGGAAAACCAGTGGTGGTATAGGTATGTATCCCACTATTTTTCTTACTGATGATGCCATGCAAATTATGGAACCGGGATTCTTGTATCTCAGTCTTGGAGAGTAATCATTAAATAACTCCTACCACTGGTTCGTCTTTGTTTGTTGACAAGGAGAATTGAGAAGGAGCCATCATTTATATCAAACACCTTAAATAGTGAAGACAATTTGAAGCCTCACAAGAATTACTAAAGAAAAGATGGTGTGAGTTAATGGGTTTCAGTTACAAATTATTTCAGCTTGATTTATTTATTCAAATAATCTATTAGTCGATATTTCAACACAAGCAAAATACAATATTAGTGAATATTACAAATAAAATAGAGAAAATACAGCAAGTGTGTTCCATAAAGGAATTCCCTTAATCTATATTACTCATGTTTTAAGCACATGAATGGCAATTTCTCATAAAGCAAAGGAAAGATGTCAGCTCAAGAACACAAATGAAGACTTCTGGTGAGAGAGTAAAAATGCATTGGCCGGAAACCTTTGCACTTAAGCTATAGAACATTTTGCAACGCTGGAAATAATTCTCAGCTATAAATCTGCAGGCATCTCTGGCTGAAAAAGAAAGGTTCAGAGGGCGTCTATTCTGAAGACCAGAATCCTAGAAACCCCACTGCTCTAGGAACACACACTAATATAAATCTGTAAAATCATAATTTGCAACAGTTGATACATTCCCCACACTCAATGTCCAATCAGTGATCAGCAACTCTGGGAGCAGGTTTCTAATGTTTTCAGAATGAGCATTAGAATCACATCCTTGAAAAGATACATTGTCAACATCTTGCAGTTCAGACACTTCTTCCCATGAATCACATTTCCTGCCATCTCCTCTCCTCCATTGTGGAACCTCACTATCAGGTCTCTAATACATAGCAAATGTCTATTTACTATGTACCAAAGGGCTTCTTGAAAGTTATGGTATCTGCTGAGGAGAAGAAAAACACAAGGCAACAGTTTAATGTGAAAACAGGCATTTCAATCCGAGCATGTAAAACAACATTAATATGGCATGAGTTGTTAGGTTAACTTAAGTCAGTATGTTATGTTACTTCATTTTTATGCTTCCAATGCCTAAGTATGATTATCTACTACAAATCTTTCTTTTATGATGTGTGTGTTATTCAACATAAATTGCACACTCCTCAATTAAATGCTTTTATTTACAAAAATGAGGAAATTTGCTCGATCACAAACAACAAACTTTAAATGAGTCCACAGACTTTCCTAACATTTAGTTGCAGGTATAGTTTTGGAATCTGTGGGGAATTAAATAAGTTGTCTTCCACTTCTGTGAGCGGGCCTACCGCAATTGAAAGGAAAAGCCTAAATTCAGTGCCACTGAAAGGGCTTCAAACTGTTTTCAAACTGCTTTTCTATAAGTCCACTTTTTCTGATGGTGTTAGCGGCTATAGCTGGAACTGTGACTAGTTAACAGTCAGGGAAACCTACCCATCCCTGGCATTTCGAAAAACAAGAGACTCAGGTTATCAAGAATTCTGTAGCTTCGAGAATTTGATGCCAACATAAATCTATGGATATTTTTTTCTCACTTTCAATTGAAGGGTTGCTACAATATTTGAGACAGGGCGCAGCCTGCAGCCAGATAACCCTAACATCCTTGGCATTTCTGGAAACTAGACACCCAGGGAATCCAGAAAAGTAACCGAGTTCTATGCTTAAGAAGCAATTTTCTCTCAATTTTCATGGGGTTTGGCTGTGGTATTTAGCCCTGGTTTTGTCAGCACCAGTGAAACCTACCTACCAACCCGATTTTTTTTTTTAAAGCTGGAGACACATGTAAATCCAAGGTGCTATGTCTATGCAGACCAATGTCAAGGAGAACCAGCCCCACCCAATTCATACAGAAAAGCCAATAAGCTTCTTGTTTCCGTAAGCTGGGCAGATTGTGGGTCTACCCATTAATCTTCCTTCCTCCAGGGGGAACATAAATACACTGTGCCTAAGTGGAGTGCAGCTCAGTGCAGGACATGCCAGCCCCATGCTCCACTGAAATAACAAAAAAATATTTTGTGTGCTAGTGGAGTTTATGCATCTTGAGTCAAGGACTTTGAATGAGGGCTATTACCATCCTGAGGGGGTTGGGCAAGAGGACTCTGTATGCCCTCGGAGAGGGGATGCGATCCAATGCCAGACTGGTTATGTCACACCCTATTCAGATAAACACTCCCTGGTGTACAGTGGGCTTTCTGCCCACCTAGGGCAGGCACATTGAGAATAAACCATTCTAACTTAGGAGGGGGACTTTACCATGGAAACCCTCCAGTGTATTTCAGTGAGGACCTCCCTGTCGCAGGGTTCAAAGATGTGGTTTCCACATCCTTCGTACTACTAAACATCTGTAAACAACAGAGCAATGCTTCACTGTCTTCTTAAAACTAGCAACTTTGACCTTGAATGGTAAATGTTTTTGCATTCCTTATAGAATTGGGTTGTGAAATTAATATAATTTCCCACTGTGCCGCAGGATGCGGCTAATATACTGCAATTCAAAGATAAAAAAACATTTAAAATTTAATGGCTTAACCTTCAAAGCACTGGTGAAGGTACCTTCTAGCCACACCATTCACTAAATGTAAAGGCATCTGCCTCTGTGGCGGGATTTTTGCCTCATGATGCAGCTCCTGCTAGTATGGCAGATGCCATTTTAGGAGTACTGTCAGTCACATCTTCTAACCATTCTGACTCCCCTGATTTACCTCCATGACACACACCAGTTTACTCCCTGGACTAATGTGTGTCCTGGAACTGGACCCCCAGAGGTGCGATCAATTTTCAGGACTCACAATCAAAATGCCCTGAAATGCCAGTGGTTTTCTCCCAGTGCGCCTGTGACATTTGCAGAGTGCTTTGCTTTGTCTGATATTGCTATGGTGTGAATGACAGTCGCATACAGATCATCAGCTGAAATAATTTTGGGCATCCTGCCTCACCATGAGAACTTCTCAATATGTCAACCTCAAAAAAGGGGAGCAGAATACTGACGAAAGTGAATGAAACAACTCCCATTTTTCGACTGATGGCCCATTACTGCTCTCCTCTAAACCATGCCCCGTTATTTTACTTAAATTAGAATATAAGGGACTGATTCTCAAAGATAAATTTACACTTTTATGTAAGTTTACTTTTTCTCGGTATTAACAAACTACGATCTAATGGCAACTTTATATCCCCGCGACTCCGCAGTTGGGGTTGAGAATCTCATTAAGATTGCGGAGTCTCTGCAGAGGTATTGTGAATATTAAATCGTAGTTTGTGACTATTGAAAAAGAGTAAGCTTACACAAAGGTGTAAGGTTACCTTTGTGAATCAGGCCTTAATGACTGTCAAATAGCATTTGAAAACAACAGTAAAGAACAGAGAAAATTATTCCGGCCTGTGTCTTTAAAAGTAACAACACATTTCTTCAAAATTCAGCATGAAACTGAAAAGGCATTTCTGAGATGTATTTCTTTCTATATGTAATTGTAGAGGATGTGCTGAGGCAAGCACCTCGCCTTGTGAATTGAAACCACAAAATGAAAGCAGCAGATGTGAAGCATACTTTGTGCAGCAATATGTGTTTTTGTATTGTGCCAACACATATGCTGACTCGAAAACACTGTGAACTCATTTGCAGATTTTTGTAAAACCTTTTTATTCAGCTATTTAAACCTTTTAACAGCCTGTTTTCACAAATATTAAGATAACTATTTGTTTCGACTTACTATTTGTTATTTGGGTTTAGGTTTACTATTAATAGTTTCATTAGCAGGAAAGCGTTTTTCTTGCATTTTGAACGTGTATAAAAATAGTTCGCTGAAACAACGGACTGAGAAAAATTAAACTATCAGTTTTTTTATTGGTTGCAATAGAGTCATTGAGATTAAAAAATTTGTGTAACAGGATTTTACTTTCGGTAGGTAGAGCACTGGGTGGTTTACATAAACCACCATGGATGAAATTGGCAAAACAAAAAATACCGTTGAGTCATTAAGAACATAAATAAAAAATGTATTACATATCAAAGTACAACTATCAGTTATATGGAAGGAGTTGGTAAATGTTTACACATTTGCGCTGCCTATGTGCTAGTTACTTTTCATTTCGGGTGATCAGAGATTGTTCCGCCAATTTATTTAAAACTCCTTCAAAGAGGGACATATCCAGATGGCTGTAGGAAGTGAATTCTAGTGAAGAGGTTCCAGCCTTCAGAAGGATCGGTGCAGGGATGGGCCACATAGGCTTGAGTAAAGGTAGGAAGTGCCTGGATAGGAGGTGCAGATTGGGAGAGCCTAGATTGGTGGTGGATGTGTATGATATTATATCAAAAATAGCTTAGGGAAGTGCCATTAAATGCTTTGTAGACAATATCAAGAACTTGTGAATGGCACGCTTCTTGGCAAAAAGTAGTGACGGCCGCCGCAAATCTCAAGGGGAGGGGTGGAGGGAGGGGCGGGGGGAAAAAATAAATAAACAAATAAAAACGTACTTTTTCCCGTCGCCTCCTGCTGCGTTGCTCCTCATTCTTCCCTCGACGTGGTGTCCCATTCACTGGGACAAAAGCATAGGCTCCCCAGCAATCCTGGCACTGCTTTCATGCTAAACCTAGCATTAAACCAGCGTCAGGATTGGTATGAGCGATTTGGACTGCAGCTCAGACATAACCTGTCTGTGCAGTTTCTCCAGCCTGGCTGATAAACACAGCTGGGCTGGAGAAACCTACGTGAGCATGTGTGTTTGGCTGGCCTTAGATGGCCGGCAAAACACACATGCACACTTAGGTGCACTCTATCCTCCTCCCACTCCCGTGGCCCTGTCCGCCCCTCGCTGAACATGCTGCTGGCTAAGCCAGCAGCTGAAAGATAAAACGATAATTAAATATTGTTTTATCATTCAACTCGTGACGTAGCCAGGTGGGCGCCGCTCCTTCGCCATTGTGAAGGAGCTGCCCCTGGCTAAAAGCCATCTTGCTTGGTGACAAAAGTGAGCAGTCAGCAGATGTCGAACTACAACAGAGGCCCACAATTGAGCCTTGTATAAGTGTGACTGGTTATGTTAGGTAGGTCAGAATTGGTGAATTTGGGGATTGGTCAAAGAAGTAAGAAGAAACCCAATTCAAGGCTGAGCCGGTAGCACTAATGTAGGATGGGTAATAGAGTATGGTGATCAATGGTGTTTAAGGTGGCAGACCTGTGGATATGTATGAGGTGAAGCAGTTATGTGAGATGCTGCATGTGAGAGTTCAGTTTTTGTGGACTGAAGAGCATAGATCGAAGGGAATAATGTAAGTTGTTGAAGGTGCAAAATAGGGCAAAATGGCAGCAGACAAGGCAGTCCAATTCTTTGGAGAATAAAGGAAATTGGGATACCTGACGATAGTTTGAAGGGGAAGTTGGGTCAGTAGTTTCTTATTCAATACAGGGCACACCACAGCAGATTTGATTCATAATAGGAAGATACAAGAATTGAGTAAATGTTTAAAAATAGTATAATGGAAAAAGAAGTGTGGAAGTAAAGGCGAGACGTTTGATAGTTTGAGGGCTGAAAGTGTCAGTCTGACCGCAATTTGATGTAATAAGTTGTTTTCTACGTGTTTGTGATGTATTCAAAACGAGTCTCTATGTTTCCAATGCTGACGTGTGGTCATAAAGGTGGTTCTGCTATTTGCAAAGCAGCATGTCTATAGTGGTTTTCAGAGTGTGAATGTTATGCATGATTCAGGGTTGGGCTAAAGGTTGCAGCAGGAATGCGTTTAGATTATACTTAGAATGAAAAGTGTGTCTGATGGTATTTTTGAAAATGCCAAATGAGATAAATTGTTGTTGAAGTGTGAGGCTATTGTGGGCTCCATATGAGAACGCGGGTAGTCAATCTGTGGAGTTTTAACTTTTGGACAAATAATGTGTGTAGTGTTGTGAAGAGCGGTAGTATAAGGTTAAGGGATTGCCTTGGTTTTGCATGGATTTAGTGTATGGATTAAGCAGTGAGTGATCAGAGAGGAGTTGAGAGAATAATGTGTTCTTAAATTTGCTATTGGAAATTAATTTAAAATATTGAGAATAATGAGTGGCGTGGTAGGGGCTAATGGTTCAAGGACGGCATAAAGGTCTTTGGGGAAGAAACTGATTGCACCAATATAGTGGGAGATAACCACTATGCTAGCCTTAAAGGGGCAGTAACTGATTTACAGTGGTATTTAGCTAGGGACAGTCTGAGCGACTTGCTGTGGAGAATGCCAACTCCTCTGCCCGCCTGATTATGGCAGGTTGTGTGGGAGAGGGTTGCATGATCAATTTGGAGGGCGGCAGGTGTGGCAGAGTTTTGGGGTTCTAGCTCATTCTCAGTGATAGCAATAGTGTAGTTGTTGGCTGTCAGATCCAAAGAGTTGATTAATAAAAGATTTTTTTAGGTGATTTGGAAGTTCCGTGAACAGATGGGACCAAATAATTCACTAACCTTAGGGTTGCTTCACATTGTGGTTAATATTGTTTAGTATTGGGTTAGGCAACTTGATTTGCAGCAGGTTTTGGAGGTGTGCAATATAGAGATGAGGTTGTGTGTCACTTGGCGGCAATGTTGTGTGAGAGAGAATAATGTGAAATTAAATGGACGTCAAATGTTTTGGAGAGTGTAAAGTGGAGGTGGAGGTCTTGTAATGTGACTAAATGGCTGTTAACTGCACAAAAAATAAACTATTTAAAAATATTGAACCTGGTGTCTCTAGCTGTGGTGACTGTCTCAAGGCCACATTCTTTGTTCCTGTACCAACTCGTGATCTACAGTATCTGAAGATGATGAGGGGTCCAGTAGGAGGGGGGCAGCCACTCCTTTAGAGTGTGCTGCATTGTGTGATCATCCCAGATTGCAATTAGTGTTCATTCATTTCTACTACTGAACCCTGTTAATTGGCCCTAGTGGTTGTTGGTTTCCTTGAAGAAATCTGAAATCTGCTTGAATGCTTTTTTCATATATTTATCTTGCAATAGCCCACTCAATATCTGTTTGTAATGTGTTTGTCCTCTGGGTCAATTCTTTGCATCTTCAGGGATGGATTATGGTAGCACATTTTTGTTGCAAGGAGAATTCTCAAGATGATTCTGTAATTATTGCTCTGGCTGGGGCATCTCTGAGGATACTGAATATGTTTGGAGGACATGGGTTAACGGGTAAACCAGTGATATCAGTTGTCTTTATTTGCTCATTTGTTTCTTTTATGGACACAAGCTTTGAAGTGCATAGATTAGGTTGAATGTTATTGGGTTATACTTTTGTCTGGTTCATAAAGTGGTCTGGTTACTCAGTGTTGTTAATGTGACACAGGTATTACTAGTCTAAGCTTTTATAATTACTTGTTCTGCAAGAGAGTTGTATAGGACCAGATGTAGAAAGCGTTTTGCATGGCGCAAACTGCGAAATTCGCAGTTTGCGCCATACAAAACTTGCATCGCGATGCACATTCCCATTTAGCGAGTCGGTACCGACTCACAAAATGGGAATGCGACTCGCAAATAGGAAGGGGAGTTTCCTTCATATTTGCAATTCGCAGCGCAATGCAGAATTGCTTTGTGACCGCGAACGCGGTCGCAAAGCAATTTGCAGTTAGCACCCATGTCAAGTGGGTGCTAACTCATTCGCAAAAGGGAAGGGGTCCCCATGGGACCCTTCCCCTTTTTGAATGTAGCCCAAAATATTTTTTCAGAGTAGGCAGTGGTCCATTGGACCACTGCCTACTCTGAAAAAACGAAACCAAATGGTTTCATTTTTTCTTTTGTATTGCAACTCGTTTTCCTCTAAGGAAAAAGGGTAGCAATACAAAAAAAAAATGCTTTATTAAAAAAGCAGTCACAGACATGGAGGTCTGCTGTCTCCAGCAGGCCACCATCCCTGTGAGTGCAGGGAATCGCAAGGGGGTCACAAATTTTGACCCACCTCATTAATATTAATGAGGTGGGTCTTTGCGACCCCCTTGCGATTAGCAGAAAGGTGTCTGAGACACCATTCTGCATATGATTTTGCGACTCGGAAATTGCGAGTTACACCGACTCGCAATTTCCGATTCGCGAAATCGGATCTTGCTACATCTGGCCCATAGTCTTTGGGGGTGACTGACCCAGCAGAGAATGCAATCCAGTTATCGAAATGTCTCCTTTGCTTTATAGTTCTTTTCTCAAGTTAGTGTCATCTAAAAGAAATTGCTAGTAGTAAGATTTCTTAGCTTTTTAATGACTGCTCTGTAGATTATGTATTGCCTTTGTACCATTTTTTTATATTTGTGTTTTTCCAATGTTTTTCTAGGATTCTGATATTTAGTTTCTGTAGATGTATGCTCAAAATGAGCCATCCAAACTGATGTCATAGTCATCTGTGCCTTGGGGCTTTAAGTGGAGCCAGTTTATCAAATACCTCAATGAGCTGTCTATGGAATTATCTAATGGACATCAATGTATTCAATGGTCTTGTCGTCATCAATTCTGTCTGAAATCTTCCTATGCTAAAACTCCTCCACGATCTGTTCATAGAGGTGCCATTCTGTGTTGTTAATGGTGGCCATGTTGAAATAAATGATGTGGTGTTGGCTCCAGGTAGAAATAAGGTTCTTTGAGGAACATAAGAAGTAAAAAATGTAAACTCCAGGTTTTGAGTGGCCTGTGATGAGGTGGTAGTAATTCAGCACTTTCAAGGTATTCATTAGGCCTACAATCCGGTGGGGATTAGGTTTGTCAAAGCAGGTGTTGAGGTTTCCTAGGATATATAAATTAGAGTGATCAATTGTTATTTTGCATACGGAGCCCAGAAGGATGTCTGTGAAAGCCACTTTTTTGGAGGTTGTCAGTAGATTAGAAGGAATGAAGTGACAAGTTTGGGAATAGTGGAACATCAGTAAGTATTTACACTGTGGAGTTGCATGATGTTTGATCATGGTAGTTCCTAGGGACATTTTATAGACTACAGCTAGACCTTTCTCATAGTGGTGTTTGGTTGGTTTCTGTAGAGCATTAGGTGTGCTTTGAGATTAGCGACCTGTAGAATGACTTAAGCGTCATATTTCTGTCCATTGTTCAGTGATCTGGTGTCAATTAGAATGTTGCACCTGTGACTTCATTTATTCTTAATAGAACCGGGTGCGTGATAAATATTTGGAGCGTCTTTGATGGTTGTGTGTTCTTTTTGTCTGAAGATTTCTTGCCTGATTGAGTTATTCACTATTTTGTCTTTGTCTGGAGATGTGTTATATGATCCCTTGCCATGAGATTATTCCTGTGTATTCTTATGGCAGGTACAGCAAGCTATTTAGGTGAGCTGTAGGATTGGGTTTGTAAAGTTCATCCAGAATTGGAAGTAGAGATTTGTTGGATTATGGTGGAGAAATCTCAATGTGAGCTTGTTAAGGGTGTTGGTGTGATTAGAACAGTGGGAGAGACGTGAAGTATTTATGTAATGTGGGGAGTGGGTTAGAGAAGGTCTGTTAATTAGAATAAGACAGCTAGAAACTTTGAAGTGTTCATTAGAGAAAGATGGATTCGCTTTGTAGTTGACTGGTCAATGTTTTGTGTAATGGTAGTTATCACACAATGTATGTGTAAGGCATAGATGGGGGAATCATTAGCCGGGGTTTGTTTCATATATACTGGACAATACATGTGATAGCTGATGAATGTGTGATCACAGAGGGAAAGCAGTGGATGAAATTGAGGGGCAGGATAGGAGATAAAGTATTGTAGAGATGTCGGTAAATTTAAGGGAATATTGAGGTAGGGTTGATAGTGGTATGTTTGATTTTGTGGGAGATATTAGGAAGGCTGAAGAAGGGAAGACTGATTGGATAGTGGGCTGAGGTATGCATCTCATTTGACCACTGTAGTTAAAATGGACGCACAGTTGGCTGTGTCTTAAATGCCACAAAACTAAAATGGTTTAAACCGTTTGAGAGTTACATTTTGCATATCAGATATATTAGTTTGGTCGTTTCATTTTCAAGCCAAGCATCCAACTAATTATGAAGTAACATTATCCTTTAAAAAAAGTCATGGGTTTGCAGCAAGACATGTCTGTGCAAAAAGGTAGCATATGGACAGAGCATGTGTGCCACAATTTGCACTGGGCTATACGATCTTAGGCACATGGTGAAGTATATTAGGTGTATCCATTTACATGATGTTTCTGATTGTGACAGGAAAGAGGACCGAGGTACAGGGAGGTATTGATTTGTACAGAGTCACGCTATTTATGTGGGGGTGTTTGAATTCGACCTTTTGTCTCCCCGTGGTCTTCAAGCATGTTATCATTATTACATTACAGGAAGCAATACAATAAAATAATGAGACGGCAGTGCAGTGTTTGTGACAGGGCAGGGGTTCCGGGCTTAATCAGTAAAATAACAACCTCTGGCATATGGGCTGCATAAGTGGTGCACAGCACGAAACCCGTGCACTCTACCTGTTAGTAGTAAATGACTTTTTCTTTGCTAGAAGCATAAAACCACCAACTCAGTAGAGCAGCAGCTCCTGACTTGATATGCAAGCTCAATGGACGTTTCATTTCCGTCTCGGTTATTCCTAATCATCGTGGTTGTTTATAATTCACAGAAACTGCCATGTTAAGGCTGACATTGGCAACATTATACGTGTGCCTTAGTACACTCAGACAGCAGGTATGCAAACTCGGCAATGTCGTTGGTTTCATGATGTATTTCTTTGTTGCATCTTAATTCTCCATGTAAATTGTGTGCTGTGTTTGTGCTTTGTGTGACCAGCCCTGCGGAGATGCCATGATGTTCCATAGCTGTGTAGCTTGTGATCTCTGGCTGTCTGGAATAAGGTCAGAATAACACCACAGCTGTAAGCAGGGCACTACAGATGCATCCGGCCAATCGCTGAGGAGACCGAATAAACTAACAAGAACTGATCCAACTCGTGTCATTCAGAGTTTAACCAGAGTTTTCACACATTACTTAAATTCGCCATTTCTGGTTCGTCCCTAGTAACGTCTTAAATGACAATCAAGCACGAGTTTATGAACAGATAGCTTGAAGGAAAGCCCCCCCAACCGACGTTTGCAGAATATTATTTTTCTAAACTGTTTTCGCCCCAAATAAACTCCCAGAATTATAATTTTCAATTCTCTTTACAATTGTCACACGAATGTTTCTTTTCTGACATTCTCTTTTCTCACTGTTAAATTGTATTAAACATTTTAAAATTAACAGGCATGGCTTTGTCAGATTCTGGAATCCCATTTCATACATAGCCATTAATGTGGGGACGGTACTTACCTACACTTCTAAAAAATTAACTCTAGACACTTGACATTAATAGTCATTAATAGTCTTTTAACTATGTTGTTGAAACACATTTCAAGCTGAACTCTCTTGTAACAAATAAACTAGGAACACATTGTTCCTCTGAGAAGCAAACACAGGGATCATTTCACCGCAGCAGTGAGGAGTTTGGTTCAGAATGTGAATATGTATTTATTGGTCGGAGCTGAAATTACACCTCTAACAAGATGAAATGGAAGGGTATTTTTTGATGATTAAAATGTTTATTTGCTGTCAAAACTTCAGAAATTACATTTCGAAGTACACAACAAACTTGATTCCAGACTGATGTCAGGCCATGATCTCAGGATATTAATGTGATCAATATCAAAATTAGTGTAAAATTGTTGAAGATTGCATTTTTCACCACATGCAGTGTTACAGCTTCAGGTTAGCTTTTCGGGTTTGCATAAATGTAGTTTCAGGGCGTGTGAGGTCAGGACAGAGAGTTGCCCTGAGTAACAGTCGAGGCCTGGGCTGTCTTGCAGGTGCCGGACGATGACATCATCATCTTTTGCAGCTTGACACCAGAGCACAAGTCTCAAGGTTGCCAACGAGAAAGCGCTTGGCACTGGATCAGGGATGTATTTCTATGTCCACTGTAATTGCTGAATGTCTAGACGGAAATACGTGTTTCTGATGTATTTTAAGTTCACGGTTTCACACTGGCCAATGTTCTGAAAGCGAAACGAAATATGTCTTTTCAAGTTTCAAGACCTTTATTTTGCAACCTGATGATATCACGAGAAATGACACCACATGACCTTTGATTTGACATTGCCATCACAGAAAGTCACGTGATACGATATGGGATCACAATCAGAGGAAATGGTCGTGCGACTTCTCAACTCTATGCTGTCATTAGTATTGAACAACATGATATGAGACACTATGCACTTCTGCTCACAGTGGTGGCTTGGGATCTTTAACCTTTTAACAACCTTATTGACATACATACATGTCTTGAATAGATCCACATGACGTTCTTATGACATATATGTCAGTTGGAGTAAATGACCCTGGCAGCTTTTTCTTTCTTTTTCTTTTCTTTATTTTATCCTTTTCATGGGAAACAGCATCCATCGTTGCCTGGGGGAGGAAGTTTGCCGGTGCCAGATCCTTTCTGGATACCAGCAAATTCTTTAATGGGCCACCCATGCTCAATTCCTGACTCAATTCCCCTCCGCCAAAGATCAAAATGGTGGCGGAGGCAATAGGAGGGCTATGATCTCAGGATATTGACGTGATCAATATCAAAATTGGTGTAAAATTGTTGAAGATAGCTTCTTTCACCACATGCAGTGTTACAGCTTCAGGTTAGCTTTTTAGGTTTGCATAAATGTTGTTTCAGGGTGTGTGAGGTCAGGACAGACTCGCCCTGAGTAATAGTCGAGGCCTGGCCTGTCTTGCAGGTGCTGGACGATGACATCATCATCTTTTGCAGCTTGACATCAGAGCACAAGTTTCAAGCTTGCCAAGGAGAAAGCACTTGGCAACAGGAGGGGCTAAGAGCAGCTATTCCTGCCCTCAGCAACCTGCTAGACCCTCCAGCTCAAGGCAATTTTTTTTGTTGGTGAGAGGATTTCTTCCATCCTCCTTCCCACTACCCGTACCACCCCTCTAACAGAAAACATGAAGAAGAAGGTGAGGATAGATGAGGCATGTTGTTAGGCCCTTTCTTTGTAATGCTCACTCCCTGATTCTGTTTCAGATAGCTCGTTCATCTCCTAGTGATTCTAAATTTAGAAAAAATCCAAACAGCACAAATCTCTGCCCTGGGACACAGATACACTCACATGTCTGTGCCCCAGTGAAGGGCGATGACACTGTTAGAACTTTTTATTATTGTTGGAAACAGGGTCTCTAGTTTGCAGAGGTATACACTTTGTCCAAATAGGGACCACAATCCTAGTCAGGGTAAGTCATACACAATTAAAATTGTCCTGTGCCCACCCCCTGGTAGCTTGGCACTGAGCAGTCAGTCTTAACTTAGAAAGCAATGTGCAAAGTATTTGTGCAATAAATCATACAGTAACACAGTGAAAACACCACAAAATATACACAACAAAGGTTTAGAAAAATATAAGATATTTATCTGGTTAAATTAAGGTAAAAACGTTAAAGATTCAATAAACACAAGTTGAGTTTTCACTTTTGCAAGTTTAAAAAGAGTCTTAAATCTTAGAAATCAACAGTTGTCTCTTGATTTCACAAAGTACCTGGTTTGTGTAAAAAATAACACGCACGGAGACTGCAGAGGAGGAGATGCGGTGAAAAATAGGGTGTTCGTCGGATTTTCTGACACGGCACAGATGATGCGTAGTTTCTTTCCATGATGCAAGGGGCTTTGCATCAATTTCCGGCATGCAGTCTTGGTTCCTCAGACGGGATCTTTTTGACGCCTTTGGATGATGCGTGGAAAACCTAGGCATGCAGGACAAAGTCACAAACGTTGTGCCAATCAGGTATGGCAATGCATAGAATTTTCTGTTGCACAGCAGGTGCTGTGTCAATTCTTCACTCGGGAAGTTGGGCTGCATCGCCCGGTTCAGCGGTGCGTCGATCCGGTAGGGCTGTGCGTCACATTTCTGGCGGCAAGGCAGGCGCTGCGTCGATTCTTCACTCAGGAAGATGGACTGTGTCATTCCGGTTCAACTGTGAGGCAATTTCTCGGTCGCACCACGGCTGTGCATCATTTCCGGCAGGCTGTCGGTCGATTTTCAACGCACAAAGAGTTTCATGAGGAGATGAAGTCTTTTTGGCCCTGAGACTTCGGAAAACATGGGGCAAGCTCAATCCAAACGCTTGGAGAGCAATTCTAAGCTGAATCAGAGGGCAGCAGGGCAGCAGTCCTACTCAGCAAAGCAGTCCAGATGAACCCCTTGGGCAGCCAGGCAGTTCCTCTTGACAGGTTGCAGGTTCAGGTTCAAAAGTGTCTGATTTGGTGGGGTCAGGGACCCAGTTAATATACCCATAAATGTCTTTGAAGTGGGGGAGGCTTCAAATAGTGGTTTTGAAGTGCACAAGTTCCCCTTTCAGTACAGGTCTGTCTGCCAGGGTCCCAGTAGGGGGTTTGGCATTCCTTTGTGTGAAATGTACGTTTCAGGCCCTCCACTCTTCCAGCCCAGGAAGACCCATTCAGTGTTAAGATGAGTGCAGGTATGACTGAGTATCCTCTGTTGTGGTTGCCTGGGTGAAATGCACGAGGAAGCTGTCAACCAGCCCAGCCCAGATGTTGATTGGAGACAAGCTGTAAGGCACAGATGGATTTTAAGTGCAGAGAAATGCTCACTTTCTAAAAGTGGCATTTCTAAAATAGTAATATAAAATCCAACCTCATCAAAAAGCAGGATTTTAGATTACCACTCTGGCCATACGAAATATGACCTGGTTACTCCTTTCTGACCAGAATCTACAACTCAAACATTATGTGAGGGTTGCCCTAATTCTAGCCTATGAAAGGAGCAGGCCTCACACTAGTGGAAAATGAATTTAGGAATTTTCCACTACCGGGACATATAAAGCACACTTGCACATGTCCTGCCTTTTACCTACATAGCACCCTGCCCTATGGGTTACCTAGGATCTACCTTAGGGGTGACTTATATGTAGAAAAAGGGGGGTTAAAGGCTTGGCAAGTACTTTTAAATGTCAAGTCGAAGTGACAGTGAAACTGCACACACATGCCTTGCAATGGCAGGCCTGAGACATTGTTAAGGGGCTACTTATGTGACTGGCACAACCAGTGGTGCAGGCCCACTAGTAGCATTCAGTTTACAGGCCCTGGGCACAAGTAGTTCACGTTACTAGGGACTTACAAATAAATCAAATTTGCCAATTGGGGATGAACTAATGTTACCACATTTAAGGGAGAGAGCACAGGCACTTTAGCACTGGTTAGCAGTGGTAAAGTGTCCAGTGTCCTAAAGCCAGCAAAAATGAGGTCAGAAAAAGAAGAGGAGGAAGGCAAAAGGTGTGGGGGTGACCCTGCAGAGAGACCTTTACCAACACCTATCCTTAATAAAAAATCAAACTTTCAATGGGATGAAGACACACATATGTCTACACCCCAGCGAGGAGTCTAGACCATACCCGGTTCTTTTCTGGGGCACAGAAACACACATCTAGGGCTGAGAGCATCCAGCATGTGGGTCAACCAAGTAACCCCAGATCATTTCTGAGCACTATACACCAAGAAGAGTCCTGCATGATGTGATGTGTAGACATGACCACATTTTCTTCCTCAGAATACCCTACACAGGACAAACATTGGGTATAAAAGCAGAATGACTTTATATTTGTATAAAAGACAATCCCATAATGTAGGAACAACAACACTCACACCCAGTGTTTCCACACTTCTATCAGTTAAAACAGTACCTCATATGCGTGGGTTGGCCTATTGTAGCTGACTGGAAGAGGCAAATTAAGTGACCTTGTGACATCAATATAGTGGTATTATTCTCTTCACATGGTCACAATGTTGGCCCAGTCCTCTGCTGTGCAAGAGGATCACCTTCATGTGCAGTATGGTTTTCAATAGGAACAGTGTGGGAAATTCTGTAGTTGTCTGTCACAGAAAATGGAAAAATTGTGTTTTTCCTATCATACTTTGACATTTGCAGGGATTCTTGGCAATAAAATTTGCTTGAATTCATGTAAACCACATCACCATGGATTCCTCTGTGTCTATAGTTTTCATAAATGTCTTGGGTTGGGCATTTCCTCTAGGTGCCTGCTGACCCTGCACTCAAATGCTGTAGACATCCCAATGCCCCCTCATCAAAAACATTTTGTGGTGTCATTGTATGGATCCTGGCTCAGCCCATGCCTCATAACCAGACACTGAGAAGACCAACGAAAATAAGTATTTGGGTGAACCTGTGGGTCAAATCTGTTCCTTCATGAGGGAGACTGGAGAGAATTACTATGTTTTTCAAAAAAGCCCAAAATCTGGCAAACATCATGCTCAGCACAATCCTGAAGCCAGTCAAACAGGGTGATGTAGGCCTGGCACCCAGAAATAAAAACCTTATATTCCATAGATGGTAAAAGTATATGATTGTGTTTGGTTTATATATGGCACAGAATTAATATCTGAGATTAAAAGGGAAGGACCTAAACTGGGATTTCACTTGCAACTGCTTTCCAAATTTCCAAACTTCTCTGCACCCAGTCTACCTCTTGTGGACATCCTTAACTCATTGAAAACCAATGCATTTTTAGTACCCCCGTGCTTCTGAGACCCAGAGGAACGCATGGATATGACCCTGCATGAGGGAGTCTTGAGGGAATTACCATTTTTTGGGAACAAATGTTAAGAAAGAAAAATCTTACAAACAATCCGTTCAGTGCAATTGTGTGGCCAGCCAATCGAGGTGAGTGAGGACTGGCAACCAACAATAGAAACCATAAAATGTGTAAAGGTTAAATGTATATGGCTGTTTATGTATTCAAGGAATGGGGTTGATATCTGAGACCAAACCATTGGTTCCCTAAACCGTGATTTCACTACTACTACTTGAGACCTAGCCTGCATATATATGAATCTTGGAAAATGTCCAAAACCATTCAAAGGCGATTGTCTACAGATACAGCAGTGGTGGACAGAGGAGTGATAGGGCTTGGGGCAGGCAGCTGAGAGGGGGGTGGGGATACTTTTGAAATAAAGAGAGAAGACTGGAAAGGAGTGGTAGGAGGAGGGCCAACAAAGAATGACAGGCATAGGGAGAGAAAATAACTTCGCTAGCCCATCAAAGCATGATATGAGCAGTGGAAAGATTCAACTCATGTAGTCAAAACAAAGTGAAACTACAATGCTCATTCAGGGGTACAAACAAAAAAATAAAGATAAACACCGTTGAATCAGGGGCAGGGGTCTGAGATAGACCAGAAAGCTGCTGAATGATGAGGAAGGGGCACCTTGGCCTTCTGCGTTTGAAAAGCTGTAACATTCTGAGTTGATGAAGCAAAAGGCTAAACTTGGGAGAAATTATCCTAAGGAAGCAATTCTACTAAACATGTGGGATTATTTATGCCTCTATAAATGCTTTTAAGGTTCTGTTATTAGACTCTCAAACTATTCTCAACAAATGGAGTGGAAGACTTTAGTGTGCATAAAGTGAAGGTTGACAGTTTTCATATCAAAACAATCAGGAACTGAAAGATGGGACGCCATCAATAAATATAAGAAGGATATTTATTATGAATAATTATATATGAGTAACTGTGACAGGATCCTACCATTTGTATAAGGGGGAGAGGGATCATTACGTATTACTTTCAGTATATCTGTATGTTTGTGTTTATAGTAAATAAAGAATTCTTTATTAAAAAACATCTATTTATTCCAACTGCGTGCTTTCTAAGCACACCAAATTTCTTCTATAGAAAGAACAGTCTATAGATGGTGCTACAAGACATCATCAATAATAATAGGTTATTTGGTCATGGCTACAGACAGCTTTAGCTGTCTGCCTCCACTAAACAGGGAGAAAAAAGGACAATATTGTGTTCAGGAAGGAAAACCTGGCATGAATGTTGCCCTCCTGGACTTACATTGGGTCTGTCTTCTGAGCCTGGCTGAAGCTCTCTTGCCATATCTAACCCTCTGCACTCTGTTGACCTTCGTGAAATTACTGATCCTACTCCTCCCTGCATATCTTCTCTCTTCTGTTCTTACTCATCTTCATCTGAATGCCCTGCTGCATGTTCGCAAATTAATAGTGGCTTCCACATCCGCTCTATGTCGACTGCTGGCAGGGCTGTACTGAAAAACGAAATCAGTCTTGGCAAAAATGCTGAAACCAGCCCCAAAGTGCAGGAGGAGACTTCTAGCTGGGGCTAGGGAGCTTTTTTGTTTTGCAAGTAGCCCATTGAGCCCTGAAAGCAATCACCTATCCCGCAGCCCACTGGGAACACTCCGGAGTGGTGGAATACAGGCCTGCTCTGACTGTTAGACACTACTAGGCAATCCACGATAGACACTGGTGAGGCTTTCCCATCCACTTGTTTCATATAGATCAAAAGTGTTTTCCCAGTCTCTGTGTTCTGTTTATGCATTTTACTTGGATAAATTGCTGGATTCCTATTTCATTTATCAATCTGTTTAATTTGTTTACATTAGGCCTGCATTACAGCTGCAATAGTGGCCTCTTGCAAGGTGTTGTCCCTGTGTTATGAGGCATGGATGGTATCTTGTTCCAAAAGTTGTTTGACCACAACTATTAAGGCTGCATTTGTTGTTGGTATGCAGTTGCTTTTCTGATGTGAGATAGACTTTGTAACGGCATGGTGATTCTGCCACATTGCATTTCCCCCCGTGCCATTTTACCTTCTGATTCTGGGTTTCACAGGTTAGAATGAGGAATAACACGCAGGGTAAAATTTGCCTTAAAGCAAACCAAAGGTTTTCCCTCCTTCCAACAATATTCCCTCCTTGCACATTCCTCCTGGAGTCTGACCAGGGCTTTCTGAAATGTGGCTTTCAAATGGCTTCTGCTTGTCAGAATGGTCTTGTTGATTCTGGCCAATGAAGAAAGGTGTTCCAACCAATTACAGAGCATACTGTGACGTTTGAGCCAATAGTGGACAAGGACCTGGAAAAAGGGAGGTTCTAAGAGGATCATGCGTGTTGATCTAATGCCCTGCAACAGCAAAACTGCAGTATGATTACAGCTCTCCATTGATTTCAAGGCAGCTTCATGGATAAGTTGAGTTGCGGAATTGGTGGTTGCTTGCACCATGCAGAATGTGAGACGTGCAGTATATAATGTTTATGGTTTGCCTATCAAAGGTTGCACACGTTTTGTTTCCTAATAGGTACCTTTAACTATTTTTAACAGAGCAAATTCTTTTCAGTATTTATTTCAGAACAGGCTTCTTACCTCCTCCTCGAGCATTCCTGGTCCCAGTCCTTACCAACTGCATTGTTGAGTCACTGCAGTTAGAAGGCACTGCAGTTAGTAAGTATTGGAAGGAGGCATGCAGAATCGGAGTAAGGAAGATTATTTAGAACATAAGAGGGACTTGTCTCTCGTGCCTAACTGGGGCACGTAGGCACGGTAGCATTGGACCATGCTTGTCAACAGGAAAACAGGAGGTACATTTTATTGTCGCCTTTCCGTAGTTCCCTTATGCTCTGTCACAAACCATAGAATCGTCTTCACTGCAGAGTGGGATTGGAAAGGGGCTGCTGCTTCCTGCGCCCTGGGCCTGGAACAGAGAAACCTGGCAAACACCACAGAGTAGTACCATAGAACTCTGTAGCCCCAACCCTTTAGGGGGTACCACTCAGCCCCAAGCCAATGAGTGAGATGCAGGATACTCGGCGGCCCGCAATCACATTCTGCTGGGGCCCCCACCATTCTGGGTTACGCCACCAAAACACCACAGGTTGGTACATGTGATTTAATTCACACAACACTGTGTATATTTATAATTTCTTGTAGGTTTCCAGACTTCTCAGTGTGAAAACTCTCGCAAGGTCTGCACAGATTATTATAACTTCATTGCACATTAATGCCTCAATGAATATTAATATGCTGATTGCAATATTATACCAAGCAAAGTTAGGTTTGAAAGGATAACACTCATTTAAATGTAACATACTGAGAAATCAACTTACGACATAATTAGTAAGCACAATTCTAAATATTTAATGACATTCACTGTGGGCAATACACAGAGTTTCATTGGTCATGATTTAGATTTATGTTTTTAAAAAGTCATAGTGTACGTGTGTGCACAGTGCACATGATAACCAAAAGACAAAAAAGGTACAACCTGTGTTGGTAAACAGGTCTGAGTGGGTGTGTGAGTGGGAGAAAGAGATTGAAAGAGAGGGAGAGAGAGAAATAGAGGGAGAGAGAGAGAGCGCTGTAGGCTTTGATGGATGATATACTTAGAATGAGATGTTTCCGGACAAATTGAAAAGAAAAATATATTTGTTAATTAAACAGAGTGAGATCACCTTTCGCTATGGATCTAATTTGAAAAGAAAATAAATCAGAGAAATTACTTCTAACACACCTACAGTGGAACCCTCAACCTTTGAAGTAGAGGCCTGAGACCTTAACCACTAAGCCACAGATGACTCTTTACTACATGGTATCCACAAAAAGCTATGACATTCAAACTGAAAGGTGTGATGGGAAAAACATGTAAATGTTGCTCCAGTAGGCATCCTTAATATTGACAAAACTAGTAAATAAACAGACAAGCTACCAGCTCCTGCTGTCAGAAAGTGGGTTCCCACCAAGCAAAAGTAAACAGCTGTGTCCCTGGGCTGGGCACCCTGGGACATGGCAGGAGCTGGCCCTGGGGGGACGCGGTCCCCAGGGCCATTATTGGCTCCTCACAGGGGGCATGTGGCCCCCCTCCAGCGAGCATTGCCCTGGGGAGATGATGGTTCCTGGGGATTGGGCATCCGAAACGGACCCCTTCACTATTTTATTGTAGCCCCGGGGAGGTGGTGGTCCCTGGGGCTTCTGCGGGGCTGTGACCCCCTGCACTGTATTTATGGAAAGCCCTAGGGTGGTCCGCAAGGCTGTGGAGGGGGCCACATGGCCCCCCACATCATATTTCTCTGAAGACCCAGGAAGGTGGGTGTCCCTGGGGTTGCGGGGGGCACGCGCCCTCACATTACTTTCCATTTGAGCCCCAGGAGATGGCAGCACCTAGGGCAACAATATGCCCAGGACGGGGGGCCTGTTTACCCCCTCCTTATATTTTCAATGCCCCTGGTACCTGGCCCACCCCGGGGCTTATTGAAAAACAGGCGTGGGACACCATGCTTGTTTTTTCTTTAATTATTACAGTGAATAGGCGATGACATCGTGAATTTGTGGCACAAATATTTTGACAAAAGTGTTTTTATGCTCTGGTGGGGTACCTTTGGGACCCCAGCAGCAGGGCTAAGGGGTCAGGATGACTCTACTCTGGCCCCTTTTCCTTTTTTTTGCGTTTGTTGTTGGGACTCGGCTAAAGCGAGTGTTAAGATGGCCGCCAACACTTCTTGGTTAAAGTGTTGACAGCCAATTAGAGTTCTGCATTTCCTTGCACAAGCTCCTCATTATTCGTGAAGACATTGCAATGGATCTGCAGCCCTAGATATACAAATTTGTTTTCCCTTTAATATCTCCTAAACTACTGAACTGATTTACACCACATAAATGCGAGTGTGATCTTGGTACCAAAAGCTAGCTGACTGACAATCTTGTGTCATTCTGTCCAGCAGTTTGGGCTGTAGTCATGTCTAAAGGTCCTATGGGAATTAACATGGGAAAATAAACTTTTTTGCCCCCCCCCCCTTTTTCTCGGCCCCCTGATTGATGGATCATCTCATAACTTTCCACGTGCCACGCAAATTATCAGGGCACTTTTTTGGCAATATTTTGTGAAGATTCATCTAAAGGTGTCACAAATATAGGGAAGTCAAAAACATTTTTGCTATGGAAACATGCTCCTAATTATAACTACCTAGTGTCAACAGCCACTAGGTAATGTATAATATACTTACGTATAGACTTTCGCCACCTCTCTTCATCCATTGGTCTGTTGTTGTGTCATTCACTGTTTGCTTCCACGCACTACAGCACGTAACATGGGGCAGTAGGTCAGTCTACTTAAAACACTGGTTAACTTCACTTTGAGTGTCTGCATTTTGCCCTTGCACTAGGAGCACATCTGTACACAAGCTAATTCCCTTCAGTGTCATTTACTTCCTAATTACTTTAGTGGTGCCTTTGTGTTTAGAGCCTGATGTGATAGCAGGACAGTTCTGATGCGAAAACAGGCACATTCCATCTTTATCAGATCCCAACTCCTGTCAAAGCTGTTGTAAATTCCTTTTGGAGTGGTTTGCTTTTCTGACTGCTGCTATTTCATAGCATACCAGATTGTGTCCATTTGAAACTGTATTAAGTTATTCACTTTTTTCTTTATCATCTTCCTTCTTTCTTTCGTTCATTCTTTCTTTCCTTCTTTCCTTCTATTTCATTTCTTGCCTTCTTCCTATCTTGCCTCCTTTTCTTCTTTCATTCTTGCCTTCTTTCTTTCATGCCTTCTTTTCTTCCTACTTTCTTGTCCTTTTTCCTTATTGCCATATTTCTTTCTTGCTTGTTTTCCTATATTCTTGACATCTTTCGTTATTGCCTTCTTTAATTCTTTCTTTCCTTCTTTCTTCTCTTCTTGCCTTCTTTAATTCATTCTTTCTAGCATCCTTCCCTTTTTCCTTCTTGCCTTCTTCCTTTCTTTTATCCTTCCTTCCGTCCTTCCTTCCTCCCTTCATTCTTTTATTCTTCCTTCCGACCTTCCGACCTTTCTTACTTTCTTTCTTTCTTTCTTTCTTCCCAAAGGAGAGCAGTTTGTAGCCAGTGCGGAAATGATAGACGGTTTTAGATCTATTTTAGCCAAGGCCCTTTGATTTCAATATAGCTCTGTGTGTAACCCAGTTGCTTATAGGGTTTCAGTCAGACCTCATCTATTTGTCTGTGGTTGGTGGCATTTACATTTTAATTTCACCCACTCCAGCATGCAGTAAGAGGATGCAATGCTTCCCCCACTTCTGCTTTTGGCTGACTTCTTTATTAGTTCCGGCTGACTTGACCATTAGTTCACTATTATTCACCTCCTTCACAAGGAATACTAAAGTATTGTGTGTGTGTTTTTTTGAAAGATCAGAACAACTTTATTTGCTTGTAGCAGATTGTTAGAAATGGGGTTTTTGGTTGGCAGTTAGGTTGCCCTCTGTCCAAGCAAGAACCCTCACTCTAGTCAGGGTAAGTCACACACAATCCAAAATCAGCCTGTGCTCACCCTCCGGTAGCTTGGCACGAGCAGTCAGGCTTAACTTAGAAGGCAATGTGTAAAGCATTTGTGCAATAAATCATACAACACCATAGCATAACACTACAAAAATACACCACACAGTATTTAGAAAAATATATAATATTTATCTGGGTAATTGTAGGTCAAAACGATCAAAGTTGCAATACGAATTTGTAAAGATATCACTGAAAAGTGATATTAAGTGTCTTTGAGTCTTTAAAAAAGCAATAAAGTGTCTTTCAAGCACAGAGTACCTGGTTTCTGGTGGGAAATCTCTTCAAAGGGCCACAGGAGAAGAGATGCGTGGAAAAAGGGGTGTGTGCGTCGATTTCTTCTCAGCACACACAGACTTGCGTCGTTCTTTTCCACGCGGGGAAGTCGGGCGTCGTTTTCCGGCGCGCAGACAGTCTCTTTTTGTGGATCGCGGGGATTACCAGATGTCCCGGGTCTGTGCGTGGATTCTCCTGCTTACTTTCCGGCTGCGCGTCGTTCTGCGGGGCTGCGCGTCGAAGTTTCGATCTCACGGTAGGCGTCGCGTCGATTTCTCCTTGGAAGTCGGGCGGCGTTGTCCTTGCGAGGCCGTGCGTCGAAATTTTGGTCTCACGGCAGGCGTCGCGTCGATTTCACCTTGGAAGTCGGGCGGCGTTGTCCTTGCGAGGCCGTGCGTCAAAGTTTCGCACTCACGGTAGGCGTCGCGTCGATTTCTCCTGGAAAGTCGGGCGGCTTTGTCCTTGCGAGGTTGTGCGTCGAAGTCTCGATCGTCCCGAGGGCGTCGCGGCGATCAGCGTCGGTGTGCGGCGTTTTTCTCGCCGCGAAACAAGCTGTGCGTCGAAATTTTCGGCGCACGGAGCGTCCAAGTGAAAGGAAGAAGTCTTTTTGGTCCTGAGACTTCAAGGAACAGGAGGCAAGCTCTATCCAAGCCCTTGGAGAGCACTTTCACAGCCAGACAAGAGTTCAGCAAGGCAGCAGGGCAACAGCAAGACAGCAGTCCTTTGTAGAAAGCAGACAGGTGAGTCCTTTGGGCAGCCAGGCAGTTCTTCTTGGCAGGATGTAGTTTCTGGTTCAGGTTTCTTCTCCAGCAAGTGTCTGATGAGGTAGGGCAGAGGCCCTGTTTTATACTAAGTTGTGCCTTTGAAGTGGGAGTGACTTCAAAGAGTCTCTAAGAAATGCACCAAGTTCCCTTTCAGTTCAATCCTGTCTGCCAGAGTCCCAGTAGGGGGTGTGGCAGTCCTTTGTGTGAGGGCAGGCCCTCCACCCTCCCAGCCCAGGAAGACCCATTCAAAATGCAGATGTATGCAAGTGAGGCTGAGTACCTTGTGTTTGGGGTGTGTCTGAGTGAATGCACAAGGAGCTGTCAACTAAACCTAGCCAGACGTGGATTGAAGGGCACAACAAGTTTTTAATGCAAAGAAATGCTCACTTTCTAAAAGTGGCATTTCTAGAATAGTAATATTAAATCCGACTTCACCAGTCAGCAGGATTTTATATTACCATTCTGGCCATACTAAATATGACCCTCCTGCTCCTTTCAGATCAGCAGCTGCCACTTCAACAGTGTATGAGGGCAGCCCCAATGTTAGCCTATGAAGGGAGCAGGTCTCACAGTAGTGTAAAAACGAATTTAGGAGTTTTACACTACCAGGACATATAACTACACAGGTACATGTCCTGCCTTTTACCTACACAGCACCCTGCTCTAGGGGTTACCTAGGGCACACATTAGGGATGACTTATATGTAGAAAAAGGGGAGTTCTAGGCTTGGCAAGTACTTTTAAATGCCAAGTCGAAGTGGCAGTGAAACTGCACACACAGGCCTTGCAATGGCAGGCCTGAGACAAGGTTAAGGGGCTACTGAGGTGGGTGGCACAACCAGTGCTGTAGGCCCACTAGTAGCATTTAATCTACATGCCCTAGGCACATGTAGTGCACTCTACTAGGGACTTACAGGTAAATTAAATATTCAATCATGGATAAACCAATCAATAGTACAATTTACACAGAGAGCATATGCACTTTAGCACTGGTTAGCAGTGGTAAAGTGCTCAGAGGTCAAAAGCCAACAACAACAGGTCGGAAAAAATAGGAGGAAGGAGGCAAAAAGTTTGGGGATGTCCCTGTCAAAAAGCCAGGTCCAACATGACCCCCTACCAGCCTAAAGCCAGGGGAGAACAATCACTATCCTGATGTACTTCCCTGTTTGAGGCGACAGAACAAGGACCCAGGCCCACAACAGCAGGGGCATGCTCCAGTTCTTCGCCTTCCTGACTCCAATTGGATCCCTCTGTCCATACTCTCAGGGCCCACTAAGCCCATCCATGGGGAACCTTTCTCCTTTCCTGCGGATCCCATCTGTGCAACACCTAACCTTACATTGCTCACAGATGTATCCCAGGAGCAGGATAGTACCACCAGGACCAACACAGTGGTGTTGCCCATTCTATCCCCGGGGTGTGACACTTGTCCCCTCCCCCGGGATAACTCTGTCCACCCGGACAGCAAGCCACTGTGGTTACTGACAGTTGTCAGGGATGAGAGCCAGGCCCCAGGCCTCTCAAAGCTCTCCCACCACTGTGGCTGTGGAGAGTGGGGGGCGGAAGCCCCAGGTGCTGGGCACCCTTTAACCACTCTCCCTTCCACCAGGTCAGGGATGACAGCCTGAACCGGGTCCTCCCCTCTGGGGCTCTGTACCCTCCCTCCTGGAGCGGTACCCCCAGAGTCCACCATGGTCAGGGTGCTTATAGAAGTCGCCCTGTACCATTCCTCCACCAGTGCAGGGCTGTTAACCTGCAACTGGCCCTCCAACCTGGGGTCTGTACCTTCAGGTTGGACTAGGGCCCGGGGTGAGGCTTCCCTCCCCCTGCCCTCCCTTCTGGGGTCCAGCACCCTCCAACTAGGAGTGGCCTCCTCAGAAGACAATAGGGTAGGGGCACTGTTATCAGTAGCCCCTCTCTCCAGGTCCGGGGGGACACCCTGAACCTGGTCTTCCAGCCCCGGGTCTGTACCCTCAGACTGGATCACTGCCTGGCAAACCAGGACTTTCTGGGAGGCACACCTACCCCCCACCAGGTCAGAGTTTAACCTCTGTACCTGACCATTCAACTCAGAGTCGCCACCCTGAAGTTGAACAATTGCCTGGCACGCCAGGACTTCCTGGAGGGCACACTGACCCTCCACCAGGTCAGAGTTTAACCTCTGAACTGGGCCATTCAACTCAGAGTCACCACCCTGAAGTTGAACAATTGCCTGGCGCACCAGGATTTTCTGGGAGGCACACCTACCTCCCACCAGGTCAGAGTTTAACCTCTGAGCCTGGTTCCCCAACCCAGGGTCACCACCCTGAGGTTGGGCAATTGCCTGGCACGCCAGGACTTTCTGGGGGGCACACCTACCCCCCCCAGGTCAGAGTTTAACCTCTGAACCTGGTCATCCAACCCAGAGTCAACACCCTGAGGTTGGACAATTGCCTGGCACAGCAGGGCTTCTTGGGAGGCACACCTACCTCCCACCAGGTCAGAGTTTAACCTCTGAACCTGGGTATCCAACCCAGAGTCACCACCCTGAGGTTGAACAATTGCCTGGCACGCCAGGACTTTCTGGGGGGCACACCTACCCCCCACCAGGTCAGAGTTTAACCTCTGAACCCGGTTATCCAACCCAGAGTCAGCACTCTGAGGTTGAACAATTGCCTGGCACGCCAGGACTTTCTGGGGGGCACACCTACCCCCCACCTGGTCAGAGTTTAACCCCTGAACCTGGTTAGCCAACCCAGAGTCACCTCCCTGAGGTTGAACCATTGCCTGGCAGGCCAGGACTTTCAGGGAGGCACACCTACCTCCCACCAGGTCAGAGTTTAACCTCTGAGCCTGGTTCTCCAACCCAGGGTCACCACCCTGAGGTTGAACCATTGCCTGGTATACCAGGACTTTCTGGGGGGCACATCTACCCCCCACCAGGTCAGAGTTTGACCTCTGAACCTGACCATCCAACCCAGAGTCAACACCCTGAGGTTGGACAATCGCCTGGCACAGCAGGACTTCTTGGGAGGCACACCTACCTCCCACCCGGTCAGAGTTTGACCTCTTCACCGGGTAAGCCAACCCAGAGTCACCACCCTGAAGTTGAGCCATTGCCTGGCATTCCAGGACTTTCTGGGGGGCACATCTACCCCCCACCAGGTCAAAGTTTAACCTCTGAACCCGGTTATCCAACCCAGAGTCACCACCCTGAGGTTGAATCTTTGCCTGGCATGCCAGGACTTCCTGGGGGGCACTCTCACCCCCCACAAGGGACACGCCGTCCCCAAGGGCCACACAAGAGTCTGGTTGGCGCAGGTCTCCCGACCTCTGCCCATCCGGCAGAGTCTGGGTTTCCCCCAAACCAGAAACGGTCTCACCTGGGTCATTCCTGGGGGGCTCTGCTCTCAGAGCTGACCCCTGACTTTCAAGATCCTCCACTGGGGTCTGCCACCCCCTCTCAACCCTATGTCTGGACTTCTGCACCCCCTCACTAGGAGTGGTACTGCCAGACACCAGAACTGTTGGGATGCTGTCTACAGTCATCCCCCCAAGTTCTTCTGACACTGCGGGGCTTCCCTCAAAAGGTGGCCCTACGGTACAGGTTAGGCTCTGAGACCTACCTGGGACACTACAATCCTCTCCCACCTCACCTGGTCGGGAACCACCCAGACCACTCCTTTCAGGAGCACCCCCAAATGCCTCTTCAGACTCTCTGGTACTCACCCAAAAGTCTGCCTCCACTGTAAGTTCCCTGGGGTCAGAGAACTCACACTCCACCTGGTGTTGGCGTAGCTCTGGAAAATAAGGACCAGACATATGCTCTCCAGCAATTACATCACTCTGCCCTTCACATGTATTAACCACAGTACCCTTCACCCAACCACCCAGTAACTCAACCTTGGAAAAGCACTCTACTTCACCCTCCTGAGACTGGTGAGACAGTATCTGTCTGTCCCTGACACTCAACCCAAACTCTTCTGGGATGTCTCTACACTCTATATCCGGGACGTCCACCAGGGGGGAACCCTCTTCTCTGTCACTCTCTGCTAGAGTCAGTAAAGTGTCCCTCCCCCCAGTAGGAATATGACTCCCTGTGCCAGTTCCCCAATCCTTCTCAGGGACCCTGTGCATAACGGGAACTACCTCATACCCTTGAACTGCCTGGGGTGTGTCAACTCCCTTCTTCAAGTTGGGCACCACATCTCTGGGCTTGTGCCCTTCTTCAGCAGTACTAGATGCAAGATTTTTGCTGCCACCATCTGAACTGGACTCAGCCCTTCCGGCCTCCAGTTTCAGCTCTTTACAGCTCAGCTCTTGAGCTGCAATCTTTTCTTCTTCCAGGGCTAAAAGTCTTTTTGCCTCAACCTCTGCAAGATACTCCTCTAATTGTTGCTCCTGTCGCCTTTGACTTCGGAGCCATTCATCTATTTCTGGGTCACTGTCCAACTCTGAGTAGCCTTCCTCCTCCTCTGAGTAGTCTTCCTCCTCATCTGAGGGGTACTTAGTCATTTGGTTTCTTGCTGCCTCTCTCTCTGCCCATCTTTCCTCCCCCCAGACTATGTAGTGATGGAGCATCTCCGCTTTAGTAGATCTCCTTGCTACAGGAAGGCCCCATTGTCTGCAAAGCTTCCTTAGGTCAGCCTTAGTGAGGTGGTCAGTACGAACAAAGAATGAGTCGGTACACAATCCCATTTTGATAAGATCTTATCAGCAAAAACCAAAATCCAAAGTCCAAAATATCAATAGTATATCCAGGAGGACATCAGAGAACCAAGAGCCAAAAAAGATGAAAAATCAAGTTGACCTTCAACTGTGGGTAGGTAGTGAAATACTTAGCTACTGTATGTCACTGCACAAACACAAGTCCTATCCTCACCGCTGATCACCAATGTTAGAAATGGGGTTTTTGGTTGGCAGTTAGGTTGCCCTCTGTCCAAGCAAGAACCCTCACTCTAGTCAGGGTAAGTCACACACAATCCAAAATCAGCCTGTGCTCACCCTCCGGTAGCTTGGCACGAGCAGTCAGGCTTAACTTAGAAGGCAATGTGTAAAGCATTTGTGCAATAAATCATACAACACCATAGCATAACACTACAAAAATACACCACACAGTATTTAGAAAAATATATAATATTTATCTGGGTAATTGTAGGTCAAAACGATCAAAGTTGCAATACGAATTTGTAAAGATATCACTGAAAAGTGATATTAAGTGTCTTTGAGTCTTTAAAAAAGCAATAAAGTGTCTTTCAAGCACAGAGTACCTGGTTTCTGGTGGGAAATCTCCTCAGAGGGCCACAGGAGAAGAGATGCGTGGAAAAAGGGGTGTGTGCGTCGATTTCTTCTCAGCACACACAGACTTGCGTCGTTCTTTTCCACGCGGGGAAGTCGGGCGTCGTTTTCCGGCGCGCAGACAGTCTCTTTTTGTGGATCGCGGGGATTACCAGATGTCCCGGGTCTGTGCGTGGATTCTCCTGCTTACTTTCCGGCTGCGCGTCGTTCTGCGGGGCTGCGCGTCGAAGTTTCGATCTCACGGTAGGCGTCGCGTCGATTTCTCCTTGGAAGTCGGGCGGCGTTGTCCTTGCGAGGCCGTGCGTCGAAATTTTGGTCTCACGGCAGGCGTCGCGTCGATTTCACCTTGGAAGTCGGGCGGCGTTGTCCTTGCGAGGCCGTGCGTCAAAGTTTCGCACTCACGGTAGGCGTCGCGTCGATTTCTCCTGGAAAGTCGGGCGGCTTTGTCCTTGCGAGGTTGTGCGTCGAAGTCTCGATCGTCCCGAGGGCGTCGCGTCGATCAGCATCGGTGTGCGGCGTTTTTCTCGCCGCGAAACAAGCTGTGCGTCGAAATTTTCGGCGCACGGAGCGTCCAAGTGAAAGGAAGAAGTCTTTTTGGTCCTGAGACTTCAAGGAACAGGAGGCAAGCTCTATCCAAGCCCTTGGAGAGCACTTTCACAGCCAGACAAGAGTTCAGCAAGGCAGCAGGGCAACAGCAAGACAGCAGTCCTTTGTAGAAAGCAGACAGGTGAGTCCTTTGGGCAGCCAGGCAGTTCTTCTTGGCAGGATGTAGTTTCTGGTTCAGGTTTCTTCTCCAGCAAGTGTCTGATGAGGTAGGGCAGAGGCCCTGTTTTATACTAAGTTGTGCCTTTGAAGTGGGGGTGACTTCAAAGAGTCTCTAAGAAATGCACCAAGTTCCCTTTCAGTTCAATCCTGTCTGCCAGAGTCCCAGTAGGGGGTGTGGCAGTCCTTTGTGTGAGGGCAGGCCCTCCACCCTCCCAGCCCAGGAAGACCCATTCAAAATGCAGATGTATGCAAGTGAGACTGAGTACCCTGTGTTTGGGGTGTGTCTGAGTGAATGCACAAGGAGCTGTCAACTAAACCTAGCCAGACGTGGATTGAAGGGCACAACAAGTTTTTAATGCAAAGAAATGCTCACTTTCTAAAAGTGGCATTTCTAGAATAGTAATATTAAATCCGACTTCACCAGTCAGCAGGATTTTATATTACCATTCTGGCCATACTAAATATGACCCTCCTGCTCCTTTCAGATCAGCAGCTGCCACTTCAACAGTGTATGAGGGCAGCCCCAATGTTAGCCTATGAAGGGAGCAGGTCTCACAGTAGTGTAAAAACGAATTTAGGAGTTTTACACTACCAGGACATATAACTACACAGGTACATGTCCTGCCTTTTACCTACACAGCACCCTGCTCTAGGGGTTACCTAGGGCACACATTAGGGATGACTTATATGTAGAAAAAGGGGAGTTCTAGGCTTGGCAAGTACTTTTAAATGCCAAGTCGAAGTGGCAGTGAAACTGCACACACAGGCCTTGCAATGGCAGGCCTGAGACAAGGTTAAGGGGCTACTGAGGTGGGTGGCACAACCAGTGCTGTAGGCCCACTAGTAGCATTTAATCTACATGCCCTATGCACATGTAGTGCACTCTACTAGGGACTTACAGGTAAATTAAATAGTCAATCATGGATAAACCAATCAATAGTACAATTTACACAGAGAGCATATGCACTTTAGCACTGGTTAGCAGTGGTAAAGTGCTCAGAGGTCAAAAGCCAACAACAACAGGTCGGAAAAAATAGGAGGAAGGAGGCAAAAAGTTTGGGGATGTCCCTGTCAAAAAGCCAGGTCCAACACAGATGATTTCTGTTTGATTGATGAGGGTTCAGCATATTACCAAACAATAGTATTTTGCAAAAAAACACGACAAAACAAAAACACAAGAATTGTCAGAAGGCTAGAGATCAGTGACAGACCTGTTGGCACTGCCAATGCTTGTTTAGTGCTGAAAGCCAAATTTCCCACGACAGAATATAGGTAAAGTGTCCACCAGGCACATGGAGTTGGGGGGGGGAGGCAGGGCAGAAATGTCCTAAAGGTTCGGGAACACCCATTAAAGTATTTGTTTCGGGGTTCATGAACGTTTTCACAGCCCATGCCAGTCCTAGAAACGTTCACAAATTTACTCCTGTCAAAGGATGGGCTAAATCTGTTTTCAGGGTGGAAATGGAAGGGTATACACCACATAGGGTGGCATCAGGGTGAGGCAAATCATTCCAGGAAAAATATTTTCTCTATAGTGAAACAAATTATGAGGCGCTTTTGCACTCTCGAGAGACAAATAATTTAGTGGGCTGGACTGTTCCCATGGGAACAGGGTCAAGACTGATTTGCATATGGCTGGGTCCAAACTGGGGTGACGTGGCGAGCAAAATAATAATGGATTAAACCATGATCTGTGACTGGGGGTGAGTGTTTTAAAAGTTTCAACACTCCATACATCATTTTATTTTGTTTTGTGATTTTGCTTTGTTTGCCCTTAGTGGCAGGGGCATGCCCTGACGTGGGTCCTTTGCTTGCTGCGCCACTGGATTCAAGCTAGCTTGACTGAGGAAGGGTGGTACCCTGAAACCGGTCCCATGATGCTTGTTTCCTGTCCAGGGAGGACCTGGACTGGCAGTTCGGGCTGGACTGTTCCCATGGGGGACAGGCTCAAGACTGATTTGCATATGGCTGGGGCCAAACTGGGGTGGACTGTTCACATGAGGAACAGGGTCAAGACTGATTTGCATATGACTGGATCCAAACTGGGGTGACAGGGTGAGCAAAAGAACGATGGATTAAACCCAGATCTGTGACTGGGGGTGAGGGTTTACCTTGTTCAGGACTCTGTCCATCATCTTTTTGTGCTACTAGAATACATACTGGACATTTACCGAGGGAGGCAGAAAGAACTCTGTTGGACTTTTTGCCTTACGCAGGGTCATCCCCAGTCTTTTTGCCTCCTTCCTCCTGGTTTTTCTGACCTCTCGCTGTTGGCTCTAGGACTCTGAGCACTTTATCACTGCTGACCAGTGCTAAAGTGCAGGTGCTCTCCCATCTAAAGTTGGTATGATTGGCTTATACCTAATTGGCATATTTAATTTACCTATAAATCCCTGGTACAGTGGTATCTCTATACCCAGGGCCTGTAAATTAAACATACTAGTGGGCCTGCAGCGCTGCTTGCGCCACCCACTGAAGTAGACTTTCAAACCTGTCTCAGGCCTGCTAGTGCAGGGCCTGAATGCGCAGGTTTCTGTCACAGGGTCCTGGCATCTAAACTTACTTGCCAGGCCCAGAACTCCCCTTTTACTACATGTAAGTCACCCATAAGGTACGCCCTAGCTAGCCCTATGGGCAGGGTGCCATGTATGTAGAAAGGCAGGACATGTGCCAAGTTGCGTGGCCTGTCCTGGTAGTGACAAACAGCCTAACTGGTGTCTCACTGCTGTGAGTGCTGCCTTCTCATAGGATTGCATTAGAAATGCCCTCCCTTATGTGTAAGGGGTATTGTCTGATTTATGAGGGGTACCGTAGGCGTCTTTGGTATGGTTGTGATGGTGATAATAAATGCTGCTTACTGGTGTGGGTGTATTTTTTATTACTATCACAGAAATGCCACTTCTAGAAAGTGCGCATTTATCTGTGCTTATGACTCTGGTGTTTTGCAGCTTGACTCCAATCCACGTATGGGCAGAGTGACAGTTGGGGCTTTGTGCATACTTTTGAGACCGCCTGTACACAGGGAGGGTGGAGGTGTCACAGAGGTGCATCTGCATACTGAATAGTCTTCCTGGGCTGAGAGAAGGGAGAGGCGGGGCACACCTGCATTTGTAAAGACTGTGCCCTGGCCTCACACAATAGGGTCGTTAACCCCCCACTGATGTTTGGAGCCTGTGCTGAAAGGAGAGAGGGGGCACTCCCAGAACCAGTTGTAACTGGCTGGAACCTCCTCTCCCTACCATTGTAAAACACTGTAAGAACTGACTATAAGTACAGGGGAATTTTCCCCACAATTTGGAGACTCTTGGAATCATCTTCGAACTGGACACCAAAGGCTGAAAGGACTCACCAGGAACCGCCATGGACTGCTGCTGCTGTTCTGACCTGTGACCTGCCTGGTCACTGTGAAGGACTTTGACACTTGCTGCCTTTCCCTTGTGCAGGCCTGTAGCTGGGCCCTCCACCTGAGGACCTTGTCTTAAGATTCTGCTCCCCAGGGGCAGGGTGCTGTGGCCCCTGACCCCTGCATCCATTTCTTCACGAGGGGTGCTTCTCCGTGGTTGCGGCTGCCATAGCGCTTATTGCAGCACGCTTATGGAGCCTTGGGAGCTCGTAGGCTCCTTGCTGCATTGTGCCCCTTTAAATAAGATCACCGCAGCGGCCCGGGAAGCTGGAAGAACACTCGCGCACCGCATCGGGTGCAGGCGAGTGTCTGCTCGGGCCCCAGGAGGGGTCCGATCTTCTTGTGGCTTCACGGCAGGACCGGGGGAAGGCGCGGGGAGTGCCCCCTTCCCCCTGGCCTCTGCGTTAGGAGCAGGACGCTCCTTTTCTGCTGTTAGGTAAAACAGGCATTATTGTGCCCCCCCCCTTGGTGGAAGGGCCAGTGGAGGCCCGGGGGGCCCCCAGAGATCACGGGTCCTGGGAGGGGTCTGTCATTAAACCGGAGGGGGTGCGTGGTGCCCCCCTCCTGCCCTAAGTTGTTTTTGCTGGCTTTGGCCCCCCTCGTGAGGGCCGGTTGAGGCCCTGGGGGGCACCCAGTAATCACGGTCCCCGGAGGGGCCTGTCTATAAAAGAGAGGAGGTGCATGTCGCCCTCCTCTGACCCCAGAGTATAAGGGAGGCCCCCGTTTTGCGCATAGGAGCGCCGGGGGCCCCATTGTTCGCCTTCTAGGCACTGGAGGTGCCTTCATCCAACCAGGTACTGTTTAAAGGACCAATATAGTTGCAATCCAAAGTTCTTTCTACAGACTTTTGTTTGATTCATATATTACCTACCTGCGTTTGATGTTTTTACATATGTGTATGCAAATGTTCCTTTTATGGACATGCTTGCTAATATGTTTTTCTAACTTGCCATATGTTTTCTAATGTTCCTACTATGGCCATTTTATGATATTCTTATGACAAGTGGTGTGATGTAATAACGTGTTTTCCTGACTACTGCTTATGTTGCAGAATACTGATATACTGCTAGGTTGCAGAGTAACTAATGTGTAACCTTCTGACAACTGCTAAGGTAGCAGGATAGTACTGATATGTGATGTTTGGTCTGATAATTGCATTGTGTACAATACAGTATATTTTCATATAATCTGGTGTTGTGTTTCCTTTGTGGTGGGGATATTGCATCACATGTGTTGTGTGTGTTGTGCAAACGCTTTACACATTGCCTCCGGGTTAAGCCTGACTGCTCGTGCCAAGCTACCAACGGGGTGAGCAGGGGTTATCTTGGACGTGTAACTCCCTTGCCCTGACTAGAGTGGGTAAGTTCTGCCTGGCTGAGGTGCATACCCTAGCCAACCAGAAACCCCATTTCTAACATTGGTTGTCAGCGGTGAGGATAGGACTTGCGCTTGCATAATACCATTGTGACTCATTATTTCACTACAAGGATTGCATTTAGGCCATCACATGTTTGGCTTCTCTTAACTTTCTCTCTTTGATCATTTTTCCTGTTTTCAGTTCTCACTCTTGGGTATTGTGGTTGTCACATTTGAGTTATTTGTACCTTTTCAAGATGGGGCTTACCTTTGATTTAGAGGACCTGCCGTTTTACACGCAGGAGGAATTAGAGGGGTTCTGTAGAGAGAGAGAGGGCTGCCTCTAGAAGGGGACCTCAGGAGATCTCTGAATTTCTTTGAAAGGTTTGTGACATATACCCAGGGAGGGAGTGTGCTTAGGGGGTACCCAGAGGATCCTGAGTGTAGCGAGGGTTCCCAATGGGAGGGCTCCCAGACCTCATCCCTAGAGAGTGGTAGAGAGACTGATCAGGAGGGTGAGAATGACCGGGTAGGGACGCCAGTTGACAGGGAAGGTCCCAGTGATAGGGAGTTCCTTGCTTGGTCCAGTGTAAGAAGCAGGGCTACCTCTCATTCCTTGACGCATGATGAGCTAAGAGATAGGCGGGAAGAGAGGGACCTGAAGTTGCAGTTAGCGCGCCTAGCTGTTGAGGAGAGAAGGGCTGAGGTAGAGAAGGCCTTAGTACAGGAGAGAATGGCAGAGGCAGAGAGGGCCTTTGCCAGAGAAAGACTCGCTCTAGAGCGCAGTCTGAAGGTTCTGGACTCACCAGCGCTGCAGGTGGAGTCCAGTGGTGGCAGCAATGTACAGTGCTGTAGCAAAGATGTTCCTCACATACCCATAGATCTGGTACCTAGGTTCCAAGAGGGGGGTGACATATGTCAGTGGTTAAAGGAATATGAGAGGGCTCTGGTAGAGCGCAGGATCCCTGAGAAGGTTTGGGGAACTGGCCTAGGGAGCTTTATTCCTGAGGAGGAGAGGGATGCCCTACTGACTCTAGAAGAGAGTGACAGGGAGGGGTACTCCGCTGTAAAGAATGCACTGATTGTGAAGTATGGTTTTTCCCCTGAGGAATACAGAAAAAGGTTTAGGGGTGGTAAGAAACTGTCCCACCAGTCTTGGGAGGAGTTTTTGGAGGATTTCTGCATTGCACTAGATGGATGGGTGAAGGGTAGCACAGTAAACAATTTTGAAGGGCTGTTTAATCTGACTGTCAGAGAGCACCTGCTTCGTTGTTGTTTTTAAGAGTTACGCCAACACTTGTCAGTGTATGAGCTCTCTGACCCCAGGGAGCTTGCAAAGGAGGCAGACTTCTGGTTGCGTACCAGAGGGTCTGGTGTGGCTTTAGGGGGTGTTCCTAATGAGAGTGGTCTAGGTGTTTCCCAACCAGGTGTGGTGGGAAAGGCTTGTGTCCCAGGTAGGTCCCAGTGTATTGGGGCGGGTAAGGCACCCCATGTCCAGTCTCAGAGGAGAGGGAATGGGGTTGGGCTGAGGCCCAGGGTACCCGAGCCCCAGTCCCAGGTCCTGGAGGGTTCCATGAGTGAACACCAGGAGGTGAGCATAGCCTGTGCCGTAGGGCCAGCGGTTCAGAAGGATCCCATTTTGTCATTAGGACTTGGGCGGGTGGCTGGTGATAGCGTTCCGCCGGTCCTGGTGTCTGGTAGTCTCGCTCTACAGCGGAGGAGGCAGAAATCCAGGCATGGGGTTGAGAGGGGGCTGCGGGCCCCAGTGGAGAACCTGGAGGGTCAGGGGTCAGCTCTGAGAGCAGAGTCCCTAGGAATGACCTTGGTGAGACCATTTCTGGGCTGGGGGGAATCCAGACTCTGTCAGATGGGCAGAGGTCAGGAGACCTGCGCCAGCCAGACTCTTGTGTGGCCCTTGGGGAAGGTGTTTCCCTGGTGGGGGGTAGGTGTGCCCCCCAGGAAGTCCTGGTGCGCCAGGCAATGATTCAACCGCAGGGTGGTGACTCTGGGTTGGATGATCAGGTTCAGGTGGTAAACTCTGACCTGATGGGGAGTAGGTGTGCTCCCAAGGAAGTCCTGGTGCGCCGGCAGTGGTTCAACCGCAGGGTAGTGACTCTGGGTTGGATTGCCAGATTCAGGGGGTAAGCTCTGATCTGGTAGGGGGTAGGTGTGCTCCCAAGGAAGTCCTGGTTCGCTGGGCAATGGTCCAGTTTAAGGGTGTCGTCCCTGGACTAGATAGACAGGTTCAGGGGGTAAACTCTGACCTGGTTGGGGGGGGCGGTTAGTGTGCTCACCTCCCCGTGTGAAACTTCTGGTGGCTTCTCCCGAGGTGGGGAGACGCAGGACTCTGGAAGTGGGGTTCAGGAAGGGGGAAGCCCACCCCGGACCCCGGTGCAACCCAAGGGTGTCGTCCCTAGGTTGGGTGGTCAGTCGGCAGGTAGTGATCCTGGGCTGGCGAGAGAGTTGTGGAGGGCTGCTGTACCCAGCACCCTGGCAAGTGTGGATTCTGATGATACCCCTCCTAGGAGACGAGGGCAGGATCCTAGACGGAGGGGTAGAGGGAGGAGAGCCTCGCCTCTAGCCCCTGTAGAACCTATCGGTGCAGACCCTAGGTTGGTGGATCAGTGGCAGGGTAGAGCCCTTGAACTGATTGGAAGTGGAGTGGAGACAGGCTGCTTTGCACCTGGGGCTACCGCCCCCCCACTCATTATGGTTTCAGAGAGCAGAGGCTCCTAGATGGCCTGGGGCCTGGTTCGGGCCATTAGCAGCTAGATAACCCCCGTGGGTTGGTCTAGGCTGCCTGGGAAGCATTGACAGAGAGATCCAAGTGGAGTCAGGAAGGCGTAGAACTGGAACATGCCCCTGCTGTTGTGGGCCTGGGTCCTTGTTCTATCGCCCCAATCATGGAAGTACATCAAGGTATTGATTGTTCTCCGCTGGCTTTTGGCTGGTAGGGGGTTGTGTTGGACTTTTTCCCTTACGCAGGGTCATCCCCAGTCTTTTTGCCTCCTTCCTCCTGGTTTTTCTGACCTCTCGCTGTTGGCTCTAGGACTCTGAGCACTTTATCACTGCTGACCAGTGTTAAAGTGCAGGTGCTCTCCCATCTAAAGTTGATATGATTGGCTTATACCTAATTGGCATATTTAATTTACCTATAAGTCCCTGGTACAGTGGTATCTCTATACCCAGGGCCTGAAAATTAAATGCTACTAGTGTGCCTGCAGCGCTGCTTGCGCCACCCACTGAAGTAGACTTTCAAACCTGTCTCAGGCCTGCTAGCGCAGGGCCTGTGTGCACACTTTTCTGCCACAGGGACCTGGCATCTAAACTTACTTGCCAGGGCCAGAACTCCCCTTTTACTACATGTAAGTCACCCATAAGGTACGCCCTAGCTAGCTAGTTCTATGGGCAGGGTGCCATGTATGTAGAAAGGCAGGACATGTGCCAAGTTGCGTGGCCTGTCCTGGTAGTGACAAACAGCCTAACTGGTGTCTCACTGCTGTGAGTGCTGCCTTCTCATAGGATTGCATTAGAAATGCCCTGCCTTATGTGTAAGGGGTATTGTCTGATTTATGAGGGGTAGCGTAGGCATGTTTGGTATGGTTGTGATGGTGATAATAAATGCTGCTTACTGGTGTGTGTATATTTTTTATTACTATCACAGAAATGCCACTTCTAGAAAGTGTGCATTTATCTGTGCTTATGACTCTGGTGTTTTGCAGCTTGACTCCAATCCACGTCTGGGCAGAGTGACAGTTGGGGCTTTGTGCATACTTTTGAGACAGCCTGTACACAGGGAGGGTGGAGGTGTCACAGAGGTGCATCTGCATACTGAATAGTCTTCCTGGGCTGAGAGAAGGGAGAGGCGGGGCACACCTGCATTTGTAAAGACTGTGCCCTGGCCTCACACAATAGGGTCGTTAACCCCCCACTGATGTTTGGAGCCTGTGCTGAAAGGAGAGAGGGGACACTCCCAGAACCAGTTGTAACTGGCTGGAACCTCCTCTCCCTACCATTGTAAAACACTGTCTATAAGTACAGGGGAATTTTCCCCACAATTTGGAGACTCTTGGAATCATCTTGGAACTGGACACCAAAGGCTGAAAGGACTCACCAGGAACCGCCATGGACTGCTGCTGCTGTGCTGACCTGTGACCTGCCTGGTCACTGTGAAGGACTTGACACTTGCTGCCTTTCCCTTGTGCAGGCCTGTAGCTGGGCCCTCCACCTGAGGACCTTGTCTTAAGATTTTGCTCCCCAGGGGCAGGGTGCTGTGGCCCCTGACCCCTGCATCCATTTCTTCACGAGGGGTGCTTCTCCTTGGTTGCGGCTGCCATAGCGCTGATTGCAGCGCGCGTATGGAGCCTTGGGAGCTCGTAGGCTCCTTGCTGCATTGTGCCCCTTTAAATAAGATCACCGCAGCGGCCCGGGAAGCTGGAAGAACACTCGCGCACCACATCGGGTGCAGGCGAGTGTCTGCTCGGGCCCCAGGAGGGGTCCGATCTTTATGTTGCTTCACGGCAGGACCAGGGGAAGGCGCGGGGAGTGCCCCCTTCCCCCTGGCCTCTGCGTTAGGAGCAGGACGCTCCTTTTCTGCTGTTAGGTAAAACGGGCATTATTGTGCCCCCTCCCTTGGTGGAAGGGCCAGTGGAGGCCCGGGGGGGCCCCCAGAGATCCCGGGTCCTGGGAGGGGTCTGTCATTAAACCAGAGGGGGCACGTGGTGCCCCCCTCCTGCCCTAAGTTGTTTTTGCTGGCTTTGGCCCCCCTTGTGAGGGCCGGTTGAGGCCCTGGGGGGCCCCCAGTAATCACAGTCCCCGGAGGGGCCTGTCTATAAAAGAGAGGAGGTGCATGTCGCCCTCCACTGACCCCAGAGTATAAGGGAGGCCCCCGTTTTGCGCATAGGAGTGCCGGGGGCCCCATTGTTCGCCTTCTAGGCACTGGAGGTGCCTTCATCCAACCAGGTACTGTTTAAAGGACCAATATAGTTGCAATCCAAAGTTCTTTCTACAGACTTTTGTTTGATTCATATATTACCTACCTGCTTTTGATGTTTTTACATATGTGTATGCAAATGTTCCTTTTATGGACATGCTTGCTAATATGTTTTTCTAACTTGCCATATGTTATCTAATGTTCCTACTATGGGCATTTTATGATATTCTTATGACAAGTATTGTGATGTAATAACGTGTTTTCCTGACTACTGCGTATTTTGCAGAATACTGAGTAACCTGTGTGTTATGTGTGACTACTGCTAGGTTGCAGAGTAACTAATGTGTAACGTTCTCACAACTGCTAAGGTAGCAGGATAGTACTGATATGTGATGTTTGGTCTCATAATTGCGTTGTGTACAATACAGTATATTTACATATAATCTGGTGTGTTTCCTTTGTGGTGGGGATATTGCATCACATGTGTTGTGTGTGTTGGGCAAATGCTTTACACATTGCCTCCGGGTTAAGCCTGACTGCTCTTGCTAAGCTACCAAGGGGGTGAGCAGGGGTTATCTTGGACGTGTAACTCCCTTGCCCTGACTAGAGTGGGTAAGTTCTGCCTGGCTGAGGTGCATACCCTAGCCAACCAGAAACCCCATTTCTAACAAACTCCACTTGGGTAGGTACTTTGTGCAAAACTGTGGCCTCTTGTTGAATAAAAAGGCAGGTGAGATTCCCATGTGGCCGAGTCACTCACATAGCTACTGACACACCCACACAGACACTCACACACCCACTCACGGACGCCCATTCAGAGCCTGTACTCACTCACAGACTGACTTAGACACTCATGCACCCACTCACAGACCCACTTTCACAGACCTTCTCAGACATTTATGCACCCACTCAGGCTCATGCACCCAATCACAGACCCACTCAGAGACTCATGCACTCACTCATAGACCCACTCTGGAAGTCATGCACTCATTCACAGATGCACTCAGAGACTCATGTACCCACTCACAGAGCTACTCAGACACTCAGGCACCCACTCACAGACCCACTCAGACCCTCATGTACCCATTCACTGACCCACTCAGGCACTCACACACTTACTCACAGACCCTCTCAGACCCTCAGGCACACATTCACAGACCCCCTCTCACAATCATGTGAGCAATCATAGACACACTCAGTCAATCACATACCTACTCAAAGACATCCCTTGCCCTGACTAGAGTGGGTAAGTTCTGCCTGGCTGAGGTGCATACCCTAGCCAACCAGAAACCCCATTTCTAACAAACTCCACTTGGGTAGATACTTTGTGCAAAACTGTGGCCTCTTGTTGAATAAAAAGGCAGGTGATATTCCCATGTGGCCGAGTCACTCACATAGCTACTGACACACCCACACAGACACTCACACATCCACTCACAGACGCCCATTCAGAGGCTGTACTCACTCACAGACTGACTTAGACACTCATGCACCCACTCACAGACCCACTTTCACAGACCTTCTCGGACATTTATGCACCCACTCACAGACCTACTCAGGCTCATGCACCCAATCACAGACCCAATCAGAGACTTATGCACTCACTCATAGACCCACTCTGAAACTCATGCACTCATTCACAGATGCACTCAAAGACTCATGTACCCACTCACAGAGCTACTCAGACACTCAGGCACCCACTCACAGACCCACTCAGACCCTCATGTACCTATTCACGGACCCACTCAGGGGCTCACACACTTACTCACAGACCCTCTCAGACCCTAATGCACACATTCACAGACCCACTCTCACAATCATGTGCGCAATCATAGACACACTCAGTCAATCACATACCTACTCAAAGACTCACTCAGACAGGAATGCATCCTCTCACAGACCTACTTAAAAAGTCATGCGTCCACTCACAGACCCATGCACCCAATGGCAAACCCTCTGAGGTACTCATGCACACACTCACAGACCTACTCAGAGACTTATGCATGTAGGTTTGGGTGGTTACGGGGGGCTAGCCGCAGAGCTTAGCAGCAGGCCAGGCCTGCGGCCAATCCCCGCGGTGCATGGTCAAAGATTGTGCATGATGCAGGGTTGGGTGGTTATAGGGCCTAGCTGCAGGGCATGGCTGCAGGCCAGGCCCTGTGGCCAACCCCTGCTGCGCACAGTCAAAGGCTGTGTGTGGTGGTGGTGGGATTTATGTATAGTAATTAAAATTACTTTACATTTAAAAAACATAGAAATTCACTGGAAAAAACCTAAGGGATGCTAAAGTTAGGAAATATAATTTTTTTAAAAACAGAAATTAACTCAAAAAACCCAAACATTACAGGAATGTTATACTTAGGATCTGAATTTGCTCTCACAAACACATAGAAATTCAGCAGTTATAGTTATGGTTAGCTCAATTAACTAAAACTGGTGCCCTAAGGTAACTATAACTTGTGCCCTCACCATGAACTGCTAATTAAACCACATATCATGCCTTTGATAACCTCATTGATAATATTAATGTAACATTTGCAATGAAATTATTGAGAAGAAAACTGGGCATGGCGGAGGAGCAAGTTATATTGCCTATGGAGTTAGTGTATTGCTACCCTGCTCCTTGTGTCTTTTTTGGCCTTTGTTAGGGACTCAGGACCAAGTCCAAAGTCTTAAGATGGGTTACCACTCTCTTGGGGGATAGTCGAACCGTCTGAGAATTTGATCATGCAGGCAGGGCATAATGGCAGCTCTTAATCCTGAAAATACAGCCCTTAATATCCAACTGACCAAATTTGTTCATCTGGTATATAAAAGGCTTAGTTCTCCAGAGGTGGCTTTGTAAAGTAATCTCCTTTTAGTTTTGGTCGATGTGCTGTCACTAATTTTTTATGTTTAGTATTAACATGTTACTGGTCTCCCTCAAAGGGGAACGGCGTGGGTAGCCGTCACCTGAGTGCCACCCCTATCGCCTGCGGTCAATCTTTGTGAAGTAGCTGATCATAATTAGTTGTTGTCATGGGCAATGGGGTTCACATTCATCAGTGCTTATTAACATTAATAGTCCCTTATCTAATAATTTGCGCTTTCCGTTCTCAGCCTGCTGTTACTCATGCTGGAACGTGTTGATGAAGTGTGTTTACATGTGTATTACTGCCTTTTTAATTGGATTTTTTTGTTTTTTTTAATATCTCGCTAATTTTGGTAAAATGGATTGGTTTTATCATTATTGCATGTTGATAAGGTTTTAATTAACTATACACAATAAACTCTCATTCACTTGTTGAAGTGGTGGCAACCAATAAGATCTCAGTTTAAGATCTGTCGGATCTACTGTCCCTAATTATACATAAATCTTTTTCCTTTAATTACTTCAAAACTACTGAACAAATTGATACCAAATTACAAAAGACACTCTTTCATGACCAAGATCTAGCTTTCTGCCAAATCTGGTGTAATTCCGTTCAGTGGTTCAGGCTGGCATTGTGTCTAAAATCCCTATGGGAAATTGCATGAGGAAAGCACATTTTGGAACCCTTTTATTTTTTTGGCCCCCACTTTTCGAATAACCCCGAAACGTTTCAGACAGCAGCTGAAGTGACTGGCAAACTAGTTTTGAAAATTTCGAGAAGATTCTTCAAATGGCAGCAAAGTTATTAGCAAAAAACAAAAGGAGCAATAGCCATACATGGCGCTGGGTTGGGTGGTTATTGAGGGTTGCCCGCAGGCTGTGCACTGCGGTGGTTGGATTAACGTAAAGTAATGAAAACAATAGAAATTCACTAACAAAAACCAAAGGTTACAGGGACATTATAGTTAGGAAGTAGAATTTAAAAAAAACATAGAAACTCACATTAAAAAACCTAGGGTCACAGAGAAGTTATAGTTATGTTCCGAATTAAGCAGTTATAGTTATGGGCATCTCAGGTAATTATAACTCGAGCCCTAGGGTAACTATAACTCGCACTTTCGCCATGGACTGCTAATTACTCCAGATATTATAGGATTCATGACATCTTTTATAATATTCATTAGAAATCTCACTGTAACATTTGCAGTAGCATTATTGATAAGAAAACTGTGCATGGCGGGGGTGCAAGACCCACAGAACACAATCACACACGTACACACACTTTCATAGATCCACTCAGACAATCATGCACCCTTTCACAGACCCTCTCAGAGACTCACACACTCCCTTTCAGACTCAGACACTCACACACCTACTCACAGATCGCCTCAGACACTCATGCACTTATTCACAGACCCAGTCAGACCCTCATGCATCCACTCATAGACCCTCACAGACCCACTCACAACCCACTCACAGACCCACTCAGACACTGATGCATCCAGTCACAGTCCCACTCACACACTAACGCACTGACTCACACACCCACTCAGAGACTCATGCACCCACTCATAGATCAACTCAGACAATTAAATACCCATTCACAGACCCACTCAGACACTCATGCACCCACAGCCTAAGGTAACTATAACTTGCACCCTCGCCATGCACTGCTAATTATCCTAGATAATACAGCACTCATGACAGCTTTTATAACATCAATAAAAATATCAATAAAACATTAGAAATCAAATGAATGAAGAAAACATCTGTGCATGGTGGGGCACGAGATATAGTTGCCTAAGGGCAGCAAATTGTTAGATCTAAAGGTGAGCAAAAGCGAAAAAACACTTCATATGACTTTGTGTAGGAAGGAGACTGAAGGAAATTCTGTTTTACATGCCCAAAGCAGCCACCCCTCGAATTCCAGATGGAGTATTCCTTATAGCGAATTCCTCTGAGCCAAAGGAATTGTAGCTCCAAGGAAAGCTATAATACTACTTGTAAACAGATGACTAAAAGATTTAAGAGTAGGGGGTATCTTAAGAGACATCTTGATGCCGTAAAGAGAAGAGTGTATCAAATGAGCAAAGATGAGACTCTTTTTGACAAAGGACTAACCAATGGAGCAGTTTCAAATCCGAATCTTATAAGATTCATTACAAGATTTCCAGAAGGATCATATGCACTGAAAATAATCTTAAAGAATAGGTGGGACATTTTAACACAAGATCCCACTCTTAAAGGTAAAATTGGCAGTCATCCTTCGATTACATTTTAGAAAAGTGTTTCATTAGAAGATTTGTTCGTCCATAGTTTTCTAGACCTATGGAAAGCAGTTGGTTGAGTCAGGCCAAGGGGTTCAATATTTGCAGCCATTGTAAGGCCTGTAGCTTCAGTTCAAATGTAGAACAGGTGACTTTGGTATGCCCTTGCAAACTTTCAGAAAATCAACAAGTTTCTTTCATGTAGTTCGGATTATGTAGTACACGCAATTGTATGCCCATGTAATAAATGGTATGTTGGGTCCACAATCTTCCCAGTGAAAAAAAAACATATCTTAGAACACTGGTGTGCATTAACCAATCAAGATTTCACATATAGTACAGCTAAACACTTTCATGAGTATCATTTGAGTGACTGGAGACTTGCCAAATATTTTGGCCTAGACACAATACCCAAACACCCAAGGGCAGAAAATAGATCTCTAACATTGAGAAGACTCGATTCAAGGCTTATTTTGAAAGCAGGCAGCACGATCCTGATAGGGATGAATCGCCATGGAGAGTTGTCAGTGCATTTATGATGAAGCAAATGAAATAGTATGATGGGGACTGAACTGTCACCATTTTAATGATTTCTTTGGCTTTCATGACCTCTCCCTTCTTCCTTTCCTCTCTATGATTACTTAGATAGGATTTTTAGGAGCAGTTGGTCAAGACTTTGTAAAAAAATGTTGTGGTATGCGATTTTTATGATAAGATATACTTCTCACTGAGATTTCCCCTCTTTTTCTTTTCTTTTCTTTTCCCCTCTTTCTTAGGTAGTAAGTCACATTATGGAAATGTCATGGAATCTGTTTAAATTTTCATTTTTGTCGAGTGTACAAGAGCAAATGTCATGCACTAAAGCAACGCACTGAAGATAGAATTTGTATTGTGACTTTGACTATGATAAATTTGGCCTACTATAAGTAAATTAGATCTTAGGTCAATAATATTGTGAATCAGTAGTCGTAAGTTCATAATGGATTATTGTTGGTCACTTAGGGAATCATGTTTTAATTCTCCTAGTGGTATAATGAATGAATTTAATGGTTTCCATGAATAATTGATTTGTTTTTTGACACAGGTTCAACTGGGATAAATATTATATTCAGATGCAAATGATTTATCAAAGTAATTTCGTTGTGAATCGCTACAGAGGGTTCTTCTTTCTTGAGTGTCTATTTACTGGTGTAGCTCTTTAAACTGTGACGTATTGTTAGTTCTGGCCACATGAACAAGACCGGGAGACAGTTGAAATATGTTGTGTTCCTACCTTGAATAAACCCTGAAACCTGACTTTGCTGGTGTGGCTGCATGACATCACATGTGCCACCACAAGGAGTGGCATCATAACCCATGACGTGACAGGAAGACCACAAAAAGTGACATCAGATCTTAAGACCTCACATATACAGTATGTTTAGCAGGTCTATCATGATTACATTTGATCGCATTATGAATATACGTGCAAACGCTACTGATTTAGGCGGAAGGCTCACGCTATTGTGAGCTACACATAAAACAATGTTGCCTTTGTCAGCGTAAAACTTCTTTACTCAAGGACTGAGCAAACTAACTCCACCACCAGCATACTCCACCAGGCATAATATTCCTTATGCAGCTAATTTCCATGTGAATTCTTTAGCTCCCTGAGCCTTCCAGAATTGAAACTGCTCTCCTATGCGAAGTCTGCTTACTCAGTGTAAAGTAGTGAAAGAAAAATGTTATGGCAACCTTGGCATCCAGCAATGTGTCCCTAAGATAAGGTTTGGGGCTCTCTGCATTTATGTTTTTACAAATTGCACGCTGCCCCCAAAAGGTCTCCTCCACATTTAGCAGCAGACATCTCTCATGTTCTTATAGTTGGCATAACTGTATGTGAGCGCCCCTCACATTCACCAGTGCAACCTTACAGCTCACCCTGAAATCAGTACATCCATAACACTCACACAAAGAGTGGACCATGAATTTCAAAGTAAGAGGTATCAGCTCCACATTAAAATAAGTGTAAGCCACCCAGTATCTAAAGATGAGAAGAAAATGGTGACAAAGGTAACTCACAAGAAAAAGCAACATGCAATTCCAGTCCCAGCTAGCCCTTTCAAGAAAATATTGGTCTTCAGAAGGAAATATTGCTCATTTGCATAGTAAAGCTACCCACAGGGGGAGATGTAGGAACAGTGATCTACACCACAAACTATGACCAGTAATCAGAAGCTACACTAGATTCTGCCCACTAAAAAGAAAAATGCATATCCTAGACATGTTACACTTCTAAAATGGTACAATTAAGACAGTCTACTTGACCTACTTGTTTACAGTAACACTGACCTGTAGGCTTGTCTATTCACTATAACTGCTAGCCTTACATAAGCACACATGATCTTTCATTTCATGCATAGCATAACTCAGAATTACATCTGTTTCCCAGGCCTAAGAGCATCCTAACAAGAAAGCCACTCTCTGTTGTGTTATAATGAAGTACATTGCAAACTGTGCAGTATTAATGCAGTACATAGGTGAGAGAAAGGCAAAAAAACAAGACCACCTGTACACCAGTAGGGCAACAATTTCGCAAAAGTTAGTGAAAATCTAAGTAGCTGGAGTGGTTATTGAATAAGTTGCCATGCTCCAAGTCGTTCCACAACACAGGTGCTCCACTTTCTGGGCTAACCATTCAGAAAAACTTCACAAACAGAACATTTAGCTTCTTCCTGGACAGTTTGAGAGTTGTGCAGTCATTTACAGAGTGCCTCTCCTGTATTTTTGGCAGCATTTTAAAATAGTCATATTAAATCCTCTCGAATTTCCAGAGCTACAAAAAAGCAACTTGTCTTCCTTTCAAGAAAACAGTTCTTCGACATATAGTGATTGGAACTGGTAAATAGAGCACATAATTTCAAATGATTGGAAATCATTTTTGTTGAGGTATGATGGATTTAGATTATTCTACACAAAACTGAAATAGAGGAGCAAGCAGGATTATGCAAGGCAGTCCTCATTTGAAGTGAAAAATGCACAGTTGCAGTATCTGCCTGCCACCCATGCTCCAACCTCATCTGCCAATAATTAAACACAAATCTTTGACCTTTGATATAAAACAGGAGAAACGAGGAGATGTCCATCTGATGGCTGAAAATGTCAATGGGAAAGCAGAAACCCTGGCATTAATACTGGCTGCCTACCTTGATCAAACTGTGTGATCTTAAGCAAATCTCTCTCTTGTGTTTGATTTAGTGGGATGTTATGCTGCACCATGTATAATTAAGAATACTGGCCACATATATCATGCACTTGACACTTTACTTTCATGTGGCTTCTGTCTGCCAGTCTCACCTACCCTCATGCACCAAGAACTAAAGAAAAATCATTAACCATTGATGTGAAAGAGGAGAAATAAGGAGATGTCCATTTAGTGGCAAAATTGCACAAAATGAATGCAAAAAAACCTGTAAGCTTCCCATGATCTCTGTATGCTTGGTGGGGGTCAAGGTGATTGAAGGCTGTCACCCTGGTGCACTGCTGTAATGAGAAGAGGGACGTTGAGGCTGTATCCATGTGTGCGCTGTTACGAACCCCATATGCCAGGAGGAGGCAGCGGTGAAGTGGGATGGTTGTTGCCATGGAGCAGGGAGACTTGCAAGGTAGACAGTGGAGTGCCTCTACTGTAGCATCCAGACGTCTGCTCACCATGCGCAGACATGATCCAGGGCACTCCAAACTTCCACTTCAGCTAGAGCTGGTAAGACTGAATACAATGATGCCAGGCATGGAGGTAACTTGCTGACTGACACGCTACAGTGCAGAGCCACTTTGACTTTCCCAAAGCCATCATGGAACTTCTAAGACTTGAATTCACTAGGGGGACCTAACTGGAATGTTGGCTCACATAAATGGGGAATAACCATAATCCTTTGACAGGGAAGTGAGACTGGAGAGCTGACCCAGGGAAAGCTAGTGTGCCTGCCTTAGGAAGACTGTGCATATAATTCATTCACAAGTTCATGGATGGATGAACAGATATGCCCATACATCACCCATGTAATGGCTAACTAACGCATAGTAAAGTAAGGCAGTGCAATGTGCTGCCTTGTGATAGGATTTTTTTTCTTACAAAGCCTGTGAGGCTTTTTACTCTTTACATGTGTGCTGCATGAATTCAGCAAACATGCAAAGAGGAGCTAACAAGTAGACATAAAGGTATTTCTCCTTGTTATGCCAGCCTCAGTTAGACTCACCAGTTTGGTGCAAACCTATGCTTACAAGTTTTTGTAAATTAGAGTTTCCGTCAAAATACATGGGTGGATGCATGGGTTATGCCCAAACACCACTGGTGTAATGCCTACCTTCTGCAAGGTAACACAAGACAGGGCAATGAACTGCCTGTGTTCGTTTTGTTTTCCTTTACAGTGCTATGCAAATAGGATTCATGTGTGGTAGTACAAATCCCCAAATTGATTTTCCATCAGAGTTGTGTCAGACATTTGCCACAGCCCAGATGCAAAATCTGGACCTCAACTTTTACATTTATTTTTTTTAATCTCTGCCACAAGAAATAGGCAACAAAAAGAAATGTGACAGTAAATTTGTTCTGCTTAGTTGATTGAAAAGTCAGAATTTTTAAATATCTTATGGGGTTAAGGCACCTACTGCAGAGATCTTAATGATCCAGTAAATCTGAGGCAATAATAATAATGGTAAGATAACCCTAGTGGTTAATGCATTTGCTGGAAAGATCTGTGTTTTGTGTAGTTTCAGTTTTGAGTCAAAGTAGCATAGAGGGTCTCTGTGTCTCCTACAAAGCACATCATGTAATATGTAGATGAATGATTATTTATTTGTGTACAGAGATCTTTTTGCTAATTGCAGTTGTAATCCTTCGAATATAGCACAGTGAGCTATGAATGATGGTACGTGACACCAACACCTTGTAACACTCACTGCCCTATGTAACATATCCTGTACCATGATTTACAAACTGGTATGATTTGTTGTCAATGTAAAGTTTACATGTGATGTAAAATGTTTTGGCAGCCTGCAATGGGATGAATAGTACTATAAAAAGAATAAAAATAGTTGTATTTAAATTGTTATTTTGTTTAAATAGAGGGACAGAGTAAAAATTGTTATGCCCTTACAGTGCATGCATATCTCTTATGTACAGGACTGACCAAAGTCAAAATCATGCCTCTTCTAAGTGTAAAGTGCTAGCAAACTGTGTGCTTTTGTTTCCCTTCCACTATATTTACATCTAGGTGTTAGTCTACTGGTTGCTCCCAGCCAGTATATGCAAATAAAAGGAGGCCTATGGCCCCTTAGATTGAACCTTTGTTATGAGCCCAGCTGGAGTTTGAAATAAGAAAGGACACCTCTTGCCATAAGTAACCAGTTTAGCGGTCACTCTGTGGCAAAGATTCACTCATGCTGGCATTGATGTGCACAGTGAATTTATTGTCGCAAACATATCAGACACGTTTTGATTCCTGCAGCAAGTTTTTTTTTTACGACGGTCACTATCTTCTGTTGTCACGCTTTATATACAAATAATGAAAAGTGAAAAAATAAATGTAAAATTTCAAACGTCCATATACACAGTCTTTGGGAAGTCATTAATGAAATGAAACATTTAACAAAGCAAATTGTTATAAAATTAATACTTTTGTTTATTATATGATTTATTTGTTGAATAATCTTTCCTCTGCTGCCCCATGGGCAAAATAATTTTTGCTTAATCAAATATTGAACTAGTAGGTAAAGACGCATTTACAGTTCTGTTGTATAGAAAAGTACAGTACATATTCTAAGTTATTTCAGAGCCGTACTGTAATTTAGTCCGCGTAAGCACAAAACATACCTTAAAAGAATGAGAAAATTGTAGGATACCATATTTTTCTTAAAAAACAAGTTTCTTATTTCATGAATTGTGAATCATATAATTTTAGTGTTATAAGTCTAACAGTAGTAGGTATATTACAGTTTTTGAATAATGAATGGACAGAGTCATAAACTAAAAAAGTAAAAGAAATAAACAGGTAACCAAACACGTTTCATATGTTGAAACAAGAATGGACCAGCTAAACAACAGATCAAAAAATAGTGGAGGAACTTGTCAAATTGGGAGGTGTACATATATATCCTCCCCAATATTTAAACCCTCTGGTTCATGTGTTTCCAAACCTATTATTATATATTGTAATAAGAAAAACCAAATGTCAACTTTAACTTAAGCACACTACCTTGGATGCATGACAATCATACTTATTATATATGAGACACATGAAAGTCCTCATTGACAGAATACAAATTGCTAAAAGCTAGTAACTTGCCATTCGATGTGCTGTAGATTACATTTCATTGACAGTTTCTAATCTGATATCACCTGTTGCAGTTTGATGCAACATCTTTCCACAAGATCACTGATCATTAATAAACATGATGTGAAACTTCACATAATGGCAGTCATGAACAATTTATCACGATGTGAGTAAGCCCTTGGTATTTCTAGTAGAAAAAGTCTATTTGCAGGCAGTCCTTCAATTTAAACCAACCACCATCAAAATTATTTTGACCAAGTGTTAAATTGAAAGTTGGCACCCAAAGCTTGCCAGTCATCCTTGTTTAACCACACTTCTGAATTACTTTCCTAAAGGCTTGTTAAAAAAACACATGGACCTGTGGATGCTAAAATGCCACTCATTGTGCGGCGAATAGTGAAGATAAAAGGGCAGGCCTGAGGCCTTCAGTGCTGTAAGCCCCTCTGTGCTCCACCCGAGACCTTCCCCTACTTATGCCCTGGATTAGGCACTAGACCTTTCACAAAAGTAGCCTCTTCAACTCAGAGGTAGACAAGCATCTTGTGTGTTCACCCTTAAGTCCTTCCTTTTGTAACATGACAGGGAGAGCTGCATAAATCTACTGCGGGAGTCTTCAAATTGCGGGGTGGGTGCCACTAGGGGGGGCTCAAACAATCCCGGGGGTGCCAGACTCTGACCAAGAGAAGCATTATGCTGATAACAGGGTTTTGTTCTCAGCACAAAAAAATGAGCAGCAGTAAACTGCCCTGTAACGGGCCATCACAAACATGTTTTATCATTTATATCCAAGCTGGGAGCATGTGTCAAAAGGGAAGGAACTCCAAATACTCTTCAAAACCCCCATCCCTACTTCTAATAATAACACTGTGGATACTTCTACACGTAGTAAGGCCTGCCTGACCAAAATAGTATGTTTGGCATCAGTAACAGTCCCTAAGAGCAATGTTTAAATAAATCTAGACATATTTAAACATTGCAAATTTAATTGAATAATTGTGAAAATTTTAACGTGGGGCCCGATTATATTTTCTTTTTGGGTGTGGGGGTGGGGCTCGCAGCATTAAATAGTTTGAAGACCACTGATCCAATGCTTTAGCAGTTCCATTGCGGTAACGAAGACTAAAAACCTGGTCCTGATTCACAAAGGTAAAGTTACACCTTTGTGTAAGTTTACAATTCTTTGCCACTCACAAAGGGACTTAGGAGTAGTATAAGCAGATAGGTTTTTTTTTGTGCGGAGACTCCGCACTCATAAAGATACTACTCGTAGCTCCCTTTGTGAATAACAAACAACTGTAAACGTGAATCAGGCCCTTTGTTTGTTGCTATATTCAGGTGTACAAAGTTACTATTTTTGCAATTTGTGACCTTTACAAAGTTTCTCTGTTTGGCATCGCCCCTGAGTAGATTTTTCTGTTCATTGCAAGATCATTTTCCCAGCTTGCAAGATAGTTCTCACTCTAATCAAAATGTATCAAAGATTAAAAACGTAATCAGAACTTTTTTTTATCTCCAGTTTGAACTTTTACAGGCTTTTTCCATGCGCAATGACAACCCTCTGCAGAATTTTTTTTCATCTATATTCGGGGAAAAACTGAAAACATTTAAATTGTGAGGTTGTAACATTTGAAAAATAACTTTATAAAGGTTTAAATACAATAACTTGGCATTTCATACAATCCTAAAAACAAGAGAAGGTGCAAACAGGCAAGGACATGACTGTACCCTCTGATGATAACACAAAGCGATAGCCCAAGACTACATATCCTTTAATCACATCGTCAATGCAGGACTCTTCAGAAGCTTGTAGCACTATTCATTGATTAATGCAGAACACACTAGGCTCCATATGAATCTTTAAAAACAGCAAAAATACCTTTTTAAAGCTGTTCTGGTCTCCTGAGTCTTAAACCTACTCAGACATTTATAGAAAGGGAGTGATGTTTCACTGTGTCTTAACAGCAGCTCTGTCTCAGTGTAGTGTGAAAGACATGTGTCTTCATCATCTTTATTTCATGGACTTTAGGGGCAGGGAAGGGAAAAGTCTAAGAGAAAGAGTTACTGGAAATAAGTAGGATTTGCATTGAGAGTCTCTTCATAAGGCTCATTACAATCTTCTTTTATTGTTCACTCATTGCAAAATATAAACATCATGGATTTACATTGTTCTCTTGTAAATTTAGTTCATCCTTTCTATAAATCCACCCCATCAAACAACAACAGATGCTTTGGCAGCACAAAATGTGGCGATCGAAACACTCGAGTTAACCTTAGCCACTCTGATTTCCCCACGTTAGTGTCACATTCCATTCTTTTTGTAGCTCATTTATGCTCTTATGGAAGGGAAACAAACACACTAAACGGTTTTGGCCAGTCCCTCATGGAGCTGTCCAGCCTACTCTTCTAGCCAAAACCTCAACTTAACCCCTTAGCTGCTGCCCCCTGTTCTGAGCCCTTTTTTGTCTATTTGGGGTAGTTTGCGCTTAGGCCTTCATAACTTTATGTCCACATGAGCTATCCACACCAAATTTGCACCTTTTTCCCCAACATCCTAGAGATTCTAAAGGTACCCAGAGTTTGTGGGTTCCCCTAGAGGAGGCCAAGAAATTAGCCAAAATTCAGCTAACTTTTTGTTTTTTTTTCAGAAAAATGGGAAAAAGGTCCGCTGAAGAAAGCATGTGTTTTTTCCCCTGAAAATGGCATGAACAAAGGGTTTGCGGTGATAAAATCACCATCTTCCCAGCTTTCAGGAACATGCAGACTTGAATCAGAAAACCAATTTTTTCTACACAATTTTGGCATTTTACTGGGACACACACCATTTTTACTAATTTTTGTGCTTTCAGCCTCCTTCCAGTTAGTGACAGAAATGGGTATTAAACCAATCCTGGATTCTGGACAGCTAAACATTTTTGAAAAGTGGACAAAATCCTGAATTCAGCAAGGGGTCATCTGTGTAGATCCTTCCAGATATTCCTACAGAAAGTAACAGCTAAAATAAAAATATATTAAAATTGAGATGTAAAAAAGAGCCATTTCGGGCCACGTTTTCTTCTATAACTTTTTCCATCTATGGCAGATTTTTTAAAGCAATATACTATTATGTCTGCTGGACTATTCTGGTTGCAGGGATATATAGGGTTTGTAGGTTCATCAAGAACCCTACGTACCCAGAGCCAATAAATGAGCTGCACTTTGCAATGGGTTTTCATTGTACAGCGGGTATACAGCAATTCATTTGGTGAAATATAAAGACTGAAAAATAGGTATTATGGAAACCTTTGTATTTCCAAAATGGGCACAAGATAAGGTGTTGAGAAGCAGTGGTTATTTGCACATCTCTGAATTCTGGGATCTCAATAGTAGCATGTGAATTGCAGGACATTTTACAAATAGACTTCTTTTTTACACACTGTCTTACTTTTGGAGGGAAGAAATGTAGAGAAAGACAAGGGACAATAACATTTGTTCTGCTATTCTGTGTTCCCCTAAGTCTCCTGATAAAAATGGTGCCTCACATCTATGGGTAGGCCTACTGCTCACAACAGGAAACGCAACATGGACACATCACATTTTTACATCGAAATCTGACGTGTTTTTTGGAAAGTACCTAGCTGTGGTCTTTGGCCTCTCGCTCAGCCGGCACATAGGGAAACCTACCAAACCTGGTGATGCAAAGTTCTGGAATCTGAGAGGAGCCACATACTTCCTTCCACCCAGCATTCCCCCAAGTCTTCCTATAAAAATGGTACCTCACTTGTGTGGGTAAGCCTTGTGCCCACAACAGGAAATGCCCCAAAACACAATGTGGACACATCACATTTTTCCAATGAAAATGGACATGTTTTTTGCAAAGTGCTTAGCTGTGGATTTTGGCCTCTAGCTCAACCGGCACCTAGAGAAACCTATACATTTTTGGAAACTAGACACCTAGGGGAATTCATAATGGGGTGACTTGTGGGGCTCTCACCAGGTTCTGTTACCCAGAATCTTTTGCAAACCTCAACATTTGCCAAAAAATACTTTTTCCTCAGACTTAGGTGCTGCAAAGTTCTGGAATCTGAGAGGAGCCACAAACATCCATTCCTGACACAGGCACTAGGTACAGGCGCTCAAGTGGGGTAGCGTTTTTATCAGGACAGGTGGGGAAACACTGGGTGGTAGGAATATTGTGGCTCCCAGCATATTCCTGTAGTTTGTGTGATAGAAATGCAAGAAAAAATAGAGTTTTCATTCAACATTTCAGCTTTGCAGGGTATTCTGGGTAACAAAAGTTTGGGGAATCCACACAAGTCACACCTCTGTGGACTCCCCCAGGTTTTGGTAGGTTACCCTTTATGGCTGCCGAGCCCAAGACCGAAAACGCAGGTGCCTGCCTTACAAAACCAGGGTGTTTTGTGATAGATAATTTTGATGTCTCCACAGTAGGATTTGGGCGGTGGAATTTGGGGCTGAACTAAATTGTGGAGCTCCCAGTAGAGCTATCTCTCTGTGCTTGCTGACACATGCACCTGCTCTCTGGGTTGGGCTAACCCGCTATTGTCCCGCTGCACAGACTGTACTTGCAAAAAGACAGCAGGACTGTCTTCATCACCTCCCTCATCATCACTGGAAGAGTAGTTATCGACTGAAAAATCTCTCCCAGAGTCTGCGCCATTGTCCTCAGATGCTGTTTCACGATCTGCTGTCTTAGTCTCTGATCCTACGTCAGAGCTGTTCTCAGTAACCTGAGTTAGGGCTTGAGCAGCAGTCATCCAACGAGATGCCATCTCTGCTACTGGCTAAACTGTTGCTTTAAAACACTAACCTACGTAGACAGTCACAAAACTTCTGGTGGGTGGGTGTGTGTGTGTGTGATACCTGCAACAGTAGAGGTCACCTTACTGTCGCCTCTTCCCTCAATCAGCATGTTCTCTCAAGACACTCAAAAAAACAATAAAGACACACTATTACTTCACTTTGTCACATACCAATCATCACAGTCTTAAGCACATCTAGAGCCCAGTCCAACAATTGGGTCTCCCACTCCCATTACCTCCTCCTCCGATTCCCTCACTACCACCCAACAAAAGTGCATTTCATCTCTCCATAGCCCCCTCGCTCATACATTTTATTTGTATTATAGCGCAGGTAATGGTTGGCTTTACTAATCCACTCAGGTATTCATGTATAATACAGTTTTGATCCTTGCAGTAGGCATATAAACCTTCTGCACTACTTTATGGCATTAGAACTGCCACTAGACAAAATTAAGATCCCTTTCTAGCAGAAACAAAATCACAAGAGTTACTTGACTTTTTTATTTATTGCTGCCTGAAAAGCTACAGTTGAAACGCGTCAGTTGAAGTTTGTGTATTGCTTTCAAGACACAAGCTGCAACTGCAAGAGAACTGGTGGCGAATATATATTTATATAAATATATACATATATATATATAGAGAGATATATATAGATAAATACATGTAAAGTGATCACTTATATGTGTGGGTGTGGTTTTCCTCGGGGCCAGTCACATCCCTCAGGGAAACCACACATGTGTTGACAAAAGTGATATATATATGTATATATATATATATATATATATATATATATATATATATATATATATATATATATATATATATATATATATCAATATATATATAGAGAGAGATCTATCTATAGACATATATCTATATATATACATATCTATATATAGATGTATCTATCTATTTAGTTAGATATATCTACATAGATATATCTATATATAGATCTATAAATGTATAAATAGATCTATATATTTTTAACAGCTATGGTTTCCTTTTTTGGCCATAGGGCCCCTCAGGGAAACCACATAGCTGTTAAAAAAAGTATTGCCCCCACAGGGGGTTGTCCTGCTCACGGACGATCCCCTGTCAATTTCATTGTTTCTTTTTTAAACATGATGGACATATCCATAAATAAATATAAAAGCTGATAATTCCTCTGGGTAGCATTTTATACTATGGGGCAAACTACATGTGTAAATCAGTGTAGGGCCTCTCTCGAACTGACCAACCCCGTTCACACCATGGTCAAGTAGGTTTGGTTGGATGCTTGTTTTGAGTGAAGACCAATAATGAATTGCGTTTGGTTGGTCTTTTTTAGGACGAGTATAGCTGCACACAAGCACTGGTTTTCCGACGTGTTGGTATGTATCTGGGCTTTTAACCATACCCACCTTACGTCCATCCCTATCACTCGTTCATGGGCTTGCCCTTCAAAAATCCTTTGATATCATTGGTAAATGCTTTACGTTTGTCCCTCCTTGGGGTGGTTTGGTTACCGCCTTGTTTGTAATAGCCCTATTTAGGCTTCTTAGTGGTTACTGATAATTGAAGCATTGCCAGCAATTTTGCTGCTGAGGACAATTAATAGATGGTCTCTGGGTTTAGTTGAGACCTTTTTTTTTTCCTTTGTTGTCACCCAGAGTAAACTATATTTTTGGTAACAAATAAAACAGAAAAATACAAGAATTGTTATTGCATGGCCCTCTTAAATCACTAACAATGTATGTGTCTATGCAGTCAGGCATCACAAATTTTTGTGCCTAGGTCAATGGCATAATTTATTGATAAAAAGAAGTCTACAGAAATATTTATATTGGCAACTGCTATAAACAAAAAAGGAGAGCAAAAATATTGAGAACTATGTTAATTTTTATGGTATGCTTAATAGTTTTGCAGTAAACATGTCGCCTATGATGGATACATTTCATTTTTTGCTTTCTTTCTCTTTGTCCTTGTTCCCTCTTCTGGTCAGCTATACTTGCATGTTACATCTCCTTAGTATTTTTACGGGGTGTCTGCCTCTGTTACAATACTATCCTCTTTCTCATTATCCCCCTCTCTGTCCTTTCTTAAGTGTAATTCCCCTTCCACACACCACATCACCCTTGCTGCTTTTCACCTATGTTCCTCTGCCGCATAGTGTGTCATTCTATTTTTCATTCTCCTGCATGACCCTCTTAGTCTGATTGTCTTACATTTCTCTATTTCTATAGTGCATGTATTTTAAAAAACATACACAAGAAAATCCATTACAACATGGCTGCTATGCAGACCTCTGGATCCTTGCACACCTAAAAAAGAAAGAGTACTCATACGTTCTCCATGTATTCTACCTATATACTTAGCTCAGTGAATTCCTGGCGACACAAAACGCAGGGCCTGATTTAGATTTTGGCAGAGGGAATTACTCCATCTCAAACACGAAGGATATCCAATCCGCCATATTACGATCCCATTAGAGCCTAAGGAGATCGTAATATGGCAGATGGAATATCTGTCACGTTTGTGACGGACTAAGCATTCAACTCTAAATCAGGCCCTAAGTTGATATGAAGTTAAAGCTGAATATCTCTGTTGAACACTGGTGGAATGCTGACCATTGCTGCTTACAATGCAGTGAGCTAGGTACTGACATGCTGCCCAATGTGTAGACTGCAGGTAATGGCCATACATGTCATGTTGGTGGCATCATCATCTAGTATGGAGAGAATGATACGACTGTGATTGAAAACAAAACTGAATGCACTCTAAGTAGTTCTCAGAGATATGTGTACCAGAGATTCTGTGGGCATTAGAAATACCTTGGCAAGCATTGTCAATGAAATAGAGATCAACATGCAGACACTGAAGAAAACAGTTGTGGATGACCCCAACTCCAGCCCTGTGCTGCTTGACTGTGGACAATTAGATGGGGAATCATTATACAGGTTGATGACCCTGAATAATAAGGAGAATGTAGTATGGCAACATCAAGAAGGGAACATATGGGTAGAGTCGATGGCCAAATGAGTTAGCCCTGTCTTCTCAATATATAACAGTATACCTTGTAAAAAGAGATAGTACTGGGCCCTTGAAATGTTGATTACTGACAGGTGCTTCTTGCCCTCTCCCACCTGATGATACTGATTTTGATACTAATGATACTGCACCAGACAAATTTAGTAGCTGCCACATAGGGAAATCACGAAATTTTATAGTTCTTTTTGATTGTGTGAGCTATCTTGTCTCACAGACAGTGTAACTTATACACCACTTTTATAAACCTGTCAATGATATACATTAATCTGAAATGTCTATGTAATTATTCTTCACGCATTAAAAAAAAATAAAGCGGTTCAAAACAAGGTGACCACAGGGAACCTTGATGAATCAGCCACTGGTATCGGAGGCAAAATTTAGGGTTGTATGACAGAACCACGCATGGCAGAATCACGCAAGGCTTAACAACGTGGTCAGAACCATGAACCCGTCGTTACCACACATGCCTTTACCACACATGCCTTTACTACGAATTTCATTGTAAAAGCATGCTTAGTAAAGGCATATTTGGTAACGCCATGCTTGGTTGTCTGATACAACCTTCCCTGACCCCCTCGCCCCACCCTAAACCCTAAAACCTACAGTGTCCAAAAAACTACCCTACCTCTCGCCCCTCCCTAAACTCTAAAAGATACCCTGCCCTGTTCTAAAACCTACCCCGCCCTGTCCTTAAACATCCCCAACCTCCACCCCGCCCTAAACCCTAAAACCTACTCCATCCTAAAAACTACCCCACCCTGTCCTAAAAACTGCTCCGACCCCGCCCTAAGTCCTAAAACCTACCCCGTCCTAAAAACTACCTCACCCTGTCCTAAAAGCTACCCCACCCTATCCTTAAATTGTTATAACAGTGCCATTTTTATCCCACAGTCACATTCCTAGTTATGTGAAATGAAAATAGGGCATAATAGAATGATTATAGGCTCACACAAATATATGAATAATATTTAAGAGACAACAGAAACTAAAATGCTCTCCCTTGTAGTTCTGTTGGTCGTGAAAGAACAAGATTTTGTGTGAATGATTAATGCAGCACCAAAGGAAGTTTCTGTATCTGCTTCTACTTCGAAACTTTACAGTGTCTCGTATTGGATAGCATGTTCTTTTATTTCTTTGATTGATTTGTACAGTAAATCTTCAACTGCACCTTAGCATTCCCTTTATTCTGTCGTTGCAGTCCAGCCTGACAACCTGAGGCATCTTGATTCATAGCAGCTTTAAAGGAGTAGTTTGTGAGTCCAAAAAAACAGCTGAAGCATTTCTTGTGTTGTGGCACATTTTGTCTTTCATGTCTGTGCTAGCTGCAAGAACTTCCCATTGAAATTACAAAACTGTGAAATTTAAAAACGTCAATATAGGTTTAAGTGCTGGATTTACAGGCAGGAGTTCGGTAATCCAGGATAATTTTAAAAATGCTAATTTATAGGACCCGGAAGCAAAAATGACTAAACTATTAGGATGTCCCAAGTTAGCACTGCACACTGTGGTAACCCGACGAATAGTATGAGCCAAGAACAAGCCCATCAATGTCTAGGACTCGAACTACCACACTACCTATACCTATAAACAGGCAACAAATCGACCTCCCTGCTGCTCCACATGATAAGTAGCGCTTCATACTTGAACTAGTCGGAGCCAAGAGTATTGTGCCATTTCACATATGTGCTTGCACAATTAGATTTCCTCATTAATGTATGACTCATGCTGCTCTGATGGTATTCCACTAGACTATAGTCAGCCAAAATATTAAGGCTTAAATACTGAGAATAAACTTTTAGTCAAGATAAGTATATAGAGAGAAGTATAGGTTTACAGTAGTGAGCACCCATGCACCTTGTTGATATATATCATGTCATAGTACGTAGATGTGGAGTTAAGACTTGGCCATCTATATCTAGAAATAACTGATATTGTGGCAGGTGTGGCTCCTCCGCTAGGGTGGAGGAGCGTCACCCCTTCCCTGCCAGCAGCAACAGCTGCAAACCCTTTAATACAAATCGATAATAAACTATGTATTAAAAGGGGTGGGACCACAGACTGTGACGAGCACTGAGGGGAGTGCACTCCTCTCAGAGCACATGTGTGTTTGTCCAGCTGTCTAGGGCCGACCAAACACACATGCGCAATTTGCTCTCTCTAGCCCGCCACTATTTTGCCGAGCTGGAGAAAGCATGCACAGGCTCCCTGTCTGCCTGGGAGCGCCCCGGCTGGGTGCTCCCAGTCAATCCTAACGGAGCAGAGCAGCGGAGCAGTATGGTGCAGAATTAAGGTATGTTTTAAAAAATATATATTTTATTTTATTTCTCCCCCGCCCCACCCCTTTTCCCTCCCTCAAGCTGCCACTGTATTGTGGCCTCAATCTTTTAGCCCTACATAATATTTGTCCTTGTTTTTTTTTTTGTAATACAATCGACATGACAAGACAGCTAACTTCCTCTGTCATTGCTGGACTCCCATCAGGGCTACACCTGGGAGTCCATAAAATGTTATATGTTCATACTGGGGATTTTTTAACATGGTGACAAAGCTTTATGTGCAATCACAGTGTGCAGGTCTGTTTCTATGTAAGTGGAGGCATTTCTTGCACCAGTAGCCAATTATTTACTTTGCCAATGATCTCCAGGTTCTTATGTGACCTATAGTAGTATGATTTGCTTTGCTTTTCTGACAAAGCTCTAGTGGCAGAAACAGGTTTTGGTGCTACAAAGGGCCAAAGCTTCCTCTGGGGCACAAGCATGGAACTTTTCTCAGCTTTGAGAAAAAAAAAACACCAACGCTGCCGACCCCGACACCACCATTTTTCTTTTTCTCTTTTAACAATGTCACTTTTTTGCCTTTTCTCTTTCTACACCACTGGCTTTGTCTTATCCTTTTTTCACAGCATCATCACCACCATTTTTTCTTTTCTCTTTCCACACCACCACATTTTTGTAATGGCATATTATTCTATGGTATGTGTACTTGGATAGAGCACAAATCACCTGGGAGGTTTTCTAGTGCGGAAGCAAGAGCTGTATGGGAGCTGTGTGGGCCGATCCAGTGCCCTTCACGTAGCTAGGTGAAAAGTGAGTTCTTCAGTTTCTTTTGGGATTAAAGAACAGAGGATGAGGTTCTTCCCTCTTTCCACACCACTGCATCTTCCTTTCTTCTGTTTTTACTTTTCACGCCAACAGCACAATTTCCCTCTATTCCTCTTTCCACAGTCCCCAGTGAAATATGGATTTCATCATTATATTGACTGTCCCCAAACTAACCTGCAGAGCTTTATCATAGTCAGGGTTACTATGATTAAGCAGCATGGATGACTACATTACGCAACAAGGTTGCCTAAATTATGCAGTCAAAAACACCAGGTATGCAGTACATTCTCTGGCAGTATTAGTTTAATCAATTTTTGTATGATACATTTTTTATGAACTATGCAAATTATGTAGAAAATGAAGCCATAGAAACTGTAAATTGATGATTCAGTGCTGCTGCTACAGGATCACGTTAATCCACTGACCCTGGCCACTGTCTATTGTTTTGCCAACAGTTTATTCATGAAAGGTAAACACCACCTAAACATTCTACTTCCAATCAGCGCCCATTGTTAGTAACTCTTTTAAGAAAGTCTTACATCAAGAGTAATACCGCTAGTATTAAAGAGTGTTCCTGAGTATGATGTTCCTGTGCGAGTTAGCAGCCCATGCATTTAGGTGTTGGTATTTCTAAAGCTCAAAAGCGCAAACCTAGCTGGCTAGTAAAGGAGCATAATACAGGGCAAGACTCAATGAGGATACACAGGAGCAGGGCACAATGGAATAGGCAGAGCTACAGGAAGGGGTGAGAGATCAACCTATCTGAGGTAGTTTCCTTGAAGAGATTAGTTTTCAGTTTCTTCCTGAATTGTAGAAGGGTTGTTCTCTTCTGCTGCCGGACGTGATATTATTCCAGATCCGAGGGTCAGAGGCTGAGAAAGCTTATGTTTTTGGTTTCACCTTGCCTCAATGTTTTGTTTCTAATCTAGCTATGTTGACCCTCCTTGTCTGGCTTCGACCTATAAATATTGTTACTTTGTTAGCTAGGTGAACAGAGTTGTTTGTGCAGTGGGCCTTATAAGTGATGCAGCTGGTCTTGAAGATGATCCAGGCTTGCAAGGCGAGCCAGTGTAGATCCTTTAATTAAAGGGTGATGTGATTGGATGTCTTCAGACCCTTGATGAGCTGTGCTGCTTCATGAAGAATGTCTTTTTAGGGGAGGAAAGGCCATCTCTGTGATGCCATTGAATAGGGCTTTGCCTCCATCTAGGTGGGCGAAGACTAGGGCTTGAATTTTCATTCTGTAGTCTTCTTTTGGTAGAAACTGTTTCACTTTTTTTCTGGAGAGAGTTAGAACCAGCCTGTTTTAGCCGTCATGGCAATCTGTTCTTTAAGGGAGAGGTTCTAGTTGATGCTAAATCTGAGGAATTTGGTCTGTTCTGTCATTTGTAGTGTGAAGCCCATTTAACTTGAGAGCTATAAGTGTATCAAAGAATGTCTGACATTGTCGGCATACTGGAGAATTTTGGTCTGTGTGGGGTTTGTCATCTGGTATTTTGATGTTAGCTAGGATTGGATGTGTTCTACACAGGTTAAGAGTCTCTTTGTGGTCAACAGAGGAGATCTTAAGATAATGTTGGGTGCTGTGGCAGAAAATAAAATGCCTTTACTATTTGTGCTACAGGCTGCTTACATAATATCAGATGGTAATTAGAATATATGTAAAAATATTGCTGAACTATTCAGTAATATTGCACAGTTTATTAAGTGCGAACACATCTATTCAGATTCCTGCTCAAAATACAAAATGATCAGAAGTAATCAATAAAGATCTAATAAGCGGATTCAGTTCATTGTGCTTGTGAAGTTTCACACACCAATCTTCTTTCATTGGTACCCTCAGGTTACTGGTCTTAGAGAATCAGTATGCATGCAGTAAAAGTATCCATTTGCAGTCAGTGTCAGGATGCTATTGTCCTCATTGCCCTATTGGGACTTATCTCTATTGTGTTGATTTACCTGTTTACCCATAAATTGTAAAGCGCTCATATACTCAATGTTAATCTGGCGCTATATAAAACTATTCAGTAAATAAATAAATCGCCATGTTTAGTGAACTGGTATGTAAAGAATCATAAAATACCAGTTTATTAAATCATTAGTTTGGTAAAACACCACAGCATCATCTATATCAACCTTTTTGCATTGCCTCTCCCTCTACCTCTCTTTCTATGTCACCGTTTTCTACTTCACTTTTTTCTCTCCTCTTTTTCTTTTATCTCATCTCTTTGCCTCACCTATCACTAATCTCTGCTTTTCTTTTTTTTAACATCTCTAGCTACCTTGAACTCTGTCTATGTCAACTTTTTATACCACTTTTCTTTCTCTTCCCCATCTATATTTCTTTCTTATGTCTTTCTACATTATTCACCTTACCTCTTCCTCTCCCCTTTCTCGTTTGACCTCTCTTTCCATGTGAATGGACCTATCCAATCTCTTTCTCAACTCTCTCTACTTTGTTCTACTTTGTTCCTTTCTGTACCCCATCTCTATCTGTACCTTCCAACCTTTCTCTCTACCTCCCTGTATGCCTTACACATCTTTTTACCTAAAATGTCTTTCTATACCTAATTCCTCATGTTCCCTTCTCTCTGCATCAGCACTTTCTCAGCACTCAGAACAATAGGCTATCCATCTTGAACCTTCAAAAACAATTCCAGTGCCTATGTGCAGGAGTCAGGAGTCCTTGAGTGAGTCCTCTTCAGAAAGCAGGAGTCTTCGTTCTTCCAGCAGGAGCTTCTTCTTCAGGTGGATCATTCCCTTGCTCAAGAATGTTCTGATGAGGTGCTAGTTAAGGTGCCAGATTCATCATGTGAAATATCCTATGAGAGGGGGAAATACTGCCACCCACCACTGGCTACTTCCTTGCCCAATGCCCGCTTCCTTTTACAACACTTCCTCTTCACCTTACTCTAGAAGTACCCAGGAGCCACTGGTTCAAAATGGCAGAAACTTTCTGTAAGTGTGTATGCATCCTCTTCAGCTTCATAATCCCTTCTTATTTCAATAAGTTTGTCTCTCTCCTGCAGGGTTCCAGCTGCATCTGTCTCCCACTGTGATTGTGCCAGGCTGCCTAATATGGTCCTAGGAATAAATAGGAGAAGCTATCGCTGGTGTCCCCAGCTGAAAACAAATGTCAAAACTATCCTTTCTTCTGCTGGTTGGTCTGAAATACCCCAACTGACTAACCACTGTTAAAAATGGTCAGCATTTAACACTACCTTCCATTTCCTGGACCCAGAGGCTATTGTTTTCTAAGCAAGGTTGTTAACCCTCCCAACTAAGCATAATAATGCCTCCTCCACCCACAAAAGTGTCTGAAGTGTTAACCTTTGCACTTTAGAAATTCTCTTACAAGGAATCCTTGCAATCAGTATTGAATGGAATAATTTGTTTGTTATTTCACAGTCGTTTATTTAAGAGCCAATAACTGAACCTGGAATAGATGTGCAGAAGCATATGAGTACAGTGACCTGTGCAAGAAGGCATGCCTAGAGTGATAACTATGAGAATCTTGTGAACATGGACATTGTAATCCCTCTACTTTACCAAAGATGAATTCAGACTGCTAAGACCGGTGTTTTGTTAATGGCCCTATTTTATGTACATCTACAATTGTTCTTTAATTATTTCAAATATATATATATATATTTGAATTGCCAATTTAGTAATTATTCACTCCAAGCAGCCAAATTTCAGAACTTAACACAAAAATGTCTTTCTATTGAGCAACAAATAACTGAATTTGTGGATGTTAGCAAAACTGTTGAGAACAAGATTTTATGCTAGCAGGTTGCTTCATCCCAGGCTGAAAAGAAACAAGAGGCCTTTGATGCTCAAATTAGAACTCTTAAGTGCAACGATAAAGACTTGGAGAATTGATCCCACAGATCCAATCTGTGGATTGTGGGGGTGCCAGAAGGCAGATAGTGCAGACACATCTATTATTGAATGGGTCACTAAAATCATCTCCATATATGTCCTGGGCAATTCTAAGGATATTTATCAAGAAACTGTTTCCATACTCTCTACTTTCTGAGCACACAGGGTTCCACCTAGTCCATTTAAACCAGGTTGAAGACCCCACAATATTATTTCCTATTTCCAAGATTATAATATCGGCTGAAGATTTACTGTTAGAGAGATATTCCTTTACTATTTTTCAGGACTTGGCTTGGAAGTCTGCTTCTAGGATGCAAGAAATGACGGCCCTCATTGCGAGTCTTCTTTATTAGTGGCTCTTCTCTTAACATTAACTAGAAATGGTCCTTCATTATTTTCCTGGAACCAGTGAAAGCTAGACAGTTCTTGGAAAATGAATACCAGAAACATCAACATGTATTGGGATTTGGGCTAGACGGAAGGGAAAGAATGAAAATAAGTGGGAGAAGGGAGAGAAAAGAAAGGGTCAGCCTGGGACCTTAAGAGTGGGGGGTGATACTTCAATATTGGCTAGATGTCAGAGGTGACGTCCAAACAGGATGAACAATATCTATTCCCTGTCTGAACTCAGCTAGAGCATCACTGGTGATCAAGAGTAGGAGGGATGGGGCAGGGGTGTCTGAGGGAGGAAAGCAAGAGGATGTGTGTAAGAGAGACGGTTGTCTGGGACAAAAGCAAGAAAGGGGTGCAATCGAACATCTGAAGTATTTAGAAAAGGAAGCATGTTTTAAAGAAAAGAAAAGCAACACAGGAAAAGAAAGGAAAAGTAATTGTCATGTAATTTCAATGGTATTACAACTGGAGAAAGGAATAAAAAATGTTTTCCGAAGCTTGACATATGATACCCTACATCCTGGCTTTACTGGAGACTCACCTTACTAAAAATGAGGCTGCAATGTATAATATAACGATGTGTTCTAGAGATTAAACCATACGCAGAATTCATGATAAAATCAATGCCACATACCACTTAAAATATTTAACAGGGCATTTAGAACCATACAATATGAAGCACATCAGGAGGGCAGGAGGGTTATAGGGGGAGTGGTAAACCAAGAAAGTAATGGTTTCTTTATCTTAGTCAACTTATGTGCACTCAATTGTGAGCACCCTCAGTTTTGTTTATTAAGATAATGTTAGAACTGAGTAGCTATAGTTTCCTATTGTTGTAATGTGTGACTTCCGCTGTATCTTAACTCCTACCCTGGATGCTATCAACACTATACACAAATGAAAGATCAAGAGAACCAGGGACAGTATTTTTAATATGATGCAAGAGCTGATGTTGGTAGATATATGGAGAAAAAATAATCCTGACACTCAGAGATACACTTTCTTCTCTAAACCTCACAAACATGTATTCTCAGATAGATCTATGCATAGCTAGCATTTTTATTGTGTCCTCTTGCCAAAATTCAAATCCAGCATCTTTTTGTACTCGGATCACCATTATGTTAAAATGGGAATTTAACTGCATCACTGAAATTAATTTGTGTCCTTGATTTTTTCCTAAATATTTACTTGATCGAGCTTATTACGACCAATATGTACTCATTCATGTGCAGGAATTTATTTCTACTAATCGAGGATCAGCCTACCCTTTTGTAGTTTTGTAGTTTGGAACACCTTGAAACTTTTATTAGAGGCATATCACAATCTTTATTTTTGCTGGTATTAAAAGCAGATAGGGAAGATGATGGCACTGCTAGAAGACAGATGGATTGATTAATCCAAATTCATACAGCACAGAATATTTCTCGTCCTGATGCAGCATAAGGAACGCATCAACAAACAATGGGTCTACAAGGATGTACTACTGCATTAATGGCCGCTCAACATAATAAAAGAGCATTTCAGTCACACGTTCAGGGCCTGCAAAATAGGAGAGAAGTTAGGGAAATTACTTGCAAGCCTCAGCTGGCTTGATACACAGAAAACTGAAATATTTGGTGCCAAGTTTACAGCAGAAAAAGTCACAATTATTGCTGCTTATATACCGCTAGGGAAGGCACCCTATCCTGATTATATTTTGGCTGAAATATATAAGGCTCTGGCTAGCATAGTGTCTCCATTACTGCTAGTTTTACTACAAGAGATCTGTACTATAGGACACAGTCCTTTTTCCTGATGCCAAACTATAATAACCATATTATTATAAAGCGATAAAGATTCCTTAGAGTGTAGTCTATATGAGCCTATATCATTGCTTAATGCTGATTCATAGATATTTACTTAACCTTTGGCCAATAGGATTAACAGGATTATCTCTTGTTTAACATCTCCTGAAGCACCCAGATTTACCAACAAATAGACCACCTCCCATAAAAACCTTATTATTGCATTATTAGATTGAGGTGAAACTTTAGTGAAAGCCCTAAATATTATCCTACTAGACACTCAAAAGGCATTTGACAGGGTCTCATGCCAATTGCTATGAAATTGCTAAAACAATATAATTTTAGTCCTCAATTGATTAAACTGGTTCAAACAGTATACCAAGCACCCAAGACTCGTATAGGTATACAACCAGAACTCGCTTCCTTCATCCCAGTCTCCTGAGGTACTCCACAAGGTTGCCCACTGTCACCCAACCTGTATGCTTTATATATGGAGTCATATCTTCAGCTTTTAAGAAGGAATATCCTCAGCAGTCCTAATATACTTTTGGCATCTTCCCTCGCAGTATATGCAGATGATGTATTAGTATTTTCACATTGTATCAACCCCCTTTTGAATGTTATTGAGCAAGCAGCCCATACATTTGGCAAGGTCTTAGTTCATAAATTGAACTCTCATAAAACCCAACTCTTATTGGTGGCGGAGCTACTAGCCATTATTCTCAAGTGGTTACCTAAGGCAGGTATCTGGGTATTACTATTGTGCCTTCATTAGCACTCTGCTTCAAGTACAATTATACCTAACAATTACACTGGATAAAAGCTCTACTGGCTAAATAGATGTACTTGCCTATTTCCCAATTTGGGTAAATGAACTTAGTTAAAATGAATATATTATCTAAAATGTTATACTTTTTTCAGGCCTTACCTCTCTACGTTCCTAATAATGTTTAAAACAGCTTGACTCTATGGTAGCTAAATTTAACTGGAAAGGGAAGAAAGAACAAAGAACAATCAAGTTTATAAAACTCCTCATAACCAGCGGTGGCAGGGCACTTCTCGACTGGCAAATGTAGTGATGGGCTAGCATTTCAAATCACATCAAGTTAGTATACAATCATAGCTCTGCAAACTGGTTACATGTCATCTCTATTAATGGTACTCCTAGTATTACCAGGGACAAACTTAACAATGTGAAATGTTTCAAGAAAGTCAGACTGAGACCCATTGAAACTCTAACCAAAATCTGCAAGGAATTAGAACTTTTTTTATATTCCAGCAACACATGCATATACGTTAACACTGGGTAATCCTGAATTACCTGACTGTTTTACATTCCCATAGTTTGGCACTTGCCACTAGGTCGGAGTTAGGTATTTAGCCAATCTGTTGGATGATCATGGGGTAAAGTAGTTTTTTTGGGATGTACCTAAGGAATTCTGACTGCATCAAAATTAATTCTTTAAACATCTACAGATTAGAACCTTTCTACTCAGCAGCACCGCTAGGATAACAACACCACTGACTCGGTCTGACTTTGCACAAATGATTTTTAGCTCCCATCAATCTACTATTTCTGATATAAAGAGATGTCTGGTGCAATATCTTAAAAGATGACATAAGAGAATGGGCAGAGAAGTGGTCTATAAGTTTAGATGAGGCTGTTAGAGAACAAGAAGTGACAATAGCCTTGGTTGCTTTTGCAAAATCATTCCATCTACTAGACTGGGGGTCCAGCTCTATGGGACCTCATTCGGTTTATATATCAGTCCTTTGAAATGATGTAAGTGGTACAAAACACCCCAGTTTTGCCCACACTGTTCAATTGCGGTGGCTGATAATATTCACATGTTTGTCACCTGCCTTAAATTTACTAAATTGTGGATCTCACGTATGCTGAAAATAGCCTCTATACAACATACAAGGGTTCCACTTACATCTAAAATGATTCTACCAGGTGTTGGGGTACAAGACTGGGTTTTGTTTTATATATTAACTCTTGCTGGGCTTTTGATAACTAAAAAGTGGAAATCTGAGTCTGTGCCCATGTATGAAGAATGGTGGAAAGAAAATATGGAAGCATATTAACTCAAACTCCAGGTAGCTAAATTGTGAGGGTCAACTGTCAGATTTCAACTTATTTGGGGCAACATGAGAGATTATTTATTGCTATGAATAATATGATAATTTATGTTGTCTTAATCAACTTGATGAATTTTATGATGATTTGATGTTATGTTTTTGCTCCTAATTAAAAAAACTGATTTATTTAGTGTGATATATTGTATGTGTTTTGATTTGATTTGTAAAGTCTCATTAATTAAATGTAGTGGTGAGACAATTTGTGTAATGTGCTTTCAAGTAATTCCGAGACATTTTGGCAAAAGAGCATTTAATTATGTGAAATTCAAATCTGTGATTTAACACTGTATTTTAGGGTTAAATGTATTTTACATTAAAACAGTAGCAGGAAAAAATGCAAAGGCATGCAAACAAGAACTGCTTAATATCTGTTGTTCCCATGTATTTGTGGTAAGATTTTACAGCAAATGGTGCATTTGCAGTAAATATGTGCCATGTGCATAATTATTCAAAGTGCACAGTAACGTATTTTGGGAATTGCGCTTAACAAGCATAACTCTAAATTCCTGAAATTATGCAAATTACTTTAGAGTAATTTAAATTCATTAAGACCTATTTAAAAGCTAATAAATATATTTTTTAATGGGAGACAGTCTGACACAAGTAAATGGATGTCAGCTGAAGTGGATATAATTTGTTGTAGACTAATGGTCGACTGGGGAAATGTATACATGTTTGATGGAGAAATGGTTTTAGGCTGTTATGACTCAGGTAGCTTTTCCACTGGGGTTATCAACAATCTGATTTCACCATTAAATAAGATTTTCCACATTAAGTGGAAACTAACTTTAAATGACTTTTTTAGCTTGTTCACAGTCGTAGATGGAGAATCACACCTATGCCTGTCTTATGGCAAATATAGCCGAATGTATACAGTGCAAATAGCTTTAGGGCCTTCAGTCACTATGAGGGCATAATTCTTACATATATACTGTGTTATTTATTATATATATTAGGGACCATGTCTTGGTCAGCTTACCAGGCACACTCTAGTGGTAACTCAATGATACATAAAAATAGGTTTTCCTCCTGACAAAGGCATTGTCCTTCCTATGAGTTACTCAAGTGTCTTTAAATTGCAGCCCAGCCAGAGCACAGTGGTGCTCATGGCAGTAATATAGCATTGCTATACATGAATGGTGGTGCAGCCTAAATATAACATTAAATAGTAGGCTATTTGTACACTTTCTGTGTCATCTATTATGGCATTATAGGAAAGTTCAGTGGACTAGTAGGGTTAAACCAATTTTACCAGAACCAGTTCAGGACCAGAGCCTATGCACTATGGCACTGACGAGTTTAAGCAGTAGCCCTAATTTTTCATCAAAGCTAATACTGAGAAATGTGTATTTATTAATTCATGGATGAGTCTTTGTCTTTAAATAGTGCCATAATGAATCATTCCTAAGTTGAATCCTTCTCTTGAGTGTCTGACTGTCTGCTGAACCTAATTATGCTATCCATAGATTTAGGTGCTGTGATTTAATAACCCAGTCTATCCATGCATTTACTTTGGAAGTTCTTGCCTATAGACCACTGCCAAGCCTCCGCCACCCACTTATCAGTGTCCCCCCACATCTTGTGCGCAGTTTACTTATGTCACCAAGCACCAATTACACCAGTGAAAAGGGTCTCATTCTATTTGCCGCAGCTATCTTAGTGCTTGCAGACACTCACCCTCTGCTCCAGGTCTCTGTCACCAGCCTCAAATGATCAGCTCTAAAGCAGTTTCTAGTATGTTCCTTCCTTCCTAGATCATCTGCATGCATGTGCACATACTATGAATATGCAGCATAGGTTTCCTGGTGCATTGCACACTTCATACACCAATTTAAAGCACCATAGACCACACACAGCCCTTTAATTCCCAATGGGATGGAGTGGTTGTGCATCTGTGGAAACCATAACAGTGTGCAAAACAATAAAAAAATGATCACTGCTGGGTAAGAGGTAAGGGGTACAGTACAGCCGCTCAGCTATTTGTCTCCTGTTCCAAGCATTGCTCACCAGCCCACTCAAAATTGATCCACGTCAGTATATTTAGTGGAACCAAATCATGTGATGCTGCATTGTTATCAATTATGGTCAATAGAATTAAATCAAGGGTGAGTTAATACACCTGCTGGGCAATCAAATGGGTTTACTAAAGCTTCAAAGAATCAAGGGCAAAGTCCCCTACTATATGCTGTTTTAATACATGAGCTCTGGCATACTGCTGAAGGTCTCTCTCGTTAGACCAAATAAGCTTATGAGTTACCAGTGATGTTCTCCTGTTTCAGATTGTAAGTACTTTCTTTGTTATTTATTGTTTAATATATTGAATATAAATATTCATAGCATTGCTGTGCTGCATGTATGCCAGGCTCAGATTGAAACCTACAATGTCCATTTAATATATTCTATTCTTTACCCAAACTCCAATCTAATTGGTTACCTTTCAATACGAAAACAACTAGTTCAAATAAAATGCATTTGTTCTAATAATTTATATGCAAAACCTTTCTTGGTAAAAATAAAAAAGAATTAAGCTTTACGTCACATTAGAGGAATCTCATCTGACATTCTATGAACCACTTTTTACCTGTGTATGCTTTGTTGCATTGTAGGTATAGGTGATTATTTACTATTAAGAGCAAGGTGGAGTTGGGTTTCTTCCACACTCTCTGTATGTTTCATGACTTTCAACAGTCCAGAAAACATATGAGCAGATTTTCAAAAATGTAGGCAAATTGAATAGTGGCTCAGAGCGTTCTGGCTCACCGGGCCTAAGCGAGCCTAGTGAAGGGACCTGATATACCACCCTTTTGACTTTGGGAATTCTTGTTTTGTTCTGTCATGCTTTGGCAAAACTTTATTGCTGGAGACGCTGCTAAGCTCTCATCAATCTAAAAATAAACATCTACTAGAGGCAAAAATTTTATTGTCTCAAAATGCACACTTTACCATAGTACTCCCTGGTGTAGCACCGAAGGGAGCCCAGCAATGACAGAGGAAGCTGCTAAGTGTATTGAGATTATACTTCTCTATATATACTTATGTGTTGGTCCTTGACACTTAAGCAGGAGTAGTTTGCGGCACGTGAACTTACCTGAATCTGCTGCTGTCACCACTGCACAACTCCTCTTTCCTTCGCCGTAGGCACAGGCTCCCAGCCTGCCCAGCGGCCAATTCAGATTGTCCAGCTAGTGCGCTCCCAGGCAGACTGGGAGAGTCTGCCTGCTCTCTCCAACCCAGCACTGAGTTGCCGGGTTGACAGAGCTTAGTGCGCATGTATATTTGGCCAGCCTGAGATGGCCAAAATACATACGCACTAAGCACTCAGCTCTCCCTCTCTGTGCTCATCACAGCCCGTGGCCCCACACTTTCACAATAAAATGATAGGAAACGCAGTTTGTTATCGTTTTATTGCATAAGTTTGGCAGCTGCTGCTGCTGGCGGGTGGCCGATGCTCCTCCCCTAACGGAGGTGCGTGCCCTGTACTTAAGCCTGTTTCCTGGTCTTATAAATTAATATGTTTATTTTATTTTTCATTTTAAAAATATTTAATCCGGATTACTGAAATCATATTAAGATGCCTGCAAATTCTGCACATAAACCTACATCCATGTCTAAAAATTTCACAATTGTATTTATGTCGAGGGGAGGTTCATGCCCCTAACATAGACATGGCAGAGCAATGTGTGCGACAACATTAGAAATGCTTCAGCTGTTTTTTTGGCATCACAAACTGCTCCTTTAAAGCTGCTATGAATCAAGATGCCTCAGGTTGTCAGGCTGGACTGCAGGGACAGAATAAAAGGAATGCTAAGGTGCAGTTTAAGATTTACTGTAGTAATCAATCAAAGAAACAAAAGAACATGTTATACAATACAAGCCACTTTAAAGTTTCAGAATAGAGGCAGATATGGAAACTTTCTTTGGTGTTGCATTAATCATTCTCACAAGCTCTTTCAGGCTAACAGAAGTGCCAAGGGGAGCATTTTAGTCTCTTCTGGCTCTTAAACATTCTTCATATATTTGTGTGAGGCAGTAACCATCCTTTTATGTCCTATTTTCATTTCACATCCCTAGGAATGTGATTGTGGCAGGAAAATGACACAGTTATAGTAATTTATTAAACGCAACCAGTGCTCCCGCAATGGATGGCTGCATTCACTCAGACAGCATGAGAATAGCTGGTGCAGCAACAGGTTAAAAAGAACATGCTGCCGCTTCAGGCCTAGAAAGTCAGTGCACAAGCCACTGTATAGGACCACATTGCCTCATATTGGCTAAAATAGAGAACAAACGTTGAATATTGTCTCTGATACCAGGTGCAGATCCACCGGCACTGGTAGGGTTTCCTCCCCACCAACCCCATCCAAATTATTGTTGCTGTGCATGGACGTGCATGTGAGTGGTCACCTTTTTTAACCACTTTTTCTGTTCATGGGGAACATTACATGGGGAAGCTTGGCTCCTGGCTGGCCTGGTTGCCCTGCTATTGTAAATTTATGTTGCAGTTTCCTATGTTTATCTAACTGCTGCTGTTATTTCACAGCATTCCAGATTGTTCTTTAGGAAATGATCCTCTTTTTAGCATACACAAAATTAAATGCATTTATAACTGCTCTCCATCTTTGTCATGCTGGTATTTATTTTAATTGAGGACTGAAATTATACTGCGTGTTCTGCTTGTATGGCTATCTAGTTTGCTTCCAAAGCTTCCATTTTACTCCTCTTCTCTTTACACCATCAGGACCTTTCTCATTTTCTCTTTCTACACTACCATCACCTTTCTCATTTTCTCTTTCCAAAACACCACTGCTTTACTCCTTTTCTCTTTTCACACCTCCATCACCTTTCTCATTTTCTCTTTCCACACCACCAGCTTCCTCTTCATCTCTTTGCAAAGTTTCTTTTGAAATATGGATTTCATCATCATATTTACAGTCCCTAAACCAACCTGGAGAGCTGTATCATTGTCAGGGCTACTGTGATTATATAACACGAATGGCCAAATCATGCATCAAGGTTCTCTACATTATGCAGAAAAAAACAAACTATGTAGCACATTCTCTGTTACTATTAATTCCAACCATTTCAGCAAGAAACATTTTACTGAAATATGCAAATTGTGGAAAACGAAGGCACAAAATCAGTAAATCTATTAATCTGTTGTAAATGCTACTGCTACAGAATCACATACATCCTCTGACCCTCACCTCTGTCTACTGTTTAATCAAAAGGTAGCCATGATCTGCAAAAAAAAAAAGAATAAACATTCTACTTTCAATCAGTGGACATTGTTATCTACACTTTGAAGAAATTCTTACATCAGGTATTAAATATTGTGTCTGAGAAAAATGTGTATGTGCCAGTTTGCAGCCCAGGCATGTGGGGTTTTGAAATTTCTAAAGCATAAACCTAGCTGACCAATAAAAGAGCACAATAGAAGGATTGGCCTCAGTGAGGGTACATAGGAAGCAGCGGAGACAGGGAACAGGTCGACCTGTGGAAGAGGTGAGAAGTGAGCTTATCTGAGGTACTATTCCTAGAAAAGATGAGCTTGCCGGGGGAGTTAGTGTAGATCCTTTAATGCAAGGGTAATGTGTTTGGATTGTTTCAGCCCCATTGATGATCTGTGCTGCTGGGCGAAGGATGCCTTTCAAGATATTAAGGGTTATCTCCGTGATGCTGTTGAGCAGGAGCTTGCCTCCATATAGGTGGAAATAGACTAGAGCTTCAACTGTTTTTCTGTGGTTTTACATGATAGAAAAGAGAGAGAGAGAGTTGGAATAAGACTGGTCTTTCCTGGACTGGAAACAAGCATCCTGGGACCGGTTTCAGGGTATCACCGTTGATCAGTCAGGCTAGCTTAAATCTGGGGATGAATGTTTGACCTTGTTCAGCATTCTGTCCATCACTTGTTATTTTTCTTTTTACATTTATCGCACCAAGTGAGACGAGTACACCCAGAGGTGTCTCACTTGCTCCCCATGCCACTGGAGTCAAGCTAGCCTGGCTGATGAAGGGTGTTATCCTGAAACCAGTCATAGGATGCTTCTTTCCAGTCCAGGGAGGACCTGGCTTGGCAGTTCGGGCTGGACTGTTCCCCTGGGGAACAGGGTCTAGACTGATTTGCATATAAATGGGTCCAAACTGTAATGGCATTGGTAGCAACAAAACAATGGATTTAGGCACAAATCTCTGTACTGGGGGTGAATGTTTACATTGTTCAGCATTCCGTCCATCACTTGTTCTTTTTGAACTTGTCGCCCCAAGTGGGAAGGGTATACCAAGACATGGGTCCCTTGCTCCCCCATGCCACTGGAGCAAGCTAGCCTGGCTGATGAAGGGTGTTACCCTGAAGCCGGTTCTAGGGTGCTTGTTTCCAGTCCAGGGAGGACCTGGCTTGGAAGTTCGGGCTGGACTGTTCCCATGAGGAACAGAGTGAAGACTGATGTGCATATGGCTGGGTCCAAACTTGAGTGTCATGGTGAGCAAAAGAATGATGGATTAAACCCAGATCTGTGACTGGGGGTGTGTGTGTGCATTGTTCAACACTCCATGCATTATCCTTTTCTGTTGCTAAAGTTGCCCTAAGTGGAAAGGGTATGCCAAGACGTGGGTCCCGTGCTCACTGTGCCACTGGAGTCAAGCTAGCCTGGCTGATGAAGGGTGATACCCTGAAACCGGTCCCAGGATGCTTGTTTCCGGTCCGGGGAGGACCAGGCCTTTGCAGTTCGGGCTGGACTGTCCTCATGAGGAACAGGGTCAAGCCTGATTTGCGGATGACTGGGTCCAAACGAAGGTGGTATGGTGAGCAAAAGAATGATGGATTAAACCCAGATCCGTGACTAGGGGTGAGTGTTTACATTGTTCAGCACTCCGTTCCCCAAACACCCACCAAATCACTGTTATCTTGTAATTTCTACAATGTTAGATAAAGGCTCATTAGGCGCTGAATCCTATTTCAATGTTGGAAGCATAAACGCTGAAGTAGGTGTGCTGGGGGTGCTGCAGCGCTGGCAAATTAACCATCCTGGAGTTGAAATGGAGTTTAAATTGTATTTTTATCTGGTGGCATTTGCTGTGCTTCAAATACGGAGGTCAAATGTCAGGCAATAACTTCTGGCAAATGTCTGTTTATACTTTTAAAAGGGACTGCAAAGCGAGATGATTTTTAAAGTGAACCATGTGGCTATCTTGCAGGAGTTCAGTAGATGCCATTTTTCTAACACATAATTACATTTAAATATCTGTTCATGAAGTGTACACATATTTCAGACTGCATCAGTAGTTCTGGAGTCACCAATGAATCAGATTTTTTGTAAGTGTGATGAAAACGAAGATTTTAGTAGGATCAAAGTAAATCAAGCCACTTATTCCCTAAAACCTGATTTCCACACATTATCATTTGTGCACTTTTTATTAGTAAAAAAATGTCTGAGCAAATTTAATGGCTATTTAAATATTTAAATGGGAAATGTGCTGTATGCAAATGATACTGCGCTATCACCCTTCAGTAATAAATTTGCAACATTGTTCTCCTAGAAGCACCACCAGCTACATACTCCACCGTCACCACGGTCCTGAATACATTTGCTATACTTGCTTTAAATGATACACTTGGATTTGTGTTGTAACACTGATGGCAGCACCCCCATTCTGAACATTGTTCCAGCACCACTCACTGAAAGACAAAAAAGATTGAAGAAAACAATAAAATGCCTTTATCAATGGTTCTTCAAGTGTTACTTGAATGGCACACAGTTGTCAACTTTAGAATCTGGCTGATTTTGTGTTTCCTGTTTCTGAAAAATTTATGTATAATAATTGATCTATGATAGGCATGGTTCTTCTCTCTCCCTCAAGGTGGTGCAGCAACTTGATCTCTCTCCCACTGTGTTCAATGTTTATATCTCAGTTCTGGGTGCCATCTAGTGCTCTCCCTGTCTGTTCTTAGTGCCAGGTAGCAATGCCATAGGACAGATTTCCAAACATTTAATGCAGCACTGCAAAACAACCAAGGTTGCTGAACTGTGTTGTACTGGGAGAGGAAGCAATGCAGAGCTATATTTACTAAATATGGCCTTCTGCTGCTCCCTTATCCTGCCTTGGGGAGGGGAGAAGCAGCCTAGCATCTTACACACAGCTTTACACCACAGTGCAAAGGTGTCTGTGTGATGTCTTGTATATGTTTTACACTAGAATATTCAGTATTTATCTTGTTACATTTGCTGTGCTTCAGAGCCAGAGGTCAAATGTCAGGCTGTCTTCTGCTGCTTATTTTTTTACCTGGGGACTGGTGTTTATGAACTCCTCTTTGTAGTCAGAGAAAGAAAAGTAAAGTGAATTGTGTGACATTCTTCCTAGGATCATGAAGTGAAAAAAGGGCCTTCATGTGCCCCAGCAGTTTTTTCCTAATACACAACTCAAGATATATATCTGTAAATGAAATGTACACATTCAGTAGTTAGAAAAGTACATTTTGTCATTCTTAATTGTGATGGAAGCAAAGATTTTAATAAAATCAAAACAAATCGAGACACTTTACTTAGTGATGCAAAATAATAAATATTCACTGAAACCCGATTTCCACACAGTATACTTTGTGTGGCACATACTTTTATCTGTAAAACTGTGTGTTTGTTCAAATTTAGTGACCTTTTCAATGGAAAGTTTGCTGTCTGTAAATGACAGTGTACTACCACATACTGCTTTAGTTGCAATAAAAAATCAACTGCCTCGTGTGGTTTAAAGCTAAGCGGATCGCAAAAGTTTACAATAACAAAAACTATGTCATGTGCTCTAAAAGGATTGGAAAGTACTGCTTCAGATTTGTATTGTGATGAGTCTAAAAATGTCCTCTCCAAGCACATTGATAAATTTCTTCTTTTTTGCTCATTAAACATTTTCTGCCAACACGTGTTTCTTTCCACAAAGGTTTGTCAAAGGAACCGCATAAGAGGAGGAAATAAGTAACAGCCATGTTTTAAACGTTACTAGGCATTCAAACAATATGCTTACTTCAAAACTATTCAAACTCCATGTATCTAAAACTGTTATATTACATCAGTCATTTTAACCATTGAAAACCAGTAATTCAAAGCAAACCACCATTAATAACAAAAGAAACACGCCTTGATCCACAGTGAGCAGAATGGTGATGAGCCTCTCAGAGAGAACATTGTACATACTTAATGTAAAACAGCAGCACCAAAATCAAATATGTTTTCTTGTTATTAAATGTAATTAATATCTAAAACGTATTCAGCCATGAAACTACGATGCGTGAAAATAGCCACCTATCATGTACATACAAGTAAACTAGAGACCATGAGACATCATCTATCCCATTCTTACTAAAAGACTAGCCCAGCAAAGACACTCAAAACAACCAATAGTACCTAGCTGTTGTCCACATGGAGTCTCATTATACAGTATCTCTGCTGGACCTTTCAAGTAAACAAAAAGTATATCCGGCTACAAAGAAACTCCACATATCCAGGACCTTTACAAGTAAAAGTAAGCAGTCATTAACCTCAATGTTGTGTACATGACCAAGCACAAAATAGCATAAACACCCTCATAAACCACTCACATTTCCATGGAATCCACACATTGTCATTAAGGTTAAGTCTGCTGACCAGAATTGTGTGTTTTCTACAAATAAATACCATTAAGATATCAACAATGTACATCGGCTATTGCAAATTTAACCTATTACTGTGCCCAAGAATGCTTAGCTACAACTCGTAACAGTACACAAGCATACTACAAGCATGCACACCAGTAACATCCTGAATCAACACTATATAGATCAGGTACTAGGACGTGTCTTCGTTAATGTAAATGTGCAATTGTGCGTGTCACAAGGGAATAGTGTATGAGAAAGGCGCAATCTTTGACACACTACGGTCAACACAGTAACTTATTACTACAGCAATCAAAACCTTATACTGTAAAAATTTGATGTCAATAGTTACATGTTATACATTGTCAATAGGTACACGTTATACATTGTTTTGGCATCAATTCACATACAAAGGTGTTCTAGTATATGTGATTAACCACTCCTTGCTTAGTAAGCTGTGGTTTTCAATACAATCATATGCAAATAATATATTGCAAGCACAGTGTTCTCTAACTAAGATGCCTGTTTGCAATATCTCACCAATCAAACTAAATAACACCTGTTACGAGTGATGCTATTCATCATCCATTACACTCTGAAGAATATTTACTAACATTATGGAAAGGGTTTGCATTCCCAAAGTGAGATTAATACTATCATAAAGAGAATTGCGGCAGGGGCAGTGATGCCTTCTACCTGGAAAGGGGGCAGAGGTTGTCCCTGTCTTCAAGAAGGGAAGACAAAGCACTCCAACCAACCACCACTCAATAAGCCGTTTGGATAACCTGCAAAATGTTTTCTGCAAGCAAGTCCTGGACAGACTTTCAATTGGATCAACGAAAAGTATATCCTGTCTGAATTCCAGGCAGGATTTTAATCTAAGACCAGTTCAATTGACCAGGCTTTCCACTTCTTTTTGGTTATGTGGAAGTCTATACACATAGGAGGGACCGAACTTTTTGTAGCATTCATCAATCTTCGTGCTGCTTTCGACCTTGTAACTTTGGAAGAAATTTTTGGAGCTCCTATCTGAGATGGCGATTCCCTGTAATTTGTTAAACATTATTATGCGCCCCCATAAGGAGAATTTTCATGGGTGCAATGTGGCATAAAAGGGTGTGCTTCAGGGCTATGTTTTGGCTCCTACGATTTTCCTCCTTTGTATCAACAATTGTGTCAAGTTTTTGACTAATAGTGTTAGTGATTTCTCTACTGTGAGAAAGGACTTCTTTCTGACATGGTTAGCCCCAACTTTGTGCCTGGTAATTGATGTGGTTTCAAAGTTGTTAGTGCCCAGGGCCCCTGATAACCAGGTACCCTGGGTCAGATCTATTTCCCAAACTTTTGTGATGCATTAGCACAATTGAAAAAACCTTTAGGTGCCACTATAAGTCCCTAGTGAATGGTACTAAGGTGCCCAGGGCATGAGGTACTAAGGTTAGGTCACAAGGGCAGCAGCACAGATTGTGCCACCCTCAAGGACCAGGTATCTAAGTGCACCCAGCAATGCCATTGCAGGTGGAGTGTCCTGGTGCAATCCTTAAATGCAAAACTGACATGGCACACAGCCTGTGTACCCTGTCCATTACACACTGCATGGAATATAGGTAAGTCACCCCTCTGACAGGCATTCCAGCCCTAAGGCAGGATGGACTATGCTGCATGTATGGGCATCGATGCATGAGCAATATGCCCCTATTGTGTCCCTGCCAAACCTGGGATATAGTAAGCGAACATGCATGTGTTGGACACAGGTAAGTACAAGTTTCACAGCTACATGATGGCCACTCTGCACCCTGGGTTGTTTGGTATCAAACAACTCAGGATGATCAATCCAAACTGGTACCAGTATTGGATTTATTGCAAAATGTACCCGGGGCCACTTTAGAGGTGCCCCCTCCAGAAGCTAACTACCGTGGCATGGGTGCTGACCAGTCACAACCATCCTGCCACCACCAGACAAGATTCTGGAACCATGGGGTGAGAGCCTGTGCTCTCTGGGTTCAGAAAACAACCACCCTTCCTGGACAGAGGTGTTACACCTCCTCCCCCAAGAATGTGCACAGCCCTGCCCATGAGCTTCAAAGGGCTTATCCCTCTTGAAACTCAACCGCCAGCCCTGCTGCTAGCTCAGATGGCCATCTGTTAGAAATGGGGTTTCTGGTTGGCTAGGGTATGCACCTCAGCCAGGCAGAACCTACCCACTCTAGTCAGGGCAAGGGAGTTACACGTCCAAGATAAACCCTGCTCACCCCCTTCGTAGCTTGGCACGAGTAGTCAGGCCTATCCCAGAGGCAATGTGTAAAGCGTTTGCACAACACACACAACACACGTGACACAAAATGTACACCACAAAGTAAACACAACATTGAGCTATGTAAAAATAATCTGTATTGCACAAAACATAATTAGACCAACATTATACGTAAGTAATACCCTGCTACCTTAGCAGTTGTCAGAATGTTACACAAGTTACTAATACTCTGCAAGAATATGCAGTTGTCACATTAGAACCCGTAACTACTCAGGATTCGGCAACACAAGCAGTAGTCAGGAATTACAATAAGAGTAATATGCACTTGTCATGAATAACCTAAATACCCATAAAAGGAACATTAGAGAATATCTCACAAGTCATATAAATACATATCAGCTAGACATGCCCATAAAAGGAACATTAGCACATGTATGCAAGGTCATGAAAACATATATCCCTAATGCCCGTAGCAAGAACACTGGAAAAATATGTAGGCCAAGAGAGTACCTGTTTCTAGGAAAAATGGCACTCCTAAGGCCTGGGAGGAGTATGGGGGCCCCCGGCGCTCCTATGCGCGGACAGCGGGGGCCTCGCAGGTCTCTGGGAGAGAGGGGTGGTCTGCACCCTCTCTATCATGAAAAGAACGGGCCCCTCCGGAGACCACGATCCTTGGAGGGCCTCCCTGGCCTCTAAAGGCCCTCTCCGAAGGTGGGGGCCCAAAGCGCCAAAGATTAGAGCAGTAGAGGAGATCGCGCCCCTAGCGCAGTGACCGGGGGAAAGGGGACTCCCCTTCTCCCCCTCCGTCCTGCTTACAGGGAGGCAGCCGCTCTTGTCCGCGGTGCGGCTGCCACCAAGGTAGTGAAGGAAGCAGGGGCCTCCATTGAGGCTCTTCACCCGCTTCCGAAGGTGGCCGCACCCGGTCCTGTGCACAACCCGCTTTTCTGCCTTCCCTCGTCCGCGAGGGAGGCAGTGTGGAGACAATTTGTGCCCCGGGGACGCTCCGAAAAGCGCGCGTTACCCGGGGACACGATAGGAGCGTGCTAGCTCCTTTCTTCACTTTTGGAAGTGCCCTGGGGGCACTAGAGTCAGTGCGATCCTCACGCTAAAGACAAAATGCAGCGCCCGGGTTGCAGCGGTGATTTTTAGGGCAATTCAAAAACAGCGCGCTTAGGAAATCGCTAGGGCTCGTTTCTAAGCCCGGGCTGCGGCGGTGATCCAAACAGAGAAGAGGCGCCGTGGAGAGCGCGAGGGGCACTTTGAGGCTCCCGGGCTGCGGCGGTGATCTTGGGGCTTCAAGGGGTGCTTTTTCAAAGCACCAGGGCCAAGTCTGCAGGGATCATGGCAGGGGTCAGGGGCACAGCACCCTGCCCCTGGGAACAGCAAGAAAACAAGGAAAAGCACAGGGCTGGTGGGCCCAGCTACAGGCCAGCACAAGGGGTGCAGATGGTTGCAGTTCCTCCTAGTGACCAGGAAGGTCACAGGTCAGCACAGCAGCAGCAGTCCAAGGTGGTTTCCTGGTGAGTCCATTCATCAGCGTTCTGTGTCCAGTTTCAAGTTCCAAGAATGTTCAAATTGTGGAGAAAATTCCTCTGTACTAATACTGGGTTTACAGTGTGTCTTACAATGGTAGGGAGAGGAGGCTCCAGCCAGTTACAACTGGTTCTGGGAGTGCCCCCTCTCTCCTTTCAGCACAGGCTCCCAACATCAGTGGGGGGTTAACGACCCTATTGTGTGAGGCCAGGGCACAGCCTTTACAAATGCAGGTGTGCCCCTCCTCTCCCTTCTCTCAGCCCAGGAAGGCTTTACAATATGTAGATGCACCTCTGTGACACCTCCACTCTCCTGTGTTCAGGCTGTCTGAGAAGTATGCACAAAGCCCCAACTGTCAGTCTGCCCAGACGTGGATTGGAGGCAAGCTGCAAAACACCAAAGTCATAAGCACAGATAAATGCTCACTTTCTAGAAGTGGCTTTCCTGTAGTAGTAATAAAAAATACACCTACACCAGTAAGCAGCATTTCTCACCACTATCATAACCATACCAAACATGCCTACGCTACCCCTCATAAATCAGACAATACCCCTTACAAATAAAGCAGGGCATTTCCAATGCAATCCTATGAGGAGGCAGCACTCACAGTAGTTAGACAACAGGTTAGGCTGTTTGTCACTACCAGGACAGGCCACGCAACATGGCACATGTCCTGCCTTCTACATACATGGCACCCTGCCCAAAGGGCTAGCTTAGGCGTACCTTAGGGGTTACTTACATGTAGCAAAAGGGGAGTTCTGGGCCTGGCAAGTAAAGTTAGATGCCAGGTCCCTGTGGCAGGAAACTGCGCACACAGGCTCTGCGCTAGCAGACCTTAGATAGGTTTGACAGGCTACTTTAGTGGGTGGCACAAGCAGCACTGCAGGCCCACTAGTAGCATTTAATTTACAGGCCCTGGGTATAGGGATACCACTTTATAAGGGACTTATAGGTAAATTAAATATGCCAATTAGGTATAATCCAATCATACCAAATTTGTAAGGAAGAGCACATGCACTTTAGCACTGGTTGGCATTGGAAAACGTGCTCAGAGTCAAAACGTCAGCCAACAAAGGTCAGAAAAATAAGAAGGCAAAAAGCAAAAAGTCTGGGGAATGACCCTGTAAAAGGGCCAGGTCCAACACCATCCCCTTGCAAATCCCCACTTTTGGTGGGAGTAACGGTGTGACAATGCACAAAGGACAGGAGGAGTACCCCCTGACTCTTGCACCACCCCTAAGGTGTTGCACACAAGGTGACCTCTCTATTTCATTTTCCTCCATCTTGCATGGAGGAAAATGGACTATCAGGGATAGGGAAGTGACCTACTCCCACAGGAAGTGGTCACATAGTGGGAGTAGCCACCCTAGGGTAGATGAACCATTGGTCACTTTTAGGTACTCCCCTAAACGCCCACTAAATGCAGTATTTAGTGGGCACCCCCTAGACCTGCAGATCAAATTCCAAGGACACCAGACGACGAGCAGCAAAGAAGACCCAAGGCTTGAGAATTGTATTCTTGCTCCACAAAGAAAACGCTCCAAAGGCGGCCTGCTGCACCCAGGACCCAACAATGGAAGATGAGGGGTTACTCAGACATCGAACAGACTCTAAAAAACCTACGAAGGCCTTCACTCTTCTGCAAATCACCAAATATCCCCCTCCACAGTAAAGGAATCACTCTTTTACATCAAAGACCCAAAGACCAGTGAAGTCCAGTTCACTGACCGGCTGTTGACCAAGGAACCAGGCGCTGCAGCTGGAACACATTACACCCACTGGAGTCAGAAGACAAACCCTGTAAGTGTGCCAAGTTTGATGGCATCACACCCTCCGGTGGCTGAATCGTGCAATAGCCCAGGGTAGTGGTCACTCAAATTCAGACACCTAGCAGAAAAGTTCACACCAGACTCCAAAAGGAGCAGGAGCAATTCCCAGTCAAGGGACTTCAGAAACCACCAGAGTGGCCCTGCTGACTTGCAAGCGACCCACAAAGTGACCTTTCTCCTGCTTCCAGGGGCAACTTTGTGCACAGCGCTTAGCTCATCTATCTACTCTGCACCCAGTCTCCCTGGGCCCTGCATTTGAGAACCATCTGTTCTCCAAGGGTCCCCCACCCCTTGCAGCCTCTACGATCCAAGAGGACCCACCAGACTCACCTTGAAGTCCACCTGTGCATTGCTTTTCCAAGTGGTCCCTCACAGTGGTCCCGCATCAGCTCCAAGAACTTTTCAGCAGCTTTTCCCACCAAAACCGGTAACTGCCCAAACTCCGGCTGGCCCATAGGACTTCTTGATGACCTCGAACTAAGAACAAAAGGAGACATCGTTAAACGTTTTCCCTGATTTTATATGCTTTTTAAAATGTTCCCCCATTGATTCCTATGGTGCATAATTCTGCACAAAAAGACTATTTTTGATAAATTGTGAAATATCATAACTTAAAAAGTACTTACCCAATTTTGGTGATATTGGTCTAAAACATGTCATACAAATCTGAAGTACATTTGTAAATTGGTCTCGAGTTATTCCTATGAGTATGTGTCTTTCTTTATTGATACTGTGAGTACAACAAATGCTTTGCACCTCTCCAAGATTGGCCTAACTGGTCAACCAAGCTACCATAAAATTAAGAGCATTAGGTGGTCTAGTTTTTACCTCTGTAAACCAATGTGTCCCTGCACAGTGTGCCTGGTTTTGCACACTACATAGTGAGCCAGTCTCCTACATCCACTCTTGCAGGATAGAATATTTTGTCTCTTTGTTTTGCCAATGATACCCTAAAACTAGGGTGAGTCTTCAAAATATTGTGAACAATTTTAATATGTTTTGTTCTGAGCACAGTCTTTAAATTCGTTTTTCAAAAACAAAGCACATGACTTATTCCAGGGAGAAAAGGGTGAAGGGTACTGTAAATCTTGGAAAGGGTTAGGGACTACGATTAATTAGGGATTTGTCTGGTGGACTCAGGCTCTTGGGCCCCGCAGATCCTCAAAAGCTTGCATCTGTTAAATCATAGAGCAGGGACAACCCTCATGTTTGCTGAAAAAAAGGTCTCATGGTTCCCAATTGTTCCCGCAATCAAGATCTACAAGATCCAAGTAAGGGAATCAGCACTGTAAGGTTCTGAATTATGGCGATATTGCCACCTGGGTACTTTGGGTACTAGTGAAAACTTTATCAGAGCTCATACAGGTCTATGGATGCCTCTGGTGCCTCTGACACTGGACTTTCATCTTAACTCTGTCTCTGAGCTGGTTGTCCTAAGGCCGCTACTCTACTGGGTGTGCATTTGGGCCACTAAAGCACTACGTCCCTAAGGATAAGGCCTCATTGATATCATCAAACTACAATGTTCCAAGAAGATCAAGTGGCTGGCCTACGTTAAATTTTAATAAAAACACTGTATGAGCTAGCCAACTTCTAGGAAGACCCTTCATCTATCCCTGCCGCTGTGGGTGCCAAGGTCAAATCTAGATATTAGGAGTGAATTGCTGCCCAACATGAATTATCTAGCCATACAGAGAGCCTTACAAGATGTTTTAATTGCATAAATCTGTGCCTAAGACAGAGAGAGTTCTGAAATACATCTGACCTATGCATGCTTGTTTACTGTCTTTATAATTTAGATATGAGATTCTCCAAATTGCTGTTTATGTTTCATCGTGGGACTTTGAAAAGCCCAGGTTCACTTGGAGTCAAGTAAGTAGTTTTCTGCACGAAACTGAGGGGCATCTGTTTTGTTTGTTGTCCTAAATGCACCAAACCTAGAGCCCGGTGGGTTAACCCCCTATGTTGGCTTTTGGACTAAGCTAATCCAATACATGCCCTTAGGATCCGCAAAAGTGATTCTTCAACTGTGATTGTTGTGGCTGTATTTACATTTCTCATGTGGCCTTGCTTATAAGGTACAATCTGTTAGCTTGAATTTTTAAATTTTATGTGCGCTGTGACCACTTATGAAAGTCTTTTAACATATAAAGCCGGAACCTTTGGGTTTAATTAATTTGTTTTGATTAATTATTTGGTTTTGATGATGTATTTGTGCTCCTTGTCTTATGCTTTGATGATGAAATGTATATTTGGATCAGTCAATAAACTGGAACTTTATGTAAACTAGTGCAAAATGTTTATTTGAAATATATTTTTGCACTGTGAAGTTGCTGAAAGTAACTCAAATTAGCACCATGCTCTGCTTTGCATTACTTTGCGTCAGAAGGGCATGCCGTGGCTGTGTGTTCCTATGCAACCACCCATTGTTTTTGACACAAAGCCCTATCTACTAACAGTAGTAAACAGGATTCTGCGCCACAAAATAATGCCTTCTTGAGATGTGCGTTAACCTGGGGAAATGCTGTTATTTCTTCACGCTTTCCCACCCTGGGGGTGTGCTTCACTGTACAGCACACATCCAAAGTGGAAAAGGTTTGCAAGTTTGTCTAGGCTTCTGCAAAATACTTGGTCTTTTCCTTACCAATTTGGTGGTGTGCATATACTGAGGGATTGTATGCCAATGACCATTAAGCACTTTATCCTCGGTATGTCACTGCTATATGCCTTGATAAGTTGTATAATTTCTGATCTACCTTTACTGGTTTTCTGCCCAGAGCATAAATGTTTGTCTTTTTAAGTGTGCTAATTCTGCTGTTGGTGTTATGAATTCAGTTAGAATATTATTCTCTTGCAAGGAGTATCTTCTGCATACCCATAATGTTTTCTACAAATTCCTTCATGGCTAAAGTTTTTCCTCACCCTGGCCATTTCCCTGAAATTGCTTTTATTTAAGGTTTGGGATGGCAACTAGATGCATGTAAGCCAGCTTTGCATGAGACTCGTTCCTCAAAATTCTACTTTTTATTCTACCTTGCTGATAATGTAACTCCACATCCAAAAAGGATAACCAATCACAATGATAGACAACACTGAAATGTATACTGTTCATGCTCTGATTCAGGTACCCATGACAACTCAATGGTTCTTCTTCATGTTCTGTCCAGATCATGAGAACTTCACCAGTGTACCTACCCCAATAGTTTTATCTGTCCACTCAAAAGCTGAAGACCCCAAACATGCATCCTCTCAAACCACCCCATAAAGGCGTTAGTGTAGGGAGGTGCAAATTTTGAATTTAAGTAGAGTCCTGTTATTGTGTGCACTATGTATCTTCATGGTGAAATGCACTGTTTTGCAACCTGCGTACTACCATATTCAAAACCACGTCATTCTGTTCATATGATGTTCATAATAATCTTTCAGGTTTTGATTCAAAAAGCAATTATGAGGCAACAGATCCCAGTTCTCTTCTATACCTATATATTGATCTGACTTCCAGTGTTACAAACAATATCTGGTCCTCCCACAAGACTTCACTCAAGATATTAAGGATATGTTGAATATCCTTAATATAAGGTGTTAAGCAAGGTTGTCTTTTACATGTTTACATGTTAAACTTTCCCCTTTTTTCAAAACATTAATCCATTAACTTTAGTTACAATTTGAGGAGCAGGGCAACTGGTCAGATTAATACAATTACTGTTAAAGTGATGGAATCAGGAAGACTGTGCAAACAGAATGCATAAGTGTAATTTCTCCCCCGACTGATGTGAAATCATGCATGTTTATGGTAATAAAGTCACCTTACTGAGCAATAGACTGGAAAACCAAAATATTGAAAGGTCTTCTTAGTGACTCTCTAGCCCTAAGAAAACAGTCAGCAGCAGCACATGAGTTACACACTCTCCCCTTTGTTGTCATTCCTCCAGGACCACAGGATAGTGATTTGCCTGCAGCAAATTGATTGTGAAGCAGTGGCAAGATTCTCTTTAGCGTTTGCTGGTGGTGAAGAGGTGCCTCTACAGGATCAGAGATGCTTATCAGGACCAATGACTTTCCATTGGAAGAAACAGACATGTGAGGCTGGTCAGCCCTCTTTGCAGCCATTTATGTGGAAATATTTACCAGAGCTCAAATGAAACTATGACAGAAAAAGATATGGTTGCTGAGAAAGGACATAGCCTAAAGGGCTCAGTTGAATCTTCACTGTGCACCTCAAGCGTTATGGGCCAATGTTCTTCTATGATAAAAGGATGGGCTTGGTGATTCAGTAGATTAGTGCGTGCACTTGAAGAATTTGTTTTTTATCTTGCTTGAGGCCGCCAGCTCCCATCAAGTCCTATGGTATCTAACACACATTTGTGCTAAGGGATGGCAATCTCTATTTCAAAATGTCCCATTATTTGGATTTTCTGGACATTCCTTTGTAGCTGTGATGCCAGCTCAAGAATCTGTTGAAGAAAGAGATTCTTTGCGACAGTGAAAAGAACCATTGTCGTACATTCTAACTCCCTGCCTTGCCCTGTTCATGTTGCCTCTTCTCCATGTTATTGATAACGTCAGAGCACTAAACGTATTTGTAAAATCATTAGCAACGTCTATAGCAAAAAGAACAAACACAAATTACAGTGACCTTGGACAATGTACAGTGTTTCTTGCATCGTAAATGGTAATTCTCCTCCACCTTTTGCTGTTTGTGACTCTTGTTGATTTGGGGACAGTGAGCTAGTATTTGAAAACTGATGCTTGCAGAGTCAAGGGAACTATATAATAAGAATTTGTTCAAACCTTTTTGGAGCGATGTACGCCATGGATGTCCTGAGTGATGGAGATACGCAATTCCAGATTCTTGCTGTAGCATTTGAGGACTGCCTGAAAGATTTTTGTTTATTTGATTTTAGGACTTCAAGAGTGTACATCCCTTTGTATGTTGCATTTTACAGGACATTTCATGTCTGTGCTAAGTACGATACAGAGTTGTTATGTAGGGCTATGTGGGTGGTGCATGAGGTTCTTGGTATGCGCGGTCTGTCCATAGGTAGCCAGAATAGTAATTTTATAAAAGGTGAGATGTAAGCTGTCTTTTTAATGTGAGAAGAGCTTCTTCCACAGAGTTCAGGACTGGTAAAAGTGGTATAATGCTAGAGTTGTAAAGGTCTGTGTGTAGTGCAATTTCATATTCTTATCAGAGTAGGAAACATGGGCTGTGCCAAGGTCAGACTGTCTAGCATGGAGACCAAGGATTTTAGGTAGTGTGAGGTAAGTAGCTGCTGTTGAGCATTCCTTGCGTGTTTGCTTATGTGTCAATTATTCGAAAGTGTGTGATCTAGCATAAAACCAGATATTGTGTTTTTCTTATAAGCATATGCTTGTTTTCTACTGGATTTAAGTCAAAGATCATTTTTTGTGCAAGAATGATGTTGTCATCTGGTGTAAAGAGTAGGCTTTAGTTTTAGGACATGACTGGAAAGCCATGACTGATTCCACTACTTAGTGTTTTTTAGCGTTTCTCTCTTGTCCAGATTTTATTTCTATGTACAACTGTCATCAGCATACTTAGATGTAGTTCTCTCATTTTTTTCACCTAGTGTGAGAACATTTTTGCAATACTTTTCTTTTGTCTTTTTTTCGTCAATATTGGTTCAGGATTCTGCATTTACTTATGGGACGTATTGGTTGTTTTCTAAATTCAAAAGATGTCTGACAAAGAATCTGTTAGTGGTCATGCCAGTCCACAAATATGGGGTCGGACCTTCTTGGTGATTGTGGTCCAATGTGGTGCCTTTGATAGATTATTGTGTGAGTTTGTTATCTTCCAAGAATGGCATGAGTGTTTGCTACATCGTAAGAGGAGCTGTCACTCCTATGGATATTGAAGTCTCCTACAAGAGTATTGTTGACAACAATCCGGTTCTTTGTAAGAGTACCTGTTCTACTTTCCCTGTCTTTTCTAAGGATTGAATATTTCTCATGCAGTATGAGATCAATTAGTTGTTAGGATTGGCTGGTATGCCATATTATGTTGAGGATCATCATGCCTAGTCTGCCGAGCATTAAGGTGGCTCATTTGATTTTTGTGTACTTGATTCTGCAGTATATGTTGTTGTCTTTGCAGGTTGAGTCTTTATTTGGGCAACATTTTTAGATTCTGTGTTGTATCTTTGTCCGGGTTTGTTCTGATCTGCAGTACAGTAAGGACGTGGAACTCCGCAAGATTTTATTTTATTTGCATAAGGTTATTGAAGGTGATGTTCTTGATACTGCATTTCTGCTTAGCACAGAGTCTGTTGTACTGAACGTAATAATTGGATCACATAAACTGCATGTTGAAGTAATTGTGAGGGCTTTGGAAGTATTGGTAATGTCGGTCATAAGGCTGGGCGGATTTTGTGACTCTTTGATCATTCTTGGCTTGCCTAGAATTTGCTCTGGGAGTGTGTTAGTTGGTGATTTGTAAGGTTGTGCATATAATTTTCTTGTATCTCAATTTTTTCAAGTTGTCTTTGGAAGTCTTTGTTTTGAGGAGTCATAAGAGGTGCACTTGTAGTAGTTGGAACCTCCTTTTATATTTTTAAGAGCAAGAGAAGTTGGTACCGTTCTTATCTTTATCTTGGCTCCATTTAGCTCCATTGTCTGTACTTCAAATAGTGTCCGATTGGAGATTTGAAAAGACATCTAGATATATGCATTCCAGTGAAAAACGCTTTGCGTTGCTTTGCTTCCTGTCCCGCTCTTTCTGACAAAGCGGTAGTCTTTAGCAGTGCATGTAACAATGTGCTTATTTTTCCCACTGACTTCAAGAGTAGACTGTCAGTTTCCGCACACTAAAGCCTTAGTAAATCTGGGCTAGAGTTTTGCAATGTGTTCCTGATATGGCAGTAGGAGTTTGAGTAGGGTCTCAAACAGCTATTAATCAATACATCTACTGAAGTAGTGGGTTGTGCGCCTTGATAGGTTTACGACAGTAATCGGTTCAGTGGCCATGCGCTATAATGCAGGAGGTGGCTACAAACAGTCTCAAGTCTTCTATAGGTAAAAATAGAATGTCCCTTTTTAATCTAAGACACAAAGCTATCATTTTACGAACATAAATACAGACATGTCTGGGAACTTCGGTATTCATTTTCTTGAAGGTCGCCATTTCAGCAGTTCTTAATTTACATTTGACATTCAGGCATGCGTCATGTTAGTTAATCAGGGAAGTTGATGTATCTTTGTTTAATAACATGAATTTGTGTTTGCCCTTTATTGCTGTAGTGGGGTTGTGTTAGCTACATTTCAAGGTGATTTTCTCCATATTGCAGATTTGTTGGTTTGGATGCACATCAGAACTCATGTTGCGTGATGAATGTTCCTGAAGCCGCAGCATATGTTGTTTTCCCCGAGGCCAAGTCATAGACACTTAATCTAATGCACTTATCGCCGCATCCTTCTTGACGACCGCAGGCAGGATAGAGACAAATTACACGGATTTTTGCAGGGATTAAAAACCTACAGCAGTAAGAAAGGCAACAGATGCATGCGTATGCTAAGAACAATTCAGAAAAGTAAATAACTTTATCCGTGTGTAGCGCTTCATGCCACACTCTTGTCATTTATAAGAACTGTAAATAGAAAATGTTGCTATTTCTCAGTTTATGGTCGTCAATGTACTAACCAATTGAAAGATGAAACGCTGAATGAGTCTTGCAGTTTTTTTTTTTTTAACTTCAGACCTTCAGATTACCTTCTGTTCCAGAGGCAAGCTTTGAACACACTAACCCGTCCTGCCCGCTTTACATGTGTATTCTACAAATATAAGTGTGTGTTATTTTACATAATACATGCCTCACATCACGGCTGGACTTTCTGATCGGGCATTGGCCGAAGGGCTGGTCTGAACGGTCAATGTGCAGGCCGTTTTTTTTACTGATTGTGGGCCTGTTTTATGGTCATTTGGATCGGATTTAGTAGTAGATTTCCCTGATATTTACACAGCCATTGCATGTAGCAAACTCAAATCTATGTATTCTTTCACATTTTGCAAAACACGTCTGCAGCATGTCCTTACAAGTTCAAATCTGCCCTGCTCAAGATTAGCATCTGAGGACCTGCTCTCCACTGGATCTCCTCTTCCTAATGGAAAGAACACAAGCTGTGAGCCTGGCACCTTACTCCTTGAAAGCTCGTAAACTCATCTGTGGACTGCCTCAAGGTTCACTTCTCAGCCCCACCATCATCAACACATACATGATCCATCTGTGGACTGCCTCAAGGTTCACTTCTCAGCCCCACCATCATCAACACATACATGATCCCTCTGGCCAATGTCAACCATGAACACAACATCAACATCCTCTCCTACACAGATGACACAAAACTCATACTCTATCTCTCGGGCAAAACCCCCACACAAGAAACAAGTTCACCGCCTACATGATCAAAGTCGCTAACTGAATGAAAGGCAACTGTCTCAAGCTCATCATCAGCAGGACAGAAGTAATGATTTTCAGCAAGAACACCTCCCCACAGCACTTCAACTGGTGGCCGCCTGTACACAGGCCCACATCCATACCCAGAATCCACCCTAGCAACCTTCAAATAGCCATCAAAGGAAAACTTGACATGACTGCACAAGTCAACACGTCACAGAATCCTGCTTCCACACCCTGAAGATGCTGAGGAAGATCTTCAAATGGCTTCCAAGCAAACTAGAGAAACTACACCAGGTGCCTTAGTTAACTATCAAGTTGGACTACAGAAATACCCTGTATTCTGGGATCATCATGCAACTCACTAGAGGTCTTCAAACCACCCAGAACTCAGCAGCCACATTCATTCTTAACCTCCCACACAGACCTCACTTCACACCACCCTCAAGGAACTACACTAGCTCCTAATACACAAACATGCTCAATTCATATTCCTCACACACACATTCCAGGTACTACAAAACCCAGGACCCACCTACCTACAGTCTCAACTCCTTCCACCAACCAAACAGACACCTCCACTCTGCAGGATTCCTACTCATACACATCCCATGCATACACAGAACAAGATCAGGAGGACAACCAATCTATTACATTGCTCCTAATGCTTGGAAAAACCTCACACTACATATCAGAGCCTCCTACTCTCTTCTTGAATTCCACAAGAAGTTGAAGACTTGCTTTTCAATTCACCAACCTACCATAGGCAGGGCTAGGCACACTCATATGCTCAACGCAAGGGTAACCTTGCAGGTGACAGCGTGCTTTACAAATACACATATAATAAGTTTGCAAACCTAGCCCACTTTTTAACTATCTGATTCACTAATGGGGGACTACTTTTATTTTGGTACCCAGACCTATTTTTGGTCCCAGTCCTACCCCATCTATCGTATGTTCACACAAGCTCATTTGGCTTGCAATTAAAAGAAACTTTGGGAGAGCCAATCAGTCTGGTTGTGTAGTGACAATGCAAAAACAGACATGGAGAAATAATGTTTTCATTTGATAGAACGCTTAAAGTCTGATTATTGGACTTGGCTATTTCTACAGGGTCATCCTCTAACTTTTTGCTTTCACTCTTCTGTTTTCTCAACCCGTTTCTGCTCGCCTTTAGGACTCTGCATGCTTTACCACTTCTAACCAGTACTAAAGTGCTTGTGCTCTCTCCCTTAAAAATTGCAGAATTGGCTTAAACCCAATTGGCACATTTAATTTGTTTGTAAGTCCCTACTAAATTGGTACTACATATACCCAGGCCTATAAAATAAATGCTACTAGTGAGCCTGCAGCACTGATTGTGCCACCCACTTAAGTAGCCTTTTTAAACATGCCTCAGGCCTGCCATAGCAGCAGCCTATAAGTGCAGTTTTAAACTGCCATTCCAACCTGGAAACAAAACCTTTTGACAGGACCAAACCTTCTTCTTTAATACATATAAGTCAAACCTGGAGTAGACCCTAACCAGACCATAGGGCAGACTGCAGTGTGTTTAAAATGGTGGGCATGTTTGTTTAAGTGTTACATGTCCTGGTAATGAAGAATTCTTAAATTTGTTTTTCACTACTTGAAGGCCTACCCCTCCCATTTTTAGTAATATCACAAATGTATTTTAAAGGTTTTTGTTTCTTTTTTCACTTTTGTTATGGTTTTAAGTAACTAAACAATAAACCCTTATCTTACCTATCCCATAGGATAACATTAGGTCACCTTATTAGATTTAATAAGTGATAACTTTCAATTGAGAGTAAATAGGAATGTTGAGTTTGTCCTCTAAGGAACTGTAATTTAAAACACTCTTTAATTATAAAGTTGGTCACAATTCTGAAAATGCCACTTTTAGAAAGTTTGCATTTTCTTGTCACAACCACTTAGTACCTACAGGCTGTGACTAGGTGTAACTGGCAGTTGTTTTTTGTGTATTGCTTCCAGATAGTGAGACAAAAGGGGAAAAGGTGCTGGCAGGATTAGCTATTCTTGACTTGATGATGGGGAGAAGCTTGAGGAATCTATTGTGCTCCCACACAAGCTGGGACCAGGGCAGGTAGGCAGGAAATTCCAAACACCTCTGAGGGTGGAAACCTCCAGAACCTTCTCCAACTTCAGGCACCAGGTATAAATAGTGTACCCTCAGACCCAACTCTTCAGTACACCTCTGAACCTGTAGAAGAGTCAGAAAGGCTGCTGCATTGCTCTGCAAGAAGGACTGCTACTCTGCTGCCCTGATGCTAAGCTACCTGGTCTCAAATAATTTTGTACATTTTAGTCTATCTTTATAAACTGATTTTAGAAACTGAGATTTTTCTTGTGTTGTATTTTTACTGTTTGAAATGCTTCATAAATACTTTGCACATTACATCTACGTTAAAACTGACTGTATTTGGGCCACGCTACCAGAGGGTTAAGCACAGGTTAATTTGACGTTTGTGTGTCTCACCCTGACAGAGATTGTGATTGCTGCTTGTTAGAAATGGCCCTTTTTGCAGGGTCATCCATAAACGTTTTGCTTCCTACCTCCTAGTTTTTCTGACCTGTTTTTGTTGGCTTTAGGACTCTGGGCACTTTACCACTGCTAACCAGTGCTAAAGTGCATATGCGCTCCGTGTAAAATGTATATGTAGTTGGCTTATCCATGATTGGCATATTTGATTTACTAGTAAGTCCCTTTTAAAGTGCACTAGAGGTGCCCCGGGGCTGTAAATCAAATGCTACTAGTGGGCCTGCAGCACTGGTTGTGCCACACACATTAGTAGCCCTGTAAACATGACTCAGACCTGCCACTGCAGTGTCTGTGTGTGCAGTTTTAAACTGCCAATTCAACTTGGAAAGCGTACCCACTTGCCAGGCCTAAACCTTCCCTTTTTATACATGTAAGACACGTAAGGTAGACCCTACGTAGCACCAGGGTGCAGTGTACGTTAAAGGTGGGACATGTACTGATGTTTGTTACATGTCCTAACAGTGAAATACTGCTAAATTCAGTTTCCACTGTTGCAAGGTCTATCTCTCTCATAGGTTAACATGGGGGCTGCCTTCAAATATCATTAAAGTACAGCTTCCCTTTGAGAGCAGATTGAAATTTGGAGTTTGGGGTCTATGAACTCACAGTTTAAAAATACATCTTTTAGTGAAGTTGGTTTTTAGATAGTTAGTTTGAAAATGACACATAGAAAGTAGCCATTTTCTTGCTTAAACCATTCTGTGACTCTGCCTGTTTGAGGATTCCCTGTCTGGGTCAGTTTGACAGTTGGGCTGTTTGTGAATCCCCTCTAGACAGTGAGACAAAGGGAGCTGCGGTGTAGCTTGCATATCCTGATAAGCCATCTGTGCTAGAGTGGAGGGAGGAGTGGTCACTTACACCTGAATGGGCTGTACCTGCTCTCTCACAATGAAATCTCTAACCTTCTTGTGGTTGTCTGGGGCTTGGCTTGGGCAAGGCAGGATCTTGTGAACCACAGATGCTTTCCTTTGAAGTTTGCCTACTCAAAGGCAGAAAGGGGTATAAGTATTGGACCCAAAACCCCTGAAAATTAGATCAATTCTGGAACAAAGAGGAACCTCTGCCAAGGAGAAGAGCTGAAGAGCTGAGGAGAAGTGCTGTCTCTGCCTGTGACTGTGCTTTGTTGGGCTATCCTGCAGTTGCTGCTTCTGCCTGTGAAAGGGGACAAAGACTGGATTTTGTGGTAAATTCCTGCTTGTGAAGAATCTCCAAGGGCTTTAAATGAGCTTGCCTCCTGTTTTGAAGTCTCAGGGCCATCAAAGACTTCCTCTGCTAACACCTGGATTCTCCGCTGAGACTCCTGCCCTGCCAAGTGGTGTCCTATCTGGTCTTTGGGCCCTTGAAAGGTGAAGTTGGCAGAACAAGAACTGAAAATCCACACACAATGGGAAAATGTTCGACGCACCATCTGCAACGTGGCTGGTAAGCGATGCGTCACAAGCTTTGGGGCTGGGAGATAGACTGGAGAAGTGACGCACAACACCCGCTTGCAGCTGCCGATAACGACGCAAACCCCATGTAGCGTGGTTTTCTAACACTGTGTGACCAGATTTTCCACGCATCGTCCCTGGGTGTCAAAGTCAACCTGGCTCTGCGCAGACCCGAGGTGACCCGTCCGGAAATCAACGTATCGCTCTCTTACGAGGGAGAAAAACTTAGCATCGCCGGCCCGACCGGAGAAGAAATGACTCATGGCCTCCCTTGCGAGGAAGAATTGATGCATCGCTGCCTTTTCTGATGCTTGCTCGGCCGTGCGGCTTTATTCTTCACGCTAACCAGGTACTGTGTGTAGAATCAATGTTTCCCTTGTTTTCTATGGAGTAAGACTCTTATTCTTTCGAAAATTCATATTTCAACTAGTGTATGTTGGATTTTTGTTGTTTTGGTCTTATTTAATTTATATAAATATTGCCGATTTTTCTAAACTGGTGTTGTGTCCATTTTATAGTGTTTTCACTGTGTTACTGTGTGGGTTGGTTCAAATACTTTACACATTGCTTCTGAGTTAAGCCTGCCTGCTCGTGCCAAGCTACCAAGGGGTTGAGTGGGGGTTAACTAGGTGTGTTTCGCCTTGCCCTCACTTGCTTGGACAGGATGTAACCTAACTGCCAACCAAAGACCCCATTTCTAACACTACTTGAGTAAGTTCTCACCCCTCAACCAGTAAGCCAATTCCTAACAAGGAGGTATTGGCTTTACCAATGCATGGTGATAGCAGTGCTAGTGGTGTTGTTTTGATGGTCATGTCATTGGTGGTTGTGTTTTTTTTGTGAGGGTATTAGGGATGGTGGTACTGGTAATGGTGGTTTTGTGGGAGTGGTATTAGAGGTGGTATAGAATTGGTGGTGCTGATCCAATTGCCCACATATTTATATGTGTGCACCTTGTGTACACACCTAATTGGCTTTATTTTCTTAATCACATCAGATGTACCATTCCCAAGATGGCTGTCCAGTTTGCTAAACAAAAAGCAAGCAGAAGGCCGTGTTCTAGCCAGGTTCTACTCTAGTCATGAAAAGAATCATTCAAAATGTTTACTGCAAAAATGACTTCTTTCTTTATGCAATGCATGTATAAGACAGGATTAAAGGTGCCAAAAAGGTGGTGGTTGAGCATACTTTTCAATGGGGGGGAAATACAGCAAACAGTAAATAGCATGATGGGGAAATAGAAATACTCTTAGTTAAATTGTGGTTGGCAGTGTTTCAAACCTGTGGCTAAAAAGGCTGCTCTAAATAAAGCAGTGTTGAAGGAGTGTTTTTCCAAAGCCCATTGTATGTATATTGTAGGCAACAGGCATTGCAAACAGCTGTCCTGTCAACCCGGACCTAAAAATGTACATACCAAAGGCAGTGAAATAGGAGGTTCCCAGAACATTTAAGGTAATTTGGGGCACAGTAAACAATACCACAAATGTAGAATTGTACTTGTTGTACCAGAATCAAACTTTTACCCCGATTGAATTGATGAAAATCGACATTGGATGTGCACAACAATAAAAATGTCATAGTGTTTTGGGATCCTCAATAGTTTGTTACACCTGTGGATCACTGAAGAAGGTGGTTGCAGTGCAGTGTGCAGTGGTGTAGTGTGATAACAGTAGACATCCTGGTCCAAGGTACATTCTAATAAATGAACACTACAGGCCTCAAGTGTGATCCCAGTCTTCATTGATCCATAATTGCAACAAATCTGAAGCTGATTTTTATGAAGTTGTTTTTTAAGAACGTTTTTGGAGTTAGGCTACTTGAACATGAAGTTATGTGTTTTTGACCCATGTGGTTGACATCTGAAGGTTTTTAGATGTACATTTGTGCTGGAGTCTTATATACTGTACAATAGCCATATATCATCATAAAATCCTACTTTGACAATATCAAATGCAAGTGCAACTGTGATTCAAACAAATCTTACTAGTTTCTTCCTGATATTAAACGCCATTGGCAAGTCCTCTTTAAATGGATTCAAGATTTAAGTACAAAACACCAACATTTGGTGCAGAACAGATAATTGTAGTGAAGACCATTTTGCTGATGATGAATGACTGAGTGATTGAGCCTGACTCAACGCTGGCTGGGACCAAACATAAACTGACCACAAGTTTATAGAAGGTGGTGGTTAATTCCCATGCCCAATAACACTGACCGCTGAATGATATCTGATTTTACATTGTCACCTGTTTACTTAGGCCATAATAAAAGCTGGCAAACAAACAATGGGGTTGTGGTCGAAGTGTTGATTTCTAATTGAGAAGCAACCATAAATATTAGTTTTTGAATTGGACGAGGCATTACATTCTTATAACTCAATGGTATTAGGTGATGAATCTATGATACAATACATTTTAATAAATCAGGACTTAATTTGTTCAATAGAAGTGTAATAGAGAGATTTACTACATTTCAATTTCAAGGAGTCATATTGTTACATTTTTCCCTTCAGGCCCCTTTGCCTGTTTTTTCACATTCTTTTGCAGCCTGCGTGCTGGTTACGAGATCCATGTTAGTTCCCCCTTTACAGTATGTTGTTCGCTTACTATAGTTTGGTTCCCCAATGCACTATCATTTCCATTCTTCCTTGTTGTAAGGACTAAGGGCCTGATTTAGATCTTGGCAGAGAGGAATACTCCGTCACAAACGTGATGGTTATCCCATCTGCCATATTACAATCCCATTATATCCTATGTGCCTATTCATATATATTATCACTCACACTCCTCTGGACTTCTTCTGGTCCCACACTGGTAAGATTCTACCTACAGATGAATGAACTTTAACAACTACACATCTTAGTAGTAATCAGTCTCCCTTAGTCCAGGGTTTAAGTACAAAATATACGTGAAGTACCATCTGTATACAATTTTAGATTCAAGTAAGATTTATTACAGAAGATGTTAACAATCTTGAGGTTGCCATTCTTTCTGCAGCATTAGGGTATTAGGTCTCCCTGCACTTGGCTGACACTCATTCTACACTGCCTCCAGCAAAAATGTAAAGGATTTGTGTAAATGTTGGTACACCAAGATAGTTCATATGAATTTATATTTCATTATATTTGCTTATGTATAGGATTTTACATTTGCATATAGTACTGTAGATACTATTTTCAGCCATTAAAATATATTTGCCATGATCCATATGTAAAGAACAAACTCATAATGCAATCCCTCTTCAATATGATATTGAAATCCATGTTTAATTTGCATATAGTAATAGTTATTCCTACAAAACAATATGGTTAGTTTCCTCCACTTGCAATATGATGGCACCCATTTATATCTACAACTATGTATCCCTAGAGGGATACCCATAGATTTTGAACAATTTAAGCCAAGACACATCTCCTATATTGAGACTGCAGTGCCCATGCACTGGTGGCGTGGTAAAAAATTGGTAAATCGCTGTTGGGTCAAATCGGACAAATGATAGGGGAGCTGAACACAGGGCAAGATTGCAAATTTTGCCACGGTGAAGATGGATTAAAATAGACCCATATCAAAGAGGATGATATTGTTCACCCTAATTCTGCTTTGAGGTACTCTGAAGAGGAAATAAAGCATGTGAAATCTAAATTTAAGGATTTTATAAACCAATCCGAATTACTCGCTGGCAACTGAACTGCACTTTTCTTTAAGTATCACAAAACTTCTCAGGGTAAATTTGTTTGTCTGCTTCGGACCCTGTTATGTCGGTGTCCACAGGCAAAACAGGTTTTTCTCCATTTAATTGAAATAAGCAATTTGATGGTCAGGTATAAACAGCCACTTTTGAGAACTTAAATGCCCACCATAAGTCTGAAGAAACAGGTAATCTCAATGAGTCAGAAAGAAATATTCTGACTCATAAAAGGTCATTTGTACACAAAGAAAATAACTTTTGCAGTCACAAACCCTGGGATTATGTGAATTGCAGTTTGGCAAGCACAAAATGGCTTTGTATATTAGGCCCTGTCTTTGCTCAGGAGACAAATCGGATTTTGACTGAAAACTCATCCTTCACTTTCCCAGGGTGCCAGATAATGACCTTGGCTTCCGCAAGTCTGGGCTAAGAGCTTGCACCAAAAGGAAACTCCTAGAATACAATTGGTAGGGACTTTTCTTTTTATCAAATACTAGTTCCAACATTCTAACCTCCTATCGTTCTTACAGTATGATGTGACTACAGTCTTTTTAGTGTTTTCATCAAGTTAGACAAGTCTCCATGGGGACTCTTGACAAATGTAAATATAATGGAGGGCATCACTGATGGAACAGGGCTCTCTTCAAAACACAAACACTTTTCACTTTTCCCATTCCATAGAAACCTTACCATCCCTGAAAGAAAACAAGTATATTTCTCACCTCTTTTCCAGTCAAGCAGCCTAGAGAACCCTAGACACAGTGTGCCTGGAATGCCTTTCCTTCTGAAAAGAGGCTGGTTCCATTCGAAAATTACTGGCAAAAGCAGGTGAAAATCATCACTCTTGCACTCCTTATGTTGCCCTTTACTCGAAAGAGCTTTAGACCAAAACTATTCAAATGCAAATTTCACAGTAGTGCTGTTCACATAGCCAAATTCATATCTGTTAATTAATGTATTTGTTTCAGACAAAACTACCTCTGTACTCTAAATTTCATTTTAACCACTGCCACCCAAGTCTAGCTCTGACTTTTAGTTTAGATTGTTTCACACTGGTGGGGGTGTGTGGGGTGCTCCGCTCTGCTGGCGGAACTAACAGAATTTTTGAAACTCCGCGCTCCGCTTGGAGCGCAGAGTTGTCCAAAAAACTCTGCTCGCTCCGCCAGCAGACCAGAGCTCACCCGGTGCGTGGTGCAGCCCACTAATGGGCTGCGCAAGCACAGACAGTATAAAAGATTTCTTTGCAGCATTTTTTCCAGCATTTTTAACGCCTGCTCAGAGTAGGCATTAAAAGAGGGCACAGCATTGGTTACAATGGGCCCCTATGTTCTATTCTCGGTTAGCACCAAACTTTTGGTGCTAACCCTGAACAGTACATCAGTAGCAACAAAAATAATAATGCTATTGCCCGCTACCCTGCGCTGTGGTGCACCATATTTTAAATACGGCACACACATGGTGGCGGTAGCGGGAGCGCAAAGGGATGTAAGGAAAATGGCGCTGCACTGGGTGCAGCACCACATTTCTTAAATCTGCCCCTTAATCTGCTTTTGTTAGTGCATAGATAGTGAACTTGCACCCCGTGATATCTTTGGTCTACACGGTTTCAGTTTTTTTCTTACTCACTCGCCATGCAACAAGCTTCTTCTCCTGGATTGGCAATTGTGAGATAAGACTCCAAAGCCAAGGCTGTTTACATTAATTGTTCATCTTCATAGATCTGGTTTGTCCTCTTCGAGACTCTACTGCAGCTGATTTGCAGATACAGTAGTCAATCAGAAGGCCAGGTCGCTGGGTCTTGCCAGGCTCTTTCTATGAAATGAACCGGATAGTGTCAGACCCAACATCACCCTCCAACACCCTTCTTCCACAAGCATGTACCTGTGATGAAGAAAAAGCTCCTTCAAGTAGGAAAGCCGGCAATGAGTCAATAAATGGAATGCATTATGAACAACTTTGGTGAATGTCATATCATTAGCACACAATATGGCTATAAATGAATTGGGCACTCTGAGGCCCTACTTTAACACATTTATTTGACATTGATAGTATATATATATGAGCATTGACTCTTTTGATTTGTGTGGCTTGTGTAGGTTTCAGAAAACTGGGATAATTGGCGAATCAGGATGTTTAGAGATCAGTTGAGATGGCCGGGTCGGAAAGCAGACGAAATTTCATGTAAAAAACGGCTAGTGATGCAAAGCCATAAAAACACGGCACATCAAGCGTCATAACCAGAAAGTATGTGGACATGCGGCTTTCAGCATTCATAGTATGGGAACATCATAATAGGAGCAAAACCTGGCACGAGGAGGCAGACCAGAGGGATTAACTAGAGAACAGTCAAGATCAGCCAGAACATTGTAACTGTGTTCACAAGGTGAGAAAATTATTGGAATTGAGGCACTCTTTAGGAAATCGTGGAATTAGATTGACGACTCACTCTATTGATATTCATCTTTCATCTTTACAAAAATAGTAGGATGAAATCGCCCCCTCTCCCTGACAATTACCCAAGCCTTCCTTCCGAAATGTACCCCATCCTGAAAGGCAAGATTACTTTTCCCATTATAACACATTGGCTGAGAACCAAAGATCAATACCATTTGAATCCTGTAGTGTTGAGTGGGGTTACCCAACACCACACGCGGTCCTTACAACAAATACTCTGGACACACTGGTGTGCTGTTCATGAGGCCCAGATGCGGCAGCCACACGATAAACCGTGTTCACTTCTGTGGGTTGCATCGTGTCTGCCACGCCCTGGGCCACACCGTTTATTTATACACTGACCCCACGTGACTCGGGGACGTACCACCACACCTTCACACATTAGGGGCGTTACAATATAAAGGGGCTATTCACATACTTTGTCCGCCCCTGCCATTTGGCCAACAATGGGAGTGTCCTGCGACCAGTTCCGTCACTGGTCAGCGACACTACATTCCTCCTAAAAATAAAACAACAGCAAACAAAATCAACTACACAATCAGAGCTTATTCATCTAGTAAATGATCGCGAACTTGACTGAGGGGGCAGGGTTACTGCGCAGATGGTATCGGGTTGACGAAGACCTCCCATGATTGGATGAGCCTCCGGGACCACTAGTCGCAATGACACTGGGATCAGGAGTCGTAGAGACCTCAACAGGCCTCTCTGGGGATTGTTCGTCCCTCGCATGGCCATCAGGGAGGGATGCACCGTCATCTTCCCCAGCTGGCTCACTGGGCCTTTGAAGGTCACTGGGAGCATGATTGACTCTCTTGAATAGAGATACATTGCGGGTCACCACATCATCACCTCGTCGAGCAACCACTGCCGACCCATTCCGCCGCACCACAGTCCATGGATTAGTATCAAAAATCATGCGGAATTTGCTCCCGCTGGAAGACTCTTTCAACAATACAGTATCACCAACTTTAATATCTGACCATTTGGCTCTGCGTCGCCTGCTTGCATGACGATTTGTGGCCGACCGTCGGTCTTGAACTTGAGAGGTATCAATGGGTACGGGGACCCACTACCTGTGGTCTGGAATTGAGTCTGGTATAAATTTGCCAAACACGGCATGCCCTGGATCCTGATTTGTGGTGGAGTGTTGAGTCTGGCGATAGCTTCGCAGGAATGAAAATATGGCGTAGTCACTGGTTTGGCCACTAGCATGAGCAATCCTTATGACTCTATTTAAAGTTCGTATAAAACACTCCACTTCGCCGTTGGCTTGGTGCCATCGAAGCGTGATTCGCCTATGACGAATTCCAACATTTGCAAAGTATTCAGCCAGTTCACGGCTTTGAAATGGAGGACCATTGTCTGTTTTAATTTCCGCAATGAGACCATGAGTGGCCATCATTTTTTCAATTCGAGATATCACAACATCAGCTGTCAGGGCATTTATGATTTCTACTTCCGGGTACTTCGAGAAGTCGTCAATCAGAACCATGGTGTGACGGCCGTCTGGGAGACTTCCAAAATCAAGACTAGCGGACACCCAAGGTGACTCAGGACCAGGTTCAGTTTCAACAGGGGGCGGCCTGTTGGGCTCCCCTGACGCTTGGCACCACTTACAGGACCTTACCATGTTTTCCACCTGGTCATCCAGGAGGGGGAACCATACTTTGGATCTCAGGTGTTTTTTTGTTTTGACTATTCCTTGATGACCATGGTGGGCCAACTATACTACCCTCTCGGTGAGAGAGGACGGGATGACCAGACGACATCCTCTGAGGAGACAGCCATCAGCATCAACTGTGAGTTTGTCCCTCACATTGTAAAGGCTCCCCAGGATGCGTTGACACGAGGAAGTCAGAGTGGGCAACTGTCTCTTCACCACATACCATTTATTGGTCTGGACTACTCCTAGAGCCTTCTGAATGCATTCATCCTCGGCAGTAGCCTTAATGATCTCTGTCACTGACAGGGGTAACGGCCTCGATCTCTCAGATACGTATCTGACATATTCCTCTGTCTCCTGGGCTTCCTGTAGTTCGCTGTGGGAGGCCTCTCGGGGATGTCTTGACAAATAATCGGCCGGATTATCAGCCCCAGGGCGGTATTCCAACTGGCAACCATAGTCCTGAAGTTGTAGCATCCATTTCTCTATTCTTGGTGGTGGTTTCGATGCCGTGCCAGTGAATAAAGGAATGAGGGGTTTGTGGTCAGTGGTCACTAGGAAGGGTCGACCGTAGACATAAAGGTGGAGATGTCTGCACACCCAGTGTACTGCTATTGCTTCTTTCTCTATCTGAGAATAGCGTTGTTCGGTCTCGGTTAGAGATCTGCTGGCAAACGTCACCGGGGACCAGTCACCACCCTCTTGTCGTTGGAACAGCACAGCGCCCAAACCCTTTGGTCCCGCATCCACGGCAATCTTCGTCTCTCTTCTGGGGTCAAAATATCTGAGAGTTGTTTCGCTCGACAAAGCGTCTTTGATGGCGTCAAAAGCTGTTTGTTCGGTTGATTCCCACGACCACGACTCTGATGACTTGGTCAATCTCCTGAGGGGCTGGGTCAATAACGCCAGATCCTTAATAAAATGACCGCAGTAGTTCACCATGCCCAAGAAGATCCTTACTTCAGTCACATTGGTGGGGAGGGTGCGCTTTTTACATCTTGCACTTTTGCTGGGTCTGGGCCACTCCCTGTGCAGAAAACACGTATCCGAAGAACTGTATTCTGTCAGTTAGAAATTCGCACTTCTTACGATGTAGTGTTAGGCCCGCCTCTTGGATCCGCTGCAGTACATTTTTGAGTCTCGAGTGGTGTTCATCTATGGTGGGCGCATTTATCAAAATGACGTTGCTGACATTGATGGTGCCCGGCAGGTCGATCAGCAGTTCGTGTATTGCGTTTTGGAATACTTCCGCTGCGCTTGATATCCCAAAGTTCAGACACTTGTATCTCCTTAATCCTACGTGAGTGAAGAACGTGGTGATATAGCGTGATTCTTAAGATAGCACCAGTTGATGGTATCCGGACTGCAAGTCAAGCTTCGAGAACCAACATGACCCACTGAGCTCACTGAGGATGTCATCAATAGTGGGTGTCAAGTGTCTTTCACGCTTGATTTCGGCGTTAGGGAGTCGCATATCCACACAAATGTAGACTTCGCCTGGTTCTTTAGGCTTCCTCGCGACAACAATGGGTAATACCCACGGTGTTGGGCCCGTCACTTTTTCTATGATGCTAGCCCTCTCCAGATTTTCTAGTTCTTTTTCTACCTGGGGTCGTAGGTGGAACGCTATGCGCCGATGGCGAAGCGCAACTGGTTGCACAGTTTTGTCAATATGTAATTTTACTTCTTTGCCTCTTAGACACCCAATCCCTTCAAAAACTTTTTTATATAGATCAAGTAGTTCCGTCAGCGATTCCTGATGCACACTGAAGGCGAAGGTGACAACCCCCAATTCTTCTGCGGCCTTGCAGCCCAATAACATTCCGTGGCCTTCTTCAGCTACATACACTTTCGCTGGGACTGTCTTTGAGTCGTAAGTGATGGTGGTTTGAAACACTCTCTTTAGGGCTAGCGGTGTGTGTTGTCCGTATGCATATACTCGGATCTTGGCTTTGGTCAGCACAGGGGTCGGGTTCATTCGGCCAAACTCCTCAGCCGCTAGGACATTAATTGATGCTACTGGGTCAACAACAGCTACCAGGTTGTGGGTGCCTACCTGTATTGGGCACTTTGGCAATTTCTTGGCTGACTGCGCTGTGTTTCCAACTGCGAATAGAGAATGAATGACATGTTCCCCATCTTCATCGTCATCCATGTCCATGGCGCTGCCCTGTTCTTATTTATCTATGGTGTTGTTAATGGTGGCACTACCGTGACAAGCCTGTCTATTAGACTGGCACACCTTCACAAAATGGTTTAGCTTTCCACAACCTGCACATTTCTTCCCTCTGGCCGGGCATTCCGATGGCCTGTGTACTGGACCGCCACAGTACCCGCACTGCCTCGTAGTTGGTTTGGGTGGGCGGTGTTTGGTTTTGTTGGCCTGGGAAGCTACAGCGTTAACAGTTTCCTCTTTTATTGGTCTCTGTAGGGCTGCCTCCATATGAGATGCCCTGGCTTTAGATAGCTCCTTCGTGCGTCCCATCATAAGTATATGCAGGAGGGACCTTCCTGATTCCTCCAGTATCCGTTCTCTGAGCTTTGCCGACGCACAGCCCTGTATTATTTGCCCCTTATCTCCTCCACCTCGTTTTCGAATCTGCAGGTTCTGGCCAGTTCTCTCAGCTACATGTTGAATGAGTCAATTGATTCTTCTGCGTGCTGATGGGCTTGACGAAAAATGAACCGCTCATAGTCCACATTCGCCATTGGTTCAAAGTGTCTGTTTAAGGCTGCAATGAGAGTGGTATGTGTTTTGGGGGTGTCCTCCACCAGGTTCTTTGATATTTTGTAAATGTCCTTGCCGTCTAGGTGCAAAAGCATTGCGCTCTTTAGGGGGCCTCCCACCTTGGTGGCCTCGAAAAACAATAGGACCCTGTCCACTCAATCTCTCCATTTTGGGTCCTGAGCCGACGGGGCTCCTTCCACTACAAAATGTTCAACTGGTGGTATGGCTGACATGGTTGATGCAGCTGGGCGTAAAGTGGTAGGAATGCCACAACAACAGGGTGTATTGTCACTAGCACGGTAGGAGTAGCAAGGGCTTGATTGGATGCGGTGATGTGCAGCACAGTATTCTTGGACTCACAATGGAGGGCCTTGAAGAACGTAGTACCTCCTTTTCAGGAGGCTCGCGCAGCCGAACAGCATGGAATTTCCCCCAGGGAGCCAGGGTGGGCGTGGCCTACCTTCCGGCGTGCAAGAGCGGAGCGAGCGCTTCACACGTGGCGAGGTTGAGCTCCTCTGGAACCTGCTGCGTCAGCTCCGATGCCGTCAGCTCGGGCTGTGGCGAGTGGGAACGATGGCGTCGTGCGAACCCGCACCACCGCTGCGCTATGTCCCCGTGGCACGAGCACCGCCAGGGAGACGGCCGCCACCAGGGAACAGCACAGCAGGTAGGGAAACCCTTGTCACCAATTTTGTAGTGTTGAGTGGGGTTACCCGACACCACGCGCTGTCCTTACAACAAATACTCGGGACACACTGGTGTGCTGTTCGTGAGGCCCAGATGCGGCAGCCACACGATAAACCGTGGTCACCTCTGTGGGTTGCATCGGTGTCTGCCACGCCCTGGGCCACACCGTTTATTTATACACTGACCCCACGTGACTCAGGGACGTACCACCACACCTTCACACATCAGGGGCGTTACAAAATAAAGGGGCTATTCACATACTTTTTCCGCCCCTGGCATTCGGCCAACAATGGGAGTGTCCTGCGACCAGTTCCGTCACTGGTCAGTGACACTACAAATCCATCATCCTATCTGTTTAATGTATAAAGAACTAAGAGACGTCATGAAGGCAAAACATTGCACTACCAAGTCCCACACTATGGTGTGGGGTACTAAAGAGGATCAAAACAGGGCTGAAGATCTTGTAAAAATGCATGTTACTATAAATTTAGAAGGCCACAACACTTAAAATGTATTTTCAAAGTGTGGAGATGGCCCAGGAAATGAAATAGTGAGGGATTTCAATTAAAATGTACTGAGAGACCATAACTGAAAATTATTGAGGCTCCTAACCACTTAGAGTGGAGTGAATTGATTATACCAGGTGTTCCCCATATAAGAAAGGATATCATACCACTATATAAGATCAGCTAATGATAAAACAAGAGGTCGATTAATTCAAACTTGATTTTTAGATTGACACAAAAATGTGGTAAAGGGAATTACAAATGGGATTTAAATTGTACTTTGAGTATTATGAATATCAGTATACTGGTGTTCATGTTGCAATTAATGTTGAAGGTTTATGTTATATAATGTTGCTACTAATATGTTTAATGTGATAATATTATGCAGAATATTGATAGGAGTGATAAATAAATTTGATTGTTGTTGATAGAAATATGTCCATATAATAGTTTGTCGCTAAAAACTGGATTTTAATTAATGGTCAATTGAAGAATCGTTCTATAATGTTATTGATAAGCTCCAACCTCAATGGTTCTTATAGCGTGAAAACTGTGTGGTAAGATATTACAGATGCGAGGACAGTCAGAAAAGTGAAACACCCCTGCTAACTCAATAAACATCCTCAGTTCAGGTCAAAACACATTTCTGAGAGAATCTCTGCTCAACCCCTGGTAGCTATGGCACAAGTTGCAGGTAATCCCCATGGAAGCACATCCTAAGTTCAAGCAGTATCAATAATTTTAAAATAAAGAACACAACACAATAAGATTCCCGAAGTAATTTAGAAGGATAGAGAAAATTGTAACAAGCAAAAAGACACCAAGACCTTCAGAATAGGTGAGGGGGGAACCAGAGTTATGAATTTTTAAAAATTTAAGGCAAAAATGCATAGAAAAAGTTGAGCACTATAAACAGCAGTTTTAGGTGGACAAGGACCCACACATAGGTTTCAGGCAAACCATGATGGGGCGGAAGTTGGATACACCAAACAGGTCACGGATTTTACCTACAGACTTATGACCTAATTTAGATCTTGGCGGAGGAGAATACTCCTTCACAAACATGAGGGATATCCTGTCCACCGTATTGTGATCCAATTATATCCAAAGGAGATTGTTATATGGCAGATGGGAAAAGGTTGATCTGGTCATTCCTGTAGCCCTGACCTCCTCAGTGCATGCTTCTGGGCCCCAAGTCTACCTCCAGCTAGGTCTCCTTCGGGATCTGGTTGTCCTTAGTCAATTGGGCCCTCTTGGAGTCAAGAGTCCTTCTGCTGTTTTTCGCCCCTTAAACAAGTAAGCAAGGGGCCAACCACTTGACCCTTAGAGAGCAGTTCCAGTCACCGGGTACCAGCACGATTCAGGAGCCCTTGAGTCTTTATGTGAGTCCTCTTCTCTCAAGAGCAAAGGCTCAGAATTTTTCTTCCATCAAGGTCTTTGTCTTTAGAAGGATTCTTCCTTGGTCCAGGAATGTTCGTTCTGATGAGGTGGTGTTGGAGGTCTCTGATTTATCCTGTACACTAGCTAATGACTGAAGGAATTCAATAACCGAATCCTAACAATTGACTTGCAGTCCCCCTCCTCCTCTTGCAGCACTTCTTCTTTGCCTTACTACAAAATTATCAACACCCTCCTGTTTCTAGATGGTGTGGATCCAGCTGCCACAGTGCAGGCCTGTCTTCAGCTTCTTGGAAGCTTCTGTACTTGACAGACTAAAAACTGGCATTCCCTCCAATTGTGGCTGCAACCTAACTCTGTAGGAGGGTCCTGGGTCTGAGTAGAAGAACCTGTACTTGGCATCTCCAACTGAAACTAGTTGCTGCTAAACTTACCTTTATTCTGCCAACTATTCCTTTTCACATAATATCAACTGTTTCTGTCCACTCCCAGATTTCTAATCCCTGCTAAGTGGTCAGCACGTAATACCCATTGGCCTTTCCTGGGCTGAGAGGCAGGAAATTGTCCTCTAAACCAGAGTTGCACTCAGCCAATTAACTGGATTCCAGCTCTAGAAGGTGAAGGGGGCAGAACTGTTTTCCCTATTACTGTGACTGTAGATAGACTATCTAGGAGGGCCTTAGAAATCAATAGAAGAAGCTCTTTTTGGCATCTACAAGTCAAAAGAGGAAGTGCTAAAGTTGCCCTTATTTCTGCCAAATGTTCCTGCCCTCTCCCAGAAAGCAATATCCCTGCAATGTGATCAGCTGTTAACAACCATTGGCCTTTCCTGGTCCCTGAGGCAAGCCAATGTCCTCTGATTCAGGGTAGTCAAATTTCCCAGCCGAAGATTTGTATTCCATCTCTGGAGGAGGCAGAATTGGTTTTAAGCCAATTTTGGCTCAGACAGTATTTTTACAAAGTTACTTTTCTGAGTACAGTATAAAAAAACTCACCCATAAATCAGCCTTTAAAAACTCAGTCGGTAATAACTTTGAAGCATTTTTCAAACCCTTTCCTAAGTGGTGATGGAAAATAAAAACTTTAATTACACCTAGGCCTAATAGAGAAGGGTCCAGCTAGGCCTACTGAATGAAATAGCTTTTGACTTTGACCCCCTAACCCCAATATGTAATGTGCCATATGTTTATATATTAGCACTGTGACCAGTGGGCCTATAGGGCACACTTTAGGGGCGGGTTATGAACATGCACAAATAGTGTTTTACACATGAAAAAATTGTATTTCCTGACATGTAACACTACAGTACGTTTAAGCTCCAGCCTAGACAAAGCACAGTTGTAATTCTGGCAGAAATATACTTTTGTCATATTTGTGGGTGGGGTAAATACTCACTGCGGCCCACTTGTGACATTAAAATGTCTAAGTCATAGGCACAAGTAATCTATCAAAATACAAAGGCACCCCTAATCAATAGGAACCAGGGCTACACAGTTCTATCAAAATAGCAACGGTTCTTACTGGAGATACATGTATACACAATGAAACATGAGCACAATTTCATCAATTAAGCTATAGTAGGATGAGAGTAGAGTAAGCCAATCCCAAGATCCACCACAATTAATAATGCTAGTTGCAGTTATTAGGACCTTCATTAATATATATTGTTTCATATGTGTGCAAAAATACACAGTGCCCCAATTGAGGCAGAACCCTCAACAAACAAAAGTGATAATCAAATATATACATAAAGAAACAAAACAGAAGAGGTTTCCAAAATACATTACAATAAATTATTTGTATATATATATGTCTCAGGCCCTTTCAAACATTCAAAGGGTCGAACCACAAGGCTCGTTTGGCACAGTCTAGAACATTTCAACCCTCCAATGGATATGGGGTCTCATCAGGACCACAGAATATTTGGGACACCTGGATTCAAGGGAATAATAAATACATAGAAAAACAATTAAGTATAGATGGTTGAAATAGCCCCTCAATGCGAATTAGTGTTGTGTCATGGCAACCTGATGGAGGAATAAAAAGAAACTAGAAAGGAAGGGCGCACCCCACCACCTCCATCATCAGGATTATCTGCCCAAAGATTGGGGAAAAGAAGCAGCCGTGAGGAGGAGCGCCTCTACATGTATGAATGTATGAAGACTTGCAGGAGGAAACACTTCCAAGAAGTACGGTGAAGACCAGCAACCAGAACAGAGTCCAGAAATTTTGCACACACTCAGAAGATTAGTCTGAAAAGTCTAGACTGTGCATAAGGGTGAGAGCCATCATGGGAGGAGGTGAATTGAGGTGTCTAAAGTCCTCATGATAGAGCATTGTAGATAGAATATAGAAATGTAGATAGCTAACAATAAGGATCAAAACCTGTAAGGCATGGCATAAAAGAATTAGGACAATCCCTGTGGACTGTTCTAATGGCTCATTTAAAAGATGCAATAGTAGTTTAAAATGGGCAGATACAAGAGAATGAGGAAAGAAAGAAGAGAAGAAAAAGGAGATGAACTGATTATGCCAGGCCAAAATTCAATGACAAATACCATGAAGCACGAAAAAGTAATAAACCCAGCACAGATATCAACGCAATTCACATAATTCAACAATGCAATGGAAATGTGCATAGGTTTGTTCACTGTAATGGGTCTGGAGTCTGAAGGAATGGAGGAAAAAACAAATGTTGTCAATCATCTCTTTAAATGCCAGTTCTCCATATTCAGGCTAAAATTGTCAGTTTCACAGCGCAGAATCCACTTGAGAGCGTCTTGATTCAGTAGTCTTGAAATATCTCCCTCACACAATGGAATGGATCACTTGCCACCTCGGATCTTCCTCTGTATTGTCCTTTTCCGAAAAGTGTGCAATCATGAGTGCAGTGGGGATCCTACACGTGATCCTGCACTTCGTTGGTAGATTTGCAGGTGAATTTTCTGACTTGTTTGTCCTTTGTAGAGCAAGTGGGTAACATATGCCATAAACCACATTACCGGTGTTAAATTTGGAAATTTGCCTGAAGGTAACACATATTGTGGAATAAAGAAGCTCTTGTTTAAATTGTCAGAAGGCACTCGCTTTATTGTCTACATTTAAAGTGGCCTTTGAGAGGTATAAGATCCTAATGTATCATCAAGATTCTTCGGAGTGTTATTGACCTGGAGTTGCTGACTTACCAGGGTTTTTTTCAGGTTCTTTCTTTTTTTGAGTACGAAGAAGGGTATTGCAAGTTTTAGGGCCCCTGCTAGTAATGTGCGCAAATGTCTTTTTATGCATTTAGTAATAAAAAAAAATCAGTCTGAGAAGAATATAGTCATAAGTACTATTGCCATCTTTTTTCTTATGAAAGCTCAGCAATTCTTCTCTGGACCAATACCATGCACCCCTAATGGAGCAGTTGATGAAGCAGCGAGTACCCGCGTTCTATCAGTTTTTTAGAGCACTGAGGCCTCAATTTAAAAATCCTCCTTAGGTTTACCGATTTTCATGATTTTCAGACATTGTCCAAATGGGAGGTGATCACACAGGGTCATAGAATGGTACCTGGAATATTGTAGCAGGGTGTTCCTTTCAGATGTTTGCCGATAAAGTCTGGTGTACAAGCAGTTCCTTTTAACCTTTACATGGAAAATGTATATCAGTTCAACAGTAGTACATTTGTTTGAAGTTACTGTTAAGCCAAGGAAGGAAAACTGTTAACGATGCTTCAGAGCCTTGCCAAATCAAAAAGATACAATCACTGTAGTTTTTCCAGGATGATATGAACAATCTGAAGGGGTTAGTCAATGCCAAAATCATAAACGATTCAAGATTCTTCATAAAAAGTATTGCAAAGTTAGAAACAAAAATAGCTCTAATTGATGCCCCTTTGATCTTTAGACAATATTTGTGGTCTAAATAATAGATTTGTTTGTTTTTGATTGGGCCAGCTGTAACAAAAAATATATAAATTGCGTAGGTGCCTATTTTTTGTGGTCAGTTTAGAGTCAACTATATCCTGAATATCCCATATCCCGTCCTCTTGAGGAATGCTAGTACACAGTGATTCAATGTCCAAGGTAGCCAGAATTTCCTGAATCAAAAGATTTGTTTTCAGCAATTTAAATAAAATCTGTACTTTCATGGATGTAGCTGTCTAATAGCGGTACAAAGGATTTTATTTAAAAAAGCAATGTACTGGCCCATGGGTTCTAAATTTCTAAATTATAACCACAACCATACACAATAGCCCTGCCAACAGGATACTCTGTGTTCTTCTAAATGTGGGTAACATATATATACCTGATGTCCTGAGATTTCTGACATTCAACAATTGGAACTTGGAGCTCAAAAAGCATTCCTCCTCTGCAGCTGTGGTGACTTACAAAATCTTGTTCTTTATAGTTTTTGATTCTCATGCAATCTACTATAGTTCTCGTTGGTATTGATTTGTCTAAGAATTTCTTGTGTATACTTGTTAACATCCTGTATAACATTTCCACCTCCTTTTTCAGCTGGTTTTAGCACTATGGCCCTCATTACGAACTGGCGGTCATGAGACCGCTAGCCTTTCTGTGGCGGTCCTTATGCCGTGGAGCCGGTGGTCAGGACTGCCACATTAAGAGTGATAGGGCTTAGCTTAGCCTCCACAACCCCGCCTGGCCCGCCGGTGTGGTCGCACCGCCGTGGCCGGCGGTGAGCACCTCCAACCTTGGGGCAGGCCTCAGACTGCTGGCTGGATTACAAGGCTGCAAACCGCCAGGCTTTCCGTGGTGGTCACCTCACCACGAAAACCCTGGTGGTCACGCACCCGGCAACAGGAATCTCCATTCCTGTTACCAACACACACATTCACACATGTCCCCACACATGCACACATCCCCCCCACCCGTCCACGCACTCACATATACCCCCATTCAACATATGCATACATGCACTCAGACACCCCCACTCACTCGCATTCATTCACACAGACACCTCCACTCACCCACATTCATCCACACAGACACCCCCATAAATGTGCACATACACGTACACACACATTCACATTCACTTGCATACATGCACGCATTCACCACTCTCCTCCGCAGACACGCAGACACACACCCACCCACACCGGCACCCCCCCTTTCAGAGACCTTCTCCGTCAAGGAGGATATCTGGGAGGGGATGGGTCCTGGCGGTCTTGAATCGCCAGCACCACCACGCCAGCAGGACTCCGCCAAGCCATATTACGACTTGTAATATGGCGGACGGAGTCCTGCTGCAGTGGCGGTGCTGGCAATGCACCCGCCTCTGCACTGCCGAGAGCCAGCATGACTGCTGGAAACTTTCCACCACAAGTATGACAGACATCTGCCAACAGTCGTAGTATGGCGGTCTGCAGACCGCCAGCACTGGCGGTCTAGTGGTGGGTTTAGCTTTGCTGGTAAGTCAGCAACTCCAGGTCAATAACACTCCGAAGAATCTTGATGATACACTAGGATCTTATACCTCTCAAAGGCCACTTTAAATGTAGACAATAAAACGAGTGCCTTCTGACAATTTAAACAAGAGCTTCTTTATTCCACAACATGTGTTAGTCAAAATGAGGGCCCTTTGTCTGCTTTTGTTTTAAGTTGTTCAAGAACCAGGTGTTACTCTTTATGAATGTTAAAATGGGTGAAACGACATCTCTGCTATTCTGTGGATGCTTCCTTAATGATCATTTTCTCAACTGTGATTACCTCAGTCGAGACTGATGAAGCTGGTGGGGGCAAGAAAACTAAGAGGGGTGTCAGACCTATTGTATCTGTCGCTGGCTGGGTATTGTTCATTAAGAAATCCCTGAGCCAGATTTTTATAAAACATTGTGACTACTCAATCTGTTGGTCTAAAAAATGTGTTCTCTCCGTACTGCTGCCGACTTTCAGAGTATGTTCCTGTGCTGAGAACAGTGCACTTTTTAGTATGGTTGGACACACTGTTCCGCACTGCGCTGGGTGCAAACAGAGACAGCCCACTTGATATATTATTTGGGCCCAGATATTTTCTTGATATGGTCATAGGATCTTGAAAACTATTTTATTCCACACCCACAAAGCTTTCTCCCTTGCCTATTTTCTGGGGAATATGAAACAACGTGTCTTCAAGCAACACTTAGTCTGAAGCTCTGAGGAGAATTATACACAATTGGCATCTTGTACTCTCTCTGTGTGTGTAAGCAAAAAGATAAAAAAAGGTGTGTATGGTAAATTAAAGGCAGTCACCAAAGATCACTCCTGAGTTCAGGTTAGGGTTGGGCTGGCCATCATCCACATTTTACCGGTGGGCTACAGCTCGGGCTGCTTTCAGAGCTGGGACATCTGTCACCACATATGAGTGTCTCTATAATTCTGGCCGAAGCATCCTGCATTGTGGGGGTAGTTTGAAAATTTGTGCCAGGACTGTTTTTGGTCTCCAGGCAGACCCTAGTTCTGATTCACTTACTTCTTCATTACCCTTGTTTGTGAAAATAGGGGGTCATTCTGACCCCGGCGGTCTCAGACCGCCGGGGCCAGGGTCGGCGGGAGCACCGCCGACAGACCGGCGGTGCCCCGCAGGGCATTCTGACCGCGGCGCTTTGGCCGCGGTCAGTGCAGGAAAACCGGCGGTCTCCCGCCGGTTTTCCGCTGCCCGTCAGAATCCTCCAAGGCGGCGCAACATGCTGCGCCGCCTTGGGGATTCTGACACCCCCTACCGCCATCCTGTTCCTGGCGGTTCGCCCGCCAGGAACAGGATGGCGGTAGGGGGTGTCGCGGGGCCCCTGGGGGCCCCTGCAGTGCCCATGCCAATGGCATGGGCACTGCAGGGGCCCCCGTAAGAGGGCCCCGCTTGTATTTCACTGTCTGCATAGCAGACAGTGAAATACGCGCCGGGTGCAGTAGCACCCGTCGCACCTTCCCACTCCGCCGGCTCGATTACGAGCCGGCTTCATGGTGGGAAGGTCGTTTTCCCCTGGGCTGGCGGGCGGCCTTTTGAAGGCCGCCCGCCAGCCCAGGGGAAAACTCAAAATACCCGCCGCGGTCTTCCGACCGCGGTACGGTATTTTGACGGCTCCCGCCGGGCGCGCGGTGACCGCGCCCGGCGGGAGTCAGAATGACCCCCATAGTGTCTTGTAAATGTAATTTCTGGATGCGTTTTCAGTGAACATTTGGCATCATATCACATAGATAATGAATGAATGGACTATTCAAAAATTCATCACATTTTCCTCAGCAAGTTTCACAAACACAAAATTCACCTGCAGGGTGAACCTGCCTGTGTCTAATGTTCCCTGAAACTTATCGGATCATCTCTCTGACCTTTTCCTTCAACTGTCTGAAAAAGCCTCCCACTTGGTGGCTGGGCTGCCAGGACAGTTCATCAATTATTGCTATTTCCCTTCTCAGCAGCTATTGGACTGCCTTTGCTGCTGCAAGCCTGGAGATTTGCTGCGTGACCTATAATGCTGGAAAAAAGCCTGCTAGAGGTGACAGGCTGGAGGAAACATTACAGTATATGATGATCACACTTCTGTTGTGCGTGACTTTTTACTGCAGCCATTCATAATCCTGTCACTGGCCTCATTCGGGCAGGCGTTTGATGGCTTCGCACAGCAAAAAAAGGACCTCGCAGTTGTAATCATGCCGATGCATTTTACTGTTTTTTGTGGCTTGAGAATATATTGGTTTAAACTCAGGTGATGAATATATGCACAATGTCGACCATTAGGAACACATTTTAGCTTTGTGATAATTTACTTTCCTTTGGATTACAAAAATCTAAAGTAAGCCAAGAGTTAAAGTGAGGTTGAAGCCCTTGTAGCTGAAAGCTATCGCTCAAATTAAACTTCTCACTGCGCTAATGCTGCCTTTGGAGATTTCATTGCACACCTGCAGTTTAAATTCGGAATCTTTATAGTGCGACAGGCCCAGCCCTTTATTTTTCTTGTAGTGCTAAAAATGAGTGCTATAGCCATTGTGATGGTAGCTCATCGTATTTACAAAACTACACACCTACACGACTGGGGTAGGTAGTGTCGTACAGAGCCCAGTTGCATATCATTGTAGGGACATCTTAGTCTCATATTTTCATGGATTCTTAGTGGTACAAGATTGACTAACTTTATGGGGTGTTGTGCAATATCATTTTCATGCACCACTGGGACGATTCTATTCCAATGTATTTATTGGCAGACTTTCCACGCATTTCTAAAATGTAATTCATTTGTCTTCCTTCCTACCCTTTAACAAATGCTTGAGTCCCTGCATCCAAAACTTCTCTTCTTTCACAATATATTGTTCATATCCCTCCTTATCTCTCTCCATTTCCAATGACATTAAGGGATCTTTTCCCCATTTAGTCTTCCCTGCCTATTGTGCATGAGTGTCCCCCTCTCCATTTTCCAAATATCAATCAATCAAAAAAATGTATAGAGCACGCTACTCACCCGTAAGAGTCTCAAGGCGCGGGGGGGAGGAGGAGGGGAGGAGACCGATTTACTGTTCGAAAAGCCATGTCTTGAGCTGTTTTCTGAAGAGCAGGAGGTTCTGATTCTTGCAGAGGTTGGTGGGGAGGGAATTCTGGGTTTTGGAGGTGAGGTAGGAGAAGGATCTGCCTCCAGTGGTGGCGCGTTGGATGCGGCGGACTGTGGCAAGTGCGAGGTCGGCAGAGCAGAGGAAGCGAGTGGGAGTGTGGAAGTTCACTCTTTCGTTGAGGTAGGTTGGTCCAGTGTTGTGGAGGGATTTGTGTGCGTTGATGAGGATTTTTAAGGTGATCCTCTTGTCGATCGGAAACCAGTGAACGGGATTTGAGGTGTGAGGAGATGTGTTCATGGTTTGGGAGGTCCAGGATGAGGCGGGCGGCTGCATTCTGGATCCTCTGGAGTTTTCGCTTGAGCTTGACTGTGGTGCCTGCATAGAGGGCCTTTCCGTAGTCTAGCCTGCTGCTGATGAGTGCATGGGTGACGGTCTTTCTGGTCTCTGTGGGAATCCATTTGAAGGTTTTTCGTAGCATGCGGAGGGTGCTGAAGCAGGAGGAGGTGATGGCATTGATTTGATGGGTCATGGAGAGGGAAGAGTCCAAGATGATGCAGAGGTTGCATGCGTGGGTTGCGGGCGTTAGTGGAGATCCTAGGGCGGTGGGCCACCAAGAGTCATCCCATATAGATTTGTTAGGGCCGAAGATGATGATTTCGGTTTTGTTGGAGTTTAGCTTGAGGTGGTTTGCTGTCATCCATTTGGCAGTGTCAAGGAGTCCGGCATGGAGGTTGGTTTTGGCGGTGGTAGGGTTTTGGGTGAGGGAGATGACGAGCTGGGTGTCGTCGGCATAGGATATGATGGTGATTCCATGTGGCCGGAGGATGTTGGTGAGTGGGGCCATGTAAACGTTTGAAAGGGTGCTCCTGAGGGAGGACCCTTGGGGACTCCGCAGATGATCTTGGTGGCTGTGGAGTGGAAGGGGGGGAGGTGGATTTTCTGGGTTCTTTCGGCGAGGAAGGAGGCAAGCCAATCTAGGGCCTTGTGTTGAAGTCCTGCGTTGTGGAGGCGTGTGCAGAGTATTTGGTGGCAGACAGTATCGAAGGCAGCGTAGGGGTCCAGGAGGATGAGTGCGACAGTTTTGCCCTTGTGGACTCTGGTTCTGATGTCGTCAGTACATGTGATGAGGGCGGTCTCAGTGCTGTGGTTCTTGCAGAATCCAGACTGGGAGGTGTTGAGTGCATTGCTTTCCTCAAGGAAGTGAGACAGGCGGGTGTTCACTCGTTTTTCAGCGACCTTGGCGGGGAAAGGGAAAAGCGAAATTGGGGGGTAGTTGGTGATGTCATCAGGGTCTGCTTTGGGCTTTTTCAGGAGAGTGGTGACTTCTGCGTGCTTCCAGAAGTCTGGAAAGGTGATTACGGCAAGAAGCTTGGGGGCGATGGTTGGGCTGGCTTTGTTGAAAATGTGGTGGGGGCAGGCGTCCGAGGGGGAGCCTGAGTGGATGAATTCATTGTTTTTTCAGTTTCTTCGTCGCTGGTAGGAGAATCCTGCTCATTCTCTGCTCTTCTCAGCCTTCTGCCTACGTTTCTTTCTTTATCTTCAAATCTTTAAATGCACTTTTGTTTTCTTCAAGAATTCAGGGCAGTAGATGGGTGTTTACTTTCTATCAGAGAATAAAGAAGATGTATGTTTGTCATCTGCTTGTACATCACAAAGATTAAATTTGACCATTCACCCACCATCTTCTCTTACAGTCTGCAAGGGAAGGCTGGTAGCACACAAGAAGGGAAGCCATTCTGATATAATTAGGCATTGTTCAACATGGTTCGCGATTGATATTGTACCGCGTGCATGTAACATTTACGAGAACGGTGCCTCCATTTGACTTTGATTGTGGCAGAGTTTCATTGAGATTGGTCAAGGGGGAAACATTGTAGAAAGGATCCTAAAAGGTGCATTTACAATTTCTAGGTGCCATTTTATTTATTTTATGAAAGGTATCACAAGAACTGGTGGATTCATGTACGCACATTACACGTAAATGATTATATGAAGACAGAGGCCACCTTATTTTGTGTGCCTTTTGTAACATGGTGCAAATTTGCCTAGTGATTTTTGTAATATAGTCAAGTTAAACGTTTACAGATCTATGATAGTTTAATTCCTGAATAGAATTTTAAGTTGAAATCTGGCAAATATGTAATTTAGGAGTTGACACTGCTGATTCACAATTTAACATCAAATGGTGCAGTGAAAAAAAACACACCATAGTCATCCGAGGCAAGGTCATCACCCACGAACTGGAGGGGTATTCAGAGCACAACCCTGAGGTAGATTTTGGGCTTAAATTAAGAACAAAATGACCCGAAATGGATTGCTGTTCTTCAGTAGGCAGTAGTAATTCAATGGTCTGTATGTGGGCATTCTTTTTAATTTTGATTTGATTTCTTTTTTGTACAATGCAAATGTTCACCCTTGTGGGCATCTTGAGACTTTGAGAATATTACAAATTAACTTGACTTTACTAAAATACGTTAGAAATTGGAAATAGAAAGACAAGGGCCCTCATCATGAGTGGGGTGATAACTAAGGCATCTGAAAGAAAATCCAACTCTACTGCGTCAGAATTGATCAGATGTGATAAATATAATCTAATTACTTTTTTTTAGGGGCCCATTCTGCAGATTTTGGTGCTTACTGCACCAAAATCTGCATGTTCTTATGAATACAGAGCATTTTGCTCCGTTAAATATTGGTAAACTTTAACCTTTCAAGATTTATCTAAAAAATCATAATTGTGGTAAGAGCAGTAACAACAGTTACCACACATATTGCAGTTAATCCGGCTGCTTGTAATGAGGGCATTAGAGAAATTCGGCAGACAAGGTCTTAAGAAGCAATTTTTTAAAATTGATTATAGATCCTACAAATTTCACTGGTATGGTTGTTCCTAAACCTGGAGACTTTATACGATATGGAACAGCAACTAGTACAAGAGCATCTAATATGCAAGATCTCTCATTGATAAAGTGAGCATGATTGCAGAAGTGTTTTTGCTTTAATACTTGCAAATTCATGCTGTTAATTCCAGAGATAAATGTAGGCTAATCTCTGGGAACTCCCGCTAGGCTTTTGGAAATTGAGCAACCTTATTTCCCTCCTTTGATTTTATGTCACACTATATTGAGATTTTAATAGTGTGCCACCATAATATCATAGGTAACATATCAATTGGCAAAATGTCAACTAAGTATATACAGATATGCATAAATAAATGTAATCAAGGTGCATAAATATAGTAAATTTATACTTCCTTATACTTTCTTACTTTGTCAATATTTTGATCATTGATATTTTTGCTATAGTATTATAGTAGCACAATATTAAAAGTTCAATATTCTGGTGTCATACCTCTTGCTGACCTGCCCATGGCCCTGGAGGAGTGGGGTGTAGGACAGTTTAGTATTTTACCCTTTTGTGACTAGGGAGCAGAGATCACTACATCATTAGCCTCTGGGCTACGTTCTACCTGTTCAGTCTTTCACAATGACAAGAAACTAAAAGTTCTGTGAGAGAACCAATCAACCAGCTTTTTGGCTTCACATTGATGCCAGGGGCTGGGGAGCGGAAGTCCCTCTGAGGGTTCCTTCGAAACCGCTTGTTAGCTCCCTCACCCTAGGGACCAAAACACTTTGTGAGGGTCCACTCCTTGCATGACTCTAGGCCTTTTTAATAGACAAAACATTCCATGCTGCCTTTCCCTTTCCTCTCCTCTTTGGGTGATGTGTATAATGTGGTGTCTTCTCCATCTGCCTCGTTTGCGTGTATCTTTAGCAGATGGAGTAACTTCCACCTGTCCTGGTGTGCTGCAACATAAAATAGATGCACGTGAGGCTGTTAAATACCTGAGGAGCTTTGTGCTGCCCATCAGCTATGCATGCCTCTATGTGATACCTGCCGTGGGCCTGGACCGGTATCTGTGTGCTCCACCCTCACATGGATAAAGTGGAAGGGTCAGCTGACAGTAAAGTGGACAAGTAAAGAGTTGAAAAATGACAACCTCATTGGCCGGTATGCTCCAGCCCAAAAGTAAGGTAAATCGGTGGGGCGTGCTCTTCCTGTACATAGCATGAGAAAACAGAAAAACTCTAGTGGGTGTATGTACCGTCTGGCTTTAAAGGACAAAGCTCCTTGGAATGGCTAGTTCTTCCCAACAAAGTTGATTAAGAAAATGCAGGGTGTGGAAGCTTTCCTATAATAAATACAGAGACAGCTTTAATTTCATGTGTGCCCTATGGATAAATATACGCAAAACATAGGTAAGTGACACACTTCTCGCAGGATGTGCACCTTCAGAGTTAGTACAAGTTTTTTATAAAAATTACAGAAGGATTCTGGCCCAGAAGGGTGAACAAGGCCTGACAGTCAATGAGTTTATTATCCCCTACAGGCACTTCTACTTGTGGAGAATGGTTTGTGGTGCAACAATGGACCTGGCACCTTGCAAACTTTAACTGGTTACTGTTCATCTGGCGAATTCTGTATTCAGGCTCATAAAATCCTAAATTGTGCAATGGGGTGGGCATCTATCTGCAGTTAGAAACAAAATAATCTAAAGTAATCAGATATAAATTCAAACAGGGTGGAAAGCATAATTCTTTTTTACATTGAACAGGTTTTGTTAACTTATTCACCCAGGTTCATGACGACATTTATTTTTCCGCCAAATCTCAAATGTGTTGCATCCATGTTTAAAGTCAGATGTCTCTAATCCTAAATTGCTACCTCGTTCAGACATACGCCTAATGGGATGCCCTTTAAATGAAAGAGGTGCTTCTAGGTGCCCTCTATTATGAACAAAGGGAAACCTTACAACTAAAGGCAGATCTTGGAGCATAACTAAGATGCTCTAGTCCACATCTGTTAATTTACAGTGTTGATTATGTGGAAATGCAGTTCCCCAACATGCTACGGAGGCCTTTCAAATGCAATTACTTCCTCTGAGAACATGTATTTCTAGACAGGTATTGTATTAGACGCAACATCAGCAATAACATCACTGTTGAAAATATTACTCCATTGCCATTGACATTAACAATTGCATCACTGAATTCACAATGGGTTGCTTTTTTCAACGCCTATTTGCTGGTGTTTCTGTATGTAACCAGTGAGGAATTCGCGGATTTTGAAAGTGTTAGCGCAGCCTACTTTCTACAGTTCATCGATATGAGTATGTGTTGCTAGTGAGCATAAACTATTTTTTTTTTCGATATGCAGCTATGACACCATCACCGACAACACTGGTGTCAGTACTTACTTGCCATTCACCTCACTGTTGACATCACTGAAAAACCGCACACATTTGCTGACTGTGGAAATACAGGCTTGTTTGTTTTTGTTTTCACTGTGAGGACTTTTGTATGTTTAAATAGGTTCTGTGGCCTATTAACTGCAATTCCATTGATACGGATATGAATTACTCATGACAGTGACAGCAGCAGGATCTTTTTTTACACATATATACATATTATCTACTCGGGCACCCACAGGCCTGGTAGTACCACTTGCGTTTCAACTTTATTTAAAACAGTGATCTTAATGATCTAGTCTGTGTGCAATTTGTTATGTCATAATCATGGGTGAAGCCATGAACAGTGCCTTGAAGGGAAATATGGTTCTATAGATCTATCAACAGGCACATTTCACTTTTTATGGTTTTGAATTGTAGCCATAATTTCTTTCAACAGAAGGTTTCCAAGGGGAAATAGGTAGATAGATAGATAGATAGATAGATAGATAGATAGATAGATAGATAGATAGATAGATAGATTATATTGCACTAGTATTCACGTCATCATTAATGCGGCCCTTTCTAACTCCATATTTTCCGCTGTGCTCTAGTTTTTGTTTACCACCCTTTAATACTGTAAGTGAACACCGAATGGAAAAAACTGGAGCCCTCCTGGGACAAGGTTGCAAGAATCTGTCACATTTCTAATTGGTGTCTGCGTTGTGTTCTTAGCAGGTGTGTGTTTCCGGCTCACATCTGGAGCAGAACAGGTGATTCTGTGAAATAGGTCACCACGTCCCCGCAGCAGGAGAGCTAAGCAAACACAGTATGCTTCTCGTACGCCATCAGTTACAGGGTTTTGTGTTACTGGAAAATGTTAGCTATCCTCGAAACCGTGGCAAACACAGCTCGGGGAGCACCTTTTAATGGCCTGTATTGACGAACTTGACGCCGCAGAAAGCATCCTTCCTGCAGACGCAGTAACCTTCCAGAGCTTTCTGTGAGCTGGCTATCGCAGCGTTCCATCTGTGGGTGGCACGTGCCCTACAGTGAAGATGCAAATGCAAAGGCACCCCCCGTCAGTCATTCCAAAGGCGAGGTCACGCAGATAAGGAGGCAGAACAGAAAGCAGCGTGTGAGGCAGTGACATTCAATGAGTCCTTGTCATTGGCGGCCATTAGCATTCACGCCCTGCTGGTAAATCTCGGTGCTTTATGGGCCTTCCTCGACAAGGCAAGGGAGCCATTGCAGCCACGCAGCAGTGAACACCATACAAGTTATTGTTTCCTGCTTGACTGCTTTATTTTTTAACCCTGTTGAAATGCCGTTCGGCCCCAATCCGCCACTAACATTTTAAGAGGAATCACGGAACGCGTAATTTAGATCTGTCCCTAATGTCACGAATGGAGGGGGCCATGGATACCTCGAAGCTGACAGTTTAACATTTCATGTCCTTGTGAAACATGATATTTTTGCATAATGAAATTGCGTTGAACGGCCTTGGGAATTTCTCGGTAATTTATAATGGCAAGCATGGATATCGCCGCAGTTTTTATGAGGTGAAAGCCAGTCTTTAGCATGGGCGAGCTGTGCCCAAGTCCGGGGCACTGACTTTCAGCTGGGCGCAGTAGTAGCTTTCAGAAGTCTCCCTCAAACCTGTCTAAATAAAAGTGCATTATCGCTGTTCTAAGTCTTTCTCCTTTCTCTTGAATCACTCTCACCTTCCCCCAACTCCCCCATTACCCTTACTTACGGACAATTAAATATGACAAGTGAGAGGTAAATGACAAATTTGTTTCCCTTGTTATTTGCAAAATGATAAATAAAAGTTTTAAACAAATGTCACATGTAGGGTGCAGTAGTTGCTGTGCCATCCAAGAGTGTAACAAAGGAAAATATGGCTTAGGCCTACCATTGTAGCCTGACTGCTTGAGTGTAAATCCATCAATGCTACCTGTTAAAATAGGCCTTTTAAAGGGTAAAAACCTCCCTTTGAAATATTAATAACTCAACCTTATGTGAGCCTTTCATCCCCCACATTAGGCTGCATGGTATTTAAAATGGGACATGTATAAAATTAATGTTACCATGTCCTTATGGCACAGCAGCTTAAAAGCTATTTCACTGTTGCATGCTTAAACTGTTTCACTGTGACAGGCCTGTTTGTCCTGTATAGAAAACCAGAGTACAGATTACACTACTAACACAGGATGGGAACAGTTGGAAAAATAATTAAACCACTATTTTTATTAGTTATTAATAATCCAATTTAATGGTGGTCAGATTTTTAATGTTACTGAAAAGTAAATTTTAGAAAGTTACTCTTACCATCCTGAACTGTCAGAAGGCTAATAAACATTAAACTCTGCCAACTTCCGGCCTATGCTCAGCTTTAGCAGAGGTGTGGTATTCCTCCTAGTAACACCATAGGCTGACTTGAATGGGCAGAGATGACTCCCCTGATCTTAATGGAATATGCAGGGTGAGGACTCTGGCTATTCTATTGATACCACAATGTCAAAGCCTCCATGACAGAGTTGTCTGAATCATATGTATTTTTTTCATCCCTCAAAATTAGCAAACAGGATGCCCGGATAGTTCTTGGGTTACCCTAGTCTGGTTGCTGAATTACCCCTCAGTGTCCTATCAGATATCTGTCTCTGGCTTGTTGTGGATACAATGCCTGGTCCAAACTGGAATTTAGTATTTAAAAAAACTTTGCACTTGTATAGCGCACTACTCACCCATTAGGGTCTCAAGGCGCTGTACACATACCGCTGTGGAACCCCTCCTGGTTTTTCCCTGTGAGGTGCCCACTCCTGGACAGCCCCAGGGTGAAGCCAGGTATCCAAGCGCTGTGAGGGCCGTTGTGGGGATTAAGCAAGCTATTGCCCAGAGTTACAGAGTGGGACCCATTAATTAGATGAGGCACCGAGGCAAGAATTATCTGGTCCAAGGGAATTGAGCCCAAGACCCGCCGAGGTGGGAATTGAACCCTGGTCCCGGGCCAGATCTGTGATTCAGGGTCTGCCGCTCTATCCATTGTGCCACACTTCTCCACCCATTAAATGTGGGTGGACACATGGCATTACCACAGTCTGCTCCCCTGTACACTGCCAAGCTTCAGAGACCAAGTTGAGTGTGGCTGCAGACTTTGGCCATTTTGGCACTACCCTGGCACATTGCATTTTGTAGTGAAGGCAAACAGGAACTACTGTAAAAATAGTTAGTTCAGGGCTTGAGAACTTTCACTCAGTTGGTCAGAGAGGAACTAGAAATACTTACGGTGTCACCTACCCACAGTCTTGTGAGCCCTACATAGCTGGACCCTCTCCAATCTTCTTGAAAACACTGGTGAACTTGCGAAAGGATACTAGGAGGACTTGAACTGCTGTGCATGGCATATGTGACATGTGAAGAGGAATGAGGAGCTTGGAACCCCTTCCACTTGAAATCCAATGCCAGAAAGATTTCCAGCCATAAGGCTAATCCTCAGAGTGGATTCAGAAACAAAAAAAAGCTGAAAAGGACCTTCCAGTAAAGTATCCCAGCTGACCACTGGTAACTGGGCCTGGACTGGGCTTTGCTCGTGCCTTTTTCAAAACTTTGATCTCCAGAGATTTAAGGGCACCGAGCACAAAAGTATCCATGCCGCAGATCATAGCATCTGACTGAGTGTCTGGTTTATCCTGAGTGGAGAAGAGTTTTTCCTCAGAAAAATGACAATGCCTCTTTTCAGATTGGGACTTAGAAACGTTTTCAAACGTCCCTACTTCCAGGCTTAAGTGGGGCCAATCTAATTGGTAAATCCAACCAGCCCTCCAGTGTGGTCAGACTCAAACTGCACCTAGGTTGTGGTCTACCGTGACCATTAACTACCATTGGCGATTTGCAAATTGTGGCTCTATTTTCACTTTTATCTTTGAAAATTGATCACTCTGGTTCCCCTTATTGGATTTCGGTAATTTTGGTGTAATTTGACTTTTTAAATGTTAGTAAAATGTGCCTAATATACATTGGCTTTCAGCCACCTCTCTTCATCCATTGGTCTCTTGTTGAGTCATTCACATTTTGCTTCTGCCCACTAGTTATAGCATAGGTCAGTAGATCAGGCTACTTAAGCCACTAGTAAACTTTATTTTTTAATTTTTTTTTATATTGGATTTTTAAAGAAAGAGATAACAAGCAAGTGTCATTATGATAAAGTACTTAGGAGATCAATCAGAATACATACATATGCAATGGCATGTCAGCCAAAAGGAAAATAATCTGAAACAGATAGATACATATGATAGCTCAAGTAACGGAGTCACAAGTAAACTTAACTTTGAGTGACTGCATTTTGCTCACTCACAAGAAGCACATCCGCACACAAGATAGTTCCCTTCAGAACCAGTGTGTTTGTTTTACTTTATAATTACTTTTGTGTTGCCTTTATGATTAGAGCCTGATTTGATTGCAGAAGGTTTGCAATGCACATTCCATCTTTGTCAAATCCCATCTCCTGCTAATGCTGTTTTCTATTCCTTTTGGAGTGTTTTGCTTTTCTGACTGCTATTATTTTACAGCATGCCAGATTGTTTCCATTTGTAACTGTTCTGTATTAAGTTATCTCTCTTCCCGTCCCCTCCATTCCCTTCCACCCTCCCTCCTCCCCTTCTCAATCCCCTCCCCACCCCTTTCCAAAGGCAAGCGGCTTGCAACCAATACCAGCCTGATTGATTTCTTTAGGTCCGTGCTACCCAAGACCTTTTAGTTTTAGTAAAATTAAGTGTATAACAGTTATATATCGGGGTTTTAGCCAGACTTCATCCATTAGTCTGTGGTTGGTGTCATTTTTATCCACATACTCCAGCATGCATAAAGGAGCAATATATCATCCCACTTCAACTATTGGCTGACTTCACTATGAGTTACAGCATGCTGCCCTTTCACAAGAATCACAAGGAACTCATCAGCACACAAAGTAGTTCCCTTCAGTGCAAGGGAGTACAAGGGTAATGTGCATTTTTTTAGACTAATAACACTTTTTTACCTTTAGCAAATGATTATATTTATATTGATGGGGACCCGGCATATTACCAAATAGTAAAGTTGCGAAAACCATGACGAAACAAAATAAGAATTGCCAGATGATTCCCAGTCAATGCCAGAGCTATTGGCTTTGCCAATGTTTGTAATATATAGAGTGGGGTTTTTATTATTTTGTGTTTTCAGCATTTTAACTGTTTTGGTACTTCTAAATGCTATCCACATGTTTTTCTCAGTTAAGACCATCTGTACTGTACGATATATACCAGGAGGTAAGTTCAGTTTCATAGTACTAAAAACTTTAATTAGACTTAACAAGTTAGTGACTTTGTTACCTGTGTTTTAGACCACCATTACCCACCCTAGTTAATATTTCACTTTCTCACATTTTGTTTCACCTACTGAGCAAAGTGTTTTGTTTTGCAAGTACTCCCAGAGCAGGAGTTTGAGTTTGTAGCACCTTTAAAACTATAGATGGATATGAGTGAATAACATAGATGTTTTTCATAAAGGGATTCTGAATAACACCAAATAGACAACGTGGGTCAAGCTTGAATTGTCTATGAAGTCACTTAATGCCCTAAGGTGCAGATCATCCCCATTACTTACTCGTTATTTAATCCATCTATTATTTTATGTTATGCATGATGCTAAAAACTATCTGTCCCTGCATTTGCCTGGTATCCAGAGACAGGAAGCAGGGGCAGAGGTGTAATCAGAGTCATGATTAACATATCCTCTCATTCCTGTCCTAAATGTTAAAAACTATCTGGTCTCCTGCCATCCACCGACATCATTCTCTCTGTATTCTTTCCCTCCTGTCCAGAAGCTCTGCTCCCTGCTCTCCAGCACTTCTCTGATAGATTGCCAGAGAGCCTAGCCAGTGCAGCCTGAAGTATCTTTATGATGTGATGTAGCAACAGTGGTTAACAAATTCTGTTATCCACTGTTGCTACATCATACCACTGAATTATGGGATTTAGAATATGGGTATTCACCCTAATAATGCTCTATGAGACCCGAACATTGGATTATCACAATGGTCAGACATGCAGAGATTTTTGTTCCTGCATGTGGGAGCCATTGCGCAGTTTCCATACCAAGGACAGTCATGCAGGACACAGCGAGTGATCTAGCAACTGCTAATATGATCTGATGGTCCTCAGGTGGTTTGACAGCCGAGTCAAGGATTTCTGCCAGCAGAACTGAGGCTCCACCATCTGAAAAACATCAGGTCTCCCACCTGTGAATGGGGTGGAGATCCACAGTTTTGGTGGAATAGTGCATACAAAACTCTAAGTATCCCCTTTAATCTTTTCTGCATGTTGCTTTGTGTTTTCATGTTATTAAGGGCCTCATTGCGAGTTTGCCGGAAGGGATTACTCCATCACAAACGTGCTGGATATCCCATCCGCTGTATTACAAGTTCCATTATATCGTATGTAACTTGTAATATGGCGGACGGGATATCCGTCATGTTTGTGATGGAGCAATCCCTTCCGCCAAACTGGTAATAAGTATTTTTCATTATAAGGGAATGGTCTTATCTTCTCTGGTAATCTTGTGGTCCTCCTGCTTTTTTGTTCAAAATATTTTATTGAGGCCCTCATTTAGAACATGGTGGGATGCCCCACCGACAGCCGTGCTGACGGTCAATGGAAAACCGCCAATGGCGGCGGCAGGCATCCCGCCATATTAAGACACCTAGAGCCTCACCGCCATTGATGACGGTGAGGGCCGCCATGCGCCATGCTGGCTGTCGGTGGCAGGGGCGGATGCTGCTCCACCCTCATCGCCACGTCAGACCAGACACCGCCACACCTTTAATGATGCAGTCATAGGCCTAGCGGTGTATGGAGGCGCGGCGATGCCGGCGGAGCAGCATCCTAGGAGTCCGTTCCCTCCCAGAGCAGTGCTATGGAACAGGTAAGTGCAGCCTGAGAGGGAAGGGGGAGTGTGTTGAGCAAGTGAGTGCGTGCATGGGGGTGTGCATGTGTATTTGTGAAGGGGGATGTGTGTCTGCATGTATGAATGCGTGTGTATATGTTTATGTATGCGTGCATGTGTATTTGGGGGTTGGGTGGGCCTAAACCGAGGTGGGGGATGGTAAGGGGAGTTTGGGGAAGGCTTACAGGGTAATGGGGAGGAGGGATGAGGAGGCGTAGGGTGGAGGATTTCGGGGTTTGGGGTGGGGGCTGTTCGAGGGCTTGGGAGGTATTTGGGGGTTGTGGCAGTGGGGGGGCTAACGTGTCACATACTGGTGACAGAAATTAGTATTCCTGTCACCAGTATGCTTTCCGCCAGGGATTACCTGACGGAGAATCCCACCAAAAAATCCCTGGTGGAAATGGGATCATTATCCCACCGGCAGTCTAGGTTCCACTGCCGGGTCGAAAGTGGCTACCGTCGGCCTGGAAGTTTATTCAGGCCTGGCCGTGGGTACTAGTGAACTGGCTGCTTTGCAGGCAGTTCACTTCTGTTATCTTTATATGGCGGTCTGCACCGCCGTGCCGTCGGTGGTAATTACTGCCACTGCAAGCGTTGCGGTCATTACCGCCATGTTCTAAACGACCACCTGAGTTTAATGGGAATACAATTGAACAAACAGAAAAGAGCACCAAAAATGTACCTATAAATTTCAACATTACAATAATATAGTAAGTAATGTACCCATGCAATGATAATTGTAATACATCAAAAGTAAATAGAAATTAAAAAGTGTAGAGTCAATAAAGGGTATCAGTGTATATATATATATATATATATATGTATATATATATATATATATATATAATAGAGCTACTTGTTATAACTTAAAAGTCCATACATTTTAAACAATCTAATAACACATTAGAAATACTTATTTATAAATACAGTGCTTTATAATTATCAATCAGTTTCCAGAATTAATGATAAGTAGATGTATTATGACTTTCACCCAACAGAGTCAGATTTGCACCTGTTCTAGTTCAAATTACTGAAGACCCTATGCACTCATTGATAATAACTTCTTTCCAAAACATAGAAATAATAAAAGTCATAAAGCATATGTCTCAACGATCCTGTATCCAAATTACAGTGGCATCAATTAGGTGAATTTAAAATTTTGCATTGAATAACTTAAAAGGAGTCTATATACAGTACAATTAAATAGAATTAAGGAATTGGTTTAGTATAAAGACACAGGTAACCAGCCAGAAAATGTATTTAATTGTATTTTGTTCCATACTTCTTGAGCAAGGGATACATCTAGTTTTGTATTCCTAAAATTGGAAATAAAGTTAATATTGTCTCTTTCAAAAATTATTCATTTTTTAAAAATAAAACAGTGATACAATGTGTGATGACATATATATTATTTGAATGTAAACTTGTATATCTGAGTTAACTTTTAGAGGTTCATTGTTAGGAAATGAATCAAGGATGGAATTACATATTATTTCATATTTAAAAACATCAGAGGAAGGTAAAAGACATTTTTGTTTTAGTTGATCCAAAGTTAAGAAGGTGTTATTGTGAAGTATATCTTTTAAATAAAAGATAGCAGCTTTTATCCAAGATTGCCAGAATTTTTTTATTTTGGGCAAGCTTTGTCATTCAATTATACCATGATTACATATTTGAGGAAAGTGAAATAGATGATTGAAACAAGGAATCTAGATCCTGCAATATTAGTTTTGTAGATTTCAGTATTGTGGACTTTTTGAGTAAAGGAAATGAATTAGACATTGTCAATAACACAGGTAAAGGAAATGGTGCAATTAAACTTTGTTCAATTAGAAGCCATGAAGGTGTGTTGTTAACTTCTGTATGATGAAACCAAAAGGAAATCTGCTTTAAGGTAAACACTTTGTGATAATTAAGAAAATCAGGAAGACCAAAGCCACTATTACATTTTGCATTTTTTAAAATAACTTATACAAGGGGATTTGCTATTCCAAATAAATTTATATAGTAGTGTATCTACATTTTTATAAAACTTAAGAAGAAATTGGATAGGCACCATAGAAAGGAAATAGAAAATGTGTATTGCAATAACTATTTTTATAGAATCAATTTTCCATACCATGATAGAACATCTTTAACCGGTTCTGTGCCTTGGACGAGGTCACCTCGTCCAAGGCACAGGAACTGGGGGGAGCGCTAGCGCTCCCCTCTGTGCTCACCACCCACCCCCCCAAGGCAGGGATGGAAGGGGAAGCCCTTCCCCTTCCACCCCTGACCCCTCCCCCACCCCCCCTGTGACGTCAGCGCACGAGCGCGCGCTGATTTGTCACAGGGCCGCGATCGAAAGAAAAATGCTTTGCATTTCTCTTTCAATCACGTGGGGGAGGCACGGAGAGGCTTCAAAGGGAAGGAAATGTATTTCCTTCCCTTTGAAGTCTCTCCAAGCGTTTCAAAAGCCGGATTGCTTGCAATCCGGCTTTTGAAACGCCCACTAGACACCAGGGATGTTTTTTTTTTTTTAAATAGACATAAGGGAGCGACCCCTTGGGCAAGGGTCGCTCCCAAATGGGGGGCATTTTTAGGAAGGCCTTTTCTGCCCCCCATGAGGGCAGATACCTCTAGGGCACCAGGGATCTTTTTTTTTTTTTTAGGTGGGGAGCGGCCCCTTAGGCAAGGGTCGCTCCCCTAGGGGGCAAATTATATTTAGGCCATTTCTGCCCCCCTTGGGGGCAGATTGGCATATTTTGATGAGGCCAATCTGCCCCCAAGGGGGGCAGAAACCTCTAGACACCAGGGAGTTTTTTTTCTTTTTTCCGTGAATTTCACGCAAGGTGAGCAACCCCTTAGGCAAGGGTTGCTCCCCTCGGGGGGGGATTTATTTTAGGCCATTTCTGCCCCCTGTGGGTAGATCATCCTATTTTGATTAGGCCGATCTGCCCCCAAGGGGGGCAGAAACCACTAGGCACTGGGGATTTTTTGTTTTTTTTGTTTGTTTTACAGATGGGGAGCGACCCCTTGGACAAGGGTCGCTCCCCTGGAGGGGAAAATTTTATTTAGGCCATTTCTGCCCCCTGTGGGGGCAGATCGGCAGTTTTTTGCTACCCCAATCTGCCCCAAGGGGAGGCAGAAACCACTAGGCAGCGGGGATTTTTTTTTTTGGCGCCAATGTCACGCAGGGGTAGCGACTCCATAGGCAAGGGTCGCTCCCGGGGGAAAGGGGATGGGGGGGCAAATTTATTTTAGGCCATTTCTTCCCCCCTGGGGGTATATCGGCCTATTGTTATTAGGCCGATCTGCGCCCGGGGGGGCAGAAATCTCTAGGCGCCAGGGCAAATTTTTTTTGTGTGTTTTTTTTTTGTTTGTTTTTTTAGAGGTGGCGAGCGACCCATTAGGCAAGGGTCGCTTCCCTGGGGGGCAAATTGTATTTAGACCATTTCTGCCCCCCATGGGGGCAGATTGGCGGAAATTAGGTCAATCTGCCAAGGGGGCAGAAACCACTAGGCACTGGGGATTTTTTCTTTGGCGCCAATGTCACCCTGGGAGCAATCCCGTAGGCAAGGGTTGCTCCCGGGGGGGGGTGGTTGGGGGGGCAAATTTATTTTAGGCCATTTCTGCCCCCCCTGGGGCCGGCTGAGCTAAAGGCCAAAATCCACAGGTAGGCACTTTGCAAAAAACACCTCTGTTTTCTGTGAAAAAATGTGATGTGTCCACGTTGTGTTTTGGGACACTTCCTTTCGTGGGCGCTAGGCCTACCCACACAAGTGAGGTACCATTTTTATCGAGAGACTTAGGGGAACGCTGGGTAGAAGTAAATTTGTGGCTCCTCGCAGATTCCAGAACTTTCTGTCACCGAAATGAGAGGAAAAAGTGTTTTTTGGGCCAAATTTTGATGTTTGCAAAGGATTCTGGGTAACAGAACCTGGTCAGAGCCCCGCAAGTCATCCCATCTTCGATTCCCCTGGGTTTCTAGTTTTCAAAAATGTGCTGGTTTGCTAGGTTTCCCCAGGTGCCGGCTGAGCTAGAGGCCAAAATCCACAGGTAGGCACTGTTTTCTATAAAAAAATGTGATGTGTCCACGTTGTGTTTTGGGCCATTTCCTTTCGTGGGCGCTAGGCCTACCTACACAAGTGAGGTACCATTTTTATCGGGAGACTTGGGGGAATGCTTGGTGGAAGGAAATTTGTGGCTCCTCTCAGATTCCACAACTTTCTGTCACCGAAATGAGTGGAAAACGTGTTGTTTTAGCCAAATTTTGAGGCTTGCAAAGGATTCTGGGTAACAGAACCTGGTCAGAGCCCCACAAGTCACCCCATCTTGGATTCCCCTAGGTCTCTAGTTTTAAAAAAATGCAAATGTTTGGTAGGTTTCCCTAAGTGCCGGCTGAGCTAGAGGCCAAAATCTACAGGTAGGCACTTTGCAAAAAACACCTCTGTTTTCTTTAAAAAAATGTGGTGTCCACGTTGCATTTTGGGGCATTTCCTGTCGCGGGCGCTAGGCCTACCCACACAAGTGAGGTATCAGTTTTATCTGGAAACTTGGGGGAATGCTGGGTGGAAGGAAATTTGTGGCTCCTCTCTGATTCCAGAACTTTCTGTCACCAAAATGTGAGGGAATGTGTTTTTTTTGCCAAATTTTGAGGTTTGCAAAGGATTCTGGGTAACAGAACCTGGTCAGAGCCCCACAAGTCACCCCATCTTGGATTCCCCTAGGTATCTAGTTTTCAGAAATGCACAGGTTTGGTAGGTTTCCCTAGGTGCCGGCTGAGCTAGAGGCCAAAATCTACAGGTAGGCACTTTGCAAAAAACACCTTTGTTTTCTTTCAAAAAATGTGATGTGTCCACGTTGCGTTTTGGGGCATTTCCTGTAGCGGGCGCTGGGCCTACCCACACAAGTGAGGTATCATTTTTATTGGGAGACTTGGGGGAACGCTGGATGGAAGGAAATTTGTGGCTCCTCTCTGATTCCAGAACTTTCTGTCACCAAAATGTGAGGAAAATGTGTTTTTTAGACAAATTTTGAGGTTTGCAAAGGATTCTGGGTAACAGAGCCTGGTCAGAGCCCCACAAGTCACCCCATCTTGGATTCCCCTAGGTCTCTAGTTTAAAAAAATGCACAGGTTTGGTAGGTTTCCCCAGGTGCCGGCTGAGCTATAGGCCAAAATCTACAGGTAGGCACTTTGCAAAAAACACCTCTGTTTTCTTTCAAAAAATGTGATGTGTCCACGTTGCGTTTTGGGGCATTCTCTGTCGCGGGCGCTAGGCCTACCTACACAAGTGAGGCATCATTTTTATCAGGAGACTTGGGGAACATACATTAGCAAAACAAGTGTTATTGCCTCTTGTCTTTCTCTACATTTTTTCCTTCCAAATATAAGAGAGTGTGTAACAAAGACATCTATTTGAGAAATGCCCTGTAATTCACATGCTAGTATGGTCACCCCGGAATTCAGAGATGTACAAACAACCACTGCTCCTCAACACCTTATCTTTTGCCCATTTTGGAAATACAAAGGTTTTCTTGATAGCTATTTTTCACTCTTTATATTTCAGCAAATGAATTGCTGTATACCCGGTATAGAATGAAAACGCACTGCTGGGTGCAGCTCATTTATTGGCTCTGGGTACCTAGGGTTCTTGATGAACCTACAAGCCGTATATATCCCCGCAACCAGAGGAGTCCAGCAGACGTAACGGTATATTGCTTTCGAAAATCTGACATTGCAGGAAAAAGTTACAGAGTAAAACGTAGAGAAAAATTGCTGTTTTTTACCTCAATTTCAATATTTTTATTTTTCAGTTGTTATTTTCTGTAGGAAACCCTTGTAAGATCTACACAAATGACCCCTTGCGGAATTCAGAAGTTTGTCTACTTTTCAGAAATGTTTAGGTTTCTGGGATCCAGCATTGTTTTCACGCCCATTTCTGTCACTGACTGGAAGGAGGCTGAAAGCACAAAAAATTGTAAAAATGGGGTATGTCCCAGTAAAATGCCAAATTTGTGTTGAAAAATTGTGTTTTCTGATTCAAGTGTGCCTGTTCCTGGAAGCTGGGAAGCCGATGATTTTAGCACCTCAAACACTTTGTTGATGCCATTTTCAGGGGAAAAAACACAAGCCTTCTTCTGCAGCCACTTTTTCCCATTGTTTTGAAAAAAACGAAATGTTCACTGTATTTTGGCTAATTTCTTGGCCTCCTTCAGGGGAACCCACAAAGTCTGGGTACCTCTAGAATCCCTAGGATGTTGGAAAAAAAGGACGCAAATTTGGCTTGGCTAGCTTATGTGGACAAAACGTTATGAGGGCCTAAGCGCAAGCTGCCCCAAATAGCCAAAAAAAGGCCTGGCACAGGAGGGGGAAAAGGCCTGACAGCGAAGGGGTTAATAATAATGCCTTCAGTTGTTGTACAATTTTTGATGGAAATGTGTAGAGGTTCCATGGCAACGAGAAAAAGTAAAGGTGATAAAGGGCAACTTTGTCTGGTGCCTCCAAAAAGAGAAAAATCACAAGAGGTTTGACCATTAATAAAGAATCTGGCAAATGGACCAGAATATAGTGCTGGGCACCCAGGGGGTTATTTAGGAGTCATCTATGGTGGACCGCATGCCGTACCCCTCCCCAGCTCTACTGAGGTCACACTAGCTCTTTGGCATACAGCCTGAAATACAATGGGGTGATGGAATACAATCACACAAGCAACCCCCTTGTGGGACTTCGCACAATTAGACACCAAGGCCTTACAGGGAGACTTTAACAAATGGGACCTCATTGGCCTTTCTAGGGTAGGTGACCTGTGGAAACAAGGTGAGGTGCCCCCGTTCGCACACTTACACAATGAATACCAGATGATGCCCACTTAGACCTATAGATATCTACAAATCTGTCACACACTACAAAACACACTCTGTAAGGGTGAAGAGCTGCCTGAGTCCTCCTCACTAGAAGACCAATTGTTAGATGAGTGCATGCCCAAAAGGGTGATGTCCCTCACCTACCAAAAGTTATTAAATAATTCCCCTGACACCCTTCTCCCTTTACAACAGCAAGACCTGGGGGGGGGGGGAAGTCGATGAATGGCTGAAGGCCCTAGCGTCCCCTAGGGAAGTAGTCATAAGATCAAGAATATCCCTGGTGCAAATCAAAATCCTCCACAGATGTTACCACGTATGACCAACATTGGCCAAAATGAATAGAATTGATGTAACACTCTGCCCCACGGATGGGCTTGACTATATCAACACTGTCTGGGATTGTGCTGTGGAACTAGCAGTAAAGTGGTGACTTCTAAATATTTTGGGCAAGACTGATCTCACTCGTATGGACCGCATTCGGTGTACACTGGGACTGATGGTGGCTAAATGCAGCATAGCGAGGTAATGGGGAGCTGAAGCCCCACCAAACCTTAATGAGTGGAAGAGAGGTGTGGAGTGGTGTAGGCAGGCAGAACGGATGGTATAGGAAAGCAGAGGCTGCCCAAACAAATGGACGAAGGTATGGGGGAAGTGGAATACATATTGGGTTGGATTATGTGCTTCTGCTGCAAACAATCATTGAGATGTCTGGGGCCAAAGATACCGGATTTCTGATGTTAGCCTGTAGTTTGCAGGGAAGAGGGTTGGTGAGTTTCAGGGACACAGAATTAAGATAGGAATTGACTATTGAGTACTGATACTTTTGTAATTGAGATATTTGCTACTAAATTTCAACATGATTCTTTATGTTTTATGTGCAATAAACATATCTTTAAAAAGAAAGAATATAGTGCTGAGATCATGCGAATAAATTAACTACTAAAATTGAAGGCTGATAAGGTATGAAATAAGTACTGCCAATTTACTTTGTCAAAAGCTTTCTTGGCATCTGAGGCCAGGATGCCAAATGGTAGAGGGAATAATGGTCCAGCTTCAATCACAAGAATTAATAATTGAGTATTGTTTACAGAGTATCTATGTTTCATGAAACCCGATTAATCAATATGAATTAGAGTATCAAGGACTGAAGTTAATCTGTTTGCAAGAATATTTGCATACAGTCTTGAATAATTAATAATATAGAGATGATTTGTAAACAAATTGTGTGATTGTTTTAGGTTCTTGGAGAACTAAGAACTAAGGCTTCAGTAAAAGATCCAGGAGTTGGTCCTGAAATGCTAAAATATTAAAGTAGCTTATCAAATGAGGTAAAAGGTGAAGAGAAAATTCTTGATAAAATTCAGCAGGAATGACATCTGGACCAGGAGATTTAAGCGGTTTAAAGGATTTAAGCCAAAGAAATTGGCACATCCAATCTATCTCTAGTTAATTGTGAGATTTTTGGTAAATTATAATTTCTAATTCTTAAAGAAATTATCAATATGAGAAGTGTCTGTGTATGGAGGGTTATTATAGAGTTGAATGATAATTCAGACATTTTTTATGTGCTATTGCAATGTTACCAGATGGTCCATGAATTGCATTGATTTGAGTTTTGTCTTTTTTACTTTGAAGATGATTTGCCAAATGTCTTCCAGACCTATTAGCACTAAAGCAGAATGTAGTCTTATTGTTAGAAATTTGTATGCTGACCGGTTTGCTTAATAAATAATTGAATTTATAACAAAGTTTTTGTGAGTGTATTTTTTATTGGATATCATTAGATGTAAAAAAGAGATGTTTATATTTTGCTATAAGTCCGTAAGTTTAGAGCTGATATGATAACAGATATGGTTACCTCTCTTAACATATGCTTTAAGTGCATCCCAACGATTTAGAAGTGAAGTAGATCCTTCAGGATTACAAAAGAAATAATCATGTATTGCTGAAAAATGTTTGATTTATTGTTTTCATTAAGGACAACATTTGTATTCATACGTCATCGGTAGTGGGATTTTTGTGTGGAGTTCAGTTGTAGAAAAATTTAAATAAGTGCATGACCAGAAATATCGATATTATGTATAGTAGGATCAGAAACTGAATGTATCAATTGATGGGATATTAAGAATTAATCAATTTGAGTATAGCAGTTATGAAGATTAGAAAAAATGTAAAATATTTCCCAATTGGATGATGCAAATTCCAAATATCTACTGACTTAGTGGATTTAAAAAAAAGGAAGAGTGAAAAAAGCTTTGGGAGAATGATATTTAGCTTGGGAAGTTCTATCCAACAAGGGGTCACATATTATTTGAAAATCACCTCCAATTATGAGTGGGATTTACCTAATTTAAGCACTTCAGAAGTAAATAGAGACGAAAAGTTAGGGTCATCATTTGTTGGGCCTTAAACATTAATGATATGAAAAATGGTATCATGCATTTTGATTTTTACTATAATATAACAACTATTTGAATCAGAACATTTCCGTAGTATTTGAAGATGTACAGCCAAATTTATCAAACATTTTTGCGATCGCAACGGCCCAATGGGCCGTTTGCAATCACAAAAATGTGTTTTGGTATGTAGCAAGCCCAATTTGAGACAACATACAGATTCGGTATTAGGAAGGGGCATGTCGAGGGCGTCCCTTCCTAATACCGAATCGCAGAGATATGTATGATTGTTTTGTGACCGTGAATGCGGTCGCAAAACAATCACAGTTATCACCTACTTCAAGTAGGTGGTAACCCATTTGCAAAGGCACCCCTTCCCCTTTGTGAATGCATGCAAAAATGTCTTTTGGGAGCAGGCATTTTCATTTTTCATTTTTAAACGCATCCATTTTCCTTTATGGAAAACGGGCTGCATTTTAAAAAAAAGATTGCTTTATTGAAAAGCAATCACTGACATAGTGGTCTGCTGAGCCCAGCGTCCCACCATCCCTGCGACTGTAGCCATTCACAATGGATTGCAAATTGCGACCTACCTCATGAAAATTAATGAGGTAGGTCGATTTGCGAGCCCTTGCAAATCGCAGTATGAAATTCCTGGAGTTTCATACATTCCAATAGCGATTACTTAATTGCAATTCACTAAAAATCAGAATTAGGTAATCGCTATTGTAAAAAATTATAGATCTGGCCTATAATCTTTTCAAAAAAAGATTAGCAACTCCATTTTGCTTGTAAACTTCAGGTGAAGAAATAAAGTTACCAACCCATTTTTCATTCGTATATCAGATAAAACTGAATCATCTTTTTCAGTCTCTTGAAGTAAAGAAATATTCGCTTTATGCCTGTCTAGGTATTCTAAAACTTTAACACACTTCACAGTATGTTGTAAACCTTTAACATTAAAAGAAATAATTTTTATTCTATTAGCATTACCCATATTCAAAAAAGAAAAAAGATAGTAATAAAAAAGGAAAAAGATAGTAAAAATATGAGGTAGCTCTAAAGATAGATAATGAGGGGGAAAAAGGAAAGACAAAAACAAACATAGAAAATACAACATAAAAACTTGAATAATATTCTGAAATCTAATACACACATGTTTAAGAATGACCTGCCTAAACAATGTCCTCATAAATAAATAGGACATTTAGGCTGATTATAAAAAAAATTGTAAGCAGCTATTCAGGTGTCACTCACATTTGTTTCCATAGACAGCGGGAACATTGTTCGAGGAAGTCACAAAGATCGTTAGGTCATTGAAAGGACTTGGAGAAACCATCTTTATATATTCTCTCTCATATCTGACTGATTAAACAGACCATATTTAAAACCATAACGTCTTATTCTTGGTCTGGGCTCAGTTAACTCCTTGCGGTTCTTAATTTTTTTCCTTTGCAAAATCTTGAAGAATGAAAATGTTAGTCCCATTAACCATTAAAATCGTGATTTCTCTCACTGCTTTCCGGGTTAAGACTAAGGGCCTGATTAGGAGTTTTAAGCCAGCCGCCAGAACTGTGGTGAGGAGACCGCTGTCAAGGTGGTGGTCTCCCCACCGGCCCTATTACGACTTTCCCACTGGGCTGACGGGCAGGAACCAAGGTTCCCGCCCTTGAGCCTAGTGGGAAAGGTGCAACAGCATTTTTGCCAGCACATAATAGAGCCAGCAGCACTGCTGCCGCATGCATGGGGCACCAGCACCCTGCTGTGGAGACAGTGCACATTTCGTGGGTGCTGGGCGGGAGGGCCTCCTGCACTTTTTTCTCCACCAGCCTTTTTATGGCTGTGGAACTGCCATGAAAAGGCTGGCAGAGAACAAGGTTGTAATCAGCAGGGCAGCCTTGCCTTCAACACTGCCCTGGCTGATTACAACCTGCACCATCGTCACCCCATCAGATTCAGAGATCTTGGTGGGGACCGTGGTAGGATGGTGGGTCTGCCCACCAACCTTGTAATGTGGCAGTCACATCGCCTTAACCACAGTGGTCTGCCAGCCACTGCAAGTCTGCCGGTCTGTTGACTGCCAGACTCGTAATAAGGCCCTAAGTGATGATGACGCAGGACTTTAAAGATCATTTGACGAGGGTTGATATTGCTTGGGCTACAATGTGAAGTAATTCTGTGCTCCTTGTCCATTTCAAATTTCTCTGGGAATTGTAAATATAGAAGAGCAAGTAATAAGCTTTCTAGATATGTTCTGCAGTTATTACCGTTAACATCTTCTGGTAAATTAAAGCTACGCAGATGGTACTGTCTATTGCGATTCTCCAAATCAAGCAAGAGATTACTCATTAGTACAATTTTTTCAATAACAGGCGTTATGCTATCAATTTTAGATTTGTTATCCTGAATTGTTATTGCATTGGCAGAACATTTCATAGAGACTAGCCATGTCTTTACGGATACTATTTTATTTCTGATGCAATATTATCAGTATTAGAGCGTACTGCTTGTAATTCCTCCAGTAAAGTTGATAAAGTGGGCTCATTGGGATCTGCAATTTTTTATTTAACTGGAGGAGGGGAGGTTGCTTGTTTGCGCTTGTTATGCATAACAGGTGTATTTTTCCCTTCCATTTTAGGAAATATCTTCCAATTAAGTCAGGTATACTTACAATTAAATATAAAAAAATATATATATGAAGGTCTACACAAAAACAGGCTGTGCAGCAGCTCAAACCAGCTGTGGCAGTGGTTTAGGCCTCAGCCATGCCCTTTCCTGAATATGACTCCACCTTTGTGACAGGAATTATAGCAGCCCTGCATCAAGGAACCAGTAGAATGCTCAGTGAGGCAAAACTCCCTGAATATATCACTAAAAGCCTCAAGCAATGCTGCTAGATGACGCGCTGGCCCTACAGAAGCATGCAAAACTTCCAGGATAAGGTAAAAACTCACCTTGGTATTCTTAAATCATCATCGATAACGCAGGCAACTCAGAGGCTCAGTGGGAGGTGGCAATCTCAATTCATGCTCTTGTGTGATCACAGGTCCTCCTGGTTTTTGTTAGCTGGTGCAAATAACAAGGTTGAGGTGGTTTTAGATTTCATTCTGAAGATTTTGGAATTCAAGTGGTTTTGGATGGATTTAGATTAGATGACTTCAGAGGGGATATGCAATTTGGCTGGGCAGTAGGTAAATGATTCAGACAGTTGGAATGTGTATAAAAATGCATAAATTGCAGAAAAAGTGAAAGATTTGTTTAGCACTGAATATATTGTGGGACCTCATCTGAAATATAATTTTGCATCCTGAAGGCCATATCTTGAGGAAGGCTCGAGTCACATTAGAGACAATCCTCTAATAGGCTACCACCATGAATTAAAAGGACATAAGTATCAAGATACTTAAAGATGTCAAGGACTGGATGCAGGAAACAACCAGTGCCTAATTTTTTTGGTTGCACGAAACAATCAGTGACTCCGTTTTTGGTGGTCCCTGATAAATTATCCCTTTCTGGAAACTGCTTTGTTTGTTCTTGTAGAGAACCGGTTAACAGGAAGGATATGAGGTTAGCTCAACAGGGAAAACTCAGCATACAAAGAGCCTCCTAGTTACAGATCATGTAAGCTGAACGGCCAAGACATATTTCAAGCAGTAAAGCTCACAAGACTGGAACATAATGAATGAAGCTTATGGGCTGGAGTTTGCAGAACTGGTACTTTCAGTATTGAGGAATCTCTCAGCTAGATGTAGCAAACTAAATATGTTGTGATTCATAAAGCACTGTATAAGACCCACATGCGTGATGTTGAAATAGGGTGGAGTGTATTTTAAGGGTTAATGGAATCTACTCAGCAGGTTCTCATTCATTCTCTTACTCAGAACACATTCAAATAAGAACGAGTGGGAGTCAATCCATATTTAGTGAATGCCCTGACAGCCCAGAGGAGGACTGGGCCTGCCTGATGGAGATATCAATGCCTTCAGTGATATAACTGAACATGTGTATTTTTAAAGCACAGGTTCACCCTGAAGGGTAACCTGGTGCTAAATTACATGTTTTTGTTACCCATCTAAAACATACTTATTTTATTGACCTCAGAGGATTGAGAAGCAAAGTGTATCAACAAGGATGCAAACCTGTGACGATGGGTTTAAACATAGATACCTGTAGTTGATGCACATATTCACTGTGCCACCAGACCTGGAATCATATGTGGTGAATGCACTGAATGAAGAGCAGAGAGCCAAACAAGTGCCATGCTGACCATACTAGTCATTCATGTTTGTTTTTCTGAAAGATAAGCTCCGAAAAGCCTACATTTATTTCATAAAAACTAAATTTCAGTGGCCCTGATGTGGAGGTAGTTGTCTTGCACAGCATGGGATCTTTGTGCATGACCACTGTTTCTTGTCATAGTGGTCACAGACAGGGAAAAAAGAGAGTTGGAAGGCCCACCCTCCATTGCGATGACTTTCAGACACTCAGGCCCACATTACGATTGTGGGGGTCTTAAGACCGACACACTTGCGGTGGCGGTCTTACCACTGCAGATCCGGAGGTAAAGACCGCCGCATTACGAGTCTGGCAGTTTGGCCGAATCCAAACCACCACAATGCCGCCAGTCCTGCCGGTCTGGTCTGACAGTCATGGCTGGCAGTGAGCTCCTCCAGGCCGGCGGCAGGCCTATGACTGCCGGCCATATTAAGAGGCAGCAAATTGCCAGGCTTTTCTACAGCTGTCACCCCGCCACAAAAACCCTGGTGGTAACGCACCCAGGAATCATCCATACAAACACCACTACTCGCATGCATCCCAATACACACACCTACTCACTCGCACCCCCACACTCTCCCTACCCTCCTCTTCCATTCAGACACACACACCTTCCACTCACACATACATACATACATGCACGCACTCACACACACGCTACACATACACGCACAAACCACACACATGCACACAACCCTCCCCCTTTTGGATCGTCCACCTACCTTTCTGGGCGAGGTGGTTGTCTGGGAGGGGATGGGTGTCGGCGTTTCCACCGCCAGTGCTGCACCGCAGTGCAGGAACTGCTGTGCTGTATTACGTCTCGTAATACAGCGGGCGGAGTCCTGTTGACGTGACGTGCTGGTGGTGGAACTGCCTCTCGCCCGCCATCGGTCAGGCTGACAGTTTAATTTCCGCCCTTAAATGGGTGGAAATCTTTGGGTGAGTCCAAATACAGCGATCTTTGGACCACCAGCATTGGCGGTCTTTGGGCACCCACGACTTCAGCAGTCTTTACAAAAGACCGCCGAAGTTGTAATGAGGGCCTCAGTAGCTCTGTCTCCTGTGGCAGGCTTGCGGGCAGTGGACTGTTTCAGATGGTGACCTAACTGAGACGTGCCGTCTGAAACGTGGAGTTTTCACTAACTCTAAATGAGTTGGGGGAACCACAGGTTTGGTTGGAGTGAGTAGCACCCATATAAGGCAATTCTGTTCTTCTGGCAGTTCTGAAACAAAAGCCTTAATTTGTTATTAGGGATGCTTAAACTACAAAACTCATTCCGCACTAATAATAGGTTATAATAAATAAAGGCATATCATTTGTAACTTGAATTTAAATGTGTTACATTATCATGTTACAAGCATTTGAAGTAAGGCCAAAATGTACATACATTTTATCACAATAGTAGTGTACAGGAAAGGCATATCCGTGCTAGATTTCCAAAATAGCCTATGGATATATAGATTAATTCCAATTAGATTGATTGTACTTGTACTTCTATGGCATCCCCTGATAATTTAATAAATATCCAGCTCTTTAGGAGCTATGTTTGGTGGTTGAATAGCTCAATATTGACTACAAGAATCAATCAGTCAATCAAACATTTAGCGAGTGTGGCAAATCATCCGTGTGTGTTTGTTTCTTTAAGCCACGTGCTCTTCTTTCGAGCAAAGCAACAATGCTTGACAGTCCAGACTGTTATCTCCCCCAGACTGTGAAAATGGTTGCTACGTAATTCCATGTCAGCAGGACACCATGGGCCATAGTGTAGCACATAACTTTTTCATTAGAGAAAAAAATCTGTGCAATTCCAGTTTCTGCCGCTTGTGTAAAATACAATTGAGCAAATGTTTTTTGAAGCAGAACAGAACATGAAGTAAAATGCTTTGACACTATTCTTGCTCTTTACATGGGTCTGGGGTCAAGGCTGTCTTCCGTGTCTAAGTACATGAGCAGACGGGCTTTAAGTGGGATGAAAAAACTTTGGGCGGTTGTGTAGAAGGAGCGTGACAAACCAGGCAAAGGGGCATGGCCTACATATCACAATAACTAGAATTGTATGCTTAAGAAAATCATAAAGTTGTATTCAGCAATGATAATAATATAGTAAAAAGGTTTATTTAAGTACCATGAACAATAAAAACAACAAAGTATATACAAATCTAGGAATATAAATGTTGAATTAAGATACATTTATGGTAAACTGACAGGCGTGCTGGGTGCCTGATCTCTCTGATAAGAGCTAAATTGATGGTAGTATTTTCTGAGTCTGTCCTGCCTTTCCTGGTTAACTATTATTTGTCACAATATCCTACATTTTCTGTACCCTTTCTCATTCAACTCCCGGGCCTACATTCGCTCACACTTGTACCTTCAAGAGCAATCTGTTTTTTGCTTTGAGTCGATAGCTATCTGCTGGTAAGAGACTCCATAGATCAACTAAAGGCATCATCAAAGCTCTTATCTGAGAGGAAGCTAGGGGTGGAATAGGGTCTAACTTAGAATGCCTCAAAGTGTGATTTGTTTTGCAGGGGGGGAAACGGGTTTACAGTCTTACTCACCTCCTTCCTTGCCACTTCCTCACAGTCCTCTCAGGCCCATGACCTCCTGCCTAATCGCATTTAGTCCCAATTGCTGTGAAAGTGGTGTTTTGATCGCCAAGTTTGCTTCTGCGGTGGGTTGGGGTGGAATGGAAGAAGGCAAGTGTTGAGGGAGAAGGAGGAGCAGAATAGGCAAAAGAGACAGGGGAAAGCAAATGGTCTGCAAAGACCAGTATTTGTGCCTCCCAGGGAGACCTGTCAGTAGAAAAAGGGCGCTGTGTTTGCCTAGTGATTTGCATCAGAAAACTAAGGGGCTGATTTAAGAGCCCCTAGTGCCAACTTAGCGCCGCCGTAGCATCATTGTATTTACGCTGAGGTGGCATTAAAGTGGCATTTTCCCCGTGCCATATTTACAAAGTGGCGCAATGCATGCAATGCGCCACTTTGTACACCCTTCCACCACATTATGCCAATGCCAGGCATAATGTATGCACAGGGGGCATTCCCCTGTTAGAGGGGCTGAAAAAATGGCGCAAGGAAATCTATGAGATTTCCTTGCGCCATTAGTTTCGGTACATTTAACGCCTGCTCAGAGCAGGCGTTCAAAGGGGGCTTCCATTATTTATAATGGGCCCCTATGTACTCTGCAGGAGTAGTGCCAATATTTTGGCACTATTCCTGCAGAGTACATCAATAGCGTAAAAAATATGACGCTATTGTCCCTTACCCTGCGCCATGGTGCACCGTATTATGAATACGGTGCACACATGGGGGCAGTAAGGGAGCGTTAAGGGGCGCAAGGAAAGTGGCGCTGCACTAGGTGCAGCGTCACTTATCTTAAATCTGCCCCTAAATGTTTTAGGATAGACAAAGTGAAAAAAAGTGAGAAATGTCAACCTTTGTGGAAGTGGTGGGAGGCATCCGCCCTAAAAAGGTGAAGTTGGCAATTGTTCGTGTAACTTATCAGCCCTTTTGTGATGATGCAAATGCACATAGGCTACTCAAAATAATTTTGAAATCCTATAGTGATTAGAGGTCTGCAGCTTTCAAGCGCTGTACACATGGACACTGTCATTAAAGATGTAAACGTCCACTTTCAGTACTCTCTTTGTTTTATCCCTTGTCCTAGTGTATCGACTTTTGTCATTATAAACATAGCAGTAAAATCCAGAGAATGATAAACAAGGGAGTAGAAACATTTTGATTGTCGTTACTATTCAACCGGCTAAGATATTTGTTACCAAACTAAAACCCATCACAAAAATATTTGTTGTGGCCTCTGCGTTCCTTTTATCACGCATAGAGCAAGCTGGAGACGTTAGCCAAAGTCATCAGACACACATTTTCCTCTTTCCCGTTTATTTTAATTCCCATTTCTGGATTTGGAGTACCAAGGATGTCACAACCCTAGTCGAATGGGTTGTGCAGTGCTTGTGATACTCTTATTATAAGGAGAGCTGGAGTCTCTGTCTGTATTTACCTTTTTGCAGTACTTTTCTCAAAAGTAATGAAAGTCACATAAAACTGCACAGGGATCTTCAAAATAGCATTCTCAGGTTGAAGACAGAATTTAGGGCCAGATGTAGCAAAGGTTTTTCCCCATTCTGTGTCTATGGGAAAAAGTGTTTGTACATATGGCCCTTAGTCCTATCCCTGCCGGGTGCAGCCCCTGACTCACTTTCTTCCATACGGTGTCTGCCCAGGGATGAGTCTGGTTGGGTTCGGTTGTAAACACCACCACACCCACCAAGAAAGGTGAGGTTCACAGGATATTGCACGGGGTAGCTGCAGGAGATTCCAAAGTGCTTTAGCCACATTGCTTATACAGAGCAGAGAAAGTTGCTTACCTCGCCACCTCCGTTAACACTGCTCGCCCCCACCCACCAACCATAACACAAAAAAGCACTACGACAGTGGCACTGTGGGCTGCGTCGTAGTGCTTTCTTCCATGCAGCATGTGCAACGTGACTAAAAGATTGACAAAGCCAATAGGTAGCGTAGCTGAGACCTATTGGTTTTGCCAACCCCTGTTTTTAATACAACCAGCCTATTATTCACTGCTAATAAGACTTTATTATTACCCAAAGAGCCCTTTTTAGCAACCTTAGAGTAGAATAAGATTATGTTAAATATATAATGCAGTGCTATTCCTATGCCTTGCAGTTTGTATTCAGTGCCTTGATTATAATTCATAGCTCACTGTGCCACAGTGGAAGGATTGTAATTTATGAACTGCAAGTAACAAAAAGGCCGCTAAGATAAAAGCAGTGACCCACTGATCTATCTACATTAAAAAAATCTGTGTTCTGCATTTAACACATTTAGTTTTGCAGCAGACACATTAACCCTCTCTGCTGAATTGTAAGTCAATGATGTTTCTAGATAAAGCAAAGATCTTTCCTGAACAGTCTGAAAAATGGGGACTTGTGCAGGTAGGTTAACTATTGGAATTTGGTCTCCCTCCATCTCTAAGGACAGCACTGTGTTCTTTCACCCAACCTGTTCACACCAGCCTTGTGCAACAGTGGCCTGAGCAGGTAGGCTTGGAGGGAGTTGGGTGGCCAGTCTGGACATATTGTTGACCTCCAAGAGAACTGCCCACCCCTGGCACTCATGCACCGGACCATGGGGTGGCGGCCGACTGCCCGCTTTGGGAATTCACCCCTAAAGAAAAGCAGCATGGCTGCCGGGAATGCCTTCAAAACACCAAATGAAGGGTTGTCCGTGGCACACGTAGTGTTGTGTGATCCATGGTTGCTAGGCCTGCCCAACAGATTTATTTGCCAGGTCCGGGTACAAGGAGGCCAGGGCATTCAAACAGAGCCCGATAGGGTCCCTTTAAAAAACTGGCGGTGCTGAGCACCTGCAGGACCCAGCCCACCTAAAGCCATGTGTGTAAAAAATATAATGAAAATCGGTTTACTTTTTAATGTGTTTCAATACATTATATATATTTTTTAATGTTTATTACACACTGAAAATTATGTTCAATAAATACGCGTGCTGCATATGTGTTCTGTATCCGACCGATCCATTCTTTAAAACAACAAAGCCAGTGGTTCGAATAGATTCGTTCAGATTTTTTTTACTCATCTGCTAATTTTCTATACTGTGGCTTGAAGCTTCCAGTCATGGGCATTCACTTGCAAAGTGCATTGTGGGAGTCGTAATCTTGGATTTCTTCCGATAAACCCGTCTGAAAACAATCCTAGATAATATTGTATGAAGAATGCTCTTGACTCTATTTAAGGACTAGCATTTATGTGTAAATCAATTAATTGTCTTGGTCACTTTTATTGTATTTCTTTAATAATTTTCTTCATCATGTGCATGCAGAGAAAACATTTTAAATGTAAAATTTGCAGCCTTCACGACCTTCTCTAAGGCTGAACAATAGCGTAGCAGAATGCAATCCGTACACAAATTCTAAATCGAAACATCATTAATTTTCTTTTCAGATCAGTCTGACCAGAGGCGACCGAAGGGGGCTACATTTTTCAACAGGCGACCAAAGGGGACCAGATTTATCAGCAGCAGGCTCTGGGGCAAGGCGCAATGTGAGCACCTCGAAGGCCTTTTAAGTCTACGGTGGGTGAGTTCGTAGAAGTGTGCAGTGGAATGGACTAGTTTCCTCACAGAAATTAACAGCCTACTGACCATTTTTTCCTAAATAAGCGGAGGGAGTATTTGAGCGAGTGGAAATGGAGGGCCGGAGTCCAGGAATTTCTTCGAGCCTGTTTTTGGCGGTAACCCATCCCTTATTCCTATTTTCAAGAATGTGTGCAACGCTGATGAGTAGCATATTCATATGTGCAACCAATCATACAGTTAGAATTCCGGCTTCTAATATATTTCAGTGGCCTAAGTCCAACTAACATGACTAACTTCCATTTCCGTGCCTCGCGTCAGGCATGTATTGTGCCCAGTTGTCACCAGAAAGAAGCCATGCCTTTTCTACTTCTGTCCAGTGCTTGGTTGCTGAGTGCGTTGTTCTTGGAAGCTTAGCAGTGCAATAGGTTGGTCATGGTTGCCTGGTTTATTGACGTTTACATTATTTCCTTTTGTGTTTTATGGGAATTAATGCAATGGTATATTGTACTATATTTTATTTTACCTCATTGTATATTTTCAGCATGTGCTTAAGACATTTCTGCTAATTTGTGCAACATCGTAGCCTTTTCAGGGTCTTAGTGCAGTATAGGTATGGTTCAGAGATCTCACTGACCTCAGTCATGGTTAAATGGTTTCAATGTGTTTGGTCAGTACAGGTGGGTCTTTCTAATGTATTGCTTATTAATAGTTCATTTTAGTTTATGGGAAGAAATTGTGTCCGGAAAACAAGACTTAACAAAGTGGTCAGAACCACACATGCCTTTACCATGCAGGCTTTACAATGCATGCGTCTTTATTACTCATGCTTCTTTACCACCCAAGCCTTTACCACGAAAACTTTTACAACAATATGCCTTTACCACGTATGAGTCTTTACCACACATATTTTTACAACAAATATGTCTTTATCACGCATACCTTTACATCAAAAATGTAAGCGTTTCACAGGCAAGTGTATGTATATATATATATATATATATATATATATATATATATATAAACTTAGTGGCAGTTGCGACTAGGTAGTTATCTTCACAAAATTGTCTAAAAAAAAAAGTGCATGGAATGTTTCAGTGTGATCTGTCAAGCGGGGCCTACAGAAAAGGGAGGGTGTAAAAAGTAGCATTTCCGATGTTATTTCCCATAGGACATTTAGACAAGACTACAGCCCGAACCGCTAGACGGAATTGCACCAAATGTGGCAGAAAGCTAACTTTCAGTATGAAGATCGGGCTTTCACTTATTTGGTGTAAATCCTTTCAGTAGTCTTGGAGGTATTAAAGGGAAAATACATTTAGATATCTCTGGCTGTGACGACTTCACAAATAATGACAAGCTTGTGCAGGGAAATGCACAGCTCTGATTGGCTGTCAACAAGTGTTGGCAGCCATGTTGAAACTCAGCTTCAGGTGAGACAATGCAAGTGATCACAAAGCCAGTGCTTTTTAAATTGCTGATCATGTGACCTGATAATCACGAACTCCATGTCCCAAGGTGCACCATTCCATGGTCTCACCTGTGATCAAGGCAGTTGGAGCCGAAACGCGTCAGGAAAAGGAGAGTTGTTGTTCACTCTGGAATAAAGTGTTTGGATGGATCCCAAACTGGTGCCTTAGCTACTTTTGTTCTATGTTAAGATGGATGCTTCGCCCTCATGCGGAGGCTGCCCTGTCAGGGTCTGTGGCCCCTTAATGGAGCGTGTTGAACAAAGATTTATATTGAAGGGGCCCGACCCGCTTTCCTCGGTGAGAACCACGGCATTTATCCGAGACAGAAGGTCAAACTGAGGTGAGCAAGGGATGGGAGAGAGGTATTTTACCTCCCTTCTAGCTGTTTGGGACCTCCTTATAACGAGAGGAATATGGGCAACAACTTTAAACAAGGACACTTTTCCAGTATACATTGTAACTTTGGTGCCTAAAACGCTATTTCATGCAGTACAATGATTCAGCACCAGAGTTTAAGAACATGGAATGGTGCACCTTGGGACATGGAGTTCGTGATTATCAGGTCACATGATCAGCAATTTAAAAAGCACTGGCTTTGTGATCACTTGCATTGTCTCACCTGTGATCAAGGCAGTTGGAGCCGAAACGCGTCAGGAAAAGGAGAGTTGTTGTTCACTCTGGAATAAAGTGTTTGGATGGATCCCAAACTGGTGCCTTAGCTACTTTTGTTCTATATATATATATATATACACACATATATATATATATATATGTATGACCTAGGGGCGGTCGCCACTAGGTAGTTATAGTTAGGACCATTTTTTCCATAGACGGATCATTTTTGTTTTGCCAATAACTTTGGCCTTGCTCAATGAATCTTCATGAAATGTTCAAAACATATACTTTGGTTTGGTCAGTTTAGCTGTTGTCTTGAAAGTTTCAGAGTGATCCGTGAAGCGGGGACTGAAGTTAAGGGGGGGTCCCAAAACACTTTTCTCCATTCTGTGTCTATGGGAATTTTGCATTCTTTTTCATTCTTTAGACATATCTGCAAACCGAACTGTTGAATGGAATTACACTCAATTTGGCACAAAGCTAGATCATTTTCTGCAGATTACGCTTTTTGTGGTTTGGTGTAAATCTGTTCAGCAGTTTTTGAGTAATTTAAGGCCCAAAAATATAAATATCTAGCACCGGGGATTTGCGACAGATTCCTCGTGGATTGATCCGTAGATCCACGGGCTACAGGGAGGATCTGATTGGCTGACTGCATGCTGACAGGAATGTTGCGGCCACCATTTTTTTTTTCATACGGAAACAGTCTCTGGGGCTAAAATCTTGGTTGAATGTAGATGATGGGGTTGAGATGGAGGTTCCCTGACCACATGGTTGTTATATACTTGTGATGAATAAGTTAAAATGGTCTTCAAATGCCTTATATTCTTTTGACGGTTTCTGAGATCAGCGGATTCATCAGCAGAGCTCAGCACAGCCCCCAGTGTAAATCTGCAGGTGGATCCGCAAATTTTTGCGGAACGTCAAAAACAAAAAATAGATATAAATTCATACACCTATTCAAACACCCAGACAAACAACCTAACGTCCACTCTCACACCCAGAGAGACACTGTCACATCCACTCTCACACCAACCCTCACACCCATGCAGACAGTCTCACACTCAGATTTGGAGAAAGATACTCTTACACCCACTCTCACATTGAGGCAGATACTGTCACACTCCCTCTCACACCCACCAAGACTGAGGCTCTCACACTTACTCTCACAACCAGTCATACATTGTCACACATAGTCTTACACCCATAAACACACTTTGGCATTCACTCATATTTTTACATATAAGTTGCCCCATGTAACTATAAGCAGGGACCTTATAAAAATAGTTTTATAAGCTCTGGTGAGGTAAAACAGCCAAATTCGTTTTTCCCTCATTGTAGTGAATGGCCTCCATAGGCTAGAATGGGGAGACTTTATTTTAATTTTAATAGTCCCCTTAAGTGACAGAAACCAGAAGTTTGGTATCAAATTAATTGTTATTATAAATCCCACAACTTCCAGTTGTGGGATTTAATATAACTTGTTCAGGTAAAGAGTTTTCAACTTTACCTGAAAAGTTGCCAACTTCAGCCCTGCAGTGTTTTTGCTGCTGTGCTCTGAATGGCCAGCCTCTGGCAGCCTGGCCAGGCTGCATTGATGAGGTGTGAAGTGGCCTGGCTTCACACAAAGAGATGTGCCTGTGGGAGGAGATCTCCCCTCAGCAGATGGTGAGGCAGGAAGGGGGAGGGCTGCCAAACTGGTCTTCAAAGGGAGAGAAGGACATTTGGAGCAACCCAGCAACACCCCCACATCCTGCAACCCCAGACAACTAGGTGCCCCTTGATTAGATTAGGAGAGGGCAGGAGAGGGGTGAGTTTTTGATTTTTAGCCACACCAGTAGGTGGGCTCAGTCAGATGTAACCTCCAAAAATCACTCTCATCCATGATGGATTTGTGAGAAATGTTTTCTCCTGGGGTTGATTTTTGCCACACTTCCCAGGAAGTGGTCATCAGAGGGGGAAGGACCCTGCTCTTGATTGGAGAATCAGGACCCTCCTGTTTTTCACCCAGGAGCAAGGATAAAACTGGCAGACCTGCACCCACACCTCAGATCCACATCAGATTCCAACAAGGAAGAACCAAAGGAGAAGAAGGACTGCCCTTCTGGACCCCTGTCCTTCACCTGGACCCTGCAATCTGAAGGACTGCACCAGCTGCACACTTGGGCTTCACCACAAGAAGGACTTTGCCTGGCTTCAACTGGTTCAAGGAGGGACTCTCTGTTTGCTACAGGTGACAAATTGCTAACCAGAGTCCCCTGCACCAACTCCTGAAGAAATCAACCAGCTGACCACTGTCCAGTGGCCAAAAAGGAGTTTGCCCAGGTGCATTCTGGGAGTTGTAGTCCACACCCCCAAGGATCTTCTTAGAGCTTCTGGAGCCTTGGGGTGAGCTGTGGACCCCAAAAAGAACCTTAAAAGAACATCTGGGAGATGAGCCAGAAGTTTGGAGAACTTTTGAAAAAAAGCTCCATAGAGGGACCGACCCGCTGCGGCAACTCTAACCAGCTTGCATCAACCGCGAGCCACCCTAATTTGCAGGTTCGTCTCGGTGAAGAAAATCTCCAAGAAAGAGACGAAGTCCGAACGTAGAAAGTTGACCGGGACCTCCCAGCTAGCGTATCCGATGAGGGCTCCAAGGACGTCGGATCAAGATCCAGGTTTACCACGGTCGAAGGATTTTCACCGCGAAAAAAAAAGACTAAGTCCGAAGGTAAAAATCTCCACCGAGGGCTCCCGCGACGCATATCCGGAGAAGAGTTCCAGGAGGTCGGATTGGACTGGCAGGTTCGTCCAGCTGAAGAAAATCTTCAGAAAAACGACTAAGTGCAAAGGTAAACTTTTGACCGAGGCCTCCCGCGGGCTGCAACCGAGCTGGGCTCCATCGCGGTCGGCCTTAAACTTTGACTTTGCCCCGGTCGAGGTGCGACCAGATGACCAGATTGGCGCTTTTTGTTTCAAGGCGCTAGAAGACATTAATTCTTTAAAATTTCATATCTCCGGTTCTCCTTATCAGATCTTATTCATTTTGGTGTCATTTTAAAGATAAAAATATAATCTATTTTTATAAATTGGTTTTGGATTTTTAAACTGTTTCCTGTGTTTTATTTCATTACTGTTTTGTGATATTTGAATGCTTTACACTCTGTCTCCTAAGTTAAGCCTTGTCGCTCGTTGCCAAGCTACCAAGGGTTGAGCTGGATTTAATTTACTGAGACCTAACTGGACCTAAGTGGAGGTTAGTGGCCTATTGCTAAGTGTAGGTACCTATCTGCCCTTACCAATAACCCATTTTCCTATATATATATATATATATATATATATATATATAGACACACCCACATACATATATAAGTAGGAAGTGTTGGCAGCCATCTTAGGACTCAGTTTCAGCTGAGTCCCAGAAAAAGTGGTAAAAAATAATAAACAGGGCAGGGTAGGGCCACCCTGATCCCTTAGTTCTGGTGCCCCCCAAGAGAAAAAAAACCATTTGTTTGAATATTTAAAAAAAACAAGCAAGTGTGGCCGTCCGAGCTTGTATAATGAACGCTGCTGATGGGCCAGGTCCCGGGTTCATTGAAAAATGTGGGGGGCGCACGGGGCCTCCCCTCCTACGGCTTAGATTAGACATGGGGACCGCCACCTCCCTGGGGCTATCTTTGAATTAAATGTGTGGGGGCGCCACCTCCCAGGGGCTATCTTTAACTGAAAGGGTTGGAGGGCATGTGGCCCCACACTGCCCCGGGGACAGCTCCTGCCAAGTCAGAGCAAACACTTCTCTCACAGCAAGTGAGAGCTGGCAAAAAGCTCTCACTTGCTGCGAGAGGAGGTTTCCTCTTTTTGAAACAGAGGAAACTATTGCTCTCACAGAGAGGGAGATGCATCTTTAGCAGCTCCCTCTCTGTGACAGCAAGGCCGGCTCCGGCAGGAGAAAGGGAGCCGGCTGGAACCACGGGGGCCTTCAGGCTGCCTCTTGGGTCCTATTGCTCACTGGGTGCCCTGGAGGGCATCCTTGAGAGATAGACATGCCCCGGGGGCTGGGGTCCCCGGGGCCAAAATCGGCCAGGCGAGGGGATTTGCATGTGCCCCCCCATGCATTTATAGTGGGCACTGGGGGATGGGGTCCCTAGGGCTGAAATAAGCCAGGGGAGGAGGGGCCACCCAGCCCCCCTGCCCGACAATGGACATGAACCTAACGATGTAGCACTTAGAACCTAACCAGTAGAAAGTGCTCCAGTTGGGTAGACATTTTGTGCAAAACTGTGGACCCTTGTTGGATAAACAAGCAGATGAGCTTCCGTTCTGAACATGATGCTCATTTCACTGAAATTAAATCTCAACAGGAAACACTTACAAATATAAACGCAGCAGACGCCCCAGTTGAAGCTCCACTTCTCAAAAGGACAAATGATCCCAAATCCTGGGCTTGGTGAAGGCAATGCAAGTGTGCTTACTCAACGTTTCAATATTGAAAAATGAACTGAAAACCTTAGTGGAGGTGAATGCTTCTTTCATCTTTTGGAGCGCAATCAGACATTCTCACAGAACAATTCAGCTGTTATAGTTAGTTATTTCAAGTAACTATAACTTGTGGCCTAAGGTAAATATAACTCATGCCCTCCCCATGCACTGCTAATTACTCCAGATATTACAGCACTCATATAAACTTTTATAACATCAATAAAAATGTCAATGAAATACTAGAAGTCAAGTTATTGAAGAAAAAACTGTGCATGGCAGGGGCTTGAGTTGTAGTTACCTTAGGCCACGAGTTATAGTTACCTGAAGTAACTCTAACTGCTGAATTTCTATGGTTTTGTGCGAGTAGATTCAGAACCTCACTATAACATCCCGATAACCTTTTTTTTTTTTGAAAGTAAAAAAAAATATATATATCTATATACAATGACAGCATTGTAAGGGCACGCATGGTAATGGCATGCATGGTTCTGACATACAACTGATTTGTCCAAAAGTGCAGTTTTTCTTATCACTCAATGTACAGGCCTAAGTTTATCACTTTATGTATCAGCATTTTGTGTGGTGAGATACATTTTTGGCATTTGTTTTTTCTAAATAAATGTGGCCATGGCTTCTACACCCACCTTTTGCTTCCTTACCTAAGATCATCTTAACTGTTGTATTAGCCTCAATCCACTAACAAGCATTGTCAAAGTCAGTGAGTTTGGTTTGCATTTTGAGTCTTGATTAGCATATTTCAAAATGCCTGCCGCAGTGAAAAAGCAAAACAAAAATGATTGCCTTCTGTAAACAATACACCTGTGAAATAAAAAACGGAAAGTGTGATAATTCAATGTACTTTTGAGAGTAACATAGGGCCAGATGTATCATACAACCAATTTGCGATTCTCAAATAGCGATTTTAAAAAAATCGCTATTTCAGAAATGCAAAAAGGTATGTATGATTTTTGCAATTCGGTAATAGCGATTTCTTAAAAATCGCAAATTCTATTACTGAATTCAAATAGAGAATCTGTCCCCATTCGCACCTATGGGCCTGTTGGCCCATATCTGCGAATGTTTTGCATTTCCAAAATTGCGATTTCTTAACCAGAAATCGCAATTTTGGAAATGCAAAACCCCAGGCTTCTGGGGGCCTAAGGCCCCCTCCGCTGCACCCCAAACATTTTTGGGGGGACATGTAAGGTGCACACATGCCAAAAGGGCATGTGTGCTTTACATGTACATTTTAAAAATGCATTGTAAATGCATTTTTAAATTTTGCACATGGTTACCACCAGGTTCAACCTGGTGGTAAATAGCGATTCCTAAATGCCCAAATCGCATTTAGTAATGGCTTCATACATGTGCTAAGAAATCGCAAATAAGGAATCCTTATTTGCGATTTCTTATTTAGAGACTCGCAATTTGCGACTCTCTAAACAGGGTCGCAATTTTAAGGAATCACTATTTTTGCGATTCCTTAAAATTGCGTTCTGAATGTCTTTCATACATTCTGAACTGGCTTTTTGCATTCGCAAACGGGCATTCGCACCGTTTGCGAATGCAAAAAATCTTGATACATCTGGCCCATAGTCCCTCATGCACTGTAAATAATGCACTCTACAGGAGGAGGAATGATATCCCAATCTCCAATAGCATGTGGTGAGTGAGAAATTCTTCACTGAGCAGGGCCAAAGCTAATTCTACATATATTTTAAAGAATATTTAACATTAAAGTTTGCAGACAGCAGCACAGTGAAGCCAGACCTAAAACTGTGTCAACATTTTTGGTCAGTACACTTTATTGTTTCCCTATTTGCAAGTGATCCATCAGATTGCATTAGCACCTGTGTATACCTATTACAGTGAACCAAGTTTGACTGCATTACAATTCTTCAGAAGAATGCCTCTTTGAATTTGTATCTAGAGTGATGATGTGGAATGTTTTCTTGTGCGTCCCATTTCCTGCAAGCGTTATGCCTGATGCACACACTGTACTTGTGAATTTAAGGAGGCTTCTAATGCTCCTTAATTATCTTTGATGGATTGTATCATACGTTTTAGGGAATGATTCATCCCAATCTGAAGTCATTACAGATCAAACGCTTTGAAGTGAATCACACCACACTATAATTTATCTGAACTCTGACTAAATCTGAAGATGGAAAGATTTGCAACAACCTAAGGCGAAACAGAAAAGGGAAACCCATCCTACCTCTATGCATCCTTGCTCTAACCTTTTCCGATCGCTTTGTGCCCACCTTAAAAAGGTTAAAAAAAAAAAGCAGCTTGGATATATGCCCCATCATGCCAGCTAGCTCGTATTTACCTGTAGAGAAAGGGCAGTGGCTGATCAGACAAGTGAGAGAAAGTCTGGTGGCATTTTGGGGTAAAGTGTGACTTGGAGTTTTAGTGTGTTAAGGCATTATGGGCCTGATTACAACTTTGGAGGAGATGTTAATCCGTCCCAAAAGTGACGGTAAAGTGACGGATTTACCACCAGCCGTATTACGAGTCCATTATATCCTATGGAACTCGTAATATGGCTGGTTGTATATCCGTCACATTTGGGACGGATTAACACCTCCTCCAAAGTTGTAATCAGGCCCAATATGTATTGCTGTGTTCAACCCCTCTTCCACTTTCATTATTAAGTATCACCAAAATAACAGAAGGCAGAATATGAACCCCTCTGTTCCATAGGAACTGACATCAGTATATTGCCAGAATGGGTATTACCAGACACAACACTGCCTCTAGGACATGAATAGCCAAACCAGGAAGAAAGCCATAGAGAATGAAATAAAAGCTTGCAAGACTTAATGTGCAAATCATAATCTCCTGCCTAATGATACCAAGCGGTGGAAGGTAAGTCAAGTCTGTCTAATAGAAGCTCAAAATAAGAAGGAAGCAAAAAAAATGGGAGGGGTGTAGAAACTGTCCACCACAATATAGGAGAATCCATTACTGTTATACAGTGACTGTCACTCTAGGAGGACAAGATTGTTACTATTACAGCAAACAAACAGATTAGCCAAATCAGAGGTGGTGGAGACAAGTATGCAGGATCCTTACAGAGACAATGGAGACACATGAAACAGGCGCAACTCATGCTGGGAGGGATGAGACTCACAGTAGTATTTGAAAGTACCGTAGTAGGCACTAACCACTGTAAGAGAAAGGGATTACACTACAATAGTAAAGCAAGTGAGATACAGCTGGAAAGATGCACCTTACCTGTTCGAAGGAAGTTGCTTCATGGTGACACCACCCTCCTTAGTTAGAAGGTGGATGCAAAAGTGAAGCTCTCCAAAAACTCAGCTGGACTGGCTATATCAATCATTAAGATATATATGATAGTATCTCATGCAGACAAGCAACAGATAAAGAACATGAAGCACCGACACAAGCTTTTTTCAGTGTGCTTGTGGTTGGTTATGTGTTTGTCTGTGTGTGATGTTGCATTAGTATGTAAGTGGGATGTGATGCTGTGTGACGTGAGTGTTTGGTGATGTATAGTAGAGTGTTGGCGGGTGTGTGAATGATAAAGTGTTAGTGTAGTAGTGAGCAAATGGTGATTTTATTTGCTATTTGTTCAGATGGTGTGTGCACAAGGGTGATGTCTGTTAGGGTGGTGTGCGTGATGGCGGGCATATGTGAAGGAATGTGTATGAGGATCTTATAAAGCTCCTCAATCACACACCATTTTACACATGAAATGCTGGTTCCCATCCATTCCATTCAGTCAAACCCATCACTAAGGCAATTGTATGAAATTCACTAGAACGTTATCACTGCAGTGGTGAATGAGCAACAACAGGTCACACTTCTGGTTAGTTTCATGCTCTGCAGTCAGCAGAATTGGATACTCCTCTGCTACACCATGTGCTGGCCAGTCACCAAAGCGACCTGAAGAATGTTAGAAAGAAGAAAGAAAACTACACTGGCTGTGAATCCATTAAACACTGGGACTTAAGTAAATTGTGTTACATGAAGCACCAAACTTCCGCGACGTCTAGGACATCACTCACTGCTCAGCACAGTTACACTGGTAGTGGACTGTATAAACCCTAAATATTACCATCCTTGACACACAGTGGCATCCTTACTGTCCTCTCAAGCAAAGAAACAGCCACTGACTTGGAGTTTAACATCGCAGGATCTCTTCTAAATACCTTACAGGTTTTTTGATTATGAAGATTGACCAATGGTTCGCAAGATCTGGTGAGATCAGAGATCTAGCAAGATGAAAGGATGGGTCACATAGAGTCAAGCCATACAAACCCTAAAGTAACAGGATTCAATATGGCAGACACCTTTGGATCAGGCATCAGTCTGAGTGCAGTGCCAAGCAATCGAAGTAAAATTAAATAAAAACACAAAAGTCATGTTAGAAAGTGACTTTAAAAAATAGAAGTAACATCAGTAAAGTAATAAAGAGATGTATGCTTGAAGTAAGATCAAGAAAATCATGCAAATGCAGTTTAGAGCTTGTGTCGGTCTAATTTTTCAATAAGATCATTTGTTATGTAGGGTTTCTTTACATGCATATAAATAATTTCTTGGAAAATAAGACATTACAAACAATATAGGTTTAGATTTTGGCGGACGGATTACTCCGTCACATCAGTGACTGATATCACGTCTGCCGAAATATTAATCACATTATTTCCTCTAGGATTTATATTTCAGTGGATGGGATATCGGTCACCCTTGTGATGGAGTAACCCATACAACAAATCCATAGGCTTTTACATATTTATCAAGATCGTACGTCAAGTAAGTGTCTGGTTAAAATGCACAATGCTTTGCTTTTAGTGGGGAAAGGATTTTTTCCAAAACTTATTCTTTGTTCAGCAAAATGTAGATGCAATGTATGCTAAATATGCAATATTTATGTAGTGAGAACCTAGATGACAGGCAGTGGAGAACTGAACAGGGTCAATAGCAAACAGATAGTCAATTTATGATGGAGTAGCTGGTTTGTTGACTGTTATTGCATCATAATATAGTGTTCTTTTAAGAGCTAAGTCTTTACATTTTTACTGAATTGGTGGCAATCCTGATGGCTATTGAGATAATGTTCCATATCCTAGTAAATAGATTGAGAAGGCTTTTGTCTTTTTTTAGCTCTTTTTGCACTTCTTCCTCTCTGGTCTGATAGTGTCCTGGCTGCAGCTGTGGCAAGAGCCACTGGAGGTGGTGGGCTTGTCAGACAGGTAGGCTGGGGTGCCAGTCTTGATAGCTCTGTTGTTGATGTCGCTAGTTTTGAAGATGGTGGAGCCTGGCAAGGGGAGGCACTAGAGAACCAGCAGAGTGTGTATGATGACATCTGCTTCTGCTCCTGAAAACAGTGCACCTTATTTTTTCAATGGAAGAACTCCATATGAGATGAAATAATACACTTCATGGCCAATAGTATGATGGTGAGTGAGAAAAACTCACTGGGTTGATACAATATGTAAGCGACAAAGTCTAAAAGTAATATAAGAAGTAGAGTGATAAAAAAATCTCATGGCTGATGGGGACTAACCCAAAGTCCACTGTCTCTATATTGTACACAGTAGTTCTTGCAGACAGCTAACGGTGTAGAGCCAGACCTAAAAATGATCCTGGATGAATGCATTGCAGTTGCTTGGGAGACACAAGGGAAGGTCCATCCTGATTTAATGATTCAGAGATGATGATACTGCTCTGACTCCTATGGCTAACACTTTGGCAAATATGCCCTGGAACAGTTAAGAAATTCTGTGGTGGGCAGAATCAGATAGTGAATGTCAAGTGGGTGTTGCATTTTGACAGATTTAATTTTTTTTGTAAGGGAGGGATAGTTAGATCAAATCACCACGTTTGACTGTCTTGGACTTTAAATCTTTTGCAGGGGTTGCAGAGACAGTAAATTTACAAGAGTACTACTATTTGTGACAAGGGTTTGAAGGTGATGGAGGCAAAGCTACTTATGTTACCTATTAAGAATGTCCTTCACATTTGACATGTTCATGGAAGAAGTGCAATAAATACTATTGTTGTCTCTCCTAGTTGAAAAATGTTTTCAGTTTTTTTTCTCCTGAAGAGAGTGCTTCTCCAGAGTGTAAGATGTCAGCGTTGAATACAAGACAGAGACACATATGGGCTTCATTCAGAGAGGCCAGGTATTTGGGTGAGGTGATACCACCAAGGGAAATAGTGATGCATGTTTTGCAGGTTTTCCATACAAAAGGGAAATGTTTCCCTTTTTTATGCTGCAAAACTCAAAATCATGTCGGTTTTTCCTGTAAACATTTTGCTAGGATTACCTTGTGAAATTTGTGCAGAAAAGTTCTGCTGGAACAGTGTGAAGTTAATGCATGTTTTATAATTATGAGTTGGGCACAAAACCCTGGTTGGGCCAGAGTCAGCATTACTGGCCAACTTGTAATGAGGACCATAGGGCCAGATGTAGTAAGCTTTTTTAACAATTTCAAACATTCTATTTCAGTATTGCAACTGTTAAAATGCTTTTTCATATGTAATAATACCTGATTAGGAGTCTGAAAAGCTTTTCAATATTCGAAAATAGGATTGCAAATGGTTACCGATCTAGTATCTGGGAGGGGCATGTTGTAGACATCCCTTCCAAATACCAAATGGATATCTAATGTGTTAAGGTTTTGTGACCGAAATCTGGTTGCAAAATATTGATATTGTACCAGCAATTCAAAGGAGGTGGCAATTCATTCACAAAAGGTTAGTGGTCCTGATGAAGCAGGAAATGAAGGTTCTGATTTATTAACGCTTAAACGTAGTGCTGAAATAATCATGTGTGACTTTAACCGAACTAATAAAGATTGTACGGGGACAAAATGTGCCCTCAGAGTAGTTTGCCATCACTTATACGCGTGCTTTATATAACGTGGTGTATTAGAATTGCACTAATCCGACATAATCATAAACGTGTGCTATGATTTGCTTATTTGAAATGCTTTAGCTTAGCATTACTTTAGCGGAGGCTTTGGCCTAGTTGCCTGGTCTCATGGTTTAGATGCTCGTATTTTTCCACTGTGCTAATAAACGTGTATTTTTGCTTGAAGCTGTACTTTTCCACAGAAACTGTTCACATGCTTATCTTAAGGTTTCGTGCCAGACTGGCATATTTTCTCCTTACTCCAAGGTCGATTTGCAGGTGCGGACAATGGAGGCTCTGAAAGTGAGCTAATTGGTAGACAATGTTGCAACTTGCGTACCCATCTCCAAGGATAATGTATGCTTAAGTAAAAGCTTGAGAACTGTCGTTTTTGATTGGTCAATTTGAAGCTAACCTATGAACCCTCCAATGGAGACCCTACTGGATTCGAACTGTTGTCTATAAAACCCAGGTGCACGAGAAGAAGGTAGCCATTGCAGCCATTATAGTAATTACGGCCATTATTGGACAGCCCGCCATTTTGACTTCGTAGCTATTATGGCCCACTTTGCTGCGACGCCATTTTGAAAGAGACTTTGATTTCTTTCTCTAATCGAGAGAAAGAGACTTTAAATGATTCTTGCCCTAGAGACTTTTCACTTTGATTTGTCCCTTTGCATGAAGTAGTAGTTTTTACCTTGCCGCCGTGAGGCAATTGCCCCGTCCACCCCTGCCCCTTTGCCCCGTCTTATGCTGAGCAAGAAACGGTACCCATGATGACCGAAGAACGGTACCTGTGAGACGAAGGCTTCCTTGTATGCTGATCGTAATTGGTAAATATGAAAGGAAATTGTACAATTGCATTGTGTTTCTTTTAGGTAACCAACTGCTGATTTTTATAAGATCCCTAGTTAGGAGTTTTTCTAAATTAATGTTGCTAAATTGTTTTTGCATGAAGCCCCACATGTCGATGCTAATTTGAGGTTAGGTGAGGATTCCATATATCGCACGATGCAATTTGAGATCTTGTTATGCTGACTAAATGTATGCGATTAGTTCATTACAGATTATCGTATTAGTGATTTGCATTGCTATTATCGAATGCCTTGTGATTCAAATGCTACATAGATTACACCTGTTTCGCCGCTATGGACAGCTATTAATGTTCATTTATGTTTATCATTTGGTGTTGAGACACATATATATTGTGCTAGCTTTGCTAATATAGGGAAATAAAATTCACTAACTTTGCAATAAACTGGTGTGGTTATTCCTGACTGAAAGGTCAGGGTTCGCCGAAATGTATTCTGGATTAATTGTTAAGTGTTATGTCGAACAAGGTGTTGCTTATGTTCGTTATTGATTATTGATTTTAATGAAATTGATTGATTAAGAGTGCAGAGAGTTCCCACTTAGTCAAAAGATTCATCGGCCTAAAGAGCGTCCGAACAGGTAAATTTATTACTACGGACCGCTCTATCAGTAGATGGTAGCAGAGGACGGTTACGTCTTTTGGGACTCTGTACTCTTAAAGTACATGGTGTTGAATTAACGGTTACGCATTTTGAGACCCCACTTGAGAAGTTGAATTAGATTTTTCTTGGATAAAACTGATTGACAGAATGATGATGGGCTAGGTCCACCGCGACTTTCCCGGGATCTCGGAGCTTGCGAATGGAGAGAACGGAGGCGTTGGCGGTACTAGTGATGGTATGAGTGAAGTTAGGGTTTTGCGCTTGCACAGCTTATTGCCGCAGGGTGTGTGAAAAGGTTGCGAGGGATTTTTTTCTTTTTTTGAGGATAGCGGAGGTGCGACTCCGAGTGTAGAAATAGAGAAGTCGTCGAACTTCATAGAGATAGCGGAGGTGCGGCTCCGAGTGTGAGAGTAGGGAAGTCGTCGAACTTCATGTGCGTGTGGCGCTTTGTGCATAAAAAGGTCCACGTGGTTGTTGTTGTTGAGACGGGCCCTGCGAGGTCAAGAGACTCCGGAGTATGTTGATCCATGTTGTGATCTGGGCGGTTTAGTAGGTTGATCGGGCGTGGTCAACGAGTCGGTACGTGTGTTAGGGAGTGAAAGAAACTTCGACTTCGGGCTTTGACAAGGTTCTAAGTGCACTAGAACAGATCATTGACAAGTTGAGAGTAGATCTGCGGGTCAGATTTGCTTGCGAACGTGGGGACTGAGAAAGACGGAATAGCGGCCGAGGCTAGTGAAAGGTCCCTAAGGTCCTGAAGCGATTGTGTTACCCTTCCTGTAGTAAACCGACAGATCTGTTTTATTTTTGGTAGCTCGCGATACATGCAAAAAGTTGTTACGAAAAGAGGTGAGTGAAGGAAGACTAGCCGCGAGGCTTTGTCAGCCGCAGTGTGTGTGAGTGTGACGTCACTAGGAGCCGCGCTGGGATAGGTTGGTTGGTGAGAAGGGTCGCGCACGGATTGGACGCAGTCCGTGGGACTCGATTGGAAGGGGAAAGGCAGGTGAAGAGTATTCCGGGAATTAAAGTCACCTATTGATTACAAACTTTGAAATAAAAAGACGAGAAAATGAAATTCTTTAAAGCATTCAGGAGTGCGATGAAGGGGGAGTCTTACATTAAAGCGAGCGTAGGAGAGGAGACGCCGCCCGAGGGTACACCAGCTTACATTGTAATGGAAGAGAAGGGGGTAGCTCCGTGTCTTTGGCTAAAGCAATGGCACAAGTTGACAGAAAAACATGGGAGCGTAGCGTTCCCGATACATGGGACATTCAATATAAGGATCCTAGAGAATTTGAGATTCACGATGTACGACATGAAGGTGCCTCCAAGGCCAGCACAGTTTGAGGCTCTAGCAATTTGGGAACTAATGGCCAGACAGCAACAGCAAAAGAAGTTCGAGACCAGAATGAGGAAGGTAGAAAAGACACTAGCGGATGCTAGGTGGGATAATGCACAGAAGGTGTGGAGGTCAGATGTATTGCAGGGGATAAAATTGTTCCCCGCAATAACTAAAGAAGGAGAGGAGACAGGTAAGAAAGCCACCTGTAAGACAGACAGGAAGTGTTCCAAGGATAGAGAGGACGAGGAAAAGTTGAGAAGAGAAGAGGAGTTAGAGGATGAGGAGTTAATAATGCAATTGCTGAACGACCGTCCACCACCTTATGCAGAGAATGGACAAGGTCCAAGTACCAGTTCTGCCCCTCCGGCATCGGTACAGAACAGTGAAACCCAGAGTTCAGGAGCATCATCGGGACCAAAGGACCCGAGTCTACTGTTCACCCCGCAGATACCGCAGGTTAGGAGAATATATCCAGATGTGCCCATGTTGAAACCAGCAGAAAATTATCAGTCGCAGATGCCAGGGTACTACAACAGTGATAACAGTGCGGGAATGATTCTAGATTCAACCGTAAGGGGCGTACAGAATGGTTACAACCAAACAATGGGACAAGCTGAATCAACTCAGTTTATGCTGCCCCAGAAGCAGATGCAGGGAGGAAACGCACATGCTCAAATGACGGGGAGTCAGATGGGCATGCCGGCAATGATGACCCATGGTGTGGGCATGAACATGCCACAGAACATGGGAAATGGACAGAACCCAGACGCGATATCACTACCCATTACTGTAGGTCCACCGGTACCTCTGTATAGTCAGCCTAACTTGGGTCTGAGCGGTCAGGGATCAATGCTGCAGAATGGGACCGAAAGGAGGTGCATAGAAAACACTCCAGGGATAACTCCTATAGCGGCTCAGCCAAATGGACCCGGATCCTTGATGGAGTTTAGTCCCGTATGTGCTCAGTCAACGCTGGTGAGGTCAAGCCCCCCACTGATAATACCCTTAACATCGAACACTGAAAAGTTGCCTCAACCATCGATGGCAGTCGATGTGAACGCCACGCTGATGGGGGTGAATGCGCAACAGTTGACACAGTGGTTCAACAGTCTAAACTCCACACAAAATTCAGCCAGTGGGAAAGGAGAAGACTATATGAATAGGGTCAGGTTGAACATGGAAGCACAAGAATTGGTGGAAGGGACTATGGGTGTGAACAGGTTAGAGTCCAACACAGAAGAAGAGCTGAGGTATCTATGTCCCAGGATTACGAAGGAAGTGAACAAGGTACATAAGAGTCTGCAAGAAGCAGCGGACAGAAACGGGGTTGACATAGACAAGATGAAACACTTGAGCAGGAGCTACAGGTTAGATTTTGGGACCACAGATTTTGAACACATGAGGTCAGCAGGCATGAAGACACACCTTAGAGAATTGCTGCAGAGTGCACAAGTGTGGAGGTGCTTAGACAAATGGGAAAGCAGGTGGGTAAAGAGGAAGGAAAAGAGGAGGGATAGTGCTACAGAGCACAATGAGAAAAGACCACAGAGTAGTGATACAGTAACAATGTTACCAATGAGGGCGACAGCAGGGGGAAAATTAGTACATGTACCATGGCACAGAAGCGACATTCAGTCTTTTACGGACGATTTTCCCAAACTAAGAGAGAAGCCGATCGAATGGTATCAGCAGACTGACAGGTTTGTAAAGCTTGCAAAATGTCTCTGGGAAGACCTGAATACTCTCTTTGAGATTGTGGTTCCGGCAGATTTGTGGGAGGATTGCAAAAGAGCTGTAGGTTGGCCGACGAGTGAACCAGAGAGAGACAGGGAGACGGGCGCACCATCACCTATGGTGATGGGCTTGTACTATAAGGTGATTGAGCATTTGAAAACGAAGGTACCCGCGAAAAACGGGGATTGGCAGAAGATTGATCGAACTGCCCAAGAGGCTAAAGAGTCGATTCATAGTTATTATGAGAGGTTGTTGAAGGCGTTCAAGAATTACAGTGGCGCGGAAACAATTGAGGCGAAGGACATGCTCCATTTTGTCTTCAGATTTGTGGAAGGGCTGAGGCCAGAGATAAGTCAGATGATAAAGTCGCATTTGATTTGTTGGCAATCGAAACCGATTGATGAGGTGTTGAATTATGCGAAATACTGTAGCGACGAAATAAAAGTGAAACAGAAAAGGTTAAAAGAGAAGGTGATGATGATGCAGCTTAAGGCAGCTCAAACAGGTTTACAAGGTTTGCAGGGTTTGCAAGGGATGCAAGGGTTCCAACAGCAGGTACCGCAACCGCAGTTGCAGTTGCAGGGAAACATGGCGTTTCAGCCACAGGCCAGAGGCAGAGGCAGAGGAGGTTTTGTGAATAATGGTCCGGATTTGAACACTGTTGTGACGGGTGTGCAGGCAATGAAGAAGGTGATGCCGTGTCACGTGTGCGGAATTGTAGGTCATTGGAAACGCGAGTGCCCGATGGTGGTGCAGGAAGGTGCAGGTGCAGGTGCAGGTGCAGGTGTTGGTCAGCAAAACAATGATGTCAATGCATTTCAGACAATGAGGGGACTGAAAATGAGAGGTCCAAGCCCAAATTTTCAGACCGTAAATCAATTGCAGGGTTTGCAACCTATGCAGCCGCAGCAGATGCAGATGCCTCGTATGCAGATGAAGCAAATGCAGCCAATGCAACAGCAGTTACATATGGTACCTAATCAGCAAATGCAAATACCCTTGGCACCAATGAGTCAGCAGCAAGTGATGGTTCCTCCACAGGTATCGGGTCAGGTAATGAGTACAAATGGAACGGTACAACAGTTCCCATTACACAGTGAGAGTGGAATAAACAACGTATGGGAAAGTGAAAGTTCAGGAGAAGAAGGAGATTGTGTGCTTGCGGCATCCTTGGAAGTTGATCAAAGGGGTCCGTACGTAGAGGGAAAAGTAATGGGGCATCGTGTCTCATTCTTGGTTGACACGGGAGCCACACGTTCAACAGTTAAGAGCAGTGAAGTACCAAATTTGCCACTCTCAGGGAGGACAGTTCAAGTGGTGGGAGTAGCAAACAGACATCTGACGAACCCAATAACAGATCCGGTACCAGTCAGCATCGGTAACTATCAAGGGGTACATCAGTTTGTGGTATGTGACTCAAGCCCGATAGCACTGTTAGGGAGAGACCTATTGTGCAAATTGGGTTGTTCGATCATGTGTTCAAACGAAGGGATAACAATCCAAACGAGCAGTGATGGGGAAGAAGAGGATAGTGTAGAGGGGGATGAGGTGGAAACTGTCGATGAAGAGTACCCTCTGATTTGTCTTTTCCCGATGATAACTGAAGAGGATATCCCAGCTGAATTACGGGAAACAGTTGGAAAGGAAGTGTGGGATATGACAGGGAAAGAGGTGGGATTGATGAAAGGAGTGGAACCAGTGAAAGTGGCTGTAAAGCCCAATGCAATCTTTCCCCAGACCCCACAATACCACATGCCACAAGATACCCTCATGAAAGTTGCCCAACTCATTGACGAATTTGTAAAGCAGGGGGTACTGAAAGAAGTGTTAAGCAGTCCATGTAATTCACCAATAATGGGACTAATAAAGCCGAGTGGAAAGGTCCGACTCGTGCAGGACTTGAGGAAAATAAATGACATCATAGTCAAGTGCTGCCCTGTCGTACCGAATCCAGCTGTGATAATGTTTCAGATTCCTTGCGATGCCGAATGGTTCTCAGTCATCGATTTGTCACAAGCATTCTTTTCTGTGCCTTTTCATGAGGACAGCCAATTCCTCTTTTGTTTCAAATTTCTAGACAGAGTATACAGTTGGTGTCGAATTCCTCAAGGGTTTTCTGAGTCACCGTCAATCTTCAATCAGATTCTAAAGAAAGACCTGGAAGCATTAGAATTGCCATTCGAGTCAACCCTAGTACAGTACATTGATGACTTACTGGTTGCATCAAAGACAGAAAGTGGCTGCACAGCCGATACCATTGCTCTGTTGAACCATCTAGGGAGGAATGGACATAAGGTGTCTCCTACCAAATTGCAGTTCTGTCAGAAGAAAGTGAAATACTTGGGTCACCAGATAGAGAAGGGGTCAAGGAAAATAATGAAGGAAAGAATAACGAGTGTACTTCAAATGAGTCCACCAAAGACAAGGAAGGAGGTGAGGAAGTTTTTGGGAATGGTGGGCTATTGTCGCCAGTGGATTCCCAACTTCTCGACTCTAGCTAAGCCTTTACTGAAGTTGACCCAGAATGATGCCTTGGATCAAATTGAGCTGAAAGGAGACGAGATGGATGCTTTTGTTGAATTGAAGGAATGCATGTGCAGGGCTCCAGCATTAGGTATGCCTGATTACACGAAGCCTTTCACATTGTTTTGTCATGAACGTGATGCATGTTCTTTGTCTGTCTTGACTCAAGCCCATGGTGGCGTAAACAGACCAGTAGCGTATTTTTCAGCTACTTTGGATCCGGTCGCAGCAGCACTCCCAGGGTGTTTGCGCGCCGTAGCAGCAGTTGGTATCAGCCTCACTCAGAGTGAAGGAATAGTGATGGGACATCCAGTAACAGTCATGGTCCCTCACTCAGTTGAGATACTTTTGACCCGCTCCCGAATGCAACACATGACTGGAGCAAGACTCACAAGGTATGAAACGATAATTCTGGGCTCACCGAATGTGCAGCTGAATGGCACACCTTACCCCTTGTGAATGTAAAATAAAAATGTTGAGGAGGAGGCATTGTTCCACAGGACCACTGACAACTCTTAAAAAAACAAAGAAAAAGGTAAACATTTCTTTCTACACAAGGTCATGTTTCCTTTAAAGAAAATGGGCTGCGTTTAAAAAACTGAAAGTTTATTTTTCTCGAAAGGCAATCACGGATATGGAGGTATGCTGTCTCCAGAAGGCCACGATCCTTATGATGGCCTCCAAATGTAGTGAGTCAATTTGAGACCTATCCCATTCATATTCATGCGGTAGGTTGAATTGCGATCCACAATGATTCCGGTTTTTAAGAACGGACTTATTAGTACATAGGTTGTTTTTTTAAAAACTTTACAGGTTGCAAAAATATTAGCTGCAATTTGCAACCAGTATTTTGCAACATGCTATTCGTACATCCGGTCCAATTTTCTTTGTCTTCTTGAGTTGGCTAGGTAACAATATGCTTGTTCACTTTTCAGGCAGTTGTTTAGGAGATATGCCCTGCATTACTGTGATTGACATAAGTAAAGAGTGCTCTTGACACATTTGAGTTATATGCTCTTAAATGCTCTGTTGAGTGTGAAGGATATGTATGATTAGTTTAGAGGAAGGGAAAATGAATATGACCCTTTTGTTCCAAAGGAGACACTTTAAGTCTAAATTCATGCTACCCTTGGAAGTTAATCTTGATAATCATTTTTAGTAGCAAATTTAACACATTTAACCAATTACAATGTTTCAGATACCACTGACACCTTTGAAGGTAAAAAGTACCGGTTCTTTGTCCTTGTCACTGTGTTCCTACCTTTCCCTAGAAACCCAAGGAGGTATTGTTTAATTAAATAAGATATCTTTTATTATCTCACAGGGTTAGAAATGCGTTCCTTGTTACATGTCAATGGCTTCGTCATTAGTATCAGGCGTACACCATCGAACCATCGAGCCACCCATAGTAGCTGTGCAGCCTTGTAATAATTCTCACTTCTGGTACATTCATACCACCTTCCACACTTGGCAGCTGCAATTTTAATACAACTGCAATTGTTGGCCATCCACCATTTTACCTTTAATGATAGGGAAATCAACATTTTAAAAAAACCTTCTAAGGCTTATTATTAGCATATGTAAGATAAAAACGAAAGTCTGGGAAGGATCACCATCTTACACTAGGTACTTTCACCCATTTCAGACAATGACAGACTGTTAAAAAAACAGTCATAATCCTTTATGAAAATAAACTCTTTCATATTAGATAGAGCTATCCCCAGATTACTCTACAAAATGTTAACCTCTCTATCATGCACCTGTACATAAATATATCAGAATGAGACATCCTCCAATCTCAAAAGCTGATCGGTTAAATGCGCAACGTCCATCACACAAAGAAAATAAGCATGATTTATCTTTATTGAGCTTAAGACCTGATATTTGCCCAAACTTCTCAAGCTGGTTAATCAATGGAGCAACAGCCATGACAAAGTTACTAAGGTACAGCAGCACATCATCTGTGTATAATGATAATAGGAGATGGTGCCGATAAACATATCTCCTTTATTAACTCTTCTCTTTGCAGAACAAATGTCCCAGGCTTCAATGCCAGAGCAAAAAGCGTGGATGACGGTGCAGTCTTGTCACGTTCCCCATGTATCTGGCACTGCTCAGAAACAATTCTACTGGTCTTAACCCATGCAATGGGAGCAGAGTACAGCAGCTGAATCCAACTCATCATCTCCACACGAAATCCCATGATTCTCAACGCATGGAACAAATACTTCCAACTCAGACTTTCCATATATATTCCTACCAGAGACAAATCAGTGCACCAGAGTTGGAGAATACCTGCAGCCCTCTGCGCCAGCAGCTTTAACAAAACTATATAGTCCAAACTTACCATAGACAAAAGGCCTGTGTGAGTCCATCTCCACAGGTTTACTATTTGGCTTACACAACATAGTAATCAATGCCTCTTTATTTTGGAAGTAGGGAACCCTTCTCCTCAGATACCTGGTGCATATCCAACAATTGAGGTACCAATGTGCCAATGTTAGAAATGGGGTCTTTGGTTGGCAGTCAGGTTACCCCCTGTCCAAGCAAGGACTAGTCAGGGTAAGTCACACACAATCCAAATTATCCTGTGCCCACCCTCTGGTAGCTTGGCACTGAACAGCCAGGCTTAACTTAGAAGGCAATGTGTAAAGTATTTGTGCAATAAATCATACAATAACACAATATAGCACCACAAAAATACACCACACAGTGTTTAGAAAAATATATAATATTTATCTGGGTATTTGTAGGTAAAAACGATAAAAGATGCAATAGGAAATTGTAGAGATATCACTGAAAAGTGATATGAAGTGTCTTAAGTCTTTAAAAAGCAAACAAAGTCTCTTTCAAGCTCAAAGTACCTGGTTTGGAGTGGAAAATCTCTGCAAAGGGCCACAGAGGCGGAGATGCGTGGAAAAATGGTGTGTGCGTCGGTTTCGTCCCTTCACCCACGGACTTGCGTTGTTATTTTTCACGCGGGGAAGACATGCGTAGTTTTCCGGCGCGCGGACAGTCTCCTTCTGTGGGTCGCGGGATTACCAGATGTCACTGGGTCTGTGCGTGGAATCCTGGACTTGTTATCCGGCTGCGCGTCATTCCGGTGGGCTGTGCGTGGAATTTTCTCCCTCACGGCAGGCGTTGCCTCGATTTCCTCTCTGGAAGTCGGGCGGCGTTGTCAGACGGGCCGTGCGTCGAAGTTCCGGTCGCACCGCAGGCGTCGCATCGATTTTTTCCTTGCGGGGTCGAGCGGCATCTTTCCAGATCGGCGTGCGGTGAATTTCTCACCGCGGAGCAAACTGTGCGTCAAATTGTTTGGTGCACAAGGAGTCCAGTTGAAAGAAAGAAGTCTTTTTGGTCCTGAGACTTCAGGGAACAGGAGGCAAGCTATATCCAAGCCCTTGGAGAGCACTTCTGCAGCAAGACAAGAGTTCAGCAAGGCAGCAGGCCAACAGCAAGACAGCAGTCCTTTGTAGAAAGCAGTCAGGTGAGTCCTTTGAGCAGCCAGGCAGTTCTTCTTGGCAGGATGCAGGTTCTGGTTCAGGTTTCTTCTCCATCAAGTGTCTGAGGTGGTAGGGCAGAGGCCCTGTTTTATACTAAATTGTGCCTTTGAAGTGGGGGTGACTTCAAAGAGTGGTTAAGAAGTGCACCAGGTCCCCTTTCAGTTCAATCCTGTCTGCCAGGGTCCCAGTAGGGGGTGTGGCAGTCCTTTGTGTGAGGGCAGGCCCTCCACCCTCCCATCCCAGGAAGACTCATTCAAAATGCAGATGTATGCAAGTGAGACTGAGTACCCTGTGTTTGGGATGTGTCTGAGTGAATGCACAAGGAGCTGTCAACTAAACCTAGCCAGACGTGGATTGTAAGGCACAGAAAGATTTAAGTGCAGAGAAATGCTCACTTTCTAAAAGTGGCATTTCTAAAATAATAATATTAAATTCAACTTCACCAGTCAGCAGGATTTTGTATTACTATTCTGGCCATACTAAATATGACCTTCCTACTCCTTTCAGATCAGCAGCTACCACTTCAACAATGTATGAAGGCAGCCCCAATGTTAGCCTATGAAGGGAGTAGGCCTCACAATAGTGTAAACAACGAATTTAGGAGTTTTACACTACCAGGACATATAAACTACACAGGTACATGTCCTGCCTTTTACCCACACAGCACCCTGCTCTAGGGGTTACCTAGGGCACACATTAGGGGTGACTTATATGTAGAAAAAGGGGATTTTCAGGCTTGGCAAGTACTTTTAAATGCCAAGTCGAAGTGGCAGTGAAACTGCACACACAGCCCTTGCCATGGCAGGCCTGAGACAAGGTTAAGGGGCTACTTAAGTGGGTGGAACAACCAGTGCTGCAGGCCCGCTAGTAGCATTTAATCTACAGGCCCTAGGCACATATAGTACACTCTACTAGGGTCTTACAAGTAAACCAAATAGCCAGTCATGGATAAACCAATCAACAGTACCATTTACACAGAGAGCATATGCACTTTGGCACTGGTTAGCAGTGGTAAAGTGCCCAGAGTTCAAAAGCCAACACCAGCAGGTCAGAAAAAATAGGAGGAAGGAGGCAAAAAGTTTGGGGATGACCCTGTCAAAAAGGCCAGGTCCAACAGCCAACATATGCAGCATAAAATTCAACTGAATAACCGTCCGCATCTGGGGAGTTGCCTATTGCCAGATTTTTAATGGCCATTTTAATTTCCAAATCTGACAGGGGCCATCCAATTGCTCTTTCTTGGCAACCGTTAATTTATTCAACCCTCCTCGTCAATATACCACAACTGAGTGCACTCTGGAACTGAAGAAGCCTTTAAATATAATTGTCTATTTTAGTCCACAAATGCCTGATCACTACTCATTCTCGTGTATGCTATGTTCAGCCTGCTGAGAGCTGGTATTCCCATGCTAGACTCACTTCGCACCAGCCAGGCCAACAAGCTGCCCGCCTTCTCACCTTCATTGTGCTTTTTAGCAATATAAGCTTTATATTCAAATAATCAACTTGAATTTCATTTTCTCATGGCTAGATATCGCCAAATTCATTACAGTGTCTCTTTTTGTGAAGGTTGAGTCTGTAATATATAGACGAGTGTGAAGTTACATTGGCTTCTCCTAATTAATTCTCTGGTTATTTTTAAAACCTATAAAAAGTTCTCACGTAAACAAAATTTTCTGAAAAACCTTCAGGCCAGGTGGTAACCAGTAAAGATCGCTCCCTGCATGTGGTTTGCTAGCTTTGCTTAGCTTCTAAGACAAACTGTGCAACGTCATCTATTCCTAATAATATACTAGTGTGAATGTGCTTTTAGCATTCCCCTTACAACTTTGGCTTCAATGCTTCCACAAATATGAAGAGAAATACATTTTGCTTTTCTCCTGTGTCAATGTCTTTATCCTTACTCACATCAGAACACTGTTCCTCAGTCATGCCAGCATCATGCAGGTTGTCATCTGTTGTCATCTGCCTAGAATGGTCTCAGTATGTAAGGCTTGCAAAGAGTTCTCTTGTATTCACTCTACGCTTTATTCCTGTTTAGTTAGCATACTTTGTCCATTGGCTGAACCCTGAGTTTTGGCCCTTAAAGCCCTTCCATAAACCATTGTGGTGGAGTTGGCACCAGAACCACCACTTGCCCCATGTAGCACGCTCAACTCGTGGAGTGTGAACATGGGAACATTTAGATACTTTACTAGTAGTCTTAATGGGCAATGGCTGTGGCTCGTGTCCACTGTGTTCAGTATACTCAGTGAGGCCGTGAGGGCAAATTTGAGATAACAGCATGTTCTATTTCTGCAGGAACAGGGATTGTAAGTAAAGCCGCTTGGGGTATGCCACTTTAAGGCCCACCGTCAATTAGGCTCATGGATGTTTACTCGTGGATGGAAGCGACCTCAAAGGAAAACAGTGAGGGAAATTGCCAGTGTTACCTCTCACCCACGCTGTGTGAAGTTAGTTAATGGGACAGTGTGAGCTTAGTTTTTACATACTTCAAAATATGTATATTATCCACTCTCTTGTTACACTAGTCTTTGTTTTCTGGCCCAACTTATTCATACAAGATAGTTAGCATCAACACATCAGCAGGCTCAATTGTATTAACTCTGCTGGGAAGATAACCTTCTACAAAGGATCCTACCAGGAGCAGCGTTCTGTGTCTGGATGCTCTTTTCTGGATTATATGTAATTTTGACTCCCCTCTTTGTGCAAAGCGCATTTGATAGCATACTGCTAGCATGAAGACTGCAGTGTGATCTATATTCCAAAATGCAATGGTGGCATTAGTACTGCAGCCAAAGCACATTTGACTTTCGAGCTTATGTATGATATTGTTAAAAAAATATCTCCCGAACTTTGCTGGTGCAGGGTCGCTACATGTTTACTTCAATGGTGTGGCTACATTTTTACTTCAATGGTGTGACTTCCTGATCTGGTTCTGGCCAGGAGTCCACTTGGCTCCACCAGACTGCCCCCGTGCCCCTGATCCTGGCGACTGCCGCCTGGACAGCAGTTCCAGGCCCTCCACCACCGCAGGCACCCACCTGCGCCTCATCCCTGGTGCCTAGTGGTAGGCATTTCCTGGTTGTCGCGTAAATAATCCTTTTGTGTTTTTTGTACTGCCGTTTTTTGCGTCTATTTCTTAAAGCCATCTTTTTTCTGACCCTCTGTGATTGTGTATGGCTCTGTTCGCATAGCGTGTTCTGCCGCCATGCCCCCCTGTATCTCTTTCGTTGCCTGTATTCGCCGCCCATTTTCTACCGGCTCCTGCCGGTCACATTTCCCCCTGCTGCTGCGTCCCCTGTGGCCCTGCCCCGCTTGCACACACATTGGCCTTCCCTCCTATCTCCCAGCTGCTCCACCCTCCCACCCCACCCTCTTAATGGCAGCCGCTGGCGCCCCGGAGGCATGCCAGAGGCAAGCCCATCTGCGCCCGTCCGTGCCTGGGCCGCGCCTAGCACCAGTCCCCCTGGTCCCCCCAACCCTGCCCCCCCAGACAACACTACTCAACAACCACACTCCACTCCCTCAACCCAGGACTGCTCCCTGCCTGCGCCCAAGCCAACCCCAAGCACACGCAGGGACCCTTCACCTGACGACATCAGAACCAGAGTCGACAAGGGCGAGATCGTCGCACTCATCCTCCTGGACCTCTCAGCTGCCTTCGATACAGTCTGCCACCAAATACTCTGCACACGCCTTCACAACGCAGGTATTTGACACAAGGCCCTGGACTGGCTTGCCTCTTTCCTCACTAAAAGAACCCAGAAAGTCCACCTCCCTCCCTTCCACTCCCCAGCCACCAAGATCATCTGCGAAGTTCCCCAAAGGGTCCTCCCTCAGCCACACCCTTTTCAACATTTACATGGCCCCGCTCGCCAACATCCTCCGGTCGCACGAAATCACCATCATATCCTACGCAGACAAGACCCAGTTCGTCATCTCCCTCACCCAAAACCCTACCACCGCCAAAACCAACCTACACGCCGGACTCCTTGACACTGCCAAATGGATGACAGCAAACCACCTCAAGCTAAACTCCAACAAAACTGAAATCATCATCTTCGGCCCCAACAAAACTATATGGGACGACTCCTGGTGGCCCACCACCCTAGGATCCCCCCCCAACCCCCGCCACTCACGCACGCAACCTCAGCATCATCTTGGATTCTTCTCTCTCCGTGACCCAGCAAATCAACGCCATCACCTCCTCCTGTTTCAACACCCTCCGCATGCTGCTAAAAACCTTCAAATGGATTCCCATAGAGAGCAGAAAGATCGTCACCCATGCACTCATCAACAGCAGGCTAGACTACGCAAATGCCCTCTGCGCCGGCACCACAGTCAAGCTCAAGCGAAAACTTCAGAGGATCCAGAACGCAGCTGTCCGCCTCATCCTGGACCTCCCACTCCATGAACACATCTCCTCTCACCTCAGATCCCTTCACTGGTGTCTGATCGACAAAAGGATAATCTTCAAAATCCTCATCCACGCACACAAATCCCTCCACAACACTGGACCAACCTACTTCAACGAAAGAGTGAACTTCCACACTCCCACTCGCCACCTTCGCTCCACCGACCTCGCACTCGCAACAGTCCCCCACATCCAACGCGCCACCACCAGAGGCAGATCCTACTCCTACCCCGCCCCCAAAACCTGGAATTCCCTCCCCACCAACCTCTGCAAGACTCAGAACCTCCTGCTTTTCAGAATACACCTCAAGACATGGCTTTTCGAACAGTAATCGGCATCCCCTACCCCCACTTGTCTCTCCCCCCCCCAGCGCCTTGAGACCCTTACGGGTGAGTAGCGCACTCTATAAAAAAAATTATTAATTGATTGATTGATTGATAGAGACTGAAGATGCTCCCCACTAACCAGGATACTGGATACACTGAGTAAATAGTCCATGAAGAAAAATGGGCCTTCCAAGCCTCCTTGAATCTATTGGTAGCTTGGTAAAGCAGTCATGGCCTATTTCAAGAGAGGTTGTGTGGAGGTTGACATAAGGTGCAGTATAGCACAGTTGTCACAATTGCAAATAAATTAGGATTCTCTAGTGGAGTTGTTATTTTATGGAAGAGACCAGCACTTTACTATTACCTCAAAATATAAATATAAACAGTAACTATAATAATCACATGATTAAAATTGCAATACCACATTAGTCAGACAGTAACTCACTCACAAGAAAGAACCACACAAGTGTTGCAAAAAGAAAGGATTATTTATTACAGCACTAACTACTAGACGAGCATTGGTATATCTCCCTTTGGAGATATCTACATTCAATATATACACAGAAAAAGCAGAAAATATATAGTGCCCTGTGGGGGACTCAAACTATATACTAAGAAAGTGGAATGCAAAATAGTGAACGCAACCGAGATAAGTGTGGTAGTTATCTAGGGGCTAGAGGTAAGTATGGTAAGTGTCCTCAGTGACCCGGTGAAGAGTGGTTACCTAACCAGTCGTCCCATAGATTAACACAGGGAAGTAGTGGTTGGAGTTAGTGTGTTTCAAGGCCCTTCGCAGTGGACCCCAAGGATACCAGCAGACAAGAGGAATGTTGGAGAGTGCCCCCACTCGAGGATACCCAGAAGACAGGAGTACCTACACCAGGGGACTCAAATGCAGAGGGGAGAAGGGACTCTCTCTGAAGCCAATGGATGCCTCAGATTGTCCAGCTGCTTTTTCGACCCGTGTACCAGCTGTTGGAACCCAGCGATGAATTCTGGACATGGAGGACCGGAAAAAGAAGGGGACAGAGTCCAGCACACTCAGAGGTGCCCAAGTAGTACAGGTGGCAATGCCCACCCCTCCTAGAGGTGAAGTTCCTGCAAGTCAGTGGAAGAAGAAGTCCAGCTGCGTGTTCCAGGAGCTGCAGAAAATCCTAGGAGTCAACTACAGGCTGTCCCTCGATGGTTGCTGGATTGCAGGATTGCAGGAGGGTCAGTGACTAGCCAGGTTACCAACAAGTACTGGCAAATGCAATTAGGAGATGAAGATGTATCTTCAGAGTTTTGGGGACCAGCAAGATTCAGGAGACTCTACTCTGGAGGGCAAGTCAGAGCTGGCACTCATTACGCAGGAAGGCCAGCAGAAGTCATTGAAGCCTCTACAAGTGACCCACGGGCGATGGATACAGGGAGTCACAAGGAGGCCTCAGCAGCACAGAAAACCGAAGTCCCACCTCGCAGGAGGTGCAGGACCGGGGTTGATCTTTGATTTGCAGAGTGCTGTGGGCCGGGGTTTCTTGACGCCTGAAGATCTCCTGCAGGAAGAGTCAACAAGCCTTGGCAAGAGCAACAGTTTTATTCCACAGGAGTTCCAGACCAGTGGCAGGAGAAGGAACCCACAGTCTCCCAAGTTGGTCAGAAAATGTGCAAAACCCAGAGGAGGCCACAGACCCACCACCTGTGATGCCGAGCCTTTTGATGTCCATGGGACAAAAGACCCCACCAGCCGGTCGACATTGTCTTGAGTTGCATGTAGATGCAGGGGAGTGACCCATTCACTCCAAGGGAGATTCCTTTGTGCTTCTAGACTCCTTGTAACGCTGGAGGATGCACAACCTTGGATGTTGCTGAATTATTGCAGGATCCAGAGAAACAATGTTGCAATGGGAGCCTTCCCACCAGATGCAGGCGTGTTTCTGATACAAAGCAGACCAGCAGTGGTTCCAGAGGCCAGGAGCAGAAGATGTCTTGCAGAGAGTTCCTTGTAGAGCCTTGCTTGATGAATCTAAAGATCCAACCTGGGGGGAGCCCTTAAGTAACCCTAAAATGGGTTTGGTCACTCTCTGAAGTAACCCACCTATCAGAAGGGGTCAGGGACGTCACCTACCTGGCCTGACCAGTCAGATGCTCCCATGGGCATCTGTCCATCTTGTTTCCAAGATAGCAGAATCAACCAGCCACCTGGCAGAGCCCTATGCACCTCCCTAGAGAAGAGCTAGACAGTGGGGTGGTCACTCCCCTGTCCTTTGTGCAGTTCATGCCAGAGTGGGAATCAGGGGGGCCTGAACTGGTGCAAACCAGATTATGCAAGGAGGGCACCAAATATGTCCTTCAAAGCAGTCTGGTGGTGCTCTGAGGCCATCCCACCACAGCCTAATTAGACACCTAATACACAGGGGGAGGTGGTCACACCTCTCCCTTGCAGTAAATCCTTTGTTCTGCCTTCCTCTGCCAGAGCCAGGCTCACCAGCAGGAGGGGAGAAGAGTGTCTGGGGTTAGCAGCAGTGTGGGCTTGCAGTCAGACCCTGAAAGGCTGCATAGGCAGGACTGAGGGGATCCTCTAAGGAACCCCCAAGGTACAGGGGATCACGCAGCTAGCACTGGAATAGGTGTAGTTGCATGATTACAACATGTTTTATACCAAACATGCCTAGGTTCGGAGAAGCCATTATGTAGTTGGACCACTTGTGTTGACCAGCATCCACTACATACTTTAAGATGGCTTCCCTACACTTATAAAGTCCATAGAATGGAGTCTGGGGTTTGTAGGGGTACCCTGCTCATGCAAGGGTACCATCACACTTAGGGACATGCACTCTGCCCTTGGGCTGAAGGGCCTGCAAGTGGGGTGACTTACAGTGTCTAAGTTCAGTGACCAACATTTAAGGCAAGCCTTATAACTCTGGTGAAAGGGTGCATGCACCATTTCACACAGGCTGCAATGGCAGACCTGTAGACACAGTTTGCATGGGCTCCCATGGGTGGCACACTACATGCTGCACCCACAGGGGGCCCCTGGTGTACCAAAGCCCTGGTTACCTGAGTATCGTATACTACGGACTTAACATGAGTGCACCAGTATGCCAATTGTGGGTGTAAAAAGCTATCAAGAAACTAAATTTAGAGAAGAGACCACAGCCACTGGGGTCCTGATTAGCAGGATCCCAGTGAACTACAGTCTAAACACACTAAAATAAGGCGAAATGTGGGGGTAACTATGCTAGAAAGATGGCACTTTCCTACACTGCTTACAAGCTACTCCATGTGTCTCCTTGCAGGTGGCAGGCGGCGGGCTATCTAGACTTTATAGAGGGAAGCAAGATCTTTGAGCAGACAGGTGAAGTGGCTGACTTCACCTGCCTGCAGGAGTATGTCTTGAGGGGGTCCATGGGACCCCTTTTCCACCCTCCATAGGCCTGTCCTCAGGAGGTGCACTGACAGTGCTGCACTTTTATATGACATAATGTCAGTGCACCTCCTAAGGACATGTTTGACTCTGCACCGGCATCCATTATAGGGCACAAGTGCAGAGGCAAAGTGATTCTCTCATTTGCATGGGACCATGCCCCAATGCAAATAAAGGAACGTCCTCTCAAGAGAGTGCTGGTGCTACATGTGCGCCAGCACTGTCTATCATATAAGGTGCTGCACAAGCATCTGTGGGCCCCTCCTGTGATACAAGTGTGCCCCCAGGTGCACAAAGCAGATGCACACATCCATTGTGCCCCTGGGACACTCTGTATAATATAGCCCAAGGTAGAGATGCTACTCAGATACCTGGTCATTTCTTAGGCAGCTCTCTTCTGGTCTGTGGTAATGAGAAAGTGCTCTTCTTTCCACTTTATTTGAAGAGCTCTGCATTTCTTGGGTAGACTGGAGGCTTATTCAAAGGCAATATGAGCAGGAGAAGGAGGGAAGTCTTGCAGACTTTCCAGGATTAGTCCATACCCTAATCAAATTGGAAACATACAGCTTCATAAAGAACGCCAGCAGGATCAATGCAGGGCTGGGTTGGTTAAGTCTTCACAGAGCGAGCAAGACGTTCCAGCTTCTTTTTCAGTCCACAGTAGTTGAGCAGCAGCACACTGCCCATCAGTGCCAGTGCAGTTTCAAAATATGTATTTCCAACCAACCTGGTTGGATCAGATATTCTCCCCTTACAAGGACTTCTGAGAAGAAACTACCAACCTTAGTTTCTTCCTAGAATGTTTTGTGAGGACAGGTGCCAAGGTAGCCACAGGGAGGTACAGCCTCCAGGGCCTTCTCTAGCAGGAAGTGTGTGTAATCCCCTAAACAAAGACCTAGTGATAAAGGAAGCAAAGTGGGAGATGATGGGTATAAGGGGATGTCCAATGTTCCAATGTTTTTGATTATTACTGCATAATGTTTTCAAACATTTCCCTTTGAAAAAGACGCACACAAAGGACCAGGTTTGCTACATGTTAGTGGACTTAATTTACATGACAAAGCCACTAGGCATTACACCTGGAAGTTACCAGTCAAGACCTGCCAAAGGGTCAAAGTAGATATCCCAGCAGCAGTGTGCCAAGAGTGCCACAGGACCTCAACCAAGCTGGGAAAATGGTCTTCATTGTCCTCCAGTTGAGTAGTGGAAGACAGCCATAATGGAGTACAGTAGGCACCATGTAACTCTCGGTCTAGGTGTCACTGTGCCTACTGCACCAATAATAACTGTACCATTGAAATTCAGGGCTATGTATATCAGACTGCAAAAGAAAAACCTAGACAGGGTTGGGTACTCAATGGCACCTAGCTCTTTTGTGATGTGGGATTAGACCTGTTCTTCCCACTTCTCAAGCTTCTGAGGTCCATGTCTGAGTAACATATACAGTCTGAGTTTTGTCTTTGCATTTTGGATTTTATATTTCTGATTATCAAATTTAAACTCAATACTAGAAGCCCCAGATTACAAAGAATGCAATTCCATCTGCACCACTCCAATCCTGATGTATGAGTAGCTTATCTAGTACAGGTTTCCTATCGGCATTATGGGATTTGTAGACCTCTTTTTACAATTCATCCAGTTAGAAACTCAGGAATACAAGTCCCAGAATACAAAGAAAAAACCTGTCCTGGATTAGCTGCCCGTGCATGGACATGCCAAACTTGAGGCCTCTTGGTACTCCTACTAACACCATCCTAAGCTATGTACACACACACAAGGGCAGTGATACTCAAAGTACGGCTGGGAGCCACATGCGGCCCTCCTGACCTTTAAATGCACCCCCCACCCTGGTCAACAGCAGCACTAGACTGCTATTTACTTGACTCAGCGCTATGATTAAAAAGATGTTCATTTAAACGTTACTTGAAGGTAAAGAAAGGAAGTAACATGGTTGTCATGCACCTTTAACTTTAGGAATATTTTCATTTTTAAAAACATTGCAGCAAAAGTGTAAAATATGGGAGTCTCTTCAAAAAACCATAGCATGCAGATGTTTCACTTTAGTATGTCAAATTATAGCTGGGCTTTGAGAAGTATTTTCTTTTTAAGTGATAATTTTCAAACCTAAATTTAGAAACCGTCATTACACCACCCCCCTACCTTTGAAAATAATGCCAAAAGTGAACTAAGAGACAACACAAGTCAGTTGTTATGTGCACCCTTTGTGTGGCCTTGGTTCCTATTGTGCATGAACAACATTATAGTTAATTAAAACAAATTCAGGAGAAGGTTTTGTACAGCGCACATCCTGAAGTCATGTATTTCGAGGTTCTCTTATATGCAAAGGAGGGAAAGTGAAATAAAATAATTGCCTAGGGTTACTCAATTTGGTAAAGTGGGGAAGCCAGGATTAATCCCAAGGTTTCTGGTTTCACATTGTGAAGTTCAGACAGTAGATATATATGCTACACCCACCAAACTTACACCACCCCACCCAGCAGTCTTCCAACTCCTCCCCTCTCCTCAGCCCTCTGGGAGCATCAATATGTCCCTCGGTCACATCAAAAAACTAACTTTTTGGCCCCTGGGAAAACGTTTGTGAGTACTCATGTACCAGGAGGTACATTCTCCAGCCCCATTGCATGATCCGCCTTTAACCTTGCTATTCTAGCTCCATCCCTGCTATTTCTGTCATGAATGGGTGCATATCCACTTTATGGCTTTTGTACTTCTGGCGGCTGCTGGATCCATGCAGTTATAGAGCAGGGTATTTAAAGCTTCACACTGGTGCAGTCTACAATGAGTAGCACACATTGTTACACAAAAGGAAAAAAGCCCCCCCTGACAGCTTCCATTATTTCACGCTGCTGATGTGCGAATTAGGAATGTGCAGTTTTGGAATAGCTGCACCTCTTTCTTTCACCGCTGCCGATTGAGAACACCTGCACGTCCAACTTGACAAAGAACTGTGTTCCTAGCTTGCAGTTTCTCTTTGTACAGCAATTAGGCTTTTGTAATTTAAATGCAGCCTTATTTTCCAATTTGGAAGCATCCTCCTTAGCTGTCAGGTTTTTTTTATCCAGCAACAATGCTTTGATACAATGATTTATTAAGGTACTGGAAGAAATATTGATTGTGCTAATGGCTACAGGCTTGCCAAGTAATGCTTACACTGTGCTCAGCTGAAAGGGGCATATCCCTTCTCCCATCATCTGATTGACTATAAATGCTGTGGCCTTTCCTTGGCAATTATCACATTTTCTGGAGCTGCGGGTAAAACTCGAGTTGTTATAGGCCAATTAGAGAGCTCATTACGTCCACTAGTGTACTTTGCATACCATATGGAACAAGGTTTTTAAGGCTCGTTGATTTTCTATTTCTGTTTCAGCAGGTGTAGCACGTAAAGGAACACTTTCTATATATCACTGAAATTGTCAGCCAACGGGGGCGTCAGATGACTCCGGGTGACCAGGTCCTGAAATAGCAGATTTTCTCTTGTTTAGGACATTTCCGAAAGTACCCATCTGTGGCGGGGTAAATCAAAATGATAAAAACAATAACTGCGACAATAGCGCATTTTTAAACAGGCAGACATTGGCCTTAAATTAAAAGTGAAAACATTGGCATTGCATGAAGAAAACAAGGCCTACCTCAGTGAGAAGGATGGCGTGTAGATCCTTAAAAGACTGCTGCCCGCGGTACCTATTGGTAATAGCTCAAGCAGGCAAGTTTACCTACGCAATGTATTTCGTCAGTCCAGTGGATTGTTGCATTACTTTTACTTGTTGTATTCGTAAAGGGCCTCGTGTAGCTGGGAGCCTCTTCTGAACAAGAAGAAGATTATTCTTAGGACAAGACGGAAAGCCATTGTACTCAATGGGGATTGCAATCCTCCAAGTGACCGTTGTGTATTGGAGGGGAGGGCTGGTAGGGCTGAGCAGGAAAAATATAATCCAAGATGGAACCCAAAGAATTGGATTAGTTGCTTCAACATTCTAGAGAAAAGGTAAAACACCATCGGAATACTAGTGTGGAAGGGGTGAAGAGGAGGTCATTGTGAAGAGGAGGAGTGAGACTTCCACATTAAATGTAAAGACTTGTACCCTAACCATAGATAATCATGTCCTGCAATATTACAGGGTAATATAACCACCACAAGAGAATGACATGTCATCTCAAAAGACTTAGGCCCTCATTACGAGTTTGGTGTCACCTGATCGCCACACTGGCGGTGGCACCGCCACCAGGGCAGTGGTGCAGACCGCCATATTACAACCACAGCGGTGATCCAACCGCAACACAGTCAAGTCACCGCAAGTACCACCAGTGCGGTCGGACCGCCGCCAGCAGAAGCCATCTTGATGACGACAACTGTAAGTAACCCCACCTAGCACACACTGGAGGGAAGGGCAGTATTACACACACAACACACACACCCGGCACAGACTGCGACGGCCACACACACGCAAACAAACACCTGTATCAACACACACATCTACAGGCACACACGCACACACTAACTACACAAACGCATTCTCAAACAACACCCCCTAGGACAACAGACACGTGCCACTAACACAGCAGACCACACATGCACGCCACTGTCAAGCACAGCCATACACGGCACCCCACAATCACACAACAACATCACAGACACACAAACGCATACTCAGAAAGGCACATCGAACAATCCCACCGACAACACATACTGGCAGTAATACGTAGCAACAAACTCAATCATAGAAATAGTACAGATATCCAAACAAGGCCTCAGGTGGCACGCCACACCATGTCCAACCAACATATATAGGACATCACAGATGCATTACTATACACACAGACACACACACCACTACAAAACAATGCCACACACAACTGAAACAACACATCACAACAAGCACATGGCACATGTCATGAACCCAGCAAATGCAGCAACATAGATCCCATATACATACAACACACACATCAAAGTATACAGCTAGAACACAACCATGTTGAAGGAAACCAGGACAATTTCTCAAACTAGACATCCACAGCTATGTGAGCAGATGTATTACAATATTATAAATAGATGAAACTATATGCAGATGAGGCCTACTTGCCAATCCAAATGTCTGATGTGTCCCAGGCACATTGGGAAAAGTCACATGCCCTAACTTGACTCCTGACTGCAAATTGGCCTACACATGCCAGGGGCATCAATGGGGCAGGCAGGCTCCTCAGTGGTAGGGTGCGGCGGTGTTGGGAGATTGGGCTTGGAAGGGGGGTCCTTGGATTAAGGTTTGAGAGGAAGGGCTTTACGTTTTGATTTTAATTGTGGGGGAGGAGGGTTTGGATTTTGGGTGGGAGTAGGGACCTTAGGCTTTAGACAGGATGGTTTCTTAGCAAGGCGGGGAATGGGAGGGCTGGGAGGTGGAAGGTCTGGGTTGAGGCAAGGAGACATGGCGCTTAGGGGCATCACAGGGTGGGATAGGAGCAGGGAACAGGTCAAGACTGGCAAGGAAAACTTTTTTAGGTACACTCGGGCAGTCATGGGTAAAAGGTTAAGGAGTGGAGGTAGAGAGAGTGGTTGTATTACATGTAGGTGTGCTAGACATGGATGCAGGTGAGTGCAATGTGTGCTTGTGTGTGGTGGAGTATGTTGGGTGGGTGAGTGAGGGCGTTTGTTTTTTGGGAGGGGGAAGAGATGCAGGGAGCTGTAATGCAAGATGTGTGAGTGTATGTTAGGGTGATGGCTGCAAGTAAGGTGGATGCGCTGCATGTGGTCGTGATGGTTGTCGTGGTGAGTGTGGTTTTGGTGTGTGGGTGGATGTCTGCGGGTCTGCTCGTGTGGCGTCTGTGGGAATGATAGGACTGGTGGCAGGATCAGGGAGTGTTTGTGTAGTGATGGCAGGTGTGAGTGGTGATGTGACTCAGATGGAGGAGGGGGAGACAGTGCAGGGAGTGGCTGTTGTGGTGTCTGCAGGTGTGTGTTGACTGTGCGCATGCTTGTGGTGTGTCCTATGGTGCCTGTGTTTGTCTTTGCGCACCTTGTCTGTTTTAGTGGGTTAATGCTGGCCTGTGTGTGTGCTCTGGTTGGGTGAGGATAGAAGGGTGGTGGATTAGGCACAAGTAGCTGGAGGGGGGACAGAAGATGAAGGAACACTGGCTTCCATCAAAGAGGAGACCAGAGCCTGAAACGATCTCTGCAGGCCAGCCAAGGCACCGTGAATACCTCCCAGGTAGATATTACTTTCCTTCGCCTGATGATGCTGATGCCACAAGGATAGAAAAGGACAGAGAGACAGGGTGGGAGAGGAAGAAAGTGAGGAAAGGGTCAATACCTACCCATCTAGTACACCTACCAACAAGTAATCTACTCCTCCTCTGGCATGGCAAGGAATGGCTATGATACATTGTCCTCAAACACTGGTCATGAAGACAAAACCCAATATGCAAGCCATGATCTCCTAATTCCAACAAAATGACTAGTTTGGCCATGCTGCAGTCTCTCATCAGTCGTACTACAATGGTAAACACTACCAACTACCCAAATATACTTACCAATCTGACACTTTTTACACATTGTTTTGATATATCCTGTATAGGTTAATTGCACACAAAATATTGGACTGGTTGGTAAAGGACTCATGATGTACAGAAGTCACAGTAAACATTCCATGCTCACCTGACTTATTACCAAATATCAGCCCTAAATAGATGACATTGGCTATCTAAAGCAAGCTCAGGGATAGGGAATTAAGCTTTGGAAATCACTCAACATAGGAGTGTGTCTAAATGTAACTGCACAAGGGGATATACCACCAACATATTACTGCTTACATGGTGTTTAAACGCGAACTCACACCACTTCTAAACAGTGGGAGTATTAGCCAGGACTATGATCTTATCCAAATGTACACAGACCTCATTGGTATCTACGTAATCCAAATGACACAATAGAAGCCCATACAACTGAATTAAAACAGTCAGTACTCATCCCTTTGTGGCTGCTGTGCTGCCCTCAAGCACCATCTAACCCATCTAACTCCAGGTAGGCCACCGCCAAAATGCGGGTTTAGGGTCTGATGGGCACCCCTCCCTTATTGAGAGGGCATCCCCAGCTGGGCCTCCACGATCTTCTGGGCCCAGCTTCTCAGGTACTCCCACCACTTTCTGCAGAGAGTGCTCTGCTGGCTATGGACCCCCAGGGTCTACACTTGCTTGGCAATAGCTCTCCATAACCCATTTTTCTGATGGGCACTGACCTGCTTGGGAGACACAGACAAAAGGAGATATTCATGTAGAGTTACAGTACACCTACAGCAGTGGCCTACACACAGCATGCCCAGCACATGCTTATACAGAGTCCTCAATACGCCATTATCATTCAAACAACACAACCCCAGCAGTCAATCATGCCATGTCTACATTCACGCACTTTTGCTGTCAAACACCACCCTAGCTGATAAGTTTACCACATTGTACTGACCTGTTTATCTGAAGCCCCATAAAAGTGTCCATATAGGGGTAGGACCCCTTCCTACAGTTTTTTTAGATCCTCCGGAGTGAAGGCAGGGGGTCCAATCTCCTGCAGGACGTGCCATTGTGGCTTCCAGATACAGAACACAGCAGCTCACACATTGGAGGTCTTGCTGAGTGTCAGGAGTCAAAAGAGCTGGGCTATAGAAAATGACGGTCACGGGAGCCGCAGTGATGACCGTCATCGCCGGCTGTGATCATGATTGGCCCCAGTTTCCCATAGACATCAATATTAACCAATGAGGAGTTGCACAGCGGTTCCGACCGCTTACCGCCATGACGACTGTGAAGTCAGCCTTTTATAACATTGCACACATTCCACATGTCATAGGGGCCATCAATGGCACCCACATCGTTTTTGTTCCACCTAGAGCCAATGAGCAAGTCAACAGGAACAGGAAGAATCACTATTCGATCAATGTGCAGGTGTTTTGTCTTGCCGACCAATACATATCCCATGTGACTGCAAAGTTTCCAGGATCAGTACATGATTCTTATGTCTTGAGGAACAGCAGTGTCCCACAAATGATGTTGCGACTACAGAGGGAGAGGGCCTGGCTCATTGGTAAGTGTACCACTGTCTATGTCTAACGTCTATGCTACTTCACTTCACAGTCAGCTCAGTGCCTCTCCTGGTTCCCTAATGATTCGTACTGTTGTGCACACAGGTGACTCCGGCTACCCCAACCTGCCCTAGCTCCTGAAACCAGTGAGGCACTCTACAACAGATGGGAAGGACAGTTACAATAAGGTGCACGGCCAAACAAGGTGTGTAATCGAGAGGACATTTGGGGCTACTAAAAGCAAGATTCAGATGCCTACATGTGTCCATGGTGCCCTATGGTACAGACCACAGAAAGTCTGCCAAATCATTGCGGCATGTTGCATGCTACACAATCTTGCCCTGAGAAGACACATTCCAGTGTTGGATGAGGGGAAGGTAGCATCTGGGCCAGTGGCTCAGGCTGATGACTCTGGAACTGACGGGGAGGATGCTGCTGACCCTAGGACTGAGTTGATTTGGCAATTCTTCCAATGAATGCCAGGTATGTGTGATCTAAAGTGTAAGGGACCACTAACCCTGTCTGCCTAGTGCCATTGTCCCTCCTTGTGTTTTGCATCAGGGGATGTTAGTGTACTTCTTCCATCTGTATGTGTCATTCATTTTTATGGGATGCTGAGTCACCATTGGGGGGTGTACCTGCTATACAGCCAGAGGCATGTGGTACTTGCTGTTGGCATAGCATGACTTCAGCATAAGGCCCATCTTGTTGCATTGTTTCAAGACTGCAGATTGGATGTGCATAGTCTGCCCTAAACCTATCACATGACAGACCAGCTACTCATCCACACTGTTCCCAAACCTGATGTCGGGTAACTACCTGTTTTAGACATTGCAAGATAGGTTTTCTGTTGATGTTGTTAACCATGAGGAGTGGTTCTTTTACTCTGCATGTGTGTGACCTAAAGACCTACCTTGCAGATATGTGGTGACCTCCCTTCTGCAACATGATTCCTGAGGATTGCATTATGTCGTGTATGTGTATTGGATGTGCAACATGGAAGACATCATTGAAGCTTTACTCTATCTTGTTCTATCTTCAGGTCAGATGTGTGTTTCCACTCTGCTTTCTGACACGACTGTTGGCACCCTTGGCATAGGATTACAGGAAGGATGTCATGATGAACCTGCTGGACATTCTTGCCACATCTGCCCATCGGTCAAACTCATTGAAACCTATATGTGCATTTCAATTTATCTCCTTCACGTTAAATGGTACTGGTGACAGTGAAGACACGTACGCCATTACTGTGCTGGAATGTGTTTATTGTGATTCAAAGTGCATTTGCTGAGGAGTAGGGTCATGAGGTTCGATAGCATCAGAGTAGGTGGCTGAAATGTTGGTTTCACAGGTCCAGTCTCCAAGGGCCAAGGAGGAATGCAGTTTTGACAGTGGGTACTCAACTGGGTGTCTCAGTGGCACACAAGGGAGTATGTTCAGGAGTGTTTTTGGTCTTGGCATCAGGTCCTGCAGGATGCCATGATGGGTGACCTAGTTTGTGCGGCGGATCCTTAGCTGCAGGGTCAGAATTGCTAATAGCCTGTGGGTCCTCTGTCTGGGCCTCTATTGCAGTAGCTGTGGCAGATGTAGATGGCACAGGTGTTGCTTGGCTACTGGTAGGGGACTGCTGGTATGGAGAGGACGCACGCAGGATTCTGGTGAGTTCAGTGAGCACCCCACGGTGGCACTGTATGTCTGCAACTGCTGCATGATCTCCTGGTGGTATTCCCCCTGCAGCCTCTGATTCTCCTGCAAGGTTGTCAGTATTTGACCCATCCTGTCCTGAGATTGCTGGGATACTCCCAGGACTCTGAAGATGGCCTCCTGGTCAGCCGTGTCCCATTTGTGCCTCATCCCTTGACCCACAGTTGCCCTCCCACTGCCCCTTCCCCCGATGCCCATGACCCTGGCAAAGTGTGCCCACCCCCACTGACACCAGGGCCTTCATCGTCGTGGCTGTTAGGGGTCAACTCAGGTCCCTCTACTGTGGGGCACACTATAGATTGATCTGTCCGTGTGACACAGGTTTGGGGAGGAGGGGTTTCCTGTATTGTAGTGGTTACAGAGGTGGGGGACTCAGGTGTGGGCAGGGTGAGGCTGGTGGTGGTGGACTGACCAGTCATCCTGGACGGGCCAGGTGAGGCGTCCCTTCCAGACATCCAGAGTTGTTGTCCTCAATTGGGCCTACTTCCGGCGGCTGACTGCCATCCTCTGCTGGATGGCAGTACAAGGGATACCTGTGAATGGTGAGGAAGTGTGTTACATTGTTGAAATGTACTTGTTGTTCACATGATTGTTTTCAACCATAGCCTTGACATGCTTCCCAGTGATGGCAATGACAGCTGCTTGACCACTGGCAATGTTTAAGGGCTTTTGGGTAGTGCTGTTGTGTGTTGTAGTATAGAAGGTTGTGGTCATCAATGCCGTCATTGCCATGTACTAGTGAGCAGTCCAAGTATCCTGTAGGGAAAGAGGGTGACCTAGTTATATGTGCAGGTGTCCTAATGTGGATTGGAATTAGCAGTTATTCCAGCATGGGGAGTGTTGCCTTGTGGGAGTTGCAGTACTTGCTAAGGTGGGAGATTTCTGTGCACTTGGTGGGCCTGTGTGGGATTAGTGGTAGTGGGGAGGAGTGGCTTGCAAGGGAGGGTATTGGGTTCAGGCAGGATTTGTGCAGGTAAGAGTGCTGTGAGGGTGTGTAAGGGTGGTGGGGGTACATGCTGTGCAGGAGCACATGGTGCCCGAGGAGTGTTGTTGACTTACCAGAGTCCAGTCCTCCTGGTATTCCAGTCAGGCAATGTGGGTGCAGGATAGCCAAGACCTTCTCCTCTCACGTTGTTAACTCTGGGGGACGAGGTTGGGGTCCACCACCAGTCTTGTTGATGGCTATCTAGTGTCTTGCTCCCATGGACCGGACCTTCCCCGTAGTTCAATCCACCTCTTCCAGAGGTCCTCCCTTGTGCATGGATGGTTTCCCACTGAGTTCACCCTGTCGACAATCCTCTGCCATAACTTAATTTTCCTGGCTATGGATGCATACTGGACCTGTGCTCCAAAGAGTGGTGACTCCATCTGATGATTTCATCTACCATGACCCACAACTCCTCATCTGTGAATTGTGGGTGTTCCTGTTGTGACATGGTGTATGTGTTGTGGGTGGTGGGGTGTGTGATGTGCAGGGATGCGGGTGTGGTGCAGTGGGCTTGTGTGGTTCGGTGTGCTTGTGGTGGTTGTGTGCACTGGTGACGTGTTTGTTGTGTGCAGGGGTGCAGTTGTGTAGTGTGTGCTGCGTGGTGCCTATGGTATCCAGATGCCATGTCTTTGTGCATTCTTCCATTTCTCAGTACATAAATTCAGGATACAAGGGGTTGTGGGTGTGCAGGTTTTTTTTTTTATAGTGAAGTAATCAGGCATGTGTATGTGTGTCAGGTGTGGGGTATTCGTGCTGTCCAATGTGGTGTTGTCTTCTGGTGGAGTTGAGTTTTAGACTGCAGTGGTACAGACAGCCAATGGATTACCACCATGCAAAGAGCTCTGTGCTTATTTGTGGGTCATAATTTTGAGGGCGGGATGTTGTCGGTGTGGCGACGTAGGTGGTGGTACCGCCTCTCTCCCGCCCTCGGTCAGGCTGATGGTGTCGGATTTTTGGCTGATTTTAGCCAGTCTGCAGGTTGTGACTCCTAATACAGTTGTCGTGAGACTGCCGACACTGGCGGTCTTTTGGCCCACCACAGACGGCGGTCTTCTGCTTAGACCGCCAAAGTCGCAATGAGGGTCTCAGTTGTGAATTTACATGTTTAAAAACAGCCCTTCTTTATCACTAGATTTGAAACAGGTGGAAGCAGGTTCTAGCCCCAGAAAAAAGTTTTTTTTTATTTAAAACAATAATAAGATCAGAGTTGAGCAGAATCAAGATTTGTGCAGAAAGAATCTTCAGTTAAAAATGCAAGAGGTGCTGGAAGCAGCTGTTAGAAAACCAGAAAAGGGAAGTGAAGGTGCTTGTCAGTTATGAGATGCCCGAGTATTATGAGGGAAGGAATTAAGGCTGTGGAAAGGAAAACTGTAGCTTTGGAATAAGTCTGTCACATTTCAAAGCAATTCCTTGATTGTTAATCAGTGAGGGCATTTACACTGATATTCCGGTTGGAGACAACAGAATTGCAGTTTTAATTGCATGACTTATTGAGTTATGAGCCAAATAATAAAACCCATTTTGAAGCTACACATAACATGTAATCATGCCAAGAGTTTTGTTTTATTTTCCAATAGTTTTATCTAATATTTTAAATCCTAACATACTAATTTTACCTTATACAAATTACCTTTTTGTGCTATCATATTCATGTGATTTCATGTGATTTCATGCTATCAATTAGCCCATATTCCAAAGCTTTTTTGCACCTACATTCATCTTAAACGTGCTCAACAATCTGTGGCAATTTGTCAATCTTGATTCACAAAGTCAGGACAAGGAGCAATTCTTACAGAAATGGTGCCAGTAAAATATGATTTTTGGAATTGCAAAGAAAGGAAAGTTTTGGGGCATTATTTATGTACTTTTATTAATGTTGTTTTTGTAAAGTGCTGTACACCACTTTTGCCATGCCTTTGTGTGCTAAAAAGAGTAGGGAACTCGAAGCTTCTCCACACAATACAAATGGTGATTGACTGACACAATGTGCTATGTCCATATTCGATTCAAAACATTGATGGTGAGAGACACACTAGAAGTCCTAAACACCATGTGAGACTCCAAAGAAGGAGGGGTGATCCAAGAGGAATCATTGCATGCCTGCAGCATGACAAACAGCCTTCAGATATACTTCAGGACAGATGACTTTGAGGTGAAGATGGCAGGAACCTAAACTAAGCACATACGGTGTGGATTAAGATTCTGCAAAATTGTAATGTTTCCATTGTCCCGGGAGAGCACTTCTGAGAGAAGAGGTTTAGGCAAGTAGGTAATCAGTTGCTGAATCTTTTGTGTCTGAAAGGGTAGGTTTTCAGTTGATTCTGAAACGTTGAAATCTGTCTAATTGTTCACGGTTGTGTGACGGAACCAAGCATGCTATTACCACGCATGCCTTTACAGCACGGACATTACAACGCATGCATCATTACCAAGCATGCCTTTAACACGCAAACCTTACCACGCATATGCCTTTACCACACATGTTTTTACAATGAAAATGTAAGTATTTTACTCGAAAGTGTAAACCATATATATATATATATATATATAGAAGCAGAGTCCTGCAGCTGCTGGCTACAACCACCTGCGGGGCCGGTGCCGTCTCCGGATGCAGGCTCTGTAATAAATCAAAGCAAAACCAGCACTCTGTATTGCTGCATCCACGTGATTTATTTGCATTAAAAAAACACGATACTGAGGTCATCAACAAAAGAACGGGCAACGCATTTCAACCTATACGGTCTTCTTCATAGCCCACCTTCATTCAAAAAGTTAATAATCAAACTCCTTCACCACCCCTTCCCTATTTCACATCCTGTTTGCTAATGAACAAAGAAAAAATACTATGAAAACTTTGGTTTAACAGTCCTAATTTTAGAAAAAATCTTATTTATAAAACCACATTTCTTTAAAGATACCCTTTAACATTAATTCATTTCCACATCACTTTTCAAAGAAACATATCATAAATACAAGAAAATAATCATCAATCTAACAATTATTCTTTATATTTCTACCACCCAATTAATCAAATAAATATATCATCATTATGGTATCTCCAATCGAGAATTTTGTATTCTTATCATCCCTAAGAGATCTTTCCTCATCCAAATTTAATAATGTTACCCCAAATCTTCATAACTAACCATATCCACTTAAATCAATTAATAATTCATTTCATAGACCTGGGTGAAGGTATTTGCAAATCAATTCAACAAGGCGCCTAACCAAAAAAGAGTGTAAAAAGATCTCACAATTCCATTAACCCACATGTACATACAGTTCTTCATCCTGGTTCAACCCCCACGGGGCTCTGCTATTAAGTCTAATAATATACACCGATTCCATTTTTCTCAAATTTCGTTCTCTGTCTCCTCCTCGCGGGGATGATATAATCCTGTCAATCCCAAAAAATGACATGCCATCAATACTCCCCTCATGAATCATTTTACAGTGTCGAGCTATAGGATAATTAACATCATTGTTCTTAATTGCCCTCCAATGTTCCAATATCCGTTTCTTAACCGGAAAAATTGTACTACCCACATAATAGAGGTTACACGGACACCTAATGACATATACAGTAAAATCAGAATTACAATTTATGAACTTATTAATTTTTCTTTCCTCCCCTGTGGGCAACATATATGTTTTACAATTCTTACTGAACTTACAAGCCTTACATTTCATGCATTTGTAAAAGCCTGCCTGCTTCATAAATCCCATCTGTTCATTCATGTTTTTATTCATGTAACTATGCACCAGAATATCCCGCAAAGATCTACTCTTCCTATATGTTATTCTCGGATAGGGACCAACTAGTGATCCTATAATTCTATCTGTCTTAATTAGGTGCCAATATTGTTTTAGAATATTCACCATTGCATTAGATCCGGCATTAAAAGTCGTAATACATCTTATCACACTAACATCACTGGCTCGTTTTTTTGGAAAAAGAATATTCTCCCGATTGACCTTTGCTACTTTATTGCAAGCATCCCTAATAATACTTTCAGGATAATCTCTAGCTCTAAATCTAGCAATCATGTTCCTCTCTTCCTTTTCAAAACCCACATCAGTACTGCAGTTCCTTCTCGCCCTTAGCAGTTCCCCATAGGGTATACTCCATTTCAATATCGCGGGATGGGCACTCCTAGCATGTAAAATGCTATTGCCAGCTGTACTCTTTCTATACAGACTTGTCTGCACTCTATCATCCTCTATTGTAATTAAAACATCTAAAAACTCCATTACCCTCCTATCAATTTTATATGTAAATCTCAAATTGAACTCATTCCTTTGAAGACCTTCCAAAAACTCCAAAAGAATATCCTCCGGGCCATCCCATATTATAAAGATATCATCTATGAACCTTGTCCAAAAGATCAAATATTTCGTCCACCTGTCATTTTCTTCTATTATCACACATTGGGTTTCCCACCAGCCCATAAATAGACATGCAAAACTAGGAGCAAAACAACTTCCCATCGAAGTTCCTGAAATCTGCCTGAACCATTTGTCATTATACAAAAAGAAGTTATTTTCCAAACAGAATCTTAACATTACCGATAACATCTTTGTATGTGCATATAATTTTAGGGGTTTATCCCTGAAGAAATATTCACAAGCCTTAATACCTAAATCATGATTAATACTGGTATACAAAGATACCACATCAACAGTCACCATAATGTAACTCTGTTTCCAAGGGATATCCTTAATCTTGGTAATAAAGTCCATACTGTCCCTGCAATACGAAGCTAAATTCAAGACATAAGGACATAAAAAATGATCCAGGTAAATAGAAGTATTTTCGAGGAGACTTCCCTTTGCCGATACTATCGGTCTTCCTGGTGGGTTTTCCCTGTCTTTATGAATTTTGGGCAGCATATAGAAACATGGTGCTATTGGTTTTTTCACCATTAAAAAATCATATTCATCTTTGTTTACTAAACCCCGATCATACCAATCGAGAAGCATAGAGTAATATGTCTCAATAGAAGCCCTATATGCCAATACCGTTGATGCCTCATAGCATCCAGAAAATTCCAACTGTCTCCTTGCCTCCTGTTCATATCTGCCCATATCCCACAGTACTACATTACCTCCCTTATCTGCGGGTTTGATGACAAACGATGTCGCCTTTCGCAAATTTTCAAGTGCCTGTTTCTGGCCCATTGTCAGATTGTTAGCCCAACATTTCTGTGTGCTTCTCCATAATTGCAGTAGATCAAATCCTACTGCTTCGTGGAAGGCATCAATGTTGTCATGTGGGGTAGTTGGATTGCATCTCGACTTAGGTTTAAAGCCACTACCACTTAAATTGTCACAATCCAATCCTAATTCATCTAATAAATCCTTCTCAGTCTCCCACATCCTCTCTCCAATTTCTAATTCCCTTAGGGCAGCTAAACCCTCCAGATCCCCTATACACAGTTCTTCTGATACTGATGCCTCTTCCCCATTTTCATTCTGATATCTACGCCCTTTTGATTTCTCTTTCTGTTGCGTAAATAACTTTAACAATTTTAACTTCCTTATAAACTGAAAAACATCTATTCGTGCTCTCACATAATCGAATTCACCCATAGGACAAAATGAAAGACCCAATTCCAACACAGAAAGTTCATCCTTAGTTAAAACATGGGAGGAAATGTTCACCACTGTCAGTTTATTCACACTTACTACTTCTTTTTCCGAGTTTGTCGCAGAAACCTTCCCTGTTGACCATAGTCTCCTCCCACACGACCTCCCTCTCCTCCTCCTTTGCCGTTTTCGCTTCCTCTTCCTCCTGGAGGCTTTCTCCGAGGTCGTTGGTTTAATTGTAAAAAACGATATTCCTCAGCTGTTGTTAATGGTACTCCTAGGCTACCACCAAGACCTGATCTTTCCTCCACATCTGAAAAATTATCCGAACTTGACCCCCCCGAAATCAGTTCCTGTTGTTGTAACGATTCATCACGATGAAATTCCTGTCTTGCTAAGTCAAATCTCCTTCCAAAAGTGAGAACCCTTCCCATAGCGTAATCCATCTTATCCCTCAGAAATTTACGTTTTTTCCTCATTTTGATTTCATCTTCATATTTACTCAATCTTCCTTCCATCTCTTTCATGAAGGCACTAACCTCCTCTTTCTCCGGGACAGATTCCAAACTCTCTCTTAGTTTTAAAATGTCCTCACTTGTCTCCTTCAATTCCATTGCCGCAAATTTAGATAACAATTCCAGCATACTCTTACCAGTAGATGCCATTAAAACTGACCATTCCTCCAACAATCTTGGATGAGGATTCGCATATGTAGGGGTTATCAGAATACGTAGACCTCGAGGGATCCTGCCCACCTCTATATAATTATTTAAGGAAATAACTTCCCAGCTCCTGTTTATCTCCTTCTTACATAAACGCTCCAATTGCCCTAGTTTTTGTTTCATGCTCATGCTTCCATTCATTACAGTTTTTCTATTCCGATCATCAAAAGGTGACATTGACTCATTTTCATCAAACAGGCTCCGTGCAGACTCCAATCTCATTTTCACAGCTTCCCCCACCTCCATGTTCTTTTCCATTCACAAAACCACCTTAGTCGTCGTACTTCATGTGGGTCACCCTTTATAATAACGTTCTAAATTAATCCGAATCTTTGCGGCTCCCAACCTGAACTAACAGCAAATAATACCTTCGAAGTTTTCAAGAAATCGAAAAAGGAACAATGAAAACCTGATTACCGTCTTCTTCGTTACAGAGTATCCGTGTTTAGCACAAAACATGTATCCAATTCCTCGTAATTTCCATATGGAAAAAATATCACTGTTTTCCACTCCGGCTAAACACGCATTTACAAAGATACATTGTTTCCGCTCGTTACCGCTCAAAACTCGAAGTATAAATCTCTCTGTTGTCAAGAGCCGCCACAATTCACTCAGGCGCCATGAAATTCCTCAGCTCGCGTCGTCTGTTAAAACTGCTCCTGTGGTGTCCGCGCACGTACACCGCTCACTTCAAAAGGAGCGGAGCCCCTGCCCCCGAACTCACATCACAGACAAACAAGATAGTTTGTCAAAAGTTCACCACTATATATGTTAAAGGGTATCTTTAAAGAAATGTGGTTTTATGAATAAGATTTTTTCTCAAATTAGGACTGTTAAACCAAAGTTTTCATAGTATTTTTTCTTTGTTCATTAGCAAACAGGATGTGAAATAGGGAAGGGGTGGTGAAGGAGTTTGATTATTCACTTTTTGAATGAAGGTGGGCTATGAAGAAGACCGTATAGGTTGAAACGCGTTGCCCGTTCTTTTGTTGATGACCTCAGTATTGTGTTTTTTTAATAAAAATAAATCACGTGGATGCAGCAGTACAGAGTGCCGGTGTTGCTTTGATATATATATATATATACATATATATATATATATATATATATTCCACAATTGTGCAAACTTGTTAAACAAGGAAGAGACCCGTAATCAAGGAGACAAGTCCTGAGAGAAGTGGTCACAACAGTTTTCCTTTTGGGAACACCAGGATATTGGTGAACGCAGAAGGGAAGCGAGATTGATGAATTTATGGGGAGTCGCTATCCCATCTTGACCTGCCATGTTACTGGCTGTGGGTGTGTAGCAATATTTTCGGCTTCGAGAATATATATATATATATATATATATATATATATATATTGCATGAAACTTCCTCTCATTCCACACGTCAATTATCTGCTGGTTTAAGGAAATGAGGTCCAAGTCACAAAGTCGATTATTGCAGTGAGTCTTATTTAATGGCACATATCACACTCTACGCGTTTCGGGAAATCACTTTCCTTGTTCACGAAGATATATGTATATATATATATATATATATATATATATATATGTGTATAACATTATATATATAACATACTGGCAGTCGCCGCCAGTAGGTAGTAATAGTTAGCATAGTTAGGACCTAGTTCCCTTTAGAAAATATTTTTTTGACTTGGCTATATCTTTCGCACTGTTTAAGGAAACTTTATGAGGTTTTCATACAAAATGTGAAAAAAAACATTTATCCTACTGAACATCAATACTGTTAAACACTCCAAAATAATAATATAGATTAAAAGCAATACGATATGCAGATTATTGTTAGAATTCAAAGCAGATGATGGTGACATCAGTAAATCATAAAAATACAGTTTAACATTTAATTTTCAGATTTCAGGAATCAGAGCTGGGCCATTCCTATCACTAGCATGAATATGGACTTGCATGTGTGAGAACGGGTTAACATGCAGGCAAAAGCAAAAATAAAAGAAAGACAAAAATAATTTGAAAAAAAAAACTAACTAGAATAACTCACTATAAAATACACTGGTGTAAGTACCTAACTGAAAAGGAAACAAGAAACCACATTTAGTTATACCTCTCCTCATGGGACAGCAGACAGTAGTAGTTCATCAGGCAGGATGGTCACTTTCTTCCAGTGTAAGTTGACAGCAGCATCAGGACAGTACAGAACACGAGCTGCACATAGGTCAGATCAGCAGTTCAGGATTAGTTGGCCTTATTAGTTCTGAACCACGTAACAGATTAGTGCAGTTAAGACTATGACGAGTCACCTCATCTGGAAACTTAGAAGAAAGGAGAGTGACAGCCCACTCAAGCAAGGTTCTGGACAGGAGAAGAGAACTCACTCAAGACTTTCTCAGGACGGATTGACTTCTGTTTCAAAGTTCCTCACTAATTAAAAGAATGTACGATCCATTAATTGGTTCTTCAGGTGGGAGCACTTCAGACATCAGATTCAGCATCTAATCACTACAGATGGCACCATTGAAATCTGTTACTATTCTGAATTTTCTCAGCAAAAGTGCATTTTCGTCAAATGATTTCACACATTTCTTACAAAATAGTTATTTGTTACCTGAGATCCTTTCTCATTGCCTGCAAAAAAACAAAACCAATACTTTTCACATGAGAACTACAAATTTCCCGTCCTTTTGGACAGTTAGAACAAATCCTGATACATTGTTATTTCTAAAACATGTCTCTTGTCTACAATACATGGGACATTCAACAGTCATATTAGCAGCCCAAGGAAAGAATTCAGGTCAGAGAGGACAGAATAAAAAAGTGATTTTCTATTACTACTGCAAAAATATATATTTTCAGGCCTAGTCAAGCTAAAAAGCCTTAATACACAGTAAGACATATTATACATTAATAAACCTATTGCACAACTTACAATTCATATGTACAATGCAAATTATTTAATTGCAAAAGTTATTCATAACATGTTAGAACTATTTTAAATGTGAATTTATTCTTCTGCACCCATGTAACTCATAATATTAAAATTAATTTAATTCACAAAAGTACGATTAATTCACATTAATTTAATGCTTTCAATTCTTAATCTACATTTAATAAAAACACTCTTAAACAATAGCCCAATTTAGTGCATTCATTTAATAAAATGCAAAACTCTAATGTTAAAACATGGTGCATATTACAAATAGTGGCGACATGGCTCACCTTAATTCAAACATTCACACTTTACAACGTATGTTATTTTCTCTGTTAGGCCTTTATATGTAGGCTAATTTATCACCATATGGTAACTTCTATGCCATATATATAAATATATATATACAATTTGATCATTTGATCTCTCTCAGAGGTTATTGAAGGTGCTCCAGAAGCTAAAATGTGAGAATATTTTCTGTAAATTCACACTATCTTTCTCAGCCTTTTGAGAATAAAGTCTGATATTCTCAGTAGAACATCTACTTTCAACAGAAGCAACCTGTCTAGTATTCAAAGAGGTGGTGCACCGCAGCAAAACAATTAGAGGTGTGATGTAAGGAAAGAAAGAAAAATCCAATGTTCTGATGGTACAGATAAACAGTCCTTAATTTTTAATATTAAATTACAAGTCCAAAATGTTGATTCCACACAGTTCCATAGATTACGATAAATTGAGGAACTAATAAGATGAACAAACAAGCTTGTATTCTTGCAATTCCAAAAATCCGATAAATGAGACTCAGGATGAGAAGCCAACGCGTTTCGCCCTAAAAAGAGGGCTTCTTCAGGGCATCAATAGTATCCAATCAGTGATTTGAGTGCCATCAAAAGTATCCAGTCAGTAAAAATAGTAATGAACAAAATAGTAACCGTTCGTGTGCAGCTACAAAATATCCAGTGCTCGAAGCGCTCGATAACGTGATCGAGCAGTCATAAAAGGCCACAGGGTGCCGGCCCGAGTATGGAGCCGGCCGCCAAAGAAGGAACCCCTCAAGTGTGTGACGCCGGTCCGAGTGTGCCTCCAGTAAAACCTGTCTGTTGATTCCCTTGTGTTCTACTGCAGCCTCATAGAGGCCCTCATTACGATTCTTGCGGTCCAACTGCCACATTACGACCGTGGTGGTAGCTCAGCAGTGCCAGTTTTCGTCCACAAGACGGTCTGGCGGTTCTTATCCACCAGGGCAGTGCTGCAAGCAGCACAGCCCTGGGGGTTATGACCCCCCCTCTCCACCAGGGGTTTTCATGGCGGTAACACTGCCATGAAAAGGCTGGCAGAATGCCTATGCACTTGGCATAGGCAGTGCTGCCTCCCCCCGGCCAGCCCCGTCACAAAGTTCACTGTCTGCTTTTCAGACAGTGAACTGTGCAACAGGTGCTGCTGCACCCTATGCACTACAGCATTGATGCTGGCTCGCTTACGAGCTGGAGACAATGCAGTAGTCCGTTTTCTGCTGGTGCAGTAGGTGGATACTCTGTGTCCTCCCGCTGAGCCAGCAGGAAACTCATAATGGGGCTGGCAGGGAGGCAGCCGCACTGGTGGCAACCTACCCGTCGGGAATTCACCGGACTGACTTTTCCATCTGCCGAAGTCGTAATGACCCCCAGAGTGTTCTAAAGAACAACTAGAGTGTTAACAGTCTTACTAAGCATGGGACACCTGAAACCATCTTGATTGAATCAAACTGGTAAAACTTCAAACATTTAATTTTGAAAGGAACAAAATGAGGGGGTTCAGTTTGTCATAGAACTTATGGTTAGTGCTCTAGAAAGAAATAATAGGACATGTTTTCAGTGAGTTCTCAAAACTCTTTCTCTTCTATTTCATTAAAACATTCTAATGTGTGGACTAGAACATGCACTTTCAACACCAACAGCAGACTGCCACTAAACTCCCTGGTGATCAGCATCATCAAGCCATCATCAAGAATTACTTTATTCTGCCTACGTAAGGCCATGAAAGTGCATAAAGAGAGGATACATACATTGAATAAATTATCTTGAAAGCATTCAGTCTATAAAATTGAAAATATAAATATAAAATATATATAAATATAAAAATGCCAGTTAAAAGGAACAATGAAGCCTGAAGCAGTACCTCTAATATCAACCTGTCACTAAATATACAAATAGTAACTTAATAATATAAAGAAATCCATCAAGTTAATAATATAAACAAACACATCACGTTTAAGTCCATGGGGGCAAGTGAGTCAATCTAGTACATTCTTACCCCAAGGCCCCAAACCTGTTTGTCGTTGTTACTGTGAAAGCTTTAGCCTTGGATTGCCTTGTGTTCCTATTATGGTAGCATTTAGAGCTCAAACTAGGCTGTGACAGTATTGGAACAATGGCTTGCCGATAGAAATAGCCCAGAGGGAGTGCTTGAATGGAGGAAACACTAGCCATCAAATTAGTAAGGTTGAGAACTGTGGGGATGGCACCCTGACAATCAAAACTTATTACAACGCAGTCCCCAGCACAGGTTTTAGGAGAGGGTCCCACCCAGTGGACCATCCTGATCATGATGACCCTTTTAACCAAATTGTGGCCTTCAATACCCAGGAGGGACAACCAGTGAGTCAGTCTGTACCGTAGGGTGTAGTAATCATGCCTAAACACATTTCTAAGTGCAGTAAGTATTACAACATAGAGGGCCAAAGCAGTGAGGAGATTTTGAGAAACAAACATGGGGGGCCATTATAGCTGTTCATCTGTGTCTCCCCACCCAAAGGGGGCCTCTCAACAGTCATACTTCCAGGACTCTTGGGAAGCACCAATATCTCAGGGAGCCTATAAGTATCAGCACTTGTAAATTGGTTGCCCGGTGGAACCTGACTGCCTACTGAGTTGGAGGAACATTGTGGTGGACCCCCTTTGAGTGGGTCGTGGGTACCTGTAGAGGCTAGTACCCGCTCCCTCTTAAACTTTGTACCCTCACTCCCAGGCATTACTGAAACAGAACCCACAATATCCATATTATGCCCCTGAGGACAAATTAGCTTTGCATACATTTATCTATACATTTGTCAACCACAGCTTCAATCATAGCCTATAGCATAGGAGCAAACCTAATAGCATTAATGTTAGGGATGCAGTCACTGGGTAGCTGCTGATATTTACCCATCACAAGGACCTGCTGTACCAGTCTATCCTTAGATTTGGTTCCCGAGCTAGAGGACCACAACCCACGGGGAACTTCCTAGGTTCAGCTGCTACTGCCGATTGATGAACCTCAGCAGTAACAGTCAAGGTGGCAGTTAAATCTAAAGTGTCGGGCCTCCTGTCACGGCCCATCCAGGGAGCATCAACAAAGCTGCAGGGATTACTGAAAAATCTGTAGGGTAGTGGATATGGGACCAATGCCAGGTCTCTTCTCACAGGTGTTAATTTCTTCATCAATTGCCCCTGCCACTGTGGTTAGATAAGAAAGTATTGACGATTTGTATAAACTATTACTAATGGAATCCTTTAAGGTGTCCCCTAGTTGTAAATTCCCTGCATCTGAGGAGATTATTTTCTGTTTGCCCATCCTACCGCACAAAAAGAAAGAGATAAAACCCCAGAACACTTGCTGGAGGTGGGAATGCTCCTGTTGTTTCATGCAATAAAGTAATCCAAGGAGAAGACACCTCTAAGTAAAATGAATACCAAATTAAATGTAGGCTCTCACCAAAAAAGAGTGTAATAACATTAATCCATGGAACCAAGAGGGGTGGCCCAGCCAATCTCTGTTGATCGCTGATGGGTGCAGATAGGCCCGCCCTCGGCCAGGGCTTTGCTGTGGCACACCCCGGGTGTGCCTGTGCGCATCCCATGCTGCAGGACATGAAGGGCACTTTTGTAGCGCTTACAGGCCCCCATGTGTGGGCACTCAGCTATGCAGGGCTCCTCCTCTTGCCCTGGTGCTGATTGGGACATGGCAAAATGTCAAGAAAACGAATCCTGCTGCTCCTGCGCCTTGGGATATGAAGCCCTCTTTTGTAGTGCTGACGGGCCCCCAGGAGCAGGCACTCATCAATGCAGGGCTCTTCTTCCTGCTCTGGTGCTGCTTTGTACCTGTAGTCCCTAGAGGTGACAAAATGTCAAAAAAACAAATCCTGCTGCTCCCATGCCGCAGGACATGAAGGGCACTTTTGTACCTCTTATGTGCCCCCAGGTGCGGTCAGTCAACAATGCAGAGCTCCTGCCCTGGTGCTGCTTGGTACCCGTAGTCCCTAGAGATGGCAAAATGTCAAGAAAACGAATCCCCCTGCTCCCGTGCCTCGGGATATGAAGGGCTCTTTTGTAGTGCTTACAGGCCTCCAGGAGTGGGCAGTCAAGGATGCAGGGCTTCTATTCCTGCCCTGGTGCTACTTGGGACCGGTAGTCCCTAAAGGTGACAAAATGCCAAGAAAACCAATCCTGTTGCTCCCGTGTATGCTACTGGTCTGGTGATCAGCAGCTTACAGTGTTCTAATGAGCAACTAGAGTGCCAACATTCTGAATTTATGCCAAAAGTGTGGCGTATCTGAATGCAATCTTGAAGGAATAGAAGTGGAAAACTGAAAGCATTTTCTATTGAGGGTACTGCTAGTACTTAAGGAAATTAGGGGGGCTTCATAAGAAATATGTCTCTCCAAGATGTCCACCAGAGAAAAAAGAGCCCAAATGTACCACACATTTCACCCAAATGTAGCGCTCAATGACAGAAGTGTGGAAAACACATATTTTTTAGTTTTTTGTAGTTTTATATAGTGCAGACTTGACCTGACAGTATGGGAATGCTTTACATGAGCATCAGTTACATTACACAAGGACACATTAATTTTGGTTTTAGGCATGGGGAGATTAAGAGCTTGATTTAGATATTGGTAGATATGCCATCCGCCAATATCTAAATCCCATTATATCCTACGGGATTTTGATATTGGCGGATGAGATATATGTCACCTTTGTGACCGAGTAACTCATCCGCCAATATCTAAATCAGGCCCTAAGTGATTTTCCCAGAATCACAGGATGTCAAGTGGACACTTAAATTCCAACCTGGTTCTGCAGTTGCCATGTCTGCAGCTCTGGCCATAATGCCACATCCTCTCCCCTAATTAACAAATAATTAAGTGATCAACTGGATTAAAAAAAAGATAGCAAATAATTCACAAGTGCTTTGTCGCTATTTGAGAACTTCAAAAATATGTCCTCATTTTAGTTTTTTAGAGCATTAACCATAAGTTCTTTTGAAATAAGACCCTCTCATTGTTATAATTTCTAAAGAAAATGATTTAGGTATTACAGTTTTGAATAGATAAATATGCAGGCATGCCACACTTTTGTAATAAATATAGAATGTTAGCAAACTAGTTGTTCATTAGTATACTTTGGGGCAGAGGTCAAGGACATTGACTCAGATAATTGAGGGCAGGGAGGAGGGTGTAGAGGCAACAAGCTGACCATGCTGAGAAGGTTGGGGGTGCAGTTACAGTACAACCGACCACAGCGGTCAAGGCAAACGGGGGCAGAAGCAACAAACCAACCATGCAGGACATGCAAGAGAGGCTGTGGGAACATAACAGACTATTGAAGACAGAAGGGAGAGGTAACAGCAGTACAACCATCCATGCCAACAGAACTGATTCAGGCATAAGTCTCCCAATGTTTTTAAACCCAAAAGGGCTTTATTTTTTCTGCCTCCTGGCTGAATATCCTTTTTCAATGTAAGTCAACAGGAAAAATCAATTCTCCAGTTTTTTTTAAATCTCCCTCTTACCAAGTTCAAAATGTTGGCAAGTATGGTACATTGGATCACGGAACACAGGAAGAATGGGGCAGGGACAGAGGGAAGGAGGGAGATGGGCAAGGGCACCACGCTGACTTCACAGGCAAGCGTCACAGGTTGCAGCAGCACATTACACCACACAGGGCAAGCTGGATGACAGTGCAGCTCAACGGACCATGGGCCATGGAAAACAATAGGGAGGGGGCAGGGTCATGCGCATGAACAACAGAGAGCAGAGGGGATAGAGGCAACAGCAGCAAGCTGACCATACCAGACAGACAGGAGGGTCAGTTGCAGCATACAAGACCATGAATGGCAGAATGTAGGTGCAGCAGCAGCACAGCGGACCATGCAGGGCAGGAGGGAGGAGGCTAGTGCATGGACTTGTACAATAGAGAGTAGGTAGAAGGTGGACGGGGCAACAAGCTAACTGTTTTGGGCAGGCAGAAAGGGTAGTGGCAGAACAATGGCTACAGAGGGCTGTAATGAGGGAGGAGGGGAACGGACTTAAAAATGGACTGCAAGGAGGAGGGGGTCAGGGGCAGCAAGGTTGGATGGGGGCAGCACAATGCCAAGCCAGACCCTGCATCCAAACCCCAGACCCGCCACTGAGCATTGGAAGAGGCATCTTCCCTAATGCTTCATTTTTTTAAAATCCTAGAAATTCACTGAAAAAAACAAAGGTTACAGGGATGTTATAGTTAGGTTCAGATTTTACGTGCACAAAACTACAGAAATGCAGCTGTTATAGTTAGAGTTAGAGTTATTTCAAGCTAATATAACTTGTGCCCTAAAGTAACTATAACTTGCACCCTCGTCATGCAGTGCTAATTACCCAAGATATTGCATCACTCATGACATCTTCATCGATATCATTGATAATATCAATGTAACATTTGCAATAAAATAATTGATGAGAAAACCGTGCACAGCAGCCAACTCTATTGCATGCACCTAAACCCAAGCTGTACACACCCTTTGGCCATTCGCCACATGGGGTTGGATGCAGTGGGTGGCTTTTTTTTCTCAATTTTACTCTGGATCTGTGGACCCAGCAAGCGGATCCGATCAGCGGAAAAAAGAAAAATCAGACATAGGGGGTCATTCTGACCCTGGCGGTAATTACCGCCATGGCGGAGGTCGGCGGTAGCACCGCCAACAGGCTGGCGGTGCACCGCTGGGCATTCTGACCGCGGCGGTTCAGCCGCGGCCAGAAACGGAAAGTCGGCGGTGTCCCGCCGACTTTCCGCTGCCCTTGAGAATCCTCCATGGCGGCGGAGCGCGCTCCGCCGCCATGGGGATTCTGACACCCCCTACCGCCATCCAGTTCCTGGCGGTTCTCCCGCCGGGAACAGGATGGCGGTAGGGGGTGCCGCGGGGCCCCTGGGGGCCCCAAAAAGAATTTCAGTGTCTGCCTAGCAGACACTGAAATTCGCGACGGGTGCAACTGCACCCGTCGCACCTTCCCACACCGCCGGCTCAATTCTGAGCCGGCGTCCTCGTGGGAAGGGTGTTTCCCGCTGGGCTGGCGGGCGGACTTTCGGCGGTCGCCCGCCAGCCCAGTGGGAAAGCCAGAATGACCGCCGCGGTCTTTCGGCGGGAACCGCGTGGCGGGCGGCGACCGCCGTCCGCCGCGGTCAGAATGACCCCCATAGTGTCCTATGGGGTCAGGATACTTCTATCGTGGGCCATTATGTGTTTTTTCACTCTTCTTTTCCCATCCCCCCCCTTAACAATGCAACAAACAAAACGGTGGCTGCAACATTTCTGTCAGGTTTCAGCTAGCCAATCAGGGTTGTGCTTTTCCTCTGGATCCACGGGTCTGAGTCCGGATCCACGGATCTGGTGATGAGGGCCTCAAAATCTCGTATAGAAATGTCATCAGTTTTGGTGAGATTTATTGTTTGCTTGAGTATAACCGCTAGTCAACCCCCTCTTTTACCTATGTGATTTTGTGTGATAATTTGATAGAATGGAGGAATGGCTTCATGCACACTGGAGCCATGTCATCTCCCAAACCATGATTCAGTTATGAAGAGTACGTCAGGTTGTGTGTCAATGAGTAGGTCGTAGACACGGTGCATATTGGATAATGAACCTGTATTATAAGATGGATTGTTTATCTCTCCTTCTGAATTATCTGTGATCATGACTCTAAGAGGCTATGCTTTTTAGGTTTTGGTTTCTTAAATTATTTTTCTCTGGTGACTAGTCATGTTTTTTATTTATTTATGAGTAGAGTGTACCTAAGTAGCTTTGATACGTTTCCCCAAATGTTACATTTGAAAATGATTGTCAGCACACAGACATCACTGTTTGGCATGGTGTATTTATGGAAGGATTTCCTTTTGCCCTATCAGTAATTAGGCTACTTGGCTAGATTTAATATTTGTGTGGAAGAAGCAAGTTTTTAAAACTATGAGCTACAAACCACATGGTACATGATGCATATTCTGTTCTATGACTGAATAGAAGTTAGGAGGGGTCTTCACTGATTGCTAGGGGTGATATAAAAAAGAGGATGACATATTTTAGCCCCTAGAGGATATATATTTTTATTGACACTTGTCAGAAACAAGCATTGTATTTACCACATCCTGGCTCTTATGGTGCTAGCTTTTATCATTGTGGACATACTGTTATGATACATTGAAATATTGTATTTATGCAATGAGATTGTTTTGCCCTATAAGTTAAGTAACCACTCAGTGTTGGGGATATTAAATGTGTAACAATACAATGTTATTTGTACTGGCATAATGTTGTGGTAATTCAGTAATGACAATTTGATTGATTACACATCCTTGTTTCAAATAATGTGCCCCTTCAATGTTCCAAATCCATCCTGATACAGAATAAGAGGTTGACATCCTGCATAAAGATGGGTGAAACTCGATCAGTATGTTTACTATGTCTATGGTTTTGGGCTTGTTTTTAAGGGTGATTGTGCACTTGATGTTTGTTTTTGGTCATAGTTGAAAGCTACCAGCTTGAAATGCGTTGCTCAATAAACTTCTTTTCAAAACACATCCCGGAGTGCGAGCTTCTGCGTACTTAATAATATGCCTTCTTTGATATACACACACACATATAAATATATGCACTTAAAAAACCAAAGGTTACAGTGACGTTATAGTTAGGCTCACATTTCAAACATACCAAACCATAGAAATTCACCAGTTATAGTTAGGGTTATCTCAAGTAACTAGAACTCGTGCCATAAGGTAACAATAACTTGTGTCCCCACCATGCACAGTTTTTTGTCAAAACGTTTACTACAAATGTTACATTGCTAGTATCAAGAATGTTATCAAAGATGTCATGAGTCCTGTAATTTGTGTAGTAATTAGCAGTGAATGGCTAGAGCACCAGTTATAATTTCTTAGGGCTCAAGTTATTGTTACTTGAGATAACTGTAACTGGTGAATATCTATGTTTGGTACATTTAAAATGAGAGCCTAACTATAATACCCCTGTAACCTATGATGTTTTAAAGAATGCCCCTGGGATTAAGCCCACCCAGAGGCTTAAAAAACACTAAGCATGGGGGCCGTGCTACTTTTTAAAAAAAATATTTCACTGGATTTGCCGCAAATCATTGTGAAAACAACAAAAAAATGCTTTTAGCCCAGGGGCTTCCCTCTGAGACCGCACCACCAGAGCTAAGAGGTCAGGGTGAGTCTACCCTGGCCCCTTTTCTTATTTTTTTACATTTTTTACTGGGACTCAGCTGCTGAGTCCCAAGATGGCTGTCATCACTTCCTGGTTGAAGTGTTGACAGCCAATTAGATCTCAGCAAATGATCGAGAGGGGTTGCAAATCCTTTGCGATCCTAGATATACAATTTTTCCCCCATAATGTTTCCAAAACTACTGACTGGATTTACACCAAAACAAAAAAAAGATTTCCTTCTGGACCCAGCACTACCTTTCTGCCAAATTTGGTACAATTCCATCTAGTAGTTTCTGCACTATCACTGTTGAAACTCCCTATGAAAAAATGAATGAGGAAAAAGTGTATTGGGACCACCTCTGCTTCGCCCCCCCCACCTCCCCCTCGCACCTGGCCGGGTCACTCCGAATCTTTCCAGACAGAAGCTCTTTTGGTAAGTTTTGTGAAGATTCGTCAAATATAAGATATAGCCTGCAAAATATTGACATTTTGGTAAAGGCATGGTAAAGGCATATTCTTTGTAAAATCTTGTTTGGTAAAGAAAAGAGATGCATAATAAAGACGCGTGCATTGTAAAGCCTGGATGGTAATGGCATGCAGGGTTCCGACGTCGTTGTAATTGCTCCATCTGTAATTTGAAGGCACTGTATAGATTTTAAAATATATGATGTGGTCATGAAGTTTCAGGTGGGAGGTACTTTGTTCTGTGAAGGTTTATTCTACCTGCAAAAGTAGGAGAAATTCAATGATCATTTTGTAGTAATTCACCTACGCGTTGCTGAAAAATCTTTCAGGTTTATATTTATCAAGGGCAGAAGTGTGTTACCATGGAAAGAATAGCGCCAGAGCACCCCTGTATTTTATGGGGGTTCTCCACAAGAAAAAATATTTTAGTATGGAAGAAACATTTGCTTAAACATGTAAAAGAACATTTACATCAGATTTAAAAATGCTGATTTTTTTCACCTGATGGAAATGCCATGTTCCTAAATTATATAAACGTGAATGGTCCAGGAAAACTACTACTGTCATAATTCTCCTGGTGAACTGAACAGGTTGTTTTTTTTTATCCCTGAAAAGTCTACAATCTTTTGCAAACATACGATTAGCCTTAAACATAGGCGAAAAAAAATCAATATTTTCTTCCTTGGGGTTAATGAATCAGTGCCAATGGTTTCAAAAAGAGGAGCCACGCAGCGTAGTCTTTTTAAACAAACTATTCCTTCACAATAATAGAATGTTTACCAACTCACATATTTTGCATTCATTTTTAATCCCGTTTACAGAAATGAGATTTCCTTGTTGGTTAAAACAAATCTGTATTTATGGTTTGAGCAATCAGTATAGTTATAACTTTTAATTTTCCAACCATTCTAGGACTTTTAGAGCAGTATTCCAACGATGCAATCCTGTTAGAACATAATAATTTCAACAACATATGGCTGACTTCATTCAAGATGTTTAATAATATCTAAGAATTTAGAAGGTGATCTAAAAAGTATGCATTCACTCCCATGGGGCCATGCAACATATGGCACTTTCTCATCTAATGAGCCATAAAAACATTGCACCTCACTTGTTTATAATCCAATCTATAACTAGCTAGAACATGCATCTTTTGGAAGATTACATTTATAACCATCAGATGAGTCCAGAAACAGATTTGCAACCAGTTTTATTTAGTGATATGTCAATTTAGATTCCGAATCTATATTTTTCGGTTATTATTCTCTACACGTTTGGATCGTATAGATCTCAAGGTACACTTTACCTATGAACCGAGTTAATTCTATACAATTAATGTGATGCTTCCACAACCTTTAGATTTCACCTCAAAAGTCTTTAGCTTGAAAATACTTGCAGTACTTTATGTGAGCAATGTGGAACCTTTCTAAAACTGACCAAGATGAATATGTAAAAAAGATGCATCATGGGGGTGTGGCCTGTTTGGCCTAATGGGGGTTGTGATTTAGTTGTGCTCCCAGACCTCTTCCGATATGTTTGACCACCTGGGCCGCTGCACATCATTTTTCCTCTTAGAGGGGCTTCTGGGGTCCCCGAGGTGCCGCCTAATATTGCAAGGAAAGGGACGGAGTCTAGGGGTCAGAGCATGGACGTAATTTAGGGGTCGCCAGAGGTCACAGCTGCAACCCCTGGTTTGCCCATTGTGACCCCTGGCACTGACTTTGCGATCCCTGGCTCCAGAGGTAACAAATTCAGGGGGTTATTCTAACTTTGGAGGAGGTGTTAATCCGTCCCAAAAGTGACGGAAAAGTGACGGATTTACCACCAGCCGTATTACGAGTCCATTATATCCTATGGAATTCGTAATACAGCTGGTGGTATATCCGTCACTTTACCTTCACTTTTGGGACGGATTAACACTCCTCCAAAGTTAGAATAACCCCCTCAGTGTCTGGAACACAGGGGCAGCTCGTCCTTCTGGATGTCAGTAGGGGCTTCACTCTGTTTTCTTTAAATTGTTTATTAGACTAATAGTGAATAATAATTTATTTTTCACTATTAATGCAAAAACAATGGAGTAAAGTTAGCTAGATTATGCCCTTCTATGGCAGCTGAGGTAAGTAAAAAATGGTTTAAAGTGTATGTTGTGTGCGTGCTTGCAGGTGAGAATGTTTATATGAGTGTATGTAAGTGTGAAATTGTATGTATGGATAAGTATGTTTGTATGAGTGAAAGTGGGGGGTCAAGGGGCATTTGATGTCACTTCCGCTACCCCTGGCACTTCGGTGAATTGGTGTCCATGGGTCATTGCAAGACTCTCTTTCCCCTCGCGCCCAGTCAGCCACCTCTCAGCATGGTGCCTGGCCGTTCTGCATAGTAGTAGGAGCAGCTGCCTGACTCCCGAGCCTCTCGGTTTCTACCCTCGGAAATCCAGGACGCATACCAGGCATCAATCAGGCTTTTCATTGGGAGGCTGGAAGGGTAAGGGCCACTTCTGTTACTGGGGGTCTGGTTTTGTAGCAGTGCAGCAGTTTCAAAGCACTCCAGAGTTCCTTGTGTATCACACAGTTTTCAGGCATCAATAAACACGGCAGAACAATCCTACTGGAGAGAGATCAGATTTTTGTCCAGTGGCAGTTTTGACTCATCGGAGGTAGGGCAGAAGGTAAATATGCCTACTGGAAAGATCACAGAACAGTATTTTATGAGAATCGCTCACTGGGATACTGCTTTTGTCACATAGATCCTTTTGTCACTGTGCAGTTCATACAGGACTGGCATTTGGGCAATGCGAACGCACCGGGCACTGACCTCTTGGGGGGGGGCAGGTGAGGGGGGCGCTATGTTTAGCAATAATGTCCGATTTAAAAGCACCTGCTGAAAATTTCCTTGTGCGTTTAGCCTTCAAGAAACAATTAAAATGTCAAGATACCTCCCATGATTAATGTTCCTGCTAGAGAGAGAGATGGGAGCTTTGCCAAGTGGCAGCTTCGACTCAACATAAAGTAGCATAGAGGGTTTATATGCCTGCTGCAAAAAACAGAACTATGATGCATATTTGGGAAAAGTGGCGCTGCACACAGTGCACTCTTTACCGCCCCCCTAACGCACCATGTGTGCATCACATTTCAAATACAGTGCACCATGGTGGTAGTTAGAGGACTAGCGTCAGGATTTTTTATGCTAGTCCGGCTCTTTGCAGCATTAGCATAACATTTTTTTACGCTAATCTTGTAAAGCACCCAGAGGCCCATTGTAACCAATGGAAGCCTCCTTTTAATGCTTGGTCTGAGCAGATGTTAAAAGTGCCTGAAAAAAATGGCGCAAAGAAATCTGTCAGATTTCTTTGCAACATTTTATTGCCCCCCCCCCCCCCCTAACGGGGGTATGCCCCCTTTACATACATTATGCCTGACACAGGCGTAATGTAGTGCAAAGGGCTACAAAGTGCCGCAATGTATGCATTACGCCTCTTTGTAAATATGGCACATCGTTTTTGGCCTTCTAATGCCACATTAGTGTAAAAAAATGACACTAATATGGCGTTAGAATGGCACTAGGGGCTCTTAAATATGCCCCTATGGCAGTGCTTAATTATTACTTGTTGTTTCCGGTGCGGAGCACCGGCACTTATTTGTGAGGGCCAGTGCTTATTTTTCTGCCTCAAGCATTTACTTCGAGAAAAAGACACATATGGGAAAGAAGGAGGAAGAGAAAAACGAAAAAGCATCACAATGGGAAAAAGCAGAAATCCACAAGAGTGAGCTGAAGGGGCAGGGTGTGCCTGTAAATGGATTGAAGAGGCCAGAGATGGCTTCAGGATTACACTGTGTAGAAAGTTGACTCTGTATATACTATCTCAAAGTGAGAGATAGTTTGCACAGAGTCCAAGGGTTCCCCTTAGCAGTAAGATAGTAGCAAAATTAAATAATTCTAATGCTCTATTTTGTGGTAGTGTGGTCGAGCAGTAGGCTTATCAGAGGGTAGTGTTAAGCATTTGTTGTACACACACAGGCTATAAATGAGGAACACACACTCAAAATTCCAGGCCAATAGTTTTTATATAGAAAAATATATTTTCTTAATTTATGTTTAGAACCACAAGTTCAAGATTTGAAGTAAATACATAAAATGCAAGGTACTCCACACAGGTAAGTTAGGAACTTTGAATTAGAGCAATAACATATACAGTTTTTGTTAAAATGGCAATAAGCTATTTTAAAAGTAGACACAGTGCAAAAATCAACAGTTCCTGGGGGAGGTAAGTATTGGTTAGGTTGTGAGGTAAGTAAGACACTTACAAGTCTCAGTTCCTGGGCATAGACAGCCCACTGTTGGGGGTTCAAGGCAACCCCAAAGTGACCACACCAGCAGCTCAGGGCCGGTCAGGTGCAGAGGTCAAAGAGGTGCCCAAAACACACAGGTGCCTATAGAGAACAGGGGTGGTCCGGTTCCAGTCTGCCAGCAGGTAAGTACCCGCATCCTCGGGGGGCAGACCAGGGGGGTTTTGTAGAGCACTGGGGGGGACACATGTAGGCACACAAAACACACCCTCAGCGGCATAGGGGCGGCCAGGTGCAGTGTGCAAAGCAGGCGTCGGGTTTTGTATTGGATTCAATGGAGGGACCCGGGGATCACCCTAGCGGGGCAGGCAGGGCATAGGGTGGCTTCTCGGGCCAGCCATTACCTGGCCTAGGCAGAGGGTCGTCTGGGGGTCACTCCTGCACTGAGGTTCCGTTCCTTCTGGTCCTGGGGCCTGTGGGTGCAGTGCTTGGTCCAGACGTCAGGTCCCTTGTTACAGGCAGTCGCGGTCAGGGGAAGCCTCTGGATTCTCTCTGCATGCATCGCTGTGGGAGTACAGGGGGGTCATCTCGGGTTACTCACGGGGTCCCAGTCACCTGGGAGTCCTCCCTGTGGTGTTGGTTCTCTGGATCTCGAGCCGGGGGCGTTGGGTGCAGAGGGTGAAGTCTCACACTTCCGGCGGGAAGAGTGAGGTTTGTGAAAGTTGCAGAAAAGTTGCGATATTGTTGCTTTTTCTTGAGCAGAGCTGCTGCTCATGGGAGTTTCTTGGTCCTTAGGTTCAGGGAAGTCCTCTGAGGCTTCAGGGTTCGCTGGTCCCTGTTGAATGCGTAGCTGTTGCAGTTTTTCGAGTCAGGAGACAGGCCGGTAGGGCTGGGGCCAAAGCAGTTGTCGTCTTCCGTCGTCTCTGCAGGGCTTGCAGGTCAGCAGTCCTTCTTCTTGTTTCAGGTTGCAGGAATCTGGTTTCCTGGGTTCTTGGGTGCCCCTAAATATTAAATTTAGGGATGTGTTTAGGTCTGGGAGGGCAGTAGCCAATGGCTACTGTCCTGGAGGGTGGCTACACCCTCTTTGTTCCTCCTCCCTGAGGGGAGGGGGGCACATCCCTAATCCTATTGGGGAAATCCTCCAAAACTAAGATGGAGGATTTCTAAAGGCAGGGGTCACCTCAGCTCAGGGCACCTTAGGGGCTGTCCTGACTGGTGGGTGACTCCTCCTTGTGTTTCTAATTATCTCCTCCAGGCTTGCCGCCAAAAGTGGGGGCAGAGGCCAGAGGGGTGGGCATCTCCACTAGCTGGGATGCCCTGTGGTGCTGTAACAAAGGGGGTGAGCCTTTGAGACTCACCGCCAGGTGTTACAGTTCCTGCAGAGGGAGGTGAGAAACACCTCCACCCAGTACAGGCTTTGTTCCTGGCCACAGAGTGACAAAGGGACTCTCCCCATGTGGCCAGCAACTTGTCTGGTTGTGGCAGGCTGGAAGAAACTGGTCAGCCCCACACTAGGAGTCGGATTGGTATTCAGGGGGCATCTCTAAGATGCCCTCTGGGTGCATTTTACAATAAATTCCACACTTGCATCAGTGTGCATTTATTGTGAGGAGAAGTTTGATACCAAACTTCCCAGATTTCAGTGTAGCTATTATGGAACTGTGGAGTTTGTGTTTGACAAACTTCCGGACCATATACTCTTATGACTACCCTGCACTTACAATGTCTAAGGTTTTGCTTAGACACTGTAGGGGCATTGTGCTCATGCACATATGCCCTCATCTGTGGTATAGTGCACCCTGCCGTAGGGCTCTAAGGCCTGCTAGAGGGGTGAATTACCTATGCCACAGGCAGTGTGAGGTTGGCATGGCACTCTGAGGGGAGTGCCATATCGACTTAGTCATTTTCTCCCCACCAGCACACACAAGCATGTGCTGAGTGAGGGGTTCCCAGGGTGGCATAAGACATGCTGTAGCCCTTAGAGACCTTCCCTGACATCAGGGCCCTTAGTACCTGGGGTACCATTTACAAGGGACATATCTGAAGGCCAGGGCTGTGCCAATTGTGGAAGCAAAGGTACAGTTTAGGGAAAGAACACTGGTGCTGGAGCCTGGTTAGCAGGGTCCCAGCACACTTTCAATCATAACTGGCATCAGCAAAAGGCAAAAAGTCAAGGGGTAACCATGCCAAGGAGGCATTTCCTTACACGCTGTCTTTGTATTCCGTGTTCACACATATAATTACAGCAGGCGCGTGTTTAAAAGGAGGGCTGTGGGCATCAGCACTTTTTTATTTACAAATTAAGCACTGCCCTATGGGGCATATTCGAAAAAAAGTGGTGCTGCTCACAGTGCTGCTCCACTTTTTTTGTGCCCCTTAACACCCCTCCTAACGCCACCATGTGTGCGTCATATTTAAAACATGGCTCACCATGGCGGTATTTAGGGGACTAGTGTCAGAATTTTTTATGCTAGTCTGTCACTTTGCCGGAATAGCATACAAAATGATGACACCAATCCTGCAAAGCACCCAGAGGCCCATTGTAACCAATGGAAGCCTCCTTTTAATGCCTGCTATGAGCAGGCGTGAAAAGTGCCGGAAAAAATGACGCAAAGAAATCTGTCAGATTTCTTTGCGCCATATTTTTGGACCCCCTAATGGGGGATGCCCCCTTTGCATACATTATGCCTGGTGCAGGCATAATGTAGCGCAAACGGATACAAAGTGGTGCAAAGCATGCATTGCGCCTCTTTGGGAATATGGCACAGCCGTTTTGGCCCTCAAACACCATATTAGTGTAAAAAAAAAAAATGACACTAATGTGGTATTAGAATGGTACTAGGGGACTCTTTAAAATGCCCCTATGGCAGTACTTAATTTGTGCTTGTTATTGCTGGTGCGGAGAACCGGCACTTATTTTTGAGGGCTGGTGCTTATTTTTCTGCCTCAAGCATTTACTGCGAGAAAAAAACACTTATGGGAAAAACGGAGGAAGAGAAAAACAAAAAAGCGGCACAATGGGAAAAAGCAGAAATCCGCAAGAGTGAGCGGAAGAGGCAGGGAGTGCCTGTAAATGGATTGAAGAGGCCCGAGATGGCTTCAGGATTACGCTGCCTTTGTATTTCGTGTTCACACATTTAATTGCAACAGCCGCTTAAGAGGAAGGCTTTGGGCATCGGCACCTTTTTATTTACAAATTAAGCACTGCCCTATGGGGCATATTCGAAATAAGTGGAGCTGTACAAGGTGCTGCGCCACTTTTTTGTGCCCCTTAACATCCCCCTAATGCCCCCATGTCCTGCAATGCACCCAGAGGCCAATTGTAACCAATGGAAGCCTCCTTTTAATGCCTTCTCTGAGCAGGTGATAAAAGTGCTGGAAAAAAATGACACAAAGAAATACACCAGAATTCTTTGCGCCATATTTTTGGGTCCCTTAACTCAGGCATGATGTAGCCCAAAGGGTTACAATGTGGCGCAATGCCTGCATTGAGCACTTTGTAAATATGGTGCAGCTTTTTGGTCTTCTAACCGCACATTAGCTTAAAAAAACAAATTACACTAATGTGATGTTAGAATGGCACTAGGGCTCTTAAATATGCCCCTATGGGGCATATTTGAAAAAAGTGGTGCTGCACATAGTGCTGCACCACTTTTCTTGCGCCCCTTAGCGCTCCCCTAATGCCAACATGTGTGCGCTGTATTTAAAATACGGCGCAACATGGCGGTAGTTAGAGGACTAGTGTCAGAATTTTTTACCCTAATCTGGCGCTTTGCAGGATTAGCGTGAAAAATTTTGATGCTAATCCTGCAAAGCACACAGAGGCCCATTGTAACCAACAGAAGTCTCCTTTTAACGCCTGCTCTGAGCAGGTGTTAAAAGTGTCGGAAAAAAACGACGCAAAGAAATCTGTCTGAATTCTTTGCACCATTTTTTGGCTCCCAAAACAGGGGAATGCCACCTTTGCATACATTATGCCTGTGGCAGGCACAATGTAGCGCAAAGGGATACAAAGTGGCGCAATGCATGCATTGCGCCACTTTGTAAATATGGCATGGCGTTTTTGGCCTCCTAACGCCACATTAGCTTGAAACAAATGATGCTAATAAAGTGTTAGAATGGCGCTAGGGGTGCTTGGATATGCCCTTGTATTTTTAGTGATTAGCTGAGTGGATTAGTAAAGCCAGCCTTTACAAGTGCTTTAAAACACATGAATGTATGTGAAAGGGGAGCGATGGAGAGATGAGGAGCACATTTGACAGATGATAGTGAGTGAAACCGAGGAGGAGGTCATGGGATGGGGGGGCGCCACAATAAACTGTCGCACAGGGCTCCACCAGTCCTAAAGCCGGCCCTGAGTTCATAAGTTAAATTCATAATCTAGCGCAGGTAGCTACGAACTTCATCAAAGAGCTACATGCAAACTGCATGGCACAGGTTAGAAAGTTGTTTTTTTCCAGTCTTTGATTGTCCTAATTTTTTCTAAAAATTGTTTGTGTATAAATAAATTGTTATTAGTAAAGTGAACCCTAACCTTATGATCCTTACTTTCTGAATCTAAGGTTATGCTTCCCCACACCAAGCACTCTTAAAAAATGCCTACCAGTATGGATGACATATGAATCCTACACCTTTTTTATGTAACATTTTCTATACACCGATATACACACCTGTGATTCATTATCTCTGTATGTGTATGTAATGTAAAGTGCTCCAACACTGTGCGCTGGTAAGAGAGGTGTTATAAAACAAAAGAAATACATGTGATAGAGGGGCTGTTGAGAGATGACAGGCACTCTTAGAGGGTGATGGAATCATTGAAGATCTCCAACAAAGACTGCTGTATCCTGGTGCACTGTAAGGTCATAATTTACTTGGTCTTATACAATTATATATTTATTCAAAAATGTGTTGTAGAATGCACCATTTTTGCAATTTTTCCCAAATTGTCTTGGGGAGAGAACCCCCGAACCCCATTGTAGTGTTCATGCTCGCTCCCTAAGCGCCTTACGGGTGATGGTCTGACAAAATTTGCTATGGTTGATTTGGGATCCCATCCTAGCCCTGAGCGCCAGCAGCTACACTTGCACCAAGGCAAGAGCAGGGGCTGACAGATGGGTGTAGCTCATGATTGTGACAGACCTGGGGGTGTCCAGGCAGCCAGTGACCCCCGTTACCTGTTGTAGTGGGAGTCATTTGGTGAACCTGTCTCACCTCGCATGGTCGCCGCCATGAAGGGGGTAAGTCGGCCAGCAGAGAATTTCTCGAATGCGGGACAATTCTTCCCACAGCTGTGCTTAAAGGCCTGTACCAGGCAAAAGTGGGTGAAACTGCCCAGAAATACAATGAGTCCTATGGGGGATGGGTGGGGGTGTGAGGCTGACCCCTGTTACACTGTGCTTTGAGTGAACCGTGTCTACAAGGATCCACGAGTGTGCTCTGCATGCCTCTCTTTGCTGCAGCAAAGTAAGTGTTGGGGCTGCTACCAGGAATCTTTACCCTGTAGGTGGGAGACAACTAAACCACCGCACAGCCATTTTGACCGCTGCATTCAACTCAGTTTGGGCCACATTGTCTAGCTCACCTGCCCCTAGCTGCTTTTGTTGATGCCCCCATTGCTGGGAATCAAGCAGACTAGGTGGTGAATATTTAACTCCACCATCGCAATCATTTGGAGACCTCCCCAACTGGATACCGAGGGGTTGTCAACTTATACCACTCCATCTGCAACTCACCATTGACTTATGGTTTGAACCACTGACTCCCTAACTGAGGTTGGTGTGGTCTGGCCTTCCTGCAGTCTATCCACAATAGACAATGTCCATTGTGCTGGGTGTTTCACACTTACCTGAGACATACAATGATGAAAGAAAAAGACCTGGTCGCACAAGCCCAAACTAAGACCAGTTCACTACTGCTCACCTGAGTGGAGTGGGACAGTAAGGAGGCAGTCTTCCGACCCTGTGCTCCAAGGAATCCTCCAACCTGGATGCCATACTCCAAGTTAGTCAAGCGTCTTGAGACGCAGTTGAAACTAAAACCTCAGAAGTGAGGGTTGACGTATCACTTCTCCAGCAAGATCTCAGAAACATTGCCAATAGAGTTTCTGATGCGGAGGGCAGGATCTTGATGGTGAAAGATGATGTCAATTCTCTTAAAAACAAAATGGCGAAACTGCTATCCCTTACCACCACCCTTGAACAGTGGACATAAGGTGTGGATCACAGGTTGAGGTGCAACAATCTTCAATTTGTTGGGTTCCTTGAAGGCACTGACATCCTGGCTTCATTAGGGGACCTTCTTGCAGTGGTTTATGTTTGAACATGCACACAGATCTCTGGCCCAATGCCCTCAGCCTGGAGTGCCACCTCTTCTACTTATAGCTTGCATCCTCAATTATTGAGCTATCCTGCAGGAAGCCAGCAAGGCCGGGTCACTGATGTTCCGTTCTTCCCATATTATGATTTTCCCAGCGTGTACTTTTGCAACCCAAAATAAGTGGAAATCCTTTCCTAAAGTGAAACAGAAACTCAGAGCCCTTAACCTTCAATATATATGCTCATTTTACTGGCAAAGCCCAAGGTACTCCATGATTGATGATCTCACTTCTCTGAGGCCCCAGAAGCAGCCTGGGAATGGGGGACTGCTAAACCACCGTTATGGTGCAAGAGGGATGGACCTGGCTTCTCCCCAGACCTTGAGGCCTACCCCCAACCTCTACGTATGAAGCCTAAACAGAAAAGGAGACTGTAAGATATGGTCCATAAATTACGGTGAGTCGTTTGGATTCACAAAGTAGCTTTTATTTATTTACAGAAACCCCATCCAGCTCCATCAACTGCCAGCTTCTCCTTCTCCTCACTCTCCGTCGTCCTCTCTCTGCTGGATTCCACCATCCCTTCACAATTCTAAATTCTACATGCTATGACATCTCAAACATTCTACAAGCTATGACATACTACAGTCCTCCCCCTTTACAAACCAAGATAAACAAGAAAAAGAGAAAGGAAAGAAAAAAAAACACAACAGTATACACAAATTACATCAACACATCTTTACATTTTAATACCACTACACGATTTAAATTCCATATCTTGGAATCCTCCGTTCTTACTGCATTGTTGAATAGTCTCACTACCCTTAAAGGTTTAACTTTGTCGACATTCCTTCCTTTACCCACAGGCTTGCGAATCAACACCCAATCTCCAACCTTAACTTTGGTTGTGTGAGTTGACTTCCTGCGATCAAAATACTCC